>NC_092423.1:67551259-68801259 GCF_036169615.1 Heliangelus exortis
CTTGCTGCTCCCCTGGATGAGCTGTTTGCTGAAATGCTTTTCCCTGGAAACAGCCAGAAACTTCCAGTAAGTCCTGAGGTGTCTCAGTGAAGAATGTCTTTCTAGAGAATACACCTTGACATCTTAAATCAGGGTATGTGTCATTTTCTAGCTGGTTGCTCCCGTTTCTAACGAAGAGCCTGACTAGCTCTGGTATATAGGAATAGCAGTCCCTTATTTTCACAACCTTTTGCAGCACTTCCAGAGTGCATTCTGTAAGGCTTTTGTGAACAATTTCAAATTAATAAGCATTGCTAAAAAAGAAAGCAGGAATTTTTAATTAGAGTAACCTAATAGACTGACTGAGCTCTGCATACAACAGTAGCAGAAGATCACTGAAAAGCTTTTTCCCTTATCTGGCCTTAATAGTTTATCTTGGATTCCAGGGCACTTGGAGGCTTCATTTTCAACTTTTCACAGATTACACTGACTAATATGAGAACAGGGTGATTAGTATAATAAATCAGGTAAGTACAGAGCTCACCTTAGGAAACCTTTTTATATTTGGTTTCTGGCATCCATTGCTGGAGGAATCTATAAAAAATAAGTGTTGATGCCTGGTGTGGGGTACCAGTATGCATGTGTGAAATGCTACTGCTGCCATTTTCCCAGCAAATGGGGCTGAAGCAAACTCAGCTCTGGCAGCACAGCTCTATGTAATATGCCTTGGCTGTCTTGGAGGAATCTGAGCTCTTCCTTGCTGAGCACCTGTCTGTTAAAGATAGCTAATGCTAAAGGTCTGATTACAGTTCAGTGACTCGTTCACACTGTGATTAATTTTTCTCCCCAATAACTGAGGAACTTGCTTCTAAAGCACAGCTGACAAAATAGGTATTTATAACCTCATTTTTAGGAGGGCTGGGAGCTGGTTGAGTTTCAACAGCCTGGTTAAAAACATCTGACCACCATCACCCAAGCTGTGGTCAAGGACTTGCTCTGCTTCCCATTTTGGCTGGGTAGGGCTTGACCTCCCTGGGACCTCATTCTCTTCCCCCCACTGATGACCCTTGCAGTGTGTGTGGGAGGAGAGCTGGCTGGCTCCCCTCCCTGTGTTTTGCTCTTCTGCTCTGAGGGCTAATCACTATTTATTCACATTTCAAAGCCTGTGTTGGGCAGGAAAGGCTGGAGAGTGTGGGGAGAGGAAGCAGGGGAACCAGCTCATGGCGAGACTATCAAGGTTACAATCCAGCACTGTGTGCAACAAGCCAGATGCCCTCTCTCTGGGGCTGCTGGGTCTCCTTTCCAGCAGTACTAGGGAAATTAGCAAGGAAAGACTCTTGATGTTTACCTGCCTAATCCCAAACCATTGTCAATATCCCATAGCCTACCAATGATGGAGAAACAGCTACCCCACAGCGGTGATCAAATAGTGTTTGAGGGTAGTGGGTGTTTGAGAGCACAGCAGCAAGATTGTTCAGTGGGTCTGCCTTTGGGCAGTGTGATTAAATTGCATCCCAATGATTTTGTTGCTAATTCCATTTTAGCTTGCTCTACTGCTGTAAACTGTTGGAGACATCTTTGCTGGCTCCCTTGCCCTGGCTCACAAAGGCTTCTCTGTCTGCATGCCTGTAACAGTGTTGCTATTTTATTTTATTTTCTTTTTTTTTTTTTTTTTTTTTTTTTTTTAATCCTTCACTCCCAAACGAATCTGAACAGCTTGCTTTTCCCTCTCTGTAGCTTTGTACAGATAATACAGCAGTGAAAGCAGTAGGGTGCTGTGGGGGTGAGAATTAATATGTTGTTCTCATTTTGAGAGTAGTGAGCAGGTGTGAGCAGAGGACCTGGCTCGGGGGGGAGAGGGGGACTATGCCCCCAAACTCCCTACGGGTCTTCTGCTCTCAGGTTGGGATGGCACCCAGCTCTACTTTGCTTAAAAACCCAAATGGTTAAGGAAAGCTGACAGTGGAAAGGGGGACAGTGTGCATGTGTGTGCCACTGGGTCATCTCGGGGGGGACAGGTTCACAAAAACTAACATACAACTCTCCCGTGACACAACTGTTACCTGCTTATGGCTCTGGAGATTGTCAGATTTCCCATCACTTGTCACAGGCCTGGAGAAGCCTCAGTTCATCTCTGAGCAGCAGCTCAGTCAGCAGCTGCTTCCTTTTTTTGGCTCTGGTATGTGTGCAGCAGCTGAGGGGATGGGGAGCAGCAGACAGTGGGGGTAGATTTCATATGGTGCAGGAGTGCCAGGGGGTGGCATGGGTTCAGCTGGCTGCTGGTCCCATGGTGTAATGGTGGGGGGTCAGAAAGCCTCTCTATAGAGCCAGGCATAAAGGAGTGACACCAAGGGGACTGGGGAAAAGAGCCTTTCCCTGCAGACCTTCTGTGGCACTTTCCTGACCTGAGCAGCACTGCTGGGAGCCCGTTTGGTGCTGCAGTCAGATGCTGAGAAGGGGGAATGGGGTCTAGGTGCTGGGGAGAGATTATATGAGAAACTTGGCTTCCCTCTTCACAGAAGTTATTGCATGAATGCACAAGGTAAATGATGTTTGACCTGCAGGAAAACCTCCAGCACTGGGAGTACCAGCTTCCTCAGGCATATAGAGGCTTTGTTTCGGCTGTACAGTTGCATCTTTCCTACCTATTAATTGTCTGAACTTTCTTACCTGAATTTTCAACATAGAGCATTCACAGACCCTCTCTATTCCCTCTCACTCTGGGAGATGAGTCTTCCATGTCTCCTATTTAAGACAAAATTAATGAAAAGGGACAGGGACTAAAACCTGCTGTCTAGTCTCTCTCTTTCATACTGAATTCACGCTACAAAATGTCTGTCTCATTATGTCTCATCCTTCCCACAGAGAAGGCAACCAAATGCAGGCCCCAGTGGGATGAGATGCAGTGCTCAGAGGAAGAAAGTTGGCTGCTTCTTGGTACCTGACTCTTGCTGATAGGGTTTTCAGCAAAAATTTCCAAGAAAATGTCTTGTAAATGCCCAGAGATATCGGTAAGAAGAAAAAAGTGTTTGAAGTAGTTTATATCATGTCCCAGTCCTCTGCAAGGTGGTGGTGGTAAGGGCTGGGGATGTAAGTGCATCCCGGGTTCCTCTGGTACAAAGCATTGCCTTCAGCATAATGTGTTTTTTCTGTTATATACCACCATGTGTGGCTCTAAAATAGCCATGCTTACCCCTAAATCACAGCAAAAATGCTGATTCAGCATGCAACATGTTGCAATATACCGTGCACTGTTAAATTATATGTACATATTGCAGACTTTACCTGTTACAGAGAGACTGAAGAACACTGTGGCTTGTTTTACATTTTTAATGTCTTCAAAGAACAATTTTTCTTTAGTTAGGTTTTCTCTGTGACACAAAACATTGTTTTTTAACAGAGAAATCCCACTTCTGAGTAAAAAGCTAGTTTTATTTATACTTAAACACACTTGGGGATGTTATATCTTTGGGGTTTTTTGGTGTTGGCATTTACTTATGCTTGTATCTGCCTACCTGAGCTTTTTGGAAGGAGCTAGTCCACTTCTCCAACAAGCAGTTGTCTGCCCAACTACAGGCTCCTCGTGAGGCATTTCATGTGGGACTTTCTTCCATGGACTCCTTCCAAGTCTGCCCTTGCTGTCCCTCCCTGGTCTCATCTGTTTCAGTGCCGAGTTTCCTTTTTATCTTTAGTATAAATGGTCATTGTTCAGCAGTAGAAAATAACCGGACAAGAAAACCTGGCTTTGTTCCACCACCTCAGGTGTTGTTTTCATGCTTTGGAATGAGAGGAGAGGAGAGGAGGAGAAACAAACCCCTCCAGCTCTATTTTTTTAAATTGGATTTTCAACATCTGTGGTGATCCTTCTGCTTTGTGAATGCTGATAGCTGCTGCTGGAGGAGCAAAATGCCTTATCAGTGCCTTTCAGGGCTACTCTGAGGGGTAGACAGGGGCAGCCGTGCTTGCAGCTGTCTGTGCACAAATACACAGAAACCTGATGCATCACTATACATGAGCCATGCCACAGAAGAAGATTTTTGCCTTTGAGTAAACCAAAGAGCACTGGAAATGCTATTTCTGAAGTGAAGGGGAGGAGCTATGGCTTAGGGAAAGCGTGATGCTTTGAACAGAGCAATGAGATGCACTGTTATTTTTTTTTCCTCCGCCCACTCTTGGTTAATGCTATGATGTTCCTAAAACTGTAAACAAAATTTGAAGTTTTTTCAACCTTTTAGCTTGAAAACATCAAGGGAGAAAATGGGACAATTTGGCAGGGTTGTTATAGAGCTCTTCTTTTACTTTCTGGAAGAAGTTCAGGCAGCCCCAGAGAGGTTCATGTTATCGTTATTAGTCACCCCATGTGCTCAGAGTCTTCTAGAGGCTCTGTTTACTCTTGGCAAGAAAGGGAAAAGTCCAGCAACACTAAGTCTGGAAACATGAACACATGGTTTCTTATTTACTTCAGTTTTTATTCCTGGGTTTAGTTTTACTGATGACATAAAATTTGGGATGGAGAGCTCTGCATAGTTAATCTAGCTGGTATTGTTTACTGTTACAGTAGAGAGATGACTGCAAGGTAAAATCTTACTTTAAAAAGACCTTATTTTCTGCTTCCTTGCCCCCATGTGTATATATCCTTCCCCTAGTTTTTGAGGGTTGAGGGTGCTTTTTAATAGGTCTGACTATTCACATCTAAACCAGATTTGGAACATAAAAGCAGAATAGGAATTTGCATTTGCTGTCATTGCAACCAACTGCTGCTTTTTCAGATGTTTTGTTGTACTTCTCTAAAATCTAAATATATGTTTATAATGTCCCTTTTTATTTACCTGAGCTACACAGATTTCCAAAAGTGTGATAGTCCTTCCAGTCTGACAAAAACTAATGCAAACTATGTAAGCACTGATGCCTTCCAGAGCCAGTTCTCTGGTGAGGGTTACTGGAGTGCAGAAAAAAGCCCTCTGAATAGGAGCCAAGAGGTCAATCCCGTAGCTTGAGTGTCAGATCCAAGAGGAAGGTGCTGAGAGGATTAAGCTGTCTGTAAAACAGAGCTTTTGGAGCATCAGGCTTTTAGTTACATCTGTTTTGATCATAAGCTGACTCTAGACTGATACTGCAGAAGCTCAGCTATAAATTTTCCTGCAAAGCAACCCTGAACCTCCCTATATTGCAAGGTTTTAAAAGCATTGCTGTGTTTAAAGGTGTAGTTCATGCCTGATGAGTCCAAGCAGAGGTCTCATTGTGAAGTGTGCAAGTTTGAGTATCCTGAAGGCCGAGAAGATGGAGTAAAAAGGTATTAGACTTGCATTGCCAGCTCCAGGATTTTTTAATAGTGTAAAGGAGTTAATGGTAAGATTTGAATGTTCAGGCCTCCCAAATATTCCAGTTTTAGTAATTCATTGATAATGTGTGTGGGAATGCACACTGAGCACTGCAGCTGCTAAGTTTTGTTTTATTCTGTGGAGCCATGCTGATCTGATTGGCAGGGAAAATGGCTTTTAAGTGCAGACCTTCTCCACTTCAGCCTGCAAGGTGCTAGCAGATAAATATCCAAATGAAGAGGAGGAAAGATTTTTTCAAAGCCTGAAATAATTCTTAAGAAACAAACAAACAAACAAACAAAAAAACAAACAAAAAAACCAAAGCAAAAGCTAGAAGCTAGGAAATGCTGACCTGATTTATATCTATGAAAAAGTCTTCTCAGTGAATTCCAACTCATGAATCTTCCTCTTCTTGTAATGGAGCTGAATGTATTCAGCAGTAGGTATGCAACAAGTGTAATGCCTGTTTCCTTTCTTTGTTCCCCTGAGAGTCATTTAAACAAAAGAAATTCAGTGCACACTAATAAAATGTGTGGGTAGCTCTTGCAGCTTAATAGCCTGTGCTTGACCATTTTAGTTGGCATGGAGTCTAAGAAGCATTTCCAGACAGGTTAGGATATCTTTATCGTGGATTCTTATCTGGAGTTCTGTTTCCTAGTGTCAGGTCTGAAGAGCTGCAGTTCCATGGGAGCCTGGAACCACTCAGGAGGTACAGGGTTAAATGCAGCATATGTGCTGCTCCCCATGGCCCATTGTTATTGCTGCAGTCTTCCCCACTTGCATTCAAAATGTTTTCCAGGGTGCATTGGGAGCTTGTCTGTTTGCTTTTCTTTTTTTCTTTTTTTTCTTTTTTTTCCTTCTTTTTTTTTCTTTCTGTCTTTTTTTTTTTTTTTTTTTTTTTTTTTAAACTATTTAAACTTTGTAGCTCTACCTCCTTTTTTTCCCTCACCAAAAATGGAGCTGAGTATAAATGTTCTGCTTGTGGTGTCTCACACCACAAATATTGCAAATTTGCTTGGCTACAAAGGATGACATGATGTGCTCCTCCAGGTCTTTTCTGGCCCTCTGGAGCTGGCCCGATTCTGCTGTGGGAAACCAGACAAGTGATGGGACATGGGGAACAGGGCAGTGCAGGGTGGTCTGGAAGAAAAGACTTAACAATAGTCTGTTCAGGGTTAATGTGCTGGTTTTTGCCTCTGTAGAAAAGGACACTGGCCACCCTTAGGCCTTGCCTTGTGCCAGTTTTGTTGCAGCTGCTCTGGACAGTCTCCCCAGTCTAGCACTGCCATCTCCTCTGTACAACCTGGTGACTCCTCAGATGTGATTCCCTATGCAGGAAGGAGGTGATGCTGGAATTTACTTGGTGAGCTCTACTCAAAGCCTCCCTACCCTTCCCCCTGTGCAGTTCTTGGGCTGAGTGTGTGTAACTACAGTGAGAACCTCCTAAAAAAGAGAGACCAGGTCTTCTTGTGTCTACAAATGGATGATTGGCTTTTGCTTTTTTTTGTTTTCAAGTTATCTGTAGAAACTGGTGGGAAAAAAAAAAAAACCTAAAAAAATTTATGTTGTGTACTAAGCTATTAACATCTGTTTTATGAAGGGCTTGAATTTGTAGCTTGGCATCCCTGAGGTCTGTCTTTCCTTTTATCCTCATCTCCCAAGATAGGAGTCATCTCCTTGGTCAGGACATCTATGTGGGCTTACAGCATTTCCACCTGTTTTGACCTTTCCTCTCATGTTCTATGTATAATAAGCATATTGTAATTAACTGAAGTGTTTCTTAATTACTGGAGGTTGAAAAGAAGCTTGACAAAATGACAGACAACCCCCCCCCCCCCCCCCCCCTTTTCTTAAGGAAAGAAATCACTGCTGTTGTTTTGTGTAGTGTCCTCTAAGAGGTGCTCTCCCAGTTTGGTTCTGCATTTTTCTCTTTCTAGCTTGGTGTAAATGCATGTTCCTGATCATCTAGAAATCATGCCTGGAAGATTTTTAATTTACCTTCAACCTCTAAAGGAAACCGAAGCTCAGAGGTGTGATATGATTAAGTACAGTCTAGTTTCAATCAGAACCTGTTATTCTTGCCAACTGAACTCCTAATTGGAAAGGAGCAAAGCATTTCTGGCAAGGAGTGCATAAACCAAAAAATTTAGAACAAAATTTATTCAGTATCCTGGGTCAAATTCAGGCAATAGCTGAGCTGAATTAAAAAGATTCTGAAACAGCATTTGGTATACATTTTGATGTTTAATTCCTTAAATCAAAAGACTTCTAAAAATTATTTAACCTTTAGGGAATTGGGTTGAGCCTGCATAAGACTGGAATTTCTTGGTTATTTTGCTCTTGGTTTTATTAAATACATCTGCATGCATTTTTTCCTTTGGTCTAAAAAAACATTAAAAATATTGGGATTTCCTTCCAAACAAACAAGCCTTATTGCATGCTTTGTGCTGCTACTAGTAACTTGCTCAGCTTTGCACCCATCAGTGGCTGCTGTTTATAACAATTTCTATAGCTGAACTCACAAGAGTTATTTTTCTGCCTCTCAGAACAAAGGTATCTACAATGCTGTATGTCGGTCTATGTGTTTGGAGGCTGGTCTTGTGTCCTTTTTCAAATGACACTAATCACTGATTTTAGGAGCTCTGCCCAGACCTTGCTGCCCCTGAAAATCCTGCAGTTGCCCTCAGTGCTCACCTGTGGATGCAGAGCCAGAATTTTAAATGAGCTTAAATATCTGCATCCAATCTTACAGCATATTTCCCATGGGAAACTCCACAGCTACTCCAAGCCATTCTCCATAATGATTGGGTTCACAGTTATGGTCTTCATCCACCAGGGTCTGCCTCGGGTATTGTTATCTGCAAATCAAAACAGGACTGGTTTTTTTTTTTCCCTTTCAGTGGATGTAATTTCTCCCTTTGTGCAACAACTCATGGCATCAAACTGTACAGGAGCCCCTGGGGACTCTCAGCAGGGAAGAGCAGAGAGGTTCAGGATGTGGGTACTGAGATTGTGCATGGTCAGGATTGAGCAAGGAGGAAACAGCTGAGTGTCCAGGGTCTCCATAGGAAAGATTAATCCAGGGATCTGTAGCATCTCTAGCGAATTGCTGTAGTTGTCAGGACTTGCTGCTATTGTGAAGCCTGCTGTGTGGTGGTCTTCTGTCCTGTTAACACGAGCATCAATGGACTGTCTATTCCATTCTCATAAAGGAAGCCTGTTTTGCAGAGGACATGATGCAAAGAGGCTGCAAGCTTGAAATATCTGGATGTCTTCCAGTTTGTATTCCCAGAAGTCTTGTTCTAACAAATACTGTTGAATATACACATTAGAACAAAGGGTGAAGGGAGAGACTCAGCAGGAGATGGGATCATACAAAATATCACCAGTCTTGGAGCAGCATGACTGAAAAGCCTGCACTAGATCTTTGAAGTCAAGCTGGAGTGGTTTGTTGCTTGTTTTTGGTAATTGCCATTACCTGGCAAAAGCTGCAAGCCAGCTTATGTGTAGAATCAGCTATGCTTTTGAATTTAGGGGGTTATTTTCCAGTCCTCCTGTGGTCATGCATGTGGATTTTGGAATGTGCCTAGGCAGGAATATTCAACTTATGTGAAAGCCAGCTGGTGAAAGGAAAAATGTCAGGAGTTTCCCCACCCACTCCAGCAGATATGGATAGTCTTCATTTGCCAGTCTACTGCAAGAAAAAATGAAAGAACTTTCCCCCATTCTCGAGTCTCCACATTCTTCTCTTCCTAAGTTGACAGCAGCTGATAGTCCCCAAATTATCCAAGACTCTCACTGCTTCCTGTTTATTTAGGTTTACACGTTCACAGACCCAGTTAGGAAAATTACTATAGCAGAGCCAAGTAGTGAAGCTCACTAAAGGAAGTTCTTCTGTCCAAGAAGAAACTGAAAAAAAATTCTCCCTCTGTTTTCACCAGCCCAGATGAGCTATTGAGAAGTGCAGTGCAGCCACTGACCTCTTGGCTCTGTCCTGCTTAGCTTAGTATCTTTCAACCTTAGTGTGCAGAGACAGGCTCCTTACCCAGATGCTCCTGGGAATATGGTAATAAAAGCAAATGTACACCCCAGGAGGATTTAAAGAACCACCTTGAAAAATTGGCAAATTGGAAAAATAAACCATAGCAATATAAATGAGTAAAGGAAGAAGAGCACAAATATATTAGTCATCTCTTAATTGCTCTTGGAGGCCAATATGCTTAACGTCCTGAAATAGAAAGCCTATCATTTTAATTCTGCACATTAGCAATTTAAAAAGGAATGAAATAAAGTGACATCTCCTGAGAATGAAATAATATATAGATATTCATATTGTCAAACAGATGTATTTTCTGTTTTCAACCTCTCAGCTTAATCCCTCATATGTTGTTTTATTCAGTTCTAGACAAATTCATTTTTAAACAAGAGGAAAATGTTCCCTGGGTTTCAAAGAAGCTTATTTCACATTACATGACCTGAATGTGCCATCAGGTTATTAATTTCCAGTGCATGAACTTGAGAGCTGAGTGAGAGCTCTCAGGTTTGAGTGTTTTCTTCCTTCACAGAGGTCCATGAATCAGAGGTGAGGGCATCTACAGATCCATTTGATCCAGCACAGCTACCAGGTGCCCATCAGCAGCTGGGCTCCTATCTTGTTAAGCACTTTCATTTTCCAGCTGTCAACAAAATCTGTAGTTTTTCTTGTGTTTTTTTCAACTGGATTCTTCAGCTCAACTCCCCCTCTCCCTGGAGCATGGTGAACATAAAGGAAACTGTCAAAGTGGGACTTTGTTTTATGCTTAATAAATGCTATGATCTGCCCTACAGGCCTCCAGGGACACTCCATTGTTCTCATTCCTTTGGTGTATCAGCTGTGCCAAACCCAGCCATCTTCTGTCTTCCATCAAAGGACACTTCCCCCTCTCTTTCCTTCCTCCCACTACCTTTCTTTTCCTCTCTCATGCCTGCTTTATGCACTGGTAATATTTCAGCTCCTAGGAGTAATTGTTACAATTTCTGGGCATCCACTTTGATGCATTCATTCCTTGCATATAGCTCTTGTTTGAGGCATCAGCTCCTTTCTTTGTGATGTGCTGAGGCTATGAAAATGGTCACCTCCTGAAATCAGTGTGTGATCATATTAATTGCAGGCACAGGGTTAAGTCTTGTGGGATCATGGATGACCTATAATTTTCCTCAGAGCTGCTTACCTAATAGTCTGCAACTGTAATCAAGTAGGTTTACAGCCTTCATTGTGTTTCCCATGAGGTGTTGCTTGCAGTGATATTTTTGACTATGGAGAAAATTACATAGTGGAAAAAAACCCTTAGTGTTTATAATTATGTGGCTGAGATGAAGTACCCTATTGAAGAGCAATTATTTTATGAAAATGACCAACAACTTCTTAAACTCAAATTCTAACTATTTTCTTTGAAACTCATGCATAGTAAGGTATTTATTTATTTCTCTACATATTCATGATGTGTGGAAGTATGTGTAGCCATGAGTTTTAGTTATTCCTAGTAACAGATTAAAATTGTATTTAAACAGGGGCCAGACATATTAGCAATTCTTTTAATTTCTGTATCTGTTGATCAAGAATCTTACTTAAGAGTCAATATTTTGACCCCAGATGCCTTTTTTTAATAATCAATATTCTGACTGGAGGTCTAAAATCAGATTTGGAAGTTCAGACTGTTTTTTAGTTTGTTAGAATCCAAGCTGACCACCATGAACACCACATTGCCATCACAGGTATCAGTGGCATTGCTTATGATTTCTAGCGTAGGAACCAGCAGGATGTGAAGAGCTGTTGAACCATGGAAGGGAATGGTCCATGACCCAAAAACCCTCTGAAGTGAAGATGACAAAGCAGGCTAAAAGCAGTAAGGCACAAGGGTGGGTCTGTTCAGCCCTGGGAGCAGAGACCTTGGGACCTGCAAACTGCTCAACATTCATCCAAAATGTTTGGGTCTTCCAACATGTGGCAGAGAAGACAGAGGAAGAGAAAGATGTGAATATGCAGTGACTGTGTAGAGATGGTCACAGTTATGGGGAGCAACCTGAAGACAAAACATGAAGGCGCTTGCTCTGTTCTCCACTAAGCTGGGTAGTGAAATGGTCTTTACCTCCAGGGAAGAGAAATTCAGACTTCAATATATCCTTGTAGAGAGACCTGTGACTGCCAATGACCAGAGAGGGTTTTGTCTCTCTGTGCTAATCACAGCCTGGAGAAACCTTGGGTGAACAGTACATCTTCCCATACTAACTCCATGATGAAGCATAATTTTGTTCTGCAGTGCTCTCAGCCTTGGTGCACTCATCAGAGCCAAATGCACATGCACACCCATCTCTCAAGCGGGCTCAGCAGGAGTGGTGGTATTTGCAGCATCTGTTTAGCTGACTCCCAGTTCTCTTCTGCTGGCAAATTCTGTAGGTAGCAGTAGAGACAGCAGAAATATCATCATCAAGGGGAAGGAATTCAAAGAAAGAATGTTTACAACAAGTTCTCTAAAATCAGTTGGTTTTCATGCGTGTTCACTAACCTTATATTGCAGAGGGCTAATACTTAAACCAAGAGTCACAGAGGGAGAATGAATGGGGAAAATGAGTTTTTGAGGAATGCCTGAGGAATAGGATCCCCTCTATCAACTTTGCACAGTGGGACTAAAGGAAAATCTTTTTTTCTCATATGTAGCTGGTGTTAGTTTACAGAGCCCCACAGCCTTCCCTGGTTATGCCAGAATAACTGCTCTGGGGTTTATCTATGAGCAAGGGAAACCACAAAAAAAAAAAAATGTTTCTCTTAGAAATGCAGGATGTCCCCAGTGTGATAGGCTTGACTTTTGGACTGTAGAGACAGGGCATTGGTAGTGTTGTCAAGCTTACAGCTGTGGAGGTGTGGAGGGAGGTTTTTTTGCCTTAATAAGAAGACAACTGGGTATAGCATACCACATGGGAGAAGAAAAATGGCCACTGGGCTTGGAAGGCTGAGGTCCCACAATCACTGAGCAATGCTCCAGACACACATAATATTAGCTGTGTTTTATAGGCTGTGACTGAGGAAAATCTATGATTATGGGGCCATTTTGGTGAAAACCTGTACCTGGCAGCCAAAGGACAAGATCACAGGACAAACTAGTGGGAAGAGAAAACTGATATTATTCCTGGCAGAACACTGTGCTGAGACCCTGGCTTCCTGCTGCAAAAACAGGAAATGTTGTTGTTTGGTTTGGTTTTTTTTTTTCTGGAACAATGATGGACCAAATTCAGTGTGGGGACACATTCACAGAATTCCCCACACCTTCATAGACAGCTCTGTGTGCCCAGCATCCCAGGAACAATAGCTAAAGAGAGAAAAAGCTTTTGGGGAAGGCTCATTTTGTCTTTCCTGTAAAAGTTGGAGACCATGGGGTTGGCCAAACCACTTCAAAATGGTCCAGCTGGTTGGACTCCTACCAGCTGCTCAGGAAGGCTGTTCTATAATGTGTTTCACTGTGAATTGTTGCAGTATTGAGCTTTATTTTTCCTTCCTGATTCCAGCCCACTCCCCTCTTCCTTGCCGGAGCACCTACAGGACACCTGAGAGGTAAAAATAGCAAGGCTAGGAGCAGGGATGCAGGGATGGACAGGTGGTAACATTTATTTTTTTTTTAAGGAAACCTTCTTCTGTGTTGAACAGTCAAAAATACTAGTTTTCTGTTGTAAACACACCACTTGTGACTTGTTACATTTTTTCTTTGAACAGCAATGAAATGGATTATTTCAGATAGTTGAAATTGTTTTCAAGTAATGTTTTTAAAAGTCTTTTTAAAAGTCTTTTTTTGTTGGGTTTTTTGTTTTTTCCCAGCTTGTACTCAGGCTTTTTAGTGTTAAAAAAATTGATCTATACTTGCAAAAATTGAATGTTCATCCAATCTTCTAGCTAAGAGAATCTGGAATATCACCTATTCACCTATTTTGTGTGTAAGGGACGATGATGCAGAAGTAGAAAGGTTCATGTTGAGGTATATGATGATGGATTGTCTGGTATGACTCTGGAGCAGTCAAATTACTAGGGCAAGCTTTTGAAAGTGTGTAGCAGAGACTGTACACACAAGCTCTAGAGGCTTTGTTTGGTTTATTGTCTAAGCCAAACTCAATGTTATTTGAGCATAGCAAGCTACATAAATTATTTCTCTTTCTATACAAGTACAGATTTTCAAATAAGTATCCCCTCCCATCCTTAACATCTATACACCCTCCTCCCTGATAGGTGCTTTCAACAAGCTGAAAGAAGACCCTCTCACAAGTAAGCATGGCCCTCCAGGCTCTTGCAGAAAGCCTCATCCTGGGCAGGATGAAGCAATTAGCATCAAGATCTCTACTGAACAGAGCCTCACAGAGGGGAACTTGTTGCTATTTCGTTCTGCAGCTGAAGAAACACAGAGCAGTGGCAGGGAGCCTTGGAACAGCTGATTTAAAGATTTATTTTGCAAGCTGTTCCTTACTATCTGGCAGTCATAAAATTCACCTTGAATAACTGGTTGGGTTTTCTACTGAACTTTTAAACTCTTGCAAGAAGACCATCCTGCTGGCTGAACTTATTTAGACCATCTCTTGAGCTATGATACCAACTGCACTGAAATCCAGTGGTACTGATTTTATTTTTTCCCTCTGCCAGTTTTAAGGATCTATTCCACTTGTTTCCCAGGAACTTTGCTCATGTGAGCAGTCAGTTCTTTCCCCAGAGAGAGCCTCCCACTGGCTTCAGATCCAGATCTCCTTGGAGAAAATGAGGTGGTGTTAAAAGAGCACAATTGCTTTTGGGCAGTTGGTTTGTGGTTAGACACGTGGTGGAACAGATTTGCCATAATTTTAATTTAATGCAGAGCTGCTAATTAACATCAAACATGTGAATGTCAGTGACCGGTAAATTTAATTGGGTATTTGCTTCAGAGCATTGCAGGGAAGTACTTGGTTGATGCATCAAAAAGTGAGTTTTTGAACTTCAAACAATACTTTGGTTATGGTTTGGGAAAGAGCTGTCACCAGATCTGTGCTGTGTGGCTGCTGCAGTGATGCCTGTGGCATCAGTTCCTGAACTTGCATGGGGCTTAGTAAAATATGTGTGTACATAAATAGACTTGCATAAATAGACTTATAAAGAACATTATGTATGTATGTAAATACACTTGCAAAGAATGGTGTTAAAAGAGCACCATAATGGTGAGCAGCAAAGACCTGGCTGGGCGACGCAAGCATCAAGGATGCCTGCCAAAGTTTTATTTGCTTCTCCTTTCATCCCACCCCCATATATTGTGAACACAGTTCTGGTGTGATCACACACTGCATTTCTAGCAGGATTGTGAATGCACAAAGTGACTCTGGTGAGAAGCTGGAGCTCTGGAAAGAGGCCCATTCCTCCAAAGGAGGACTTACCTGTTCTCCCTGTCTGTGGTGTGTAGGATGAAATATTTGAGCCATATCAAGGAGGTGTAGGTTAGATTTCATGGAGAAATTGCAAACAGTTCCGTAAGCAGCAAAATGCTGGCATAGTCACCTGGCAAGATGCAGGAATTGCTGGTCCTCAGATCATGAGACTGGTGTCAGGGATAACAGGGCTGACTCTTTCTGCATTAAAGAAAGGGAATGGACTAGATGGCTTCAAATTTCCTTCCACATTTTCCCTCAGAATCCTTGTTTTCTACCTCCTTTTCACTGACAGCAAAAGTTAGAAGGCACATGAAAAACGAGGCAGGCATTGGCAGAGGGGAAAGCAGCCTTTGGCAGCTGAATGTGGTCCCAGAGAAAGGCCTCCCTTCCCAGCCACACCACGGAGCTCCTGCAAGGTGCTGCAGGTGTTTTGCAGCTATTGGTTGTTCCCAGTTGGCATTCTGGGTTCACCCACCTGCAGCATTTGAAGCATTAAACCCTAACCATTTAAACTTAAATTAGGAGAACATGCGCTCTGAATATGTGATTTTGACCTTTCCAGAAAGCTACATCTTTCTGTGCATCAGCTGCCTTTCTGCAAAATGAGGGTAATACAGCATTTTCAGAGGGATTGCATAAGTAAGTTTGTTAATGCCTTCAGAGTGCTTGGATGCTGTAGTGATGTGAGGTGAAGATGAGGCCATGAGGAAATGATGAATTCTGTCCCCCCCCAGCAGGGCAATAAAGAAGGCCAGGGCTCGCGTGCTGAGAGACAAGAAGAAAACAAAATATTTGAATGACTGCTGATTAAGTGAACATTTCTCATTCTTTGTGTTGAATGAGGCAGGAACGCCAGAGAAAAAGTAGGATGTGGTATCTTATTGAAGACTGTATAAAACTTTAGTCTCCTTTTGCATAAGGATTAGGATGGGTGGGTGATTTGCCTCATCCTTCTGTGAGGAATTGAAAGCATTCCTATGCTACACTCAAGCTTCTGCCTAAAACTAAGAAATAAAAACAACCCAAAACCCAGCAAATTAGCCAGCTCTGTGAATCTGATGTCTGTGCTATTTTCCAGCTGATGGATCCCTCAGTCCAGCACATGGACAAGCTGACAGCAGTGGCAGGCTGACCTTCTCCAGGCTGATCAGAGCTAGGGATCTGGGGCTCCTTTGCCAGGAGCTGAACAAATGTTGAGGCATAGCAGGAGAACAATGAGGTCCAAGTATCCTGGCTTTCATCCCTGATTTGACAGAGGGTATACTGAAGCAGGTGTAGACTTTTTTTGTCCCTGTCCTTGACCTACGCTTGTTTCCCCTGCAAAGTTCTAGGTACCATCTGTGGCCATTTTCTTGGGCTGCCCAAATCACAGAATCATAGAATTGGCCGGGTTGGAAGGGACCTCAGAGATCATCAAGTCCAACCCTTGATCCACTACCACTGCAGTTACCAGACCATGGCACTGAGTGCCACATCCAGTCTCTAAATGTGTTTGATAATAGACATAAAATTAAAATAATTAATGACTACCCTCCATTCTACAGAAATGGCTCAACTGTTGTGCTTTTAGCTAAGAGGTGTTGGACTGCTTGCGTGTTGTGTCTCTATTTGCAGTATACTGTAGTTGTACTGTCACTGGCAGCAATGGCCTGAGGCCACAAGGCAGAAATTGTAGAAAGATTTAAAATCTCTCATTGTAGCAACTCGCAGAGCTGAAGGAAAAATCCTGGCAAGCATTAAGACCTGAAGATGAACTTAAAAGCCTGAGAGCTTATTTATCTGGGTATCAGCTATGTCACTGCAGGCTGCTACATCACCATGCAAATGTTTGTAGACTTCAGTAAGTCAAGCAGGGAGTACTTTGGAAAATGTGGTGCTGTAGCCTCATGGATTATGAGTGAGCTTGGAACACTGTAAAGGGACTATGTCCTGGGAAGTATGGGTCTCAAAGGCAGGGGTTTGCTCTAATGCAATGACCATACCTGAAGGTCCCTCATCTTTTCATACAGGAAATGAGGTTGGGCTGTGTTGTATTCCAGCTGCCCAGGGCCAACTGGGAGCTCTAAGTAGCCTTCCTGAAGTAGCCTGAATGAAAACCTTCCATGTTTTTAGGATTAGGCATTCCTACTATTCCCAAGCACTGAAGGACAAGAAGCGGGTTGTATGGATGACTCTTCCTTCCTCCTTCCCTCCCTCCCTCCTGCCTTGTATATGCCCTCAGCTCCTCCTGCTCAATGGCACATCACACCTAGCTGGTGGGCTAGCTCCCACCAGAAACAGAGAACTATTCTATTGTATATTCTATTTCTGTTTGTAGAAACATTTAACAAGAAACATTTCTACGAATACATTAATAGCAAAACAAAGACCAGGGAGAGACTCCATCCCTTATTTGATGCAGGAGGAAACATGGTAACAAAGGATGAGGAAAAGGCTGAGGTGCTTAACACCTTCTTTGCCTCTGTCTTCAGCAATACAACCAACTGAGGGGTTACTGAGGGAATTCAGCCCCTGAAGCTAGGAGACAGGGACCGGGTGCAGAATGACCCCCCCACAATCAAGGATTGAAGTCAGTGATCTGCTGCACCACACAGATATACATGGGATACAAGCCGGAAGAAATGCTCACCGAGCCACTTTACATCATTTATCAGCATTCCTGGCTGACTGGGGAGGTACCAACAGATTGAAAGTCAGCCAGCGTGACACCCATATATAATAAGGGACAGAAGGATCTTCTGGGAAATAACAGGCTTGTCATTTTGACTTTGGTGTCAGGGAAGCTAATGGAACAGATAATCCTGATTACTGTTACACAGCACTTGCAGGATAACCTAGGTGATCAGGTCCAATCGGCATGGGTTTATGGAAGACAGGTCCCGTTTGATCTTTTATGACAGGGTCACTGGCTTATTGGATGAGGGGAAGGGCTGTGCATGCTGTTTGTCTTGACTTTAGTAAGCCATTTGACACTTTCCCACTGCATTCTCCTGGAAAAATTTGTTGCTCGTGGCCTGGATGCCCATATGCTTTGCTGGGTTAAAAACAGGTTGGATGGCAAGAGCTGTAGTCAGCAGAGTTAAATCCAGTTGGCAGATGGTAACAGCTGGTATTCCCCAGGGCTCAATACTGGGGCCACTCCTGTTTGACATCCTTATCAAAGATGTAGACAAAGGGATAGAGTCCACCCTTAGTAAATTTGAAAGCAACACTTAACTGGGTGGAAGTGTTGATCTGCCTGAGGGTAGGGAGCCTCTGCGAAGGGATACAGACAGGCTTGATCCATGGGCCAAGGCCAATAGGGTGAGTTTCAGCAAGGCCAAATGTGGGGTCCTGCACTTCAGCCACAACAACCTCCAGCAGTGGTGGAGGCTTGGGGAGGAGTGAATGGAGAACTGCCCAGCAGAGGGGGACAGTGACATCCTGGACTGTATAAGGAATGGCGTGGCCAGCAGGGAGAGAAAAGTGATCTTACCCCTGTACTCAGCACTGCTGAGGATGGGCCTCAAGAACTGTGTGCTGTTTTGGGACACTGAGCTACCAGAGGGTGTCTGGAGAATGGTAACAAAGCTGATGAAGGGTCTGGAGCATGTGTCTTATAAGAAGCAGCTGAGGGAGCTGGGGTTGTTGAGCCAAGAGAGAAGAAGGACGAGGGCAGACTTCATGTCTCTCTACAACTGCCTTAAAGGAGGTTGTAAAGAGGTGGGGATTGGTCTGTTCAATGAAGTTACAAGTGATAGAACAAGGAGTAATTGGCTCAATTGCACCAGGAGAGGTTTGGATTGGATGTTCAGAAGAATATGTTAAATGAAAGAGTTATCAGACACTGGAACAGGCTGCCCAGGGCAGTGGTGAAGTCCCCATCCCTAGAGATATTTAAAAGTTGTATAGACACAGTGATTAGGCTTAGTTCAAGTCTTATCGGGTTAGGTGGACTCGATGATCTTAAAGGTCTTTTCCAACCAAGGTGATTCTGTGATTTTTCTCTCCCTGATGAGAGTCACCACAAAGGACTGGGAGTGCGAATGTCAGAGGTGACCATGCACTACCAAAAGTCAGAGCTGGGGAAAGAGTTGTGCATTGAAAGGACAACAAAGAGCTAAATAATAAGTAGTCAGGAATTAATTAACAATGTTTGGGAATTTCCTTCCTTTCCACTTTACCGCCAAGTATACAACACTATGGACCTTCTTCCATGAGGTGTTGGGTTTTACATCTGTGACTTGCTACCCTTTTCTTTAGAGGTAGTAATCAGCAGGGGGAAAAAAAATCCCTACTTTTCCCCAGCTCTCCCTGTAAGCAAATCCGTCATGCTCTGGCTTCCAGATTTCCTCTGTGCTTCAGGAACAAATATAGAGATTCTGTCCATCATCTTAGAATTGCTATGCATGGTATAGCTACATACTAGAAAAGGCCAACAGCCTCTGCTACAGGATAGCCCTGCTCTGGTGATTAAAATTCAGGAATAAAAGCAGGTCTCTCCATAGTGTTCCTGTGAACTGTATAACCTTTTGGGGAGAACCTGGAGTACTTTGTTCTTCATTCCAGCAACTTGTCTCCCAAAACTTATTTATCCCTATTTTGCAGGATATAATCTGAGATGGTGTAAAATGCCAAGCATTGTCACAGCATGTAAGAAATATGGTTCTTCAAGCTAAACAGACTGTGCAAGGGACAGAGACTGAGGTATATGTTTCCACATGGACACAGCTGATGGAGTGTACATATATGATAAGGTGTCTAGAGAGGCTTCTGTCTGATCATACCTTTGCTCTACCTCCTAAAGAAAAACCTGAAAGAATGATGCAGCTTCCAGTAGAATGTTTCATTCCTTTCTGCTGTCCCTCTTAGGCAAATGATGCAACACCTGAGGCTATTGACACATTTGAACTCATCTCACAGCTGATTAATGAGGGGGCCAAGCAAAGCTGAGCCTGAACAAAGTAATGGGCACAATGGGCTTGATGCTTTTCTGTAACTTCTTACAATCAAATACTATTACATCAGCAGAAAAGAAGACCAAAAGAAATTACATTCCTCTGGGGCTCCTTGATTTTAGATTACAAATTGAGTTAGTCACATGAGAGATGCTTAAAATGAATAGGATTTTCCTTCCATGCACGCTCGGGAATTCTTTGCTTCAATCGCAAAACCCACTAATAAAGCTGTGGCAAAGAGACAGATGAAATTCTTTTTTCAGTCAATTTCTGCCCTTACTTACCCCAGTGCAGGCATGTTCCCACCTGGTGGTGTGTCTCAGCTGCAGCCAAGGACACCAGGTCATTCCTGGAGGATCTTTACTGATGCTGCTGATGCTTGCCCTGCAGAGCACCCTGGCCACTTACAGATGGAAAAAAACATATCATAACTTTAACTCAATACATTGCGTCCAATGGTTGAAGCAATGTAATTATAAAAATCTGTCACTGTCCACAGTGTAGCTGCTTTGTCAAATAAACAATGGTCTTATAATCTTTCAAAGTGTGATGGCCTTAATCAGCTTTTTCCTAACTCTAACTATTATTCTCAATAGATATTCAGCTAATAGTCACTTAGTCATTGTGAAGCTTCAAATAATATTTAGAGTATAATGCAATTAATTTCAAGGTGTCTCATTATAGCTGTTGGAACTTTTGTTTTAGCTCAACCAGTGTTACTAATGACACTTTTGACAGACCATGGGTTTCCTTGAAATTGTACTCTGAGACTTATTGATTAACAATAATAAAATCTGGCCTGACTTGCCTCTCTGGAATTTCAAGGAAAAAGCTGCTGATGCAGCATCAACAGCTAATTGACCAAATAACTCTCCCCCATCATAAAGGAAAATAGATCAGGGCCTAATTGTTTTCTAATGGAGATGGTTGATACACAAATTATTGTTGCATTAACTGAGTAGCAGAGAGTCCAATTTTTGGAGGCAGGGTAGAAGCCAAATTGAGTGTGCCTATATGAGAAGTGGCCCATGGAGAGCAGCTCTGCATGCAGCACATTACCAGGCCCCTCACGGAACACCTTCAGAAGCAGATTTTTGCTCCACTGAAAAGAAAACCCCAACACTGCTGGCAGAGCAGAGCAAAGCCAACATCTTCTTGTGATGCTGCCATGGCAGCTCAAAACACATCCTGCAGTCTGCAGGGTGGCATTTCCATGACTGCTCAGCATTGGCACTATCAGTGAATGAGAAGTGAATCCTAAAGTGCCACCTTATATTCAAAAGCAAAATCCCATAAATCAAGTGAGTGTCCACAAAGAAGTAGGGAGGAAAGTGCAAAGGCATCAAATTGCTTCCAGGTTGTTGTCACCCAAATTTTAATAGAAACCAATAATTTCTAGGCTAGGTACACTAATGAATGATCTGATCTCTGAAGCAAGTCCTCAGAGTCCCAGTAGTGTGCATATAAACTACAGGGGCCCTGTCATTACAAAAACTCTCACCTGAAGCTGGCAGTGCATCCTCTCCCTGAGAGTGACTGTATGCAAGCATCTTCAAGAGCCCCATTCAGTAATCTTTCCTCTCTCGGTCCCACTTTAACCTCTCATAAATGCAGACTGGCTTAAGGCCTGAATCATAACATTTAATCTCTCTTCTTAAATTTGCATAATTATTTGTAACTTTATTGTTAGAAGCCACAGAAATCATCTGTACTCTAAATTCTGCTCTGTTCACAAGCATCCTGTGGTACAGAGCTCCTTGCTCTTTGTGAACTGCTTGCCCTCTCTCACAGTTTTGAAGCCACCTCCTTTTTGAGCTACCAGTTGTCACATTTCTGCCGTGTTGCTGGTTAGGGAGAACTGGATTTCTACACCTTGAATTGTTCCTAATTTATTATATGATTTTGTTTTCCATTTCTACCCTCCTGAGAGCAAGAATATTGAGAGGTTCAGCCACTTTACCTTAGCCTTTCTAGGCCTATGACTGTTCCTGTTATTCCCTTATGAAAAGCTGTAGTTATTCAGCAGCAGGTCTTTTTAGGATAAGCAGCACTGAGCATGCTGTTTCAAGAGGCCAGCCCATTTGTTCATTCATTTCACCACATTATGACATTTTTTGATGTTTATCTTAATCTCATTCATTATAAATTTTTCTTGCTGCCTTTTGACTGGAACTGGAGATTGAGCAGAAATACTCCCTGAGATGTCTAGGTTTCAAAAATGTGTCTATTTTCCCTAATTCAATGAGCTAAGGAGTTAAAAAGCAAAACAAGCAAAACCCCTAAACAAAACAAAAACAAAGGTAAGGAGCAGAACAAAGCAATTTACTTCTCCCCTGCTCACCTGACATTTTTCACTGCTCTGTGAAAGGTTTTAGGGACTCCACTTACAAATGTGCAGTCTTGATCTAACTGTGGTGTATGTTTGGGGTAACCAGGAGCAGAAATTAATAATTAGAAGACCTACAGGCTTTTATTTGAAATAAAATCTGTTTCAACATAAATGACCAAGAAAATACTAGAAGTGCCACGCTTGCTTTATCTTATAATATTTATTCAAACTTTAATCTCTGCAACTCAGCAATACTGCAGTGAATAAGTAATAGAATTTAAGTCAAACTATGGACAAACATATGACAAGATGCAAAACTAGAAGCATCACCATAGCATTATTGTCTCTTAGTCTTATTAAGATCTCGTGGATAATTCAAGTTCCAGGCTCCTGCATATAGGCTGATGTATTTGGATAGTGGGACATAACATTAAAACTTTGTGCCGATGCAAATGCAGCTTATCAGCCATCCCTGGATACTGTTTTACAGTGTCAGCAAGTTCAACATTTATTAACCATGAGATGAAACAGGAGCATGAAAGCAATACAGCGCTTCCTGGGAGCTTCTCAGTTTACTATGCAACACTCACAGGCTAAAATCCACCTGAGAAAACTAGGAAGACTCATGCAGTATTCAGGATCCAGAGGAGGTGAGAAACTGCATGCGTGGCAGACTCAGTAGCCTGCTTGAGTTTTTCACAGAGGAGCTTAGTTTGCAAGAGCCTGGTGAGGGATTTAATAAGGCAAGCAAAAAGAAGGGATGGTGGAGTCCTCACCTAAAAACAGATTAGAATGCCAAGCTCATACTGGTCTGCAGACTAGCACAAAGCAAAGCATTGACCAGAGCCAAGAGAAACTCTTGTTTGGTTGGTGGTTGCCAGGTAGCATAAGCCTTGTGAAAGGTTTATTATCCAAATAACAAAAGAGGACGGTAAGTTTTCACTGACATAGAAAGATTGCAGTGCTGAGTTTCATCTCCACACAACAATTTTCTTCCTGTTGTTGCCTTTTTTTCCTCTCTTCTCCCAAATACAAAGAGAGAGCATCAGAAGTGGCAGAAGAAAAGCAAATCTCATCCTGTAAAAAGAGTTTTCAAAATTTTCCTAGCACAAGGACTTCGTAATTGTGAGCTACTGCCTCACCCCCAGACTACATTTGTGAGATTGCTGAAGGCAGTGGGGCTATGGAGCTGCCTCCTAACCTGTGGGAAAATAACCACTGCAATGAAGTAATGGCCTCGTGTGTGGTCTCTCACCCCAAAGTCCCAGTGGGCCAGGGAAAGGGATGTGGCCAGCATCAGCATGTGTTTGGCTGGTATCAGCAGTGCTCACAAGGACATAAGAAGGTTCCTTAGTGAGGGGCACAGATCAAGAGAGTTTCCCTTCATTCTTACCAAGCTCTCTCATTAAGGATCGCAATTATGGCTGTGGGGATTTAAATGAGCTGCCTGCTCTCAAAATGCAGCCTCCAGCTTCCAGCTATCTTCCCTTGAACATAGCTGAAAGTAGATGTCGAGGTGGGTTGGGATGGCTGGGATGTTCAAACTTTGGAAAAGGCTGAAAAAGTCTAATCCTCTTTCAGCTTTGTTCCCCAGAACACCAATATCCCTGACTGCTGGCATTTTACGCAAACCACTTGCTTTATGCTGACTGCTTCTAATGGAGTTACTGACCACAGCTGGACCCCTGTACTTCAGAAATGCCCACTTCAGAGCATTGCAGTGCACTGGGTGAGGTGGGATCCAGCTGCTGTAGGAAGTAGCAGAATGGGGCAAGCCAGACACAAATGCTGGGATGGAGAGATCATGTGCGCCCCAGGAATTCCAACAAGAAGATTATTATAGCAGGAGAGACAATCAGGAGGCTGAGTAATCATGATGCAAATCAGTGATTCCTCCATTGGCTACTTTTACTCTCCTACCCCTGTTCTCTAGTACACAAGAGCTTCCTGTGAAGAATTACTTTTAGAATTTGCTAACAAGGAAGAGCCTGACTTACAAAAGCAGTTGTCACTTTCTGCAGTATCTTCATCACCCATTGTGTACCATCCCAGCCGGACCATAGAATCCCATGTAAACTGCCAGCTTCAGATAGGCTTTTCTTGTGTTTGTTGAGCACTCCTTCTGACCCTCAGGATTAAGTGATAGGCACTGAATGGCTAAAAGTGCTCCATCTTGAAATTCATGCTCCTGGATGGATTAAACTTACCCTTACATAGTCAGATGGTTTTCATCTTCCAAGCCCTCAAGCCAGCAAACCTGTTTTGGCTACAAGGCTTTGAGGGAAAGGCTGCCTCTTGGTGTTGTCTGATGGCATCCAGACCTTGCTGAGTGCTTTCATTCAGTATTGTGAGTTATTCCAGGAAGAAAAAAGGGCTTTTGAGGGATGAGAGAAAGAACTTGCAATTGCTAGGCTTTTCTAAAGCCTGCTAGGAATGCTTCCTATGCAGGCTGCTTTTCACATTGTGTTTTCTCCCTCTCCTTTGGGACAAATGCTACTCCCTTTATCAGAAGGAAGGATGTAGTTGCTTGCGGACCTTGGGGAGAGGGAGGTTGCCTCTGCAGTCTTTGTTGTATTCATTTATAGGTTTTGTAGCCTGGTTTCTTAAGATAAGCAAAGTTTGTACAGTCATGTCATCTGTTTGTCTTCCTACACGATTATTCTTGAATTCATTGGCAAATTTCATTCTAACTTAATGGAAACATTTGTTAATATCAGTGATGCTAAATTTCTCTAAGTTTTAAGGACATAGTTGATAGATAAAGAGGAAATATTATGTTAACATCCTCGCTGGGGGACAGGCTAACAAACTGATTCTTTACATCAGAGAATCCACATGAAAAAAAATAGGCATCTGTAATTCTTCCATCTGTGGAGTTAGTGTAGAAAACTGCCTTACGTGTCAAAGGCTGTACAACAAGTAAGGATTGCATTGTCAAGATGTGCTAAATTATACATGCAAGTGGAGCATACAGGGTATGCTTTGGACACGAGATGATAGTGTAACCACTTCAATGGGCAAGAGAAAATACTGCAGCCCCACTTGTGCACACAATAGCCAATGACAATTCCTGGCTATAGGAAGTCTGCTAAGGAATTTGGGGAGTAATTGCTATTAACCTTGGTGAAAAGCCTTGGGAAGGACTCACCAGCTTTTTGATTTAGGTTTTGTATTTCAAAGTGAGCTGCTCTGAGCAATGGTGAGGATGGTGCCAGTGCAGTATTTATGCTATTCCCAGACTCCTTGTGTTGCAAATGTTAAAAAAAAGCAACAGCATGAAGGGCAAAGGTACTAGTTGCAGGAAAGGATAGTGGGGCAAAATCACTTTTGTCATCTCCTATAAATCTCACAGTTTTACCTCCAGGACTAAAACCTAAAACTGCCCAGTGTGCAACTTCTGTGTACAATGGCACAAACCTTAAACTGCTGGCACTGCATTACCTGCTGCTTGAAAACCCACTGGCTGTATTTTTAACTACACTTAGGTTGCATGCTGTCAAGGGAAGTTAGAAACCCCATCTCTTTGAAATCTGTTGTATTGATGATCCTTTAAATATAAGCACGTTCCTTGCTCTGTGGTGTAGAGGCTCCTGGAGTTTTTATGACTTGAGAGGCTGTACAGGCAAGGAAGCTCCTGTGCATTTGCCTCTCGTGGACTTGTAACCAGATATTACAGAACTGTTTCTGTAGAAGAGCAAACCATTGTGTGCTCTGTAGCCAGTTTATGTCACTGGCTGTAATATTTGTCAAGCTTTCTTACATATTTTAAATCGTTACACTAGAGAAGACACTGGCCTGTACATGCTTTAAAACACTTGAATGCTTAGGGATGGTAATGGCATTCATTTGAAGAGATAGAGAGGTTTTCTTGCCATTTCAGGCTAGCTTGATATTTCTGTAGTCTAATTGTATAGTTGAGGGTGTCCCTGCTTACTGCAGGGTGGTTGCAGTTCCCTTACAAGCCAAATTATTCTATGATTTGTGGCAGTTTACCTTAGATAGCTGGAATTTAAAAAAAAAAAAAAAAAAAAAAAAAAAGTATTAAAAAGAAAAGTGTTCTTAATGTGCCAGTTGCCTGTTAATACCAGTCATGATGAAGCACCTTTTCCCCACTGAGAAATACAAGAGTTAGGGCAACATCTGCCACTGTGGATGCAAATGGCAGGTCCCAAGTGAGTGTGACTGAGGGAAAAAGCTAAGGGCAACCTCAGAGGATGCACCTGGCTGAGCTGAAATATCCTAGGGTTGGAATTAGTAAAAGAGCAGGCATGCCTGCCCCATGGAGTTTGTGCCCTGTGGTCTCAGAGACCTTCTCTGGGAGAGTAACATACTGGCCAACACTGTTGCTCTATGAATGATAAGACTATGAAAACCACTGGTGCAGTTTGCATCTAAAATTCCAGACTGCTCAACAGCCCTTTGCTGTCTTACAGAATGGCTGATACAGGTTTCCATTCCCCGCTTAAGTCCCTGATCTGACCTCTTCAGGGATGTCAGTTCATTACCCCATAGGTTACTTCAAATTCACTGCTTGACACAAGTGAGAGGAGCAGGGCTTGGCCCAATGGAAAACACTGCAGAGGCAGCCCAGTGCCTGTCAGGGGAGCAATTCGTGTTGCTCCTAAATTATTGTTACAGTCAATGCAAAAAGGAGTGCTTATATCCTGAAAAGTAATTGCTGTGTAATGTGTTTTTTTTTTCCCCAGCCATGACCAAGCACTGTTTTTCTAGCAGCAGCATTGCAGGAGGAAGGGGTTGCTTCTCAGATGTCCAGGGAATTTGAAGACTTGGAAATGAAATACTATAAAAAAATCTGATAAAACTTGTTTTTTCATAGTAACATGCCAGAATCCCTGTCCATTTTTGGCTGTCTTTACAGCAGCACACAGCAACTGATCAAACCACTGAAATGTTGACTGTTGGGCTGTTCGGATGGAACTGTGCTTTATTTGGCTGTCTCTGAGGGACTCATTACCTGGCTTACAAAAATGGACAGGACAATACAGTCTGTATTCTCAGTATATTTTACTGAAGTTTCACATGTCTACAGAGACCGCACCAATTACAGAATCTCCATGAGTGGTTTGTGTGTGCTAAAGGGGCTGAGGAGAAGGCTTTCCTCACACACAGTTTTTGGCTTAGGCTGTTCTTGACTTTCAGAGGAAAAACAGAATTAAGACAGACAGGGTGAGGAGAGACTTTTCTGGTGTGTATTACAGCCCCAGTGATAACAATCAGATTCCCTGGATCCTCATGACACACTCAGCACCATCATGATGTGGGACCTTCACGAATCATCACTCACTTTGCTCCCCCCCATCACTTCTGTGAAATGACTCTGGGGGATATATGACACAAGGTGCTGTAAAGATTAATCTTTGAACATAGATTTATGACTTCTGAATGAAATGTGAGGGCCATATAACATGTAATAGCAAGAA
The DNA here is from genome assembly GCF_036169615.1 of Heliangelus exortis. NCBI lineage: Eukaryota > Metazoa > Chordata > Aves > Apodiformes > Trochilidae > Heliangelus > Heliangelus exortis. The sequence continues at coordinate 67,578,681 of NC_092423.1, forward strand.
GAGTGCTGCAGTGAAGTTTCTTTGTTAGCTGCCTGCATGGCCTAAGAGAAAAAGCTCCCACTAGCATGTGTTTTGCCTTGTGGTAATTTATCTATTATTTTAACCTTGCTGTTGGAATTTCACACCTTGAACTTCTCTCTGTGTCAGAAAATGGATGTCAGCTAACTATTCCCCATCTCAGCACCACACGTTAATTAGCTGATAAGGCAGCTTTGCTGAAAATAAAGCTCACTTGCATGTGGGGATGGTAAAAAATGAGTTGAACCAAAAGTCAAGGGATATGACAGTGTGTGCTCTGCATCATGGGACAAAACAGCCAAAATTCATTTAAAAAGGGCTGGCATTCAACTACTGAAGACTTAAATTTCTACATATTGTGCAACGTATTGTTGCCAACTGCCAATCTGAAGGACATGGACATAGATACACCAGTAGTTTTTCTGCTCTAGCTTAACAAAAATTAACAAAAATTATCATTCAGAAAAATTATTCCATAAAAACACCTGTTTTGTAGAACAGGCACTTTGGGCCAGTCCACCAGTGGATCTACCATTTTATCTCAATACTGACTCAACTGCAAACCAAAGGTGTTACATGGAGCTTTTTTCCCCTCTTGTTTCAGTTTTTCTCCATCTCACTTGTAAGCAAAAGGATGACAGCAATATTCAAAACCTGTTGAGCTCTAGTTGTCAGTTAACTTGTGATGAACTGATAGACTGTGCTTATTGTGTAAGTTCTTAAATTACAAGCAAACAATACAAACTCATTCATACAATTGCATGAAATACTCCTTAGTCAGTGGAGTCAGAGATGCTCTCGCTGCGTCTGCTCATATAGTTTTTATCTCATCTGTTTCAATGGTATCTCCACCATGTTTGGAGTTGGCTGATGATACCATCTGCTTAAAAGTCCATTTCTGCTCTTCCTTACAGCTTACTCTAAGTTGTCTTAAAGAATCAAAAGGAATCTGCTGGTTTCTTTCGCATGTTGAGAAGGCACCTAAAAAATCAGGAAGATTAACGCAGCCATACAATTACAACACACAGCTGCATGCTGCCACATAGTACATTAAAATTTTGGTAATGCATTCAAACTAAAATTCCAAAATATATTTATATGCTTTCCTTAATTATTCAGCAAAATGCTGACAGCTTGAGTGAGCTGTGAAAGTGCAAGCTTGGGAGCCACAGGAAACCTTGCTGGCTTTCTCTTACTTTCAGCAAACAAATAGAATTTGGAGTGCAATTTGCTCCCATGGAGAGGACAAGAACAAAAACATATGCATCTTGAAAACCTATTTCAAGGACTCAACCAGGATTTAATTGGTACATTTTGTTGTAGATCATTACCAGGCATGAATTTCATTTCAAGTGAGTACAAATCCAGACCAAGTATTTTGTTTGTTGGAAGGTTTTTTTAAGATCTTTACTTTCACATTCAAGGAGAACGAGCTGAATTTTCTTCCCTGGCACCTCAGCAGAATTGTTCTGCCATTCCCAGTGAATTACGCTGTTCAAATCCCTTAAAAATCCCAAGGTTTCCATGGTGTCACTAAAAGGCATCATTTGCTGGGAATGTCATTGCTCTTGCACAGATGAGGGTAGAAATTACTCAGAGAATTTTCAAAAAAAAAAAAAAAAAAAAAAAAGAGAAAAAGGTTTCACTTGAATGCAGTGACCCCACACTGCATCTGAAGCAGTAGCTGTTAAAGGAATTATCTTTTGAGTTTGCAACAGTGTCAGAAAAAAAGAGGCAAAGGCTGTTGGGTTACACCATGCTGCTGCTATTTCAGCTCTGATTTTGGGGATAAAACATTAAAATTATGATGGAGAATTTAGTCAATAGACACTTTTTCCCCCCTCTCAGGTTCAAAAAAAAAAAAAAAAAAAAAAAAGTAAAAGGTTACAATTGCCTGGAAAACAACCAACATGTTGAATATCTGCATTCTGTGTACACCCAAAAGAATACATAGTGTTACTGAATTTTTTTCAGATCAAGTTACAAGCAGGATTTTGCAGACTGATCCTATTAATTACCACTTATTAGTCATCTGGAAGAGCAAAGTTTTTTTGGTATGTGGACTCTGTTGGAGAATCAAGGTCTTTAAGCACATTGTCATTTCCCACGCTCTATACAGGGACTGAAAATTCACTTTCATAATGCCCCTGTGAGCAGGACAATAGACAAATGCACTATCAGGAAGAACATAGGGTTAAAGAGCTGAATGTTACTTTTCCATACTCTCTCCAGAGACTCTTAAAAACTTGTTTTTCTCAGACCCAGAGGAGTAGATTTCTGATAGCCTCAGAGGGATTTCAGGCAGATCACCTCTCCCAAGGGTGTCATCTGAGCCTTAGTAGCACAGACCAAGCCAAAGATCCCCAGGACATGCTCTGGTTCCTCTAATCCCTTGCTGAAAAAAAAAAAAAAAAAAAAAAAAAAAAAAAAAAAGAAAAAAAAAAGTATCTGTTTCTGTTTGACTGTTAGCTTGAGTAGCACTGAATCATAAAATCATAGAATAGTTTGGGTTGGAAGAGACCTTAAAGATCATCTAGTTCCAAACCCCTTACTATGGGCAGGGATGCCTTCCACTTGACCAAGTTGCTCCAAGCCCCATCCAACCTGGCCTTGAACACTTCTAGGGAGGGAGCAGTCACAGCTTCCCTGGGCAACCTGTGCCAGTGTCTCACCACCCTCACACTAAAGAATTTCTTCCTAGTGTCTAACCTGAATCTACCCTCTTCCAGTTTTAAACTGTTACACCTCATCATAACACTCCATGCCCTTGTAAAAAGTCCCTCCCAGCTTTCTTGTGGGCCCCTTCAGGAGTACCTGAATGTAGGCTGCTGTAAGGTCTGCCTGGAGCCTTCGCTTTTCCAGGCTAAACAACCACAACTCTCTCAGCTTGGCTTCATACAAGAGGAGCTACAGCCCTCTGGTCATCTTTTTGGCCCTCATCTAGACTCTCTCCAACAGCTTCAGGTCCTTTTTGTGTAGCAGCTCCAGAACTGGACACAGTACTCCAGATGGGGTCTTGGAAGAGCAGAGTAGAAGGGGAGAATCACCTCCCTTGACCTGCTGGCCAAACTGCTTTTGATGCAGCCCAGGATAGGGTTGACTTTCTGGGCTGCAAGCACACACTGACAGCAGATGTTGAGCTTCTCACCAACCAAACCCTACAGGTTCCTTTCCTCAGTGTTGCTCTCAATACATTCTCTGCCCAGCCTGTATTTGTGCTTGGGATATCTCTGACACAGCTGCAAGACTTTGCACTTGGCCTTTTTAAACCTCTTGCATCTTGCATGTGCCCACCTCTTGAGCCCATCACTGTGATTAAAATGGATTATTGTGGATAACCATAGAACAACTGATGTGAGGCATGTGGCTTTGTGTGCTCTGCATTGCTCTCTAGAGATATCCAACTCCTTTCCTTGGCTGCAGAGGTATAATAGGCTTGTACCTTCAGGCATCTATATTACATTTAAACTAGATGCTGGAATGTTGAGGTAGATTGTCCAGTGATTACAATGAAATGACAATTTCCTGTTTTGGTATTTTGAGGCACTTCATCAGTGAGAATTTGTGCTTTTCTACTCCTATAGCTCAGGAAAACATGGCTTTTCTTTCTGTTTGCTCTGGTTTGATATTTTTTCAATAGTTATTTTAATTACAAGTCATTCCCAGTCACAGCAGATTTTTGTTTCTCTAACTCCAGTTTTCAGGTGCAAATTACTTATAACTAAATGCCCATAAAAAGCCTTTACACAGCTTCTGACCCCACCCCCCCTTTTTTTTTTTTTTTTTTTTTTTTTTTTTTTCTGAGGGGAAAATATGCTTGAAACAAATTCTGGATGTGTTGGGCTTTTGTATATTCCCACAAAACTGATGAGGTTCTTCAAAGTGAACAATGAAAGTCAGTGATGTATTAAGCATTCTGAATTCCTGGAAGAAAAAGGAAAATGGTAATGCTAGAAATGTTAAGCAATGTACACAATCTTGCAAAACCAAAAACCTCATACTGCCAAGCCATTATACTGAAAAAGATTTAGTCTGGAAGAGTCTCAGGGGAGACCTCATCACTCTCTTCAACTCCCTGAAAGGAGGGTGTAGCCAGGGGGGGGTGTCAGTCTCTTCTCCCAGGCAGCTACCAGTAAGACAAGAGGGCACAGTCTCAAGTTGTGTCGGGGGAGGTTTAGGTTGGATATTAGGAAGAAATTCTTTACAGAGAGGGTGATCAGACATTGGAATGGGCTGCCCAAGGAGGTGGTGGATTCTCCATCCCTGGAGATATTTAGAAAGAGCCTGGATGTGGCACTCAGTGCCATGGTCTGGTAACCACGGTGGTAGTGGATTAAGGGTGGGACTTGATGATCTCAGAGGTTCTTTCCAACCCAGCCGATTCTGTGATATTCTGTAAGGTGAAAATGCATCCTTAAGTGCAAATGTAGCATGGAAACTCTGTTCAGCTGCTTTGTGTGCAAGCAGATTCTGACCCTGGTGTTTCAAGGAGTCACAACAAATACTCAGCCTCATTTCTTTGAAATGAGATAATGGAAATCTTGGCTTTTAAAACCACAAGAGAATAAAAAAATTATATATTTAAAAATGGACTAAACTACGGTGGGCAAAAATTAGAGTACTTTTTAACAAAGTACAAGTGGTTCTGTGCTGGCTGTATGTAGGTAACAGTATGAATGCTCCTGGAGCGTTCACTGGGTTATAGAATGTGGTTACAGGATCTATATTATTCCTGCTTAAACTAAGACTTACCAATTATTGAGAAAAATACTATGATGCAGCTTCTGAAATGGCAGTCTGCAGCAGACTTTGCAGTCAGGCTGTCAGAGAAGGCTGTAAGCTGGGAATTTGGCACACAAGGAAACTGTTGCAGAAAGTGTTTACCCAGGGAACACTCTTGAACATGTTGATAAAACCTGAAAACAGAACTCAATTACATGTTTACAGGAGAGGCTACCTTTTGAGACATGGAATGTAAAGTGTTACATAGTTTGTTCCCCTCTGCCCAGTAAACCAGCCTGCCAGCAACTAAGCACTTAACTGAAAATTTTGAAGCACTATACTTGATGTGGGAAGCTGAAGGAGGTTCATAAGTTCAGTACAGTCAAATTGGCAATACAATCTTTATACTCCCATCCCAAGAAGAGCTTACATTTCCATGTGATATTGGACTGGCTATAAAAAGAAAGTTGCAAACACCATAGACTTCATCAAAACCATATCACAAACCATGCAAGGAACAGATGTGTTGATAAAGGAAAGTGAATCATTTGTTTTCTTCAGTGGTCTGGTGTATGAACCTGGATGTACCCAGAATTTCCTTCCCTCTGGAAAACTGGAAATTTCCCAGGACAACTCACAGAACAGGGGAGCCCAAATACCCAAACCTTACAGAGTAGATACCTAAATTCACCTCCTCAGTGCATTTGTAATGCACTGAATCTGATGAAAATCCAGAGGCTCTTCAAATCTATTCTAAACTTTCAGAACTTCACAACACTGGTTACACTGGCAATGCAAAATATGCTACAGATGTATCAGTTGGATCTCCACCCTGCACAACTGGTGACTCAGCTTTGCCTGCTGCAAGCCGGCTATCAATTTGCAGGAGGTTGCTGAGGTCCATTCCAAAATATTTTTTGTTCAGCCAACTCAAATGCTGACTGTTTTGCAAGAAGGTAAAGCTGACACTAATGTTTTCCATGTTAGTAGAAGCCAACCCTAAAAATGGAAGGAATAGAGATGCCTGGTGTCAGTCACAGGTCAGAAGTTTACACTTCATGCAGTGACAAGGAAAAGAAAACACTGATCTAAAGCTCACAGAAATTTTAGGTGAATTCACTTAAAGAAAGCAACAGCCTCTGAACTTCATCCAACTTGGACTCTGTTCCTCTATTCAGGTTTCTAAAGGAAGTAATTATTAGCTCTGTCCCATTCCTACTTTATCAGCTTCTAATGAAGTGAGAAGAAGAAACCATGTCCTAAACTTCAAAGCTTACTATCTGCAGTATTCTTCCTTTTTTAATATGTGGTAATGCTCATTAAGCACTGCACTGATTTTGTCTGAGGTCTTGGAGGAGTGGGTAGGATGCTTCCTTCCCAGCAGAACGAACAACATACTTTAAATCTGTGTTCATTAACTGGACAAAAGTTTGTCCTTAAAATCGAAAATGCTAGAAGGATTAGTTTAAGTATCTAAACCAAAAAATTTAAAGTAACTGACTTCAGTATTACTTTCCCATAGCAACATGCTTTTAAAAATAATTGGGAGAGGTTAACAGAGAATTGCTGCATAATTATATAAATATGTCTTCACCTCTTACCACTGGGTTCTTACTCACAAAGATGCATGGCAGAAGAGAAGCTGAACGGGGTAAGATGAGTAAATAAGCAGGAGACAGTGAGGTGCCTACTTAGAATAATTCTTTGTCACTGAGTAAGGAGATCACAAATAGCTTAACACCATTGTGAAACTAGCCAAACAATCTCCCCCCTGCCTAAAACCCAGGAATAGTATTAAACCTGATAATCATACATAGACTTTTGTCAAAATCCAAACAGCCAGGAACACTTGATCCCTGTGGAAAGAAACTGGAGATAAGGAGTGTCCTGCCTAAGACAGCTGGCAGGGAGGATCAGCTGCACCACACAGGAGGCTTTTGCCAAGGTAGATTTTGGCTCACTGCCTATCTCATTGCTAACAAACATGTGGAAGCCTTTGATGTTCTCTAATGACATGGTCACAAGTATAAGCAATTTACAAAATATACAGTCACCAGTACAGCCTTCTTTGTGTTATAAATGCTAGCAACTTTAAACTTGTTGCCCAGCTGATATCTTCCTGAGGAAGACAGCTGAACCTTTGGCTTGTCTGAAAAAAAATGTTTGCTTGAGAAGATAGGTTGTATAGCAAAAACCAGTCTCCTCTTTGCTATTTGAGGCCATTGGTATTGTCTCCTCTGCTGGCTGACTGTCCATGGATCAGCTGAGTGGGTAGGGGGAAGAAGGGAAAGGCCACAGCAAAAGCTGCCCATCAATGGTCCCCTCTTCTTTTTTTCTCTTAACACAAATAGAAGCCTTGGATGGGTGAAAGTACAATTTCCCTTTGCCCCATCATCCTATAGCAGGTTTCTTTCTTCACAATATTGTTTAGAATTTACTGTTTTCTCTTGCTTTAAAGCCTGATATTTTTTAAAATTATTTTTTATTAAAAGCTGATCTTCCTCAAGCTAGGTGTTTATTTCCAACTGACTCCTCCCTTGTAGCATTTTTGCTGGTTCTCTGGCTGCTGCTGGCAGCTTTTTCCTCCCAGCAAAATGTTTCTAACTAGATGTCTCCAGCTTCAGAGGAACATGAGTTTTCTGATTGTATTCTGTATTTTCATATTGTTTAAAATGCTGAGCCCTTTGGATGACTGAAGGGACCCACCTATCTCCTCTGCTCTTTTTTTCTCTCTTTTTTATTTAGATTAAGAAGTCCATGGACTCCTTGATTTTGGGCTGATAAATTCAGGCTGAAAATAAATAAATAACTTATTAAAGACCTTGGTATTTCCAGGGTAGAGACTAACAGCTCATGACAACATTACTAACTTTCTGGAAAGGGAGTTTTGACCTTTGTAGGGTAAGGTATAAATCGGTGGTTATGCCTGGAAAGACAAAGTCTGCCAGACCGACTGAACTGCAGAGCTGTGTTTGCACAAGCTGGCCCGAGTTCCAAGTAACTACAGCCTATTTAACTCTAACAGTGCAAGCCTCTTATCTCTCAAATTTTCAGATGCTGATAGAAAACACAAAACCCCCTAACCCATTAAATACTGTGTTACAATTTTTTCTCCCCAACCTCTTTCTTTCCCTTTAGTTTTTAAGACCATTATTTTTTCTTTGTAACAACTTTCTTGAGCAAAATCAAAATGCTTTTTCTCCAACCTGAACTAATTAATGCTCTTATTTCCCCTCTTAAACCATGTGAGCACTGTAATGTTTGTCTTGTATGCAAGGAATAAAGAATATGCTCCTCTCCTTGAAATTTTTAAAAGGATTTAATCATGAGAACCACGATCTGAATTGTGAGCCACTGGTGCAAGCATTCCCTGTGGATGGGCATCCGCAGGGTATCCAGGGTTGCACTTATGCAGATAAAATTTAGCAACATCTGTGCAGAGTACCCCAGTAATAGTTGGAAGGCACCTATAGTGATCATCTAGTCCAGCTGCAAGCAGGACTTCCATGGTACAAGCAGAGTGGGTTCCAGGTAATATATAAATAGTTGGAGTTTAATTAAGACTTTGCCCCTTCTCAGCATCCTCACAGGTAACATCCAGTCTGGGCCTGTGCTGAAAGACAGGAGACACTCAAGTCTTGCTGCTGTACCTCGGAGTTCACTCCCAGCTCATGTAAGAACAGTCATGGGAAAACTGTCGGTGTCTCTGAGCTTGCATATGCAATATAGACACAGGCATGGAAAAAAACACTCCCCATCAAGAATGTCTTTTATCCAGGTGTAAAGAAAAAAAAATCAAAGGGCGATATTTCGTGTGCAAATAAGGTTCATGATTATAGGTTTAATTTATATTAAGTATTCCAGTTAGGTATTGCAAAGTTGGAAGTTAGTGATTCATACATTTGAGGCAATTGGGCTTTGAGTTGCTATCCTTATATTTGTTTGTAGTATATGCACGTGCTGGCACAGTGAGTCTGCAAAGTGTAATTTATCTGTCTGAGGGCTGCACTCTGAGTCACTGAGTTCCCTCACAGAGTCCTGATTTCTTTTCTTTTATAATCCCCAAGGAATCCTAGGTGCTGTTTTGTTTTTACTTTCCCTTTAGAAATTGAGTTATACAATAAAGTGCTAACAAGTGTCTGCATGTAGAAGGTTGTGATTCCTATTATAGGTGAAAAAATGCACCCATCTTGCTCCTGAACTATTACTATTCCACTCTCAGTATTTCTATGTAGACTCTGTCAGCAGCCTTAGAGGAGGATGCAGAAAATATATACATACATGCACTAAGTGATTTTTCAACTTCAGATGTTCAGTTGCCATCTTATGACCAAGGGATGCAAAATGAATTATGTTAGAGACTTTGGTCTTTCAAAGCAGGAATCTGACTCAAAGCTTCTTTCATTTAATTGTTCATTTATTTTAATTTATTTAATTCTAGTATTTGAAGATCTGTTTAAAATAAAAAGCCACTGGACTTATTTCATACTTAATTTCACTATGCTTCATTAAGGCATTCAAACAATCTTTGTCTAAAAAATTATACACACTCTAGAACTTGTCTTGTGTAAGCACTCATTAGTTTTTTGCATTGTTTGAATGTATATGCACAGAGAAAAAGCCCTATGTTAAACCACCACGAAGAATGCAAAATTAAGCACTTGAAAGTCAGAAATTACACAAGGTAAAGTAGCTCAAGTAAATCTAATTTGGCCTCTGTGTGTGTGTGTCCACATAATATACAGGTGTTTTATACAGAGTGTGTAATATTTGTGTATGTACAGTGAAAAAAGCCTCATAATTACATGACTACTTGCTGTTTTTTCCACAGAGGGCTTGCCTTACTCAGTGAAACAGGATGGACCTGCTCCACATGTGGGTCACCTTATTGTTGCAGGCAGGTGAATCACAAAGTAGGTTGGAGACTGGAAGGAGAGTTGGGAGGTGTCACTGCTTCTCCAGGGAATTAAAATCATAATGTAGAAACTCAGCTGGTTGGCTGCTGACAGGTATGGAAGTGGATGAGTGAGCTCCTGAACACCTCTTAAGAAAAATTATCGGGAAAACTTGAGCAATTTCAGTTGCTGATCTGCATGAACTTAACTGATTTATCCCACTGTAAAGGAGGGGGTGGATGCAGAAACTGGTCTGCAGGCAGCTTGCAAAGGAACTATTTTCTAGCAAGGAAATGGTAACAAGCAGCAGATGGAGGCAAATTCTTCTGGTGGCACAGCTTTGTCTGGAAAACATCTGTTCACAACCTGGAACAAGCTAGGGTAGAACTAGTTTAGGTTTATCTTTCTTACTGTACAATCACAAATTTTCTAAATCAGTATCATTATTTTTATTAATCAAATTCATAACTTCATTTAAATCAAAAGGTGGTGTGACAAAGTTTATTTTCCTCAAATTCATGCTAACTGGCTCTAACTATCTTACCTAGTTTGACTTTTTAATTAATCAAGTGCTTTATCCTCATTTTGCCCAAGAGTGATGTCAGTCCTCTGTCTCTTCCCCAAAGCATCATATGATGCTTCACTTGCATTTGTTCAGTTCATGAGTACACACCTAGAAACTCTGGAATCCAATTTACAGCAGCACTGCACATTTACGGTTGCCAACAGGAGCTGTGCTTTGAAAATACAATATGCTGAACCATGCTAAACTACTCAGAGCTGAAAGTACCTAAAACTTGATTGTTTTCACCTTAATGTATTTTCCTCTGAGTTTCCTAATATGAAAAGGAGGTAATAAACCTTCCCCTTATGGAGACACTATTTCAATAAATGTATTAATATTTGTGAAAAACTTGGATACTTCATAGGGGAGAATTATAAAGACACCCATGACAATATTAACCATTAGTTCTTGAGAGCAGTGTTTGAAGATAGTGCAATAAATAAGTTATGGGGCCCCATACTGAACAAAGAGAAAAACAAAATATTGAATAGCTCTGCATTAAGCCCTAGATTGTCAAAGGTATTTTAAGTGCCTAAGCCCTGCTGAGAGTCAGGGCTTCTCAAGTGGTTGTCTTTTTTTTTTTTTTAATTTTTTTTTTTTTTTTTTTTTTTACTGAATGAGACAGGAAATGTGCAACAAAAATTGTACAGAATCATGTAATTCTAGGTTGTATCATAATGCACTGTTAATTAGTTGTATCAGAATGCATGTGAGCAAGATTTGGGGCACAAATTAATATTTCCCAAGCAATCTTAGTTAAAGTATTTACCAATGTCAGGTTGTTTGAGTCTGGAGGATCTATGATTTTCTCCAATAGCTAGTGTACGAATAATTTTCTCTGTTTTTTATTATAATAAATGAAGCCACCCATGTTCCACCCCATAATGCTCACTTTCCTAAAAGACAGGGGATGGGAACCTTTCTGCTGCTACATCCCTTCCTGTATGGGGTACAGACCTCTTCCAGCAGAGTTAATGACACAAGTAACAGGTTGTCACCTTCTGTTTGAACACACATCAGGAAGGAACAGAATATTTTGCCTGTGAGTTTCGATAATGTTTGTGGACTTTGGAAGAATAGTGGAAGTCAAGAGTTTTTGGTTCAACCGAGATCGGAGGAGAATTCTCTGAAATGTTTATAGACTTTTCAGTGGCTTATCCCTTTCATCATTTTCAGCTCATTCCTCTCTCTTATCCTGCATTCAGCTTTCACAGTACTGACCTGTCCCTCCTAAACTGAATAATACCCTATAGCATGAGGACTAAGCCCTGCATATCCTGACCTGACCCCATAGCTACTCCTGCTTTGAGTGCAGATGGGACTAGAGAACTCCTGATCCCTTCCAACTTGAGTTATTCTACAATCCTATGAAGACACAGGGCTTTTCTCCATTATATAAATAGGTGATTTTTTTAATCACCTATATCACTATATAATCACCTATAATCACTATAATTTTTTAATCTTTGTACCAAGTAACTTTGGTTTATTTCAGTCATAATGTCATCTCTACAGTACAGCATTCCTTTAGACAAAAAAAGCAACCAAAAGCACATCCCATAAAACAATAAAATATAGCTCTGGCTGTTACTATGAAGAATGAAGTTGTTGCAAATTCTGCAAAAAACCCAGGAACTTTTCGAAGTACTGTGGCTGGCCTTCCAAGAATCTGGGAATGTTAACATCAAGGCTAAGGAAGCTTGATTTTTATTTTTTTTTTCCTCTCCTCTCTGTAAACATGATTAAAATGCTCTGGGTCCTGGCTTCAAGTCCTCTGAGCTGCTGTGGGGTGCCAACAGACAGGATGCTCATCCTGCAACAGGAGGCTTGCTCTGCAAAGGGGAAAAGTTCACTGGTTTCCACTGCTGCTGTGTTGTGCCAGCTCGGAAGCTGCTCTGCATTATGGCAGGGATGACACTGGAGATCAAAGCCGTCTTTCCTATTCCTCCTCCCCTAAAAGTTGAGGGCATTTGTTACAATGGTATGCAATTTATTCAATATAACTCAGGGAACATGGAAAAAAATAAGCAAAAAGACATTTATTCATTCTGTTCTTGAATGCAACTCATTTAAATGGTATTTTATTTGTCTTCTAGCACAGAGGCACTCCAAAGGTCCTATGTCTTGTCACTGAATTCAGAAGCACTGTCAAAGAATCCATGCTTGATTGCAAAATGTAGCATCTCATGAAGCCTTGCAATGGAGACAGAGGCTTGCTTCTGTAACCTCCAGCATTTACCCACATGTAGGCTCCACCATGCAGCTAAAATAGTCATTTCAATTCTTTCTCATTTCTTCATTCAAGCCAAAACCAATTTTCACAAGAATATGTTATTTGAAAGATATTTTCCCACAAGGTTTTGTTTCAGTGGTACTTATTCCACACAAAATTTATCTTTTTTGTCCTCAACTTTCCTGTAGTCAGAAACAGTCTCTCAAGGATCACTGTTTCAAGGGTGGTAGGAATTCTACTATGTAAAAATATGTAACTCTTGGGATTATGTTACCTTTGAAAATTTTCAGTTCCAAATGAAATTTCAAGATATAGGAGCAGCCCAGAAGCAGCATTTGGGATGAAAATGCTTGACCAGCTTGAGTAAGTGTGCCTGCCTCTTGTTATGGGCTTTTCATGACACTATATGACTGTATTCTGTTTCTCCAGATCTACTTGTTCATGGTATGCCTAACCTCTTTCTCTAAGGGTTCTTTTCCCTCCCATCTCTTCCAGGTTTTCAGTTCTTTGCTTTCTTCAGTCAAACTTCTCTTTCTGCCAAATTTCAACTTCAGACCTCCATTCCCAAAGTCCCCTTCCTTTTTCTATCTCTTCCTGCCAACCTCAGGCAATGCCAAAGCCTTTTACCCTTTGTGGGAAAAAAGAGTAGTAGCTGGGAGTTTCTAGAAGACCTGTCCTAAATGATCCGATTGAAGAAGAAATCTGGGAAGGGTAGGAAGCAGCCAGTGGGGCTAAACTGTGAGCTCACAACATGAAAAAGAAGCATGGAGAAAGTAGTTCATGTTTCCATGGAGTAAATGCAGAAGTATCACTTATCAAAAGCACAGGGACAAACACAGAAAAGCCAATACAACAAATAAAATTTAACTAGCAAGAGCATTGCAAGTAACAAGAAATCATTCAGTAAGTACATCAGCAGTAAGAGGAAGTCAAAAGCAAGTGGATTACTCATCAGAGAAAGTATTGACTGGTGCTGAGAAGGCTCAGAGTGTCTCATGCCTTTTTTGCACCAGTCTTAGCTAGAAGAGGTCACTCATGATCAGGCGGTTAATGTACTCATGATAAGGGAAGGATGTTTGAGCTCAGATTGAAACAGAAAGAGTTACAGGAGTATTTAGGTAACTTGGAGGTGTTTAAACCAATGGGCTGGATGGATTTCACACGAGGATACTGAAGGGCATGGCTCAAACAAAGTTGGAAACACGAGTGTTTGAGAGCTCCGGGTGGCCTTATAAGGACCCTGCTAAAGGAAAAGGGCAAAAGTGGTGCCTATCTTTAATCAGGACATTTTAAAATAAACAAATGAAAAAATAAATAAATAAACCAGCCAGACATAATTTTTTTCCAGAGAGCACCCAATACAAATAGATACATCATTTGTAAACAGACAGTGGGAAACAAAGAGAGAAGCAGCTATTAATATGGACACGTCAAAAAGAAATTTGCAAAGGCAGCCAAATTGCCTTGGCCAACAGAGGAACAGATCTTGTTATGGAAAGAAGGAGCAAGGGCTGCATTCACCTGTGCCTTGGTTTGGTTCTGCAAGGTCGTTCATAAATGAGGGAGTTCGGTTTACGTGAAAAAATTGGACAGTGGGTAAAAAATCGTAGAAACAGAGGTTGTCAGTGGTTTACAGACAAAGGGGGGGATTATAGATGCATTTCCAAAGAAATCTGTCCTGGGAAGTTTCATTAGCAGCCTTCAGAGATGGCACTAATCTGGGAGCAACTCCAAGTACAGTGAGGGATGAAATAAGAATTTAAAATAATCCTAAGAAATTGCTTGGAAAGCACAGAAGGTGACTGCAAAGCAACAAGAAGAGCTGGTTTTGCAGGCAGAGTTAACCCCCTGCACACACAGAGGCTGGGGCAATGCTCATGCTGCAGGCAGCAGATGGAGGGAAAACCAGAAAAGGGCTGGGGGCAACTGGTGGCTGAGAGGAGAGCAAGGGAGGTGGGCAAATTGCAGCTGGTCAGGATAAAGGAAACATGGCATGGGGCCATAACAACCATAAGATGTAAAATAGCACTATAACACAGGAACAGAGAGAGGGGGCTCCTGGGCAGGAAGCACCAGATCCATGTTTCAGCAAGGAACATTCAAATTGGGCAGGAGGACAAGCTCGTGGAAGCTGCAGGGTCGCTTGGGGACTGGGGATCCCTCAGAGCAGGACTAGGGGAAACCCTTTAAAGGGGTCCAGGACTATTAGTGTCTCATGTAAGAAAAGGAGCTAAAGGGAGGAAGATCTAAGGAGTTAATGCTGTAGAGTAACTCTCTTACAGAGAGATCAAGCAAATAAAAATCCACCAAGAGCTTGCTCTTCAACTTATATTTTGTAATGATGCCAGCCCTCTTCTAATGCAAACAAGTATTTTCTGCTCACTAGCCACGTTCATGTGTACAAGAGTATATTGATCTGCTGTCTCTCTTTCCTTTCTTCCAAAGGAAAAAATAACCACACGGTTCAGTAATGCTCCATGATGAAAATAGTCTGAGGCACTTACATGCTGAAGTAAATTTAGCTTACCATAAAAATAACCTTCACAAATTTGAGCTGTCTATCTTGCAATTAATTTTACAATTAATGTCAGGTCTAATCCGGTTACTACGTTTTAAAGCATGTACTAATTTGACAGGCTGACTGAAGCAACGCAGGTATGTCTTCTCCCACTGCTCCCAGATCTCACAAATGCCCCCTTCGACTTTCGGTCCTTCCCTGCAGGTCTGTGCTCGCTCCAGCCTTCCCTCTTCAAGCCACCCAGACAGCTCCTGCGGTTCGGCCCCCCGGTGCCGGTGCTCCTCCAGCCCAGCCAGCTGCAGCCGCAGTGCATTATTGAGCGATACCGAGTAAATAATTGATAGTAAGGAAATGACAGCCAGGGCACGCCCTTCGCCGGGCCCTCACCCTTCCCGCCCCGCCGCCCTACCTGCACCGGCGCCCAGCGCGACCTTGGGGCGGTGCCGAGGCCTTGCGGGGCCGCCCCGCGCCCTCCCAGCTCCGCCCCGTCCCGCCCCCAGCGGCGGCGGCTCTCTGCAGGGGGGCCGGGCCGGACCGGGCTGGGCCGGGCCGGCGGCGCGGCGGGAGTAGGTGCGGCCGCCCGGCACCGCGGGGGTGGAGCGGGGGGCGGTGGCGGGGCCGGACCGGACCGGCAGGTGGGGGCTGCCGGGAGGCGGAGGGCGAGTAGCCGGGAGGGCTGTTCGCCTCTGGAGGGAGGTGCGGCCGGCGGCTCGTCTCGGCGAGCGGGCTGCCGCGGGAAGCACACGGCGGCGGCGGTCCCCGCAGCCTGGGCCGCGGAGGGTCCGGCGGGGCCCCTTGCTGTAGAGGCAGATGTGCGGGACGGGGGTTTGCGGGGGGCTGGCCGGGGGGTGCTGGGGGCTGCCGCCGCCGCTGCTGCCGCGGCCGGGGGGGGAACCTTAGCTGTGCGGGAAGCGGGGAAGCCGCGTCGGGAGCTGTTATTTTCTTCTCCTTCCTTTGCCTTCCCTCCTCCTCCTCCACCTCCTCCTCCTCCTCACCAAAACCGGGAGAGGAGGCGTGTTCGTAGAGCCTTGCTGCACCGGTTTTGCTTGGTTTGTTGTTGCAGGGTTTGGTTCGCAGGGTGTTGGGATTTTTTTTTGTGTGTGAGTGTGTCTCTTTTTTTTCTTTTCTCTCTTTTTCTATCCTCTCTCCCTTTCTTCCCTGCCTCTCTTTTGGCCCATTGCATGTTCGGATCCGGCTGGATCCTTCTCTTTATTTTCGGCGGTGCCTCTCGGAGGGGGGAAGGGAGAGCTGGGGTGAGTGCAGCTTGACGCACAGGCGAGGGGAGGGGGGGCACCGCCGGCAGCTGCAGCGGTTCGTGGCCGCAGGGTGCGGGTGAGGAAGGGAGCGAGCGCGGGGCTCGCTCGGTGCCTCCCCTTTTATTCGCCCCTCTCCTTCCTCCCTTCTCTCCTTCCCTCCCCACCCCCATCCGTCTCCTGACGGGTCCGTTTGGGAGCGTGTGTGCAATAGATAACGTCGCCAGGTGTGTGGAAGAGAGGGAGGGAAAAAAGGAAGGAAGGAAGGAAGGACTCGTGCGGGAGCCGGGGCTGCCCCAGACCCACCTTCCCCCTATGTGACCCCCCCCGGGCGGCTGGATGGCGATAGACCGGCGCCGTGAGGCGGGCGGCGGGGGCCGGCCGCTGCCGGAGGAGAACGGCTCGGTGCCGGGAGCCGCGGGGGGGGCTACCGCCTCCCCCCCGGTGCCGAGCCCCGCCAGCACCGCCGGAGCCGGGGCCGAGATCCAAGCGGTGCCGCTGCCGCCGCCCGCCGCCACCTGCAGCCCGGTGCTCCTCGACTACGACGGCTCGGTGCTGCCCTTCCTCGGAGGACTGGGTGGCAGATACCAGCGGATCCTGGTGCTGCTCACCTGGGTCCCGGCCCTTTTCATCGGCTTCAGCAAGTTCTCGGACTCCTTCCTCTTGGACCAGCCCGACTTCTGGTGCCGGGAGGCGGATGGGCAGGGAAACTGGAGCGGGTCCCTGGCTCCGAGCCACGCCAACCGCAGCGGCAATAGCAGCATCTTCCCCCCGCCCGGGCTGCCCACCCCTGCGGGGGGCAACGCCAGCGAGTGCGACTGCCATGAGTGGCACTACCGCATCAGAGCCGGCCTCGTCCAAAACGTCGTGAGCAAGGTGAGAAAGGCGGCTTCCCGCAGCCCCTCTCGCTGTCCGCCCCTCACGGGACCCCCTCGACCCTGCCCCGGTCGGCACCCGTTTTCCCGAGGGGAGCAGCTGACCACGATGCGGATCTGTCCGTGTGTGCAGCTGCCGGGTATGTCAGGCATCCCGTGGGTTACCTTCCCGCTAGGAGTGAGTCCTGCATCCCAGTAATCCTTTCCCTCCCCGGGTGTCACATCGGATATCCGTCCTGTGGGTTTCTACCTGGGTTTCTACCTGGGTTTCTGCTCGTGGCATTCAGCTGCAAAGTTATGTCCTGAAACAGAATCCTCGGTGGCTTTTTGGGATCCTGGCAATGGCAGCAGCTGACCTGCTGTCTTGGGACACGGGTGTTTGTGGGGAAGACAACGGGGACAAATGTCACAAGTTAGCGAGGGGAAAGAGTTGTGGAAGAAGCTCCTGCTGTGATAGGACTTACCTTTGTGCTAGTTTGCACAAAACAAAGCAAGCAGCTGTTCAAAACGAAAACCTGGTTGTTTTTTAGGGAAGCTGGTGAGGTGGTCACTTAGCAGACGAACTTTTGCTGACTTCTTAGTTTCGGCTTGCTCCCTTGATAACAGTTTTGGTAGAGTCATAAGAGAAGAAATGTCTCACACAAGTAGTTGGATTTCAAAGGCAGAAAGTGCATGCTGCTCTCTCCTGTGTTGCCTAATGCAATGGCTAAGGTGGAAAATTTCTAGTGAGGAGGGTTCTGCCGCTTTCTGCTCTTACTTCGCATTTGCTGAGTAGAGCCTGCAAAAAAATGCCTCGTCTTTTCACCTGAAAGCTTTTGCTTGCTTACGCTTTGGGCCCTGCTGTCTCTGGGCCTCACTGATACTCTCAGGCAACTGTAGCTCTTGGAAATTCAAAATGAAACTTTTACAACTAGGAAAGTAGTTCCCTTAATCTCAAGAACCCCCTAACATCAGCAAAAACTACTTCCTGCCTAGGAGCAGTACTTTGGATTAACTTTGTTTATTTGGTTGTGAGAAAGAAACTCAGCAATAATCAGATGACTGGCCTGATTGTGCTTTGGTTAGCTGGCTTGTGTTCGTATTAATCATTATCATCTCAGTTCTTCTTTGTGCCCCTTGAAAGTATGCTCAACAAGGGAAAAAACAGGTAAAGCAAAGCCCTCAAAACCCAGAATAGATTTAAAAAAAAAAAAAAAAAACAAAAAAAAAACGAAAAAAAAGTTACCCAGCTATGCTACTTTCATGAAAAAAACCTCTGGTACGTGGTGGACTTGAATGGTTTGTGATGTAGAAGTGGAGATTTCATAATGAAATTTCATGTTTGAGAGGCAGATTTTCTTCTGTTTAACACTGATACTTAAATATTTAAAAATCTCAATTTTTTTTATAGTATAAACTATAAAAAAGTTCTTTTTTAAAATGTTCTAATCTTCTGAAGGTCCTCATCAAGTTGGCCATAAAAGGTTGGGGGAGAGTTAGTTTGCTATCTTGTGTGCTTCTTTAAGAATAATAATAAAAGTGTTCTTTGGAAGATCTTGTGGTATAGGGCAGTTCAGTTTTAAGAGATAAATAAACAGCTGTGGTCCCTGCTGTCTTGTTTGCTATTAGAACAAATAATAATAACACTAATCTTTTGACACTGTGTTTTTCCATTGTGGAGTTTTTATTTTTGCTGTATCCTCACTTTGAAAAATTTGGCAGCTTTTTCTCTTTGATATGTAATCCCGTGTAATTATAATTAGCTTGTTTTCTTGAGGTCAGGATTCCTACTCAGTTTGTGCTTTGGTTTATTTTTTGGGGTTTTCTGGGTGGGTGTGCTGTCTGTTTTTATCCCAATGAGGTAAGAGAGGAAAAACCCAGGCAGAATATCAGTGTATCTTATTTCAGAGTTGCTTTTTTATAAACTCTCAGGAGCTTAGATACTGTGAGAGATTCTCGTAACTGCTGGCCCTTGTTATGTGCATCCCACTGTCCTTTGTGAGAAAGCCCTGCCCTGGGTGAATTTGGGAGGCTGGATGTTCAGATCTCCTTTTAATCCCATCAAAAATACTTTTGTTTCTGTAATGTATTAGGCAATGTTCTCATATTTCTAAATAGACTTTTATTAAATCTTAGTCTAATATACGCTCAGATGTGTAGTAGCCAAGGGTTATATTGAAATACCATGAAGACATCCAAAAGTATATTAATAAAAAATGCACTTTTGTTTGGCCAGTAAATCCCGTTGTTCTTCAGCAGTCCAGGCTTATAGCTGCTGAATGCTCCATTGTTTCTTTATCTTCAGAAATGATGAAACAACTAAGGTTATTTAGTGCAGAGTGTATTTTCTGCTTTGCATTTTACTGATGTGCATGCAACGTCACTTTCCCCTTCTCCTCAGGTGCAGGTGGCTGTCCTTAAACAGCATTAAGCTTCAGTGTTTCCATAGCCTCTCTCTTAGTGGTGCCCTTCATCCTTCAGCCTTGAAATGTTGTCTCTCTGCCCAGGCTTTCCTGGCTCTCTCTTTCCCAGTGCCCATTTTCTCCCAGCCTGCGTCATGCTTGGGTTTAACCAAGTGGGGATCTTGCTGTTTCCAGCCCTGCTCTGTGCTTTGCTGAGCTCCATTTCTCTCTGAGTCTTTGCTGGAGCCAGGGGTGGCCTTGCACCTTCCTTGAAGAGTGGGTTGGCATTGCCATGCTAGGTGCTGCCATTACTTTGACCTCCTCGACTGAGTCACCGGGAATGGTGCTTTTTATAGTGCTGCCAGTCATTAGAACTGGAAGTGGTAATAAAGGATGTGCTGCTTATTATTTAACAGTGTTGAAATACATATAGTGAAGAGGTCAAAGGGATAATTTAACCACAGGGATTTCCAGTGGCCATATTAAATCACCCATCTTGAGTTAATGTTCTGACTTGGTACATAAATCTTGGACTTCAGCTTGGTTTGTACATAAAATACTTTCCTTTATGCAATCCATTTGTGAGGCTTTTTAATCACTAAATGATTCTTTGAGGATTTTCGTCTGTTCTTTATCACATCATCACCATTATCATACTACTATGAACAGAGTGCACGTGGTGTTTGTGAGATATATCCCAACCTAGCCTTTATGCAAAAGGCTAGTAAAAAAAACCCAAAACAGAAGTCTGTCTTTTAAATGATCTGTACATCTTCCCAATGTCCAAAGCAAAGGAACAATGCTGAGAAATGTTCTTCATTTTTTGCTAGGGGGAAACTTGAGGTCTCGGTTTTCCCATTTACAGAGTGATGCCTTAGGCAAATTCTTAACATTAATGCAATAAACTACAGAATGACAACTGAACATATGTAGTCATGAAGCCTAGCAGGAAGGTGGAGTGTGTGCATAGCAGGGACTCAGAATTTTAACTCTCTCAACTTCTTTAGTAGTCTTGGGGCAAAGTTTTCAGGGAAGCTCTTAGTTACATGATCGATGTGGTTGTTTTTTAGTTTGGGTTGCTTTTTTTTTTCCCCTCCATTACTAGAATGACCTGTCTGCTGTGTTTGATTGCACTGTGTGGTGGGGTTGTTTGTTGTTCTTAATGCTAATCTGTATCAGGGACACCAAAAGTTGACAATGGGCAGGGACTGAGACTTGATTAAATTGTGGCAGCTGATGGCACAGCATCCCACCCGCCTGCAGCCACAGCTTTCCAGATCATTCCACCTCTTGGAGGTGGTGTAGAGGCAAGTGGTTAGTTAAAGTCTGAGTTTGACTCACCCAGAGCAATTATGTAATAATATTTAATGTCTAGTCACAAGGGAATTCCTGTTGTGGCTGCTTTTCTGCTCCAGATCTCCAGATGCTTTTTTTTTTTTTTTTTTTTTTTTTTTTTTTTTTTTTTTTTTCCTGCAGTGCCTCTCTCTTGGCTCTCAGCTTCCCACTTGATTGGGTTTGAGTCATCTTTCTAAAGTAACATGCCACCTTTTTACCACGGCTTGATCTTTCTCATGCCAGTTTGGCTGAGCCTCTAGAAAATTGTCCCCTCCAGAAAAGTGGAGCTTAATTCAAGAGAGCCAGATCTTCTATGGTCAGTGCTGCCATGCAGCAAGCACCGAGCAGTGCTGTCTTGGTGTGAACCTGGGTCAGTTCAGACTGGGATGTTCTGGCACTCTACTGTTTACATCTTCAGCTGATTTAATTTGCTAACCTCATAAAGAACTTTCTCTTAAAATACTTTTTTTTTTTTTTTTTTTTCCCTGGGTTTTCTGCTGGGTTAATGAAGTGAAATGGCTCTGTGAGCTGATGTACGCCCTAGACTTCAGTGGTTTTGTGGGATTATTGTGGGTATCTGCAAGTAGCCAAAAATGGTGCAACAAAGAAATCCCTGTGTGGTAACAATGCTGATAAATTTGGCGTTGCTTGTATGGTAACATTTCTTGGGGTAGGAGATAGGTGTACATTTCAATGGGATTTTTGAGAGTATTGTTGTTAATTAATTTGAAGGGGATCACTCTGACAAGGTCCTTCCCAAAATAAGAGCTGTACCACCCTTTCCAGGCACTAATGGGAGGAGGTCTCACTCATTTGTGTGTATCCACCAGTTGGCTGGTCACTGCAAAGAGGCTTTGGAAATGCTCATGCTTCTCTTCTTTTCCTGCAACTGCCAGGATTTGTCTTGGTGTTGCTTCCTGTCTGACTGGCTCTTCTTAGTCCCAAATCTATGAAAACCTTGAGTTACTGTGCCCAGTGCAGTAGTTGGGTCAGAAGCAGCAAAATCAGAGCTAGTCTATCTTCTATGTCCTTATTTCCCTTGTACATATTGAAGGAAGTGTAGAGACCTGCAAGGTAGATGCTCATAGTGGGCAGGAGTATTCTAAATTTCTTTCAGATGTGTCTTTAATATTACTCTCTCTGCTCCTAATGCAGAAGATGCTGAAGGCATCAACAAGTCCCTGTAATTAGAGGAATCTAGAAAAACTGGCAGACCAGAGCAAACTACTACCATTTTTTGTTGAGTTTTTTTGTATGGCAACCTCAGAGATCCCAAACTACTTTTCTCTTCCCTCCCACTGCAAGCTAGCTGCAAGCATCAGCAGTTGCCAGTCTGAGCACTTGCAGGCTTGAGAATTATTCTTGTTAGAGAGGGAGCAAGGGAACCTGGCTGCCTGTCCTGCTACAGCTGCTCTGGGGTTTGCCCAGACACACTGAAGGTGGTGATGGAGTCTCCAGGTTGTCAGAGAGCTGGTGAACAACACAAAAACACTGGAGATAGTTTCTGGCTGCACAGAGTGGAGGAAGGAGGCAGCTGTTTTGGGAACAGTAACTGCAGTTTCCTGGTGGTGTGGAACTGTTGTCTGCAAACAGCAAATTACTTGATGTTGATCTTTGAGATAACCAGGTATGATGATATCACCAGCCTACATAATGCTTCTTGGGGGTGGCAGGGGATGTTATGTATGGGTCAAAACATTTTCAAGCAATTGGTCTAGAAGAAAGAGGCTGGGCTAAGACCAATACTGACAGCAAAACTCAAATAGTCTTGGGGTTTTTTATCTAGTATGGGTTAATGTTTATTATCACACTTAAGATAAAGTGTATTGGATACAGGAATGTCATTTCAGCCTACCATAAATAGTTTGTAACTAGTGGTAATAGTGATCATTCAGGAAGGTAGCTCTGTGTTAGGATATCGTAGTCATTCTTAGCTCTCAGAATCTTGCTTTTGAGACTTTAATATTCCAAATTTTCTATGTTTATGTCAAACAACTGCATTTTATTTCTGGATGGAGGTGATGTTTGAAATAGTTGGGGATTTGTTTGGTTTTGTTTCCACTCCTAATATGTTCTGTATCTCAGTCATTGAGTTTAAACACTGACCATGCCCATGCTGTGGCAGAAGTTGCAGGCTATGGTGTATATTTAACAGCTGTTCAGGCTGTCTAAAACCAAATTTCCAAGGTGCTCTAGCAGTTTTACCTTTTCTTACTCCAGCTCCAGGACTGCAGTTATAGAAGATGACCTCATGTTTTTCTTAAAGCGTTTGTCAAAGAGGAGGAACTGGCACTTACGAAGGCGTCTAATTTGGAGACAGTTCTGATGGTAGCATTGAGATGAGGACTGCAGGCCAGCTGAACATGAAGGTGTTCATTTTTTAATCAAATAACATCTGGAATAGCATGAGGATTACGTGTTTCCTCAACTTAAAAAACTTTTGGCTGTAGTAGTGGTGCAAACTCTTAAAATTAAAGCTTTCAAAATGAATTCCAGTGAGCAGCTAAATTTAGAAAATGCTGAAAGGGATTCAATGCTCTTTTGTACCTTGTCTTTTGTTTTTCCTGTCAGCCTCTTTGTTTCTGCCTGCTTTCCTCTCTGCACTCTCTGGCATCCTTGCTTGGGTCTGTTGCTCTTACTCACTCCCTTTCATACTCCTTCCTCTTCTCACTCTTCCTTGACACAGCGGGGCCAGCACTGGGTTACCCACCAGTAACTGTGCAATTGATTAAGCTGAGATCTTGCTGTGAAAGAAAGGAATGGGATTTGCTGTAGAGAATTTGAGAATCAGAGAACCCTGTCAGAGGAAGGTGCTGCGGCAGTGCCGAGTGCTCGGTTCTGGTGCTGAATTCCCCCAGAGCAGCCTGTCTTGGGTTCTGGTCATGACTGTCCTACTCAAGCACAAGAACAAAAGACTAAGTAACGGAGGTATATCCTGATACTTTTTTCTGGGATGCCTATATAGAGTCACAAGTAGCAAAGTCAGGAGAATCAGGAATGCTACTTGTGAGATGCGGGGAAGTGGTACATCCATCTTGTCCAGCAGCAAGTGATTTATAGTTATCCTTGCACACTATTTGCAGAGCAGGGTGGTCCCTGGAAAAGGTTTTCAGCTGCTAGACAGTTGTGGAGGAATTAGTTTTGGCTAAAGTTATTTTGCAGTGCTCTGGAACTGCCTGGTCTCCTCCTGGCTTCCAGACCAAGGTCCATGAGCATGTAGATAATGTTGCAATGTCCACCCTACAAATATTATTGAGGATAAGGAATGTAAGTTAAAGTCTAAGACCATTTCCCTGTTCAGTCTCCCAGGGCTATGTAAAGCATTGTCTGCATGAACAATACAATCTAGAAAGACCAGTTTCTTATTTTGATTTTTTTTTAAGCAAGTGAAATATTTTTCTTTCTTTCTTTCTTTCTTCCATTTAATATTTATTTAAGTTTGAATTAATACCAGGCCTTCCTTTTTTCCCCTCTCCTTTTTTTCTTGCCTGAATTATAATAGCTCTACTCTTCAAATTATGAGAGGGCAGGGTCACAGCAGCAATAATTGCATGTCAGAATTAAGGTGTTTGATCTTTTAATCTATGGTAATTTTAATCAAGTATTTCTCATGAGAAGGAACTTCCTCCTCATGTTGTCTTTTTCTGCATTTCAGAGTTTTTGTCCCAAACCTTAAAAAGGCCCAATAAGAGAACAAATTAGGTTTTACCATATCAGCTGTCTCAAGGCTTCATGTGTACAGTAAGTTTTATTCAAGTGTGGTTTTGGCAACCTGAAAAATATCAGTCCTGAAAGTGTTAACTTGTTTCCAACAATTGGATGATAGCAAAGGTTAATATTTATCCAAAATGTTGGGGTTTTTTTTACATATGGCTTCAATTTACAATGTCTAGGCCTGTTCTAAACATCAATTTGAAAACTCGTTTAACTTTTTATTTAGTTTGGTTGTGAAGCCAGTCCCAGCAGCATGCACCTTGGTGAGATTAAGATTATTTTAAGATAAAAAACTGAGGGACATCACTCAGAAGTGGCTTTTCTCAGTGTGTCTGTCATTCCTAGTGATGGGCAGACCCTGCTACAGGTCTTAAGCTAAGAACAGGTTTAAAGGTGCTGGGTGAGAGTGGCTTCTAATGATGTCAGACTACACAGAAAATATACTTAATTACATCACAGAGATGTGAAAGAGAGATGAAGTATCTAACCTTGCTCTCTGGAAAGTTATGAATGTAACGTTTATGAAAGCTTCAAGCGAGATTTTGTATCTCACAACTCTTTGATGTTAGATGGCATTATGGAGTTGGAAAAAGTGAAGTAGATTGCATCAGCTGCAGAACAAGTTAGTTGACTGATCATGGGAGGGCAGAGGCTGGAGAAGATCAAAATGTCTCAGAATAAAGGGAACTCCTGCTACTGAAAATAAAAGAAGTAGCGATGGGGAAGTGGGTGGTATATGGGTGCTACTAAAATTGATTTAATCATGTTGAGTATTCAGAAGACTGTCATATGAGTAGCAAATCATATTTTAATTGTTAGCGTATTAGTGATGATTATTTACTTAGCAAACTTCCTTCTTGCCTGTCCCACTGGGTAAAAGAAACAAATCTGTGATGAGAGTAAGGCTGGGAACAGAAGAGCTAATTGCTCCTGACTGAAGGGTAAAGTTGAAGGATAGATTAAACCTTCAAAATTTTTCAGTATTTCAGGTAGAATCTCATTCTTTCAGGTAGCATTTAATTATCTTGGGACTCTGCTGAAGTGCTTAGTGGATAGTTTGGAGGGTCTTTTTTGCTTATCACATAGGTTAAAGAATAACTTTGAGCAAAACTTTGAATTTAAAGTCCCTTCCATTTTACTGTCCATGAAACAATGTTGATTTGTGTCTTCTGATGGATTTGAAGTTTTGGGCTTGTTTTGTGGTTGCAGCATCATTGCTTGTGCCCTCATGCCAGGCTGGGGACAGGGCTTTTAAAGGTGAGGCATGACTGAAAGTCATTAGATTTGACATAGGGTAACCAGATGTGTGTGGTGCAGCTTGGCTGGCAGCCTGGCACTACTTTGGCAGTGGCAGGCAGGAGATGCTACAGTAATGCATCTGCTATTGGCATCAGTTTTTTGCTGCTGGGGGAGAACAGGGCCAGGCACATACTGTGTACAAGCAGGACTGCATCCCTGCATAGGGCATAGTGGGGACAGCCTACTTACCCTGAGGTCACTAATAGAGGAGACAGCAGTGTATCTGTCTGTCTGGTTGCAAGCAGCTGAAGTTTGCAAACCAGGAGGAAGTGGATTTTATGTATTGGTGTTCACGCAGTGATGTGTGGAAACACAGCACAGAGCCTGTGTGCTTTACTTATAAGTCTGAAATACCAGTCTTAACGAAGATGCACGTCGAAAGCTAATGTGGAAATTTCTCAGCTAAGTCATGCATAGCCAAGAATGTGGTTTTGGAGTATAAATTTCAGCAATTTCAACTCGGTTAAAATTGAAAAACCATTAGGGAAGTTCGTGAAGGTTGTGCAGTCCTGTACTATTTCGCAGGGATGGAAGCTGTTTTCGTAGGTACATGAAACTGCTTTCATACAACCCTGCATGATCTAATTATATCTTTCTTGGAAGACAGCTCGGCATGTGTCCTCCTGCTCACGCGTCGTCCCCTCTTTCTTCCCCACTCTACTCCCTCCTCATGTCCCCCAAATTTTCAGCTTTGTTGTCATAATCAAAAGTAGTTTCTTTGCTTTGTTTTTCAAAGGGTAATTTGCCCAGGCAGTCATGTCTGTAGTTAAAGCAACCTTACAATTTCTGTGTATATGACCTTGTGTTCACCGTTTACTAGTGATTTTCTTAAGCTGCAGCTTTCCCTGCCAGCTGTCTACGGTGGTCAGAAGTGGTTTACTGGCTTTCAAGAATGAAAAGTGTAGAAAATGTTGCCACTGTAAGAAAAATTAATTGGCTGAGAAACCGAACAAAACAAACCCTTGCATGACCTATCAAACTCCTTTGTACAGGAATAGGGATACCAGTTTTGTCAGGAACAGGAAGGAGGCAGATGGTAAGCAAAAGGTGATATTCTGGTACCAACAATATCTACTTTGTTATGTGAGTTCTTGCAAGCTTGGATGGCTATAAACCTTTCAAAATACTGCTGTGTACTTGCTCAGTAAAAATCTGTTTATTAAAAGGATTTGTCTTTAAGAGGTCCTAAGCTCCCAGGCAGTGGTCAAAGATTTTCAGCAAAAGCATCCACTTATGATACAGTTTAAGAAAGTCAGATGTACCCAGCACTTGGAGGTCTAGTATCACATGGAGAGGAAGTAATTTAAGAGTCAGGTATTGAGTGTGTGGTGGAGTGAGGCATTCCAGCATAGGTGTTATAGGCTTCTTAGAGTTTCTGTTCAAAGAAAACAAACAACAACTTCTCCAGCTCTTTTGTTGGTTTTCTTCTGGCTTTTTAAAAATGACTTGTGTTTTCCAGGTAAGTTAGGTTGTGTCTAGCAAGAACTTAAGGCAAAATGTCATTTAAAGATGTTTGGTTCTGAATGTGGTTGTTCAAAGAAGGAGGGAATCATTAATTTTTATAATTTCTTGGAAAGTCTTTCAGGGTATGTTGTTGGGGTTTTTTTGTTGGTTTTGGTGGTTTTTGTTGGTTTGTTCTTTGGGGTTTTTTTGTTTGGTTGGTTGGTTTTGTTTTGTTTTAATCTTCTTAATATCCCCATTTTAAAATGTGAACTTTTTGATACTTCCACCCAACTGATTGTCCCGGTGGTCAAAAAATGCCAGGTATTCTCAAAAGCACTTTATTGACACTTAAAGTACAGACCAGGGAGTGCTTTGCCCAGCTGTGATCTCAAAGGAGAGGCATCTCTGCCCTGAATGTTGAAGGTTAAATAGTTTAAATGCTTTGTTGTTGCCATGACTGAGAAGGAGGTACAAGGACACCTGAGCAGCTTGGTCATGTGGCAGTAAAACCACCCCAGCTTTAAGTGTTGCAGTTGGGCTGGCACATCCCTCTGAGAGCATTCTCCTATATCCTCTTTGCAGCACAGTTATTTTCTCTCAAGTTGAACATCACACCACTTTCCTGAAAGTTGTACTCTGTTTTTAACATTAAAAATACTGCCAGAGGGTCACCTTTGGCTGGGGGCTGGGAAGGGGGCAGAGTGGCATTTGTTTTGTAGCAGCCTGGAGGGAAATCTTGACACAGTAATCTCCTGTGGCTCTAACTATGAGTACTACTTGGATAATTTAGTGCTGGGAAAAGGCATTTGTGGTAGATATAATAGGATAGAGGTACTGACTTTTTAGCTTTTCTGTTGTGTGCTTGGCTTTTTTAGTGCTTGGTCTGCTGAGTTGGAGCTCTTTCTCCAGGAAATAAGCATCTGGAGACTGTTTTCTTTTTTCTTACATATATCATGTGAAGAGCATATTTTTCATACATAACTTCTTAAATTCTTCTTTAAAACAACTTTGTGGTTTGATTTTTTTTTTAATTTTTTTATTTTTTTTAGAAACATTCTTAAGAGAATCTGAAGTCATCATAAATTTAAACTCTAACTAAGCGAGGTATTTATATAGAAGATGGATTCTAGTGCTGCAGTTATAAAAAGATGAAGCAGGAAGGAGAGGAACAAAGAAGAGACCAAATATACAAGGACCTCAGTGACAAATACCAGATTTTTATTTTCATGTATTAGTCTTAAAATCACCACCTAACATGCAAGTGAGCTTGTGGCTTTTCCCCAGGAGAGATTTGGGGCTGCTTCAGTGGTCTGTGGTATTAAGTGATACTTAGAGACTGGGGCTTCCAAAAAAGGACCTTTTTTCTAGGGGCCAAGAAGCAGTGTGCAGTGTGTGGGGCATGTTATGTGTTCAGGACAGTGTCTGCAAAGCCCCTCACAGCATCTGGGCTTCCAAGGCAATGACCCTCTGGTCTCCTTGTGCTGGAATTGATGCAGAGAGCTGTTAGTGCAGGACCATGACCTGTCTGCACACTGCAAACCCACAGTGTGGAAAGAGGGGGTGTGTGTGTCCCTGTATCCTCTCGTGGGTTCTTTGTGCCAGCCTCCAGGCAAGTGTTGGACCAGAGCATCTCTCATCCAGTCTCTTTGCTATTTTTAGGACCGAAGGGTATGCCTTGCACTTTTCCACACTATCAGGGTGAAGGTATGGAACAAATTAAATCCATGGTAGGCAACTTACTAGGACCTTTTTGAAGTAGGTATTCACTATGCTTAGACATCACAGACAGCATTATGGTCTCTGGAGGATAAGTGCTTTTGAGGCATGAGCTCTTAATTGAGACAGCCTGTGCTTGTAGTCATAAACATGCAGGAGACTTCCCATTTGTGACTTTCGTAACTTCAGAGCAAATACTGACTCACTCTGAGCCCTGTCCAGATTTTCTCCCCTTGTAAAGGAATTACAGGATGGTTACTTTTTGTGTGCATTACCTTCTGCCAGATGTCTTTCCAAGCATCTCATTCTTCGAATAGTCCTCCATCTTCATAGAGTGATTCACAGCATGGGTGGTGACTCACTGGGATCAATTAAACATTAGGATCTTGAAGGTGTGGCTCCTTAAGCTTTGACAAAAAAAAAAATGCTATCACAACACGAAAAAAAACATTTGCAATGTCATGCACATGTGCACAGGTGGCAAATTTTCCACGTTGCTGTACTGCTACGAAAAAAAGCTTTTGTTTTTATATATTCCCACAGTTATTTTTGTTTTAGCATAACAAGACAGCCCTATTGGTTTATAAAGTCTTGCATTAGGCGGATGGACAG
Organism: Heliangelus exortis; assembly: GCF_036169615.1. NCBI lineage: Eukaryota > Metazoa > Chordata > Aves > Apodiformes > Trochilidae > Heliangelus > Heliangelus exortis. The sequence continues at coordinate 67,608,260 of NC_092423.1, forward strand.
AAAGACAGACAAAACCCAAGGAAGCAAAGAGAAATTCCAGGGAGCACTGTAAATTTAGTAGCACCTTTCTTTCAAGGTGGGCTCTGCTAACTCCCAAGGGGGACACCAGAGGATTCAGCCAGAGCAGTTACATGTTTCTCTGCTTGTAACAGATGAATCTACTTTTTATAAGAGGCAGCAGAGGATTACTGTCTCCTCTTCAACCAAAACAATCCCAGTGCAGATTGACTTGAAGTGCCACTTGAGCTGTCATTGGTGCTGCCCAACCCAGCATTTACTTATTTTTCCTTCAGGGACATGAAAACCTGTTGCTTCTTTCTCTGTGGAGCTAATGCAGGCGTTGTGTTTGCCTGCCAGCCACCCCCAGCCAGCCCTGCCATGGCACTGGGCTCATGTCAAATGGACTCTGATATGCTGGGTCCAGGTGTATGTAAGGGGGGAGAGAGGGAGCACTGATGCTGTTTATGGTACCTGCTTTAGTATTAACTCCTTGAAGCTGAGGCTGCAGCCCTCTGCTTTTGGCTTTTCCATGGGGAAGGGAAGGGGAAGCACAGGTCTCTGGCAAAACTCCTGCTCTTTCAGCATGGCCCAGCCTTGCTGGTTTGCCCTGCTGGTGTGTTAAGATGGGTGGGAACGATAGGCTAGCCATTAGATATGTATGTTGTCCTATTTATGTCATCTGCAACGTCCATTTTTCTTTTGTGCCTTCTCCTTATTCTTCTCTTTCCCTCTAAGTGAGATGCCCCAGTGTCACCTGCCACTGCCCTGCCAAATTTATTTTGGATAAATGGTTCAGAGTCGTGATAGCTGCTGGAGGAGAAACTAGAGTACAGTTGTGCTCTTAGCAGTGAGCAAGTAATTTGGGATCTTGGCAGAAAGTTTGTACTAAAGCAACTGTTGAAATATTTCACCATTTCCGTATTTTTTAATTCTGAGGGGTTTGGAGAGTGGGAGGTTCAGGAAAGGCTGGGAGCTGCCTGTGTCTGTCAGCACCAACATTTGTCTGCCCTTGGGGGATCTGCTCTGGATGGTGCTGGCCTGCAGAGCTAAGCCAGAGTGCTAACCCAGGGCAGGAAAGAGCCAGAGGCAGGGTTTGCAAGGAAGTACATGTTTGGGTTTTCAGAGCATCTGGGGAGTTGGGCAATAGCAAACAGACAAACAAACAATGACTTGCAGATAAGTTATCAAAAAGAGGAGGTGCATTTTAAGCACCACTGAAGGCCATGGTGATAGGATGACTTTTCTCCTGCTCTTACGGTCTGTCCCAGTGTGCCAAAGTGGTTTGACATCTCTTGTCCTGGCCTGAAATTTCACAACAACCCCTCATGAGATTTTGGCTTTTCCAGTTGTGAACCTTTAGCAAAGAGTAATCTGCCTGGAGCTCGTGCAAAGGCTGACTGTCTTTGACTAGCAATAGTGAGCTCTGCAAATGAAAAGGCACCCAGATTTCTGCTTTTTCTTTTTGCAGTTGGATGACATCACTGTTCCTCTGACAGCTATAAAATTAAAAATTAATAAATTGGAGAGATTACCTTTAAAAAATGTTCTTGTGTAAACTTGACTATTTTACATAAATGTAATTTATACTCTATCAACTAAAAAGGTTTTATCATTTTTAAGCATCATATACACCTTCTGTTAGTGTGGAAATAAACTTGGAGTATTTGAAAGCCTGTAGCTCAGTTGTATTTCCTGAATTTTCTCTGTCTTGTAGCTTCTCTGAGCAGATATTTTTCTGTGCTAACTAGAGATTTGTCCTATAATTGCAACTATTAGGAACTACATTTTCCTCACTTCCTAAATCAAGTCAACATCTTTGGAGGGCACTTCTCACTGCCTTCCTGACCTGTTCACTGCAAATAATTAATGGCTGTTTTGTGGAAAAGATTTGCCCATACCACTTGCTTTTGGTTCCTTAGTAACTTCAGCTTGTAGGTTGGAAGATCAGACATATGCGTCCCACCTTCTACAAGATGGTGATGTGAGGAACTCAAATACATTTAACTAAAACAAAAAGCATGAGCTTGGAAGCTGGCACATTTTTTCTGGCTTCAAAAGTGCTATACTTCTTGGTGAGATGGTATCTCAAGAAGGATGTTTCCTGTGATGTTTGAACCAGAGGGCTGAGTCAGAGCCCTCTTATTGTGGAAGGGCTGGATGTCATGGAAATGTTGGGAAGTCCCTCACACCTAATTGAAGTCCTTTGAGGGAGGCTTTCTTTTGAAGTTGCATCTGACTTTTAAAAAGAAATTGCTTACTTTGTGGTTTTGTCCATGAAACTTCCGGTACCAGTATTAGGAGCACAGTTGCTGTTACATTACACATGAACAGCCATATATTCTGCAAAGTTTCAGTTCTGGAGTCTCTGACTCTCTAAAGTTAGCTGTTATACTCATTTTTCATGAAATGTGCACGGCTCACATTACCATCAGTACTTGAAGACTTCACAAACCATGAACAAACATAGCTTTCTACATTTATTCAAGGGCATAATAGTAATTTCTGAGGGGGATTAAGTTACATGTCTGAGGGTGATGAGGATGTTGGGCTAAAGCCAGGAATGCAGCCTGGCTCTCCTGATGCTAATGCCCTCGAGGAAAATGTCTTGGAGTTCAGGGAAACCTTGCAGTTCCCATCTTTCTCATGAGAAAAAGACGAGGTGCCTGAAATGGTCCATTTTTCTCCTATTTTGTATGGAATGGGTAATACCAGTATCAGGGATAGCTTTAGTGTGGAGGATCAGCCCTTGCCTGAACTCTGAGTTGTGAAATGTCACTGTGGGAGGTGCTGTCCCAGGAGTTGTGTGGCTTCCCTGGGCTTCCTCTTGGCTTCCCCTGGGCTGCCCTGCTTGGTTCCATGCCAGGACCTGGCTTTTCAGACCTGGCCTCACAAGCCATGCTTGTACTCAGTCTTCATTCCCTTCCACTGCTTGGGGAACCGGGATGCTGCTCTGGAAGCAGACGTGTCTTGACCTGTTGTCCAGGGGAGCCTGAAGCTAATGGTCATCAGGGCTCTGTGGCAAAGCTGCTGCTTTTCCCCATCATTCTGAAGAAGTCAGGAGGAGAACTTGCTCTTAAATTGTGGAACTCTCTGCCAGTGGGTTTCCTGGGGCTGGTATGGTGAAATGTTTGGCTACCTCAGTATGGCCAGTGTCTAAAGTCATGTGGTCTGGAACGGGGGTGACTTAAGTATTGCATATTGTCATATCGTGATTGTCTGATAAAACCCACTGGCATAAGCAAGTCTTTAATTTGGGACCCAGGTTTTGACCTGAAGGGGAAAGCTTTCCTCTGCCATTTCTGTGCACTCCCACTAGGACTGAAATTTGGAAGAAGCTATACACCAACTTGTTTAAACGCATCTGAGAGTAACTACTTCAGTTTATCTGTCTTTTTTCTTCCAGTGGGATCTTGTCTGTGATTCTGCCTGGAAAGTCCACATTGCTAAATTCTCCCTGCTGGTAGGATTGATCTTCGGCCACTTAATAACAGGATGTATAGCTGACTGGTAAGTGAAAAAACTTTTAATGCAGTGTAGCTATAAATAAATAAAGTAATAAATATTGTTTAGATTTTCTTCTACTTTATATTCATGAAGAACCTTTGCATGATGATTTTTTAGGTTCTAAAAGGAGCATGATGAATAAACAGTTCAAAACTCTGTGTTAATTGCTTGAACTGAGTAATTTATACCAAGGTAAATAACACCAAAATAGGCTATTTGATAGTTGACTTAGTTATTTCCTGCTAACACTGTATTGCTGTAATGCTGGTGTAGAAATAAGTATTTTCTAATTACATAAGTGAAGCAGTGAATCCTTTGGTTTAAGTTTTTCTTTTTTTTCTTTTTTTTTTTTTTTTTTTTTTTAACTAAGTGATAGGGGAGAGAGGGTCAGAAGAAATTGGAAGTGGCATTGATTTGACTGAATACAAGACTAATGTAATACCAACCTTGTGCTTACGCAGTATCTTTTGCAGGGTAGAAGGCTGTTTTTTGCAAACCTTTCCAGTGTCTATTTTTAAAGTTCTGGTTAAGCACACATTTTGATGTTGTGTTAAGGAATCGCTGACCTGTGTGTTGTTAATATTGGGGTATTAAATTTAAAAGCATAGGGTGCAATTCCTTAAACTGCAGTAGTAAAAACATTATTGGATATTCCAATTATTCTGAGAGTTCAGCCTTTATTTAAAGAAAGGGTCTTGTCATACAAAATAAAGGGAAAAAAAATTTAAAAGCATGACTCAAGTGATCTCAATGGAAACTTGCAGCATCTGAAACAATAGCTCTGCAAAATATCCCCGTCATTTCAGTGGCTTCCAGCACAGTTACCAGTGTTGGTGCTCAAAGTGGCCCCAAGTTAACTCTCTTGCCATTCATTACAATAGGAAAAGAAGAAGAGTTGCCTATTAGGGAAATCTTACAAAGCCTTGGCAGCTCAGCTGGGAGAGAAATGGCCCCCTGTAGATGTGCAGTAACTTGGCTCAGACATTTGTAGCAAAATTGCATTTTAATTTTTTAATACTTGCTAAATTTCTTTAGGCAAGTGAGGAATCATGACTTTTCAGTGAAAAAGCATGATGAAAAACAGTTGGATTTGATTAAAATACCAAAGTAAAACTGGGCTCTAGCAACACGTAGAAATTATAGTGGGGAAATGAACGAGGAATCCTGCTCGGTTTTCCTAAAAAGGAATCAGTGTGGAGAAAGTGGACTTATTCCCAAGTTAGGGAAATGCTACTATAATTGACAAATAACTCACAAATAAGTGAACAAGTTGTTGCTGGAGGCACTGGCTTAAAGAGAGAAATGCAGTAAGCATACTGAATAGTTCTCTGCCACCAAAAGGAGTATCTTGCTCTTCCATCTATTCCTGTCCCCTTGTGTACTTCGTGCTTCCATGTGCATTTGTTGGACCCCTCTGCAAGCTGCTTAGCTGAGCCAATGCAGCATAAAATTACCCTGGTATAAAAATCAGGTTTGTGATTTTTTTTCTTTGGTGAGTTTGAGAGCTTAAGGAAAATCTGCTTTCCAGCTGTGATGCAAAGGAGAAAAAAAGGTAGTTTAGTGGCTGGAGGGATGAGTGAGCCCCTTGCCTTTTCACAGATGACCAGAAAGGACAAGATTTGCTGCCACCAAACCCAGCCCTTGTGCTTCTCTTCAGGTCCCATCCTTGCCATCTTATGTGACTTACCCAGCAGGGGTCCTGCACTGGATGGTATTTTTTTTTTGTCCTTTGGCCTTAGCATTTAGGGCTGGCAAAAGAAGGCTTTAAATGGGATTTACTTAGCTATTTAATGACAACTCGAGTCTCCACTAAGGCAGGGGCTTGTGTGGAAAGACAGATAAAAAAGGAATTGTATGTGTAAAGAGAGAAGAACAACAAAAAAGGATGGCAGCCCCAAGCAAGAGCAGGAGATATTAAAAAGAGTACCGTATAAAAATATTGCAAACTAAAAATCAGTTTTCACTTAAGTCCAGTTCAGGTAATCACAAGAGGCATTGCTCTTTCTGTACCATTAGTATTTGGGTCTTTGCTTTTACTTTTTGAAAGCAAGCTTTTAGAGCTGCACATAGCAAAGTGTATTAAGGTCGTTTGCTAAGTAAACTGAGTGCCCTATGTTCAGAATAAAGCAGGTGTGCATGCTTGGATAGCTGTACGCTTGGATAGGTCAGTCTGGAAAATCTATAGGAAGAAGGTCTGTAAACATGTTTGGCTGTGTGAAGACCAACTGTGTCCAAAGCCCTGAGTAAGCTGATTGCTCAACAGGAGGAGAGTTCCTGGCAGTTTTGTCAACTCTGGCAATTTTGCCAGCTCTGGACAAAGGCTGCTGAGGTCTCTGTGGAAGGCTTCCTTCTGGAGCAGGTGGGCTTGGTGTTCATGTGGCACTGAGAGATGAAATCTCTGCCTCTCACTGCCTGGTACTGCCCCTGCTTTGCACCTGTTTGGTGTTTTATGGAGCTTTTTGTAGCAGTTCAAGCCCCTAACCTGTAAAAAACTGCACGGGAAGAGCAATTTGATTGACAGCAAGAGGAAATCTTAGTCTTCTCAGAGTGGCAAGATACACGTGTAGGAGCATGGGAAGAGAAGCTCTTGTCCTCACATCCCATTCCCTTTCCCCCCATGGCACAATTCTGATGAGTATCTCTAGGAGTATCTTTTTGATGCATCTGCATATCACAGGTGGATCCACAGGTGGATTGCAGATTCTTCTAATGCCTGGGGTTGCTTGTGTCCCTAGTTGTGTCCCTGTGGAGGCACAATTTAGCATCTGATCTATGTAATAGTATGCAATGTAGACTGAGACTTCTGTGGCACAGAAATCCCTCTCTGAAATAGTTTGGGTTGAGGCAGATAGCGTCCCTGGGGCTCTTTTAACAGGGAGCTTGTGTATGTTTTAATTTCTCAAAAGCATTTCCCTATACTGTTGGTCAGATAACTCTTGTCTCCAAATAAAAGGCTTTTTTATACTATGAGACACCTCAAATCTATGGCTGAGAGCTGCCCTGAAGTTTTGATTTTTGAGCAATGTGCTGCATGCTTTGCTGAGGAAGGAGACTACTTCTGTATCTGGGAGGAGATGCTGATGATTCCTTGTACCAGGGGACTTCTCTGGTGTCAGTTGGCTTTCACAGGCCCAGGAGGGTCTTGGATTTCCTGATTCTTCATTATCAGGAATCATTCATTTGCATAACTCATATAATGTTAGATCACCTTGAGTAAAGAGCGTGGGAGGAGGGGAAGAAGGGAACTGATGCATGCTGAGCATGAGGTCTTTTTTAATAAACATCAGGGAATGGCAGGTCTTGTGATGAGAATTAAGTTCCTAATTCTGAGTGTTTGCATAATGCCTTTCCTCTGCGAAACCCTTCCAACAAACACTAATTAGTATGAGTTGCAGCTTGGTGGTTACGAAAATAGGGCTGCGAAAGTCTGCGCAAATTGCTGATAAAACAGTTCATAGGATTGTTTTCTGTATTCAAGGTTTTGTATGAGGTACTTCCCCTCCCTGCCCAAGTGCTTTGTGTTCCATAAATATAAACTCTGAAGCACACGCAGCAGTAAGTGCCCCAGTGTCCATCACGTTCCCAGTGCTCAGCACATCACGAGGCCGTGATGTTGTGTTCCCACCCTGGGTTCAACAGCAGCTCATCTTCTGGTGGCCTGGGCTTGCACAGTGACTGAGAGCAGCCTGCTTTTTCTTCACTGACTTCAGTTTGCATGAAGTCTTCTGTTTTAAGAGCATTAAATGGTTAATGGCAAGAAGCTAAATTTTTCAGGTGCTCCACAGGTGATGCTACAGCTGCAAACCTGTCCTCATTCAAAGAGCCATCTGAGGCGTGCACCTTCTGAGGTGTGACAGGGAAAAATCAGGAGTAGTGACACACATATTACACTCTTCTAGTTCCCAAAAATGTCCAAAATTATAAACGTCTCCTTTTCACCTCTTATTTTATTGATCATGTTCCGTGTAAGTAAAGCTAAATCCAAAATTTTAATTGTGCGTATACAGTATGTACTTTATAGCTGCTAGTAACAATCTGCTGAAGTAATTGAATAGAAACTCTTCAGAATGTGGAACTGGACTAAGTTGTGAGATTTAAATGCTCTTTATTGTTCTGACATTAAACCTGATGGTTGGCGTGCAGCTGACAGACCACTTTGAATAGATCCGTGAAAGCTGCCTACAAAAAGCAAGTTCATATATTCTTTGTGGAAATGGCATATGGAGCTCACTAAAAGGGTTCCTCGGCTCCACTGGAAAACTTGTGGGAGTTGACAAGTTGAAAAGTTTTTGAAATCTCCACATAATGCTCCAATTCTTGCTTAAAAATAGCCATGTGCTCTCTCGTGCTTTGTAGTATTCTCCTTGCTCAGGAAGGGAGGATGGGGGGGGAGAATTATAAACACTAAGTACATGAATAAGAGACATGAAACTCTCATACTCCTTTGACATAAGAGAGCCAAACTGCAGCAAGTGCCCCTGCATTCATCATCAGCATAGCTCTTCCTCCTCACCAGTGCTGCACCAACACATGCAGCTACAGGTTGTAGCTGCAAAGGAGCACTGCAAATCCTGATGCCCACATTGACAGTATCATTTTTGCAGCAGTTCCTTCCTCATCCTCCTGATGGGCTGGTTTTGCAGCTCTCAGCAGCCTCTGTAGGGATGTGATGTGGAGGGACTTAGAAGTTCACTGTTCCCCTGTGTGTGTTGCAATCAGCTCCCTAAGGCTCAGGGAAGTGACACAAGCCCTGTTTAATGCTTGGTCTGTGTTTGTTAGGCTTGAGAGGCTAAGGAAAGTAGGTTTTTAGGCCTGTTTCTCATGCAGATGAGGCTGGGAAGCATATGTCTGTTGGGAAGAAAGGAGCTCTGAGGCTGTATACTTGGAGAAATTGTAATATACCACGCTGTATATAGCACATGGTATCATACGCTCTCCGGTGTGCTACTATAGAAAGCTCTGGGAAGTTGTTTTTAATCTCCAAGGTATTTGTTTGTGTCCTTACTGTAGTTCTTAGAAGCTTCCTTGTCCACTTTGGGTGTTTGAAAAATGATGTGTAAATCAAGTGGTAATACATGATGCGTTATCCCTGCTAGATCCCATAGGAAGTGAACTTGTCAGTGCAAAGCTGATGGAGTAACCTGAATTTTAGTAAGCAGAAAAAAAACCCCAAAAATACAGAAACAAGCATTAAAAACAGATGGTAAAATTTGGAACAGATAGCTTGACTTGTTCTCCTCCTTGGTAGTTGTTACGTCCATCTAGCATTATGTCTATCCTGACTTTTAACACTTGTTTCTTCTTACTTCCAATTTTTAGGGTGGGTCGACGGCCTATATTGCTCTTCTCTGTGATATTCATTTTGGTATTTGGACTGACTGTGGCACTCTCAGTGAATGTGACCATGTTCAGCACACTCAGGTTTTTTGAGGGGTTTTGCCTGGCTGGAATAGTCCTCTCCCTGTACGCACTACGTGAGTATGCCTTCATTTACCCATCCGTATGTATCTTCATTGAGTATGTGGCTTCCTGTTCTTTGGAAGTTCCCATTTGGCTTCTCATTTTTATCCAAACAGATCAAACCAGAATTGTATGGGCTGAAAAAGCTTTAGCCTGAGTTTTGGTAAGGAGGTATAGGGATTTTGCAGCTGTTTCTTTAAGTGGCTACCGAGCAGCTTGTGAAGCTCTTGGAGAGGTCATTTTCAAAGAGTTGAAAGGTGTTTGGGGTTTGCTTGTTGTTGTTTAAACCTAGAAGTTGATGGTGTTGTGGCCATGATGTGTAATGGGAGTGGATTTCACCCTGCTGTATTCAGCTCAGTAGGACGCTCCCCGCTTTTGCTGTCTCTAGGGGCATGTATTCTGGCACTTATTCAGAAATTCCTCTGTTACTTGCAGCAGGAGATACCATGTTCCTGCCTCAGGATTGTAAAGTACAACAAAAATATGTTAGAAGAGCCTGAAGTCCTTTTACCAATAAAATTTTTCTTGGTTTTGTTTGTTTCATGGGGGAAAAAACCAACAGATAAAAACCTGGATAAAAGCTTTTAAGAAATATCTACGTGCTCATGTCTGGGGTGACTGGTAAACTTGCAGCCAAAATATTTGAAAAACCCTTTCCAAGGCCTTGTTTTTGGAGAGTATGAGTGATGCCACAAACCTAATTTGTGTCCATTGGAAATGCTGTAAAGAGCTCTGTCCGGTTACACTTTCTTGGCTGTTTGCAGTTAGCAGATAGTGCTGCACCAACTGAGGAAAACACAAAACTTTGTCCTTTTATAATGACTCTGGAAAAGTGTAATCTAATTAAATCCTGGAAGTTGCTGTACAGATCTCCATAAATTTTTATTTACTTCCTATCATAGGTGGTATCTAACCCAACAAAATTTAGCAGAGCATCCTTACTCTGCATGGATGCTTTGTAGTATTAAGTTCCAAGGTGTTTGTTTTGATTTTGGTGTGCATCAAGGGGAAAGAAGCCTGCTTGTTCTGTATTCTACTTCTTCATTATAGCTGACATGGTGCCTAAGGTACATTTTTTTTTTTTTTCTTCTGTTGCCTTTAGTCATGTAGTCTCTATTGAGAATTTTTTGCACCAAAAAGCAAAACTACCACTCAAGTAATTTACCTGTCTGGTTCCTGTGTGAGAGGGCTTCAGCCATTACAAGTATGATATTCAGCCCAGTGCTGCATGATGCTGGTTTTGCTTGATTAATGGTTTGTTGGGGTTTTTTGTTTGCTTTTACTTCTAAGTCATTGTAACTGAAGATTTTTGTGGGGAAATGCCCTCTAAGTAAAAGTTTCATTATGGATCTTTTTGAGATCAGAGTGGGAGTGCTTATATCACTTTAAATCAGTCAGTAGCTTGCCAGCCAAGGCTTTCATTCATCATATGGGAGATGGTGGTTAATCCATGCTTTGCTTGAACCGGGGAAAGGATTTGTGTCTGATTTCTCTCCTATAACTCAAGTGTTTGCTATAACCACTGCATGTCAGTGGTTGTAAATGGGTGGCTGTCTGGACAGACAATGGATTTAATAGAGCTAATAGGCACTAGAAGAGATCTGTGGGAAATCAGCTGCAAGCTGAACATCAGTGCACTTCTGTGGAAGCGACAAAATGTGAAAGGTGAAGCACCTGCAGCCTGAGTAAATCTTCTGACCTTTTGTTTGGGTGGTGAGGGTATTGGATTTTTCTGCATTAAGTATTTTTATTTAAACTAACAAGTTGTCATCTTGGTGTAGAGTCATGAGATATGAGTAATCCCTGAAATCTTAAGAGAATGGGAGGAACAGGTTTTGTTTGTTTTGTTGTTGCTTTTGATTTTAATACTCTAATCTGTTAGGCTTCCCCTCAATTTAGATTTACCCCGTTTCTCTTTCTGCTACAATCTGTAGCTTGCCATTGCAGTCCTTGTGTAGTCTTCTATTGCAAAGCCCCTCTTCCCTTCCTCTTAATGGCCTTGATTTCTTCCCCTGGAGGTTTATTGCCCCTGAATTCAGGGCAGGCTGCTCTTAGTGGAACAATAGAAAGTGGAAAGTTTGATCTGCTAGACATGGTCATTAGCTGAAGTTTTCAAAGATGCTGTGCAGAAGCAAACTGCATGGGTTTGCGTAGCCTGCAAAGGTAATTAGCCTGCCACAAAGATTCTTTTACACTGGGTTGAACTTACTAGTTGTGCTTCGATTTATGGCCTGCCGGAGGGAAATTGTAAATAACAGTCCTGGCTGCTTGGGGAGAGGGATGAGCACCAAAGTGCTGTCTTCAAAGAGAGACCAAGGTTGAGCTGCCCACAGTATTCAAACCACACTCCTCTTAATAGCCTCGCTCTGGTTTCCCCCCCTATATCTGCCAGAAGGTGCAGAGTGAGCTTAGGGATGAGCTTCACCTTCTGTGGGGGACAGCACTTCAGCTTGAGCCACATGTGCTCCTCTGCAGGCTTTCCTCACTATTGTAGTGAGCTCACCTCTTCTGTCCTCCAGGTGCAAGCCCTTGCCTGGAGCTGTTGGGGACTTGTTTAAAGAAATAACTTTGAATGCTGGTATGTTAAACTGAAAACTTTTCCTGCAGCTGCTGTACTTTCATTAGGAAAGATGTTTCAGGTGAAATTTCTAGTGAAGCTGTGGGAAGAGACGGGCTTGCCACGGGTGATGGATGGTTCTTGTTGCAGAGAAGTAAATGTGGGACTTTCTCTTCCTGGGTGCTGCTGGTCATTGCATCATCTAGGAGAATGAAAAGCAGTTAATCCTCTTCTAGTGAACAAACACAAGCAGCTTTGAAAGGCTTATGTTTCATGCTGATATGGGGGACAGGGGAACTTCTAGCTTTTCTAGAAGCAGTTTCCTGCTCAGTATCCAGCCTTCAGTGGATTCCTGTGCTCCTGAGCAGCTGGCATCTCGTGTGGTGAGGCACCAGCAAGATCCTCAGGAAGCCCTTCCCATGAGGGCAATGTGGCTCCTACTATGCCATGCCTAGCAGTTATCTTATGCAGAGCTGGAGCTGTTTGCTGTGATGTGCTGGTTATGCCCCTTCTGTGTTTGCTGAGCAGCTTTCTGCATAAATGGGCTGCCCCATGTTGGAGGAGAGTTCTGGCAGTGGAGGCAAAACCTCCCAAAGGGAGATCCAGTGGAGGGAGGTGTGCCAAGGAGCACTCTGGCTGCAGTGGTTGGAAGGGGATGTATGGCCTGCTTAGCAGTTAATTATAGAAGAGTGTAGATTGGGGGTGCTGGAGAAGGACAGGTTGTTTAAGATGAAGCACAGGAAAAGGTGTTGTTTTCTGAGAGTGTCTTTTGCCCCTGGACTGACTGTCTCGTGCACATCTAGGGAGGTTAAGGACCGGCACCCTGAGCCTGCTGCCTCAGCACAGTTTGCTTCACAGGGCTGTAGCCTGATTGTGTTGCCCAACTGAAGACAAGAAGGTTTGAGTTTACTGACTGGAGTTTGGAAAGCCCCAAGGCCAGTCCTGCAAGGAGTTTTCTTCGGCCAAGAGTGAGGGGAAGAGGTGTGGGAGCCCTGAGCAGGGACATGTGTGGCTGAGTGATGCTTCAGCTGGTGCCTGTGGGCTGGTGCCAGCAGGCAAGGTGTGCCACTGGTACTGCAGAGAGCTCTGCTTGCAACTCCTGCGGGACAAAGTACACTCGGCAAACGTGGGAGTCATGGGAGAAAGCAAATGTGATTATCTCGAGGGTGGGGAGGGTGTTGCTTCTGGGTCACTTTAGTCTAGCTGGTGGGGTATTGCCTCGGCCGTGACCCTGGGGCAGCTTTTTCCTGCATGACCCTGGGGTAGCCTTTTCCTGCATACTTGCGCGGAACGCCAGATGCTGCGGCTGACTCAGCACGGGTCCCTTCTTCAGGGTTCGCTTTCACGAGCCAGCGTGAGCTGATGCAAGAGGTCTCATGGCTGAGGGCAGGAGTTCCCCCTCCCTGTTCTTCCCCTCTCCTCTCACGTGCTGTTGCCTAAACCATGCTGCTGCCCGCATCCGTCCAAGCTCTCTGCTTTGGAAGCCATGCATCCACCTTCCCTCTGGAAAGACCAAGTGTGCTCTTGTCAGTGGGAAGCACCCTCTGATCTTGTCTCCTCTTCCTCTGGGAGATCTCCTGCTAGGCATCATGTCCCTTGCCTTGGGGATAGAGTGGGAGCATGGCCCCGGACTGTGCAGGGCCAGTAAAATGGGTAAAGAGAAGGATCCTTCCCAGCTGATCACTTCCTATGCTGTATCCATCTCCTCTCTTGTGTCCTTGCTTTTGTTGCTTTCTGGAGTGAAAGCTAGGATGGTGAAACTGACTAAACTATTTCAGGGGTACAACAGTGCTAGGGGAGAGTAATATTTTTATGGCAAATGCTCCTGGCAGGTTTAACAAGCCTCCTGTTTAAGTACTGCATGACATCACTGATGTCTACACCAGAGCTCAGACAGTGCCAGCCATGGATTTGCACACAATTGCAGGCTGATCAGCAGTTTCATGGGTGACTGAATTGCAGATTACACTGCAAAATTAGAAACTCTAGACTTGAATGAACTGGTAAATAGGCTCTGGAAATAGCTTTGCTGAAAGGGAAACAACAGCACCTTGGGTTGGAGCAAGGAAGCAGGGGTGCTCGTCTGATGCGTAGTAACAGGATGAGTAGGCATGTTGTTTTCTCTTAGGCTGTTAGGAGAAAAAAGGTACAATTGCTGTTGAAAATCATAGGTTGGGTTTCAAAAACCAGGAGAAGCTTGGCAAAGGCTTCCAGACTGCTTAAGATGTCCAGCTGTGATGAATCTTTCTTATTTATAGCTAGGTCAGTCAAACCTGCAACTCCTGTCAATTGCACAGGCGCTGATCTGAGAGAGGCTAAATGTAGCTTCTTAAGAGTTTTATTTTTCTTTAACGTGTAAGCTGGAAAGCTAGAGTGATGTGCTAGAAAGCTCACTTCAGGCTGAAGCAGTGAGCGAGTGCCAAAATACAGCGTCAAAGTCTCTGGGTGTTACGCTGTACTGAAGCAAGATTTGTAAAATGATTTTGCTTCCAGTCAGGTGTCAATATAAAGAGTGCGATTTCTTATTTTTTTTTTCCCTTCCCTTCCCTCCCTCCCTCCCTCCCCTCTCCTCCCCTTCCTCCCAGAAGTGTATAGTCTCAGATCCTGAAGCATTCCAAGTTTATAATACCAAACTCCCTTGGAGCTTGAATGGTCTAAACAATATAATTGCTTGATTTATTCTCAGTTTTCCTCTCCTGGCTCTTCATTAGCAAGCATGGCCTTGGCTAGGCAAGGCAGGGGAAGCACCAGGAACTGCATGCTCTGAAGCTCTTCTGTGTAATCTGAAACAGCTCAATAAATAACTCTGCAATGCATTCCCAAATCGGATGATGTGGAAAATATCTGACTGCTTTCCAGTGCATTGACATGTGCTTTAGCTCTGCAGTAACATGCAGTTCTCTCCGCTGACAGGTCTGTGATAAGATCAAGGTTGTTAAGCCACCTACCTTCTGTTTGTCTAACCAGCCTTCCCTTGCTCTGAGTCACTGGAAGTAGGAGTAGAGTGATCACAGAGGGATCGATTAACAGTCTTACTGGATAACCCCACAGTGACCATGAATTGTTAAATGATAAATCTTCATTCAAAACGCAGCCATAGACTGAGATGAGATGGGAGTTTCTGGAAACACCGCCTCTGTATTTTTACTAGCATTGTGCAAGAACTGTTAAAAAAATATTATGAAGTATGAGCCCTCCAACTGCTCAAAAAAAGGACTACGCATGCCTCTTATCAGAGGCCTGGAGGCTCAATTTATGCAAGAGTGGAAAAGTTATTGGAATTACAGTACTCTTCTCATAAGTATAAATATTCCTTGCTCTACATTGCTTCCTTTGGTGCAATCGAATCACGACTCCTATAATCTGTTGACCTCTTCCTCCTCAGCACTTCCCCTGAATGTCGTTCCCTTTTCTGACAGTCGGAGCTCTTCTACGAATGTGGTGTCTCCCATCAGGGCATGGGCTGTCATCCTTAATTTAACCCCTAAAAAAAGTGTTCTGGAGTAGAGGTGCCCTTGAAGCATTGCTAATGTATTGTCCTGAATCCTGGAGTAACTGCACGGTTTGAGGCAGTGTGTTTGAAATTAATTTATACAAACTCTTAAAGTATGCCAAAGGGGAATAAAAGGAGGACCATTCTAAAACCTCTTTGCAAGGTTAGAAGATGTTTAGTTAAATCAGAAATTGCAGCAAGATCTAATTTTAATCAGTTTTTCCAATTCAGTTGATGAAAATTGTGTGTTGTCAATGTGACCAAAAAGCCTAAGGAATTTCTTATATGACCAGTCAACTCAGAATGCAATTAAGGTGCAGCACTGCAATTGTTATACTTGTGATGATGACAGCCAAATAAGATTAGAATAGACTCGCAGCTTTCCCAGCTCAAAACACAGTGTGGATTTACCATTTAAAGTGTGCATTTCTTAATTGTTCCAAGCCAGCTCCAGCAGTTTGGATACGCTCAGTGTGCAAAATCTTACCTTCTCTTATGCAAATACTTGTAGCTCTAACTGTTCAGGAGTGTAATGACACTTTAAGGGATTTTTCTTTTATTTTTAATCTGAGCAATGGCAAGGTGACCAGTAGGTCTGCTCATTCCTGTTGCGGAGCCAAGAGCTCACTGCCACAGAAAGGAAATACAGTGGCTGTTCTCTTTGCCTTCAGAATTACTTTGCATTGTCTCAGAAGCTTACACACGTGCCTTCAAACTACCAGGGAGGTGTTTGAGATGGTTGTGTAGCTAAATTCAGAAGATTGCCTTTCACTTGCAGCTCTTTGACTCAGCTAAAGTAATGTTAGAACCTTTCATTAAGTGTAAACTGTGAAGTATCTGCCCCTGGTTTTTTTGCTTTTTTTTCTTTTTTTCCCCTTAAGTTTTAAGACAGTTGCTAAACGGCTTTTCTTTGCTGTGTAGATCCATACTAGTGTGTTCAGTGTGGTGGAGGGCTGCTGGTAGCAAAAGCTTCACATAACTCGTGTGCATGCATCCGTGCGAGCCCTGTGCAAAGTGGCTGATGCTGCCATGAGGACCTGGGTGGTCTTTATCTCAGAGAGCCCTTTGGCTGTGGTTCAGCAGTGCAGCACCCCAGCTTGCCTCCCCCTTAGGAATGGGTCTCCTCAGTGCTCCTTCTCACCAACAAATTGAAGCACAGACCCTCCCTGCTATGACCTTCCTGGTGCCTGAGCTCCAGCTGCTCTGCTTGTTTTGGCTGGGAAAGAGTTATGCACTGTGCAGCTACAAGGGTTTGCGAGAACAGCAATATCCTATCACTGGTGTATGTCTGATATTGTTGCAGGTTTATGGTTAATCCTGTACTTCCATGATCCCAGAGGTCTGTGGTTTGGTTTGTTTTTTTTTTCTGAAAAATGCCAACAGTTTGTAGACAGTAATGTGGAAGCTCTGTCAGCTGTGATTTTTTCTTTTTTTCTTTTTTCTTTTTTTTCTTTTTTTTTTTTTTTTTTTTTTTTTTGTATTATTTTTTTATTTTCCTAGCTGCAAAGTGAGTTTGTTGAAGGGAGCATCAGAGAAAAGTCATACGTATAAAGCCTATTCTGCCGAGTTGCTGGCTTGCTGAGTTTTAGCTATTGTGTTCCTTAGCTGTGTCCTTATGCTTGGCAGAATCTAAAAACTGGTAGTGATAGTGCTGGAAGTGAAATGGGCAGCAACAAGCTTAGGAGCTGCCCTTAAGGTAGTCAGCTTACAGCGTTGGATTTATTGATTTTTGTCCAATTTTTCTCCCCCAGCTGCCTCTTTCAGTGAGGCACAGGCATATGCACATCTCTCTTGTGTGCATGTGTTAACTTTCTGCTGCAAAAGGAAGCACACGTAGCTTCATAAATCACCTAGGAATGAATAGTGCTTTACTTCTATTCCCTGCCTGTCCTGGCAGGTTAGTTGGTCAGGAAAATGCAAGCCAAATTATAGTGGCAACAGGATGTGCGTAGAGGAAAAACCAAGTGTATGAGGAAGGTGAATTCAGAAGTTATCTGTATTAACTTGAATATTCAATTCCAGGCACAAATGTCAGTGCACAAAATCACATAAGTATTTATGTGCCTTTTGAGAGGAATAATAATTTAACAAGGCTAGCCAAATTTCCATCTCCAGTCATGCAGACATGACTCGTATTTTCTCGCTTACAAGTAACATAACCCCATGGGATTTTTACTAGTTCAAGTTAATTAAATTTCCCTCAAAGCGTGGAATTTGCAGGCAGTGCTCGTTGCAGCATTTCTATAAATGCATATTATTTAGTCGCATACAATAAAAAGTTCACTTTTTCAAGTTCTTTGTTGTATTTGTTGCCAGTCTACAGAATTTAATCATACATGCTGTACCCAGTGCTTATATCGCTAATTTTTTCTTATTTTTAACGAAACTGCTCAGTGTTTCACTGAGAATGAATTTGTTTATAAGTCATATGCTGCAATTATTGATGGACCTAAAAGTATGAGCTATGTTTGTGTTGTCTGAGAACATCTGGTCCCTTCTTAAATGAATTGTGCATACACTTATGTAGTTTTTAGAGATAAGGTGAGACATAAATACTTGTTAGTATCTTGAAAACTTGTTCGCTCACATTCTTTAAATTCTGGTTGTGGTATGAATTGTGAGAGGAGAAATCAGTGTACTGAAGCCTAAATGAATGATGTGCAAATCTTTGCAAACACTATTCCACACACAGGTGGATTGTATGTCTGTGTTAGTCACTCATACATTCAGTAAGGAATCTTTCAACTGTAGTTAATCTTGAACTTAGCTTTGATAATAACAGTTAGTATCTTAGGGGAAAAGGGTGTCTAAAGAAGGCTCTGTGGCTTGGAAATACAGCTGTCCCTTGATGAACAGTGTCTGTGCTGCACTGTGCAAAGGAGCATGGATCAGTATTTGTATCAGAGGTAAGGGATTCACATTCCCTAACATGGATTTGTGGGCGATTGCCCCAGCTCCTGTATGCCCCAGCATCTCTCTGTAACCAGCTTGTGTTTGAAGGAATTCAGGGCAGACCAGACATTCTTGAAGCTTCTCCTTCCAGCTTGCTGTCCTATCCTGTGACAGAGACCACCCTCTCGCAGAGCAAGCCATTTGCTTGTACACTGATGCTTCAGTCCTCTGCTGTAAGTCAGGCATTTAAGTGCAAATGCATCAGTGGCTTACCTCATGTATTGAATGTATTAGGTTAAGGACGTGCATTTCATTCTGCTGCTGTTTATTTTCCAAGGAGAATAATCTCTGGCAGAAGCAGCAGTAGAGTGTGATGTTTGAGCATGCCTTGGCCCGCGAGGGAGGTGGGGAGGTACCTCTGTGTGATGGATGAGAGCAAGCTCTGCTGGAGTGCTGTGCATTGTAATTAATAAATCTGTTTAAAATGCAGGCTTGCAAGACCTGCGTACCCCAGTGCTAAGGCATAGGTAGGTTACTTAATGTACCATCTGTTTTCCTAACACTTGAGACTAATTCCCTGGAGAAACAAGGAGGGCACTGTCTCCATGTAGTGTTCAGTTAAATAGATATTCAACCACATGGACCTGGGATCATTGTCTAAAATAAATAAATAAATCTCTCGAGTGTTTTTCTTGATGTGAAACTGCTTGCCCAGAAGGAACAAAGTACCACTCAGCTCCTCCTTAAGGGCCTTCTCCAGTTCCAGTGTTCTTTCCACCCTGATTTCAGTCCTGCACTGGTAGGCAGTGTTGCAGTCTCCTGGGTATTGAGCTGTTCCCCCTCAGAGCACTCGCTTTATGGCTTTGTAAGATAAGTCAGAGGAAAGAAAGGTAACGAAAAACATATAGGAAGCAGAATCAATAATGTGGTGAGGCAAAAAGCAATATAAGGGAAGAAATGTTTTTTCTTATTATAGCAAACAAAAATGGATTGAAGGCAGGGAGGAAAAATAAGAGCAACTTAAAAAGATTTTATAATGGTAGAAGTAGCTTATGTGGTGAAATTGCAACCAGCGTTACTCATAAAATCTCATTTTGGTTTCATTTATAGCTTTGACTTTGAGAAGGGGATTTTGTCTAGAACTTGACTGACTTGTTTTTCAGGGCACAAAACCAAATCTGTGTTTCTAGGAAGCTTGAAGAAAATTAATTAAAGAGCTTTTGAATTATAGATCCATTAAAAATGACTGTGCTTTGAAAGTTAAAAAAATAAACTGTCAGTGTTAGTCATCTACTTGCAAGAGAAGGCCTTTTTTTTTTTCTTTATCTGTACAATAGAGAAACCCAATTACTGCACTCCACTGCTTTCAAATTTGGGCAGGAGAAGCTTTAGTTATATGAACCTTGACTCTACCCATATGAATCTTTCCAGATATCACATGTGAGTTTCGAGTAGTGAATCAGCCTGAGGTGGTGTCCCACCCTGGCTTACTTTTTTTTTCTTCGGTATCTGTGCTAAGTCTGGAAGAAAATATGAAGAGTTCAGTCTGCATCTTGTAAGGTTTAAACTTGATGGATTTGACTTTCATGAGGAAGACTTTACCCTTGTTGATTAAGTGTTGCATTTCAATAAAATAAGTATTCTATTCATGGAGCTGCCTTTTTCCCCTTTCTGGCTTTTCCTTAGTGTTCTTTGGCTGAGGGTAGGTGCTTTCACATGGGTCTGGGTCATTAGTGTGGCAAAGCAGAGGACAAGAATAGCCAATGCATGAACCAAAGAGGGAAAACAAAGAAAATGGAATACATAATATGTGCAACAACTGCCTCTTCTTTGCAGTATGTTATAATATTATACATCTGTTTCTAAAAGAAGAAATCTGCTTCTGTCTGATGAAGAATAATGGCAGCAATTAAAGTGTTTGTATCCTGGTTATTTTGGAAATACAAACACAGGCAAAGCAGGCATCATGTCACACTGGTTTGTGTGAATCTGGTCGCAATGCAGTCTCAGTTGCCGTATTTTGCTGTGATCCTGCCTGGGAGTGTTCAGTGCCTGATGGGAACTGCACTGGAGATACCAGTGCCTTTTCCTGCCAGGACAGCTTTGCATGTGACTTCTGATTAGGAAATACTTACTTAGTCACAATATCTGGCCCTCCTTCAGGCCACTGATGCGTGTTCTACTTGCCCAGGGCCACTTGGCTGCAAGGTAGCTCTGCTCAAAGCCACATAGTGCTTATGGAGCACCCACCTGCCTAGCCAGCCAGGAGAGGGCCTTTTATTTATGTGTGGTTTTTTTTTTTCCAAAAGTGTCCCATCTGCCTTGATTGCTGTGAGCAGTTAAAATCTCAACGTGACAGTGCAGGAACTAGGTG
Organism: Heliangelus exortis; assembly: GCF_036169615.1. Taxonomy (NCBI): domain Eukaryota; kingdom Metazoa; phylum Chordata; class Aves; order Apodiformes; family Trochilidae; genus Heliangelus; species Heliangelus exortis. The sequence goes on from NC_092423.1 coordinate 67,628,540, forward strand.
AAGCTTAAGCTGACCCAGCTCTGCCTGCACCAGATCTGCCCATCATTCCCTGACTGGGGCTCCCACATACTGTTTGCCTTACAGTAATCTGATTCAAGTGTGTAAACCAGCAGAGAACTATTGATTTTATTTCATTTGGTTTTAAGTCAGTTTTCTCCTGGTGTCCTTCCTCCTAGAATCTCACTGCAGGGTCTGGTGAGTATGAGCAGATAGAGGAGAACTGGAGCAGGTGACTGGGGAGGCAAGGAGAGAGGATGGACTGCAAGAGCCACCCTGGTAATTTGACTTGCTGTGGTGCTCTGCTACAGATGTAGTTTGAGAGCCCTTGTGGCTTGCTCATATTGCAAATCAATTCTTGCAAGCTTATTGCAGCAACCTTAGGTCAGGAAATTCTGTTGAGGAACACAAACTAGACTGTTTCAAGTCATCACAAAGCTTGCCTGTATTAGTGTGGGTGATTCTTGAATGTGGGATTTAAAACTTCTTTCTTACAGGCTTTTTAAAGAGATGAGACAGTGTTTAATTGCATCCTGGCAGAGACAAAGAGGTCTTGTACATTGTGAAACATGGGTCTCAGGTTGAAGTTTCATTCCAAGGACAGCTGTCCTTATTTGAAGTAGTAGCAGGTGGAAGTCCTTCCACTTCTAGGCACTGACTAACATGTCTTGGAGAAGAGTGGATAAACTGGAAGCAGAGAAGAGGATTATTAAAAATAATTTATGGGCATCTGGATGGCTTTAACTTTATTTACTTCAGCCCTCAGAGTGAGGAAATTGGCTTTGGATTTACTTAAAACTTTGAAGTCGGTTGGAAAACCAATACAATCAGGTCTTAGTTATGAGACTTGCATTTTTCTGGCTGGCTTTTCTTAAATGAGTGAATAAACAGAAGCCTCCAGTATATGGATGATAACAAATAATCTGTGATTCCGACTAAAACATCTTGACCATGGACTTGGCAGTCCTAAACTTTAGGACCAGAAATGTAGAGTGTCAATCTGATTACAGTACTGTAAAGATCCTGTTTCTTTGAAAAGGTCATTTTGTTGCTGTGCCTTCAGTTTTGCTTCAGTAAATTTTACCCTTTAAGGAAACTAGATTTTATTCTTGGTTTTAGGATTTATATAAAACAAACAAACAAAATGTTAAAACTAGAGGGGCACGCATGATGTTGTTTTTGTCCAGTATAAAGATGCTGAAAGATACTCTTAAATTATCTGATCAGCTCCTATGACCTTGATCTTTTACTCAAACTATTTACAAAGTCTGTAGGATTGTCGTAGTGTTCCTTGTTCCTTGCTTAATTAATTTTTGATTGCCACTTAAGTGGCTTCCACAGCATGTCAGTCTATTTTATAATATTATGCTGTGTGAAAACAGAAAATCCAGAGTTTCTGGATTTATGTGTTCAAACTTCAGCTATATCTTCCATTTGCTTTAAAAGAAATAGTAATACTGAAATGAGTAAGTCTCACTTTCTTAGCATATTCTTTGGAAAAGACATCTATGAGAAAGGTACACTACCACACTTCTTATATTAAGGGAATTTACTAGAATTTGCAAGATTTCTATGAAAATTAATTTATTCTGATTCTGAATTGGGAATATTGGTCTGCAAAATACTGTGCACAACTCTAATTTCAAATGATAGAATTTTACTGACTTAAATTTGATATGTTACTGTAACAAGGTTAAATGCTAAATCAAACTATGTCTAGGTTTTGGGTTTTTTTATACCGCATTGCAGTTATATTGGTACAATCTCTAACTGTTGTGAAATAGTGCTGTTGTGATGTAAACCAGGAGACAATTTCAAGACAGGCGTGCAGTGTAAAATGCACTAGATTTAATTTCACTTAAAAGCTAAGTGTAAAAATATTATACATTTGAGAAACCTAATCATGCAAACTGTCAAAACTGTCATTGCCTGTTTGTTCTGCAAACTGGTGTATCTTCAAAAATCAGCCATTTACCTGCTGACTGAGGAGCAGTATGGGAATAGGATATGTGGCTGCCAAAGCCATCCTGTGCTGTCTCTAACTAGGGAGCTTGGCAGCGATGCGTTCTCCTCTGAAACCTCTCATCCTGCCCCAGTGCAGGTTTATGTTGAGTGGTGCTGTCAGTGTGGTGCAGGTCTGGGGGTCAGCAGAGCTGCTGCTTGTGTGTCCCATACCCAGTCCCCAGAGTATGGGTGTTTTCCTGGCTGTCATTAAGGAAAAGTTTTATTGTATGGGAACTGTGCTGCAACTGTAATCCCACTAAGATACTAATGTTTAGTAATTATGGGATATTGTGTCACTGTGATCACTGTGTGGGAGAACTCTGCTTACACTCTTCTAACTCCATATTAACTCTTCAGGGTCTGCCCTGGGGGAATCTCTGAGCAGCTCCTGCTGCTGGGAAGAGCAGCACCGCTCACCCGCATCCCTCTCAGCTGCCTCTTACTTTCTGCTGGTTTTTACATTTCTCTCCTCCTCAGCCACTTCATCCAGCCAACAAACAAACAGCAGTTCACTTTGCTGTGCTAATTTTCATAGAATCACAGAATGATTTGGGTTGGAAAGGACTTCAACCATCTAGTACCAACCCCACTGTGTGGGCAGGGACACCACCCACTTAGCCCAGGTTGCTCCAAGCCCCATCCAGCCTGGCCTTGAACGCCTCCAGGGAGGGGGCAGACACAATTTCCTTGGGCATCCTGTGCCAGTGTCTCACCCCCCTCACAGTAAAGAATGTCTTCCAAATATCTAGTTAAATATCTATGCTAAACATCTGTTTCCTGCTTTTCTGCTTAAATACCCAGTAAGGGGTAAGCAAATACCAGTAAGGGAGCAAAGAGATACAAATGTCAGAGATCAATGTCAGGAGAGGTGAGAATGCAGGAAGGTAGATTTTGGGGTGGCAAAATGTATCCTTACCATTGCTATCTCATGAAAATAAATCTGAAAATAAAGCAGAGGTGTGGCTCTCCATTAGAGCCCTCAAATAGGGCAACCAGTTTCATAAATCTCAGCTACATATTGCTACCTCCTGAATTTTCCTGATTTACCTGGTTTTTGTAGCTGCATTCAACACCAGCTGTGAAAGATGTGGTGGCTTTAACAAAAAGAATTTAGAAGTACCTTAAAATACTACTACTACTCCACCACTGCCAGTTGCTCTGCTCAGTTTTTTGACAGACCCACCTCAGGTGTATTGGGGGATTGAGTCAGCAATGGAGCTGGTGGAGATGAAGGAACCATAACATGTACCCTGTTCTTTCCTTCTCACACCACATTATCTGTGTGCATTCAGGATGAGCAGATGAGTTTCTGACATACTGCAGAGTATACTTTAGATGGAGCAAAATCAAAAGGGAAGAAATTGGAGCATCATCCTGTTGGGGAAATCAAACTTTTAAAATACAACTTTTTCTTAATGGCAGCGTGCAACCTTGTCTGACCTTGGCTGCAGTCTTTGGACCCTGGTGAAAGAAGTTAAAAAAATGATGAGTGACAAATGGTGCATGTATGGGTTCCAGCTGAGCTGGCCACCCTCCCATAGAAAGGACAGGGAGGGAAAGAGACTCTTTTTCACTCAGCTGTCTTTAATGGAAAGTCATAGTCTGTTTTCATTTGGAGTTCTGAAATATTAGTAGCAAATCTAGCAAAGTTGGATACATGAGTGTATGACAACAAGCAGTTAAAAGGCAAATGCCAAAGAACTAAATGGAAAGCCTGGCAAATGGGGGCGAGCAGAAAGAGATTGCCTAAATATATACATGATGGGGTTTTTCTTGTTGGTGCTGTTGTTTTGGTTTTTTTGTTTTGGTTTATTGGTTTGTTGTTTTGTTTAATCTGTTGTCTCTAAATATAAACTTCCTAAAGACAGTGCTTGACCTCTGGCATCTCCCTGTTCCGAGGAAACTGGAAATGGATTGTTCTGGGTCACAGTTAGTATCTGTGTTCTCTGGAGGTAATGTGATGCTTTCAAATGTTATGTGTGTTTTAGTCCTCAAGCCTGGATTCCTGGGTCATAAATTTTTACTGCAGTTTCCTAGTTAAACTAGTCTGGTTTATCATGGGAATCCACAAGCAGGTCAGACTTAGGTGAAACTGGATGTCAAAATGTTGAAATTTCTCATGTGATATAAACACCCCCAACTCCCCCCCCCCCCCCAATAACATGTATGTCTATTGTTGGCATAGTCTCCCATGCAATACCTTCATTTCTCATCCTCTGTTTCAAGTTCTTAATAATCTGAGACTGGCTCACAGAAAATGCTGACTGAACGCAATCTGGCATGGCCTGAAATATTCAGTGATACTTGAGTGCTGCACAGGTGTGTGGTGGGATAGGCCATTGCTCCCAAAATCTGAAGACATTAGCACTGAAGTGTTTATTTGTGTCTGATAACCCAATGAATATTCTTTCTGCCATTGCTTACAGCTGGGAAAACAGGGTGGCAGTCCAAAGCCTTTGGATGGGAAGTCAGTGTCTTTCTTTGGGAGCTCTTGGAAACCCTGTCAGCTGGAGAGTGAAAGGCAAAACCTACAAGGCCACCCTGCCCTGGAATCCTATGTTCCAGAGGGAAATGCATTCCTGAGTGCTTGGTTGTGTTTTATTCATCATTTCCTTTGTATCCTTTTTGTGGGGCTTGGAAACAATCTCTCTGTGTCCCTTGTTTCCAAGTGAGTGTGTTGAAGAAGCACAAATGAAGATTTTTAGATACATGCTGCAAATTTAGTTATCTGTGTAATTATAAAAACTGTGTGAGATGAGGTGCTAGGTTCACAAGGAGATAACTCAGGCTTTTTAATTCTGGTATGCTTGAATGCTTGACTCTTTGTCTCTTTGTCAGATGGACACAAACTTACGAAATGTGACTGGAAAGCATAGGAAGGTTGTGAGCAGGTTGTAGAGGTGGTGTGTTGACCACTGGGCCAGGCTGTGATGGTCTTCGTGCTTTTCTGAATTACCATAAAATTTTATTTTCTGGTTTGTTATGTTGGCAAAGGATTATATAAACTGTTTGTATGTGCAGACTTTCTGTAATAAAATCGTAATAGAAAACACAACAGCGAAATAAAAAATCCTAAATTCTTTGTTAATGCAATTCTTTAATTCCCAAGTTGAAATGCAAAATTGAGATTTTTTCTTAACTCAGGAAACTTCTTCTTCTTAGAAGAGGGGAAATTCCAAGTCCAAACTAGTGCTGTTCCCTTTAAACATCTCAGTATGGAAAAAAGAGTATGGGATACAGTGCAGTCAGCAAATCACTTTTGATCAATATCGAGCCCTCTTCTCTGGAGCAGAGGCTGTGTGTGTCAGCCTTACTATTGACCCTGATTTCCTGGCAGTGCCACTTAATGGCTTTTGTTTCTTTAGAGGCAGGTCTGGACTGAAATCCCCAGCCACACCAGTGTGATCTGTCCATTAAATGTCCTCCACCCCAGCATCCCATGCTTTTCCTTGAGTGCTGGTGGCAGCAGCTGGTGTTAGCATTGCTAACTGTGGTTAGGTTCTTCACTGACACAGTTTCTTAATGAAACACCTGATGAGTCAGTGTTAACTAATGTCACTTGTGTGTTTGGCTCTCACCTCCCTGGAGACCGGGGAGAAGTTCTGTCCGTGTCTTGAGGACGCTGTAAACCAAAGATCTGTCATTTGCATGCAGTTACAGATTATCTGTCTAATTTTGTAATTTGGTACCTGTAAGGATAACGAATTGGAAGTGAAACTGGCATAAGAAGTAAGGAAAGGAAATCTGTCTCTCGCTCTCCCAGGCAGGGCTTTTAGATTAGAAGGACACTTTAGAGATGCATATTGAAATTGATTTCATCTTTCTGCCCCATTAAACACACAATGAGTTTTCAACTGTAGTTTGCAGATGAAACTGAGTCCAAGCAGGCTGATTAACTGGAGGACAGCCAGTTTGGCAATTGTTTGCCATCTCCTGTTTAATACTTGCAATATGTAGTGGTGTACATGTCAGAGATTTAAAACATCTCCCCTCAAGAGGCAATACACTAAATTAATCTGTTGAGAAATTGCTGAGATTCAGCCCTCCCTACCAACTTTTTTATTTAACCAAGTTAAATACTGCTAGATGGACTTGCTCAACTCAGTGATGCACAGCCAGGGTTGGAAAACTTACTTTTGCTTTTTTGCATTTTGTATCTATAAACAGGTGGTTTGGGGCTCATCTGGATTGAATACACTGGGGTGAAACTTAACTCCTGCCAGTTAATAATTCCTCATTTAAAGATGGAATATGCTCTACTTTTACTCTCAAAACTAGGTGGTCTTTGTGTGTACAAAACAGCAACAGACTTGCCCCCCCAAAGTTACTGTGTCCTGAGAGCAGATATGCCCATCCCTATTCTGAATATCTGAGTTTGGGGTATGCTAGTGAGTAGCCTGGCTTCTGAGAGGTGGGGGTGTTAAAGAGTCTCCCTTCAACCTCTGACAGGTCTTATCTTTAGTCTCCCAGCATTTGTCATCTTGATGATTTTAAGGGATAGATATATTTAAAAGCTCCTAATCGTTGTCATGATGCCTTGTTTGGTTTGTTGGTGGGTGAAGCAAACATGTCTTAATCTTTTGGGGAGTGAGTGGGGAAAAGATGAAAGGAGGGACAAAACTGCTACTACTGTCTCACTTATATTTTTTAATTCACTTCATTCTTTCAAAGGGAAGTTAATGAAAATTGTAGAGTTTAAATGGCTATGTTGCTATCTGCAGGGAGGGGATAGTGAATCTACAAATTAAAGTACAAGGTTATTGGAGCACTTATGTGCCTATAATATAGGTAGATGTCTCTGAGGTACTGAATAATTTTATTGCTGTTCCTTTAATAATTAATCTACCCTTTGGAAGCTGCAGGCTTTTTGTCTAGGATTAATGTACTCTTTACGTCTTTGTGTCTGCCACCCCATCCTGAAAGTGAAGCAGTACCACAAGAATCTGTTACAGGGGATCTTTGACTTCATGCTCATATTTTTGTAGAAAGCATTCTTAATCCCTCCCTGCTGCCAAGCTGAGACATAAAAATCTCCAGTTCTTTTCTGCAGATCTCTGCCATATTAGCTAAGAGGGCTGTTCCATTAGCACCTAGCAGTGGTTAATGGCAGCTTTTTCTGGACTAATCTATGCAAGAAGACACGTTCATCGCTGAAAGGGCTGGTGCATGCATGGCTCTGCCTCAGAGGGAGCAAATGCCCTCCCTTAAAACACAGATCTTGCTGCCTAGAGGACAAGCTCTTTTCCCTGTGTGAAAGGCTGAGTCAGGCTCTGTTCAAAGCCACTCGTGCTTTCTTGAGAGAGACCTCATGGGGTCGGGCGGAGGTGTTACTCAAATCTGTCAACAGCCTCTGCAGGTTGTTGGTGTGTTCAAATTTTGTCTCTTTCCTGTTCTGTCTTGTTGGTGTGGAGAGGTGAAAAACCAGTGTGTGTAATGTCTGCTACAGTGAGAGTGGTATGAAGCAGGATACTCAGCTGCTCCTATTTGTTTCCCAAGATCCTGTGAAGTTTCCTAGCATTCTCTGAAATGAGGAGCTCTTCCCTTTTTTTTCAGGTGGAAGAATCAATGTTGCATACTTTGCTTTACCCTGTTCACTCTTCTGCTTTGAATTAAAATACAACTGTTGTCTGCCATGGACTGCATGTTGTACAATCTGGCTCCAAGGTGTGGTTGATAAGGAAGTATCTCCATCCATTCACTGCCCATCATGCTGGGCAATATGGGGACAAGAGCAAGCATCTTTTGTGCTTTAAGGCACATTTGGCTGGTGGATTTCTGATTCCCATGTTAAAGGGGGCAACACACTCATCTCTCAAGCAGCTTTTGTGTCTCCAAGAAGGTGTCTTGCTGAAGGCAATTACTTTGGAGCAGGTAGTTAATGCAAACCGCCCTAACTGGATGGAGGTATACCCCTAGGATGGGCTTTGGAGTGTGGCAGAAGCAGAAGGAATGAAAATAGGAGCTGGTGAAGCTACCTCTGTACACTGTGAAGAGGGAAGAACAAGGAAACTTAAGGTCATAATAACAGGATTCTGAGTCAATAGCTTTCTGAAACTGAAAGAGTATAGAGCCCTGCTTTCTAACAAGTTTTGTTTCCAACTAGTACATTGAACGACTTAGTGGCTAATATAGTGTTTTGGATCAATCCCCTCCCAGCTGTTTGTTATTAATTTTTTCTTATATATATCAAGCTTAAATTTTTAAGGTCTCTTTAGTGTCACCAGTGACACCTAAGTAGTCATCCTCAGTGGGCAGTGGATTTTCTGTTTGTAGCAGCCCATGCAGTTAAGGCCACATGATGTTCACCTTCATGGATTAAACCAGGTTTCTTGAGGCAAAAGGTAGTATTTTTCTGACTCATTGAACTGTTTTTAATTCAGCAGGGGCATTCTTCAGAGTCTCCAAACAAGGCTGTACAGATTGTCTGGAAGTAATAGAACAGCTTGGTTGTATGGCTACAGCCCAGCCTCACCAGCAGGAGAGTGTTTCTTTCTGAATCAGCAAAGAGAATTGGTTAAAACCAGGTCTGTGCTGTTGGTAACTGATGTCTGGTAACATGATGTCTGGCTGGAATTGATGGCTGGTAGAAAAAAGTATTATTTTCAATCTGGTGCATGCTTTGGTTGTTTTTGTCAGTTTGCTGCAAGACAGCCACCAAATGAGGCAAGGATTCCACGTCAGAACAAAGCATAGTATTCGCACAGAGACAGCAGAAGTACAAGACTCTTATTTCAGCTGTTTGAACACACAAATGTGTAGGATTGCTGAGGTATACAGTTTAGCTTGGGCCACTGCTGTAGCAGTAACACTTCAAGTCATCAGAAATACATTTTTGTTGTAAAGCCATATGGATTTTGCTTTAGGAACAAAATAATTACTAATGTCGATTTAGTTTTTTTAAGTTTCCCGTAAGAGGTAGTTGTATAAAATCAAACCAAAACTCCAGCAGCTCACAGTTAAGTTGTGTTGGTGATGTGGAAAACTGCACCAAATAGTGCAGAGTCAAGTACTCTTCCTTCCAGGATCTGAAGAGGATGACTTAGTGCTAGGATTTAGCCATAGCTTCTCTTAGGGAGCCAGCTCTGAGTACATGGGTCTACCTTATGCAGATTCACGAGAGGTTTGTTTTGAGTCACGCACTGCTTTACAGCCCTACCCCGGCTGCAGCCCATCTGTGTTGTAGGGCTAATAAGCTGCTTCTCCTTCTTCCCTTCACATTAGACAGAGTCAGTTCATCTGTTCTCCCTGGCTATTTCACATTCGCCACCCAACTGACTGTTGTCTGTAATTACTATTTGAGCTGTTCTCGGCTTACAGCTATTTATTTGTCTTGGAAACTGGCCAGTGTTTTCTGTGGGATTATTTCTCTTTGTTGAAGTTGTTGTAGTCATGATGCTTTAGGCAAAGCAATGCAACTGTTGGTTTTTTGGACACCAAAGGCTAATTCAGGACTCAAAAACCTTGATCAGTAGCCAAGAAGTGTGCACTGCTCAATGTATAGGAGATTGTGCTCTCTCTTGCTTATGAGCACTTAATATTTTACCTTCCTTGAAAATGTGAGCATTTTTGCTTGTGATCAGCTCTGTATTGGGATAACAGACCATGCTCTAGGAGATGTCTTACTGCTTTGTTAACTGCTAGTAAAGAAGCAGAGCAACTTTGTCAAGGTACAAGGAAAAACTAGGATAAGAGAAGGACCTTCAGCGGTTTGGAAACAGCAAACTTACAGACATGGAACAGCATTCTGTTGGTAGCAGCATGGGAAGATCCAATTGAGTCTCAGTGGACAATGTTTATTCCTCAGCTTGCTGCAGTGACTGCTTTGATTAGCTTTCTCACTTGTTTTAAAACTGTCCTAGAGTGCCATGGGTGCAGGTGGCAAATGTTGTTTCTCTCAAGGTAATGGGTTTGCTTTTTTGAGGCCAAAGGGAACCAGGAAGCCAACTTAATTTAGTTGGTTTCATCTATGGTGGTGTTTAGTGGGTTTCATCTATGATGTTTCTGATGCTTTTTTTCCAGAGTGGAAGCTGGCCTGGACAGGAGTCTTGGTGACCTCATAATTGAATAAAGTGAGACTCCTAATTATGTTTAGAAGGGTTGCTTAGATTATCATAAATATTTTTGCTCACATTTAAGCCCACAGACTTTCTTTTTTAAGAAAAGAAGAATTCAGGGTGGATGTCTCTGCAGTCTACAGACTTTACTCCATGCTTCTGCAGCTGTGACTTCTGTGTGGTTTGGTAAATTGCTGCCTTGCTCGCCCTGACAGTCAATGGGTCTGGGCAAATGGAGGGTTATAATTGCTTTATTCCACAAATGGGACTTGAAAGGTTTACCTGATCTTGGCTTCCCTTGCCTTCAGGACAGGGGCAGGAGGGGTGCAGCCCTTTGGGTGGTGCCTGCTGGTTCTCTGTCCCTGGAAGAGTTGGGGGCTCCATGGGAGGAAGACCTCAGAGCAGATGAGACTGTGGAGGCTCTGCTTGCTCTGTTCAGCTCTTTTGTAATCCTGTTCAGAAATACAGACGAGGTGAGGAAAATGCTGTGCATCACAGGTGCCTATGTATTTTCTTCTTAACCAAGCTGGGGGGAGGAGGAGGCAACTGTATCCAGGTTTCCTTTTGCTCTCCTTTTTCTGGCACTGTTTCTCTGCTTTCCTACCCCTCAGTGTTTCTAGCTTCCCGAGAGCCATATCCCATGGCATACTCATTTCATCCCCTTTCAGGCCTTGCAGTAGCACAAGAGAGTCTTTGTTGTAGCTGGAGAGCTGTACCTCTTTGCTGTGAAAAGCATTGTGGCAGCTGCCTGTATGGGAGACTCCATGCTTGGGGACATTTCAAACTGTAACTGTGTGGCTGTCACCCTCTGAGCTGAGCTGTGGAGGTAAAGGAGAGATGATGAGGTGTGAACCACATGGAAAAACATTGGCAGTCACTGCCATGGAAGTGTATCTGCAGAGCAACTTCTGTATCTTCGTGTAACATTGAAACAAATCTTAGGATATCTGTGAAAGGGAAGAAATTTTCTCAATGTCAGTCAAGTGGTACAGAGCCCAGACAGAGCAGCAGTCACAGCTGTGCCATCCACTTGGAGAAGGAATACCTCTTCTTAAAGGATGTCTCAGCACACCTCCACTGTGCCCTGCAGCCAGCCCATATCTGTTATTATTATGGCCCAGTATTCCATTACATCAAAAGTCATTGGCAAGAGCTGTCCTGGGGAGGCTTCCGGCACTACTAGAAGCCCTATTTTGAGTCAGCATGTTGATGCTATGCTGCAAGTAAATCTTGTTCAAAGGCTGTACTAATTATAAATTGGTCTTGGGAGATGAGGCTAAAAATATCGTTAGTTTCTTTAGTTGGCTTGTCTCTGTAAACAACCTGTGATGCTATTTGGAAGCATGGCACAGTTTCCGTGTTGCAGAGAAGGTGCATGCTGTGTGTGAAGGACTTCGGCAGTCTTGGTGCAGAGCTTCCTTGTGGTCAGGCTGATGAGCAAAGCAGAGAGGGAATCTGACTACCAGAGATGGCAAAGGGGATATTTGAGATTCCCCTCCATTCAGCTGTGGGAGAAATCATAGAATGGTTGTAGTTGGAAGAGACCTTAAAGCTCATTTAATTCCAGGCCCCCAGCATGGGCAGGGACACTTCCCACCAGCCCAGGTTGCTCAAAGCTCCATCCAACCTGGCCTTGAACACTTCCAGGGATGAGACATCCACCACCTCTCTGGGCTACCTGTGCCAGTGTCTCACCACCCTCCCACTAAAGAATTTCTTCCCAATGTCTAACCTAAATCTACCTTCTCCCAGCTGGGTTCCCAAATCCAAGTTTGCCTCAGGATTGGGGCAGGAAGGGTGTTACCACCAACTGTACAGCGCAATTCTTTTAAATAAGAAAACACCCTTGAAGCATCTCTGTCCTGGGTCTAGGGATTTGGGTGGAATCTCTCCTGTACGTTGCAGAAGAGGATTTGCTTCTCTATATGAAAGATATTGCCTGTTTTGCTGCTAAATCAAATGAGAGCATGTACTTTCATCTACAAGGAAATGTGCCCTCCTGGGAGGACATGCCAGAGGCTGGAGGAAGAGCGGAGTGCTGGAGACAGATGTGCAGGGAGCACCCATCAGTGGATCCCGTTGTGTGAGGCTGGCAGGAAGGCAGCCACCCCCATGACAGGACTTCCCTGCACAGCTGGAAGCTGCCATAACACAGTGGTGAGATAAAACCAGCAGTGAGGACCTGCAGCCTCTTTTGGTTGGTGGCTTTGGCAGCTGATGCCAGCACAGGGCCATCTGCAGCTGTGCTCCCAGCAGAGCTGAGACTTTCATGAACCTTTTCAACCTTCCTCTGTGTGCCTTAAGCAAACTTCCTGATGCACGCAGGTTTTTCGGGAAACTGCGTAACATGAGTGGGGTTTTTTTAAGTGAGAAAAAAGCACTTTGCCTTTCACTTGTTCTTCAGCTCACCCGTGACTTGAAGCCATGTGGTACAATGCATCTTTGCTATTTCCTTTGGGTAATGCATCCTGCTATAGGTCCTGGGGTGACCTATGTTCTGAACTCTACTTTTTATGAAGCAAGCAAAATACGAGGAGAGAGAAGAGGAGCACTCAACAGTCTCCCATTAAATACCTTCCAGTTCAATAGTTTGGGACTGCATTGACAGTCTTGAGGAGAAACCACCTGAAGCTTGCAAAGAAGACTTATCATCTGAACTAAATTATTCATAGAAATATTAAAAGCAGAGCTTGCAAAGACAGGAACTGTCCACACGCTGTGGGCTGTAATACAGGAAGGGTCTTGGGGGAAGAGCACAGAGTCTCAATTAGCTCAGTACTTTGGGCTGAGTGTGTATTGACACCTTCTGCATAAGGACAATACCAAGCTTTTGGCACTTTTGAACTAATATTTCTGTAGCTTAAATAAACAGGATTTAGTCTGTTTCAGCAATATATAACAGCAGTGCCAGTTGATAGAGTGCTGGAAATCTGGTGAGTAAGTAGCAGCAACTGGAACCTCTGTACTCCTGTTGTCTTGCAGCTCCCCAGGGTTTTCTCATTTTTCTCCGTGCTATTTGTCCTGTAAATTATAGCTACCGTTGTTGAGATGTCAGTCTCCTATGCATCCTCTTCTTGAATCAGCTGTGTTTTCTGCTGTTGCACACATGTATGTTTGAATGTGTCTCAATTTTAAAAGTTGATGTCTTCCTCCTGTTGTTCGGTTTTGTTTTTTGGTTTTTTTACATCACCTCAAATTTAAGTCTGTTTTCTGACTGTCTTAAAAGAGGTGAGAGCCTTGCTTCTCTTGCTAGAGAGGGTAGACAGCATCCAGACTGCATTCTGAACAAAGGCTAATGAGGCCTTTAGAGTAGGGGAGGGCAGAAGAGGTTTCTTTCCAATTTCAGTCTTTCTTAATATTGTTCAGGAAAGTCTGGGTTGGTGAACCAGGTCTTACAAGGTTTTTATAAATGCTGTGAAGTCCCTTTTCTCTCTCTGTTGCTAGCAGTGTGACAGGCTGTGTCCTTATCTCCCTGAAGTTGGAGGTTTTGCCTTGGTGTAATGACAAGCTCAGATGTTACAGCAGTGTGATTTAGCTCTGAAAAAGTGCTAGAGCTTGAATAGACGTCTGCATTCTGGACAGTAACTAATATGCTTGAAGGTGGTCAACTTTTAAGAGTACTTAAGCATTTCTTATGCTTTTTTGTGCCTCTCCCCCCTGCCCTTTCTCCTCCCTTATATATTTATTATTAATAAATATATGTGTGGGTGGGGATTTTGAGAGCTAGAAGTGGAATAAAATAGAAATGACCCAGGAAACTTCTGCCATTCTGCATGTATATATAGCTCCAAGACAGCCACAACAAAGAAGATACTGTTAATTTTGTGCTTTCCACATAACTTTAACAGAGAAATAGAAATGCATAGGAGAATACTTTTTGAAAATCATCTGCGCAAAAATTCTAAATTTAGAAGTTACTTTATGTGCTTTTAAGTAATGTTCAAGAAGTCCTTAACAGCAACTTTTAAAAAAAGAAACTTTTATTTGGAACATTCAGGTTGTAACAGTATTTTAGTCTTCCTTCATTGTTGATTCACTTATGTTCAGTCATGCTTCTTGGCAGCATTTCCATACTGCAAGAAATTCTGATTCTCAACCTGAGAAACACCACCGGAGGAGAGAGAGCAGGGGCATGCAAATAGGTATGCAAACAAAATGTGAATACCTTTCCTCAAGGAGGAAGACCATCATGCAGGGCTTACAGTGAAAGCCATGGGTTTTTTTTCATTACTGTGGGCTGGGAGACATTGCAGAGGCAGCGAAATGGGAAAGTAAGCACATATTTCTTTGCCCAAAATGATTAGGTATGGAGTCCCTACTTAGTTCACCAGGGAAGAAATTAGTCCTATGTGCCTGAGTCCATAAGGGACTAAATAGTTACCATTTTCAGTTCTTCTTGCTGCAGCCCTTAAATGCTCTGGGTTTGGTTGGGTGACCTCTCTTTGTGTTGTTTAGCGATCTTTCTGGTCCTTGTGTATTTTGCAATAGTCTTGTGTCCTCGACATCTTTCAAATTGTGGAAGCCTACCTTTAGGTCTCTTCACCATCTGCTGAGTTCAGGCACTTCTTTGTCTTGCGTATTTTAGGCTTCTTGCTCTTAGTCTTCCAGCTAATTTGGCAAGGCTCTGGTTTTATGTCACTTTTAGTTCTGTACAGGAGTGCATTACTGTTCATGTGGCCGAAAGGAGCAGATGAAAGAGAAGCATCTGAACCACCAGTGTTGGTAGCTGCATCCAGCTTTGGAGCCCTCTGTGCATGTAGGGCTGTGGCACAACTATTTTGAAGAGGTGCATGTTCTGTAAGGACAGAAATTGTGTACATCCTCTGGATTACAGCATAATTCAGGTTTTTTAAAGTATGAGAATCACTGCTTAATTTCTTACCTGTTCTTTGGGGTTGTGCCACTCCCCGATAAGTAAAATCAGGAAGGGCTGCTGAGGGAAGACTGTGTCATCTCAAATGTGAAACCTTTCCTTAAACTATGTCATTTTTCTTATAGACTGCCTTTCAGAAAATAAAGTCCAAGGTGTACTCCAAGCTGACACTGACACATTGGTTGT
This sequence comes from Heliangelus exortis, assembly GCF_036169615.1. Taxonomy (NCBI): domain Eukaryota; kingdom Metazoa; phylum Chordata; class Aves; order Apodiformes; family Trochilidae; genus Heliangelus; species Heliangelus exortis. The sequence goes on from NC_092423.1 coordinate 67,643,654, forward strand.
GGGAACAATTAAGAGTTTCAGTTCTTGTAATTTTAAAATTTACAATGTTATTAAGCTGCAGTTCATGTTCTGGCCTGTGAACAGTAATCGAAACCTATACAGGTAATGAACTCCTGAGTTCCTAGCAGTGTGTGTACTTTTTGGCAAGTGTGCAAGCCATCTGAAGTATCTGGGTGCAAGCTGGTAGATTGCTTCATATAGAGTTGAGGTGTACAAAAGCTGCAATTGCATCATGCTTGAGGTGAGATTCCTTGCCTGCTGGAAATTTTTTATATATGGGTAGACCAAACACTGGGTTATGACTAAGAAGTATCAGTAAACTCTGATTTTCTTATCTATTTGACTGGAAACTAGAAGGAAAAAGCCCTTTAAAAATAATAATTAAAAAAAAAAAAAAAAAAAAAGGCACTAAAACCTTCCCATGCAAACTACTGTATGTGGGCTGGCTATGGGTTTGTGGGGTTTTTGCTTGTAGCTGGGATATTATATCTTTGTGTTTATTGCCATAGTGTTGGCATTGTGAAAAAGTTGCACCTTGCATACCAATTTACAGAAGTCACTTTATCCTGAGCCTCTTTTCTTTAACTTAATTTCCCATGCCTTTTGTTAGTAATTGCCATGTACCTCTGAACAGCGGGGTGACATAATGTAATATGGGAAGTAAAAGCAGTTGCAGTGAAGTCGGATGATTGACAGTAGGGTGGGAGCAGAGGGAAGACAGCTTGCATGGCTGCCAACTTTACAAAGTATGTTAATACACTCTGTTTTGGGTTTTTTTCCTGCTGTTTTACTCAGTTTTAATTTTGGTCCCGTGATTGGGCTCTGTCTCTGGTATGTTCGTTATTTGTGTAAGGAAGCCCATTACTCAAGGGAAATTCTTATAGCCACTTGTATAAATGCAAGGACTGACAAGATTAATGCAGAAGTAGGAGTATCAGGCTGGATTTGTTGTGTGCCACACGTTCTCCATACTCTTCTGGGCATTGTTGCACAGAACTTTTGCTGCCAAGTGTCACCGTTTCTGTAGGGTGGCATTTAAGGTGTTCAGGCTTCTTCTCAGGTGCTGAAATGCAATTCAGTTTGGTGGTTTATCAGTACTGCTAAACCTTCAGAAAGAATGGGGAGAACATTGTGCCAGACTGAACTGATGGTCTGTGACAGTATTGAATAAACCCTGCAGAAGTGCAGGGGGGAAAAAGCCCAAACTTCCTCGTGTTGTGTTTGCATTGCTAAGAGCATTGGGTAAATATGTTTGCAGAGATTCAGCAGAGTTTGTGAGTAGTTAAGTATAAAGTTTTTTCCGGGCAGTAAGTACTGCATAATTGAAACTTTGTTAAATTGTTGAACCAATTTATATATCCTTCTCAAAAGCAGGGGTTAAGCTTTCTTGGCACAAGCAAACATTTAACACGTCTTTTTATTTAATCCAAACAATCTTTCCTGCTGGCAGCCAAATTGCCCGTGTCATTTCATGCTCTGTGCTGCCAACACGTTCTCCCTTCTCTGCAGTATTTGTTATCTCGTATCATACATACTAACTGCAGATTTTTCTTTTCAAATAGCCAACCGGCTTGAGCAGAAGGAAGAACAATTTTCTTTTCCAGTTATCACAGCTTTCTGTGTATTTCCTATATGATATGATTCTATCCTAAAAGCAAATCTGACACTAGAAGTAGCTATTTTAGAAATGTGAGGTAAGCCATGAGTAGTTTATGGTAATTTTTAGGACTGGGTGGACATCAGAGAAGAACGTCAACCCTTGTGGTACCAAGGCTAAATTATGGTTATTTTTTATAGATTGGTTGTTAATTTGCAGAGTGCAAATCTAAACTTTTTTGGATATGGTTCTTCTAGGCAGGTTTCTTGTCTTACTGAAATTGGTGATAGTGTTAATTAGTGTGAATCCAGAATCAAGCCATTTTAAACGTGCTGGCAGGTTTTTTTGCTGTGCCTAGAAGGCCAGAGCACTTAGTCCTGAAGGTGTGATAGCTTCCACAAGAACAAAAAGCATTTCTTTTATCAGTATCCTTGCTCTGGCTTTGTAGTTTAAAAGCAGCTCTGCAGCTTGTGTCTTGTGGCTCTGACAGGTGGAAACAGACAGGTACAAAGTGTCTTGTAGAGAACATATCTTGAATAAAATCTTGCTGTTTGGTTCTGTCACAGGCCACGGTGGGAAACATCATTCTGAATTTCCCAACTTTACCATAAATTTTCTGTGTCTCTAGACCAAGGTGCTTCTCATTTCATGCAACTGTTTCTCTTTTTAAGCTAGTTTTCCTAAGAAAATCAACACTGTAGCTCATTTGGTCACTGTGTGTCCTCCTCACTGCTGCAGTGATTTCTCCCCTATGCCCATCCATCACTTCTGAACCTGTTGACCAGCACAGTTGGGATGAAGAAGACACCTGCCTTCCTTTAACTCCTACCTTGCAGTCAAGGCTAAGGTTATGTACAGGGCAATATGCAGTGTCCTAATTACCATTTTACATCATGGTGAACTGTCAATCCCTTCTAGGTATTGGTTTGGCCTCCTTTGGTTGCAAGGCTCTCCTACAGCAATGGGCCACAGACTTGGCCCTCGACTTCTTGTCCATTACCCTCAGACCTCTCTGAAGCCAGTTCTTACCAAGCTTGTAGTTTGGGAAGTCAAAAGGGGGAATCAAAAAAGACATGCATCTGGGATTGGGGAGGTCAGCGGGCCTGCAGGGCAGGACATGTTGAAGCAGCAGTGTGTATCATCCCAGCAACTCAAACGTGCTATGCTTTTGGCACCTTTAGAGGGTGCTCAGCTCCAGCTGAAGGGCAGAAGGGGGGATTTTGCATGGGTTTTAAGAGTATCAAGTAAAACAGGATCGTGTGGCACTTGAGCTTTGCTGGCTATTGTCAAGTTTGCACAATTGCAACATCAAGTGCTCCTGAAAACAAGACCTCAGCCCACACCCTCCTTCTGTGTAGGTGGCCATGGAGGTTTAACTGAAAACCCTGTACATGCCTGTAAGTAGCCGTGGTAATGACTGATATAATGACTTTCCAAACTTTAACTTCCAAGTCTCAGTACTTAGCTGACAGGGGTAGGAAATGCTTGTGTGTCTCAGCGCTTCCTGGACAAGATGCTGGAATGTGAAATGCTTCCAGTTCCTGGGGTAGAGGAATGCACTAAAGACAGCTGAATAAAAGGAGAAGTAGCACAGCCTGGAAATGAAAGAAAGTGTCTTCTCCTTTTAGGTTAAGTAGGTGTGTAGCACTGAGGCTGGTGGTTGTTCTGCCTTGGTTCACAGGAGGCTGTACTGAAACCCATGATGGGCAGGACTTTGGGTGACTGGTTCATTTGAGGTCTGATGGAGGTTTGGTCACTGCTATAGGAGGAGGTAACCGGCTGGTTAGGGAATGGTTGGTGCCTATTGATAAAATACACCCCAGTGTGGCAAAAGACTTCAGCCAGGGGTGGCATGGCAGTCACAGTGGGGTGCCTCCATCCACTGAACAAAGGCCATTGCCTGTTGGGAACCTGTGTTGTTCCAAAGCCTCAGTCTCTCAGTGCACACTTTTCCCAAGGTGCATAAGGGTGCCATGTGAATTATGTACTTATAACTTGATATATAACTCAACTGCCCATCAGCCAGTTCCTCACCCACCACGCAGGCCACTTGCCTAGACTGTAATACATCAGTTTCTATAGCAGGAGGCTGTGGGGGAATGGACAAATTGAAATGGACAAATCCAGGCAGACAACGTCCACTGAGGGACGTCCACATCAGCCAGACAGGTTACTTTGTTGTAGGTGGTCAGATTTGTCAAGCATAACAAGCCCCTGGTGAACCCATGCTGGCTTTTCAGTCACATGCTTCATTTGTCTTGTGATAGACCCCCAGGAGGATATGTTCCATAACTTTCCCAGGGACCAAAGTAAGAGTGATGGGGCTGTAATTTCCTGGATCCTCCTTTAAGCTCTTCTTGTAGATAAGGGTGGCATTAGCCTTCTTTCCATCTTTTGGAATATCCCCTAGCCTCCACAACTTCTCAGAGGTTATGGAGAGCAGTCTTGCAATAATGTCATCCAGCTCATAACACTCTCAGCTGGGTAGTGTCTGGGCTCATCAACTTATAGGAGTCAAGCTTCTGTAGTAGAGTCACACACACACACTCTTCTTTTTCTGATGGCAGGTCTGTAGTTGCATTGAGCTGGATTTTTGTTTCCAAGGCTTGGGACCCAACAGTGCTGGTAAAGACAAAGGTGAAAAAAGTGTTGAGAACCTCTGCCTTTTCAGCGTTGTTGGTTACTAAATCACCTCTCCTGTTTTACAGTGGGCCAGTGCTTTCCTTCTGGATCTGCTTGTTTACAGATGTGAAGAACCCTTTCTTGTCATCTTTGACATCTCTGGCCAATTTCAATTCAAGCTGAACTTTTGCTTTTCTAGCTGCATCTCTGCACACCCTGACAATACCCTTGTGCTTCTCAACAAGTATTTGTCTGCTTTTCCATATCTTTCAGTTTTGAGCAGATCCAGAAGCTCACCATTGAGCCAAGGGGATCTCTTTCTCTGCCTCTTTCCCTTACCCCTAAAGGGGATCAACAGTTTTTGTGCTTCCAGAGGGAGCTCTTGAAAAAGTTCCAGCACTTACTGGCTTCTTTATCCTTCATGGAAGCTTCCTATGGAATCCCTCCCAACTGAGCTCTGAGCAGGCTGAAGTTTGGTCTTCTAAAATCTCTATACATGTTTATAATAAGCAGTACTGAAGAGGACCCATATCCAGCTGTCTCAGGGGTAAGGAGAGGCAGGCATAGAGGAGGGATGGGGAGACAGGAAAAATATGTTCTGTCCAGTCACTAACAGAGAACACTTGACCACAGAAAGACCTTGTGTGGGAGGACCAAGATTTCTTGTACTTTTTGCAATTCTCTGGAGTTATCTGGAACAGAAACAATCAGAAAAGAGTAATGGACTTTGTGTGTGCAGAAAGGCTAATGTTGGATTACACTGGAGAAGTCTAGACCAGTGGCCCCCAGGGAAATTTGGGCTATTTCCTTTCTTGTTTGCTGATTGAGACTAAGAGGCATTTGCAGTTAGAGATCTTAGTGAAAGGTAATGCAAAGATTAGCAGAACTAGCAGAAGTCCTTGCATCTTCTGCTGGTGTTTTTAAGATTTCTGATAACTCTACTGGGATATCTCTCCTTCTGGAGTAGAAACTGGATAGTCTGTAGATATCTCTGAATTTCAGATTTTTACCAATGTGCATTTGGCTTATTCATTTGTTCGAAACTGTCACTTCTCAGATGGTCAAAACCAAACTCACTTGAATGCAAACACATTGGTTCCCTTTTATTTGTTCTTTGAAATGGGAGTGGGCTGGAAAGCTGCTTGTGAGGACACACAACTTTTTACTTAGCTTTGGACTTCCCCTTAAACTTGAGGATAAGAAGAATGTGTTGTGATGATCAAACAGATCTGAATTTATGTGCTTGGCAATAAGACTCTGTTGGGAAATGGAATTAATTTGCTTAGGGATATATTTGAAGAGAAGAACTGGAGTGAACCCACACACAAGTGAATTTAAATTTAATTAAGTGACTTTAAATACACTTGTGTAATCTCTCTGACAAAAGTAGCATTTGCTCTACAAATGTATTTTACCTTTTGTCTTGGTTTTGTGTGCTTTTAGTTGTGTTCTGTCAATAGCTTTTTCCTTTTTTTCTTTAACCCAGAATAAGAACTTCACACAGAGTTGTTTCTGAGCATTGTTGTTCTTGAATCTCCAAACATTAAAAGTTGAAGCAGTAAAATAGCCCCCCACTCCTCCCAAATTAATAGAGGAAGAGCTTTTCTAGTCTTACAAAATTTGGGAAGCATTGGGAGCTAAAGCATTGATTTGGGCTGCTCCCACCATCCTGTAGCTGCACAGCTCTTGTGGCTCAACAAAAATGACATCAGCAAAATCTGGTTACAGTGTGCCAGAACGTTAAGGTTGTGGTTTAATGATTCAGTAAATCTGGGTTTAAGATGGCTTTGATTGAATCAGAGGCACTCTGCAACCGTGTGGGTTGATAGATTTATTAAGTACAGTTTCACTCTGGCAATTCTCATTAGCACAAGAACAATGAAGGCTTCCCCCTTGGTAGATGGCTTCTCCCATCGTGGTAGACCTTGACCAATTCTTGTCTGACTGCCACTGTAACCAAGCAGGTCAGGTATTCCTGTTCTCCCTTGGGTGGTATTGTCCAAGTCCTGCTCAGTGTTGGGCTTGGCTGGCTACTCTAAGACAAGTGTGTTTCCAGGTACCTGACTCTGTTGCCAATGCATTTATTATTTATTTATGTATTTATTAATTTAGCACTAAGACTAAGACTTTGATGACTGAATGAAGCAAGGTCTAAAGCCTGTCTTGATGTCCTTTAACATGGATGGTGGCATCCATGAGCATCTTTGAGCCAGAAGGTCTTCCTGTGTCTGTAGTGGAAGTTTTTTTTAAAGTGCAAAAGCCCTTTGTCTGCCAGCCAGAAGAACGGAAAGGGAGAAGCTGGAGAACTTGACATATTGCAGAAAATTGCAGATAATCTGCTAGCTAGTGCATGAGGTGGCTCCTGCTGCTGACTCCAAATACAATTTTGGATCGCATCTTAAAATATACAAGATATTTGGTGTGGAGAACATCAAGGATTTGGCTATAGATTTCATATTCTTGCCTTCAAGACAGCAAGGCTGAAACCCTACCCTAAAGTCAGAACTAAAGCAATTGGGATTCTTTTTAAGAGGAAATAAGTGATTACTAGCTGCTAGTAATTCAAGTGTGCTAACTTATAATTAAATACAGTTTCCGCATTCATTTGGTGCTATTCCTAGAGTGGTGGGTGAATGCTGTATGTGTAGACACACTCACTGGAGCAGTTGTAAAGCTTAGTGTACACTTGCTCAGCTCCCTGAATAATGGTTGCTTTTTCCTTGTGGTTTGTGCTGAGCTACACTCGGATGGAAAATAGAATTTAAAAGCACGAGCATTGTTTAAGGACTGATTATTAGTGAATTAGAAGTTTGATGAAATGCTCTTATTTGAGCAAAATGGAAGTTTACTAAAACAAGATTTTGTTCTTTTAAGCTATCCAATGTCATTAAACAAAGGAAGTATTGTGGGTTTTTGTTTCTGGTGATAATGTCCTTGAACATTTTAGATGATAGAACAGATAACATAGTGGATACCGGAAGAAAGAGAAGAGTAAGCTTTCCACATCCTGAAACTTCCCATTCCCACAGCTTGCCTTCAAAGGCAAGTTCAAAGACCATACTAGTAAATTAATTTAGCAAACTTATATTTGCAAAGTATTTTTCACCCACTTTGGGAAAAGTATAATTATCAAAAGCTGATTTAGACTTTCTGCAAACACTTGTTTCAGAGTACTGGTCAAAGGTTTCTGTAAGCCCAGTGTCTGACTTTCTTTAAGCTTTGAGAAGCAAATCATTGTTTGATTGAACACTGTTTTGAATTAATTTAGTTTTAATTTTCTGTGAATTTATTTAATTTGCAATAAACATGCCATGATTTCAAATGCAGAATTAAAAAGATTTGATTAGGAGATTCAAATAGGTAGAATTTAATTCCAGCCGTAGAAGTGCAGAAAAATGTGATTTGGATTTGAGTGGTTCCCCCTCACTCTGTAAACCACCACCCACCCCAAGGGCATTTGCTTTTGCTGTTAACCTGTTCTTAAAATAAAAATTGAGTAACTGTCATACACAAGTTATGCCCAGATGAAAATCAACACACCTGAATACCTTTTCTAGAGTGGAAGACTAACCCTATGTATTGCAGTGCAGTATTGGAGTTAAAAAACTGAGTAGCAGAGGGTACATCCAAAAATAAGGCGAGGTTTTCTGGGGCTGTCTGGTGTCTCTGCAATGCACTTAGCCTGTCAGTAGATTAAAACTGAAGCCTTTCAGAAGCTGCTGGTCATAAAAGGAGCATCTCTCACCCCACCTCAGGATTGCCTGGGTCATTCTGGTTTGGGAGCAAGCAACAAAAAAAGCATCTTTGAATGCATTTGACTTTCTAAATTTATCTTTGTTCACTATCTGGCTCCTGTGGTGAGTGGTAGTTCTTGTATCAGGGGAGACTCTGTATTTGAGTGGTGTTTGCAGGGAGACTGGCACAGGTCCTCTGGCAGGAGTTTGGGAATGAGAAAGGTCAGTGTGTGTCTGTGTTGGGCTGGTGTGTGCACAGTGAGGAAAGGAGAAATGGTGGTTTAAGAAGAAAGGATAAGGAATTTAATTAATATTTTTTAATTAGTTTAATTTCTCTAGGAAAAAAAAACCACACAAGTGGTCACGGTCTAAGTGCTGCTCACATTTCTTCTTTAACTCTTCCATGATTTTTAAATTATTTTAAAATTTTTTTTGTGGTCTGAATGAAATTGTACAGTCAAAGGCACCATAGCACCATCAGCTTAATTAAGTGCACCTTAGGATTTCATCAGGCTTTAGCATAGGTATAACTTGCAGATGCAGTGGAGCATAGGTATAACTTGCAGATGCAGTGGAGACCCAAGTATTCTCAAGTTATGGAAACAGCTTAGCCATAGTTATAAAAATGGCACAAAGGATAACAGGTAATCCTGTGTGAAGCTTCATTCCATGTAAATGTAACCGAAGCAAGAAATGTGTGGGATGGATGGGCTTCAGCCTTGGGAAGGTGCTGGGTGCGAGGCTGCTTGGGATGCAGCTCCTTTGGAAGGCTGTGAGAAGATCTGATAGCAGCCTTCCAACCTGAAGGGGCCTGTAGAAAAGCTGGGGAGGGACTTTCTTCAAGGGCATGGAGTGAGAGAACAAGGGGAAGTAGCTTAAAAGCAGAAGAGGGGAGATTAAGGTCAGACGTAAGGAAGAAATTTTTTGCTATGAGGGTGGTGAGACACTGGCACAGGTTGCCCAGGGAAGCTGTGGGGGCCTTATCCCTGGAAGCGTTCAAGGCCAGGTTAAATGGGGCTTGGAGCAACCTGGTGTTGTGAGAGATGTCACTGCCCACGCAAGGGGGGATTGAAACTAGATGATCTTTAAGGTCTATTTCAACCCAAAAAACTTTGTGATTCTATGAAGACATTGATCTTTGAAATTGGATGCTTCTCTTTGCTCACTTTGTGACTCTGCTCAGTGCAGAGACCTGGCACACTCTCTGCCTTTGGGAAAAAAGCAGGACTGCACCAATGAAATAGGCAAATTGTGTATTCTGGGTGGTGTCTCCAAAAACATACCTCAGGAAGAGAAATGTCTTCATAGCACCACTTGTATTCCTTGAGTTCCTATGCAGAAGACATCCTATGGTTTCTAAGGATGAAATTATTCTTCTCCAAACTCTCACTTCTTTAGTCACTTGCCTGTGTGTGCTTATGAGATGTGAAAGAAGAAGATCTTACCTTTGAAAGAGCTCTCCCCATGCAAAGGGGACTCTGGCCTATCTCAAAGAGACCTCTGATGGTGGCCACGGAATTGTTTCAAGTGTCAAAGATAAATTTGGGAGGAAACAGCTCCTAACAGCTAACACAGAAGAAAATGGGAAGTGGGAAGGAGGGTAGATCAGGCTGCTCGTTTTGAGGGATTATTTGTTAAGACTCAGATCTATGCCTTTGGATTAGGAGCAGATTTGGCCCACAGTACTAAGTATGTAACACCACAGATTGGTGTGCCTTTGTTTTCTAATGTAAGATATGGAAATCTGCTTTGTTGCTAGCGTTGTAAATGTACTAAGAAAGTATTTCTCCATTGCCTCTCCTTGTTTTGTTCAGTAGTGTCCCAAGGGGTTTTGTTAGCTCTGAGACATAAGGGGTTATGTACTTTTTGCACAGCACTTTGTAGCAAGCTTCTTGTGGGGAATGTGCTGCAGGAACAGAGAACCTGATTTTTTTAGCCACAGCTTTTTTTCTACATCAAGTGCATTAGGTCCTGGGCTTTGGGACCTCATGTGCTTCACTGCATGTCTTATTATAGGGATCAATTTTAATTCAAGAAATAACATGTGGAAAATACTAATGCTGTAATGTGACTCTCCCGTGATCTTTTAAGTGTTTCATCTAAGAGTCTTCTATACCACTTGCAGACATCATTAGTTATCTTCAAGTGTTATAAAAACTAGGCCTCCTGTCTTGTCTCATCTATGTTTGCACGTGTACTTGTAAATTCAGTGCTTTGTTTGCTTACCTGCTAAGGATTGTGTTGAGGATCAATTGGCATTTCAAAAACAGCTGTGTCTCCTCTGCCATGCCTTCGGTTCTCTAGTGAAAAATGTCATTCCCAGGGCTGCAGAGCCAACCAGCACCAAATTCCTAGTTCCTCTGTGGTGGGGAATATGCCAGTCAGGACTCAGACACACCCTGTATGTTACAACAAGGCCAGGACTCTGAATCTTTCTGGTCTAGCTTGGCAGTTTGCTGTTGAAACTGGTAGTGATCTATGGTGTGATGGGTTTAGCCCTGACCTCAGGCATTTGTTTTGCACGTTTGAATTAGAGGAGGTGTTTGTGGTTTCTGCTGATGTCTTTCCATCTCTCTGCTCCGTGTTTCACCTTCTGCTCCTGCTCTCACTGCACACTATTCTCCACGTAACCTCCATCACCTGCTAAAGGTCAAAGCAGCCCCAAGTTCTCTCAAACTTCACTGGACAGACCACAACACTCTTGCTGGAGACCGCTTCTGCTCTTACTTTTCATTGCCTAAAGCATACAGTAGTTTTTTGAGTGTTTTTATTAAAAAAAAAAAAAAAAAAAAAAAAAATCAAATGAAACGTGTCTTTAATGCCAAAACAACTTTCTGTTCTCTGTAAAAAAAATCTTAATTAGGGGAGGAGTTCACTTAAATGGAAGAAATGTACCCTGCTTTCCAGAAAAGGGGATCAAGTAGTGTGGGTGTCCCAGCAACAAATATCCCTGATGAGCACAAGGTGTTAATGACATCCCAGACAACTTTGTAGTTAGCCATTTTCAGCCAGGTTTTTCATCAATAAATTTTAGTTCCAGCAAAATTTTCAACCATCCAAACTTCAGAAAACTTGCTGAAACAAAACAAGCTGTTGCAGGACCCAGCTTGTGAATATTCTGGAGGCTGGATGTTCTTTGGAGAGTGACTGAAGTGGGTGTCAGCTCTGTTATGATACAGGGTACTGAAGCAGGGTACTGTAGTTTTCCCTTCTTCTGAAGCAATGTAAAGAATTTGCAGAATCCACAGGCCAGTTGAAGTTTCCCTGCTTGAGACAGAAAAGTCTCAAGGAGGTTAAGTACTTATTCCCCCAGCCCACCACCTTTCTGGCAGACATGGAGGAGAAACCCAGTTGACTTCATGGTGAAGAAGTATTAAGCCACATTTCTACTCAGGTAAAATTGCCATCTCATTTGAGAGCAAGGGTTTTTTTTCTTGTTTCTTTTTATTTCTAAATTTGCTGCTTTTTGGGGCTAGAGTAAAATAGCTCTCTGGATGGTCAAAAAGCTGCTCTACCCTGTCCAAGTAGCTGACAGCACCTAAGCAAACAGGAGGCTACTGCTTTATATTTTGAGAGATGGTACTTGTTGTGTTAGGATCCTTTGGTGATGGGAGCTAGATAGTGTAAATATTGATAAATATTAACTGACTGCATATGCTGCAACAACTCATCTAGTGGTTTATGCATGAAACCAAAGGAACGGGCTGGACCAGAGATACCTTCTACTGTTTGGTGTGAAGTACCTGCTGGTGCAAGGTGTAAAATCAAGAGAAACACATTCTTAGGGTGCTTAGTAAAGTTATATGCTTGTTTTAATTAAGCCTGGTCTCTTAAATGTGGTGATGCTTGCAGTGGTAAAAATGTCTATTTGACTCCTTTAATATTCAGTGTTTTACTGAGTGGGAATAGCATGGTTAATTGCTAAGTGGAGGCATATCTGAAGTGTCAGACTAACTTGTTTCATGGACTACAGGATTGTTTTTAGTGTCAGGCTGCATTTCCGCTGAAAATGTTTGTTAGCTGAAAATCCTGATTTGTGGATGCTGTGATCATAAGGCTCTTTCAGTATCAAAAATAATGCCCAAAGCAATTCTTCTAAAGCACATTCTGATGTTGGTCAGTTAAGTGTCCCATCACCTACTGTTCTGTTTCTGTCATAAAGATATATTAAGTTCAGATGACTTTATAATGACAATTTCCTATTATTTCCTGAAATAAATTGTGCCTTTTATGAATGTTTCTAGGAGGTTAATGAATAATTAACAACCGAGAAAAAAGGGAAGATCCTTTTAATAGGCAATTGAATCTGATGTGATGTATGAAAATTAATAGTTAGGCCTAGAACTTTAAATGTGATATAAATAGCGTGGTATAGAAGATGTCCTTATTAACATGAGTTCCAAACACTGTTAATTATTTTTCTTGCGTGTCCGAAGAACTTTAATTAATTTCCCCAACAATTAAGCTGATAGTTCTTGTATTTAGGGCCACTATTTGAATGCAGGGTCACCTGTTACATTATTTGTGTTTAGGTGAAGAAGATACTAAAAAAAAAGAAGCAGGTGTGTGTTTCTCTTTTTCTTTTGTCCCCTTCAACATTTTTTCTTGGGGAATGTTTGCATCAGCTTTGAATCTTTATCTTGTACCATGAAATGAGTGTTCAAATAGAAAATATTTTACAGATGTTGCTTTTATGGTTTTATATGTGAGCTACCAGTGAGCCAGTAGCAAATCAGTGCAAGCCCCGCACACCTACACTTTTCCTTTTTTGCACAGAACTTGGACATTTTTGCCCTCTGCTTCCCTCTGTGCAGTGAACTGCACTGGGACTTTCCCTGTTTTGAAAAAAGATTTGTAAATTAAGCCACTACCACATTTCAGATCTTAATCTTTGCTCTTTGCAGAGGATTCCTTGCCAGTCAGCTGGGTCAATATTAAACCCAAGCTATGCTGTCTAAAACCCAGAAACCCCCTCTATATCACCGTTTTCAATTTCTCATATCTGGAGTTCAGAAATTGGTTATAAATTGAGTTCCCTGAAGAGGGAGGAAGGTCCCAAGTTACAAGGCTTAACCATCTCCTTGCCAGCTTGCTTGCTTCTCCTTGCCTGTGCTGCTGCTCAGGGCTGAGCAAGGCAGGGGTTGCTGGTTTGCCTTGTTCCATTTCTGTGCAGCTTGTATCTGTCTTGTCCTTTAAAGAGCTTGCATGTCACTTTCTATCATAACTGAATATACTGATGTTCTTAGGCTTGCTACCTGCATGTTTGCTTGATTTTTTTTTGTTGTTGTTTTTATTCTAAATTTTTGTTACTTTTATTCTATTTTATGTTATTTCCCTTCCTCAGATCTGCTGGCCTGCCCCTCTCCCCCCCAAAAAAATCATTATTCTATTTTGCTTTGATTTTTGTTTATATGATTATTCAGGAACATTGCAGGTGATACCAGCTCAGTGACGGAGACTGTAGCCAAACAGTAACCAGCTCAGTAATCCCAGGCTTTTAAGTCCTTCAGCCTTCCTGTATCCATTTGTTTCCATTTCAAAGGTGGCTTCCCTCTTAATATAAGATTATTTTAATCAGTTGCACATGAGTACATGGCAGTGTAGTGGAGCTGTTATTTATAGACCTACAGTGTCAGATACAAAGTGATGTGAGCAACAGCTTCTGGGCAGGTTAAAAGAAAAAACACCTCAAGGTGAAGGTTATATTGATGGTTAAGGTCCACACAGGCAAAGGTGCAGGTGTATATTTTCTGGAGTTTGGAATGAGGGAACATGGTTTATGCTCAGGCAGTGAATGCTGGAAAATGCAACTGGGGGAAGAGATAAGGGAGGGGAGTCAGTTTTAGCACATAACTGAGGATATCTCCAGATACTGTGGACCTCTAGTCTCTTGCTGGAGAGTGAAACAGTGGTTAAAAGCTAGCTTGCAGCTAAGCAACTTTTTTTTTCTTCATTAAAAGGTGGTTTTCTATTTCACCATCAGTGCACTTGTTCTGTGAAATGGATGTAGGAGGAAGAGCAGACAAAGTAAGAGGACCCTTCACCTCTTACTGTCCTGAGAATTTGTTGTATCTGCAATCTCCCATCCTGCTGGGCGATTGCAGTGTGGCTTGAGCTGCTCCTGCAGCTGTGAATTCCAGAGAGAGAGCAGTGAGCTGGACCTCTGGGAGCTGTGCATGCTCCAGGCTCAAGCGGACCCTGGCACCTTCAGCATTGGGACCTGCAGGACATGGTGTCTGGGTGGTGGAAGGTGGTGGAAGCAACCCTGCAAGAGCCCCACCAAGGAAATTGTGGGTGATGCAGTCAGCCCTGCTCGCTGCAGGAAAAACTCTCTGCCCCTCAGAGCTGTTTCCAAGGACTTGCAAACAAACCTTCAATCCCTGTAAGGGAAGACCATTCTTTCTTGAGTCACTCCCTTAAGGTGCTTATTTAGCTAAATGTATAATCTCAAAGGAAATCAATTTCCTAAGATTATTTTTCAAGTAACAAAGAAGTATTTTGCTGGTAGCAGGGAACATAACATCAGCTCAGGTTAAATTAGAAGACATTTCCAGACCAGAAGCCCATGGTGCTTGTTCTTCACTCACAGGTACCTATATAGTCCAAGTGACGGGTGTCTTCCTCTGCATTAGAATGAGGACTGCAGAGTCCCACATTTCTTTCACAGGTGAATTCTGACTTATTCAGGTACAGGTATCCCAAGTAAAATAAAAACTCTTAATGACAAAGGTCATATAAGGTAAAAATAACACTGTGAGTTTTCACATGTCAAAAATCTTGAATGTGTTATGCTGGTACATGGACACAGAGAGGAGTGGTGGTGATGGTGATTTTGTGTGCAACAGGAGCACAGTACATACTAGTCTGTGGCCCTGGCTTACCCTGGACAGAATTTTTTTCCACTGAAATGGTGATTCTGGGGGACAGACTTTATTGATGTATAGAGTTATTGCAGCATTGTGGGGCAACACAGCACCAAGTAACTTTACAAGTGTTTCCCTCTGAGGTTCTGGCAGGCTGAGCAGCAGATGTCTGGCACCTTGCACACTTGCAAGCAGGTCAGGGTGTTGGGGCACCCAGCACTTGTGAATGCCCGGCCTTTCCTCTCCTTTGGATGAGCGCTGGAAAGGAAGTCAGCTTATTTAGAAAAGGCATTTTTTTGTTTACTTCAGGCAAGAGCTGGAGAGGAAGTCAGTTTATTTAGAAAAGGGGTTATTTTGTTTACTTCTATTGTTACTCCTGGTAGAAATGGCATATTCTTCCTTTTGTGTGAAGCATCTGGCTAAATTATAAATGGGAGGAAGTGGATGAAGAAATGGCTTAGCTGAATTGCTGTTTATTGAGTAATGTTGTAGAATTTCCACTTTTTATGTAGGAAGACCTCTTAAAATAAAGAAACAGTGGCAAAACCAGAAGCCCCTGTTCTTGAAAACCTGAGCATAACCTGGCCCTGGGGCTAGGCTGGTGGTCCACAATGAGAGGAACAATGCTGCAGATGGGAGGTTCCCCTTCTTGCCCACAGTCAGCATCTCTTCCCATTGCTTGGGAGCCACCAGAGCAGCCCCAATGCCTGGTGGCCCCAGCCTGAATTCCAGGTTTTTCAGGATTTCCAGCTCTACCCCTTTATAGATGAGAAAGCAGTGATTGAATATTCCCTGTGCCTGGAGAAGTCCTGCAAAGGGGCAGGGATGTGTAGAGAGACTTGCTTGCTGTTCCTGATAGCCTCATTCAGGGGCTTTCTCCAGGGATCTGGTCACCTCCAGATAGAGAGAATGGGCAGAGATTTAGTGGGGTCAGTGGTCACCCCTGGGGCAGGCACTCCAGGTGGGACCCATGGGCATTTCCTCAGTCTGTGATCCTCACATCTCAGAGTTGGAATTTCCTCCAACCCCTCAGTCAAACCTGAAACAGAAAAAGATCTTTTCTTTTATGACTGCACTTTGAATAGTGAAAAATAAAAATAAAACCAGTAAAGCTGTTCTGTTTTTCTTTCTCTGGTTCCTAAGTTGCATAATATGCGTATTTCTCTTAGATACATGATGGTAGCTTTTTAGTTTGTAACTTTTCTTTCTTTTGTAGGACCTGCAGGGCTGAACAGTTTTGGTCTTTATTTGTTTGTTTATATCACTCTCATGTGTTATTTCTCTTCATTTACTTATTTATTTTTGTCTTTGGCTCAGAATTCCACATGCATCCCAATGATGTAGCCCTTTGAGCTTTAGCCTTCATTGAGCAAACAACAGAGTTCAGTATAATAAATATGACTGGGTTTGGCAGCACTTTCTGCAGGTCTTTTATATCTGAAGGGTTTACAGCAAATGTCTTTAATTTTTTGTTCTTCAAATTTTATTAGAAACATCACTCAGCAAGACGAAGGAGCTGTTTATATTTTCTCTGCTTCTGTAAACCTGCATATAGTGGACATTAATTTTGATTTTTCAAATTATGTCTCCACTTTTTTTTTTCCCCATAAGAACAGATCTTAGGGATGTAGTTATGCTTATTTCTTATGCAAACCAATCCAGTCCCTAGGACATTCCTGTGGTGCTCATGCCAGAGGGGATGTGTACCTGCAATGCACTCAGGTTTGCTGTGTGGCATCAAGTGCTGGGGCCTGCACTGGGGAGGTTCTGGTGTCTGAGCCCTGCTTGGGGATGTGAGAACCCCATATCACACTGGGCATGGCAGGGTTGGCCACAAAGCCATTTTTCCCATCACCTGATGTTTTTTCTCATGGGTGGAAATTTTTGTCTAGTTTCCCACAATTCATATAAGTGGTTGAATACTGTTACAAAGCAAATTGATGTCTGAGCTGGAAACCGAGCTCAGCTCTTCTACTTTTTTAGTTCAGCCCTGTCTTTCTTATCTCTTTACTGACTCTGCAAGAAGACCCAGAGGAAAACTTGGAAACTATAACTGAAATATTTCTGCTGTGTCAACCAATGGAGTGATTTGTTCATAGTCAATGTGGGAAGGAAATCTGATACCATGACCTGGGGACAATCAACCTACTTTGGTTCCCCGCCCCACCGTGGTCACCATCTCCTGCCACACTTCCTTCCTCTCCCACCCCTACACATCTCTCTATTGCTACAGAAGGGAGACAAATGTGGGAATTTTTTCTGATGCTCCCCAAACATGCCTTGCTCCTCTATAATTGCATGTGTAGAAAGTGGCACCTAGAACTTATATTCTAATTTATGTACTGGAAGTAATTTAAGTATAGCTGCACAAATAAAAGTGTGATTATCATAATGAAGAAACTGCTTGCTCTGTGCATTTATTTTCAAAGTAAGCAGCAGAATTTACTGGAGAGATACCCTCCCAAAAATGCTCTGAGTTGAAGAGCATGACTGTATTTAGTCATACCTGGGCAAGGTGATTTCTACACAAAGCTCTGCCAGCTGGTTTCCTAGCCAGTGTTGCCTCTACCCATCAGTTTTGCCTTTGACTTTACACCATACAGGTGCAGTGAAACACCACTCAATAGGAACTGCCATTTGAAAACCAGAGAAACACAGAGATACTTAGAAATTGGTAAGGAAAGGTTAACAGTCTTTCATCTCGTAGGTGCATCTTGACAATTTTAGCTGTAGTTGTGATGTGTTCAAAGTTTACTAATGTTGTAATCACAAATGAAATCCTCTTCTGTGAACTGCAGCTGGATTCTTTCCAAGGATCTCAGTTTCCTTTCAATGTTGTGTTATTAATTAGCTCAGCTATTCATTCTGGTTTTATTTGGAACAAATCAACGAGTGTTGCTGCCTCTGAACTCTTCTGTAAGAGACAGAAGTTTTCTTGAAAGAGGTCTTTCAGTGAAGAAAAGCAAGTGTCCTCTGTGGGAGGATGGCTTTTGCTGGGGGAGATGGGTGTGTATTCCCAGGATGCTTACTAGCCTCCATAGAAGGAGGATATTAAGAAATGTGAGCTTTCTCTATTTAAAAGTTATTGCAAAGCAACAGGAGGTTTTCCACCCATTCAGCAGAAATATTTAGCTCCTCGCACAGTTTTATCAGGATATATTAGTATTTTACCTTTGTAAAGCTACGTATTATTCTCATCTGTGTGATACTCTTGAACAAGCTAACCATTTTTCAGGGTTGATCCTAGGGAAACTTCTAATCCTAGTGAATGCTTTTGGGTTGTCTGGTTTAGTATTGCACGACATCTGGCAATTTACATGGAAATACAAGCTGCTGGAGGCATTATAGTGCCAGTTGTCCTTTATTATTCTTCACCCTCAGGTCAGGCTTTAACAATTCAAGGAATTTTTGTACTTCAGAGGAAAAACTTTCAGAGAAGGAAAAGATATCAAGGAAGATATTTAAGGAATGTTTAAGCTTTGGCAAGTCTGAGATCATTTTGATTATGTATGTGACAGCAGCACATGAGCAAGGGATGTTCCACTGCACCCACCTCTGTGCATGTGCAACTCCGGGTGCTGCTCTCCTCAGGTAACCTTGGCTTGAGACAGAGATGTGCTCAAAGAGGGCTGGAAGGGGATTGCCTTTTCCCCAAGTTTTCTGCTCTCTCGTTGAACTTGTTGAAATATGCTCTTTGCTGCAGAGCTGCCCGTGAGCCAGACACCAGCATAGCCCCCCATATGATGCATTCCTCATGTGCAGAGTGGTGGAAGGTGTCCTATACAGCATACAGTGCATGTATTTAATATAAAGAATAAAAGCCTGTAATTAAAAACCTACTTCATTTTGACTGAAAATTATGGTAACTTTAACAGCTTCAGGAAGCAGGGGTTTTTCCCAAGATTGGATATCATCTCTTTTTCACTTCAAAATTAGTTGAATGAAAGGAAATCTTAGAAGAGTTAGAGTTGGAAGGGACCTTAAAGATCACCTGGTTCCAACCCCCCTGCCTTAGGCAGAGATACCTTCCACTAGACCAGATTGCTTAAGAAGCCCATCCAACCTGGCCTTGAACACTTCCAGGGAGAGGGCAGCCACAACATCCCTGGGCAACTTGTTCCAGTGCCTTACCACCCTTATTGTAAAGAATTTCCTTCTAATATCTAATCTAGATCTCCCTTCTTCAAGTTTTAAACCAATACCCCTTATCCACTCTACACACCAGTGCAGAAAGTCTTACTCCAGCTTTCTTGTAGTCCTCCCTCAGGTATTGGAAAGCTTCTATAAATCTTCACTGGTCTTTCCTTTTTCCCCTAGGTTATGTATTTTTCCCCTGTCTTTTAGGGGAATGTTGCTTGGAAAAGAAAAGCCTGTTGGGAAATGGAAGAGGAAAATTGATACCTGTACTACTACTAACTGTGCATTGTCTGCTTTTGTATCAAAAGCAGTTTTCTCACCACCTATATACTACCATAGCCTCATTTTTGTTTCTGTATTGTCATAGGTTTGAAATTAGAGGAGATGCAACCAGAAGCCATCCTGCATGAGCCAATTCCAGTATAATTGGTTGCATGCACTGCTCAGTGTGGTCCTCACTTATCTCATGGGTGTTCCCATTCTGTCAAACTATCTTTGCTGTCCCTGGACCCATGTCAGGTTTGATGCTAAACTCCAAAAACCATAGGACTATTCATGTGAAACTCGCCCTGTTAGTTTGAGCAACACTTATTCAGTGAAAGCACCCAAAATAAAACAGCTTATTGGCTCTGAATCTCCCAGTCTCTGCTTTCAATATTCACAAAACAAATATCCAGAGTGTCTGGCATAAAAAAGCAAGGACACACCAGGGAAGAAATGTTTGACAGCTCTTTACAAGGATGCTTGCTAATTGTTTTTTATTAAATGTCTGCCAGCCTTTGGTGCATTCTTTCTGCTTGTGCTGTGGTGTTGCAGGCTCTCCCTGATGCTGGTGATGCAACTCGGGTCCTCTGAAATGACATAGGGTTCTTGAGGGCATCACCCAGATTTTCACTGATTGCTTTTGACATCCGAGGAAGGTTAAGGAAGGAAAAGGGACTAAGGGCTTTTGCTTTTACAATTATGTCTACGTATATATGCACATGCCTACGCATATATCCTGTGTGTACACACGCGTGTTTATACACACGTGTGTATGGGTTTACAACTGTATTTTTGAGAGTTTAATAACCAGCCACCAAGTAGCTCGCTTAGACTCTGTGCATGTTAAGCGTTCAGAGGGCTTGTTAATAAGTTAACATAGCTAAAGAAGCAAGCTGTGTTCTCTGGTGTGTGGTGCATCAGACAAGCCATCCTCCTTTAAGTCTGAGGGAGAGTGTGCAGGGCAGATGGTGCTTTATTAAGACCCAGGGAGCACCAAGTACAGTTGCTGGCCCACTATTTAAAGGTTTCCTCTGTGCTTGTCTTTTCTGCTTGGCTGTGAACAGCTCGAGGCTCCCCTGTCATTCTTGTTAACAATAGGCAGTTCTGCTGGGAATATGCTCAAATCTCGGGCTCAGTCCAGCAGCATGACAGCAGTGGTGAAAAGCTCTTACTTGTGGGACCATCTCATGGGGGATCAATGCTTGGGGAGAGGGAGGTTCTGTGCTGCCCTGGTGCCTCAGCGAGATGGGAAATGTGTAATAAACCTGAAACAAGACGTTAGGCTGTTGTTTTTTTGTGCTCACCTTTTTGAGGGCCATCATCTGTCTGGAGATTGGAAACAGGTTTAGAAATAGCGGCTGTTGGAATACTATTTGCCACTTGATTAATTAAGATACTGCCGTGCAGAGTTGTGGCTATTGGATTTTTTCTCTGTTCTTATTTTAAGTGCTTACAATATTGTTTAAAAATTGCTAACAAGTACAGATGCAGAACCCTTTCATCTGAAATATCAAAGGAAATTAGCTCCTCTGATACACCTCAGAACAGTTTTTGTTGCAGCTGCTCTCATTCATTTCTGTCAAAAAGATGCCAGTCATGATTTAGATGCCTGCCAAGAGAAAAGGGGCAAGCTGTTGTGAACAGCAGAGGTGTTCAGTTTGCAAAATATTTCTATGATGGGCTGTGCATTTCCTTTGGAGAAAGCCACCTTTTTGGAACAAGGAAGAATCAGATAGCTTCCTGTGCAATCTTTAGGTTTTTTCCAAAATAAACACTGACATGAGTTTGGAGAGTCCGTTAATGGAAGGGCAGGAAATTATAGACTGGAGGTAGAAGAGAAATTTTTTTATATAGTTAATGTATATGAGGGTGTCCCCTTTTTAATTGCACATAGATGAAGTAATCTTTATTCTGAAATTAGCGTGTTCTGTATCTACCAGCTTCTTGTGCTCTTTGTCTCTGCTTTTTAGTTGTCCAGGGGCATCCTCCTGGTTTTGTTTCATAATGCCGTTATCCACGTACAGGAGCTGTCATCACATATATCAGTGTTGGCTGGGAGTTGCTACGTGGCAGCAGCAGAGATGCTGCCACTTTCCTCTGGAGGTAGGATAGATGACAACTGCAGTGCCACAAATGTGATTTAACATTTCTTTGTTTTTATTACTTTGTGAATGGCAGGCAGGCTGGAGCATTAAAGGTTTCTTACGCAGTTAGCCGTCTGTTCTATAAGATGTTGTTTGTCTTGTGCAATATAAAATGCACCAAATACAGGGACAACAGGATGAGCAGGGGAACGAGGCATACTCCCTTCTCTGCCACTGATGCTCCCTGGGAGCCAGCTTGGATCCAGAGTGTGATTGCAGCATCCCTGTGTCCCACGCAGCAGCCGGGCAGCCTCTGCTTGAGGTCTCTCCTGTGCCTGGAGGAGCCGAGGTTGCCCTTGGCTCTCTGTGGTGAGCAAGCCTTCCCTCAGGAAGGGGTCTGCCACATGTGCATCATGCCCAGGTGGTCCCCAGCTCTTGCAGTTGCATTCTTGGGGGGTGAGTGAACACTGTATCGAACCTGAGCTGGCTTCATATACAAAATACTCCCAAAATACTCTGATACAGCTGAGCAGTATCGGGCCTGAAATAGGGTTGGTGTGCTACTCATTTGGATCTCACAGGAGAGAGGTGTGTGGAAAGTAAAGAGAGGGAAGGTTGCACCTTATGTTTTGGTTGGTTTGGTTCTAACAAGAGGTGTAGGTGTGTTTACTTTTTTTGTGCTGTGCCTCTCTATTCAGGGTGTAGTGTATCTAAAAGATATTTTGCCTAGCATCAATTTTAGTGCTGTCCTGGTACTTGTCTACAAAGTGAACATTTGATCTAGTTTTAGTAAGAGTGATATCTTTTCTGATTAGATATCTATCTATCTGACAGCTCCCTCCAGTAAATGTGGAATATCTGTCCTGGTCAGAAGTAAAGAGTGGCACTGCACAACTGGTGAGGTGTCACCCTGGCTGCCTGCCCTGGAGCAAGCCCAAGGGCTCTGTCAGCTTGGGTTATGTCAGTGCAGGGACGACTTATTTGACACACATTGGAAGTGTTAATTAGGTATAAATGGCAGGCTAGTGTGTGCTTTAAGAGCCTCTCACCAAACCTGTGATGCATAGAAAACTACTGTTGAAGGAGCACCTCTACCACTTCACAGGTGTATTTCAGAGTAACTTTTGTCCTGCTGTGCTGTTGGGAAAAAATAATCCTATTTTTCTCACTCGACTACTGGAGGTTCAGTCTATTACTGCTCTCTTTGCTTGGCAGTGGATTGGATTTCTCCAGATGGGAAATTAAATTTTTCCTTTCCTTCCACTCTGTCTCTGTCGTGTGGTCACATCAACTGGTAGTTGTCTGTGCCCTGCAGCACACGTGATAACCTTTCCTCCCGTGCACTGGCTCATTTGCTCTTCTCCAACAGACTATATTTAAAAGTGATGCTTCCTCCCTTACTTCTGGTGACAGCAAAGGTGATCGAGAAAAAGTGCTTCATGTCTAAACTTAGCCAGGAGCAAGTGCAAACTTAATGTGGGCCATTTCAGCCAGCACTTATGAGAGGTGCACAATAGCCCCTGGGTAGGGCTTGAAGTTCTTAGAAGTTTATGTCTTAGTAATTGAAATTTGGATATATATAAGCAGTTGTGCTGGGTTTTATTTATTCCCCTAGCAGCCAACTGCAATGTAAAGGCCTGCCTGGGAGTAATTAATAGTTTCTGCTGCAATTGTGATCTGTTAGCTAGCCACAAGCCAGGCTGAGGGCTCTGTTATGCTAGGATTCTCCAGTGAGGAGATGATCTGTTTACTGTGGAGGACAAATCCCACGGAGAGTGACGGAGGAAGAATACATCCCTGAGGTTTGAGAAAGCTTGGTGGGAATTGGGAAATATGGCAGCAGGGTCACCTCCCAGCAGTGTTCAGGATTGCTGTGACAGGGTCGCCAAAGCTTTTTGTGCCAAAAGGGTCAGCTCAGGGACCACAGTGATGGAAAGTTCTGGAAATTTGAACAGCTTTGAAAACTTAAGTTCCCTGGGATTTATTTCTCTCCTTTTGTGCTCTGTTGAAAAGCAGAGTCCAAATGCACAATCCTGTCTTCAGGCCACAGCCTGTGCTTTACTCTTGACTGAGCTGAGCAGCTGCTGGGGCTGAGAGGCAAACCTAGCCCTGGTGCTTTAGGTCGCTACCACCACGGGGAATTTCTGGCATCCCACATTTTGCACATAACACTGTGTTTCCCGAGCTTTTCTCTGCTGAATTGATAGCATGGGTTTTGTACATCTGAGTTTCTTTCCTCCCTTTTGGAATAGGAAAACATCTTCTGGGGTCCTTGGATGGAGGGAATTAAGAGTGTTGGGTATATAGTAATATGAGGGAAATATTACTATAGTAAAAAATTATATGTTACTATAGTAAAAATTGTAATTTTTTTTTTTTAAATACGAAACTCTGAATATGTATCTGGAATCAGACCATCTCCTTGGGGATTTTTTTCAGCAGGAATGCTGTTGCCCAGACTTAAGGTACTTTGTCTTGGCAATTTTCTCCAAGGGATACTCCTATATAATTATGGTCTTGGTGGCTCATAGACTGAGACTGGGTGGGGAGAGAAAACTGCAAAGGCACAAAAAGCAGTCAGCTTGTGGTTTCTGATGTAGTTAGCACTTGGGTTGCAGTGCATGAATTGCTTTGTGCTTTGGGACTGGAGCTGGGTGAGTGAATGCTGGAGAGTAATTTAACCTCTTTTTCCTCTTGATATATTATTTGCAAATTACTTACAACTTTTTCTTTTTTTTTTTTTTCTTTAAATAAAAGTATTTGCTGTTCATCCTTGTGCAAATATCCTATGAGAATAAATGTCAGCCTTTGAAGACAAATGAGAGGGTTTCTGAAATCTGAAGCAAGTGATTTGTTACTAGTGCACTAGCATAAGACCAAGTGAGAAAGGATGGGATGTAGGCCTCAATCCCTTCATGGTGATGACAGCTCTTTCCACAGCTGCAGGCAAAGAGGGTGGAAGAGTGGAGCCAGCTGGGGAAGGGAGAAGACAGCACTGCAGATGTCAGGCCATGACATACTTAGTTGACTTTAACTCCAGTTCCCATCTTCTTTGCAGAAGAGATTGCCTGAAAAATTGTTGTCAGCCTGGGGTTTTCCCACCCCACTGCCAGGGAGAGAAGCTGATCCAAAATTGATGTGCCCCTTGTCACCAGTACCAGTTGCATTTGCTATGGGTATCCTGCTGTTTGACCTCTGGTTTTATCATGCCTTTCTCTGCTGATGCCCAGGGACAGTGGTGGCCTCCAATGTGAGGGAGCAGCTTTGCATGCTGCAGGCCTGAGTGGCATTGCAAAGGCTCTTCCCACATCTCCCTCCCACAAGTGAGTCCGTGTGCTCACAGTTTCAAGGATGGCAGGGTCATGCCATGAACCCTCTTGTCCCATCTGTGTGTCTCATGCAATGCACTGGTGGGAAGAGTGCCCTGATTCTGCCCTAATTCCCTCTGTCATCCCATCTGAGCTCCTTTGTGGTGTTGGGATCTTCCTAAATTTTTCCAGCCATGCAGAGGTATGTGATGGAGTCCTGTCATTTTCTGTAAACCCTGCTTTTTTGGTCAGATGCTGGGGACAATTGATTGCTAGTGTGGAGTGATCTAGAGCCCTGTCATCTTTGCAACCTATTTTTAGGCTTCTGATAGCTGTAAAAAAAGTAAAATCTTTCAGGACTAATGACTCTGCAAACAGTACAAAGCTGTGTTAGGGTCTAGGATGTACTTGATCTCATCCACCTATGGCCTGACTACAGAAACATCTTCCTTTCTGCCCAGTTCCCTGGGGTCTTCAAGGCACACCTTTTTCCAGACGAGGAAACTCTGCTTGCACTGGTTAAAGTTTGTTATAATTGTAGCTAATTAATTAACTGATGTTTATATGCAACTCCTTTTTGGCAAAACCACCAATGTGCTTGCTGAAGGACCTCCCAGCACTTTGTGTGCTCTGTAGATGGGTCTTCTTTTCCCTGTGAAGGCTTGTTCATGTTTTCCCTGCTTTCTGACAAGAGTCCCAAAGGACTGCACCCCAGGGGGAACACAGGAGGAGTGAGGGAGAGAAAATGACTCTTGTTTAAAACCCTGTAATTTCAGTACTTCAAAAGTCTGCTCAGCAGATTTAATTCTCTCACGGATTATATTCATATATGCTTTCATACCCCTGCACTCACAAGTACTAAGGTGTATGTCCACATGGTCTGGCCAGGCTCAGTTATATAACACTGAGGCAGTGACTCCTTCATCCTCACCACATCCCTGAGGTTGTTCGTGGCAGGTAACAAACCAGTTTGAGATTGCTTTTTGTACCCTTTAGGAGTTGATGTTTATAATCCTTCTCTTTGTTGTTTTTCCTCATCTCTCATAATTCTCAAGCAAACCTAATATATTTCTGTTCTTTTTCTCATAGTCTTGATACTTTATGACTCCAGTACTGTTCTTCATCTTCTTGATACTTTATCTGTTATTCCTCTTCCATTTCAATGAAATCACAGGCAGAGTGCAATTGGTACAATGGGCGTGGGCCATCCCTTTAGCCTGGACTTGCCCATCCTTCTAGTGCCTGCTGGCTTGCTCTCACACCCTCATACACACACTTAGGCTTTTGCTCTGT
Organism: Heliangelus exortis; assembly: GCF_036169615.1. Taxonomy (NCBI): domain Eukaryota; kingdom Metazoa; phylum Chordata; class Aves; order Apodiformes; family Trochilidae; genus Heliangelus; species Heliangelus exortis. The sequence goes on from NC_092423.1 coordinate 67,669,556, forward strand.
CTTTTTTCATCACCACTTTTAATACTCCTGGAAGAAATTGCTGTATGCAGACTCATGGAGTGACATATCTGGCCTCAGTGCTGTTTCTGCCATGCCAGTCACGCCAGAATGTGTCTTTGCACATCGTGCTTGTAGTACTGGGGTTATTCTGAGTGCATCTAGCAGTCCCCAGAAATGCATGAATCCCTTGTGAAGAGGAGGCGTAGTTCACACGTGCTCTCCCTGGGGCAGGTTTGCTGGCTCTGAGGCTGCTGAACATTGCTTTGGTCATTTCTGTAGAGGAAAAATGTACAGAATAGGCTCCAAAAAGAGGATTTCTACACTTTTTTTCAGAATTTCCCAGCCAGAGACATGTGCCATGCAATGAGTCTCATATGTTCAGTATCTCACGATGCCTGCAGGGACCATGCCTGCACCACGTGTGTGGTAAGGTGACTGCTGGGTCACACTTACAGTGTGTGCAGCAGTTCTGCCACGGGGGTTGGATGGATCCTACTTCTGCACTTGTGGTGTCCTCTGTAACTGGGTGTCTATCGACAGTGAGAAAATCTGTCCCATGTCCTGGGCTCTTCTGATTTTACTGCCCAAGTACTGCTTTGCATAAAGGTTTCAACTTGCTCATATGAAATTAAGCATCTGAGTTGGATCTGCTGCTCTGACTGTACTGCTTAGAGGAAAATGCTGCACAAGGAAACAAAATCCTTTCCACACCTGTCTTCCTACCCACTCCAGATTTTCCAAAGAAGGCAAACAGACGTACTTGGGAGTTTTTGGTACTGATGGTAATTTCCATGATTTGTGTGCACAACAAGAGTTTATGTGATTCTTGATGCTCTACTAAATAGTTGAGATGAAAACCTTTTCTCTGAGTGGGGGAACCGGAGCTTTCTTGCTGGATTTGCCACAGGTGGATAAAGCCATCCTCTGCCTTGTAGTGATTTTGTAGGAGTTGGTAAATTATCATGCAAACTGGGTGGAAATTGTTGCAGCTGTAGAAGCTTCATTCATGGGTGCATCACAGCACCTGCATGAGCATCAGCAGGGTGGGGGGAGCCTTTCCTGGTGCTGAGGTAGAGCTGCTGTGGTGGGTGGCTTTGCTGGTAGAGGAGGGAAAAGGTTGACTGACAGATGCTTGCTAAAAACTGCAGTTCTGTATCTTTTATCATATAAAATTGATGCTGGAGATGTTGGAAAGTCAGTAGGCTGTCTTAATATGTTGAACATTTCAACAGAGATGTGGTGTTTCATACATATGGAGCGCCCGCAGATGTCACTTGAAAGTCATTCTCACTCAGCTACAGCAGAGACTGGTTTTTTGTCTTCTCCAGCTTTTAGAGGAAAGGGCAAAAATTGCTTGTGTGTGTGATAATCCAGAGAAAAAAACGGATGCTAAATCATCTCTAAAGTTATTGTCTTTTTATACAATGAATAACTGCTGTATGTGCAGTTTTGTACTATGCACCAGTGACTTAATAAAATACAATTTCGTTATTTGGACACCTCTTTCTGACTTTGTATAAAAGTTGTTCTCTTGCTTAATTTTTTTAAAATCTGATACTAACCTAAGCAATGCAATTGAAATGCCAAAACCTTACCTAGCTAATGCAGACTTCCTGTTTCTATAGCAACAAAACTTGTCCTTGTACTTAATGAAGGAATACTGGAGTGTGAGTAACTGGGTCCTTAAGGTTAGAAAAACAAACAGAACCACTTTATATTGGAAGGTTAGAGAAATAAAATGAAAGTGAACTCTTTGCATAGAACAAAAAAAAAAAATTGCTGTGGCTTGGGATACTTCATTAGTAAGAATGAAACCATATTAATGTTGTAAGGAGCTCTGTGTTTTAATGCTGTTTTCCTAATTAAAATATAAAAGCCTATTATGGCAAGTGAATGTCTTTGTGGGTTGTTGTTGTTGGTTTTTTTTTCTTTTCCAAAGCTGCTGTGTTTGTGGTTGAGCTAATGAAAATTTGGGCTGCTTTGCAACAGATAGAGTTTCCTTCTGCATTGGCAGAAATCCATTGGTACTTTTTGTCATAGGCTGAAAGAAGAAAAAAAATTGTAGTGCTTAGTCCTACTTTTGATCTAGGAGCTAGTTCCTGGTCAGCTAGTTTAAATTTGTGTTACAGCGATAAATGCTGAACAAGCTACAGATGAGAGAGTGAATGAAGGAGCAGCTGATGTCTCTTCCTATTGTCTTATAGCTTTTCAATTACAATTTTAGCAGCTGTTAAATTCTAATTTAAAACAACGCTAGGAAACATCCTGAGGAAAAGCAATAATGCTGACCACAACTTAGCATGAATGTTTCCAAGGCTATGTTTCTGTATCAACATGGCAATAAGTACTACACAACATTTGTGGCAGGTTTATTGTGCTTAATTATTAATCTGTAGAAGTGGGCAAATAGGAAATACAAAATAGGAGCTTCCATTGCAATCATCCTGGGGAAAATATTGTTTGAATATATTTTCACAAGGCAGTCCAATTTTTCTTCTATTTCACTTGTGATTTTTCTATGTTTTGGGGTTCTTTTTGATTTTTTTAAGCTGTGTATCTGATAAATTCATCTTCATTTCTGAGGGCTGATGAAGGTAGCCAGAATTCAGAGCTTATGGAAGCTTTATCTCCTGAATTCACTCATCACAAGGCAGCTGACACAACCAATGGTGCCAGTGGTGGTACTGAATTGCCCCACAGCAAAAGGAAGGATGGAGAACAGGATAAGACAGATGGAAGGCTGGTTCCTTTGAAAGTCGATCAAGATTAGTTATTGCAAAAACAAAAAGCAAACCCAGAAACAACCCATTCAGCAAAATCCAGCTTGAAACTGGCTGAGTTGTAGCATATTAAATGCTGGGCAGGTGGCATCCCATATGGGCTGGGAGCCTTTATCCTGCTGTGAGAGCTGTGCTCTTCTGGCTCCCTGCAAACTGGCTGGAAAGGCATGCCATGTCTGATAACCACGAAAAGGCTCAACCTGAAATCTTCTACCCTCCATTGCCTTTAAAAAAAAAAAAATAATAATAAATCTTAGAACTTGTTAAAACAATTCCCTGGGGAGCGACTGATTGAAAGTTGACAATTAGGATACAGCAGGTCTGCAGGAGATGCAATAGGTGTATGGAAGTTGAAGTGTTAATGCCATAGCCAGCTGTTAATGGGCTTCTCTGTTGCTGCTGGGGTATTTGAAGCCTAAATACATGAAGAAACAAGATCTATGTGCAAATGCATAGCTTTGGCTGAAAGTCTTGAAGGACATTAACTCCCTGAAAGTCTCATAAGTTGTTGTCTAGTTGCCTTTGCTGGGTGGGGACTAAAGCATTTGGATGTTCTCTGTGTTTCAGGGATAGAGCTCTGTCCTCCTGGGCACCGGTTCATGATCACTATGGTGGCAAGCTTCATCGAGATGGCAGGGCAGTTCCTCATGCCAGGGCTGGCTGCCCTATGCCGTGACTGGCAAGTCCTCCAGGCAGTCATCATCTGTCCTTTTCTGCTGATGCTGCTCTACTGGATGTAAGTATTGCTTCCTTGTGTTGGGTCAAAGACAGCATGAACGCCTAATGTTGGACTTGGGAGGTGTTTCGCTGTTGGGAAGTGTGTGTGCTTCACAACAGATAGGAGCCTTTCCCTTTGTTTGTCCTTTACTTTTGGAAAGATTTAGCTTTGAAACAAGAAATAACTTTATAATTTGAGGGGGATGGTGGACCAGAAGCTTAATATGAGCCAACGTGCATCAATGTGTGCTTGCAGCCCAAAGAGCCAATCGGGTCCTGGGTTGCATCAAAAGAAGCATAGATAGCAGGTTGAGGGAGGTGTTTTTCACCATCTACTCTGCTCTTGTGAAACCCCACCTGGAGAACTGTGTCCACTTCTGGAGTTCCCATCTTATCAAGGACATGAAGTTCCTGGAACGTGTCCAGAGGAGAGCCACTAAAACGATGAGAGGGCTGGAGCACCTCATCTATGAAGACAGGCTAAGGAAATTGGGGTTGTTCAGCCTGAAGAAGAGGAGGCTCCAAGGGGACCTTCTAGCAACCTTCCAAAATCTGAAGGGGGCCTTTTTACATGTGTGTGTAGTGAGAGGAAAAAGGGAAATGGTTTAAAGCTTGAAAAGGGGAGATTCAGGGTAGATATTAGGATGACATTCTTTGCTGTGCGGGTGGTGAGACACTGGCACAGGTTGCCCAGGGAAGCTGTGGCTGCTCCCTCCCTGGAAGTGTTCAAGGCCAGGTTGGATGGGACCTGGAGCAACCTGGGCTGGTGAAGGGTGTCCCTGCCCATGCAGGGGGGTTGGAACTAGGGTGATCTTTAAGGTCCCTTCCAAACTAAACCATTCTGTGATGCTATGAATTTGCTGTAGCACACTGAGGTTATGTGCTGCAACATGGTGGAAAATCAGGAGAGGGTCCTCTTTGACTGAGCAGCAAGTTTACTTTGCTATGATTCTGTCTGTCACTTCCCCTTTAAAGATGAAAACAGTTATTGAGGAGATGCATGTTAGCCTGTCTGTTGTCAGCTTGTGGCTGCACAGCCCGATTTTCCCTTAAAACCTGTGCTGTGGTTCTGGGCTGTTCCTGTTGGTGTGTTTGACCTGGGTTTGCCAAGCTAGGGTGAAAATAACGTGTCAGCTCTTGTACAAGTGCACTTGGGCATCTTGTGTGCTTGAGGTAGCCAGTCCTGAACTACACTACCTGCTCAGTTTTCCCAAATTAGCACACACTGTGCCAAAGCCTGGGTGGCTGGCCTGTGGCAGGCAGTGGCTCAGGATCATTCCCACAAGGATTCCTCTCCTCTCGGCTTTTCTCACTCCTCTCTGCCTGCTGCACCAGCAACACCCTGGCATTGGTACAACTATCCTGAGGGAAGTAGTGTGGCCCTTGCCTTGGGGATGGTGCCAGGTCCGTGCTGACCAGAATTTTAGTAAACCTTCCAAAAGATCTATCTTTATTGTTCTGTCTTAATAGTGACACTCAGTGGCAGCATAACACAACAGAGGCTTATGAGAAGTGTTGTGCAAAGCCGTAAGAACAAAACCACACTAGATCATACATTTTAAAGATATATTATCATGACTAAAATTTTTTGTTGTTGTACACTGAGAAAAATGTGGGAAAAGGCCACTGCACTGTGAAGGACCAAGCTGATGTACCAGTGGGGGACCAAGATGCTAACTGTAATGCCTGGCCAAGTTGCAACATGTAAAAACTTGTGACAATGTGTAAGAGTTTTTAACAGTTATATATTTTTCTATTGATGCATGAAGGCCTTACAGAGTTTTTCTGGGTTTGTGGCCATAGCCCTCAGTGGGGATTTCTTCGCTTGTCATCAAGGTAGACATGCCACAGCTTGGGCTGAGGGCAAAATGCAGCTGCATTTTCCAGGAAAAGTTACAAGTCCTTTACAAGATGGTGGCTTTATTTTTTTCCATCCTGTTTTCCAGCATGCAGCATCTAAATAGTCTCATCTTGTCAGTGTTAATCTTGGTGATGAATTAAGCTAGAGCATTCTTGTTAATGTACAACACTCTTCTCTCAAACCTGCCATATGTTAAACACATACAATCATGTGCAGGTCTACTCCAAACCTCCTACTGGGGTCCCTACAAGCTGTAACAGATTATATCCACTACCTTATAGAACCCAATGTAAAATATAACGTTTACAGATATTTGTGTCCAAAAAGACAGTGTGACAGCATGAAGATGCCTAACAAACATGATAGACAGCAAGGGCAGCAGAAACCCCTCAGCAGTCTTCTGGAGGTTGGCATGTTCTCCAGGTGGCTGAGTTTTCATACATTCCTGTTGCAAGGCTGTCCCTGAGTGACATTGAAAGCAATAGGAAATGCTAACATTGATTTCCTAATCTCCAATAGCTTTGTGGCTTTTTGACTGGGCAGGACAGGCAGACCATGCACATAGATCCTCCTTGTACAATGTGTGATAAGACAGCTTGATAAATAGTGGTAATAGCCAAAGTACCAGGGTTTGTATTGCCTGGGGTTTTTTTAATTGCAGAAATGGACTCTGGTTAGGATGCCTGTTTACTTATACTGATGGTACAGTATGCACTTTTCTCTTAGGCTTTTGTCTTCCATCTGTTGCATATTTTCTGGAAAGTGTTACTGTTTTATTATCTCTTTCCTTTCCCTCTTCCCCCATCATTGTGCTGGGAAACAGAGTGTGGGCCCTCAGCATATGTTACAGGTGAAGCAAGGAAACTAACTGATTTTCAATAAAAGAAGATCTGGAAAACTGCATTGCTTCTTAATTTCCCATCATGTACCCAAAGCAGTGAATTCAATAACAGACACTGCAGCAGCCCGTGTGCCTGTACAGAGCACTTAGTCCTTCCATGCTGGGGCTTAACCCTCTCCCATCTATAGATTTGCTCTTCTCCCAGCTGTGTTCATGTAGTAGCAGACTATACTGTCCCTAGAAGGTGGATGGCTGAGCAGGGCAGGAAGCAGAAGCTGAGCATGGGTGGGAGGAAAGGGAGAAGCAACAGATTTGTCTAGGAGTGATGGACTGGTAGACTGGGATGCCTGCAATCTGCACAGCAGATGCCTTTGCTGAGCTCTCAGGTTGTTCTCAAAAGGCAGAGAGGCACCCATTAAGCTGGCGATGAGCACAGGGGTTGATGGCAAGCATATAAAAACAACTTAATCGAAGCTAGGCTCCTTTTAAAGTATGTGAATGCGTTAAGGTCATAAGGGAAGAAGAGCTCCAGAAGAGGCATTATTTTCTCTCACTTGGAAGCAAGAAGCTCCTGACCATGCTATAAAGGTCAGCAAAGGTGTCCATAATCTGAAATAAACTCTTGATGTACTCTAACCAAACCAAAAGAACTGAAAAGGGGTGAGCAGTTCTTTTCTGGTGTTTTTAGGTAGGATTTGTCCTCACCAATACAGGAAGACTTAATAACTGGGGGTTTTGTCCTGGGGCAAACACTACGTCCTTTGTGAGGGCATGGGTTTGCTTTGCTTCTACTCAGGATCATATTTGCCTTTCCAGTTGTGCATGGTCCATGCCCAGCCTTCTTGTTATCAGTGAAGGACTCTTCTCTTCTCTTAGGATTTCTCATGCTCAGGATCTTTGTTCCTGGTGTCCTCCCTCCTCACCCATCTCCTCTCCCAGGCATCAGATATGTAACAGGAGGTTTATGCACACTGCACACTCCCAGCTCTTTCCTTTGGCTGCAGAAGTTTGATCCTTTCCTCACTGATGCAGGAGTTAGAAGAGTATCAGGCAGGTCTTCAGTCAGCTCAGCCTGGGGGGACTGAAAGCAATCCGGGGCACTGCCCTGGGCAGAAAAGTATCTTGGCTTCCCTCAGTATTTTGGGGTTTGTTTGGTTTCTTTGTTATTTGTGGGGTTTTTTGCTTTTGAGTTTGTGATGGTGCTTGGTTTTACAACAGCAAAGACAACAGTAGATGCAGACAAGTGACCCTGGGCAGCAGGATCCATGCTCCACAAGTGAGCAGCTTGGGTGGCTGCACAGAGATGGGGCAGCCTGCTCAGAGCAACCCGGGAGTTCCTAAAGATCTTTAAATGAACCTCCTGCTGCTCACACTGCATAATGGAGCAGCTGAAAGGCATAAAACTTCAGCACTTCCAGTTTGAGAAAGCTGTGGGAGCTGGAAGGCAGAGGCTGCGTTTGTCCCTGCAGTGCCATTCCTGTGGCGCTCCGGCTTCACCAGGAGTGGGTGCTCACTGCAGGGGTTGTCATTTGGGACCTGTAAGCAAATCCTTCAAAAAGCACAGATTTTAGGCTAGAGGCTGTCCTCTGTCTGGAGCCAAGCTTGGAGAGATTTTGCATTCACAGAATTCTTGTTTTTTCAAAACATACATTTGTGTTACAGGACTTTTCTGCAGATGGCTGTGCTAGAGCATCTGTGCAGCACCAGTGGTAGTAAATAAGCTGTCAAGTTGAATAGTTGCCATCATGGCTGTTATATATTTTTATTGCCTGATATAATTTCCATTGCAGTCTGCCTGACTTCTCTCCTTCTTTTTTTTTTTTTTTTTTCTTTTAAAAAAAAAATTATATAAATAAAATATCTAGAATGGAGGTCTTACTAAGCTGTCTTTCAAACAGCATCAGCCTTAAAAGACAGTACTATAATGTTACTATCTGGTCCTCTGCTTAAAAGTAAAAGAACTGAGGCAGATCCACAGCACAGGTCATTGCTTTGGGGAGGAAATTTGAGGTTTCTTATACCGTTGAAGTTAAAAATAAGCACTGAATTTGTTCTTAGAAAGATCTTTTAGAAGGTTAGTGAAAATGAGGCCTAAACCAGAAAGAAAAACAGGCTTGTGGTCAGGTCTGAAAGTTTCAGATTTCTGGTTTGTTTTGTATTGGGTTTAAGATCTACAAATTTCTTTGGGGTTTTTGTGAAAAATAAATTGATATGAAAAAAAAAAAAAAGGGAAGACTGATCATTTAAATTAATAATTCAAGTGAACGTCAGCACTTCAAAGAAACAATGAGGTAGAAAACTTTTTTAATCATGTTGTAACTGTGTATGTATATGTTGTTATGGGGCTCAACTAACGTAATATTATCTTTACTAGAAGAAATTTTTAGAGCAACAGCTGAATGCTTTCTGGAGCATACACAATACTGACCTGTATAAAAAAAATGGCTTCAAGTCTGCCTATGTGGGAGAAGATTTTTGACATGTTTAAAATTTTAAAAATCTGTGCCGCTATAATCATAAAAAGGAATTCTTCTCTTTCCTCTCTCCATCTTTACCAGAAAATCCAAATCATTTCTGTCAGTTATTTTCCTTCTTTGGTCTGAATTACTATGTGTTAACTGCACAGCTCATTCTTTCCCTACTTGGCAGCGAACGTCTATTGCAGACAGTGCTTCCTCCTTCTCCTGGTTCTCTCAAAATTGTGTTAGCAGACAGAACACCTCTAATATGCTATAAAATTCTAACATATCCTACTAGCAGGTGATAGAACAGTTCCTGTATCATTTATGAACCAGTGTAAAAGAAAATATCTTAAATTTACACATTCTGAATATTTTTTCCCTCTCACTTGTTTCATAAGTGATTCCTCTGCTCTTTGTAAATACTTATGTAGCTCATGAATGGTCAAATGAGCAGTTAAACACTGTCAGTTCTTCCTCTGCCAGAAACCTGGAAGCGACCCTAACCTCTTTTCCATCTTTGAAGTGTTTTCCCAGAGTCTCTTCGGTGGCTGATGGCTACACAACAGTTTGAGGCATCCAAAGAACTGATCCTTCAGTTCATGCACAAGAACAGGATGAACACGGAAAGTGACATCAAAGGAGTGGTGCCTGGTGAGTAGGACAGACAGCTGCAAATCACACTGCTCTTCTCTAAAAGCTGCACATGGCATTGCTGCCCAGAATCAAATAATCTATTTACTGCCTGTAAAATCATCCTCTTTGTTTGCTCATTCATTCATTCATTCATTTTGCTTTCCTTGAAAAACCATTCCAAACTCCAGCTCTGTGTTTTAAATTACTCAGCCTGTTGAACAGCCCTAGGAATTATAGGCTCATCTTGCAGTGCCTTCCATATGTCTTTAGAGACATCTCTCAAAGAACTTTTGCCATGGCTGCAGGGCATACCTTCAGCACTCTGTGCCTCTTGAAGCTGCTTTTAAGGAAGCTGCTCACTGGGATCCTGACTGTCATGCAACACTGGTTTTGTTGGTCTGGAAAAGCAGCAGCACTCAAGCCCCAGGTTCTAAAGCACCAACTCCATGGCAAACCTAAACCATGTTACAGTTTCTCTTGAAAGTCTTCTTCCAAGAGCCATTTTGCTCTCCTGCATCATCTGAGTGATGCTCTAGGCATCTGGGGGGCTGCAAGCAGCAGCAGTAAGGTGCAGGTTTTGGTTGAAAGTCTAAAGTACCCTTTCTTTGGTTTGCTGATGCTTTTAGAAAGAGCTGATTCTTATTGTCACCAGCATTGTCACTGAAATAGCTGTGCTCCTGTCTCAGTGCTTTGCAGAAGAGGCTGTGTGTGTGTGTGTGTGTGTGTCTCTCATTACAATACAGGCAGAAAGTTTGTATCTTTATCCCTCCAGTGCATCTGTCAGATTTGTTTCAGGCTCCCCTTTTCCTTCTCACAGACCTCACCGTGCCCATAAATACCCATTTTGCACTGTTATTTGCAGCTTCTATCAAACCACCCCCTGGTCAGAAAACAGTGGAAATGGTAGGGGTTTTTTCCACTTTTCCAAACCTTGCCTGCTCTGATCTTAGGGGCTGCAGGAAGACCTCCCCCAGTAGCTCTGCCAGGGTTAGGGCCAATACTTGCTGCCACAGGGTTAATTGTAGCTTCAGAAGACACTCCATCCAGAACAGAAAAAATGTCACCCTTTACATCAGTGCATAAGGAATGAAGGAGTTTTCATCAGTCAGGTGTGAAAATGTGGTTTGGGCTTGTGGTATTCCTACCCAGGCCACTGCTGTGATTTTTGGTGCAGATCGGTGTTAAGTAGTTAGTTTGCACCTGAGCTGGTTGTCCAGAGTTACAGTTCTGGAATCTGCATTGCACACAAGATGGCTTTGCAATGTAAATGCCATTTTTCTTAGGAAATTTGAAAAAGATGGGGGGTATATGAGCCATTATTCACCTGGTGATCTCCATCATCCCCACCTACTTTTTGCAGATCCTCCCTAGAATAAGTAGTAGGTCTTATAGAAAACCCATCTCTGAAGTAATGAAATGTCTCATAGTTAGACATGGAGTTTCCCAACCAGTTCTAAAATATGATTTTTCTCATCCAGTCAACTTCTTGAATTTGCAGGTGAAACTTTGTGCATTTTAGGGGAAAATACAAATAAATTAGCTGAGTTTCATGAAGGAAAATTATAAAGGTGCAGTTGTGTGTCAGAGGGATTTATTTAAGCTATATATAATGATATTGTCCATGGAGAAATTCTAAGTATCAAAATGGCTTTGTGACTATTATTTGTGGCTGATTACTTTTTCCAGCAGTTTCATGGTAGGGATACATTCCATTTCCTGTGGAAAACAGTGTTAGTCCATCTTAATGCTATGGTTCTCCACCTGCAGATACATTTAGATGTAGGAGTTGTCAGTACATTGCTCTTTACACACTTCAAGTGACACAGAATGTGGTAATTTCTGTCTCCTTGCTGATACTGGATTTGTTGGGGTTATTTTTGGGGCTGTTGTTTGGGTTGTTTATTATTTCTTTCCTTCCTTTTTTTCTTTAAACTCTCTGCATTCAGACTTTTTTACTTCTGACCCAGCTCTGGAGGGATGCTGCATTTCTATAGGGAGAGAGAAAGAGAGGAGCAGTATCAAAGGATGAGATGAACTTAACTGAAAATTTTGGAAGGAAGGGCTTTCATTCTGGGTACTTAATAGTGTTGATGGTCTGAGTGAGGACAGGAGAAAAGTAGAAATCCCAAGTGAAAATGCAATCAAACTGCAGGCCATGTGTCTCCCAGAGAGTCTGTAAGCAGGATAAAGCATTTCTTTGCTTTTATGTATTAGGATCACAATCACCTTGTTGTTGTAGCAAGGAATGGGTAAAAAGCTGGTACTTGCCTGGGAGAAAGAAGGTCATTGAGCCTTGATACAGACATCCCCTATTTCCCCTTGACTCCATTGTTGAGCTTTCCTATCTGTGTAGAGCTGGTTTTGTTTGTGATTTGTTTTATTCTTTGTTTTCCCTCTGAAAGAGCTGGAAATGGTTTTGCTGTAGTTAGAGGCCATTGTGTTGGTTACTTCTCACTGCATCGTGGTAACAGCCTCCTTTGGCTGAATTAGTCCCAGTACATTCAAATTATATACATCTCACCTGCAGTCCCTTCAAGCTGGAAACTCCACTGTAATTTTGCTTATACATACCAGTCAAATCAGTGTATCCTGTATAACAGATCATTACAGGGGTTACAATAGTTTCGTATGTACCCATTTTGGAAGACGATACAAGTTCGTAATAGTAGCATTCAGATGGGCGAAATATTTCTGGAATGGAAGAAAATGCAATTTTGAATTGCTGTCCAAGTAATAAACAGGCTTGTTTTCTCATCTGAAGAATCACACCATCCCAGTTGCCTTCTGAAAGCTATTAATATACCTTTTGGCTATGCCACCCATAGTGGAAAGTGCCACTAACCTACCATAAGGCCGGTTTGCTCCATAGGTTGGTGGCTCACAGTCTGGGTGGGGAAAAAAACTGAAATGTAAAATATACCTCCTATTTTTTAATCAATCCATAGGGTGAGATTGTTTTGCCAGTACTTTTCTGTGGAAAATGCTGCTAAAGAGAATAATCAGGCATCTGGACAGTGGTCCAGCTGCACTGGAAAGGTCCAGCAGAAAATCAGCAAGGCTGGTTGATGGGCAGTGCTCAGCCAGCAAGAGACTATGCATGGGAAACAAATTAAAGTGAGACAAGGGATGGTGATAGGAGTCCAGAGTGTTGTTAATTAGCATCGTGCTTTCCTTCTCAGTAAGCTGCCCCAGGGGTGTAATGTAGGGTCTCTTGTTGGCTGCAAAACCACAGGAGAGCTGAACCCTTGACAGCTTTAAGTGGCTTTATTTTTGATTGATTGGTGCGTCTTGTGGGTTTTTGTCAGGAAAAATTAGCCTTCATAATGAGATTTTTTGTTTTATGTGGTCCTAATTTCTTCTTTAATGCTTAGGAAACCTGAGTATGCTAATTATACCTGGTTAAATCATCATTTGAGTCTCAAAATTTCACCAGTTGGCTCAACACTTTGCCCTCTTAGAAATAAAAGTTTAGATTTATTTTTGTATCAGGGGAATTATTTTTACTTAACTGCATATTGATATGTCATTTGTGAAACAGGCTTGGTAAGTTTCGTTGACAAATATTTGAAAATGTTATCCAAGAATGTCAGCTTCAATCATGGGCAGATGAAATATTTTGATAAAATTAATTCAGTGCTGCCAGCTTCTCCAAAAACTTCCCCATCTCTTCCCTTTTCCCCTGTGGAACAAGAAACAAGCATACATTTCAGTGCAGCTGCAGGACAGTAATTTTGACCCGAGTGAATCAAATGCTAAGGAAGCTTGGAAATCTTCAAGAACAAGAGAAAAGTGTTTAGGGGAACTGGAAATCCCGAAGCACCAATTCTCTTACATCTTTAAAGGCATGTTATTTAAATGGCTTTCCTTATTGTGGTAGGATGCATCCGTGTTGGGTGAAGGGTCTGTTTGGTGGCTGGAACAGATTGGCTGCTACAAGGTGATCTCTGCTGCACCCAGCCCAACCCCTCTCCCCCCCCCTCCCCCCCCAGTGTGTTTGGGTGTGATAGGGCTGTGTGATGGGGCTGAAGCCCTATCAGCAGTTACCTGAGTGTCAGACTTGATGCTTCCATGGAAACCCACCCTTGTGCTCTCCTTACCTTTCCCTGTGGTGGGAAGCATTTCAGATGCTCCTTCACAGAATAATCACTGCTTGACCTGGCTGAATAACAAAACCCCCTCTTTGCTCATCTCTAGATGAAAATTGGAGTGGACAGACAGGTTATTTAGTTATTACTTTGCAAGGTTCTTTTCTCAGCTTAGAGAAATAATTTTGGTGTCATTACAAAAGTGGCCAACAAAGATCAAGCATCCAAGCAGATGCAAAGACTTTAGCATGCAGGACACGTGGTGGAGTGGAAGAAGGGGTACAGTGGTGACAAGTACCATGTGTGCGTGTATGTGCGTGGATTGCAGTTCCTCTGTGGTTTTCAGAGGCTTTCCTCTTAGTGAAAAAAAAATAAAAATCATTCACCTTTCTTGCTACTGAGCAACATGCTGCCATGACTTTTCTTTTATACATAAGCTAGTTTCATGTTTTGTTTTGCTATATTTTTTTTAATTTGCTAGACCTGAGGCTTGGATATGTGTACTTGCATGCTTTCTTGTTTTTTTTTTTTTCCTTGGGTAAATAGTAGAGAGAAGGGTGAAAAAGCCCTATGTCTGAAAGTCATTCTCTTTCTCTAATAGAAGAGATTACCTCTCCCTACAAAGTTCTTTTCATGTCCTTACAGCAATTACACTTAGAACTACACTACTTTTTTAAAGCCTATGGTGGATGAAGAGCCAGGTGTATTAGTTAGAGAAAGAATGCAAGTTCCCTGGCCCCATAATGCAGGTAACTCCATGTGATGGTACTGTGTACAAACTTGCCAGATATATTCCTTTAGCTTATCCTGTATCTTGGTTGTTTAATGGTGCCAAACTTAAATATCACATGCAAGTCCTAGGGGACAGTTGGGTAAACATGGGAAATTCAGTTTAAAAGGTTCAAGGTGCTGCTTGAATGCAGCCTTTCAGTCTGAAAAAGAACTGTGTGTTAGCCACAGAGTTTTCCATCTCACACCAATCCAGACATTGGTTTCTGTTGACCTCTTGTATGTTAAATCAGCTTTCAGGAGGGGCTGAGTTTCTCCTGGTGGTCCCCTGTTGTCCAGGAGCAGGAACTGATGGAGTTTGTGCAGCTCTTTGGGGACATGCAGTACATGATAAATAGCAACTAACAAGAGTAAAATTGATCAGTGTTCAGTCCTCTAGAGGAATGGAAGAGGAGAGGCCATGTGAGCCCTTTTTGTATCCCTGGTGAGGGCAGTTGTGACCTCTGAGAGCAGCAGAGTTTGGAGGGAACAGGGGGAAAAGGGAACACTTTACTGAGGATGTGCCTTTTGGTGCCACGGGGAAAACCCGAATATGATAGAAATTAAAAAAGGAAAAAAAGAAAAAAAAAAAAAAAAAGGAAGGGGGTTGTTGCCAGCTTCTGTTTATGCTTGAATGACTCTTTTCTTACTAACTGAGCCTTCTGCAGCCTCTGGCTGGCTGGGCTCCAGCCTGTCACAGTCGTTTTGTGCCCAGCTGGCACATTGGCTCTTTGTCCACCGTGCTACCTTTCCTCCTGGAGGAACTGCAGGCTTTACAGGGCAGGAACTGCATGGGGAGGACTGGCAGCAAGCCCTGGTCCTGCCCATCCTCTCCTGGCCTACCTGCACCGAGGGGAGAGGATGGGTGAGTCTGGGTGCTGATGTGAGGGGTTAGGAGTGGAGACTTCAGAGAGCAGTAAGAAAGGACCAGTGGACAGAGAAGGGAGGAAATAAGAGAGTGAGAAGAGTTGTGGGAGGAAAGAATAAAGAGAGTTGGAGGGGACTCAGAAGGTCAAAACCAACAATGGATTGGGGAGAATTAATGGCTGTACAGGAAAAGAAGAGCTAGAGCATCGACACCAAAGGGGCTACAATAATTTGCTTCTTCCTCCATCCAGAACAAGCTGTTGAGGCAAGGATTCAGGCTCAACACTCCTCTCTTGTGAAATCCACTCCTAATATGTGTGTTTCACCCCTCCGTACTCCCCAGCTCACCTGCTCTGCCTGCTGAGGTTTCCTCCACAGCTCTGGCAGTAGGTAGCAGCGATGCATGTGTCAGTATCTGAAACCTCCTGATGGCCCAGATATGGCTCCACATCATGACATTTGAGTTATTCTTTGTGGTTTGGGTTTTTTGTTGTTTTTGGTGTTAGTTTTGGGTTGGTTTTTTTTTTCCAAATGTTGATAATGTTCGAGGAATGTAAACATTGACAAGTCGCGCTCTGGGAAATGCAAGAAGTCATGTTGCCTGGGCAACCCTTGCTCGGCCTCCTGGCATGAAGGCATGATGATACAGCCTTTAATAACATGATTACAACCTATTTTTTCCACAGGCCATAGGATGGACGAATCAGTGCATAGGACGGACGATGCTGTGGGAATGAAGCTGTTGTCTGTTCCTCATTTGTTGCAGAATTTGGAAGGTGTGTAGTGAATGAGGCAGAGGGTTGCAGAAGGAAAGAGGACAGTCTTGGGGAAATGAAGCTGAATGCCTCCTGAAGAGTTGTGCTTATTCCCTGTGTCTGCCAGGGATGTCTATGTACGATCATGGAAATTTCCCTGGAATCAGGCTCTTCCAGTGCTGTCACTAATTACAATTTCTTCAGTGTCTGTCTCTACAGTGAGAGTAGAGAATTACAGTGTCTGTAATTCTGGGGCTTGAGCTGCAGAGCTGAAACATTTACATCAGCATCTACAAGGGGCATTGGTTCATGATTTCTCTCATTCTGGACAAAAATCCTATGTATTTTATCTCCCTGCCTGCAAAACAGGAATTATCTTTGTCCTCATTACAAGAAAGTGGTGGGGATGATTTTGTTGGTATTGATGAAGTATATGAATATTCTGACAGCACTGTAGGAATGTCTTACGATTTTGTACTCACTGGGAGGTTTGGATAATAAGGCTGAGGGGCATATGTTGACTGGGAGAAGAAGAGACATCATTAATAGCTGCCCATTTGCTGACTGCAGTGAGCATTCTGGGGGGAAAACTAATGTGTGGTCATCTAATTAAGTGCTGTATCATAATGCATATAAGCCATTGAAGACTGCAATGATAACCTTATGTCTGGCTTTTCCTATCTTTTTTTGAATGTAATTAGAAATGTAGCATTGAAACAAATGATTGCAATCAGTCCTTTGCTACCATAGTCATCAAGTTAAACAGTTGCTCTCAACTAAATGATCTTTATTTTAAATGCTGTTAGTATTTTTGTCCCGTGCTTTTGTTGGAAGGCCATTCCACACTTCAAATTGGTCTTATACTGGGACACATTTTAGCATTCAATTCAAGTACTTTATGGCTGTCCTGGTTCTTTGTCCTTTTTCCCATCCCAATTGCTCCTCTATGTGACTATTTTTATCTTAAATCTCTTTTTTCTCCTTTCTCACGCTATGCAAGCAGACAGCAGCCCCATCACTTTGCTGAGCTGAATTTCTCCTCTATCTCCTTTCCTTTTATAAATAGGCTTGACAAAGATTTAGTTTCTCAAATATTGATGAGACCAAAATTGTAAAAGAGCACCAGTATTTCGGTGTCTGGATTGCAAGTATCTCATAGACACGATGAACAGGTGCCTTATAGTCACTTGTGTTCAAGTAGTACATAACCAAGTCCAACACAGTATTTGCTAAAAGCTTACCTTCCAACAGAAGCATTTCCCATTAGTCCCTGAATATCTTACCTTGTATTTTGTATTTTTAATTGCTTTTGTCACACAAAATTTTTGTCACATTAAAATTTTTAATTTTTGTCACACCCGAGGGCCTCAAGCTCACCCAGTTCCCTTTAATGTCCTATTTCTGTGCTGTACTGCTGGCAGTACCTCACTTTGTGACCAGCAGACTTCATTGGCACATTCCTAAGGTTTGTGCCAAGCTCCCTGGTGAGGTTATTAAACAAGATTTTTTTATTTTTTCATTTTTTTCCTGAAGACGAGTCACTCTGCCACTAATCTCCTGCCATCATCTTATGATTTCCATTACTCTGTCCCTTATTGCTGTCTGCCCATCATTCACCTCCTTACCCACCTCATCATTTCTGTATGTGACTTGACAGCCTTCAGTATTCCTTAGGCTTTTTAAAAACACATCGTAGGGGGCTACCAGTCCTCCATGATAAAAATAAAAAAATGAGCATAAAAGGAGTTCATGGAGACAGAAATCCTGAAATGTATAAATAACCCTGTGCATGAGAGTAGGCTGCTTCAGCTCTGTGTTTCAGACTGATGTACCTCCTGCTGCAGAGCTGTCGTGCTCCAGGGATTGATTGAGCCTCTGTGCTGGGCTTCCACAGCTCTTTTCATGTTCAAAGTGCTACTGACAGGATCATTTAGCAGCCAGAAAAATACAGCAGAAGTCCATCACCACAGGACACTTGTCATTTTGGACATCCTTTTTCAGTGGCTTGATTTGAGCTTTGTCTATTTTGCCTTTGCCAAGTGATGTAGAGATGGGTGGTTTAATTTAAGGACTTTAAAGATCCTTTCTGATTTTGAAAGCTGTGCTCCTGAAATGCAAACGATCCCACGAGAATCAGCAGCTTTGGGAGCTGGAAGCTGATAGGGTTCCCCTCCCCATGAGACTTTTAAAGTCTCCCAATGAATGCTTTAAATTTCCACTGAGATATAAAGAGTTAGCTTGTTGACAGTTTTCCTACCGGGTCCCTGAATGTGAAGCCCAGAGTGTGTGTGGGCTTCAGGGTATGGGAAAATTCAAAATGGGCCTCTGAGTAAATGGATAAAATTATCTTCTATTTTCCACACTCGCCCTTCTGTAAATCAGTCAGAACTGAAATGTCTAATGCAAATTCCTTCTGAACTGGTGACTTTGGGGCAAAATTGAAGAAAAGGTTGGGGATAGGGAGAGTTTTCCTGGTATAATTCCAGCAATTGAGAAAGCAATAGTTTGTTTCTGTGGGATTTTAATGGGCATTGGCTTGACTTCTCTTTTAGGATCTTAGGATCCCATGTCTGGACCCATGAAGTCCAGACAGCTTTAGGGCTGCTGCTCTCCCAATACTTGTCAGAGTCAGTCAGAGAAGATCCTTTCATGCAAAGCAAGCTACCTCTCAAAAAAGGAAAAGCAGGCCACTTAAATGAGAGCCAGTTCTGCAGGTCACGACTTTTTTGCAAGTCACATAGCTTATTTGTTGCTATATGAATGATATCTTGATTATTGTTAATGATTGATTTTGTGGTAGGGTTGTTTTTTTTTAATATCTGACTGGTATGTATGGAGAGAGTTGTCAGAAAGACATATTGGAGACCCGAGGAGCATCATTCTTCTGAAGCAGGTGACTTTAGATTTGGAGTTATAACACATCATAGAGGGATTGAGGAATAATAATAATACCTGGTAGGGCCAGAAGGCTGTCAGATGCTGTTTGCATTCTTTGGTGTACAAGGTTTAAGGCCAGTTTTGTGTTTGGTTTTTTTTTTTAATTTTTTTTTTGTCTTTTATGACATTTTCATGTAACGATGCTGTGGGTCCATGGAGCATAACAGAGAGAGGAAGCGAAGTTCTATTGGAGGGACACTGCTGCATATAGAGCAGGGATGAAATCCCCTCATGTGGGATCCTGGCTGCAGCTGAAGCAGAGGAGGTGTTTGTCAGATCACTTAACCCAGAGTTATCCATTACTTGAGGGTAGAACAGTTCAGTGAAAAACACTACCAAGAATTAGTTCAAAAGGACTGATTCGTAAGGTAAAAAGGGGGCCTGAGTGCACATGAGAAGGCTGTGTGACAGTAAATAAAGAACACATGGGTTGTAGCAACCCCTAATGTAGGAATAAAGCAGGAGTGGAGAGCAAAATAATGTTTGGCTCTGAAGAGAACTGTAATGAAGTTAAGTGTTGCTTCTCAGAATAAAATTAAATTATGACTCAATAAAGTACATATTGACAGTAAGACCTACTTTCTCTTCCCAAGGAAAAAAGAAAAAACTACTTCAAGAGGAAAAAAACCCAATAAAATCAAAGGAATATGGCATCAGAGACTGTCTTCTGTTAACAGAGGAGGAGATGCTATTCTTTGACAGGACAGATCTGGTCATTTTTAGACAGTTTGAGAGTGAACCCTTATGTCCAAATGAAATCTCTGCAATGTGTGTTATTTGGATGCTGATTTTCATTGTTTCATTACCAGCTGAAATTACAGTAAACAATCATCAGCAGCTTTTCAAAACCTTGTGCTGCTTCAAGTGCGTGCTTTGACTTATTCATTGCAGAAGGTTTGGCTTGGGCTCAGTTATAGGCTTTATAACTATATTTTATCTAAATGCCTCAGCTGTTCTTAATTATTTTATTTCCACTTATTCCTTTCCAGAATCTTGCATCTTGCTACAAAATAATTTCGACCTTGTGCTTTGAGATTAGGTACCATCAGTTTTTATTGCTTTTTTTTTTTCCACATAGCACTGAGCCTGCTGACTTCTCCTGTAGTACAAATATTAACTTGACCAATTTCCTCTTTTGCTCCACCTCTGTTTTTTTGCTTTTGTGAGCTTCATGCTACATAGAAATTGATATTGTCGAGTAGTCAGGAAAGTAGTAAGGCAATATTCTGCTTAAGTATAATCATTAATGTAAAATACCCTTTGCTACTTTTCTCAGAAGCATTCCCTTTAGTTACTCTAGATAGCAGACCAGCAGTAACTCGTAAGCAGAGAATAGCTCAACTATTTGCATATAAATAGTGTTTCTTTGATTTATTTTTATAATACAATTTTCAAATGACAGCAGACGAACATGTCACTTTTTTGTTTGTAAATTTGAGTGATTTATTTACTTTTTTTTTTTTTTTTTTCCCCATGGCTAACTTTTATTTTTCCCTGTCTTGCATCTCTTAAATAAATCACTATTTGTTGGAGTGAGGCAGAGGTTGGGTCAGGCTGGTGAGGACAAGTGAGGACACCCGGGCTGATTTCACATGCACAGAGCGAGCGGATGCGCGGTCCAGAACAGGGCCACGCTGCCACCTTTGAACACAGTCGGGTCTAGAAAGCAGCAGTCCCACTCTTTGCCCTAAAAAACAGTCCTAGCCTGTGCTCCTGGAGTGCATCGTTTTTGTGATGCTGTTCCCTAGCTACAGCTTCTTCCGTTTTTACCTGGCTTTGTGCCCTTGCAGCTGCCTCGCTGATCCAGTAGCTTGGAAACCGTGGGGTTTTTTAGCACGCTTGGGTCATATCAGGCTCTAACTTAATGGTATTTGGGAAGTAAGCAGTGTCCTTCGTTTTTGTCCCGTGCCGACAAGAATATCAGATACAGTATTTGTGGGGCTTGTGCCTTTCTGCAGCATTGCAAAGAAAAGTTAGCTTGCAGCTGCCCAGCACTTTCAGGACACTGTGAGGCTTTAGTTCTAAATGCCAAGATATCATAGATTATGATGTCTAAGGATTTTTCTCTAGGGAAATGTTTATTTGTTTAGGACACCCATTGGAGCGATATTAAGTATTTGAAATCTGGGGGCAGGCAGAGGATGAGCTAACAGTGTAGTAGCTGCTTTTTTCTGAAGCCTGGATTTTAACAAACTTCAAAAAAAATTGCCTTAAAAATGAGTTTGAGTCCCAGTCTTTGGAATGGCTTTTCAAGTCTGCTTTGCAGAATGGCAGCAGGTCTTGTAACTGCACAAGCACAGTCCTGCCTGTGGGGGGGATAGAAGTAACAAGTTCTTCAGGAAATGTTATATTGTGCTTGCTAGGAGCAAGCCCTGTGCTGCCCCCATTTTACATGCACCTTTTAAACTGGGGAAAAGTTTGGGTTGTGAAGGAGTTCCTGGGCAGTTCCTTACTCACAAGAAGGTTAAGGAAAGCCTGGAAGAAAAGGAGGAACCTGAGGTGGGCTTTGGATAGGCTGTTCAGCATTTTTATAGCTCCTGTTAGTGTAATTCACTGTGTCCTGCTCTCCAGAACATCCCTCAGAATGTGAGTAGTTCACAAGCAAAGCTTCTCCTTCTCATTCTTCCCAGTGAAATAATTATTTTGATTTATTTTTTTTTCAGAGCTGGAAAAGGAGATAGCCAGGAGACCGAAGAAAGTCTGCATTGTTAAAGTGGTGGGAACAAGGAACCTGTGGAAAAACATCGTAGTATTGTGTGTGAACTCGTAAGTCCCATCTCTTTCTGCTTCAATAGCTGTGTGGTTGGTGAACTGGAAGCAGCAGTGGGAAAAAATGGGGGGCTCCTGGTGTGCGACCCTACACTAATGTCTCTGATAAATAATCCTGAAAAAACACCAGCTGCTGCAGGGTATTATTTTTTATGTCAAAAGTGGAGGGAACTCACTGGCTGTTTCAGGGAGCAGAACCATGTGTCTTCTCAGGTGCATCACTGCAAGAACCTTGCTGCCACCCATGGTTTTGTGTGGCCACATGCAGACATCTCCTACTGGCATCCTGGGTGGGATTTTTGAAGTCATTAATGCTGCAGGAGCAAAAATTCAAGTTGGTAACATACATTTTAGCTGTGTTGCAGAGGAAGATGTTTCTTGCTAGTAAATACAGTTCTGCTCCCTTGTATAACAGCTGCCCTTGACAGGTCTTTGAAAGCAGGTTACAATGTGCTTTGCCTCTTCCCAATCATGTACAGGGCACAGAGACACAATGTGCCATCTCATACAGAGCAATGTGTTGCCTGCATCCTAAGGCTCTGGCTTGGACATGGGAAAAACCAGGGGTCTGCCTGAGGGTTTTGCAGGTTAGACTGAGACCTTTCTGGCCAAAGCTGAGCACCTTGTAAAGAGGAAATAGATGAGCTGGATATTTAGCCAATTTCAGGGAGAGCACTGAGGGTGGATTTTCCAGTTTTTCAATCTCATGAAATACCCCCTGTAAATCCTTTTGTGATTTTTTGGTTGTTCTGGTTTTTGTTTTTTTTTCAAACAGGAGGTAGTAGAAGACTGGAAATCCACCCATCCTCTGCTCCATGTAAAAGTACATAGCTCTCTTGTGACTTTTTCTTCATCAGTTCAGGGCCCTGCTTTGCAGCCTTCACTGCTGGTAACAGGCTCACGGATTAGTCCCAACCCAGAGAGGGAAGCCCCTGTGGTGGACAGAAAGTCACCCAGAAGTACAGGGACTTCAGGGGTCTGTCTCCAGTGTTACCAGTTGCAGAATCTGCTTTTATGATTTTTGTGTCTCTCTCCCACCCACTGGTGGGTGACTCCCTCTGTTCTGAAACAGCATTTTCCTTTTAGGCTGAGCTGGTAGCTTAAATAGCTGGTGTTAACTGTATTTGTGAAAAACCTATGAAGGGGGAATTCTCCCCTTCTCCCTCACCCTTTTATTTATGCACAGTTGGAAATTCCCTAAACCAGAGCTAGGCAGCCCAAATAATAACTTCTGGCAATAGCACAGGGAGGCTGCTTGCCATCCAAGTAGAGCATGAAGCAGATGTGTGTTGGAGGAAATAGCTTTTGTGTTTGTTATCAGGGGGTGGGGGGAAAAAATATTTAATTTTAATTCTGTTATTTCTGTTAGGTGGGGTTGTGCTAAATTTTCGTAGCATGGAACTTGGAGGAGGAACCTTTTGCATGGAATTGGGAGACATCAAAGGGGGATAGATGTATTTAATTTTAAAAGCAGCTATTCTGAACTGCTCAGAAAGTTAAGATAATAGTGTAATTTCTGGGAACGCGGGTTGGAAAACAAAGTGCTTGATTTGTTTTATAAGTCATGGCCAAAATAATAACTTCAGCAAGTGTGTTTGCATGCACAGAAGAATGAGAGAGAAGACACACATTAGTTAACTCTGCCCTTTTATTAAATATTGTTTTGCTGATTAAAATTTCACTTACAGTAGGAGTCAGTTATAATCTAGATATCCAAAGCAAATTATGTTCTTGTGTAGCAGCAAGAACTTGTGTTTGGGAGGAAAGTGGTTTGATATTTGGGTATATTTTTGATCCGTAACATTTGATTCACAAGATCACAAGACAGATTCCCCAGGCCCTGAGCTGTCATACACTCAGCAATTGCATATTCCCTCAACTGCTTCTATGTTTATAGTAATATCCAGTTTACACTGACAAAGCTTCAAATTCCTGATGTTCAGGAGGATAGAGTTGCAATGTGTAATGTGTCTGCCCTTCATTTTTTTTGGAGACTTGGATCTGTGCCTGTCACTGTTGTCAGGCGCGATTTATTTGTGACATGAGGTTTGTCAGGTCTAAATGTCAGGGGCAGGAGGCTCTTCCCAGCAGGGGTATTTGTGCTCTGATGGGGCTGTTGGCAGCATTGGCCTCCTCCAGCAACTCCTCTGAAGTTTTGCACCACATCAGGGGTGATGCTTGTGCTTCTCATCTGACTCCTGTACCTCCAGCCCCGCTCTCCTTTTTATTCTCCCTTCATTTTTGTTCCTTTCTATTATTTTCCCTCATGCTTTGGAGGGAGGCAGGAGGAGGAGACAGGAGAAAGATGAGTGAAATAGAGTGGCAAGATGTTGAGCATGAAGAAACTTTTAAAAGAAGGGGAAAATCGGTGCTATGAAGGGTCGTGTAAATGTGTAAATTGAATTAGGGCTGACTGTTTTGTAACTGCAGTACCTGTAGTACAATGTGTGACTTCTAATACTCATTTCTAAGGTATTTTCAGTTGTAACAGGCTAACTTGGGAAGTGAGATGCAGTCTTTAGTACAACCAAATGCCACAGGCAGGTGGGTCTTTCTGGGAGTGAACTTTATAGTGTGGTGTTTAGCTCTTCAAGCATATATGCTGCTTCATCTCAGCAGCACTGGCTCTGTGGCTGTCAGCAGATGCACTGGGAACAGGGAGATGTCCTTCTTGAAATATGCCAGTTCTGAAATACATTGGGAAAACCAGTCACACACTAGGAGCCATTATAAAGTTGCCCAATCCTGAGCAACAAACGAAGCCAGTAGATTGCAAATGTCTGGGTCAGTTGTGGTTTTTCTTTGGTTTCTTTTCATCATTGCTCATTTTACCTGAATCTCTTTGCACCAGGCTCTGTATTCCTGCAGTAAAAGAAATTCTTCCTGCCTTAACGTGTCCTACACTGAATTATGTTGCAGTCCCTTCCCAGCAGTGACCTCCTGCTGCCTTCTCCCCTTTCCCCTAGGCTGACTGGCTACGGCATACACCACTGTTTTGCAAAAAGCATGATGGGGCACGAAGCGAAGATGACGATTACGCAGAACTTCTACGCTGACTACTACACCATGGCTGGGATTGCTCTGGCATCCTGCCTGGCCATGTGCCCCGTGGTCGGGTTTCTGGGGAGAAGAGGAGGACTCCTGCTTTTCATGATCCTTACAGCTCTGGCGTCGCTCCTGCAGCTGGGCCTTCTCAACTGTGAGTTGCGGGCACCAGGTTTTCGGACCGAACAAAATTGACGTGCAAATAAGGGGCCAGGAAATATTAGCAGTTTTCTTTGCCTTTCTCAGGTTTGATGTGCCATACACCTGCTTAGTTTAAGAAGCTGAGTTCATTTAAAGGATTTCCCAGACAGTTGGCATCTTTGGGTCATTAACAAAAGGCATTGTGTTCTGGATGAGTCCCTGTGGTGAAGCTCCTTGAGCATAGGGGCTGCTTTTATTACTTTCACTTAGAAATAAAAAACATGTTGAATTTTATTTCAGTGAAATATCTTCTTGGGAAAGAGCTGGGCAGGGGATAGGAAAGGAAAACTTTCTGACTTGAGTCTGCTTATTAAATAGCCTCTAAACAAGCAGGAGTTAATGGAATAGGTGTATATTCTGCCTGCTCAGAGCATCTTGCTATGTAAGCAACATACAGGCAGCATGGAAATATGCATCTGAGACCCTACTTTTAACATGGTGTGTGTGCGTAGTCCATGTGAATGTATACACCAGGTTTCATGAGGTGACGGCTTTTCAAATGGATTGTTCCTGCCAAAAGCAAGTGTTCTACCTCTTCCTTTGCAGGTGGTGACCTCTCTCTCTCTCTCTCTCACCTTTTTGAGCTGCTTCAGTTAGAAAAATGGCAACAGAAATATTCCCTCTCCTTTTTAAATTTTATTTCCTTAATTTTCTGTTCATTGACGAAGTTGAACATGTTGGATCAGAGAGGTGTTCAAGCAGAGGGAAGGTGGGGTGTGCTTTGCCACTCTTGGAGTTACCAATTGTTAGACCGCTGTGCAATGAAGCCCCACTGCTAGGAAGCTTCCACTGGTTGTTTCTGGTTTTAATTTCTAAGTTTAGAAGTTTAGGTTTTTTTGCACTGAGGATGGAAAGATTTCACATTCCCTCATGCTGAAGACAGCCCTGAGCCATCAAGCATTGTCCATATTTACAGACTGTGTTTCCTGAAAGTATTTACTAAGTTAACCTTTAGTGAACATGCTATTTGTGGCAGTGTAGGAGGGAAAGAGAGAATCTCTTTCAGGACATGGAGGAAACTCCAAGGTTGTATGTGTTTGCTCTCAGCTTGGCACAGTTGTTTATATTCTCTTCAAGCACATGTTTATCATGCCCAGCTGTTCCAGATGAGAGTGGAAGAAGCCTCTGGCTCCATCTCATCCACATCCCGTTTTTGGATGTGACCATTCATGTGCAGATTGCACACTCTGTGTGTGCACAATATGCCAAAACTCCATGTTCTAATGGTGTTGTCCATCAGGCTCTTTCTACACTAGATGCATCTAAGTTTTTTTCTTTTAAGTTCATTAGATACTTGTCGAGTTTCTTGCAGTTGCTTAATGGACAGAAAAGCTGCCAGAACCATGAAAGATTATGAAATCTGTTTCAGCCTCCTCTGTTTTTTAGCTTAGCATGTTTTGGGCATAATTAGCAAATGAAATCAGAATTTGAGGAGAGTGAGAGAGGGAGAAGGGGTAGTCTCCAGTAGCAGCAAATCCACAGCAGACCTTGAGGCTCCCTATGTCCAGCCCTTTCCAGACCCCAGGCTGTCACCTGAGATATCATGGGAGCTTGGTGGGAGATCACCAGCAGAGCTGTGTGCATCTTGTACCTCTGCCCTTCCCCTTGCTGCTCAGTACCACCCTGTGCTCCTTAGGACAAAAAGCAGACCTAGTGTGACCCGTGGACCACCAGCTCAGGGCTTTGGCAAAGAGAAGTGATCTCCCCCCAGTGCTCTCTAACTTGTACGCCCTTCCCTCAGGGTTGCAATCGGAGGGCAGTTTCTCTTCTCCCCGTTTGTTAACAACAAAGAGGCCTTTGTGTTAATCCCAGTGGTAATTCTGAAGCTCTAAAAAATGATTTATTGATGCATTTATTATCAGTGTCTCATTAGCACGCTGTCCTCCAGCTGAAAGGGGCCTGGAAATGGCACGTCCTGTCTGGTGGCTGTGAGAATATATGCCAGTTACAGCACGGGAAAGGAAAAGTGGTAGGGGGGGCATTATATGAGATTTATATTTGTGTTGGTTTTTTGTTTATTTGTGTTGGGTTGGGTTTTTTTGGTTTTTGGTGTTTTTTTTTTGTAAACTGTGTATGTAACAAAAATGTGTTCTTGTTTTGTCTCCCTTTCTCTCATATATTCATCTAACTTCCTCATCTTGGATCCAGTGATTGGAAAATACAGTCAGCTCCCAGACTCAGGTATGATTTACAGATGTGTCTACATCCTGCCAGAAGGCTTTCCCAGGGAGTGGTTGGATCCAAAAGGCTGGGACCAAAGCACCCAGAGCAGAGGTGCCAGTGCAGGGCAAAATCTCACTTCTGCACAGTGCCCAGAGACCCCACCCATAGGAGAGCCTCTTCTGCTATATACAGTATCTCAGTGTAGCATTATCTCCACATAGCCTTATGTCCCCCTGTGTGTCAAGAGAGGGTGCAGAGGTCCCCTGAGATTCATGTTTAGATACAGGTCAATGCTTTCTCAGAAAGTCTCCTTCTCAGAAGCAACATTGCCAATTTGGACTTTTCCAAAGACCCTTCTTATAAGGGGACTTAGGCACCTTAGAAAATACTTCCTCGGGCACCTTATCCCAGGCTAAAGTACTGTAACAGCAATGCAGTGACAGGCTGCAGGAGAACAAAACCTCTATTGCTGTGTTTGCTTCAAGGGACCTGCCTTGTCTGACTTTCCCAAGGTTTGTTCTGCTGAGCACTCATAACTCCCTGTGGCGTCCATACTGCAGTGTCACCCACTAGGAAAAAGGTGCCAGGTGCCCCAGAGCCCCTCAGTTTGCAAAGCACTGACTTTCAAAGGTCCCTTCTAGCCCAAACCCTTCTATGATTCTAACAAGAACAAAAGCAGGTCTTACTTTTCATTACATCCAACCTGGAGGGTCTATCTGCTTGGGACTGCATGCTGATGAGCAGCCCTTTCTTCAGCAGATCTCGGGGCTTGTCTGGAGAAAGGTGGCAGGCACTGACTGCAAAGCTCCAGTGCTTTCCCCTGTGCTCCTGTCAGGCACAATATGTACCCCATTTAAAACACAACAGTCTCTGCAAACAGCAAGGCCTCCTCACTGGCCAGGACAGAGCATGTGAGCTTGGACAACAATCAGGTATCTCTGTCCTACCCACAAAAGGTGGTGAGAAGGTATCAAGCAAGGGATGTATTGTCATAGTGGTTAGGAAACAGTTTCCTTTTCCATCCTGTGCTTGATAGACATTGCTCACTCTCAGAAACTTTGCTGCCATCCAGCCAGGAAATGATTGAGCAAACAACCTTGCTACACATGGTGACTTAGGGACATGCTTCACCATCTTTAGCATCAGCTTGTCTCACCCAGAGCTGTCAGGCAGGGGCTGTCAAGCTGGAGCTTTCAGCAGAGTTTGCAGACTGGTTATGTGCAGGGGCTTAGCATGGAGATGGGAGCACTTCTGTTTCTTTCACCTCTTGTCCTGCAAGCCTCTCTGCAAGCTTTAGCCACCAGGCAGATATTTGGCAACTTGATGAATGCTGCCTGCCTCTGCTTGTCTGTCGAACGTGGGAGGGAAGTGGCTGGTGCCTATAAGGCTGCCCAATGATGTGTTTTTTCTTGAGTTTTACTTTTTTTGTGGTGGCTGGGCATAAATAATCCAGAGATCACTACCATTTTTAGCACAATATTATGATTTTTTTCACGTATGTTTGTGTCCTGGGTGCTTGAGTAGTGGATTTCATAAATGCCAGTTTTAAATTAGTATTGCAAAAATGACTCAGACTCTTGTCTAGGGAAGATGACTAACATAAACCTGTTTTCTTGGAAGTCTGGCCTCATTCTCACCTTTTACCAATGCTCTTGTCTTGGCAGGTATGAGTGACAGCGTCAAAGACAAATTCTCTACGGCATTTTCCATCGTGGGAATGTTTTCCTCGCATGCTGTTGGAAGCCTCAGTGTGTTCTTCTGTGCCGAGATCACACCCACAGTGATCAGGTGAGAGGTCGGGGCGCCCTCCCCTTCGAAGGAAAGGGACAAACTTATCCTCCTGTAATTGAGAGCTGGCTGTGCAACTTAACAGATTGTGTGGGGAGGGAAATCCCCCCCCTAATAATCAAGACACCTCAAAGCAGTTTTTTCGGCTGCTCTTTGGCTCGATGTCACTGCAGTCCGTCAAATGCCTGTCTGCAGACCGAGAGGCTTCATTTCCAATGGCTCCACCTTGTGTCCCGTCCTGGTGGTTACCAGCGGGTCAGGCATGGGATGACTTGGGTTTGCAGTGCTGTGGGGTTTTGGCTGCTTTGCTGAACCAGTTTCTGTGGGTGAACCATCTTATTGCTTCCCTTACTCTGTTGGGTTTGTGCAAACAGCAGCTCGATAGGAAAAGAGAAATTCCACTACTGTGCAGAGGAGGGCATAGGTGCAGGCAGTCCCTGCCTCTGTAGGGCAAGTTAATGTGCCAGGCTATGGGGGTGCTTTGGTGGAAAGGAGGCATCACAACGTGCTGGTTTAAAATGCTTTTGGTGCATATAAAGGGTTCTTGAGAGTCTGCAGTCCTGCCTCTCCTACAGCAGCACCAGTGTGTGTGGTCTGCCTTTGTTGCAGATAAAGTCATCTTTCTCTTTGCACCCAGATCTGTCTTAGCAGAGGCTCAAAGTTTTTCTGAAAAGGAGCAATTTCATCTGAGGGAGCAGGATAGTAGAAATCAGGCAGATGATCTTTGCTGGAGACCTTCCCATAAAATGGCTTTGTATAGTCAGATTTTTGTATCACTTTATGTCTTGCTGTTATCCTTCCCAGCACAAAAGTTGCACTTGTGTGTTCCAGATTTTTTCAGTAATGCCACATCAGTTCAGGAGTCCACTCTGACTCCCTTGAATTTCCCAGGAATGCATGGGTAGGAGAGAGAAGGTAAAGGGAAGAAGATTTTTTTCTTTCATTATATGCCTTTTCAATAACTTTGCAAAAGTTTTATAGCAAAGTTGTCAGCTGAGTTCCAGTCTCCATGATCTGTTATCTTTTCTTCCAAGCTTTCTGAATGTGTGAGTGTATTTTACAGATAGTGTTATTTCCACAGGGAAAGGCAACATGAGTGTTGAGGAGATTATACAACAGCCTGAACACTAACAGCTATTTAATTGTGTACATGTCAGTCAGTCTGGTGTTTTTATGTCTCCCTGTCTCTGTTTGAAAGTCACATAGATAAGGTACTGTCCACATTAACCAGAAAAGAATCTGCCAAGCAGGGTGAGATGCACAGTGTGAATTTAGCAAGCTTTTTTTTCCTTAAATCACTTGTTACAGAGGAGATAAAATTCTGTCTGGGAGCCAAAATCATGCTTCCCCTGACCACTGGGTGACACCAGGCAAGTGACAGTAGCTCAGGATATGCCTCAGGATCTCCATTTATGAATAGGGATGATGACACTCAGCAGTGCTTTGCAGTTTTATCACTGTAAAGCTCTTCATAATCTGAAGATCTGCTCAGGGCTGTAATTAGTAGGGGAAGCTCAAAACAGGACACAAACCTGAGTGTGGTTAAGCTGCCTTGTGCCTTGCTTTTTGGTAGGATCTGTCTGCTCCCTCATAACCTGTTCCTCAAAATACTGCCTCAGATGCCCTTTAGCATTTCAGACCATCTTAATGTGCTTTTGTTTGGTTGGATCTCAAGGAACTTCAAAGAAGAGGGAGGCAGAGTGGACATTGGGGCCATCCTTGGTATTTCCCTAATAAACCTGTAATTCCCTATCCCTGAGGGGATAAAGCAGCACTGACATGTAGCAGTGACATGATGGCCAACACATAGCACCCATCCAGCTTTGCTGCTTGTGGTGTTGGGATGAACAGTGTAAGAAGAGAACAACCATCTTCATCTCCAAGTGGTGCTGCTGGCTTTGGAGACATGAAGGTCCCACACTGTCATGCAACACAGAGGGGTCCTTCCTACCTTTGCTTTGCAGCCTGATCTCATGGGGCTAGGTAGAAGAGCTTCACCAGGAAGCTTCTGTCCCTCACACCAGATGCTTCAATTCAGAGCTCCTTCCAAATGCTGAATTCAAGCACTAAGTGGCTCTGATAGTCCATGTCTTACAGTCTTGATGGGAACACCAATGCAGGTTGCAGGGCTACTAAATAGGAACAGGATGAGGAAAGTGTGGTCTATCCTCTACCCATCCTCTCCATGCTTGGTTACAAACAAGTGGAAAAGCAACCTGTGTCCTGCTTTTGCCCCCACCCAGCCAAAGAAGTGAAGTCTGGACAGCAATGGCCAAATTAGGAGCTTTATCCATCCATAGCCATCTTCAAGCCAAATTTCTGGTGGGGTGCAGTGCTGTATGCTGGGACCTGAACCAGGCCTGGCTTTTCAAAGGTGGTGCCTTGCCCCTTGAGGCCAAGAGTGTTCTGATGTGTTACTGAAGATCTGGCCCAGGATTGAGCCCACAACAGGGTCGCAGGAAAGGCAGGGCTAAAAAATAAAAAATAAAAAAGAGGTTCTAGGCCACTGACATCAAGAAGCAGCTGAGCTGACTGGACAAAACCCAAAAAAACCTGGTCTGAATTCAGCGTCAGCCTCACTTTGTGCAGGAGGTTGGTGTATGTGCTTTCCCAAAGACTCCTCCAACTTCAATAGCTCTCTGGCTCTTTTGTACTCTGAGCCATGCTGCGTATCAACCCATTTGCTCAAGATGGACAAATGGCCACCAATAGACAGGAGTAACATTTCTCTGTTCTCCTGAGCAGCACCATGAAGGGCAAATCTCTTAAGTTTTGTGTGATTCGAGCAAAGATTATCCATGAGGAGGTTTTGCCATTCTCTGAAAACACACTGCAGTAGTGAGTGAGGAAATTCTTCCTTATGAAAAGGTAGGCCCTTTCTCAGGACAAAAGTTTGAACCAAAGTCTCTTTGCGATTTGCTCACCTCAAGACCATAAGCTTCACACAAACCATCCTGTCTCATTGCTGCTGGGCAAGCAGGGGCCAGGGAAGCATCTCTGATCACCTGTGGAGTCAGGCCATGGAAATACCCCAGCAGCAACTGATGCAGGGGGAGAAGCTGGGGCTTGCACTCCCTCCTGTGGCTCCAATTGGCACCTTGGAGTGTGTTTGAAATACAGACACCAGTCCCCTGCCATGGGAAAGCCTGGAGGGAGGAGGAGCAGTGTCCCAAAACACCCTTGATGTTTTTGATTTCCACCTGCTGCCCCACAGCACTTGCAAACCTGTGTGAATTATGAGGGTGCTGCCTCTCCTGCCCTGTACTCATTTTTCAGATGTGCACACAGCAAAAAATTCCAAAAGGTATTTTCAGTTTTCATTTTGTTTTTTTTTTTCCCCATTTCCATTTTTTCAGGATAGTCAAATATTTTTTTTAAAATGTCTTCTATGATGTGTACCAAATGTGTTTTCGAGCCACCCTTCTGCCAGGTTTTGATGGTTCTCGATAAAGCAGTGCCTGTTCTAATTAATGACATCATATGGAAAAACTTCCACACATCCCCCAAATCTGAAGCCACTTGACCCCTAATGACAGAGCCGTCTTTGTTGTTGCCTTTTCCTGTTTCTTTTCTGCTTGCTTGATGTCCTTCTACAGCAGGTTTTTAAAACTCACTTCAGGTCCTCCTCAGTGGCTGAGATACAATTTAGCCGTAGCAAATGCTGATGCAAATGAGCGGAGCTTTTGTTGCTCCAGAGCCAACTCAGAGAGTGATTTGCCAGAGGTTCAGGGCTGGTTGTGTCGATTACTCATGTGAGTGTATTAATGAAGTTGCAGGGAGGCCAGTTGCACAATGGCCACATTCAGCTGGGTTTCTAAATTGCTGCTGGAAAGCTGGCAAGCTTTTAATAAGGGCTTTTGCAGCATTTGGGGAAATCACTGTTGTCTGTGAGAGATGCTCTGCGGATCTGGAGACTTTGAAGGTGCATCCATGAATTTTTTTTTTATCCAGTCAGTGTCCCGGGAGCATTTTTAGAAAGCTGTGCTTGCTGCCCTTTAGCTGTCAAGAAGCAATAGGGGGTTTGGGAAAGGATTTGATGAAGATTTTAACACGGTGGTTAGCTGAGTGCATTTGGCATTTGTAGCTTTGTATAGCTGTGATTTCTTGTATGCTCACCATTCAATGAAACTTCCTTTCTCAAGTAGTTGATGTAAAGCAGTTCATTCACCTTCTCTAAATTATTGTTAATAATTACATCTCTGCCACTGGGCCAGGAACAGGCACCTGAGCCTGTCTGATCACCAGAGGGTTACAGAGTACATGGCATCTCCCAGAGGAGCCACAGGATGTGTGCTGCTCGGGCCAGCTTAGTAGGCAAATGGGAAGCAGGGTCCCAGTGATGAAGCTCAGGGGAGCTGCCCTCTGCAGGCATCAGGGTCTTTGGAAAATCAAGGACAAGTTGCTGCTTACTCTCAGAGAATTTGCTAAAATGACTGACTTGGGTGTGATGCTCTGCTGGCCAGAGACCTTGGTCATGCCACAGCACAGCCACAGGGAATGCTCTGCCTTGAAGAATGCCTGCAGTGCCACTTCCATGCAGTGGGGACAGGCACCAGGAGCACAAGCTGTGGCTCAAAACCTGGTGGTCAGGCACATGTGTCTGTGGGTGTGCCAGACACTCATGCTCCAGGATCTGAAGACACAGCAGTGACCATGACAAGGCAGGAGGGGTTGCTTGCACAGCTGAACCTTGAATTAGCTGAACCTTGAATTAGGAATGTGCAAGTGACTTCCATGCCTATGGCTGGAGCAGATGAGGTTCTCTTCACACTTTTTTTTTTTTTAAAAAAACTTTAAAGCTTTTTCACTTTGTGTGTGTGTGTGTGCATGCATGTATGATCACGATATAAAAGCACCTTGCATTTAATAAGTAAGCATTTGCGCCATAAAAAATATTTTACAATTTAAGCATTTCACCAATGATAACCTTTTCATAACCCCTTTCTGTGGTACAAGAAAAGCAAAAGAGAGTGAAGTGAGAGGCCTACCTCAGCTTGTACAGTGAGTTAAGAGCTCTGAGAAAGCAATCCCAAACTGCTGTTCTCCTATTCTGACCAGTAGCTATTTTTTCTTTTTTTTTTTTCCTTTTTCTCTTTTTTTTTCTTTTTTCTTTTTCTGAAAATGATGCACATTATTACAATGTCAGTGTGTTGAGAGGTTTCCAGCCACAGCACACTTTTATGGAGATAATACTTCATCTCTCACTATTTGCTATAATGGATCAAGGCAGTGGTCTGTAAAGTCTCGTCTCCTCGCTCCTCTATTGATTGATGGGGTATATTTCACAGGCAGACAAAACTGACTTCCCTACCTACTGCTTCTTGGTGTGTTATGTCTAAGCTGGAGAAGGCTGGCATGCTAAGCAAAATCTGGTTTTCACTGGATATGGGAACACTCGGACATGAGAATACTTTGGAGGGCTGTCTACACACTGAGATGATAGTGCTTATTCCATCAGGGCAGTTACGTGGGTGTGAAAAGGCACTTAAGTGAGTACATATATAGCAGCTTTTTCCCCCACAGAGGCAAGTAGGCAATGATGATCTACAGCAGCAAAGCAGATCCCAGGTAGGGCGGGTGTACAGTATGAAAGGTGAGAGCAAACCTTTGGTGCGAGCCTTGGGGATTTTGGATGCCTGGGTGCATGGCAGGCATCCATGCCAGGGGGCTAGTCTGGAGGACCCAATCAGGGCTGTGGTCCTCTCACCCCAGTGCAGATGGGGCTGTGTTGGTAGGAACAAGTGCTGCAGGGCTGGGCTCTCACCTCTGCTGTGTTTGCAGGGGAGGTGGGCTGGGGCTGGTCCTGGCGAGTGCGGGCTTTGGCCGCCTGACCGCCCCCATCATGGAGCTCCACAACCAGAAAGGCTACTTCCTCCACCACGTCATCTTCGCCTGCTGTACCCTCATCTGCATCATCTGCATTCTGCTGCTGCCAGAGAGCAAGAACCAGAACCTGCCTGAGAACATCCCAGATGGGGAACATTACACCCGGCAGCCCCTCCTGCCACACAAGAAGGGGGAGCAGCCTTTGCTCCTAACGAACTCTGAACTCAAGGATTACTCCGGCCTCCACGACTCAGCAGCTGTGAGTGATGGGATCTCGGAGAACACCACTGCCAATGGGATGAAGTCCATGTAACTGGGTGGATTTTTCTTTTTCCTTGGTTTTTTTTTGGTTTTTTTTTCAGTTGGGTGGTTTGGTTTATTTTTCTTTCCCCTTCTCCTCTTTCTTTTGTATTTTATTTGATGCTGTTGTGCAGGAGGAGCAGCACTTTGGGCAAAGGTGTTTTGCACAGACTTTACAAACCAGTGATAGAGCTGACACTGACTTGGGGGAATTCAACTCTGCTGCTAAAGCAACTTTTGGCATCTTCAACTGTTGTGCAGATTGCTCTTGAAAACGTTATGGGGGAAAAGACTAAGCTGAGAAAAGACCTGGCTGGAGGCAGCCCTTCAGAACTCTTTTTTTCCTGCCATTAAATATGTATATTTATTTTGATTTATTCTCAAGAAGCACTTTATTTCCTTTTCCTTTCATAGATCACAAAAATGAAGCCATCTTATTATAAGAGGTGCAGCCATTCCAAGAAAGAAACCATGGGGGGGAGGGGGTGTTTTCTGTTTTGTTTTTGTGTTTCTTAAAAGGAAAGAGGGATCCACTGCATAGTTGAAATGACTGAAATTTAGACTTGTGCAACATTCTTCTGCCTGTCTAGAAAGTTCAATCGCCCAGGTTGCCTGCTGTGTTTGTATAGACAAAAAAAAAAAAAAAAAAAAAAAAAGAAAAAGCAAAACCTGTTGTGACTCAAACTCTGACTGCATTTTAGGCAGCTTATGTTTATTTTTTATGTGCCCTTACAAGTTACTTCCTAAGTTAGTAACTTCTTTTTTTTTCACCAATGCAGTGAAGAAAATCCTACCCAAACAATTTTCAATGAAAATTAACTTTCTGCATTTTAAGAGTCCATTAATCTATTTTAGACGGTTCTTGCTGGTGTTAAATAGTAATAGAAATGATTTGACAAATAATGCAAAAGTTAGTTTTGCTGAGAATGGCTTTAATTACCAGGAGGTCCAGAATCTCTGGTCAACTGCTCCAGGAGAAAAGCATAGACCAGCAGGGAAAAAAAGTAAGGAGCATGCCAGGTAAATCCTGGCATTGCCTTACCTGGTTTTGGAAACATGCTTTTTGTCTTCTGTTTAAGTGGACAAAATGCTTAAGTGACTATTGGAGAGGAATGAATTGATAGCCTATAAATCATGACTTACAGTCTGCTGTTGGGTGTCTTGGGGCTTTTAGAGATGTTTTCTGGGCCTGACCCAAAAACACAATGAACTCACTCAGATTTACCATCTTCCCCAACTGTGTTCTTGTATGCTTTTCATTTAGGGGGGAAAAAAAAAAAAAAAAAAAGTTAAATTGGATTGATCCTACTCTAGGCTAAGCAAAGTGAACATCCAGTTTGTCCCCTATGGTGCAGATGGCACTTCTATAGTGGCCACTTGACTTCTCCAGCCCCCAAACCAACTATTTCCTTTGGCCATCGGCTTTTGGTTCTCACTTTGTGAATATTGTGAGGATCTAGTTAAATGCAAGGGCTTTATAAACAAGGAGCTTCCTTGCATTGTAGTTAACCTCCCTCCTCTCCCTCCCCCTTCTCCTTTCTCACTCAGGCCATCCATTTGTGATTGCTCAGTAGTGCAGATGTTCAAGCAAACAGAGCAGCAGGATATCGATGTTGTATTGAGTGTCCATATGATTGCCACTTTGTTTGATGTAAATCTTGCGTTCATGCGTATGGGAAGTGCTCATTTGTACTTTCCTCCTCTGCCTTCCCTCCCCCTTCTTCCTTTGCTGTATATACTGTCGATTAACTACTGTACCTAACAATTTCCATCCTCCATTAGGCTGCCAATGTCCTCCTACAGGCCCCAATAAATCAGAGCTAGGTGCTTCCCGACAGGCAGTGCAATAAGTAGCACAGCCTCAGATGCTGATGAGCGTGAGGGGACAGGTAGACCTGCAGAAGCAACAGAGATTGTTGTGTTCAGAGTAATGATATTGTCCTAAAGCTGCTAATTTTTGTACAGAGGATGTGGACATTCGAGTTCTTCCTGAGCCTTGTAAGAAACACTGGACCTGTTGATGGTAGTTTTGCCCAAAGTTAGACTACTGGTTTTTTTCACCTTCGCTAGACTTGCTGTGACAGCAGAAGCCTGATATCTTCCTTTCACTCAAGTTTTATTGTTGAGCTTGAGCACAGCTCCTACTCTTTTCATTCTGCAATGAGACTTCTGCAGTCTGTGACCACCTAAGGAAAAACAAAAACCCAGGCCTTCCCCATTCATGCAGTATTCACGTGCCAAATTTGTGCAATAACTTTTGCCTTTGATATGAGATGCTTGTTGCAAGCCGTACACATTGGCCAGGAAGGGAGCTGGGGGGGAGGGGGGAGGTTGGAACCAAAGTGGGTTCACAACAAAAAACTGAAGAAGCAAAAAGAAGTCTTAATGGAAAAGGGCCTGAAAGTGGAGGAGCAGAAGCGGGCACAGAGGCAGAGAGCAGCGTCCTGCCACCCATCATGCCGTGGAGCCAGCAGCTCCTTAGCTCGTGGTCTCTGTGCATATATGCTGAAGCTACAGTACAGCTCTTGGTAGACCATCCACAAGCCTGTTAAACCAGCTGCTTCCAGCACTGTCAGCAGTCCTGGTGTGCCCACCACTGTTACCCACCCTGCTTGATCGTTTCCTTTTCTGGTGGTTGCTCTCCGATGACAGACAGGCCCAGGGAAGAGAATATATGTTTAAACATATCAACAGTTATATAATAAACAAACCAGGTGACAGGAAAATGTGGCAATATTTTTTTTTTAATTCCTATAAAACTGACTTGATTTGCTGTTTTTTGGGTACTTTGCCTGAAACCAGGTAGCCGGTACTGATCTTCAAAGTGGGGAGCCCCAGCATCTCAACTTGGTCGGGCCCTCTGCCTCCCATCACAACAATAAAGCACAAACTAATTTCCTGCCTTGGCAGCTCCAGTTTTTCTCCTTTTTCCTGAGAAGATGAACACTTCCATGACTATTACTTTTTTTACACCCACTCTCACAGAGTTGGAAAGCTTTTGCCAAGCATATCTCATGTGGAGGGGCAAGGTACCAGGAGATGCAGCAGGGTACAAACAAAACAGGGAGATGCTTACCATCCTCTGCCTAGTCACAGGACAGGGATCTCAGTCTGTGGTACCATCAGCTCCTTGGCCACGTCTCTTCCTCAGCCCTTACCAGGAAAGGCTTTTTCTCAGATGGCTCTTTCTGGCCACCACAGCAGGGAAAGCGGCCAAAGCTGTCCTGTCCATTTTGGCCTTTTTCTATGAACCTTCAGTAACCTCTAAGCCCATCAGTGGATTTTAATTTGGGTTAACCATTTAAGGGCTTTCTTCCATCTTTGTAAGTTTAAACAAAAATGTGAAAGTGACATTATGCATGATCTTGGGGTTTTTTTCCCCTCTTTTAAGGCTTTAGTACTGCTTTTATTGCCAGATGCACTGCAAATGGGTAACGACAGTCACTTGTTTGCAAGCATTTTGTGGAAACTCAGAAAGGAGTTTGTGAGAGTTACCTTTCAGCTTCCTTAGCTAGGCTTTTTTTTTTTTTTTTTTTTTTTTTTTTTTTTTTTTTTAATGGAAGTATTTTAACTATTGCTACTTCCTGGAGCCACACACTAAAGGTCACCAAATTGGAAGCAGAAGTGCCATTAACTGAACTCTGTGAATGTCAAGTTGCGCCTGTAGCTGGCACATAAGACAACACTATTAAGAGGGGGGATGATCTCCCCTGCTGTAATTTTTTTTTTTATTTTTTTTTTTAAGAAAAATAGAATTACAAACCTCATTTTAAATGTATTGTGTAAAATGTTTCAGGAAAGGAGTATGGCGTGTTATGTCTAGTGGGTGAGACCTCCCTCCCCATTTCAGTTTCTGATGAAGTTTAAACAAAATCGTGTTACTGTACGTTTTGATCATGAATAGTCTGGAATAGTCTGGTGGTGCTTCCTCATAGCACAAGCTTAAATCAAGTACTGAAAAAAGTCTTACAAGCTAAATGTCTGCATGATGTTACATCTGTTGTACCTACTGGAAAGAACTTTGTATGTAAATGTACAGAATAAAACGACATTGTCCCATCAGTTTGCTCTCCTTGGGCTGGCTCCTTCATAGTGACTTCTGCAAAAACTTGGCATCACCTAATGTGACACCTCTGCAAACAGCTCTGTCCTCCTCTAGAAACAGAGTGAGCTAATTTTAAACCAGACTAATTTAATAAACACATTGATTTGCAACTAATTACCTTTTACATTCTGTCAGTGCACAGTTGACTTACTTTCCTGGATGGTGTAAATTAAAAAAGAAAATACCCTCCAGCAGTTGATATTCTGATCCTGCACTGCAGCTGAAGACTGGCACCTGTTCCCACCAAGTAAGAAAGGACCCCCTGCACCCACACCAAACCTGCAATGCCCAAGCCACTGGGTATTCAAACACCTTCAGACAGGAGACTCGTCAGGGGTTACGCCTTCTACATCAGCAACCTTTTTAATTGCTGCTTGTGCCACCACAGCAAGGTAAGTTCATCGGTTTTCTGTAGGCTGGTAGGACAGTTGTCTAGCAGCAGCAGTAGCATTTTTATCTCTATCCAGAAGCTTATGTCTGAGTCAGAGTTCAACTTGCAACACAAAAGAAATAACCCAGGCTTGCTCATAAGGCTGCTACACTCATCTTTCCTCCAAATTGCTGTGAATAATAGGTGATGGGCCATAGCAGGGCACATACTGACTGCTGCAAAAGGTCACAATGACATTGGCTCTGTGGTTGGTTTAGGCTTTTTTTGTATAGTTAAATTATAGCTGCCTTTCTAGCTGAACAAGGTAGCCCATGGATCTGCCTCAGAAAGGATATCCATCCTACCTAAAAGCAAATCCAGGGATGTAGCAGCCAGATGCTTTGTGGTGATGGTGATTTTTCTAATGAGTATGCTCAGTTTACACTCATGATGCTCTTCTAGCAGCCTGATAGATTTATCTGTTGTTCCAAAATTCAAGCTGCACTTTTTCATTCTTCATAGCCCTCGAGGACATACAAAAAGACCTTTGTGACACCGTTCTAGTGTTCTTAATGCCCAAGAGATGGAAGGAAATCAAGCATTTAGCAGTAGTACTATAACCAACAGGAGTGACAAGATACAACACGGTAATACTAACTTTATGTTATGTTATGTTAACTTTACGTAGCTTCTCACTGCTATAAACATGGTTTGGTCTGTTTTGGGGTTTTTTCCTTTATTTGAACAATAAAAGCTGCTATAATGTGTTCAATACTAGTACATGGTAGATTAATAGTACAGGTAGAATTTGGGACTGATTTCCCATGCTGCATGCAGGCCAGACACCACATGCACTTCTACAATGATGTTCTCATTTTGCAGCATGTTTTCTAATCTATTCACTTAACTAGGTAGTAAATTCAGAGGGGAAAAAAATCCAAGCCCAACTGTATTTAGGTTCATCTATATTTAATAACAGCATAATCAATCAAAACAAAAATACTAACTTCATGTCAGTGTGAAAATTGCAAACAGTTTTTCTAAAACAAAAACTCAGGCTATTTTACAATTATGCAAAGTCAGAACTTCTCTGGAAAAGCCATCATTTCTTCTTTGATCCTGTTTTCTATGAGTAAGGT
Organism: Heliangelus exortis; assembly: GCF_036169615.1. Lineage (NCBI taxonomy): Eukaryota > Metazoa > Chordata > Aves > Apodiformes > Trochilidae > Heliangelus > Heliangelus exortis. The sequence continues at coordinate 67,709,968 of NC_092423.1, forward strand.
GAAACTGCTGTCAGTGTTTTGTAGGTTGTAGCTGACAAATATCTGTTTTTTGGTCTTGCTGGCTAAAACACAAAAAAGAGTAATCAGCCATAGTTTGCTTATATATAAAAGCAGTGATGGTGTTCAAGCAAGCATTTTAAAAAGCTGTATCATGCAGGTTTCTAAGACAACATCCTCCATTCTTTCCATGACGGACCCATCTATAAAGTAGTAACAGAGCAAGTGCCTGAGCCTTGGCATGTTGGGCAAATGTCTGCACATCACTGAAATGGGCAATATAAGCCTGGTGACTATCAACTAGTTTTTGGCCTGATGAAAAGCCTCACTGTTTTTTGCAGATTTTGGGTGCTTCTTTAATGTAATACAGTTTAAGGGAAACCATAGGCTCTACAGGATTCGGCACTGAAATTTAGTTTGCAAATTGGTAAGTTTATGCTGTGAAAAACTTTCCCTTCTGGGGGGAAAGAAAGTGATTAGGCCCCAATTAACAAAGTTCAGATTTATCATGAGCCCCTGAAAAGGCCACAAAAAGTATGCAGTACTCTTGTTTAAGCCTGATATCAGTAAGTTTGTTTCCTTTAACTTTTCTTTATAGGATGCCTTCCAGGAGGCTGGAGAGCCTGGGTTGCACATGATAAAGCCAAAAAACAAGTTCCAGGCTACTGTAATGCCAAATACCTAGAGAGAGGTGCTATAAAATTAAGAGCTGCCTTCCATGACAGAGCTAATTAATAGTGGGAAGAAAAAAAAAATGTCCAGTGGGGCAGGAAGACTTAATCAGCAGAGGCAGAACAAGTAACACCAGTGTTTTGTAACTAAAATGAAATCCTAGTTAGATTTTACCAGAGTAATGTAGCAAATTTGTAACTCTCTTTATATGCTGCTAAAGCTAAATTCTATGACGAATGTCAGCATCATAGAGGAAAAATAGGCTGTAAGTTTAAATTGAGCTGTGTAAAATAGAAGACAAAAAATGGTATTTGGGTCACAAAATATTCTGGCATGAAATGAGCTGGAAGCTGAAAATCCCAGGGAGAAATCAGACTGTTCTGCTGAATATTGAAAAATATCATCTGAACTTTAAAAAAATTAAACTCACCAGAAAACTAATATCTCATTCCTTTTTTAATGGGAGAGTTAACTACAGGAAATCTATATATACATACAAAATGTACTTAACCAGCAGCCTGGAGGCATTTTTATTATGTAAATCAAGTATCATTTGCTGTTCTAATAGGTTACCAGCTTCCTGGCTCAGTAAGTAGAGCTGCTTGTGAAATGCAAGGACTCATTTGCCTTTTTAAGACTTGGCACTACAAAATGCTGATATAATGCACCATGTTGCTCTAATTGCAAAAAAAAAAAAAAAAAAAAAAAAAAAAAAATTGGGCTTGGCACCAGATTTTGTGGTATAAAGCAGCATATTTTGTAAGCACTAGTGCTTCATCATCATGCCTTGAATGAATGCAATGCTAATTCTGAACTAATTAATACCATTACTCTGTCTAATGAAGCTCCATCATACACTGCAGTGTCAAAACTCAGCTTCTTAATTAGGTTTGCATAAGACCCAGTCGACTCTCTGGGATGCTGTTCCAGTTCCTGGGAATGTTGTGAATCCCTCAGGACTGCCTGTGCCAAGGAACACGAGGAGCTCTGCTCCCAGCAGGACCTCTTCTGTCCCCACTTCACCGTGGAGGAGGACAGAAGCAGGAAGATCTTACACCTCTGCAGAAGACCATTTGCAACTTGAGACTAACGCAGAAAACCCCAAAAGACAGGGCTTACCCAAAAACCCTCCAACAGGGCTGCTTCCCACATAGCCTGGCTGCTAATCCTTGTTGCATCAGCTCCTTGACAAGGAGGAGAAGCTTCCCTGGCAGTCCCATCATCCAGGACATGCTGAGTGCCAAGGGGCACCACAGCAGCAGAGACCAGCAGACAACTGGACAGGGCCAGAGCCCAAGTCTGAGCTACAAGAGGAGCCCAGGAGAAGCAGAAGAAAGGATAGAACAAGTGTTAAGCACAAGTTTGTAGATCATTCGTGCCGAGAAAGTGCAGAGGGAGAACTGTGCCCAGCTGGGAAAGACTCAAAGAAGAGGTTCAGGTGATCTTCACCAGGGGTCTGCCAGTCCCTACAGAGGAAAGATGAAGACACGGAAATAAGCAGCAGTCGCTGCGGCTGAACGCGCTCTGGTTTCGGGATAGGAAGGTAAGGGAGGAGGCAGTAATAGACAAGACTTTCTCATAAATTGGACTCCGCTAGCCCAAAAGAAAAAAAAAAATCTTTCAGGATTTGTGTTTCTTGACTAGTTAGATCCATCTCGTGCCAGAGCGGTCGGGCAGAGGGGTGAGAAACACTCCCGGCACCTCGTACAAACGGGTACAGGTAGAAATAGCTCAAGAGGAATACAAACATGAGAAATAGAAAAGAAAACTAAAAAAAAAAAAAAAAATGAAATAAGGGAAAACATAGAACTAGTACACCAAATACAGCTCTCCTGGCTAGGACCCATACCAGGCTATAAAGAAAACAACAGGAGAACATGTACACAGATGCCTGGGATCATGAAACTCCTGCTCCAAAGCAAGGAACCTGATATTGCTGGAACAAAAGGCAGGTGATACAATGCAACTGGGAAGTATAAGAAAATAAATTACTTAGATTCAAATGGCATCATATGCTACTTGAGTTAGTGCCTGTAAAGACCAGAATAGAAAAAGCACAGAAAAAAACACTGACAGCATAGGAAAAAAATAAAATGTATAAATACTGTCTGGGTGGAGATTACTATATCGTAAGATATTTTTAAAAGGCTGGTTTGGAAGCAGAGGTACAAGTCGGGCTTGGCATTGAATAGCATCTCTGTTATTAGAGAATTTGGGGGGGTAACAAGGATTTATTTTCCCAGCAGAAAACTTAACACCAGTAAGAGCAAAGCTTGGCATTTCTAGTCAAGGCAGAACACGGGTTTCCTTACCAAGTATTATGTGAAACAAAGAAGATTCAGAGGTGCTTGGTGATGATCTTGCAGATCTACTGATTTCAGAAAAATAAACAATTTTAGACTAAATGACCATGAGCTGACTTAAAGTGCTGGATTGAAAAAAGCAGAACTAAATACCAAGGCACAGGATTTCAGATTTGTTTCTATTCTCCTAAGTCAGTTATGATCAGGAGAAGAGGAAGCACATAATTATCCAAAGCCTGAAGTGTATTACGGACTTTCTCCTTCCAACCAAAATCAAAAAAGTTCTACAGCCTTCCTCAACACAGCATATGTCCTTAAGCAGTATAGCATGAGTAAGAACATTGTCTATGAAGAATACAAAAGGGACTGACAAGCAAGGAAATCTGCAACCCAGAGGTTAGATGGCATGAAGGAACATCAGCCAAAAGCCTACCTGGGCTGCAGCTGGCACAGAAAGCTTAAGATGAAATAATGAAAGTGCATTTCTGAGAATAAAGAATAATTGATATCCCAGAACCTAACAGCACTATCAGTTCTCGGAAACAAAGTATGTGAAGTTAGCAATGTATATGAGAAAAGGACCCTACAAAAAATGCAGTAGAGCTTAGACCACTGACTGAGAGAAAAATCAGGTGACCCAGACAGCCTCTGCTGCAAAGCACTGAAATAACTAATGTAAGAAATGACAACTTATTACCAATTCTAGCTATGAAATCTGTAGTAAATCTTTAAGAGTGAAGATAGCAGATGAGCTAAAAAATAAGACAGGAGAGGGTGAGAACCACTGAGACAACTCAGAGCTGTTAACTGGACTCCAATTCTACACAGAAGCTTAGAGTAAGATTCAGAAGAAATGAGGAAACCGAACAGAAAACAGAATTAACTGTTACACTTTGGATAATGTAACCCCTTCCTGACTACATTTTCACTAGCTAACTTCCTAAGGAAAATGAATGGATTACACATAAAGAAATCATGTTTTAGAGTTCCCCCTGGAATTTTACCTAGTGGAAATGACTGAAACCAGTATGCTGAGAAAGAGCTGCCACAGGATAGACTCCAACAGTCGTTATTTAAAGTTACCAGGATGAAGAAAGGACACTGAGTACAGTTGCTCAAAGATCAGACTTGTGAGCAATCCTTCTTCTATTTATACCTTAGTGACCATAGAAAAGTAGGTGTAGACTCCTGAAACCATCTGAAAATACAAACTCAGGACATACTGTCCATAAGGAAGATCAGTAAACAATAATTAAGAAGAGTAATGTGGCCTATCCAACTGAAACAATGAGATTGAGCCACACAGCATCTTGCATTTTAAAACCCAGTAACAGCTTCTTCAGCAGGTCACCAGTTGGAGCTGCATCAGTTACTGATAGGTGATGATGCATGACCAGCTCAATGCAGCTGTCAGAGGTGTGAGGATACTAGGATGCATTAGGCTAGGTATTTTCTTTAAAAATATATATATAAATGGGAGTTCAAAAGTTAACATTCAGGAATCTGGCAATGTTGGCATTGCAGTAGGCATAGCAGGCCACTTCTACACAGGTCAAAAACTGAGACTCCCTCAGAGATGCCTATTGGGGACAATCAGATCAAACACTGGCATTCGTGAGATAATCCAGGGTTTCCCAGGCCATAACTTCTCAGGATTCAGGGGCAATAAGGTGCAAGATGTGAAGAGGGTTGGCTTCATGTTCAAGCAAAACACATGTACCTCACTCGCCAGCCACAGCACATAAGTAGCACAGCTTTGTAGAGAGGAAAATCCCTGAAATCCTGAATCCTGTTACGGAGAGGGAAACCACTGGAAATCCCACTCGCTAGGCACCAGGTGTGTGCTCCCCCCGCCTCACAGCCAAAGCCAAGATCAGGATACTCCATAATACGCTTTTGATAAGGCTCAGCGTGCCTTGAGGCAGAGACCCCGCCAGCCCCGGTTATGCAGACACAGATGATGCTGAAAGAACTAAATAGTACCGCAGATCCCCTTGTTCCGACCCGCCGGGAGGGCCGAACCCTCCTGTGCCCACCCACACCTCCCCTGACGCCTCCGAGGCTCCCAGAAAGAGCCCGGGCCGGGCCCGCCCTGCCCGTTTCCCCGCCCCCGCGGAGGGCAGCCTCCCGTCCCGTCCCGCCCCGGATCCGGCCCGGCCCATCCCATCCCGGCGGGACCGCGCAGCCGCCGCTCCCGCACCTACCCAATCGCTGGGCCAGGCAGGCGGAGGCGGTGTCGGAGGGATCCCCCAGGAGCGAGGCGGCTACTGGGATGCTGTCCTGCAAGCGGAGCAAAGCAGAGGGGGGGATCAGATCCCGGCAGCGCGGGGAGGGAGACCCGGGAAGGACCCGAACCCGGCAGAGGAGGCGGCAGGGACACTCACTCGGGGGCTGCACATGGCGACGGCCAGGCTGGCGAGGGCGGGCGCGGCGCCCACCCAGAGAAAGAGGGAGTCCCGCAGCCTCATGGCGTGGAAGTGAACCTGCTGCTCGCCCAGCCGCCCGCTGAAGTCGTGCAGGGCAATACCGCCCGACGCTGCTCCCCCGGAGCCCGAGGCCTCCATCGGGGCCTTTCTCCCGGCCTCAGCGAGCAAGGCCCGAGCGGGCGGCCCGCCCCGCTGCCCAGGGAGGCGGTGCTCCGCCGAGCCCGCCCCGGTGCCGCCTCCCCAGGCACCGGCCCGGCGCAGCCCCCGCCCCGAGAAACGAGGGGGGGCTCATGTTTCGTACCTGCGCGGCGCTGCGGGTGTGCAGGGAGACCGCCCCTTGTGCAGGGCAAAGTGCGGGGTTCTGCTCGTGGGTCGGGGCAATCCCAAGCACACACATGGGCTGGGCGGAGAATGGACTGAGAGCAGCCCCGAGGAAAAGGACTTAAAATGATAGAAACATGGAATCATAGGATATTAGGGGTTGGAAGGGGCGTCTGGAGATCGTCTAGTCCAGCCCCCCTGCCGAAGCAGGATCACCTAAGGCAGGCCACACAGGAATGCATCCAGGTGGGTTTTGAAAGTCCCCAGAGACTCCACAGCTTCTCTGGACAGCCTGTTCCTGTGCTATATCATTTCACACTAAAGAAGCTTCTCCTCATCTATCTATGTTGCACCTTATATCCATTATTCCTTGTCTTACTGCTGGACAACACTGAAAAGAGATTGGCCTCATCCTCTGGACACCCACCCCTCAGATATTTATAGACATTAATAAGTTCCTCTCTCAGCATTCTTTTCTCAAGGCTAAACAGCCCCAGTTCTCTCAGTCTTTCTTCATAGGAGAGGTGTTCACGTCCCTTCATCATCCTCATAGTTCTCCACTGAACTCTCCAGTATGTCACTGTCTCTCGAGCTGGGGAGCCCTAAACTGGATACAGAATTCCAGCTGTGGTCTCACCAGGCAGAATAGGTGGAGGAGGACTTCCCTAGGTCTGCTGGACACATTTTTCCTGATGCGCCCTAGGATACTGTTGGCCACAAGGGCACGTCGCTGACCCATGGAGAATTTACTGTGCGCTAGGATTCCAAGGTCTTTTCTCCATGGAGCTGCTTTGCAGCAGGACACCCCTAATCTGTGCTGGTTGTTGGTGTTATTCCTACCCAGATGCAGGACTCTGCACTTGTCCTTATTGAACTTCATGAGTTACACTTTTGCCTGCCTGTCCAGATCTCACTGGATAGCAGCACAGCCTTCTGGTGTATCAGCCACCCCTCCCAGCTCCATATCATCAGTGGACTTGCTGAGGGTACACTCCACCCCTTCATCCAGGTCGTTGATGAAGATACTGAACAAAACAACCCAGTACTGATCCCTGGGAAACACCACTGGCCACAGGCCTCCAACTTGACTCTGCTGCTGATCACAACCCTCTGAACTTGGCTTGTTGAGCCAGTTAGGAATCCACCTCACAGTCCAATCACCTGTCCCACATTTTCTGAGTTTTGTTATGAGGATGTTATGGGAGACTGTATCAAAAGCTTTACTGAAGTCAAGGTATATGACATCCATCTGTTCATCTACCCATTTGGTCATGCATTCATATAAGGGTATCAGGTCAGTCAAACAAGATTTCCCCTTAGTAAATCCATGTTGGCTACTCCTGATAACCTTTTCTTTCAAGTGGTTAGAGATGGCCTCCAGAATGAGCTGCTCCATTACCTTTCCCCACAACGGGTGCACACCCCCTCCCCTCTGTGCACTTCCCTTCTTCCCCAGTGCACACCCCCTCCGTGCAGACCCCACCAGCACGGACACGCAGCCCTCCGTGGGTACAAAACCCCACACCCCCTCGCCGGGAGCTCACTCCCTCCGTGCCACTCTCCCCCCCCCCCGCAGTGCTCACTCCCCCTTCTCAGTCCACACCTCTTCCGTGTGCTCCCCAGAAGGGACACAGCCTCCTCCCGCTGCACGCACACACACACTCACACACTCACACTCACACACACACACACACACACACACACACACTCACTCACACACACACCAGGGCACACACGCACCCCGATCGGTGTCCCCCAGGCCCCCCGCGTATCTCCGCTGCGCCCTCCGCGGGATGAACGCGGAGACAGTCGCAGGGATGGAGAAACCCCGCTAGATGGCAGATGAAGCCGGGAAAGCAGGGTGCAGGGGGCTCCGGTGAGTCCCCCAGGGGTTCAGGCTAAAGCGGAGGGGCTGGCATGATGCTGTGCAGCCACAGAAACCCCCGGGAAAGAGGAAAAGAGGAGGAGGGGTCGCGGTGACCTTGGTTTCATTCAGCTGTGGAGGTTTTCAGCGTTAAGGCGGGATCTACAGAGGAAGCGATTCAGATTGGGTTTGCTGAGCTCTGGAAAAAAAAGGGGACCATGAATTAAAGGCTCTGCTTCGGGTATAAATTTTGTGTTCACCACACTTTCACCAGAGCACAGCTAAGCTGGTCATTACTGAAAAGGATTTTCTTTAATTGTGCCGTCTGTTCCTGGTAAGAATATGGGCGGCACACTGATGGCCGTGAGCCAAAAATGTCAGGTTTTGAACCTCAGACAGGGTGTTACCTCTGCCTAAAGAACCAGCAGGTTAATGACACAGTTTTGGTTTTCTCAAGTCGTGTTTGCTCTGCCTCCAATTTTGTACGGCTGAAAATTTCAGCTTTCAAATTCTAAAACTTCCTTTTCACGTTGAAGAAACAGGAAGTTGGAAAAGGAGCTGGTCATCACTTTTCTCCCCTAAGCAGCTCCCGTTCTTCTGGCATCTGCCAAATGACAAAATCCTCAGCCCTGCTAATTTCTGCCTGTGCTGCTCCATCCAACACTAAATCCCGGGAGGCAGCTCAGCCCGGCTCAGCTGCCAGATCCCGACATCCCATGGCACAGGATCAGCTCAGCGAGAGGGGCGGTCGCAGGCCACCTCCTCTGCCCTACATTTTGTCACTTGCTGAGCACACAAAGCATTATGGGATGTAGGGTGACAGTCTCCGGCTATGCCTGTCACCCCCCCCTGCCTCGTTGCTGAGGCAGCATCAGCCTTGTCTTGGTCCCTGGCTTCTCTGTGTCACCACTTCGCAGCCCACCCCAAATCTTTGCTTTACTTGGGTTGGCCAACCACAGGGTGAGTTTGGCAGAGGATAGGGCTTGGAAATCAGCCTCTCCCTGTGCAAACTGACCCTTAGTTTGTGGCAGCTGGAGAGATCAGGCAGACAAATAGGTTACAGAAGCCACTTTGGAAGGGGATGAGTGCTGGCTACTTACACCAAACACTCCCCTCTGCATCACGTTCTCCTCTCTGCTTCTGAGGTTGTGGGTTTGCTCTGCCCCCAGCAAGAGGAGAAAGAGGGGGTAGAGGTGAGCCTGCCAGCTAATCCAGCAAAAAACTATCACAGGCTGGGAACATTGCAGGAATAAAAATCTAGGCACCAGATAAAATATCTGCTAGGAGCCACACAGGTGGTGGTGGTGAGATTCCAATGATTAGACACCTGAAGGTGAAGGAGATTTGCCCCAGGCTTGCTTTATTGGAAGAGAGAAACAAGAAATTTGGGGGCAGAGTTCATCTAAGCTGTTTTAGATCTCTCTTTTGAGTAAGAAGCATCTCCTCCTGACTGATTTTCATTTGCTCTAAGGGAAGTGAGGGTGAAAGGTAAGATGTACATAGCTTTGCAGATGGATTTATTCATGTAGGCAAATCCTTCTTAAAGTGTTCAGAGCCATTCTCTCTGCTATTCTGGGACAGAGTTGTCTTCTGCAGTGAAGTCCCAGTGGAGGTTCTGCTCTACAAAGTTCTGTCCCAGTGTGTCTTTTCCCAACAAGTTTGGGCCTCTTTGCAGGTGAAACCTATGTGTAAATTATCTGCTGAATTGAAGCTAGTGTATTCTCTTTCAACACCAAGCACAAGTTTCCTGTGTTGCTTCCAAAGCTGTCTATGGGTTTGCTTATTCCTAAGGGAATCATGTTCCTACTTCATCATGTTCTAATCTGTTCCTCTTCAAGAGTCTTCTCCAAAGTGCTTATAAATTTCCTTGGGACTGTAAACCCTGCAGACAGCTGAAGGTAAGTCAGAGGGTTCCTCTGCACATAAGCAGTTCTACGTATTTTATGCTTCTCTGTAAAATGTAACTGCTGTCTGTAGGTCATACTAAATCCTCATGTAAGCTCAGAATAGGAAAAAGATTCATCTAGCAAGCTAAATGCTGGGTAAGCATTTTTATTTGCAATGCAGGTGTGAAGAGCAAATGGAGCTGTGCAGAACCAGACCATCAAGTGGGAAAGCAATTTCCTAATTACTTTGTTGCAGGGTCATTAAGAGCCCCTGCAAAATGAGGGGGGAATGCACTCTAGCAGCATAGGGAACTTCTTGCATTTCCTTTAACATGCCTCTCTTTTTTCTGCAACCATTTAAGCAGTGCCTATTACTCTGCCTTATGTGTGTGGGATGAGGCTAGAATCAGCTTCACCTGCAGTGAGACAGAAGACAGCAATATAATGATAAAGCAGAGATAATGTAGCAAAAGCACTGCATGGATATATGGATATCTGTATATATATTGCTGCCCAGATGAGATCAAAGACCCAGGAAATGTGGTTTAAAGGTAGGTACTTCTATGCTCTTTGTTCTTCTCCAAAAATTAGGTTGCCCACAAGATTTACTAGATCCTAAACCCTGAATTTTACTACCCATTCTACCCCTTCCAGGACAGTTTTAAGACAGGAGTAAATTTTCCTGGTAACTGAGGAGTTAAGAGATGTAAAGCACATAGTTATGAACTGAGATGCAAATATTTTCTTATTTCAGACTGAGTTCTGCACTTTTGCTCCTGCATGAATAAAGTGTGAATTTGACCCATGAGAAAGCAGTTGCCCATTAATGTGTGTCAGTGCATGCTCTGTTGATTACTCTAAACATGCAGGTTTTTTGATGGGTTTTTGTGTGTGTGTGTCCATTAGAAGAGGAGTAAATGCTGGCTCCATAAAGCCTGATGAAGCCACTCTAGTGAGGCTTTGTGGTACCAGGCTGCTGCAGCTGTGGCTGTGCTGCATCCCCAGGCTTTTGGGGCCCACCTTGTGTTGAGACTTGGAGGCTTGTTTTTGTAGACTTCCCTCAGTGGCACTGGTGGCTGAAGGGGTCCTATTGTCTCACTGTGCCATCAGGGGACCTGAGGAGCTGAAAAAAAAATACCTTCTCCTTTTGTCATTGTTAATGTTGTTTTTCTCAGCTGGGGCAGTTCTCTGGTGTAGGTTCTTGTGGTACTGCTCAAATATTTGTGCTGGTGTCATGGAGGGGCAGCATCAGGCAAGCAACAAAGGGAGAAGTATCTGCTTATCCTGTACAGTCGTGTCTGTGGTACTATGGCTATCTAAACCAATTTTAACTGGGACTGCCCCAGTCCTGCTTTCTAGTGTTCACTGATATGATGATGATGAGTCTGTTCTGGGAACCAAACTGGTCAGAGGCTGTTCTTGAGATCCTGGGATGGGATGTTTGTTTAGCTGTGATAGGAAAGTTCTCTTGAAACATGGTCACAACACTCTTAACCTGAAGGCTCAGAACACTTTGTCAAGGGTTGATCAGACTGACTTGTGGTCTTAGGAAAGAAAAACCAGGCTGGATTTTTTTTGGAAGTTGCAGAAAATGAGGAAATCTGACTGGCAGACTTATATGAAAATCACAGTTTGAGAGATCTGCAAAGGAACTGTGTCAGATTCATGCTATGAATATCATGATCCAAAGCAATATTAAGCCCAGTTTCCCAACACCTCCCCCCCCAAAAAAAAAGTCTGAAAAAGCACTTGAAAGAAAAATAAATAGATGTACAGGTAATTCTAGATCTGCAGTAGCTGCTTTGATGGTGTTAGCAGAAATGCTATAGTATTTCCTCAGTGCATCTACTGATACCTAGGTAGGCATTGCTCTGAGGAAATCCAGTTCCTGATTTTCCAAAAGTTGCCAGCATTTTCCCTCAAGGAAAACTTTCATCTTTTTCTGTTGGGTTTGTAACCTCAGCTCTTGGGATTTCCCTCATTCCAAGTGGGATGAGGCCAGGATGCGTGTGGCACTGTGATTCACTGGCTGGCATCTTGTCTTGATCCACTGCACAGGGTGTTGGACTAGAAATGGGGACTGTTGGGTTTTGTGCCTGACTGGCATGGTAACCTTGGGCAAATTCCTTCCACTCTGCTTTATTTCACTCTTCTGCAGACTGGAAGAAAGCAGTAACCCCTGCCTATCTCCTTAAAATTGCATGAAAGCCTGTGTAACCCACAGCTCCTAAGGACCATTGTGAATCCAGACAAAATTTCTGCCCTTATCAAATAAGACATTTTCCTTTTATTGTTGTATGAGTCAGTGGGAAAACTTGTCTTAGATCTTGTTGGAGCATTTGAGACATGTGGACTCATGGCTGCTGGACAGGAGGCACTGACACTGAGTGACTCATGGCTCCCCTCAGGGACAAGATGATGTTTATGCAGTCAACTGGAAATAATACTTTATATGCAGATAGTCCAATTCACATCTTGAGGCAGCTTCCGGTGCATTAAATCCAACAGCTGTAGTGAGATCTGCAAATGCAATGGGCTGTTACATGCCTGTGACCTGGCAGGGAAGGGAACAGGTGTGAATGCCTCTTGGAACTGAGTTTTTAGGAGGCTTAGAAGGGAAGAAGAAGAAGGAAAAAAGAAGGGGATAGTATTGAAAAATATTTTCCCTTATATTGGTTCAGTGCCTAGATCCTACACACGACATACAACACACCTGATGGATCCTGCTATTTTTTTGCCCTTGGGTCACGTAGCAGGATGCAGTGCTGGGGCACCTTAACACATGCAGGGTATGCTGTGTGCTTGCACCAGAGGGGATGCCAGCCTGCTGCTGGCTGGAGGGCTGAATGCTCTGCTTGGATTGCAAAAAGTTATGTTCTCAGCCATGGAAATCACTGATTCAACATGCAGCACTGGCAGCCACGTAAACAAAGGTTTGACTGAGATTCGGGTTGCTTTGGGAGGGGAGTAAGATTCCTTTTTTTTTTGAAAGATAGTTTGCTATTGCCATGGTTACAGGAATTGCTGCACTGGTCTCTTCTCCATCCCTCTGGGTACTTTCCTTTTGCTGATGCCAGAATTTCCATGAATCTTCTTTTCTTCCTTAGAGTGTGGCTTGGAGTTAATGTCTCTTTCAGAGTCCCTTAGCCTGCAGGTCTGACTGGACATGCCTGCAAACAGCTTCTTCCTTTCTCAAGCATGCCAGCAAGTGACTGCCTCTTGGCCTCCGTTTCCAAACAGCCACTCTCTTTCATTACTTTTTAAAGTAATGCCATGGCCTTTTAATTTTTCCATTTGCAAGCAAGACCAGCTTGCCAAAATCAGCTTTTATGATTTTGCTTCCTCCTCTCTGGACCAGGAGTGAAGCAAACAGGCCTGACATTGTCCTTCAGCAGTTCTCCAGTGTTTGCTCTGAGGTGTCTTAGCTGAAGCCAGCCTTTCCTCTTGAGTTTTCCTTCCTGCTTTTTTGAATACAGTGTTGTAGCAGAAAGAGTAAATATCCCGAACAGTGTCTTAGTACCTGTACATTACTAGGGAGCACCTCAACATTGTCTGTTTCATTAAGGCTGCTTGGGCCAGGATCTCCAAGTTCAGAGTACAGTTCTTGAACAGCATGATTTTGATAAAGGTTTTATTTGATTTCCTAGCAGAAGTATGTCAAACAGCTACTGCTGCTGCCTAGTCAGTGTTACCTGATGTTATTGATGATTACACAAGATACAGCTTTCACAGACATCACATTCAATGATCTCTCTCTAATCTCTAGAGTTAAAAATATATTAAAATAATACTTAGCACTACTACTGTAAATGTGGAATAAATCCAAAGATGGGTGTGTTGCCTATTTGCATGAGAACACAACAGACAGAATAGCTGCACTGTCAGAACATACTACCCCAGGACAATGTTATCAGAGGTCCTTTACTATACTGTCAAAGTCAAGTAGGATACCACCAGGCTGAAGCTGCATCTTCAATAAGTCTGTGTTTTGCCCTTGAACAGCAACTGGAAAATATCCTTCCCTGCTGCCCCTCAGAAAGCATGAGAAATCACCTCCCTTTTCTGCTTGGTGTTTGAAAAGGCTGCACCAGGTGCTGTTGCTGCAGTGGTTAGGGTCCTAGGATGGAGGGTGGTCTTCCCCAGGATTGAAAGGTTTGTATATGCATCAAGTCCCATAAAGGGACATTTGTTATGTGTTTCTCATGAGGCAAACACAAATCAGGCTAAAGTTATCCATTAATCCTTTTGGAACCATAAGTGGAAAAATAGGGGGAGCAAAAAGGACAAAGGAATTCATGGCATTAGGGAGTGACACCTTTATTTAATAGATTCAGGATCTGAGCTGGCCTTTACAGAAATCGATTGAAAAAACACCTGCTGGTTCCTGTGAGCTGAAGATAAAGCTTTTAATGATGAACATTGGTTAGCACTTGTACAAAATGCTGCAGTTTGGGCATCTGAGTTACTGCTGGATGGCTTGCCCATGTACTTCCATCCCCTTGTAAAAACGATATTTTAGCCTGCAAAACCCGTGCAGCTCTATGGATCCAGATTAACTCCCTCCCTTACACTCCCCTATAAGTACTTGCCTACCCTGCTCATCCCTGGTGACAGTGTCCCCACCAGCACAGCAGCTCTGTGTCAGCACACCCCGGTTTTTCCACCTTTTCCCTATTGCTGCAATTCGAGTGGCAAGGATTCCTTTGAAGTTGGAAGGGAAGGGCTGGAAACAGTGTTTTTGTCTCTGCCACCGGTTCTAGCTTGACAAATATGCTTCCAGCTTTCATAAATCAGATGATCAAAGCCATCATGAAGTCAATCCTGCCATCAGGAGAGGGGATGTACCGCTGTACTGACAGCACACCAGAGCCCTGTGCGGCTTCCCCAAATCCTGCTTTTCTCAGCTGCATGCTCTGGGGGCCCAGATCTGATCCCTCCAGACCAACACAGGAAGGGGGAAGCAGCTGATGCAGGGGAGAGAGAGAATTCTTTCCATACATTTTTGGGGGGAGGGGGGACCGGGTTGGTTTGGTGGTTTTTGTTTTGTTTCGCCAGTAAGCCAGAGGTTTAATATATATATATATATATGAGTGATCTGAGACTGTATTTTGTAATATTTTTTCAGCCTTCGAAATTACATATCTTTTCTTTCCAATCTTCTGAAAGATGCGTATCAGAGGCACCTGAGAGCAGCCACAGCAGCTGCCTGATACGATCTTTACAATTAATTTGCACAACCATGTCTTTTGCAAAGGCAAAAAAAGAAAGTGTTAACGAGTTGACAAGCACACTCTTCCTTGCAGCGAGCAGAGCTGCCAGCCGCAATATTACTGCAGAGAGGAGAGAGCAGGGTGGTGGCAGAAGACCTTGAAAAAAAATACCGGCTTTGTTCAGTACGGTTACAAAGACGCCAGTTTCGTTGATGTACCAAATCTTAGCTGGCAGAGCAAGGCAATAGATTCGATAGGAACTCGGCTTGGTAAAAATTCAGGGCGGCGTGGTTGCTAGCAGGGTTCCAAGGGTGCGTCCTTGGGGTGGAAAGAAACAATGTTTAACCAAAAAGGCTTCATGAAACAGGAGCGTTTGCTAGGCATCTGCCTTCTGTAACACTGCAGGTTCATGTTCTGGCCTCACGACTGCAAATGAGGGTCTGAGGGTGGCTTTACTCTCTGAGACTATTTGCAACTAGTTCCTTAAAACTATGCAAATTTGCTTGATCTCAGTGCAGGGGAAAAAAAAAAAATCCTGCTTAGGAAAGAAGACCCAAGACCAGATCTCAAGAATAATTCGAACGAGCAAGTGAATATTTCCTTTCATGCCTTGCTCTTTTGCATTTACTCAATTTGTTCCACATGAATGTAGAAACAGCTGCATCAGCACCAGCACTGTGGCTGGAGCCTTATTAATATTTATGACTGGAAAGCAGAGCACACAAGAATCAAAATGCCTTCCTATCATTGGTTCGGGGACCCCAGCATCCATACAGCATCTTCCCATGTTTGGCAAATTTACTAGATTTATTAGAGAGTGGATCAATTTCTCAACAGCACTCTCACCCGATCACAAGAAAACTGCCCTTTGCCCCCTGCCAGCTCTTTGCTTCTCATCGTTCAATAATTTCCCAATTAAGGAAACAATTTTTCATCTCTTTTTGCACTTCCGTGGTTTATATTTTCATCTATTAAGTAGGGTTGGAGACATTATTAAATGCTTGAATTATAATTGTTTGTTTATAGAAGGGCATACCCGTAAGCCTTGGTATGAATGAGATGAAGCAGTAATGCTGCTACAGGTCCAGCATGTGCTGGGGCAACCAAGTTCACACACATGTACAGTGCCATGTACATGTAAGGTGTTGCATGGTGCCAGTGTGACCCTCAGAACCTCCTTTGGGACTTCTTACTGCAGCAATTTTTGCTGACAAGGTCCCGCAGTGAGAGTCCTCAATCTTAAGCTGGGAGTTCTATTTTCCAAGTGTGCAGAGTGGGTCTCTTGGCTGACATCTTGTTATGGCTTTTGTTTCACTAAGTAATCCTTACTTTGTCTAACAGTGAGTAACTGGTTAGCAGATAGGTGCAGGCAGTGCTCTTAGCAAAATCAAAACCTTAATGTTTTTTTTAACTTATTATTAGTAGAAACGGTGGCTTGTAGCAGCAGTAAAAGAGAAAAAAAATTTAAAAGCCCATAATCTGGTTGAATCTGGTTGTGGGGAGGATGTGTAGCAGCCCCAGATTCACCAGCATCCTCCAGCTTCATCACAGCCAGGTTCAGGGATGCACCAAGATGTGCACAGCACCATTGTGTGTATGTGCATGTGTGTGACCTGTGTCCTGACCCCAGTGCTCTCTGGTGAGCATGGCAGCAGTGAAGGGGTGCCCTTGCCCCCCCCTGTGCTCTGGGGGTTGCAGGTACAGCATGGCCACAGCCTGAGCCTCACCAGCTGAGACTTGTTGGGTGACTGTGGGGCTGATGGTGTGGGTATCCCTTGCTTCCTGTTAGGCACTTGGGTACACACCACCATCAGCTGTAGGTATCACAAACTGAAGGCAGCATGGCTTTGATGAGCTCTGGGGTTTAGGTGTTGCAGAGACAACCACTCATGTGCTTGTCAGGCAGGTGCAGGCAGAGGGAGGCAAGCTGGACTTTGCTGCTCCTATGAACGTGTCCTCTGTGTTGACGCACTGCAGTTTTCTGCTGCCTTCCTGTTTTGTTCCTTTAGGATCTCACAGCTTTCCATGCTGGCATTGATCTTCACCTATGCTTAAGCTACTGATCATTATGTTCTTATAATACCATCTCTATCTGCAGCTGTACCTTTTCTTATCAGGTGAGGTGCTGCACTGATGACTTTCCCATCAGTCAGCAATTTTCTAGAGAGCCTGGGCAGAAGCTGTGCAGACAGGACCATGTTACAACCAGGACTTTTGTTGGGGACAAGGCTACTGAGGATCACAGCTTGCACGCAGTCATGGCTACTATCAGCTTTGTCTGCTTCTTGTCTTTTCCTGCCAGCTGTCACAGGTTGGCCCAGCCATTGATACAGCCTCCTTGCAGCCCACACACAAAACCCAAGAAGGCGACAAGGCATGAAGGACCCCAGCAAAAATGTTGTTTGCCTAGATACAAAATACTCCCTTTGCGTGGGTACCACCTTGAATTCTGGGCTGCCCCTCCCTGGCCCTCTTCTAATTTACAATGATCCATGATGAGGAGCAAAACCTTGGTTTGTCCTAAATGCCTTAATGAGCTGCCTGAGGGGCGGGTCCTCCACAGTCTAGCATAATCTGTGGTATAGAACCTCAATTTTTGGGAGTTCAAACTTCTTTTTCATCTTGATATACTGTGCCACTGTGCCACACCCCTCAAGACACATAAAGCGTAGGTGCCACTTTGTGGGGGGCTGGACATAACCTCAAGGTCTTGAAGTCATTCGTGTTCTTCTGAGAGTAGCCACAGACAAGGAGATGAGCCATGAAGTGATTATGCTGAGCCATGGGATGTGAGCATGTTGTCTGAAAGGAAAAGCAAGTTTCTCCTTAGGAAAAAAGCTTCTAATGACCCACAAACTGGGCTTCAGTGCATCACACAATGCACGTATTCCTATTAACAAGTATAATGACTGAGTCCTTCCCTTGGGCTTTTCTTAGCCGGCTGCTGCAACCTTCTGCATCTGCAAGGGAGACAGGACTTTCATCAGTGACCACTTCAGTAGCTTGAGGCAGAGGCTCTGACAGGGATCACACCCAGCCTTGTAGCTGGGAGGATGGGAACCCTGAAAGCAAGGGAGGAGAGGATACAGTGGATAAAACTGGGTTGATCCTCTGAGCTTCATTCAACAAACTCTTAACTCAGGTCATGTTATTCCTCCTTTCATACGCCCGGCGAGGATGGCTGCAGAATAACCCCATCAGCCGGCATTTCACCCGCCCTGACACCATTTCTGGAATCCCATTGCCGTGCTGCTTTTACACCCTGGGAAATCAGCCGGGCGAGTGAAAGTGTTGCAGGGTTTTTTTTTTGTTCCTTTCTTTTTTATGCAGCTCGTTTCTGCCGGGTGGGGAGGGGGGCGTTGCCGAGGAGACCGGGGATGGAAGAATCCAGCCAGGGCCGGCCCCAGGGCTGGGGCAGGGGCTGCGCTGCGAGAAACACCTCGATGTGAGGCAAATACAGAGAAGAAAGAGAGAGGGACCGGCAGCTAACAGCTGAACAGTTAATTTCCTAGCAAGTAATTTGCCATAAGCCACGCTGGATCTTTAGGAAACCCTCCGGTTTCAAATGCTTACCTTCGAATGGAACTCGACCTTGTCTGAAGTCTCCTGAAAGGAGCTGAATGTCTGCTGCTCGCGTCTAAAGAGTCTTGCCCAGGAATTGCTGAAAAGCTAGACCTGAAATTTCTCCCTCATCCTCCAGTAATGAAGCTGTTTATTTTAGAAATCAACATTTCACATTGTTGTTTTTTTTCTTCCAGTCTCAACAAGCTCTATACAGAAGATATACTAGAATATCTCTCTCTCACACACACACCCTTCAAAAACGTGAATTTATCTGAAGATAAAGCAGTTGGTAGGCTTCTTTCCTCCATTGCTAATAATCTGTTTTCCTTGAATTGGATTTTAAAATGGCTTCCTTTGAAGCTTCAAGCTGTTAGGAATGAGCTTAACGTGGGTATAGAGGATGTGTAAAGTCAGCAACCCCCTTTTGAGCTGAAATATCAATAGTCTAATAAATAGCTAAAATGCACGGTAAAATATGCATAATTCTTAAAAATCATAGTAGAGAGCATTCACGGTACCTGTATTTCTCACCAGCTCTGCTGTAGCCGAGTTTTGCTGCAACAGTGTTTTCAGGAGCACACTCACCGCAGCCATGGAAAGCACTGGCAATACTTTGAATCATGACCTGAAGCGGTCAGTGGTCCACTGGAGTTGCTAATCTGCAAGTTATTTTAAAACAGGTAATTCTAGATATAGATGTTGATTATGCAGTTCACGTGCCACAAACAATGTTCACTTGGAATTGTAGTTACATATTGTTTGCGAAGCATGCTCAGCCAAGTAATTAAATTGCTCCTGGCTTAGACCAGTAAGAACAGATTTTACAGGGAGCACAAATTATGAGATCTGTTCTTCTCAAGGTCCCTATAGAAAAGACAACCCCGAGAGTGTAATTTCCAGCATCCCCTTTTGGAGCCCGTAAGGCGAACAAAAGAAAGATGTGGATGCCTTGGCATATCAATCAGCCGAAACCGGGTTGGTTCTGCAGATTGCCTTGGAAGAATGCAAAAACAGGTCTAGAGCAATCCACAGGCAGCGTTATCGAGCTACATAAACGAGGTTGGAAAGATTAGGCGGATCGGCACGTGGATAAAACAAAGGAAAGAGTATATCGAAGAAAAACGACCTGGAAACGGTGATGAATTTCTACCTGTACCTCTAGAATAGCTTCTTATAATAGCGGGTCACTGAACCGCGGTTTAGCGGGGTACCGCCCGCAGCGCTTGCGGGGCTTGGGGCAGACTCTCGGGGCAGCCGCGCCCCCCTATCCCCTCACAGGCTCACACACCCCGCGGTATAAAGCAGGCGGTACCGAGGAGGAGCCGACACGGTACCTTCTGTCAGCACCGAAGGGCCCCGCGGACCCTGCCATCCTTCCCTGCTCTTCCTCCCCCCACGATCTCCTCCTCTTCAGTGGAGTGGGCATGTGCCCTGCCCGCCGCCTCTGCGGCTCTTGTAGTAACCACGGTACCGGGCTGCTGGAAAATAAGCCGGGGAAAGCATCTCTGGGGTGCACATGTTCAACCCTCCCTTGCCCACCCCCTGCCCTTTTCAGCTCCTCGCCTCTCTTCATCCCTCACCACGTGTAAATCTGCAACGAGGCTACAAAGTGCTGCGAGTCTTCAGGACTTGATTGCTGCAGCGCTCAGGGAAAAGAAAAAAATCCTTCTCTTTCCACCCCCCCCGCCCCTCAAGCCCCCGGGCCCTGTGCATCAGCACCCGCCTTGTCTATTGTCTGGCTGAGGGTCGCCAGTGACCGGGGCGGGACGAGTGGACAGCAGGGAGACGTTCCCCTTACTAGAAAGCGGTGCCGGGCGTAGCTACGGGAGCTAAATCCGACCTTTTTAGGCGGAGAAAGAAAACCTGAGCTCGGCACTGCTGGAGCGGCGGGCAGGGGTCGCTCCGGGAACGGCTGGGCACGGGGCAGGGTGGGCGGGAGAGAGGTGACACCACGCAGCCCGTGCGAGGGTGAATGAACGGGGGCTGAGGGCGCGGGGATCCCGATCGCCGGCTCGGGCATGTGCGGGCAGGGGGGGCGGCAGACACCGGTGTTTTGTTGTGCCCCGGCGAGGAGGGAAGGGAAGTGTCCCGCCGACGCCGTGAGAACGGAGGCACGGGTGAGGGGCGGGGGAAGCCGGCGGGCTCCCCCCCTCCCCACGGCAACGCCCGCTGCTGCGGCAGGGAAAGCTGCTCGCCTCGGCGAACAAAAGGCTGCGGCGGGAGGGCGGAGGGACGGCGGCAGCCAGCGGCGCGGCGGCGGGGCCGGTTCACACACGGGCGGCCAACAAAGGCGAGGGATGGGCGGGTCCCGTGGAGTGGAAAGGGTCTCCGGAGTCTATCCCCGGGTCTTGGGCGGCCGCCGCACCGCCCCACTGCGAGCCTTTGTCCCCCTTGTCAGCGGCGAACCGGGGCGGTGGCGGTACCGGTACCCGGCGGCCGATCCCGGATAAGCCCCGCCCCTCCCCCTCCTGCCACGCCCCGTGACCCGCGCCCCGCCCACCCGCGGCGGGAGACAATGCCGCAGCCACGCACCGCCCCCGCGCCCCCATTGGCCGCGCGCCGCTCCCGCATGATGTCACCGGCGGGGAGGGGAGCGGCGCCCGATTTAAGGCGCGGAGCCGGGGCGCGGCCGCTGCGGGTGGAGAAGGCGGCGGCCGTGGTAGCAGCAGCACCGGTACCAGCAGCGACGACAGCATCAGAGCGGCAGCCTCGGACACCGGCACCATGCGTGAGATCGTGCACATCCAAGCCGGGCAGTGCGGCAACCAGATCGGTGCCAAGGTACGGGCCGGTGCCCTGCTCGGTGTACCGGGTCAGAGTTCGGGTCGGTGCCCGCTCAGCCGGGCTTCATGCTTCCCGGGAGAACCTGTCTTCCCGTCGGGGAGCGCTGCTGCCGCCGAAGGGTCCGTGCGGGGCGGCTCCGGGCTGTCGCCTTGCAGGGGAAAGCGGGGGGTGTCCGCGGCGTGAATGTGGTGCGCCGTGGGGGGGGGTGGTGGGAGGAAGGGATCCAACCATGCCGTCTATCCGCTCACGTAGGCTGTGGGGGTCCCGGGCATTTAGAGGAAAGGAGCTTTGGCCAGTGCCACACCCCTCGTGGCCAAGGGAGGGGTGAGGGGCGCGGTGGCCGTCGCGTCTGGTGGGGGCCGCCCCCACGCGCGGCGAATCCTCGCTCGCCACGTCGCGGGGCTTTAGCCAAGGGGGGCGGGCGGGGCGTGGCGGCGCTGACCCTCTCCTCTCGTCCCCGCAGTTCTGGGAGGTGATCAGCGATGAGCACGGCATCGACCCCACGGGCAGCTACCATGGGGACAGCGATCTGCAGCTGGAGAGGATCAATGTCTACTACAATGAAGCCACCGGTAACGCCTCTCTGTAACGAGCTCCGTGCCCCGGTGCCGCCCGGGGGACAGGCAGCATGTCCCCAGAGCATCCTGCCCTGGTGGGTGTGTCCCAGCTCCCTCCCCCCCGCAGCGGTAACATCGTGGCACAGGTTTAACAGCTGCTTTGCATCCCCTTGCATCCCCATCCCAACCACCTCTCTCCGAATTCCCTCGCTCCCTGCATCCCAGGCAGCAAATCGCGGGGAAGTGGACAGGAGCCGTGCTGTGCTCCTGTGGCACTGGCCCTGCAGGGCTGTAACTCTGGTGCTGGTTCCTCCTGCAGGTAACAAGTATGTCCCCCGGGCCATCCTGGTGGACCTGGAGCCTGGCACAATGGACTCTGTTCGCTCCGGCCCCTTTGGACAGATCTTCCGTCCTGACAACTTTGTCTTTGGTGAGTGAGCGAGGGGTGGCAAAGGTTGGTAAAGGAAAGGTTGGCAAGCAAGCGTGCCAGGGACCTGTGGGACCTGAATCCCAGCAGCTCAGTGGGGATGGAAGTGAGGGGTGAAGCCATGGGGCGGGAGGAGCGGGATCAGCTGGATCAGCTGTGTTCCTTCTTCCCCGTGGTGCTAACGTGGTCCCTCGCTTCTGGTCTGCCCTCTAGGTCAGAGCGGAGCTGGCAACAACTGGGCCAAGGGGCACTACACAGAAGGTGCCGAGCTGGTGGACTCTGTCCTGGATGTGGTGAGGAAGGAGTCTGAGAGCTGCGACTGCCTGCAGGGCTTCCAGCTGACCCACTCGTTGGGCGGCGGCACGGGCTCCGGGATGGGCACCCTCCTCATCAGCAAGATCCGCGAGGAGTACCCCGACCGCATCATGAACACCTTCAGCGTCATGCCCTCCCCCAAGGTGTCGGACACGGTGGTGGAGCCCTACAACGCCACCCTCTCTGTGCACCAGCTGGTGGAGAACACGGACGAGACCTACTGCATCGACAACGAGGCCCTGTACGACATTTGCTTCCGCACCCTGAAGCTGACCACTCCCACGTACGGAGACCTCAACCACCTGGTGTCGGCCACCATGAGCGGCGTCACCACCTGCCTTCGCTTCCCCGGCCAGCTGAACGCCGACCTGCGCAAGCTGGCGGTCAACATGGTGCCTTTCCCCCGGCTGCACTTCTTCATGCCGGGCTTCGCCCCCCTCACCAGCCGCGGCAGCCAGCAGTACCGAGCCCTGACCGTGCCCGAGCTGACGCAGCAGATGTTCGACTCCAAGAACATGATGGCCGCCTGCGACCCCCGCCACGGTCGCTACCTGACGGTGGCTGCTATCTTCCGGGGCCGCATGTCCATGAAGGAGGTGGACGAGCAGATGCTCAACGTGCAGAACAAGAACAGCAGCTACTTCGTGGAGTGGATCCCCAACAACGTGAAGACGGCCGTCTGCGACATCCCCCCGCGGGGCCTCAAGATGTCCGCCACCTTCATTGGCAACAGCACGGCCATCCAGGAGCTCTTCAAGAGGATCTCGGAGCAGTTCACGGCCATGTTCCGGCGCAAGGCTTTCTTGCACTGGTACACCGGCGAGGGCATGGATGAAATGGAGTTCACGGAGGCCGAGAGCAACATGAATGACCTGGTCTCTGAATACCAGCAGTACCAGGATGCCACTGCTGATGAGCAGGGGGAATTTGAAGAAGAAGGAGAGGAGGATGAGGCGTAAAGTTGAAAAGAGTAGGAGTTAAGTATAGTCTGAGCAGGCAAGTGTTCATTGAGAGGAGGAATCTGTGCAGTTGTGCTGAAGCATGCATTTTTTCATTTGGTGCTCTCCACTGTTGCTTCTGTCAGCAGTTTTGTATCCTTGACTGTCCAATGTAACAGTAGTTGCAAAAATACTTCAGAGTCTTCTGTTGAAATGGTTAACTTCTCAAACATAAAGGCTTTTTGTGTCCTAAACTGTCTCCTCTGCCTCATTTCTCTCTAGATAAAGTTTTCTCTCTAGTATTCTTCTAGTTTCTGTAGCTTCACTTCTCAGTTTAATCCTTAATGTCAGGGAGAGGTTAAACTCAATAAAACAAGTTTTCTCAGGCCATGAATTTGGCAGCATGAGTAACCTGCAGTTGCTCAACTTTAAATGGTTGTTAATTTATGGAAACTGAGGGTTCACTGTTAGACACTCCTGTGTTTAACAGCTCATCTGTTGCTGGGGGTGGGAAAGCTGCCTTAACTGATAGCAGCAAGACCCTGCATTTGGGAACCCTGCAACTCCTGATTGTGGACATACATGGTAGTGAGGTCTGAGAAGGTATTGAATTCCACATTACAAACTGTCAAAACTGATTTGACAGGAAAGCTGCAGGCTTTGCCGCTGCCATTCAGCAGTCCTTATTTAACTGTTTTCTAGGATATGGAGTACATGCATATGGGTGGCTGCCTGTGATTTGACTTGGTCATGAGATCTCCTCTGTCCACCAATCATCCTCTCAAAATATGAAAAGTCTGTGCAAAGGAACATGGGTCTTTACTAACAGACAACTTGAACTTGAGACTGAACTTTTTCTTCGGGATTCAGATTCCTGAGTTTTCCTCCAAAATAGTTATTAAGCTGCCCTTAACTGTGAAGGGATTGACTCTTCAGGGCAAAAAAATTACCTTTAGGCTTAAAGAGGTGATAGCAGATTTCTAGATAAATGCTCTGTCCAGAACATGCATCCAGTCATGGAGTAGTTAGGTAGGTACTCTGACTAAGCAGCTGTCTCCTACATTAAAGTCATGCATTTACAGGGCTGTTGTTTGATGCTCTTGGTCCCTGCAGAAGGAAATGCATCTCTGTCCGGGCAGGTGAGAGCAGTGCAGCAGCACCCTGTCATGCATCTTTGTGAAGGTAAGTGTGGGTTTCTTCTGGTGAGGGCGGGGGGATTTGTGTTGCTGTGTTTAAAGGATGCAATAATCCTGAATGATTTTACAAGGCAGTTGTAGTTATGAGATCTATAGGACTTTTCTTACTCCTACAAAAAGAGTAAAATCCCTGCCAGAGTATAGTAACTATGCCATGTGTAATATTGCTCCTTAGTTCATCCAAACAACACTTAAGGGAGTGCTCCTGTACTAAAATAAAAGTGCTGCTTGAGAACTGCTACCAATGCTACAATTACTGTGGCCCTTGCTGCTCTGAAAGAGCTGCTATCCACATGTGTGCAATCTCTTTTGTGATTCTTTAGTGAAATGCTTGCAAGGCATTACTGGAATAAAGACTTAAAAGGGAGCTACTGTGCGTGACTAATCTTGCCCTGTTTTTGCTCTGTTAATTGACCACTGCCCGCAGACACTGCTCTGTGTCTACCCTGTTCCTTTGCTGATGGGCTTGTTATCCTACCTGGAGCTCTACTATGGTGTGTAGGAAAATGGACACTTGCTAGAGCTTGTCTTCCATCTGTATGCTTCATTTTTGGTGCACACCCTTGTAAAGACAAGTGAGAAGCCTGTGCTGTCAGTAAACAAATACAACTGTATATACCCACATTAGTACCTGAATTTCTTAACACTTGAGCAGTTCTAGGATTAAGTATTAAACAGATCAAGGTTGTTTTGGTAACTGAGTTACTATGTGCAGCCCCAGGCCCTCTGGAGAAATAACAGCTTATCTGGTTGTCAAAGTAACCTTCCCTTGAGACTACCTGGCTGCATTGCACTTGAAACTGTTTAACATATAGCACCTGAGAAGGACAGCCAGCAAACAGATTTCAACAAAGTTTTACCCCAAAGATGAGAATCCAGTCTTTGATAGTAAAGCTCTTCTTTTCTGCCATGGGACAGTAGCAGGTTTCACTAGTGTTCAGCGTGTCTATATTCTAATTCTTGGTGTAATTACCCTTGTCTAACCCTTAAATATAGCCATCCAAGTGACACATTTCAGTGCAACTCCCTTACTAGAAAGTAGGATACCCTCCTACATTGCTTGCCCTTGTTTGTATTCTGTGTTTCTCAAGAGGGAAAGAAACTATAAGCAGAGATACTCTAGATAGAGAAACATGTCCTTTCATAAATCCTACGCAGCTAATTTGCCAGACATAATCTCTAGAAAAAAAATATTCAAACCATTATTTCAGTAGGAGGTCAGGGAAATCCACTGAATGGTGACACTAGAAGATACAGAGGGGACGTTTAAAACTTCTTTTTAGGAACAGTGAGTAAATTACAAAGAAGGATGAGTCCTGTACTGGGCCTGGGGGCTGCAGTATCAGTTTTGTTTCCATTGGATCTCTCAATTATGGCTGTATCTATCACCCAGGGAGCCATACACTATAAAAACTGGATACTGACTGCTGTATGCCAAGTGGAAAAAAAAAAAGTCTTCAAGTGCTCATGGTTGTATTGTTTCTGTTTCACAGAGAAAGCAGAACCACAGGAATTATTTCAGATTTGGTAATTTGATTGCCTTAGCCTCTATTGGGTGTTGATTGGTGTTTTTCCATGTGATGAACAACATGTGTAAGACTATATGTCCTGTATGAGGCATTCTATCTGGAAGAAATGAGGGTAGATAATCCACAACCTTAGTGACGTGCAGTTTAAACCACTTAAAATTATTGATAGATAGTTCTGATAGAAGATATTAATATCAAGCAATATATTTTTGTTTCAATATATCAATAGTGTCCTGCAGGGAAGCATTCTCCATTGTTGCCAATTAAAGCTGATGGCATTGGGAAAGGGAGTGACCACTTTTTTAGTTCCTTTTCTTTAGTGTGTGGCATTTTTAAGCACATTAGCAGAATGTCTTGGCCAAGGCAAACAACTCCAACAATGTTTGTGCACTGGTAGATGCAAGATGGTAAAGCTAAATAAGGCTGTAAAATCAGCTAGGTACTATGTTTAGCTTAAATAGAATTGAAGTGAGCTGCAGTAGCACTGAGATACCATCTCTCTATTTCCCTTCCCTGTTTAGTTCTAGGACCTCGATCCAAGCCATTGCACCAACAGTGTGGTATAAGTATAATCCAGTATGTGGTCTGGTTCTTCAAAAGACTTTACCATCTGTTGAACATAGACCTACATATTTTTTCCAACAGATGTTTTCTAATCTGCCAAGTGGGAGCAGTAACAATTCTCTTCTTTCCAACATATGTCAGGTGCCCGTATATATCAAATTTGGTTGCATTAAATATTTGATAGTCCTGGTGATGTAATACTCTAAAAACAAAACCTGAGGCCCATCCTTTTGACAGATGTATCTTTCCAGAAGGTAGGAGGTGAAGAACACAGTAAATCAAAGTTAGCAGTAGGATTTATAACCTGAAGAAAGAAGGGACTTCCAGAATTCTCTTCAAAAGCAGGCAAAACCCTAATCTTATGTGCAGAGAAATCTTCTCATGGGTGATGATATCACATGCTGCATACTTCAGAAAGGTATAGCACTAGTAAGTCCTTCTAGGTATCTGTGCAAACACTATGTGCTTAAAGAAACTGCAATGGCCTGACACAGTCCTTATGGGATACTGCAAAACACAGCTCTGATGCCCAGAGGGACTGTGGTACAAGAGGGACAAGTTTTCCTATCTCACCAGAAACAGCTGGGGCATCTAGCAATACTTTTGGCAGTAGGGGTAGTTCTCCCCTTACTTTCTTTATCTTTTGCCCTTTTCCTCTAAGGTCCATGACAAAGTTATGTGTAAAATCAGGATGAACCCTGGAAGAGGGCAAGCTTCATGGTTGGTTGTTCTACTGAAAATATTTTTCAAAAGAAAGCCCCTAGAAAAACATGCCTCCTTGTCTTATTATATTTTTAAAGAAACTCTATTATAGTATGTTAAAATCTGCTTCTCAGTGGGAGGTACCTCAATTATTGCTTTCTGTTTAATGAGGCCTAATATTTTTGTTTGCTAAAGCTAAGAGGAAGCAAAATCCTTTCTGGAGAAATACTATGACTACCCCTTGTTTGGTACACATGCTTTATCCTGAAGGATCATAGAATCATGGAATATGCTGAGTTGGAAGGGACTTTTCCTTTCCAAGTTAAAGCACAATGAACATATACTTGGAGATCATTCAGCTGTGGTGCCTAGGAGCTATGGGTAATGTTTTCCCCTGAATTTGCTCTCTGTAGCAGGGAGGCACTGTGTTCTCAATGAGAAATAATCCCTTTCTCAGTTTTCCTGTGTATTTTTCAGTTGCTTCTGCAATTCCACAGAACAAAGCTCACGAGTCCCTTGTTGTGTTATGTGTGCCTGAGATAATCCAAGTAAGGTTATTCCCCCCCATCCCTTTCTTCCATTCAAAACAAACCTTTGTAAAGGAGCTAATCTTGTATGTGACTATATTTTTTTTTCTTTGAGAATTTTCCCCTTTCTGATCTAAAGTCATCCATGTTGAGCACCTGCCTTTAGATACTCCAGCAATCACCTGTCCTGGGCTGATTGCTGGGTTTTTTTATTAAGAAGGGAAAGAGCAGAATATGGCATCTCCAATACTTCCATCTTGGGTGGTTGTTATCTTTAGCTTGCCTACATGGAAATTCAAAATGGAAGCAGCTGGTCACAGGAAAAGTGCCTGAGGCCATGGTGCCTTTTGGAAAAAGACATTTCTTGGCCCTGACTCTACTGCACACTTATCCATTTGGAGCCTTCTGAGCATTAGGATCTTAGGCACAGGAAGGGTATAGGGGGGTGGGGATGGTGAAGATGTGAAAGCTACCCCTGCACCCGTTCTGTCAGGAAAGGACACAGTGCAGGTGAGAACTCTTTTTCCTTTCCCTCAACAGTTTAACAAGAAGTGAACTGTTTCCTTGCTTCTAGCTTCAGTCCTATTTCAAGTATTTTATTTGTGACCCTGCCAGAAAGAAAAACTGTCTTTTTGAAGTGTATGTGTGTATGAGAAGGCTATTTACTTACAGTATCTAAGCAAAAAAGAAATAATTTAAGAGTAGGTCATTCCTTCCTTTCCTTTCAAAGTCATTTTTCCCTTACGGGCAGAATTCCACTCGTAAGGGAGGAGGAAATCAAATCAGCTTTGTTAAATTCTTGTTTATGAATGTTTGATTCTTGTACGGTAGAGATTTTCCAACTGGTCTCAATTTATCCATGTGTCATCTTCTATAATCAGATTAATTTTCTGATTTTGCCTACTTGATAATTTTAAGGCATATTTTCTTTTTGGTAAATAGAAATGTTAGTAGTAACCCAGATTTAGCAGAATGTGAAAACATTTGCTACAGAGGATGAAATGGCTACCCTGGCAAAGGTTGTGAAGCTTGTTCAGTAAACAGTTCTCTGTTTTGCACTGAATAATGTTTCCACATTTTCTATGAATGTAATAGAAAGATAATACCTGCCTTCATAGTAGTAATTATTAAGCAGGGTTTTCAAGCAGAATTCAAACGGTCTCACAACAACCTTTACAAGCACCAGATTAAATTCAAGCATTGCCTTCTTGCAGTCTGCTTCTCTGCATCTAGCATAATTCTGGGTTTTATAATTACTAAATTAATTGTATGGCTGGTTTTTGGCAATTTCTGCTGCAAATACAGCTCCATCCTAGCAGGCAGGAAGAAACAATGACTGTGGATTAGAGATTTCTAGGGCCCTGAGAATACTGCCCCCACCAGAAGTGGGTAGCTCTATGGGCTGGGCTGATTCAATATCCTCCAGCTGTTAACAAGGATTTCTCTCACCCTGCCTCAGATGTTACCTTTATTATTTCCTTTAGGCAGTTGCAGGGCATGTCTGACCCCTCTACCAGTCAGTTCTGCTCCCTAAACTCTGCTGTCAGGAACAGTAAACTGGGGCTGGGAAAAAAAGCTTTTTCTTGGATTAGGGAGTGTGCCAGAGAGAGAACTGGTGCAAAGGAGAAGGAAAGGACAGGCAGCTGGAAGCAGGAGAGAGCAGAGCTCTGACTGTTTTGGTCAGTTCAGCCATGTAGTGTGACAACATCCTGAACTCTCCCTTAAGGAACCCAGGTTATTTTAAACAGGGTATGCTGAATGCCACCGCAAACTACTGCATCTCGTAGCAAACATCACAAGATGCAATTTAGAGTTTGCTTGGTGTCAGCTTGAGTTACAAGTAACTATCAGATTGCAAGTTAAAGTAAGGAGGCTAAGGAACAAAAGAAACAGTGACTAGCAGATCAAAGTCACTATCTGTGCCTCCTTTCTTGATGACATGCCGGAAATAAGCTACCCTGGAAAACATGATATTGACATTTCATTTATATTGATGCTGGAATCTTAGTCATCTCGTGACTGGAGGACCCAGTTTGTAGAGATAGCAGATGTATTTCATCTACTGAGCCATCTTAAAAGGTAGATGCAGCCTGGATGGGGGCAGGAGCCATCTGGCTGCTACCCATCACGTCTGGTGTGCCAAGTGGAAATAATGAGAGGCTGCATTGTTTTGCCTTTCTTCTCAGTAAATTGCTGCCTGATGATGATCAACACATTTTTTTCCTGTTCTGGAGTCATTTTGTGACATGTGATCATGTTTATTATGGTAGCTTTGGAAGACGAATGAGTGGGGTTCTGTCTGCTGTGTCCTACACAACCATGTTCACAGAAATCCTGGGCTCTCAGAAGTTATCATTTAAGTTCACTCAAGAAGCTATAGGGTATGGAAGAAACACTGGGTTCATGAGGAAAATTCCTTCAAAAGGAGCATGGGTCATTTTAGAACTGAGAGTGCCATAAGCTGCTCTGTAATGAGAGGTTCTCTCAATGATCATCCTCTCCCCTCTTTTGTTCTTGGCCAAACACAATTCCCCAGGTACAATAAACACAAGCACAGAGAAATCAACAATGAAAATGCTTTTGCTCATTCATGAATACATGCTCAGAATTGTAGTACTTAATTGCTTCTAGTGTCTGTAGTGGGTTGTAATTTTGAAACAAAAATAGATTTTCCTTTTGTGGTATTTTATGACTAGAATTAAAAATATGATCACGATTATTCCACCTTCTTGCTGGCAGAAATATTCTTCTGTCTTGGTGAAATCAGACAGTCCTCATCAGGTGGGAATACTGTAGTCACCAAGTAGAAGGCAAACAATAAGCTAATAAGCAGAGCCTGCTCATTTGAGCACCAACAAAGACTCAAAAAGTCATGTAGCCTCTGGAACACATGCCTGAGGAACACATGATATCACCCATCACAAGTATGTGAGAATAAAGCCATAGGCAGACATTTCGTATGCCCAAGTGGCTTTCACATTTGTACATTTGTGATTCTTTTGTGAACAATAGGATATTACTGACTGACATGAAAATGTGGGATCCCTGTTGCCTCCCTCCTGCATCCATCGCCTTAGCTCTGCTGTTGCCTTGACAACAGGCAAGGCAGGGTTGATGCAGGCAGGGAGCAGGCTGTAGGGCTGCTCAGTTTTGGCTGCTGAGGAGCACAGGGTCACTCCTGGGTACGTGCACTACCCTTTGTATGAGTGGGAGAGCTTTGACTTTCATTTACAATTTGGACTCTTAGAATTTATGAAGTTAAAAAAATACAAATAGGGAATTCCCGTATCAGTTAAAATAGTATTGGTAGCTAGGACTTGCTGAAGTCCTTGCCAAAAAGGAGGGCTCCAAACTGACACTGAAGCAATCAATGTTTGATTTGCTTCACTATGTGTTCATGGATTCAGCTTTGCTGTAGATGAATTTACACATATATACATGTACCTCCCTAAGGCTACTCAGTTTTAAAACCTGGAGCTACATCCCCCCCAAAACAATGAGGATCTACAAAGAAATTAATGCTATAGCAGCTAGGAATTAGTTTCTTAATAAAAGCTCCAAATCCCCAGTGGAATGATGATAAAATTATAGAAGGTACACTATGTCCATGTGGGAATAAGACAGTTCAGGGAGTGTCCAGTTGCCTTCAGGAGGGGAATCAGGATCCTTCAAGATAGTTCTTTGTAGATTGTCAAGAATACTTTCACACCTGAAAAGGTCTTCAAAGGCTGTGTGGTTCCCACAGAGATAAAGTTCTGTGGCCATTCTACCAGTATTGAGAAGACATAGCCAAACCCAAAAGGATGCATCTAGAAGTGCATAGGCATGAGTTGCTTGAGCAATAACAACGACTGCCAGTGATTAAGAATTACAGCAATATGTCATTTCCCTGGCTCTTGTTCAGGACAATCAGTCCTACCTCTCAGCCTGTCCTCACATGACAGATGCTTGGGTTCCTTAGCCACCTTTGTGGCTATTCATTTGAGCCCCTCTAGTATGTCCACCTCCTTCTTGTACTGGGGAGCCCAGAATCACGTGCAAAACTCCACGTCTGTCTCACCACAACAGATCCTCTTTCACAACCTGCTGATAACTCTCTTCCTAATACAGCCTAGGTTACTGTTGGACACCCAATTTGGTGCCCATCAGGACCCCAAGTTCTTTTTTTGCCAATCTGTTTTCCACCTGGGTGGCACCCAGGCTGTACTGGAGCCTGGAGTTGTTCCTCCCCAGGTGCAGGACTTTGTTGCTCCACTTGTTGAACTGTATGGGTTTCTCTCAGCCAGTTTCTCTAGTCTGACAGGATCCCTCTGGATGGCAGCAGGATGCTCTGGCCTATTGGCTTCTCTTCATACTTTTGTGTCATCATCAGACTTGCTGAGGGTGCACTTTGTTACCATATGTCATTACTGAACATATTAACAGTGTTGGGATCAGTCACTGGGGAACACCACTGTCCTTGTTTCACTGGAGTAGAATTGCTGGCCAGCCATGGAGGGAAGGCCATCAGTAGCTCTGAGTCAGCTGGGAGCTTAAGTCAGGGCAGCTGACACCAGCTGACTAACAGGTGTATCTCATGGCTTACCTCATGCTCATTACAAAAGGGGGAAGTGTGCTGAGAGCAGAGGTTTCTATTTTCTGGGGGTTCTCTCTCTTGGTCTCCTGTTCCTTCTGCTGCTCCTGAGGGCCAGGCTGAGTGTAAGCTTTATATACTTAATGTGTGTCTTAGTTTTGTTATTTCATTAAATCTGTTTCTGTTTCAGTCCATGAGACTTCTCTTCCTGACTGCTGATCTCAACTCTGTGTCTGGTAAGATCATGGAGCAGATCCTCCTAGCGGCACTTCTGGAGCAGAAGATTAGTGAAGAAGTGTTTGGGTATAATCAAGATGGCTTCACCAAGGGCAAACTGTGCCTGACAAACCTTATGGCCTTCTATGAAAACGTCACAACATCAATAGACAAGGAAAGAGCAACCAACATCATTTTACCTGGACCTAAGCAAAGCCTTTGACATCCTGGTGTCCCATCTGGTAAAATATGGGTTTGATGGATGGACCACTTGGTGGATAAAGAACTGGCTTGATGGCTGCACCCAAAGGGTGGCTGTCAATGGGTCCATGTCCAAGTGGAGGCCAGTGACAAGTGGAGTCCCTCAAGGGTCAGTACAGGGATAGTTCCTGTTTAACATCTTTGTTGGTGACACGGATGGTGGCATTGAGTGCACCCTCACTGATGACCCCAAGATGTGTGGTGTGGCTGACATGCTGGAGGGAAGGGATGCCATCCAGAGGGACCTTGACAGGCTGGAGAGGTGGTGCTATGCCAACATCATGGAGTTCAACAAGACGAAGTGCAAGGTCCTGCATCTGGGTTGAGGAAATCTGAAGCACTTATATGGGCTGGGCAGTGACTGGATGGAGAGCAGCCCTGAGGAGAAAGACCTGGGGGTGATGATGGATGAGAAGCTCAACACAAGCACTCAGTGTACACTTGCAGCCCAGAAACCACCTGGATCCTTGGCTGCATCAAGAGAAGCGTGGCCAGCTGGTTGAGGGAGGTGATTCTCCCCCTCTACTCTGCTCTCGTGAGACCCCAGCAGGAGCACTGTGTCCAGTTTTGGAGCCCCTGTTACAGGAGGGCCATGGAAGGGATGGAGCATGTCCAGAGAAGGGCCATGAGGATGATCAGAGGGCTGGAGCACCTGTCCTGTGAAACAGAATGAGAGAGTTGGGGTTGTTCAGTCTGAAGATGAGAAAGCCCTGTGGAGACTTTGTTGTAGCCTTCCAGTATCTGAAGGGGTCCTACAGGAAAGCTGGTGAGAAATCTTTTAGGATTTCAAGTAGTGATAGAAGTATGGGGAATGGATTCAAACTAGAGGAGGGTAGTTTTAGCTTAAATGTTAAGAAGAAGTTCTTCACCATGGGGGTGGTAAGACACTGGAACAGGTTGCCCAGAGAGGTGGTGGAAGCCCCATCCCTGGAAGTTTTTAAGGCCAGGCTGGACAGGGCTCTGAGCAAGCTGACCCAGTGGGAGATGTCCCTGCCCATGACAGCAGGGTTGAAGCTAGATGATCTTAAAGGTTTCTTCCAACCATGAAAATTCTATGGTTTTATGATTCTGATTCCCTGTCTCAGCTGGGAAGGGGTCATGGGGTGAGAGAGTAAACTGCTTCAGTTTAGGCCCAGATACAGGCTAAATGAAGAAAACCACCAGTGGCTAGCTTCTGAACTTCATGCTGCTGATCTCAAGCTCTCAGCCTAGCAGTTCATCCAGTTTTCACTCCCTCTTGCTGTCCATTTTTCTTGGATATACCTCATCATTTTGCTTACAGGGATGTTATAGGAGGCCATTTCAAAAGCCTCTACAAAATAAACAATGTTAACTACTCTTTGTTCATCTACCAAGGCAGTCACTTTGTTGTAGGAGGCCATTGACTTGGTGAGGCATGACTGCCCCTTCATAAATCCATAATAACTAGTCCCAGTCATCTTCTTAACCTTAATATGTTCAGAATTAGGTTTTGGAAGAACTCATTCCATCATCTTTCTAGGAACTGAGGTGAAGCTTGCTAGCCCAGAGTTCCCCCTTCTTGCCTTTGAAGGCAAGTTTGAAGTTAAAGTAATGCTTTTTTGTTTTCCAAGTCCCTGAAAACCTCACAGATTGGCTTGATCTTTCAAAGATTATCAAGAATGTCTCCACAATGGTATCTGTCAGCTCATTTGTCACTCAGAGTTGCATTTCATCAAGACCCATGGCCCTTTGTATGTTCAATTTATTTAGATGTTCCCCCAGATGATCTTTTTCTACCAAGAATAAGTCTTCATCACCCCAGACTTCCCAGCAGGTCTCAAAAGATTTTGATTTGTAAGGGGATATCTTAGTAGTGCAAAACAAGGTGAAGATGACACTGAGTTACCTCAGTTTTTTCCATGTTCTTCTGTCACTATGTCCTCTTCCATATTCAGTAGTGGGTGTATACTTTCTTTTGCTGAAGACACACATACAGATGTTCTCCTCACTGTCCTTCATGTCCTTTGCTTTTACTTTCATAACCTTGTACATTAGGACAGTGACTCTGTGTTGCTCCAGGATACACCTGAGTCTACTTCCAGATCCTGAAAGCTTCCTTTTAATGTTTGTGTTTACTCAGGAGCTCCTTGTTCATTTACACAGCTGTCCTGCCACCTTTGTTTGAATTTCTTGCTTGTTGGCATGAACCATTTTTGAGGCTGAAGGAGGTGATCCCTGAAAGTCAACCAGCTCTCCTGGACTCTTCTTCTCTCCTGGACTTTTCTGTCCAGGATCATCTCCCATAGAATTCTTCCAGACAGATATCTGGGAAGGCTAAAATCTGCTCTCCTGAAGACTAGGGAATTGTGACTCTGCAATTTACCTTGTTCCTTTCCATCAGGATCTTGAAGTTCACCATCTCTAGGTCACTGCAGCCAAGGCTGCCCTGAGATTGCACAACCCTGACTACTTCTTGCTTGCTTGTATTATCCAGTCCAGCAGAATATCCTCTCTTATAGACTCCTTGATCATCTGTGACAGGAAGTTATCACTAATGCGCTCTACAAAACTCCTGGATTGCTTGTACCCTGCTGTGTTATCCCTACAGCGGACACTGGGAAGATTGAGGTCCTCCCTGAGAACTTCTTCCAGTTGTCTGAAGATCTTATCTACATCTTTTCCTGATCAGATGTTTAGCAGACACCCACCACAACCGAGTGCACATCTGTTTGCTTGCTAATCCTGACCCTTTCTCTGGCTCATCATCCAACCCCAGGCAGAGCTCTGTGTGTTTCTGCTGCTCTCTCACAAAAGGGCAACTCACCTTCCAGCCTGTCCCCCCTAAAGGGCCTGCAGCACTCCAGCTGTGCGAGCTGTCCCACCATTTCTCTGTGATCCCAGAGAGATCACAGTCCCGCAACAGGGCACAGCTCTCTAATTCATCACTTTTATTGCCCAAGCTGCATGTGTTGGAGTCTCCTCCAACACCAGGCACCCAGGCCTGCTGATGGCCTGGGAAAAGTGCAAGAGCTTGCCCTGATGTGTTGTCCACTCAGCACTTGCATATTGTGGACTCACTGGAGCTCTGGTGTATTGAATACGAGGTACATTGTTTCTGCATCCTCTTTATCAGCCCACTCCAAAGCTTCCTCATTTAAGGTGGGTTGTCATCTCCCCTAGTTCTAGCTTAAAGGTGTCCTTGCTCGTTTGGTCAGCTGAGTGGCAAAGACACTCTCCCTAGTGAAAAGTTTACAGCAGTGATTTGATTAACATTTTATAGTCAAATTCAATAGTTCCTGCACCATCCATTACAGATCCTACTGAAATGTATTTCAGATATTTTCCTTGGCACTAGTGTGTGTGGGTGCAGATGTGTATCTCAGTTCAAATATATTGCTGCCATTGTTGATCTTAACCTGTCCCTCCTCCCTCAGTCATCTGCCATGTACTTACAGCTCAGTTTATTTCTCTGTGGGAATGAGCAGAGATGCTGGGAAGAGGATCCAAAATCTTCCAAAATTAGGTGTATGGCATGTGTCTGGTAAGATGGAACATAATCTCACTTATACCAAAGAAGATACCCCACTCCTAGGAGCACTCAAACTGCTGTCATGGCCAGGAAAAAGCCATTCTTCGGCAGCAACATGAAGTTTCACTCCAGTCTTCTGTGTTCCTGAAATTTTTGCCCTGCACATGCAGGTTTGGCAGCATTATCTGAAAGGGGCTCTGCGCTTCTTGAAAAGGGCTGTGGCCTCTCTCGTCGCCACTCAGTCCCAGCTTATTTCAGGTGCCTGAGCTACAGGCAGAGAATTCTTGCACCTTATACCTAATGAAACACCATTTGAGAGTCGGAGCTAGAAACACGGGCTTGAGGGTGTGTCATGGTTTAACACTGGCCTGGCAACTAAACCGAGTAACAGACGCTCTCTATTAAACTCTCTCTCCTCCCTGAAAAGAAAGGAGAGAGAATAAAGGAGAGAGACTTATGGGCTGGAAACTAAACTACACAACTTTAATGAAACAGTAATGATAAATAGGAAAAATTACTAAATATATACAAATATACAGGAAAATGGATACCACATTCCTCCCCCCTTCCCCCCAATAGCTCTCATGTCACCACCGAGGCTGCAGGGCAGCCCTGGGAAAGTCCAGGCTGGACTCCTGGAGTTGGCAGCAGTTGGGAACTGGAGGCAGGAACACACAGATAAGGGCTGGCACGGATCAGGAGCACAGGCAGACGAATGGACGGGATCTTTCCAGGATGCCGGGAAAGGCAGGAAGGGCAGGCAGCCGGAAGCTGGAAGCAAAATCTGGCTTGGCCTTCGTGATCCCTCAAATTTATACTGAGTATGACGTATATGGGATGGAATACTCTGTTTGGTCAATTCTGGCATCTATCTTGTCCGTTCCTCCCCAAAGGAGGGATGCAGGTGGGACCTCTTTATGTTTTCCTCAGAGCTGAGCAGTGTCCTTGGCTCTGCACACCAGTCTCTAGCAGTAACTATAAACATCGAGTGTTATCAGTCCTAGAAGCAGACACTGTCTGAGAAACTTGCTGTTAATTTCAGTGAGTGCAACTACTTACAGGAGACTTAGCTAAAAGCAAAAGTACAAGACAGAAAATCACCTTTATCCTGGCCCAAACCAGGACATTCCACCCCTTATTCCATACCATTTGCATCATGCTCCAATCATTACGATCTCTTATCCCTAAACATATCTATACACAAATTATTACTCTCTGTGCTAAAATTCACTAAGTAATTCAGTCTATGATTGCAGATGCTCATCTATTGTAGCAGATTCTGAAAAGAAGGAGCAATTTTCACAGTTCATGTCCATGGTCCAGAAGTTGCAAGTTGCAGATGTTAACTTTAAGGAAGTTACTGGGTGCCAGCCGATGGATCTAGTTCTGATTTCATCATCACAAAATCATCCTAGAAAACACTCATAGAACACTGTTAGTTTATACAATAATTCACATAACAATAGTTAAGGTGGGATACAAGTTTATGACTCCCAAAGAGTCCATGCATTACTGATTAAGCTAGACAAGCAGAAATTAGGAATTCTCACCTAATGTTAGATTCCCTCGTGGTACACATTGTACTTCTCCATCTTTCGTCATCACCCACTAAGTGTGTCCAGGCCCTTGAGCGAAAGCAACCCCACGAATGGGTTTGCCTTTGCCCGAGGCAGGATAAACCCAAACTATTTTCCCTAGCAGATTCTTTTCATGCACCACAGGCACTTTGTCCCCATCTACTGTGTGTAGAAGATCTGACTGAGCAGGACCAGCTCGATTGATGGAACCCCTGGTATTAACTAACCAGGTAGCTTTTGCCAAATGCTTGTCCCACTTTTTGAAAGTTCCACCACCCATTGCCTTTAAGGTAGTTTTAACAGTCCATTGTACCTTTCAATTTTACCTGAGGCTGGTGCATGATAGGAGATATGGTATATCCACTCAATACCATGTTCTTTGGCCCAGTTATTTATAAGACTATTTTTGAAATGAGTTCCATTATCTGACTCAATTCTTTCTGGTGTACCATGTCTCCACAAGACTTGTTTCTCTAGGCCCAGAATAGTGTTCCAGGCTGTGGCATGAGGCACAGGATATGTTTCCAGCCATCCTGTACTTGCCTCCGCCATTGTAAGCACATAGCGCTTACTCTGGCGGGTTTGAGGCAGTGTGATGTAATCGACTTGCCAGGCTTCCCCATACCTATATTTTGACCATCTCCCTTCATACCACAGAGGTTTCAACCTTTTGGCTTGCTTAATTGCAGCACATATATCACAGTCGTGGATAACCTGCGCAATAGCGTCCAAAGATAAATCCACCCCTCGGTCGTGAGCCCATCGATATGTTCCATCCCTGCCTTGATGACCTGAAGCATTGTGGGCCCATTTGGCTAAAAACAGTTCACCTTTATGGTCCCAGTCCACATCTATTTGGAACACTTGAGCAGCCTCATCTGCTCGTTGGTCGTTTTGATATTCCTCAGTAGCTCGATATGAAGGTACGTGGGCATCTACGTGACGCACTTTTACATCAGGTTTCTCTAACCTTGCAGCAATGTCTTTCCACAGTTCAGCAGCCCAGATAGGTTTATCTCTATGTTCCCAGTTGTTTTGTTTCCACTGCTTTAACCAACCCCATAAGGCATTTGCTACCATCCATGAGTCAGTATAGAGATAAAGTTTCGGCCACTTTTCTTGTTCAGCAATGTCCAAAGCCAATTGGATGGCTTTGACCTCTGCAAATTGACTTGATTCACCATCTCCTTCATCTGTTTTTGCAACTAGTCGTGTAGGATTCCATACAGCAGCTTTCCACCTTCGATGGCCTCCTACCAGACGACAGGATCCATCAGTGAAAAGAGCATATTGTTTCTCATTCTCTGGTAGTTGGTCATATGGTGGTGCTTCTTCAGCCTGTTTTACCACTTTTTCTGGTGGCATTCCAAAGTGTTTGCCTTCTGGCCAATGTGTTATTGCTTCTACAATTCCTGGACGATCAAGTCTTCCTATCCTAGCTCTCTGTGAGAGTAAAGCAATCCATTTACTCCAGGTAGCATCGGTAGCATGATGGGAAGATTCTCTACCTGTGTACATAAAACCCAGTACAGGTAATCGTGGCACCAGGAGGAGCTGTGCTTCAGTACCAATCACTTCTGAAGCAGCTCTAACTCCTTCGTATGCGGCCAGTATCTCTTTTTCAGTGGCTGTGTAATTGGCTTCGGAGCCTTTGTAGTTTCGACCCCAAAATCCTAGAGGTCGGCCTCGAGTCTCTCCTGGAGCTTTCTGCCAGAGGCTCCGTGTAGGATCATCACCTCCATCTCCGGTGTAAAGAACATTTTTAATGTCTGGCCCTGTTCGAATTGGTCCAAGGGCCATTGCCTGCACAATCTCCTGTTTAATACTCTAAAAAGCAGCTTGTTGTTCTGACCCCCATTTAAAGTCTTTCTTCTTCCGGGTAACCTTGAAGAGAGGTTTCACAATCCGATTATATAAAGGAATATGCATCCTCCAGAAACCAACAGTTCCTAAGAAGGACTGATTTTCCTTTTTTGGTAGTTGGTGGGGCCATAGCTGTTATTTTGTTAATCACGTCCATTGGGATGTGGCAACATCCATCTTGCCACTTAACTCCCAGAAACTGTATCTCTTGTGCAGGTTCCTTGACCTTGCTCCTTTTGATAGCAAGACCAGCCTCTAGAAGGATTTCAATTATCTTCTTACCTTTCTCGTAGACTTCCTTTGCTGTGTCACCCCACACAATGATGTCATCGATGTACTGTAGATGTTCTGGAGCTCCACCCTTTTCCAAGGTATCATGGATCAGTCCATGGCAGACGGTAGGACTGTGTTTCCACCCCTGGGGCAGTCGATTCCAAGTGTACTGGATACCTCTCCAGGTGAAAGCAAACTGTGCCCTGTATTCTGGTGCTATAGGAATAGCAAAAAATGCATTAGCAATGTCAATAGTAGCATACCACCTGGCTGCCTTTGACTCCAGCTCATACTGAAGTTCTAGGATGTCCGGCACAGCAGCACTTAGTGGTGGAGTAACCTCATTCAGGGCACGATAGTCCACTGTCAGCCTCCACTCTCCATTAGGCTTTCGCACTGGCCATACAGGACTGTTGAAGGGTGAGTGAGTCCTGCTGATCACTCCTTGGCTCTCTAGTTGCCGGATCAGCTTGTGAATGGGGATCACAGCATCTCTGTTGACACGATATTGTCTTCAATGCACTACTGAAATAGCATTCGGCACCCGCTGGTTTATTGTTCTCAGCAACCCCACTACAAAGGATTTATCTGAAAGGCCAAACAAAGCATGCAGCCATTCTCCATTCTCAGTCTTAATAGCTGCAGTACCAAAGGACCACCGGTACCCTTTCGGGTCCTCGAAATCACCTCCCTTGAGGTAGTCTATGCCAAGGATGCACGGAGCATCTGGACCAGTCACTATCGGGTGCTTATGCCACTTTATTCCAGTGAGGCTCACATCAGCCTTCACAGTAGTCAGTTTTTTAGATCCCCCTGTCACTCCAGAAATAGTGACGGAGTCTGTCCCTTTTTGATTCAATGACATTAGGGTGCACTGTGCACCAGTGTCCACCAAGGCCTTATACTTTTGTGGCTCTAATGTGCCAGGCCATCAAATCCACACAGTCCAATAAATTCGGTTGTCCCTCTCCTCCACCTGGCTGGAGGCAGGGCACCTCTAAGCTTGAGCACATACAGCATTGTCAGTATGTGCATTACTGGAGTTTGCATCCCCAGTACTCACACCTGATGTACAGGGATCTTGAGTCACCAGCATATTTGAATTGGGTAAATCCACACTGGAGACTTGAGCAGCCGTCTTTTTAGAAGGACCTTTTGCCTTCGTCTTATTCAGCAACTTATGTATTTGCTCTAGGACAGCAGTAGGTTTCTGATCAAACTTTTTCATGTCCTCTCCATACTCACACAGGAGTGCCC
Organism: Heliangelus exortis; assembly: GCF_036169615.1. NCBI lineage: Eukaryota > Metazoa > Chordata > Aves > Apodiformes > Trochilidae > Heliangelus > Heliangelus exortis. The sequence goes on from NC_092423.1 coordinate 67,751,260, forward strand.
ATAGGATTTCTCTTGCTGAATTCTGTCTCTCTTGATTCCGTCTCATAGGAGGGCGTCTCCTCTTAATGGCTGCAATGCGGGGTCCTCCTTCTGTCTAAGGAAAAAAGGGTGAATGCAGTTTCTCAGATTGTCTCTTTATAGCTGAGACCCAGGCCCGACGAGGGGCCGTGACAGCATCTTCACACTCTCGTACTGTTTTAATCACATCACCCACAGTTGCAGCCACATCTGCAGGAACCCATAGCATTACTGATAGTGTATGGTTAAAAGGTGGTGGTGCAGCATGCACAAACCTTTGCATCATAGGTCTAGGGCACGGTACGTGATAAGGATCTTCAATGTCATCAGCATTATAGAGCACGTCTCGTACAGCCAATTCTTCCAGATACCTGATGGCTTTTTCAAGTTTGGCTGCTTTGACCTGTGGGCAGTCTATTTCTTCCTTATAGGGATATCTCTCCCTTACAGCTGCCAAGAGCCGCTTCCATAGGCTGGTGGTTCCAGCCTTTTCCACAAATGCCCGATCAATACCTGCATCTTTGGCCAGGGATCCCAACTGTCTGGCTTCCTTCTGAGTTAATGTTATGGTAGCAGCCCCGTCCGTCCAGCATCGGAGTAACCAAGTGAGAAGTGGTTCACCTGAAACACGGCTGTAGTCTTTTCTCAGAGTACGCAAGTCTCTCATGGAATAGGACTGAGCAGATTCTGAGTCCGAGTCCTCAGCTGACTCTGCTTTAGAGTCTCTTCTAGCTGCTCTAGGAGGAGGGGCAGTATCCTCTATCACCTGGTCGTCTTGTTCAGACGTGGAAGGGTTAAGGCTCATTTCTTATTTCCATTGTTTCCCTTTTCTCTTAGTTACAGGGTCAACAAGTAGCTGTGTGGGCTGAGGGGGAGAGGCTGTGGTATCTGCAGCAGTAGCAGCAGCAGGGCTCGTTTTCTGAGCAGCAGCAGTGTCTGTGGGGGCAGAGGCAGCAGCTGCAGCTGTAGCAGAAACACTGGCGATGCTGGCCGGCCTTATCTGAGTTGTGCCCTTGCCTGAGGGGGGGCGAGAAGCGGCTGCGGAGGCAGGAGTGGGGGTGCTCTCTGTACGAGGAGCAGCTCTCACTCTCCAAACAGCAGCTCTCGGCCTCCGAAAAGGCATGCTCAGTCTCATTACTGTGGTTTTTGTGTTACTCCTCACCAATATATGAGAAAAATTAACAACACCCACCAGAAGATTGAGAAATGAAATGCTATTGTTACTAAAATCTGGTGGAGTCAGCCCAAAATACGATGGAATGGTATAATTTCCCAAATTAAAACTGGGAGTGTAATTACCAACCAAGTTTTTTATCTCTGTATGAAACACTACTGCACCATGCACCATGATGTACCAATATTGAGGACCATATTGCAACGATGGTTCTTAAGCAGCTCTTACGAAAGAAAACCCACATAGTAACACTCATTCCAGCTGCAAAAATAGATATCACATACCCTAAATACCAAAGATACGGTATGATTGGTTTAATCTCCAACCCTGTGAAATTTCCAAAGAACAAGGTCTGATTCCAGCTCAGCAAAGCCATTCTTCCACTGGAGTTGAAATTCAAACTATGCAGGCAAATTAGTCAGAATTTAAACTGGACTTGAGCCAATTAGCTTGGGCCCCACGTTGGGCACCAATAAATCTGTCACGGTTTAACACTGGCCCGGCAATTAAACTGAGTGGCAGATGCTCTCTATTAATCTCTCTCTCCTCCCTGATAAGAAAGGAGAGAGAATAAGGGAGAGAGACTTATGGGTTGGAAACTAAACTACACAACTTTAATGAAACAGTAATGATAAATAGGAAAAATTACTAGATATATACAAATATACAAGAAAATGGATACCACATTCCTCCCCCCTTTCCCCCAATAGCTCTCACGTCACCACTGAGGCTGCAGGGCAGCCCTGGGAAGGTCCAGGCTGGACTCCTGGAGTCAGCAGCAGTCGAGAACTGGAGGCAGGAACACACAGATAAGGGCTGGCATGGATCAGGAGCACAGGCAGACGAACGGACGGGATCCTTCCAGGATGCCGGGTGAAGGAAGGGAAGCAGGAAAGGCAGGAAGGGCAGGCAGCTGGAAGCTGGAAGTAGGAAATCTGGCTTGGCCCTCGTGATCCCTCAAATTTATACTGAGGATGATGTATATGGGATGGAATACTCTGTTTGGTCAATTCTGGCATCTATCTTGTCCATTCCTCCCCAAAGGAGGGATGCAGGTGGGACCTCTTTATGCTTTTCCTCAGAGCTGAGCAGTGTCCTTGGCTCTGCACACCAGTCTCTAGCAGTAACTATAAACATCAAGTGTTATCAGTCCTAGAAGCAGACACTGTCTGAGAAACTTGCTGTTAATTTCAGCAAGTGCAACTACTTACAAGAGACTTAGCTAAAAGCAAAAGTACAAGACAGAAAATCACCTTTATCCTGGCCCAAACCAGGACAGGGTGCTAATAAATCGGCGCAGTGCACGCTGTGCTGCTGTGGAACAGAACTCAGGGACCGAACTCCCACAGGTTGTGGCAGGAGGAGTGAGCCTAGGAGGTCTCATTATTGTATTTCCAGCCCGGGACGCGCCTCTACCGCCTCACCTTCCCGCCGGCTGCAGGTGGGTCCCTACATTGAACTCATTGAACCCGGACCGGGACCCGGACCCAGGTTCGGACAATGCCGCAGCCCCGCCCCCCCACCCCCATTGGCCCCGCGCCGTTCCCCCCATGACGTCAGCGGCGGGGAGGGGAGCGGCGCCCGATTTAAGGAGCGGAACCGGGGCGCGGCCCCTGCGGGCGGAGGAGAGGGTGGCGGTAACAGCACCGGCACCAGCGGAGACGTCGTCAGAGCGGCAGCCTCGGGCACCGGCACCATGCGTGAGATCGTGCACATCCAGGCTGGGCAGTGCGGCAACCAGATCGGCGCCAAGGTACGGGCCGGTGCGGGGAGGGGGGTGGGCGCTTCCCGGTGCCGGCCCCGGGGTCGCACGCAGCCCCATCCCGGTATGAGAAACGGCCCGTGGCATGCTAAGGTATCGCACCTCCGGCTCCCCTCTCCCTGTCTTCTGGCGCTGGCCGGTATGTGCCTGAGCTCCGGTCCGTCGCTGCCCCACCTTCCTTGCGGGCAGCCCCCGCAGTACCCACCTCGCTGCCTCGCCCCTCTGCAGCCACGGCGCCGGTTCCAGAGGGAGGGAACGAGCGATATTTCAGTGCTACGGAGAACGCACCCCAGGGTGCTGGAGGTGCTGCCATCTTCTTGTAGAGGATATAGGGTCGTAAACGCCAGCTAGACAATGGGAGACCACCAAATTGAGATACCTGGGGACCACTATCCTTTGGATACACGCTATAAAATAATTAATGTGAACTTCGGTTCTCCAGATGCCTGTCACCCCTCTGCTAATTCAGCTGCTGGGGCCAGGGAAGTCTCTCTGCCCTGCCTCACCTTCCTCCCAGGCAGCTGCTCTGCCATGCCTGGGAGTGGCCGGGGGCCCGGCATGCACAGACGGCGCTGGGGTGTGTGATTGGCACTGGCCAGCTGTGGTTAATGATTGCACTTTTCCAAAAACTTCCTCTAGTTCTGGGAGGTGATCAGCGATGAGCACGGCATCGACCCCACGGGCAGCTACCACGGGGACAGGGACCTGCACCTGGAGAGGATCAATGTGTACTACAATGAAGCTGCTGGTAAGTGTGCCTGTGTCCTCAGACGTCCTTAAATAAATAGGGCAGACTTACCACTTCATTGAGACTGGAAAAATCCCTCAGCAAGAGCTGTCATCTGCCAGTAATGCCTCTGAGAGAGCTTTGTTCTCAGAATGGCTCTGATAACACAGCAGTCTCGATCGAGACAGCACGTCTCTCCAGTGAAATGCAGGGAGGCGGATGGGAGCCGTGCTGTGCTCCTGTGGCACTGGCCCTGCAGGGCTGTAACTCTGGTGCTGGTTCCTCCTGCAGGTAACAAGTATGTCCCCCGGGCCATCCTGGTGGACCTGGAGCCTGGCACAATGGACTCTGTTCGCTCCGGCCCCTTTGGACAGATCTTCCGTCCTGACAACTTTGTCTTTGGTGAGTGAGTGAGGGGTGGCAAAGGTTGGTAAAGGAAAGGTTGGCAAGCAAGCGTGCCAGGGACCCGTGGGACCTGAATCCCAGCAGCTCAGTGGGGATGGAAGTGAGGGGTGAAGCCATGGGGCGGGAGGAGCGGGATCAGCTGTGTTCCTTCTTCCCCGTGGTGCTAACGTGGCCCCTCGCTTCTGGTCTGCCCTCTAGGTCAGAGCGGAGCTGGCAACAACTGGGCCAAGGGGCACTACACAGAAGGTGCCGAGCTGGTGGACTCTGTCCTGGATGTGGTGAGGAAGGAGTCTGAGAGCTGCGACTGCCTGCAGGGCTTCCAGCTGACCCACTCGTTGGGCGGCGGCACGGGCTCCGGGATGGGCACCCTCCTCATCAGCAAGATCCGCGAGGAGTACCCCGACCGCATCATGAACACCTTCAGCGTCATGCCCTCCCCCAAGGTGTCGGACACGGTGGTGGAGCCCTACAACGCCACCCTCTCTGTGCACCAGCTGGTGGAGAACACGGACGAGACCTACTGCATCGACAATGAGGCCCTGTACGACATTTGCTTCCGCACCCTGAAGCTGACCACTCCCACGTACGGAGACCTCAACCACCTGGTGTCGGCCACCATGAGCGGCGTCACCACCTGCCTTCGCTTCCCCGGCCAGCTGAACGCCGACCTGCGCAAGCTGGCGGTCAACATGGTGCCTTTCCCCCGGCTGCACTTCTTCATGCCGGGCTTCGCCCCCCTCACCAGCCGCGGCAGCCAGCAGTACCGAGCCCTGACCGTGCCCGAGCTGACGCAGCAGATGTTCGACTCCAAGAACATGATGGCCGCCTGCGACCCCCGCCACGGTCGCTACCTGACGGTGGCTGCTATCTTCCGGGGCCGCATGTCCATGAAGGAGGTGGACGAGCAGATGCTCAACGTGCAGAACAAGAACAGCAGCTACTTCGTGGAGTGGATCCCCAACAACGTGAAGACGGCCGTCTGCGACATCCCCCCGCGGGGCCTCAAGATGTCCGCCACGTTCATTGGCAACAGCACGGCCATCCAGGAGCTCTTCAAGAGGATCTCGGAGCAGTTCACGGCCATGTTCCGGCGCAAGGCTTTCTTGCACTGGTACACCGGCGAGGGCATGGATGAAATGGAGTTCACGGAGGCCGAGAGCAACATGAATGACCTGGTCTCTGAATACCAGCAGTACCAGGATGCCACTGCTGATGAGCAGGGGGAATTTGAAGAAGAAGGAGAGGAGGATGAGGCGTAAAGTCCCCTGGTACCAAAAGAACTTCTGTAAAGCAGGCATGTGTACTGGATGACTTATGATGTTGGTGGTGAAGCATGTTTTCTAGAAACTGTGTGCCCAGTTATCCTCTCAGCATTTATAACTTCGACGGATTTCTCAGTGTAATGGTTCTGAATCCCAATTATTCCAATGTTTTTGTTTATTGTTAAGAGCACATAAAGGCATGTATTCTAGATCATGTTTTCTGTCTTTCTTAACAGCTCTATTGGATATAGAACAGGTATTTGGTCCATGTGGCAAGATGTAAATTTAAAGACATATCTTGCAGCACAGGAGTGCACCCTGATGCACTGAGACTTACATATTCACAAAGTTCATGCTTCTCATGCAAGTATCTTTCATGGTTTTTTTCTTACACAGCTCAAACCTACCTATAACCTTAATGAAAATGTAAAGCCAACTAAAATTCCCAAACCAGACAAGGTCAAACCCCTCTAACTTTTTTTTTTTACAGTTTAAGTCAGCGTAGGAATTCTTCCACTTGTCTGTTGAAGTCTTCTGCAAAACGCAGGTGTAAGTTATGCTTTGCTTCTGGCATCAGAAGCAACCTGAAAAGAGGAAAAAAAAATCATCAGACACTGATTATACAATGTATTCTGTGAGTATAAGTAATTAAAATACTTTTTGCCTTTTTCTTGCTCTTGTTTACCCAAGTGCAGAACTGAAGTAACTTGTTTAAGTACTATCCCTATGTATGTAATTCTGAATATGAACCAGAGACACAGTTGAAGCAACAAGCATACTAAATGAACCACTTTGGGGAGGATAAACTAAGCTCAGAACAAACTTTCGGGTCTTTCTTCTTTTGGTGGTGACCAGTCTTGGGAAACCAGCTGTAGGGTGTGAGCATACCCAGTTCTGCTAGCACTTCTGTGAATTTTATTAAGTTTGCTTCTTCAAAGACCAAGCAGCACATAGGTGCAGAAACCTATAGAACTGTGAATGCTGTTAGCTAACTGCTGTTTAGCCAGTGTAATGCTAGCTAGCTCTACCCAGGCCATGCAAATACAGAATTTGCTCACTATGAGACAAAACAATGTATCTGCAGTAAAATCAGCAAAAGCTTTTTCTACTTTGCAACTAGATAAAAATCAAGGCCAGAAATAAGCATGTTACTGAAAATATGCTAAATTTAAGGGTTTCTTTCTGCTTCACAGTGGAACATGTCATCTCCAGTGCAACAAAGGAAGAAGGGAACCAGGTACCTAAGTATCAATTTCTGAGAACACTATTAGTCTGACTTCTTTTATGATAAACTGACATATGGGTGAGCGCTTTAGCATAAAGACATGGAACAAGCTTCTTCACATTTTATTGCATAGCAACCTCTAACATTGTTTTCTCCTTTGCTTGTTTTCCAAAGAGAAGCTAACAGATTCTGTGATGACTTGCCTAAGTCAGCATCAGGAGAATTTCAGAGCTCAGCAAAACCTAAAAGGATGACAGGTATTCTGAGCAGGGCATGTAACTAACTATCAGAAATGGAATAAAACATCTGCACATGATTGTCAGGAAGTTCTCTTGTTCTCACCTTTTCTGTGGCATAGTGCATTTCTAAGAAGAGCTGAAGCTGACTTTGAGGTAAATACATCACTCATTTTTTTCACAAAGATGACACCAATGGAACAGTTTCCCACACTCTGCATTCATAAAAATGGGTTTAGTTCTCTTTTTTTTTTTTAAGTGTTAATCAGCACAGTCTGTTATTAAGTAGTAGTAGAGCTCTAATTTGTGTTAATCTATGAAGAAAATTCAGGTGGTGAAATTCTAGCTTTTTATTGGAAGCATTTCTGGAGATACTAGTGGAAGCATATGGTGCCCCAAGATTTTTGTTGTTTATAAAGAAATTTCTCTGAGCGTAGTTGTGCATTTTTTCTCATTCTGCTTTTCTTAAAAACACTGAAAATTCACTCGACAGTTGGAAAAACAAAATCATTGATGTGATTGTTCACATCAGCAAGGTGAATCAAGCAAACATTGGTATATCTTGTGCTTTCTGAGAACTGAGAATCTCCATTCATAGCACACAAACTCCCTATTAAATGGGAGGTCTCTCATAAGATAGAAATGAGTTATGTAATGGCAATTAGAAAGAAGAAATTTGCTTGCTTCTGTAAATGTTAGGGAATGGTTCTGTCTGTGAATTAGAAAGTGGAAAAGGACCATGCTTGGTTTCTCTTGGAGAACTTTTAGGAAGGAGTTTATGAAAAAATTATACTTTTTATTTTGCAAGAAAGGCCCAGCTAAACTTTTTGCACTGTAACTTGCTAGAGACATTTAGAATAGCTCTGTCTGTGGCAGAGACAACTTATCCAAATATATATATACATATATATATATATATATATATATATTTTTTTTTTTTTTACAGTGTGGGTTTAAACCATTTCTTCAACAATGGTTTATAAATAGTCCATCACATAACTTACCGAGAGCCTTTGATGTGCTTGTGAATGTATTCTGCATGAGCTTGGGGAACCAAAGGGTCTTTCTCACCGTGAATTATAAATGTGGGACATCTAATATCTGGCAGTAACTCTTGGCAGATACTACCTAGGGAGAAAATTAATGAAGGTCACATTTCATTTTACGATAATATGAAAGACTGAAACTGCTTTTGTAAAGGTCTGTGAACTTCACGGGGTTCTAGCTATTGCCTCTCCTCGTGGATGTTACTTCACTGAAATTTGCTTTATTATTTAGCACAAATGAACAGAGCAAATGAAGTACTTCTGTCCCACATTTCCACTAGGCTTTTTTAGTTCAAAGCAAACACATCTCTTTCCTGGCTTTGATTCCGGCTTAGATGCTTGTGTCCTTCACATTTATGCTACATTTTGTTACAATGGTTACAAGGTCAGGTTGCAAGATTTGCTACTTCTAGCAACAAGTGTATTTAGGTTATATTCATGCCCTTCCAACTTTGCAACCCTTCGCTGCCTGCAACGAATAAGCACTTACTACAACTTACGCTAGACCTGTTTAGCTGTTATTCTCCCTGCCCGCTCACCTTATAAAAACTGAAGAATAATTTTATGCTCATCAGTTTTAATTTCAGTAGAAGTAATTTTAATGCTTTTTCTTAGAGAATATTCCCTCTCCCCCCCCTTCTTTTTTTCCTCATCCCTTAGTAAGCCAGTTTCCAAACTCTTTGCCCAACTTCCCATGTAAGAGATTCTGTGTGCAAACTATACACATATATGAGCTTTATGTTCCAGGTATGTTTGAGCATGTATCCTTACAGCTACCAGCAGCCATACAGCTAACACTCACACCTTAGTTCTAAAGCACCTTGTTTCACAGTTTTTCCAACTGTTTGGTTCTTTATACAGTCTTGGTTTGCTGTTCTGCCATTAAGAACATTCAAAACTTGCATTGTTTTTTCAGAAAAAATAACAAATTTAAGTTACTTAGCTACGGACATATTTGGCAGTCAAACTATTATTTCCTACTTTCCAGGTCTTAAAACTGTTTTGTACCATAACCACAAGATTATATTTACTCTAACAACACAGAACAGATAGAAGAATCTTTAAGGTTTCAGCATTCTGCAGCTTATTAATTTTCATTAAGTGTTGGCACCTTCTGAAAACACCGTTCTTCTAGGTTTTCACACTAAAAGCTGTCCCATTTAGGGCAAATAATCTTATTTCTCAAAAAAACTTGAGCTGTTTTTAACCAACAGATGTTTTGCTGCTGTGTCCTAACATATTTCATCTTCTGTCTTCTATTATGAGAGCTACAGGAAAATGTATGCAAGAGAATTGCAGACTCCTCATTTCATGCACTTTATGTTTATTTAGGACTTAATGTGTTTAGGTTAATTAAAAGCAATTTTCCTCTGAACTTAAACAGAACTTCAGGTTATTATTCAATGTATCCTTGGTGTCAGAAATCTTTGTAGTACAAATTAACCTTTGTAGGTTAATTGAAGTAATCCTCTGAGATAAACATTTAATAATTATTACATTGTCTAGTTAAATTATCATTGTTTGATTTTAAACACCCAGGCTGTGTCAATATTGTTTTTAAATGTGTTTTCTTACTTATGAGTTCCTAAAATCTGAACTTCCTTTTTTTAAAAAAAACACCCCATTATATGCTGCTAGTTTTGAAATAATGCTTCAGCTGCCATTTGCAGAAACTAGAATGAATGCATCTTACTTTGGGTATATCTTAAAAATGTCACCAAGAATGTAATCTTTTGACACTGAGATAAGAGGACAAAACTTGATCTGAATCCCTCCTTTTTATTAAGCACAAAAGGGATGATTTAATAATGCTTTGTGGTGGAACAAGAGGAGGAACTCATCAGCTAATGCTTCACATAAATGTGTTTTCCTCCTGTACATTGGTGGTTCTGTGAACCATCTGCAAAGTAATTGCTTTAATCATGAGTGAGTCAGACCCAGCTTTTAATGCCGTATGCAGAGTCCTTCCTTTACTGGCTGCTAGGAGTATTGTTTTCATCCCGAACTGTCTGCTACTATAATTGCTTCAGTTTAACATTGCAAAAGCCTTACCATCTGATTTTTCAGCAAAACGAGATATTCCATCTACCCAAGCCTCACAGGTTTTTGCAAAATACTTATGCCCATACATCTCTTCCAGTGGTTTCTTGACCTTTTCACTCCATTTTGAAACATCTCGGATGCCTGCATGAAATAACAATGAACTATGTTATGTCCTTTCCAGCAACAAGATAGAACCCTGTACTGTCAACACCTAATAGGAGTAAGTTTTCAAACCACACCACAGATAAGTATTTCAAACTTGAAACTGCACTGAATGGTTTTAAACAATTCCTAGCATGGAAAGGACATAAAAAAGGTAGTTTTATGTTCTCTGCTGGGGTCTTTCCAAGTTGCAGAAGACCATCATGTTATTAGGGTCACAAGGAACAACAGAAGAAAAATAATAATCCAAGGACACAGTTCTAAAAGTTTTGGTATTTCTTTCTGAAGGGCTTGCAGAAGAGGAGCTCAAGAAGGTACCTTGTGCATAAAAAGAGGACTGTTTTACAATAGTGTGCCAGAACTGGCAATTCTTTTTCAGATCCTTCAGCCTTTTGCTTTGGCTCATGGATGGAAGTTCTTCCATGGCTCCTACTGGTATTTTGAGGAAGGAAGCTCTTACTAAGGCATTCCAGCAGGCTGACATCATGGTACATTTGCCACAGTCTTACAGAAAAACAAACAACTCTATTTAGTAGAGCCAGGTGACTCGTGGCAGACAGGCTAAAGCTGTACAAATAATCTGACATTCTCTTTATTTACTTATAAAATGTACCTTTTTTTTTTCCCCTAAAATTTTCCGTACTGCTCACAAACCAGATACCCACAAGGTGACTTTGACTGAATTATATTTCAGCTGTACAGCTTTGTATTGACAGCCCAAAACAATGTTAGTGCAGCGGAAGAACCTGAGACATCATCAAACAGCAATATATACCACTAGAAAAGCTTTTAATTAGTTTGCAATGGGAATTAAGGGAAGAAAGGAATGAGATATTAATCAACAGACAGAACCTGCCCAACCAAATGAGCAAGGGTTCCTAAGCATGAAAGTGCTTCTTAACAAGACTGAAAATGAGTTTGCTCACCCCAGGTTAGTTGTCACTGAACAGATGTTTCCCTTATAGAATCTACTGCTTTATCTTTGGGGCTGGGTTTAAGTTAAGGAGAATAAAAGGAGAAAAGGCAATATTGAAAGGGGATAGATAACAAATAAAGACCTTTCTCTCCTACCAAACCCTTCATTGCAGCTGAGATCCATTGATGAGCTAATTGAAGAAGACTTGTGCTGCTACTCTCTGAGCTCTATCACCTAGACAGAGACACTGAAAGTCCCAGTCCATGAAGAGACCAAACACCAGCACTGCTGTGGGTGCTCTGTACAAAGTAAGACTTCTTTGTTTTAATTATTTTAATTTTTTTTTAGCATTTCAGACTTTCTGCTAATACTAATTTGCAATTCATAACTATATAATATATATAATATAATATACTATATAACTTTATAAATTTAAAAGTATGTAATCAAATAAAACAGCGCTTACAGGCCTAAAAAGCACTTTGCTTACTCAACTAAAAAATGCACTACTGCTACCACCAATGGAAGTGCTTTAGCATTGGTGAAGGTAACTACACACATGCAATATATACACATAATTTAGTTGAAGTCAGACAGTCAGATTTCAGAGCTGGTATAACTCAGACTCCAATCACTAAAACCAAACTATGCTAGTTTACCTTTGTTGAGACCCTGCATGATTAACTCTTTTAACTTCTAATTTCAAAAGAAAACATGGTCTCTTTCTGAGCTCATTAGCAGGTGTTGCTACTTTCTTTTAGACTGACAAATGATCAGATTCCATTTCATGTGAATGGAAAAGATAAGAAACCCCCTGTTTCTTTATTTTGCGAAGTTTTGTAGCCACAATAATCAGTGTTAAAGGAATGCAAATTAGTAAGGCATCCTGGAATGCTTACTTGAATGATTCATTTGCTTCCTGAAATCAAATGCAAGTTATTTGCTTGTCTTCTTACTCTATGCATTATATAGGAGGCAAAAACTGTTATGTGCTATCCCAGTGATTTTTCTTTTATTTAAAGATTGCGCAAGATGTGAGAGAGAAATTAAGGCTGGGGTCTATGGTATTATTTAGAAGTTATTTATATGAATTTTTTACACAAAACAAAATTTCTGAAAATTGCTGTTAAGCTATAGTACCTTATGGTTTTTAGCAGCATAAGTTTTTAAGGACTTGACAAAAATTCTATTGTATTAGCCCTACAGTAATTAGTAGCGAGCTTCTCACTATAACTTTAATCCATCTCTATACTTAGCATTTTGGTGATTTTTTTTTTTTTTTTTTGTCCTGCTCCTTTGGGTTTGTTGTGTCCTCAACTGTCTGCACTTAGCTACAACTTGGCTCTACTGAGTTACATGACTAGTTTCTTAGGTCAAGAACAAATGAAAGCAATTATTTTAGGTTATGATATTCAGTTTGTACATACCATTATAAATTTTCACATCCTCTTGAGTAACGCTGGCATTTGCTCCCCAGACAACCAGCTTGTGGATAAGAGTTGGATACTTTGCAGCTGCAATGAGTGCTGTGATTCCACCATCACTCCACCCCAACAAAGAGAACTTCTTAAATTTCAGTGCCTTGATTTGTACAAGAAAGTTATATGCAAATAATCCGATGGTTTAACAAAAATAATAAATATTTCCTGAAAATTAACCTTACATATTTAGATACAACACTACATTGTTTAACTAGAGTTGGCTTTCATAATTACAAAATATAATTTTCCTGCTATACATAAAAATACTTAGGAAAAGGTCAGATAGTTAGAAAACATTAAATTATACCTGCCCTGCCAATTACTGCAATTATTTAATGAAACCAGCAGTAGCCATGTTAGATTCTTGCTGCATTTAAAAAGCCCTCTTGAAATTAAGATGTGTTTATTTACAACAGAGAGTAAAAACCTTCTGAGAGCCTGATGGTGTTGAGATCTGTAGTTTCTCTTGGTGTAACGTTAGCTTATAGTCTGGGATGCTAGGTAATCCAAGGCCAAGATGAACTTCAGAAAAATAAAATTTTAAGATTTGAAAAATGGAATCCAGTGATCTCATTTACTGATGCTACAGGAATTTTTTAAAAAAATCTGCTCAGTAAAAGCCAAAAAATATTTAAGTATTTGCTATATGATTGTATCAAATCTTTGTGCTTATTTCACATTTTCTGAAGCTTTTAAGTGTACACTTTAAACATTACTTTGTGGTGAATTCTAAATCAAACATTAATAATGAAATTCCTCTTTCTTGAAAAGGAAGATTGAGGGCAAAAATTATGACAGCCAAGAACTTAGTGCAGTCTGACTGGTACAATACTTTCCACTAGAACTTGAAACTCTTATTTTCACATACACCACAATCTGTGGCACGGGGTACCAGCAGGGACAGGGCAGGACAGAGGTTTTAGTGTGTCTAATGTTCAGTGGGAAAAGGATGGGAAAGGTAAAAGCATTCAGGGACAAATATATCAGAAGATTGTAACAGGGGCCAAATTCAGTAGATAAGCAGTATTTGCAGTTTTGCAAACAGAAGTCTCAATTCCTGGACTTTCACAAACAAACATACAGGCTTCAAAGGGTTTTTTTGTTCTGTTTTCCCCCAGAAATTACTGCCTTTTATATGTGATTACGAAAGGTGTTTTACTTTTGGAGGAGAAACAGCAAGTTGTTTTGGTTCTTAGTGTTTTGTTGTTGGAAGACCAGGCCTCCTTTCTTTGGACAGAAGAATGCAAAAATACAGGCAATGAGTGAAACAACTGCAGAGAGAGAAAAATAATTTCTAGGCTACTCGTAAACTCCATGCTCAAATGTTGCATAATTTTATCAGTCAACTCAATACCTAGCAAACTTCTACTCCTATCAGGCCTTTCTGATTTTGGCTTCTTCTTTGGTATTAGGTTCATTGTAGTGTTGCTCATTATTAGATTCTACTCTGCTAAGCTATAATTACTAAACAGAAAAGAAACAGGGTAGGGGAAAGAAAAGGACACATAAAGGAAGAGCTGACAACAAGAAAAGAAAATACTGAATTTTAGCAGCTGATCATAAGTTGGCCTTGGATGAAAAAGTAGTTATCTGTGACCAATTTTTCAGTATCATGCTGCTGAAGGAACTGTCTTTGCAAGTTCCAGGAGCTGAGCAGTGCTTGTAAAGTATAAGTTTTTGCTGCTGCTGTTCCCCTATTACCAGAAGCAAAATATGGATCTCAAAGTTGGCTGATGGGTGGAATAGCTGATTAAAATTTTTGTACTTCATGCAATGTTATTTGCCAGTGCCTCATCTGATACCTATTTGGCCTCCAGTATTTCTCTTGTTTGCTAGCCATTATCCTGATGTATTCTTTGGGTTGTCTCAGGATGCCTTTCCAGCAAGAGGAATTTTATTTATCCTTTACAGCCTTCTAAAAAAAAAAAAAAAAAAACCACCAAAAAACCCCCAACCAACCAAAAACAAACACAAAAAAATGGTTGGATACGGCATGCATGTGTACTTGCCTCAGTCTTGAACGACTTAGAGTACAGGCCTCTACCTAACATGAGCAATAACCTGAGAGCTGGTTGCACAGCTTAATTCTGTGGGTGATTTTGTGCTGACTTCACCTTGAAAGTGAACAAAATCCCTTTGGAAATCACCTCCTCCACCCAGGCTTATGTTAAATGCAATGGTAAAGTAAGTGGTAAGAACCACTTAAATGTCAGCACTAATTATTTACATAATGATTGTTTTAATGCTATTGGCCCTTGCTGTTAGATATTGAGGTGGAATGCAACACAGTGGACTTACTTGCATTATAATTCTTTTCTTTCAAGAAAACTCTTTCACAGAACACATACAGAGCAGTGTCATCTGCATCAAGGTGCTAAATACTCTGCAGAATTTCAGCTTTTTTTATGCCAGAGAAACTTTGCAGTACTCACAGCTACAGAACAAGTACCAGAATCTGAATGCACCCTAGAATAAAGGTTCTGAAGGCTCATGTATACAGATAGGTTTTCTGGCCAGGGTAGGCCATATGATGTATGCAATCCATATATCGTAAAAAGCCCTCTGAGGGTGTTATTACTTATTCTGGAAATCCTAGTTGGAACGATTCCTTGAAATTTCTGCAATCCTTTATATGCCATGCTAAAATAAAAGGAAGTTACTCATGCTTGGAAAGCTTTTAGTAATTTGTCATTATATGCTTGTATCAATAAGCATCTTCAAAAAAAACCCAGGATGCTACAACTCATTTCTTTTGGCAGATTTAGAGATTGGTACACTGCTGTCTTGTTTGACTTGACCCTGGCTACATTCTGTCTGGGGACAGCTCTGATTTTTATTTTGCATTTATTAGTATTTGGACAGAGGCAGGAAAGGGGGCAACAACCATTTATACTGAAATTTTGTCACCTATACAGGGCAGCATCTTTATTTGCTTTGTTAGTGTAGCAGAAAAAAATGGTGATTTAGAGTACAAAGAGATTGGTTTTATGGTTAGAGGGCAAAACTGTCTTAATCCTGATTCTGCTGTCAGACTTCTTTGGTTTTGCTGCACAGAATGCTCCAAGAAGGCTGCATTTCCATTTTCAAATGGGTTTCTGCAAGGTTAATACTTATTACAGAAACACAGTTGGAGTGACTCTCTGAATCTTGTCTCATATTTTTGGAATTTTAATGCTTTGCCAACTTCCTTAACATGGCCAAAGACACTATATAGCTTAATGTAACAAAACCAAAATATTATATAAAACTAAGCCAGAAAATACTGTTAGCACTTAAAGGATGAAGTAAAAGAAGAACATATAAACACATTTTAAATAAACATTTCTGCAAGATGGAGAAGTAATAGCAGCTTTAGGTCACATTCTTTATAACCACAGCAGCTGTATTAGTTATTAAGATCTGATATGATCACAGGAATCCTTTGATTTCCCACACAAATTATTGAGTAATATGTTGTGAAACGAAAAGTATCATGTTAATTTTTAGAAATAAGTTTCTTGAAACGGGTTGCTCAAGGCAAAGTGCCAGGACTGTATTAGCTAGAAAATTTTCTAAGAACCTATCACTACTGTAATCTCCTCAGTTAAACCACTTAGCACAGACTTCAGCTTTTATATATACTTTAACTAAACTTACATGATTCTTGGCTGCAAACATCTTATGGCAGGGGTTTGGAATAAAAAACATACTGCTTTATAATTAATTCCCATTGCTGAAGCTTTATGTATATTGCAGAAGAAATGGAAGAATATATTTCCCAGAATAGTGTTCATCTGCCCAGTTTTAAACCTTTGTATGTTCTTTTGCTAACCTGATGTCTGCTGGAAACAACCTGCTTAACAGGTTAACTTTTTACTGCACAACATTTTAGGAAAACAGCTTTTGCATATATATAATATAACTATATTTAAAAATATATATCCCAGGATAAATTTACCTGCATAAGATCCACAGCATCTTTTGCATCTCTCTCAAAGAAATCTGGAGGAAAATCTCGAGGTGGAGGAATGGACTGCCCATATCCCCGAGGATCCCAAGCAACAATTGTGAAAAGTTGCTTATTCATGGACTTAAGCTGTGGTCCAAAATCAGTTTGACCACTCCCTGAAACATCACAATTTTTTAAGTAAAGTAACCACCATGTAAAACATACATAGTATACATCCACTAACTAGAAACTTGGAAAACTTGTGTCCTAATTCTGAAAAAGAGGTCATCAACTGAAGTACATTTTAGCTCTAATTGTAACTAAGCATTGCAACTCTCAGACAGGATGTACCGCAATAAGAATCTTCAGAACTGTCTCCAAAATACTCAGACCTATCATAACTGGTTTGCTCTGTAAGCTTAAAAAAAAACCTGCTTTATACAGATGCTTTAATACAGAATCTTAAACTTAGTTACCTAGGCAGGGATATATCTTTAAGAGATTTAAAGCACTGGCATGGTCATTTCTGTTTATCTGGACAGCCCAGATGAAACTGAAATTTGAGGAATATACTGACTCAAGCTACAAGTTTGTAGGTAAAATGTGCTGTGTGACACAGTTGATCTTATTGAATAAAACACTTATATGAGTGTTACCAATGGTGCTTAAAGCTGAGCTTTAAATACTTCATTGCCTGAGGAGACACTAGTGTCAAAAAAGCCCAAAACTAAAAAATTTGATTTTTCTAAGATGTGTATTACCAAAATAAGTCAAATGCAGCAATTTTCCTGATGTAGAAGAGTTTTTTGCTTGTTTTTTTTTTTTTTATTTTATTCATGGCTCAGAACTTCAAAGGATTAAGGAAATTACTGCACACTATTGCACTAAGCTATATGAACAGTAGCATGAAGCTAAGACTGTTTGTTATTTATTTTTATTTGCGTAATGGTCATGTAGTAACAGTATCACATGCTACTTGATTAAAACCAGTTCAGATTTAATGTGTTTTATTCAAATGATGGAAAACAAATAGCAATTTAGCTATCCATTGTTGTATTACAAAAAGGCTGTTTCAGAGTACTTAGGATTTTGGTTTGTGTACTTGGTGAAATAGGTCCTCAGATACCTCCTTCTATACCAGCAACTGGTTTAAATTATAAAAGGGCTCTATGTAGTATGCTATGATAATCTGACTACATCCTGACATGATCTATTGCAACACCAATTAGTAACTAGATTCAGAAGCAAAATATAATGTTGTTTGAAGAATAGCAATTCAATCTGATTGATATTTACCACATATTCTTACATAGGCTTTGTATGAAACTCTACACTATATGCACACACTTGTCATACTATAATTTTAAACAATACACAAGGCTGAGAGCAAATCTGAATGTGTTTTCCTGGTTTTCTTAGTATTTTTCTAGTTAGCAAGAGAAACAACACTTTTGTTTTAATGTAGTTTACAAATAGTCTAGAAACTAATTAATTCTACTGACCTAAAGGCACTGATCTTATTGCCACAGCATACGTATGTCTGCTAATACTGAATGCAGTATACAATAACACTGAAAACCTCATTATTGGTATAAATATTGGCAGAAGTATCTGACAGAATGTAAAATTCACTCTCACAAGTTTTCCCAAAATATTAAGCCATAAGCTTTAATAGTAACCCTATTACTATTTGTAAAAAACACTAGCTGCAATGTATACAATAGAAATGTATAATAATAATATCAAAACTGAAGAAATACATTATTTCTATTTAAAGAGCTGGCATTGGCGACAGGATTACTATTTTAAAAAGCTATTTAGAATGTGTAGGTTAAAGCATATGCCTACTAGAGCAAACTTTGCATTAATTTTCCATCTTCTTCTTGAGAATTCCTTGAAAGAAAGAGCCACTTCACAGAGACTAAAGAATGTTGCTGCCAAGAACAACAAATGTTTCCTGCTCTTCAGTTCTTGACATTCTATTATCTTGATCCAGCAACTCAGTTCAGCATACATTCAACACTGAGCACAGTAATGGTCCTACTGACAGACTGCCAAAACTACTAGTAAGTCTGATTGGTGCTTTAGAACTGCAAGAACCCAGGGAAGAAAGGTTGATTTCAAATTTGAAAGTTATTAATTTAAAAAAATATTATCAAAAGCAGTGATCTTGATGGACAGATACCACTTAGCAAGCAGAATCTGCTGTCCATGTCAAAAAAGCTATTGAGAATCTTAATGATGTTGCCCCAAATAACCAAAACATAGAAGTACATTTTAAAGCAAAACTCAAGACTCAACCATGTCTATTTTGCTATGACAATAAACTGCAAGTGCTGCATTATATCTATTAATTAAATTGGAATGCACTTGATACCTAAAAAGGGATGCAAAATTCAGGCTATATAATGAATATAGGTGACCTGATTTTTCACTCCGGTTGTTGTGTACCCTGTGCCACCTGTGCTGGACAACTTTGCACAGTTAAACTGAAAAGTGTGAGTGACAATTACACAAGTTCAGATATTGCATAGAAAGTGCCTGGTGAGATAAATGAAATCATTACAAAGAGTAAACTGGTTGCAATAACTCTGCCTTTCCTAATGTTTATATGTGTAGCAATTTTTCAAATGAAAGTGCTCCATAATCAGTTGTTGACCATATTTCAAAATAGTTTTTTGAACTCTAGCTTGAGACCAGATGGTGAAAGAGGTGGTTGCTCTACAAAGATAAGACAAAATCTCCAGACCTAGCATTCCGGGAAGCAGAAGAACTGCATGGCTTCCTTCTCCTGTTTGCTGATAATGCAGATGGACTCCATTCACTTGGATTTTAGCAGATTTTACTGAAGTACTAGGGATGGGGGAAGGGGGAAGGGCAGAGAAATAAGAAAACATTCAGACAGTTAATTCTTATTATTACATGATCATTCAAGGAATACAAAATAACCACTTTTTCTAGATGTTAATGATGCTTATTAGTGGGTCACTTGCCTTTCACATGTACAGAGAAAACTAAATAAGAAATTTGTCAGGAGCAGAGAAGTATTCAGTTGTGACCCCTGTGTAATATTTGTGATTTCACAAATGTATTTAAATTACTCTAAGCTAAAGGAGAGAAAAAAGCCCAAACAATTGTAGACTATAAAATAAGGGGAATATAAAAGCAGCTTTACACAGCTACAGAATTGTGTTGAGAGAAATATATTAGAGAGGAAAAACCTCATTCTATCAAAGCATAACTTTTGGAAAGGCTGCTATTCACCTTGTAATTACTAAATTGAGCTTCTCCATCTGGCAAAGAAACCACAATCTATTATTATGGTTCCTCATGAACCTCATAAGGAAAATGAAAATTAACAATAGCTTGTGAGCTCAGGTTCCCAGTACCTAAGTGGCAGCCAAAGAACAAAACCTGTTCAACACAAAGCCATTTGGATTTTATATAAAATATTGCTTGACATAGCACAGCTAGTCATACCACATGCCTAAATGTGACTTTGCATAATAGGATCAGATCTTCCTACCTGTGCTGATGCGATTTAAGAACTGGAGTACAAACACAGATTTGTGACAAGATACAGTTCAAAGAAACTCATTGTTATAACTTCAGTGAGTTTTCCTGAGTCGTGGCCATCTAGTACACGAAGGGGCCTACAGGAAATCTGGAGGACTTCTTACAAGGGCATGTAGTGACAGGACAGGGGGAATGGCATTAAACTGGAAGAGGGGAAATTTAAGTTAGATACAAGAAAAAAATTCTTCGTTTTGAGTCTGGTGAGCCACTGGCACAGGTTGCCCAGTGAAGCTGTGGCTGCCCCCTCCCTGAAGTGTTCAAGGCCAGGTTGGATGGGGCTTGGAGCAACCTGAGCAGGTGGGAGGTGTCCCTGCTCATGGCAGGGGGTTGGAACTAGGGGTTCTTTAAGGTTCCTTCCAACCCAAACCATTCTGTGAGGAAATGTGATTCAAGTGATTAGTTTGTTTGCTACTTAAAACTTAAGTCCATATATCACACCTGATGTGGCTCTATACTTCTCAACTTGAATACTGAATGTAGCATTCAGATGGTCTTCTACCCCCTTTCTTGAATATCTGACTTTTGCTTTTACTACTTACAAAATATTTTGGTTTGTTTGTTGTTTGGCATTCATTTCAATGGATTATTTTATCAGAGATTTCACTACAGCAAACAAGCAGTTGCATTTTCTAATTTTTATAGAAAAATATGTTGGGCTTTTTTTTACTTATGATTAGTTATTGTCAAAAACACTTCCAGTTCTGAACAAAACTGAAACAATCACAATCCTGAGGTTTTTGTTTGTTTTTTTAAAAAGGTTACCAATAGGTAGACAAAGGGTGTATATACTGCTTTCCTGATTCAGATGCTAGATTTTTTACACAGTTCTACATTTTTTTAGGATTAATGATTAACACTGGGGACTTGAGAACTTTGCCGAGTTTGTGATGCTTTTCTGTTCTTGGATTGTGCTTCAGTGTAAAGTCCAATAAAATCCAGGAGTTTCAAAAATATTTTTAATACTTTCTGGACTAAGGACAAATTAGTTGGTTTGTTGTTTTTTTTTTTTTTTTAAAGTACTGAGAAACTAGATATGCCTAAAACAGATTTGGTCTTCCCTACACCAAGGTTCTGAGAGTCTGAAATCACCTTAGTATGCTTTTCAGCATGATGATATCACATTTGTCAAGTTTCCATGAAGACTGCATTTTCCATGTGTTACCATATTCAGAAATTATGTTAAAACAAAACAACTCACTATTTTGTTACTGAATTAGTAGCGTTAAGGTTTATACATTTCTTTGAGAAGCACCGTAAACATACTGCCTAAGCTTACCAAGACAGTATAGATGCAGGGTAGGCATGTCTCGTACTTCACCTCACACTCTGTATGAGCCACTGAACCTGGGAACTACCTTTCTGTTCCAGCTGTGCTACAATACAACTTAATATCTGCGTGGGCTAAAAAAAAGAACGGTTTTACGTCTATTTTCCTTGATAGAATTTGCAGAATAAGCAGTATTATACATATTACGTATGCATAATGTATGTACATATATTCTGCTTGCAACCCTGGCGACCTCCGGTAAACGCCTTATCGGCAGGTGCACAGAAGCTGGGTGGTCAGCAACACCTCCTGCCTTGCAGGGGGAAAATGGACTCGCAGAGGGAAAGAATGGCGAACACTGACGACAAAAGGCTGCGGATCGTTGCTTGCACGGCTCCTGGCAGCACAGGGAAAGCGGCTTAGAATTAGAAAAGGGCTCTTCTCTCCAAGCGAGACGAACCTCCCCGCCTAACCACAGGCACAGGCACCTCAGGGTGCTACCAGCGTCCCCACCGTGTCACTCCTCCCTGCCACTCTTGCCCTGCCCGTCCTCCCGCACTCCCACCCTCCCCTAGTTCCCCCTACTTCCGTCCGGGAACACCCACCCCGGCCTGTCAAATGTCACCTTCCGCAAGCCCAAGGCGGAGGGGAGGGACAAGGGGAAGCGGGGAAAGGAAACGGCTGTGGTTTTTTTACCCGTAGGAGGCAGCCGGTCCCCGGGGCGTGAGAGGAGCGGCCCGGGCGAGCGTCTGCATCAGCAGCGCCCGGAGGGCCCGGCCAGTACTCCGCCAAGACATTTTGCACGCCGAGGCCACCCCAAAGGGGAAGGGAGGACACAGAAGGGGTGGAGAGAGAAGGGGTGGAGAGAGAAGGGGAGGCGGGGCGACCACCCAGCTTCCCCTGCTTAGAAGGGGGAGCTCACCGCCCCGCACTGCCAGCTCCCGCCAGTGCCTGCGGGCGCTGCAGTTGCCCCCTGAGGCGGTGACCTGGCACTGAGTGCAGCCAGCGGGGCACTGGGCGCTTTGATCACACAGGATCACAGAATCAGCCGGGTTGGAAAGGACCTCTGGGATCATTAAGTCCAACCCTTGATCCACTAGCGCCGTGGTTACCAGACCATGGCACCGAGTGCAACAATCAGTCTCTTCTTAAAAACCTCCAGGAATGGAATATCCACCACCTCTCTGTAAAGTCTTCCTAATATCCCACCTAAACCTCCCCTGGCAGAGCTTCAGACCGTGCCCTCTTGTCTTACTGATAGCAGTCACGCTCCGGGTGCTGGAAGCTGGTTCCCCTGCGAGGCAGCAGGGACCCTGGGGACCTCTGTGCTCAGCACACACACAGCCCCTGCCCTCCAAGCTCTGAGGTGAGATGGGGGGAGTACTGGATGGCCCCTCTGCTGCCTGTGCTCTGATTCCAGACAAAGGTGTCACTGAGAGCAGGGCGACTGCTGCTGAGGGGAGGGTTTGAAGCCCCGCTCACTAGTGGGGGTTAATGGTCACCTGCGCCGCAGTAGCAGCACGGTTGGCTGGTTGGTTTGTGTTTGATTGGTTGGTTGACTGGTTGGTGGTTGGTTGATTGGTTGGTTATTTGGTTGATTGGTTGGTTAGTTGGTGTTTGGTTGGTTGACTGATTCGTTGATTGGTTGGTTGTTTGGTGGTTGCTTGATTGGTTGGCGGTTGGTTGTTTGATTGGTTGTTTGGTGGTTGATTGGTTGTTTGGTGGTTGGTTGATTGGTTGGTTAGTTGGTGTTTGGTTGGTTGATTGATTCGTTGATTGGTTGGTTGTTCGGTGGTTGCTTGATTGGTTGGTGTTTGGTTGGTTGATTGGTTCGTTGATTGGTTGATTGGTTGGTGGTTGGTTGGTTTGTTGATTGGTTGGTGTTTGGCTGGTTGGTTGGTTGTTGGTTGATTGGTTGGCTGGTTGGTGTTTGGTTGGTTGATTAGGTTTGTTGGTGGTTGGTTTGTTTGTATTTGGTTGGTTGATTGGTTGGTTGGTTGATTGGTTGGTTGCCGCTGAGGGAGCTGTGAGGCAGTGTTGCCTGTGTCTCTTCTGGTGTCATTTTCCCCACAGGCAGTGTAATCCCTGAATTCACCTGTGACCCCCAGAAGGGAGAAAGCTCAGCCCCACTTGAGGGCTAGAGGTGGCAGCTCAGAGGCCTGACCTTTCCTTGCTGCCTCAGTGTTTAGGCCCTTCTGCAAGTGGTTAGCTGAAGTCTGGGAGATGGGGTGCACTGTGAGCACCTCTGTCCTCTGCTGAGGTGTCTGCAGGAATTGAAGATCTTTGCCCTGGGAAATCCAAGGGACCTGACTGTAAGCTGCACTTCCAGCTCTGCCTATTACTTGAGAAGCTCTATGGTCTGAGAGAAAACAGAAGATGTGGTGGTTCAGGTCTGTCTGGAGAAAAGCTCCCTGCACAGCTGGGACAGTGAAGACAGCTCTAGGGACTACAGCTCCCCTAAGGTGATGCCTTCAGCACGCTGGCTCCAGGCCCTTGGCAGGACTCATTAACTCTGCCCTATCAACATTAATCACAGTAAATGCTTATGGGCAAATCACACATCCCCTGGGCAAGGGCTTTAGCCTGGCAGGTGGCCACACTACTCGGGGACAGTGACCGCTGGAGTGGCCTGACTGCCTTTGCTCACTGCAGCACTTGGTTGTGCTTTCCTCTGGACCTCCTCACAGGCTGCTCGTAAAGCACCAGGGAGACTGAACACTTTCTCTTGTGTCTGCTTTCCAAGTGTGGAGAAAAATGACCAGGCTGAGCCACAGCTGGGGCATTGGTGGAGAAGAGTCTGAAAGGTAGTGAGGAAAACAGCAAAAAGCTGTAGATCTGCTACCAGGCTTCAAATAGACCCAGTAAACTAGATCTTGTGCCTTATATGTGGATGAGAAGGACATACTCCAGCGTAGCAAGTGCTCAGTGACTGCCTTGAGAGTGAATAGTTGTCAGTGTTCCCACTCCATTGCTGTTTTGTTTTGTTTTGTTTTGTTTTGTTTTGTTTTGTTTTGTTTTGTTTTGTTTGCATGGGAGAGGTGAATGGCAGTCATAGTAAGAACCAACACATAAAGAGATTAAGTCCATTGTGTGAGCATACTGATTTGGTTTATCCCCTGAGCAGATCAAACCACTTAAGATTAAGGTCTTTAGTATGGCTGATTAATAGCAATCCATTGTCAGGATAAGCTGCCTTCTCTCTTGCCCAGTGACATCTATGGTAGTTTCCTTGGCTCTTAGGCCACTTTTAGAGACTCTTCTTTGTGGTGAGTGTCACCATCTACATTTCTTTCTGGTGGAAAATGATTGGAGGTGACAGCTTACTATTCCATGTTTAAAGAAATAGAGGTAGCTTGGTTTTCTGTTACACAAACCTTTTTGTTTTTTGGTTTTAGTTTGTTTGTTGATTTGTGTGTGTGTGTGTGTGTGTGGTGGTTGGTTTTTTAATTCTGCAATTACCATGAGCTTTTATTTAATGTTTCACTCTGGGCTTCAGAGAGAAAGGCATCAAAGTTTTTATATCCAAATTCACTCCTGTTAAAATGCCAGTCAGTCTGATCTTCCTATCTATTCCTCTGTCTATTAGACCTGAAGGAGATGTAACAACCCAGGACATGTGCAGAAGAACTGAGAAGGTAGAAATGGCTCACACAATGTAGGGGCAGCAAAGATGTGATTATAAGGCAAAACCAGAAGCCTTTACCAGATGATAGGACAGGGAGATTAGGGAGGTGAATGAACCACTTAAGAAAGGGTATAGTTCCAGATGGGTTAACTCCACTGCCAGTGTAACAAAAGATTGGTGGTCCCTTTGGAGAAAAGGCAGCCTCAGTTGAAGGTTTGTACCTCACTCCAGGCCTTCAATCACAGCTCTGCAGCATACAAGCCCTGTGTAAAGGGATGTTCTACCAAGTGCCTGGATCATGCGACCACTCTAATAGGCAATATCCTGCCTTCTTTGGCCTGTGGAAAGAAAATTTTCATGGGTGTTGGGGCAGAAATAGCCCCAACCTTATTTTTCCCGTGTGTGGGGAAAATGATGGGTGCTATGATGAGTGATAAGAGAGAGCTGCTTTTGGGGAGAGAGTTGCTGTCTGGGCCCACAGGGAAATGGCCACAGATGCAGCTGTGGAAGCAGAACCCTACCAAGGCTGGATGTAGGTGGCAGATGATCTGGAGACAAAGCAAGCCAAAACTCAATGGTTCAAACTGTGTTCAGCTTCTACTCAGTTCACCAGAACATCCAGTAAAGTAGTTTTAGACATAATGATAGGCAGCTGGGAGAATTAAGTATTTCAGCTCAACTATTTCCTAGGAAATGTTCATCTCATAAATTACTGGCTGAAAGGATAGAAAATGCTTTGAGCAAGCCAGACACAGGCTGTTACACATCCTGTGAAAGAGCTGAGAAGAAGTAGGGCACTAGTCCTCCTGTCTGATCCTATGAAGTGTTTTTATTTGTCTGGTTACTGCTGATGGTTCATGTTCTGGGAACTAAATGTTTCTGGCTATTGCATGGAAAAAAAAAAAGAAAAGGAAAAATAACATTTAAAATATGTAGCTCTGTTCTTTTGCTGATGTGCCCCTGAGCACAGATTTCCCTTTCTCTCTTAAATGCCCTGTCATTTTTTGTTCCCCTTGGCGTTGCCCTATTTTTCCAGGATGATCATCTCTGTAGACAGAAATTTGCATTTAATGTCAGCTTCTGGCAGCTGCTGCTGCTGGCAGGATTTCTCTTTGATAGCCACTCAGGGCTCTGGAGGGCATCACTTCTGCACAGCGGAACTTTGTCACTTGTGATCTATCTTCCCAGCTCCTGCAGCTTGGCTGCTCTGTTAGTGCTGCCTGCATGGATTTGTTCCTTATGGAGCTGAACAGCAGTGAAAAGGGTGATTCAAATGCCACTTCCCAGCTCACAAATATTTTCCAAAACTTCTTATGACGGACGGAACTGAAGAACAGTGAGATCTTTCAATATGCTTATTGCATTACAAAGATGGAGTATTCTTTTGACTCCTGGTTGGATAGAAAATATTTATCTGCAATTTTTGTGCTTGCTCAGGTGGCAGAAAATCTAGAAAAGTCCTAATCAGTTATCGATATAGTGAGTCCCTCAAGATATGCTGGAACATCAGACAGAAATACTAATTTCAGGTCGCCAGAGGCATTAATTTCACTGACACATAGGATTGGAGCAGTGATCCCATACAAGACACCATAACTGTAAGTGCATCTGTAAACTGGATGTTTTGAGTCAGGGCAGTCAGGGCAATAATAGGCTTTAATAGCCATGATCAGCCTCAGGTGTGGTCCCTTGCCACACCCTCTGCTCATGGGCCCAGGAGCCTCATTCCAGCTCAGAAGAGGGGTGTTGGTCCCTGCCCCAGCTCTTGCTGTGTTACAGTTGTATCTGTGTCTGGCTGGGGTCCTCTCTGGTGCAGGTACTGTTGTAGGCTTTACTTCTTGCTGCAGATTTGCTTCCTGAGCCCGTGTACACACTGACTGATTTTCATCTTTTTTACTTCAGCTATTTCTATGAAGAGCTGTATCCTGCTATTTTGATGCCTGCTTTGGTACTTGGGCTCTTGTGCCTCTTGGCTGTTGCGAATTTGACCCTGACAACATTTTCACCTTAGGACCTAACCTCATTGCTCCAGCTCCACAAAGAGGTAAGATTTGGGTGCTTTTTGGTGAATTGCCAAATTCAAAACAAATGTGAAAATGCTGATAGTTCTATACTTTGGTATTGACCTTTCAAGCCACAAAGGCTGAGAGGATATGGAATGATTTTTGAAGCTGTTAAATGTGGGGAGCAGCAGCATGTGTTTTTGTAGCCAGAGGCCTATTGAGCTGGAATACTGGCCAAGTTGAGAACAACCAGGCTCAGGTTGCAGAGAAAAGGAGGCTTTGTTATAAGTGGAACAGCTAGTAGAAAAAGATCCTGGATACCTTGGCTCAAAGAACAATTCAGACTGATGAAGAAACTGAGACACAGATGGGTATTAAAGAATTATTGTCTTTGTTTCCCTGTATTTTTCTTGTGCTAGCAAAGGATAGTTGACTGTCAGTTTAAGTAGTGTCTGCATAGCTTTTCTGTGTTCATGAATAACTGCATTACAAATCCCAAGTGTCCAAATGCACTTGGATTTTGACATATTTGACACTGACAAACGTGTCAATGTAAGGCAGTCTCATAATTTTAAAGTTGAACATGATCTGTATCCTAAGCAGAGACAGTATAATTTTTATTCAGTTTCAGGGCATTCTAGATGGAGAGACCTGAAATGGCTCAAAATACTCCAGTACAAAAGCAGAAGTGGCTTCTCCCCTTGGAGGCAGAAAGTGTAACATTTAGAAGATAATTCTTGGTATGTTTACAGAAGAGGTTGTATCTATTTTAGACATCCTTTCTGGTCTCACATTTAGCTCTCCTAACTTGAGATGTGTGTGGGGCGCACAGGGGTGCCAACCCTTCATTCAAGATCTAAGCAGTATTACTGGCTTGTTAAGGTGATTAGTATGGATTTTTGTCTCAAACAGCTCTCATCAAGCGTCTCTCTGAGCTCTGTAAGCTTTAATGCTTATTAGCTGATCATATCTTAGCTCTGGCAGAGGTTTTTGCCTGTACCGAAGAGACAAGGAAACTGTGCTAAAGAGAAAGGAAGCTACTGACCTACTTCAGAGTCTCAGAGGAGCAGTAGGAGAGGAGAGGGAAACCCCATGTCAGGAGTCTGGTCTCCTTTGTTTCATTCACGGTCAATACTTCCTTCAGTGCAAAGATAGCTTCTAAACTCTGCATCCTAGACCCTCCTCTGATCCTAACTTCCCACTTTACTTCCCCCTGGGAGCTGTACCAAATATAAATGTGAGCACTGCACTTTCTCTAGTTGTTTGTTGGCGAGGAACAAATCGGCGTCAGTCGTCTGACTCCTGCTGCTCATTGGTATGCTAGCAGGGAAGCCTGCAAGACGCAGGATTCTGTAGCCTGTAAAGACTGGGATGAGGACGATGGGGAGAAAATGCTTAAAGGGCACTAGAATCCAGGGTAGATAGCCCTCCCGAGTGCTGTTTAGCTCTGATGTGCCCTTGCTTGTGCTGGATGATTCTTCCTCCTTGGTTTCCCTGTGGCTCCTTCTCACTATGCACAAGGCTGGGCATGTTTCAGAGATTCAAAATCTTACTCTGGTTTCCAGGAGTCTTCAAGGCCTCCAGAAGGTTTTAATTTGCTGTAGTATAATGATGAAAAATCTATCAGAGAAAAGTGATGAACAACATCACTAAACCATATTTAAAGGTGCTTGATTAGTCAGAGGCCAAGTTCTTGAGTATTACCTTTCCTTGGCAACTCACCTCTGAGGAAGAGGAGCTATCTGTTGCCAGCTCAGTTCAAAGTTCATGTGCCAAATAACTGCAACAGCATCCTATCTCATTTTTTCATTCAGTGTAATTAATTGTTATTATTCAGCAACTATTTTGGAAGCAGTAAAGGTTCAGCAAAATTCTTAGCTTCTTGTACACTGTTAGCGGCGACGCAGCAAGAAAATTAACCAAATAAATTGCCCTGAATAACATGGACTCTGATGCTCTCTGCATTTAAGAATTTTAGCACAGATTGGCTGCTGTGTAATGATGTCTGTAGCTATTGGGTATTTGCTGTACTTGAGTGGTATTTGATCATTTGCTGCTATACAGTGTTCTAGCTTTGCCTCTGCAGAAAAAGCTCCTAGACTTGTTGCCTAGAGTAAAGTAGAAAGCCAAAGCAAGTGATTCCAAGGAATACAAGAATTCTACATAGGGAGCTAATCCTAAATGAGTGCTTTTTGTGAGCAGAACTCAACTGGCAATAAAACCATGATCTGAAGTCTTAAAGCTCTTACGCTCTTAAAATGGGAAAATGTAATGTTCTTGTGTGTAAGTGGCTTAGTTCACCTGCTGTACAAGTTCTTCAAGGAAAGACCATGAGAATGAAGTCTGCTGCTACAACCCATAGCCTTTTTCTCCCTGGCTTGCAGCTCACCTATGGTAATGAAAAATCTCTGTAAGGTTGCTGCCTTACTGCCACCTCTGCCCATGAGGCTGATAGTGTGCCAGTTTGATGCAAATTACTGTTCTGTCCTTATTCTTCCTTCTTTTGCCATGAAGGGTATCTCATCTGTGTCACAATATATCTGTTTCTTCCTTGCCCCCATTATTTTCCTGCCTTTTTGATCTATCATGGTAGATAACTTTAAAAACTCAACTCCATCCTTGGTTTTTTTTTTTTTTGGGGGGGGGGCGGTGGGGGTGGTAGATTAACTTAGCAAACTAGTAAGTTAATATTAGCTGATATTTGTCTGCCTTGCTTAATATTTCTGCAAATTTTTAGGCCAGGAGAGAGCACTACCTCTTTTCTTCGGACCTCTTGTGCACCATTATCTTTCATAATTCACCTAGTGAACATTGTATGGACACCTACAGCTTTGTTTTTCACTATATCCACCTCAAGAAAAAGGACCAATCTTAATTAAAAGATATCAAGAGGATCCACACACCCCCTCGGTATTTTATTCAAGTAGCGAACCATCCTTATTATTAAGATGTCTGCCTGGCTGCACCTTCCAGGCATTGGGTCCTATCAGGTGGTCTCCCACAATGTGCTGAATAATTCTCGTAGTACCTTATATTTTCTGTCCATGAAGCTGAATCTTCTGTGATTCAGTTCTGTAAGCATTGTTCTGAAAGAGGCTGTCTCTAGCTTTCAGTTTTGTGGTTTTCTATACCATATACAAAGTCACCTAAACTATGAGTACTAGTCTAGAGTTGAACTTGGTATCATCAAAGCTCAAATGACCTGCATTTCCTACATCCCACTCTAAAGATCTAGGGCTGCCCTATGCCTAAGTCCTGTTCCGAGATGCTTCATGTTTGTCCTCTACGTCCTCGTTGCAGAACGTAACGTCCAAGCTTGCTTTCTTTAATAAAGAAAAAGTAAAGAATATAGTGTATGCCCATGTAAATGACCACAATTCATCCTGTGTACCTGAAATGGAGATCTTATGAGAGAAAAACGGCATCTTATGTAAAGACTATAGGTATGTGAGGCTTAAAAGCAAATGGGGGACAGGGAATTGATGTAGCCAAATGCAGAAACCAACCTTACTGGGACACAAGCTGACTTTGCAGACTCATTCAGAAGTCTGTTTCATGAAGTAATATAGTAGCTAGTGGTGGTAACGCTCTGTTGACTGTCACAGAGGAGGAGACTGCCCCAGGTATTTCTCTATCTCTCTCTCATCATTCTTGATAATGTCTTTTACCTGTCTACTATACTCTAGATTTTATAGAAAACTGAGCATGTTGGCAAATCAAAACGAGAATGCAGTGTGATAAATTCTGGGGAATTCAAAGTGTAAGTATTACTATGCTATATACTGATTCCTTTACATTGAGGCTAGCTTGGAATGCAAGTATTAGTTTTAGCATACACTAAAATTAAACACATAAGTGCTCCACTATCTGGTTGGATCACACACTCTTTGTGTTGATTTCTCTAATCTCTCCCTTTTTGGGGCCATTTCCACTATTGCCTTGTGCTAAGTAGGTTTAAAGAAGACAAATACAATGATAGCTATGATTCCAGTTTCATTGTGTTTCTAGTAAAATGCTGGCTGCTGTATCAAAGAGTAGAAATCTATTCTAACTACACTTCTATTAAATGTTAGCTTTTTTTACAATAATGAAAATCTAATGAACACTTGCTGCTTTTTCTCCAGCGTAAAGAATTAGCTGGAGGTCCAGCTACAAGGTGTCATCCTTCATAAGAAGAGGTTGACATAATTATTCTTAGGGCATAAAAATTTACAGTTCAGTAATTCTTCTTTCCTAGATCTTGCACACTGAGATTACATCAATACTAGTAAATCAGAGTGGCAATGAACATTTCCATGTACTTGGAAAACTATCACCTACACTACAGAGCTGTGCCAGCATTCCCTAACACAGCCTCAGTGCCATGAAACATCCCTTGCACAGTATTTTGGCAGTCTGTGGCATGCCAGTTAACCTCAGCACCCTGCAACATTCCAAGACACATTTACCAGTATAAATGTATTCTAAGAGATTCAGAAACTAGTAATGCTCTGAGTCTCTAGAATGAGTAGGAGACATGAGTCTTCTGTCATGTGGTAGAATGGCACTTTCCCCTTCCCAAAGCTCTTGTATTCCTAAGTTTTTACTTCGGATTGCATGATGATTGTTGTTTTGTGTTTTTTTTTTTTTTTGTCACTGTTTCATATAGCAGATGAGAAACCCATAATGTAAAAAAATTTCTATCAAGCAATGTAAAAATCTAACACAATATTTGTGTGAAAGAAGAGTATTTAATGCGTTATATAATTTCAAAGCCCAAAATAATTTTTGCTTTTATTCACCCACTATAGACATCTGTATTTAATCAACATTATAAAAAGAATTAAAAAATATCATATTGACTTAGAGAAGTCTGGGATATTACCCTTGTAATATTGGCACTTCTGGCAAAATGTATGAGTTGATTTTATTTTCTGCCCAAGTTCTTCAAGGACTGAGTTGGTCTTTGACATATTTTTACTGATATTTTAGCTTTGCTGAAATGTCATGCTTTTCTACAGAACTGAACAAGGATACCAACATGTTTCAAGATGCTATCTAGAAACATTGTATGACACAGTCTTCTTGAACTGATATTACTATTGCATTTGGTTGTTATTATCTTCAGTCATTTTATCAGAAGAAAGATGCTTATCTTGTTTTTTCTTCTGAAAGACTAATTATCTTGACATACACATTTTGATTTGCTGTAGGTATTCACTGAAAACTGCTTGACAGGAAAAATGTATTCCAAAAAGAGTTCCAGAAGGTTTGTTCAGAATTATTACTTGTTTTTGCAAGGTCTTCAGAAAAAAAAATACACTCATTTTTTCTCTCTTCTGTCAACTTATTCCTCATTGATTTGCATCAAGTTTGTAAGGAGATCCAGTCTTCGGCAGCCAAAGAGAGCTTTGGCAAGCTTTCCAACAGTAGCACCTTTGGAGCCTTCCCTCATTACCCACTTAAGCAGCATTTGGTAAACTTTTTCTTTTAGACCATCCCGTTCATAGTCGTGATCAATTTCATCAATCTCAGGATCAGAGAAACCCAATTTACGAGCACAGTGCTTCCACTGTTTAGCCAACATATCTCTCACTAGATTCAGATGTTTCTCAGTCAAGACAGTAGTATCATCTGTAAAAAGGAGAGTGGGGAAAAAAAAAAAAAGGCATTGTTTACTGTTTCTTCTGCTCCTTATACTCCCTCACCTGTCCTCCCCAACTATTTATTGGTAATATCTGGAGACAGATTTGTAGTGATAGAGTCAGAAGTGGGTTCCATAGAGGCAGCTTTACCCAGCCACGCCAGAAAAGAAATTCTCAGTCTGTATCTGTGTATTCAAAGATCAGTTCCTGGACTTGCTTTTTGATCTGAAGCCATCATAGTTTGTCACTTAACTCTGCAAAATTGAAAAGCTCCTGGAGTCTGTGCACAGCTGAATGTTGCCTGTATGATAGGTTTTAGTTTTGGGATGCTATTAATTTGTTTACTTAGGAATGGATACACATGGATAGTTTAGTTGAGTATTGGCCTATGAAAATAAATAACATTTCGAAATATTGCAATTTCTACCTAAATGAAGCAGTTGTGGCCCCAAGCCTGTCAGTGTTCAAGAGGTCATGAAACTACAGGAAATATGCGGCACGTAGTCTGAGAGAACAGTTATTAGCACAAGCCCTTTTTGTTTTGTTTTGTCCACTCTTAAGTGTGTAGTGGGAAATGGCTCAAACATTTTTCTTAAGTATCAGAGGGAGAAAGCTGTACCAGATAAATAAATGGGGAGAATACATGAAAAGTAGGGAGATTATTTCTCTTACCAAATATACCTGTTGCTTCATAAAACCTGTAAGTTTCATCTGTGATAACAGGAGAACTGACGTGTGGATTGTTGTCTTCAACCTTCATGTGATTGTAGGATCCAATTTGAATTCCAGAACTGTTACTTATGTTGTACTTGATGGAATCATCTGTATGAGGGGAATTCATAGAATTTTACAAGCAGCTGTATATGGTTCGAAATGTCAAAAAGTAACATAAGGAGGCAGAAGGTTTTGCTAATCA
The DNA here is from genome assembly GCF_036169615.1 of Heliangelus exortis. Classification (NCBI taxonomy): domain Eukaryota; kingdom Metazoa; phylum Chordata; class Aves; order Apodiformes; family Trochilidae; genus Heliangelus; species Heliangelus exortis. Next base: position 67,784,656 of record NC_092423.1, read on the forward strand.
GGGAAGTGATTAAATGGTTGTACTGTATTTAATGTATAAATGGCCACTTACTGGCAACTGTGAGCATATTTTCATTATGCATTGTGACATAAATGTACTTGAGTGAAAGCCCATCCAAGTTGGTGCTATGACAAAGTGCCAGAACCAAACCTTAGTGTTGGTAGCTGCAAGACTGTAAATAATGTTCCCTGTGCTTCAGGGATGTGTAGAAGCAGCTTTGCTTTTGTTGGCAAATGGCTTCAGGAGATCTTTACTCGAAAGTGCTTTTTGCTTAAATGTTAAAGCCTTGCTCCTGTCTCCCAGATTTGCTTTTCATAGATGTAAGGTTCAGGCTTACAGTTAAGAATTCAAAGTTCTGTGAGACTACAGAACATCATTTCTAGTTGCTCATAAGGTTGCTATACTCCATGTTATACTATGCTGTCTTGAAGTCACCTCTCTGATTGACAGTGTTTCTCATCCTGGCTATCTAGGAGTATATCCTTCAGTCTTACCTATTTTCACAATGAACTACTTGCTCAGTGTTTGTTTCACCAACATTTATCTTTACTTTTTTTGTTGTTTTTTGGTTGTTTTTTTTTTTTTTTTTCCCCCCAGTGTTCTGTACTTTTGGTTCTCAGGCAAGAGTAGAATGTTTTCTGAGATATCCTCACAAAAAAAAAACCCTATTCCCTTATTTTAAGGCCTCAATCCTCAGCAACAAGCTAACAGGTATTTGCACTGATTGCATAGCTAAATTGTGTACACCTGTGTTTGCATCTGTAGTTTACTGTATGTGATAATTTAAGCACCTAATTTGGTATCTTTTGCTTACACAGTTGTCCAGTTTTCACACATAACATGAAATTGGCTATTCCAGTCATGTTAGGTGGTAGCAGTTTTCTCTTGACAATGTTTTCTGAACTCTGTTTGGATAGTCAACCACTGAATGTTCTAACTCCAGTTTAAATGGTAAATAATGGGTCTAAAATTGAAATACACAGAAGGAATGGATTTTATGTCTCAAAATATTAGGATTTTTGCATCCTTCCCTTTTTGAGCTGGAGGAAATATGTTCAGATTTTTAGCTAAAAAAAAGAAAAATTTCAGGTGTCTGCTATTTTCTGGTCACAAAATTAATCTAGCACAAGAGGTACAAATGATTTGTCCATTTTAACTGTGAAAGTTACTGTTCTTTAAATTTGCTTTCCCAAGCCTCTACACTCTGCTTGCTTGTCATGTTTGGGTCATCATCTAAGGACTCTAAAAGATGTATAGTCAAGAAGACAGAAACCTGCTGTTTCAAGTTTTCTTTGCAGTTGTAAACCACTTACAAATTGGACAAGCCTTTAAAAGGGTTAATTAGAGGGTTCAGGTTACCACAGCAACATGACTTAAAAGGAGCAAATATTAACAGGTCCTGAAGGACAGGACAGAATTTCAGGAGTTTAAGAGAGTTGAACTGTAGACAACTGTGCCCCAAGGAATGCTGATCAGCACAAAGCCTGCAGCTAGAGTTCTGCATTACAAATCCAGAGAAAGAAAGGACAGGTGCCCCAAATGCATATGTGATTCTGGAGTTGGGTCAAGTCACAGCAACTTGACTTCTAATCTAAGAAAATAACTGGTTTAGGTCTACGGGGGATCTTACAATGTCTTCATGTTTGTAAAAGCTCTTTTGTGTAAAACCTGTTGTCCTTGATCCACCAAGGGCACTTTTAACAGAGTGTACAGGTCCTACTAGAGACAGGAACTAGTTTTACATAGCAATACTGATAACTTTCAGCTATGCTTAGAGGTATTAAGCAATAACAAGTTATTTCAAGTTTTTGTGCTTTGCTGACCAAGCTGCAATGCACAGCTTGTTGGCTGTGAGGACAGATGAAGTCTACAGCACTTACCTGTGCTTACATTGGGTGCAGTAGGACAATAGGCAAAAGTTGCCCTTGTGAAAGAAGTGGACTCCTTGCTACCTAAAAAACCCAGGGAAAACAAAAACATGTCAAAAGCATTATACAAATAAAAATGAGTGTTGTATCCACAACAGTATGAGTACATAGCTTGTGCTCTTAAATACAAAGACATGTGAAGTTTTTAACAGGATTGTATCTCCTTGAGTAATTCTAGCAATGACCTGATGGTGTTCCTCAGTGACTAATAGCCTTAACCACACTTGGATCCTGGTGAGGGCAGTGGGCTTCCATGAGGCTGTATAAATACCTGCCTAGTGGATGGCTGTGTGGGGTCACAGGTATTGACTGAGCTGCCTCGGATCTGGGATTCAAACAGGAAAACTCCAAACTCCCAAGTCAGCACCTACTGCTTACTGCTGAGACAACTGCAGATTGTATTAGCAGACTGCTGACTAGATCTAGAAAAGACATGGGATGCCAATGTATCTTCTGCTGGTGGCAGCAGTGTCAAGCAGATATGTAAGTTAGTGCCCAGGACATTAATCAGTTTGGATGCCCACAAATGAGCTCTGCAATTCATGATGGGGCAGTAAGAATGACTGGGTTACAGTCCCCTGACAAATAAACGGAAGAGCTGGAGTGCAGCTCTTCTGCATCTCAGCCTGATACCTGCCACACTAATGCATATGGCCTCCCTTTAATAAATGTTCTTTTTTGCTTTCAAACACAAGATTTTACTTTATTAGTGATGTTGACACATCTAATCTCTGCTTTCTGATGTAACAGCTCTCAGATTTCATTTTAGGAAATAAACTCACATAAACAACTAATCACAGCCTTTGCATAAATAATTCAGCAGAGTAACACCTTTATGGCATTCTGCCTGTAAACAGCCAGGCATCCTTGATTTCCTTGTGACGTGACCTGGAAAACAATGCCACACTAAAAATATCCAATATTTAGTAGGAGCAGGCTGGCGTATTGTATGTGTTACCTCTGGTTTCTAAAGTTATTTAATAGGCCTTTAGTTCCCATTTATTTATACTTCTTGCCAATGCTCAGTGCTCTCTTCCTTCTTTGTATCCATACCTTTCTACTCCACAGTTCACTAGCAAATACTGACAGAAGCTGCCCATCAGCACCAGGCAGAGCTCTCTGGAGAAACCCATTAAGAGCCTTAGCTGCCTGTTGGCTTCCTAAGCTCAGGAGTCTCTTACTTTGGCTGCCAATCAAGGTAAAAAATACCCATCCATACTCTGAAATGCTACAAATGTTGCTTCTGCACAAGCAGAACCTACCGGCATGAATGTTACATTTTTGAGAGTCAAAAGTTTTCCTTTGTTTTCCTAGAATGATTGGTAGCAGCTCCTGGTTTTGGCAGCTGCTGTAGTAGTACCTTCTGTCTGCTGGCTGAGTAGCTGAAGAGTTAGGCACTGGGTCTGATGACCCTCTATTTCACTGGTGCTTTAGAAATGGTTCACTTTAAGTTAGCAGCTTGAAAGCAACATAATGGAGTCAAACCTAGAGTGTTTTCATGACCTGGATCAACTTCAACTAAACAAAGAAACTTCATGGAATAAATTCACCTTTGCTGTCCCACAGGTCACTGTTAGCAGTAAGCAGGTTGTTGTTACATAAACTACAAAATATTCCTGGCCACTTCATTTCTAGTGAACAAGTGTGTCTTCAGAAACATAGGTGTTGGGGGGGAGGGATCTTACCTGTATCATTGTCTGTGCTCTTTGGATACCAGTTTACGTTGGTCTGTGATTGCAGGTTTGGGCCAGATTCAGGTACAGCAGGTTTACTTAGGCTTAAGGTACTGGCTGAAGATGATCTATAGTGACCCTCTGTGTTTCCTGTTTGAAGACTGTTAGGGTCTGAGCCATGAAAATAATCAACATCCCCTAGTTTTGGTGCTGTTCCAGGTGGCTGTGGCCAAAAATATGGGTTTGTGTTAGCTCCTGTTTTTTCAGCTCTTGGATACAGTTCACGCCATTTAGGAGTAGGAACAAATTTTGCAAATGGATCGTTGGAAACTCTTCGTTTCCTTTCTTCTTCTCTCATTTCAGGGGTATATCTTACAGGTGAAACTGCTTTATCCATCCAGCTCCCATATTTATGGTAGTTGTATTCATGCTGGAGTTTTCTTTCCAGATTATCAGCAGATGTAAATGAGGTCTCACAGCTCTCAACAGGCTGGTTCTCAGGAGAGGCAGCAAACAAGACTTCATTAGTCTGACTGGTCATGGGACCTTGAGAGCTGTGTAGAGAATTAGGCTGATCTGAAAGGGAGGAAAATTAAATATTTGAAATACATTGAAGTGCAAATATACAACTTGTTGTGATGACACTAGAATCTAGTTATCTACCTTTAATATTATGGTAATATATAAAAAGTGAAAATACAACACTACTTCTAGCATAAGCTGTATTTTATTTTATAAAATGCCCTTACTGGGAAGTAGTATAGATTTTTTTTTTCTAGGAAGTACAGGCTTGTCTAAGCTTTTGGTGTCAAAATCTCACTTAATCAAGTGGTACTGGAATTCACTACATACCCTGCTTATACTGACATCAAGTTCTCAACCACTGAAACAAATAGTTCCTAGAGGCATTCCTAGGGTCTGGTTTAATAGTGTGTCTTCATCCGTATTAACTGGAGTTTAATCAGTGTAAAACTGAAAGGTAACAGGACGGAAAATAACGCCCTTGTAACAGCTGTTACTTTATGCAGCATAAATAATTTGCCATTAAAATCATGTTTGCAAATTATTATGTAAAATATCTTGTCTGGGTGTTTTGTCACTAATTGTTTTTGTCTAGTTTACTCTTCATAATCCCTACTATAACACCTACTATAATCCCTACTATAACACCTACTATATAAAATAGTCTGTGTCATCTACATGTTTCAAACTCATTCTCACTATCAAAGAAAGCTCTACTTCAGTCTTGAACTAGATTGAGTTATGTTCTGGATCACACTGCAGCATTACAAGACTAAACAAAAATCTGCTTGTTCTTGTGTTTTTAGGAATAGGACTACAAATGTTTTCTTAAAGTTTCACAGTTGTCTAGAAAACATTGTACATTGTCAAAAGCAAGGGACTTTATAGGCCACTGTTAAATTGGAATAAAATGCATGTATGTGTTTCTATTTAGCTAAGATAATACCAGAGAATTGTTTCATTTTTCTTTATTTTCTTTTTTTTTTCCCCAATTTACATTGATTAAGTCCATATTAGATAGGACCAAGCTAGTTTCTTTTGATGGCTGTATATTACTACACCATCAATCTGACTTGCTCTGCTTCTTTTGTTACCAGTGCTAGAGAAGGAGTAGGAGGAATAAGCTAATACAGAAACAACATCATCAAAAGTGACAGCTATTAGCAATTCAGTATTAGCATAAACCATATGGTATTAGTTTTCCAGAGCAATCTTAAAATCCACAACCAGATTCTGTGAGATGTATTTCCCCACCATTACTGGAGTAATATGCATTGACTGGAGAACACAGTCTTTGATAGGCTGTCAGGATAGTATCTCTCTGCAGCACAGATTCACAATAAATCCTTTCATATATAAAACACAGGAGCATCTGTAATCTTCTGCAGTTATATGTGATTATTTCTGCTAAGGAAATGTAATTATACTAATTTAAAGACATAGCAGTGGGGCTGCCCTGCTAAGCCCATAATTTCTACTGGAAAAGCTATGGCAAACCTAGCCTTGGGGAAGATGTATTAGTTGCATGTTACAGTTTAATATTATTCCTACAGTGTCTTTCAAATAGTGTGTACAAACTTAACACAATTTTATTTCTACTTAATTAGATACTGTTGCTTGTAAAACACTGTTGCTGTTATGATCCTATATTTTTTGCCATTAGGAAACTTTGGTAAATAATTCCAGATACACTACTATAAAATTGTACCTATACCATCACATATTAGTGACTACAAGGGTGGGAAGAAAGAAAGAACAAAATAATTATCAAAGTGACCATTAAAAAGCCTAATGTTAAGTAAAATTTTTGGCATTGGAGGGAAAGTAAATTAAATGGGTTCACCCTATAGATCATGGAGAATCTGAAATGGTAAGTATGACTTCCAGGAGCCTGAAAACAAATTTAATCTTTTCAGTGGTTACAATTCTCTCTGAAGCCCTTAATAGAGTCTCTTAATAATAACCCCTCAATGGTAAGGCTACTTTGTACATATATGCAACTTTATCTTTGGCAGAATACACAAACTATTGATGTGCTAGTAAGTGACTTACCTGCTTGACCATTACTGGTATCTTCTGCTACAGCATCTATTTGAAGGGATTCCATGCTATTCAGCAATTCATTTGGCTCAGGCCCCATTGTCTGTGAGTAAAAAAGAACAAATGGTCAAGATGAATGCAAATGTTTAACCAAAATGTTTAACTTGCAGAATAAGAAACCACACAGCTTGGCAGTGAATTGACCTGGGTGAATAGATTGTGTCAATCTGTGGGAAGACAGCCCACACAGCCTGACAGAAAATACACATTGCATTGCAAAATCTCTTCTTCAGTGAAGGGAGAAAGGGCTGCAGTGCACCTGCAGTATATAATACTCTTAAGTTCACAAAACAGTACCCTTGCCTTACATGAATCTGAGCTTAATCCATACAGTCATTTTGGATTGTCTGTCTTGTACTTAACAGCTAGACCTTCTGCAGTCTCAGTGAGAGAATGCTGCTGAGGTAAAGGTAGCAAACATTGCATCCTTTTTTTGTGCATCTGTATTTAGTAAGTACATTCACGAACAGGGGAGAGATGAGGAAAAAGATTTACACTCGGGTATGGCCACACTGACTTTCATGAAGAGTATCTGATCAGGGAGTCCAGAGCAAATACTCAGGAGGATGCAGTACAATTTCCTTGCAGTAAACCCTAATCCTCACTAAAGGATGAAAAAATCCTTTTCTGTTCTTTTGGTCTTCCCACTATTCAGACTTAACTGTAAGAAAAAAAAAAATTAGCTGGAAAATTTATTTCTCAGTTTCCTCCAGTGATTCTTACTTTCAAAATAATTTCTAGAAGTAGTGTTTTGTATTGTTTTTTTTTAATTAAACCAAAGAAGTACATTCACAGGTAAAAAATCAACAACTGTTGAACTGAAAAATCAATCAACTCTTCCCCCCAAAACCTACTTTCCTCTGAAAGCAAAAGATGGCATTCTGAAGTGCATCACAAACTTGGGTTCTTAGACTTTTCTTGAGAAACTGAACTGCTTGAGCAGGGGGGTGCACCAGATGACTTCCAGAGGTGCCTTTAAACCTCAGCCAGTCTGTGATTCTGTGATTCTTTTAGTTAAGAGGCTGTAGACTCTGGTTCCATGATTGCCAGTGTGGGGCAGGAGGTGGTTATGGGGGTGGGAGGAAGGCTATGCCCAAATCCTCTAACTCGTGTTGCTACTGAAGCTGTACTGGCAGTGCACCACATTGATTTCCCTTGAATGCTGCATTATGTGCCCGTGTTTTCCTTCCTGAGATTGGAATGCATGTTTTCCTTCCTGAGAAAGTAATAGACTCATGGCATATTTTCTAAATAGTCTTTTGAGAGGTGTATATATATGCAGAGAGCTAATGCAGCTAGAATAATTGGCCATGATCCTGTCTTGGGGCTACTATTGTTAATTAGATGTATATCCTTCATACTGTGAGTGCGTTTGGTCAAATCAGTCCAGGAAATTTGTTTCATCAGTTTCAAAACTCATAGTTTTTTTGAAGAGTCACTGGTGCTTCACAAACATCACATGTTCTTTAAACCAGAAACTTTCATTTCCACAATTTTAGACTTGGTGACTGAAGGACGCAGTTTAAAAAGAACTGTAAATGAAAGGTTTTGCAAAGGAAGTAATTTTTCTTTTCTTAGTTAAAATAACTGGGTATGTATTTTTCTGAGCTTTACTGCAAAGGTTAGAACCCTAATGTCAGGAGTTCTCACTAATAGCTGTCTACTACTAAAGTGGAGTAAATTGATAAAATAGGTGAGAAAAATGTTCTAAATGTTCATAACCAGCTCAATTGTTCAAGAAGTTCTCATTCCCTTATTTTCAGTCAGGAAGTAATTATTTTAATCATAATTTAGAAACATACATCCGGAAAAATAAGATAAACCAGCCTGGGCACTCAGGAAAAAAAATTTAAAATTTTCCTTGTTGTTATATCTTCCTAGTTCCAAGCAGGGTGGGACTCATTAGACATTGCATAAACACAGAACAAGAATTACCAAGAATTTAGATTCTTTTTACACTTTTTTATACTTAATCTAAATCAGATTCTGCCCCTTCTGAATATTCCGCTTCTGTTTCATGAGTGAAAATTTCTGGATGTATCAGAAGCTCTTGTAAACTATTATCATAGAATAAGAGTATTATTCAGGTGGGAACAGACCTCAGGGGACCTCAGTTCCACCCCCTGCTCAACATAGGGTCACCAATGGCATTAGAGTTGGTTTGAGCTTCACTCAAAGCTTTGTGCAGCTGGATGTTGAAAACCTCCAACTATGACTCTATTAGTGACAGGACAACCTCCTTAGGTAACTTGCACTACTGCCTGGTTGTCCTCACAGGGACTCTTGCATCCAGTTTGAATCTCTCTTGTGTCAACTTATGTCTGCTGTCTTTTGTCCTCTTACCCTGCACCGCTGTGATGAGCTTGGACTTACCTTCTCAATGAACTCTTCATATGTAGGAGCAGGTTGCTACTATTTATGTTCACCCCAAAACCATCCCATGTCTTGGCTGAAATAGCCCTGGTCCCTCAGCCCCATCTCACATGGCAGGACTAACAAGTGCTGAGCAAATGTGCTGCCTGTGACACAGTTGGTACAGCCTGGGATCATGGTGGCCTTCCTGGTGCCCAGGTCACTCCCTGCCCAACACTGTCCTGAGGTTTGTCTCAGCAGTGTTGCTCCCACCCAGGCAGGCTCCAGTCAGCACTGGAGTCACTGGTTATAGCAGGTGCAGAACATTGCATTTGTCCTTTTGGTTTTCACAAGGTTTTTGTCACCCCCTTTCCCTAGTGTGCAGGCTTGCCCTGGTGGCTGTATTGACTGGTCCTCCTAGTTTGGTGTCACCTGCATGCCTCATGAGAGTATGCTCCATCAAGTCCTTAAAGTCACTGATAAAGGAGCAAACCAGGGAAGGTCCCAGTACAGTAGACCCCTGCAGTAACACAGTTGTTAGTGGCCTCCCAGGTGAAGTAGGACCTATGAAACTCTGCCCTCTGAGACTCACCATCCAACTTGTTTCTGTCTTCCCCTCCAGACAGTGACATCCACACTTGGATACAAGAATATTTTGGGAGATAGTGTTCAAATCTGCCTAAAGTTGCAGTAAATCACATGCACTGCTCTCCCCTCGTTCAAAAATCCAGCCATTTTATCACAGAAGGAAATCAGGTCTGTCAAATATTATCAGTCTCAAAGAGGCAGAATCTGCCTCTTTGACTTGGAATGTGGGGAACTAGTACATCAGTATGCTTAGAAAGTTACTCACTTTTAAACTCTCCAGATCATCTTCAATATTTTTTCCTAGATCTTGATAGTAAAATGGCTTGTATCTTTGATTAATTTCTGGGAAAAAAAAAAGACAAAAGAAATTAAATTCAATGGAAAATATAATTGACTGTTAGCAATCTTGATGCGTAAGGACAGAGTGAAGACTTGTATGCAGTCAGAAACAGGAAATCTATACACATACTTCAAATCTGTTCACATAGTTCATTTAACCTTAGTATAGTAACAAGAACAATATGTTTTCTAGGGATTTTTTTGTTGTGATCACTGTATTGCTTTTCAGGATAAAAACTATGTCTGTAATGTGAAAGCATCCTGACTTGACTGGCCAAAAGATTGCGTTCTGCATTTTAAGAAATAAGATAGATTCATCTGCATTCAGCTATTTGATAAACAACTATCTTGTCTCTGCTAAAGATGGATTTATGGAAATAATCTACTAACCTGGTAAAAATCAGTATTCTGTATATGGGAAAACTGGAAGATCCAATACAAGCATAAAATCAATCATTAGCAATAGACTATTCTGATTAAATATGGGAATAGATGGTTTCCTCCTGGTATACAAGTTTTCTCTGAGTATTTAAGTACATGCCTGTTGTATAGGAAGCTCTTGGTACCCCTACCTAAATCAAAACATCCATTTTCTGTTACGTGTAGGGTATTTCTTGTGAATTGTTTTTCTATTTACTTTTCTTTTTTTGTTTGTTTGTTGGGGGAAGTTGGTTTTTTCTTCCTTTTTTTTTGTTTTGTTTTGTTTTCACTCTACATATTGAGGCACAAAGAGGAAGTGATATAGAATTTTGATTTATTTCTTGAATGCTCTTAGTCTTCTTCCTAGATTAGTTTCAATAGGGTGTTTTCTCAGCCATTTTCAAGATATGTCCCTTTTCTATAAATTTCAGCAGGGAGATTATACTACACTGAAGACAAATTATCAGCAAGTACATTCTTAACTCTTTTCATGACTAGTATGTCTCAAACCTGTAAATCTTGGACCAGACCCCAGTTTTAGTCACGATACATGGAGCAGGCTTTACTGGGAATGTGATTTGATATTTCTATTTTCAAAGCAAACTTTTTTATTTTCAGATTAATAGAATCAAGTTTGTTTTGTTGTGCTACAAACTATAGACTGATATGTAACAAAAAGAATCCCAAAGCAATGCCTTACCTGCAAAAGTTGGCCGTTTCTCTGGATTTTGCTCCCAGCATTGTTTCATTAATTCAATAATTTCCATTGGACATTTAGTAGTGATCTCCGTTATGTCTGGTCTGTTTCCATTCATGATGCCAAAGCAAATTTGGGCTTCATTTATACCATCTGAAAAATAAAATTTCCTATTAGATCCAGATCATAAGCTTTGCTACTTTTCTGTAGGTAAAAGAAATAGTGGAGCAAGACTCTGTGGTCTTGGGCATGTAGAAGATTTCAAAGGAAAATGCCTGATTTACAGCTACAAATCTTTCACATAAGCGAGTTTGAATCCATTGGCCTAACTTCCACAGATTAGGGGTTTATTTTATGATTAATTGATTTACTTTTATGTGTAAGACATGCCTGGTGTGAGTCAGGGTGACCGACCTGGCTTTCTAGAATCCGAACCTCAGTTACACTCTGCATTGTGTACAAACACAAAGATGGCCATTTAGGCAACATTTAGATGTTTAATTAGCGAAGAATCAATTCAAAATAATAAACACATTACTCTAGAATTCCACAGTCTGTTCTACATGAACACATTGCTGCATATTGAGAAATTCTCACTACAGAGCTGAGAAGTGGTAGCTGAATGTATGACCATTTCTGTTAAAAGAAAAAATGAACATAACTAGCTTGCCTCTGGAGATAGTGTTCCCCAAAGTTTTCATCCTGGTCTGCCTCAAAATCTGTCTAACTACTGCCACCAAGCACAGGTTTATGCCCCCACTGTATGCATGTGAATAGATTGGGCTCACTCTCACATTGCAATTCAGATGTTCTTGTCCACACTTAGAAGTCAGGAATGATGCAGCTAATGCATATCAATGCCCGTGAGGTGCCAAATAGGTGCTATTCTTAGGCACGGATGATTTGATCAACTAATTTTAATTTCATAACTTTAAATTCTTAACATTTGTAATTTAATTTTGTGATACTGTCCTTCTGGAAGTAACTTACTTTCATATGGCTCTTTGCTAGCAAAAATTGCCCAGATCACTATGCCAAAGCTGTAAACATCTGATTTCTCCACAGGTTTTACATTAACACAACGTAAATGCTCTGGGGCCATATATAAAAGAGTCCCAGCATTGTTCTGGCGAGTGCTCTTGATTTGTAGTTGTCGGGCAGTCTCTTCTTGAGTCAGCCTGCTCCAGTTCTTAAAGGAGGCAACACCAAGATCTGCAATCTGAAAGATAAGACACATCAGAGCTAGTGCTGCGATGGAGAGGAGATAAGCAAGTATTTCCTGCAGTGCTCAGTTTTATAATGAATAGTTGGAAATAAGTTATCTAAAAATTAAACACTGCAAGAAATGCAACTACAAGAAAGGAAAACAAAGTATTTGTTGGTATTTTTCCTAACAAACACTGCCAACTGGGAAGGATTAGGCTGAACCTTCATTATTAACTTGACCTCACTCAGAAAAAAACACAACATGAGGAAAAAAGTTTGTTTCCTTTTAATGATAATCACATTCAAGATTTGCTTGCAATGCTTGTGGCAGAACAGAAGATTCATATGAGAAGTAGCTAAGATTCAAATCCAGAAGTAATTTATGAGATGGGCAGATAACTTTCTCATTGTCCTTTCCATTTAGATTCCATTTAACTCAACTTCTTTAGATCTTCCTACAGAAAGGGGGAAGAAGAGGATTTAAAATGATGTGATGTGTATGGTATAGAGACATGGAATAGTATGGAATAACAGGGTTACTTGGATACTGTGTGCCTGAGAAGGTGACATTCCTGGAACTTTAGGGTGCAGTTTCACAGCTAGAGTAATGGCTGATGGTGAAAAAAGTAATCCTTCCCTCCTTCTTCCACAGCCTCCTGCTATGTGCTTTCTGCTTTTCCTGTTTCAGCCCTGACACTTACTTGTCACTGGGAAGACCTAGTGCAAGACACTCAATTTTGAATTGCTGAATCTAGTGCTCCCCAACAGAAGGGTAGCACTGCCAACAGGCAAACTGTAATCTGCTGTAACTGGCTTCCTAAATCAAGGCTGGGTGTTCAGTTTCCCATCATTACTAACACAAAGGACCAGAAGGTCAAAAGGGGAGTAACAATGGAACAAAATGGGGCTGACTGACTTAGAGGCAACTGTAAAACTGATCTGTGTAATGCAAAGACTTCAGAAAAAAAATCTGAGGTGACACCTTGCTTCACTTCCAACTCACTTTTCTCTCTTGTTGCCTTTAACTAGTTTATTGTTCCTCTTGAATTTCTGAAGATTTTAACTAAATTTTGAGGTGATGTATTCAGAGGAAAAGGAAAATGTAAGTGACATACTGCTGAGGAAGTAGGAGTCCAAGTTCATGTCTAATAGTGAAAGGTCTAGCACGATAAGAAGAAGGTATGATATAAACCTTCCTACATTTGCCATTTCCTAAAATAACTATTTTCCTTTATAAAAACTGGCTTGGACACATTCAAGCAGATAAACCATACTGCTGCCTTAAGTTGATCAAAGTGTTTAAGTCTGATTGGATTCTGAATTTGACTCTGGGTTCCAGTTCAGTTTGTCATGAAGTTTAATGGTAGCCTAGCTGGCCCTGACCATGTAAGCAAGCTGAAACCCAAAAAAGCATCTGATTTACATTTAGTTAAACATCAAGATGCTTTTTAAAATTTTTTTTGGCAAAACCAACATAGTTTATAACTCTTCCAGGTGCTTATACTGCACTAGGATTTGCTACTATATTAGCCTTGTTAAACTACTTCTCACTAATCCATGTGGGAGAAATATCAAATGACAGCTTTCTTCACAGGAATTTATTCTGTAGTTTCATATTGTAATGGAGTGATTATTTCAGCAACTCACCTTGACTAGAGATAAGACATTTGATGAGAACTGCTGCGGGTCCTACTCAGGTTTATTCAGCAGTAGGCTCTGTATCTATATATCTTGATCCAAAAGCCCAGTACAGTTAATAAATGGGCTTCAGAACAGCCTTATGAACCATTCTTTGAAGTAGTTACCTGCTGGGTTTTTTTTTGTTTTTGTTTTTTTGTAGCTGCTGGTTATCAATAAAAATGATGACTAAGGGAAAAAAGTTGGAGACAAAAGAGGAAAAGATAATCAGCAAAAGAAGGAAAAAATTGAAAGGAGGTAAAGTAAGGAAGAGAAATTACTGCAATGAAGGAAAAAAGACAATCCATAAGACATTTTATTTGGTTTCAATTTCTGCACATTAAGGTTTGCTTTTTTCTCCTAGCTGTTTTGTTATTTGTAGTTCAATTAATTCTTAACAGTATTATTTTTATTAAAAATACACTTAGTGGTTTATTATTATTTTTTCATAGATGGGGGAAGATTATACAAATCTCAGGCTTAGAGGTTTTATAGGTCACCATGCTTCAGTCATCTACTGCTAAGACTCTCCCCATGTTAGCTTGCTCTAAACTACAAGGAGTTCATGTACCCGTCAGGAGTACTGCCCAACACACCTGAACGGGGTTCTTTAACCAAAATCACCAACTTTCTCCATTTACATTCTAAGAGGTACCTTAATGTGGAAATCTGTGTCCACAAGGATGTTTTCTGGTTTTAGGTCTTTGTGTACGAATCCTTGCTCATGCAGATAAAGCATTCCTTCTGCGATCTCCAGCACAAAGCGCCCTTTCACTGACAAAGGCAGTGAGAGCTATAATAAAGAACAAAAGAATATAAAGAACATATATTAAGAAAAATGCTACTACAGCCATCAAATTAAAAATCTGTCTTTCAAAAACTTTCTTTTTCAGTCCCAGAATACCACTCAACCCAGATTAAAAAAGTGCCGAAGTCTTTCTTCAATCTAGATTTTTTTTTTAAGTCATTCTAAAGTAACTCCGTATTTACAGAAGCTTTCTTCAGCAAATTCTCCACATATCTCTATAAACACTCCTGCAATTCTGAACCTGTAACTGTGGTCTGCTCCTCTGTGATGTGCAGAAAAACTTTGTCTGTCTCCTGCCATCTCTAGAGAAGGCAGAGCTGCCACTGGTTCTTAGATACAGAAAGAAGAATGAGAAACTAAAGACTTCATCTTCCGAGACAGCAGTAACATCCTGTCCCTTTCAAGAATCTTATCAGCCCTAGGAGTGGCAAAGAATGAAGCAATTCACTGCTCACGTTCTGTAGTACTTTCATCATGTTCCCTCGGTCCACATACTCCATCACAAGTGAGTAGTTTCCATCTTCCAAAATTATACCTAGTAGTTTTACCACACGGTCATGCTGCAGCCGCTGCATAATCCTGCCTTCTTCAAGGAGGGAAGCATTATATCTGTAAAACAAATTGCACTAAGCTTGGGCGGCAGGCCAGAAAAAACACAGGGGTCAAAATGCTGTTAACTCATAATCAAAATGGTGGCCAAAAATGTCAACATCCCTAGAGCCACCACAAGATGAATCATACCTTCAATGTTTTTTTAAACTGATACACCTTTGTTCATGCCAGGTTATATTCCCCAGGTCTCAAATGCCTTGCACAGAGACTGTCTGCTCTGTCTGATTTTAGGCCTGCTTCAAAAAGTGTCCAAATCCCTGAACTGGGATTGGATCAGGACAGGGCCTGAAAGAGCCTTTGGACAAGGATGACCAAGACACATTCTACTACCCCCCTGTGCAGGAAAATACACAGGTCTCTTTCCCAAAGGGATGGTATTCATCATCACATTCAAAATGGATTTATTACATGGGATCTACTCACATACTACATAGTGATATCATTTACTAACTGTTAACTGGTGTAGGATGAATTAAAAGACTAGCTCTTTACCTGGGCCTCAGTACAACCTATCAATTGTCACACATCTGGGAGATTGCTAAGAGTGTTAAGAAAGGATGGTATCCACTATATTAAATAATTTTCTTTTTAATATTGTTGCTGTTCTAGTTATCAAGTAAAAGGATAGAAAATCTTGAGATTGATAATGCTTTCCTACCTCATTACATAAAATTGCTTTCTCCTGTGCTCCTATAGCACTAGAGTAGAAAGTGACTGCTTATTTTGCACTAGGCTCAGCTGTTAATTTGCTTAAGACTTTTTGGTTCAAACCTTTAAGGAATAACAAATTTATGAGCCTGTGTAATGAGACAGTAAAAACACAAACCCCAGAATAAACCAGGCTAGATTTTCCATGCTAACTGTGTCCATCACAAGCAGCCAGTGCAGTTTGCAAAATACTATAATCTTTAATTTGCTTTTCACAGCAAACTAAAAACTCAGCTAATTTATTATAACCCAAACTACAAGAACATGGGTTTTTGTCTCTCTCTAGTGGATGACCTGTGGAAGTTTCAGGATTGTTATGGCTCTGAGATAGTAGAGCTGCAATATGATCTGAACCCACTGAAATCAACAGCTAATTCAATCATTAATCAGTGGGCTTGGCTCACTCTACTTTTTCTCAAGGGACAGAGGGTTACATTCGTGGTGTTAAATATGTGCAATTGGGGTTCTTCAGATAGCTCGTGTTCCAAGTAGACATCTACAGTTGGACAACTGTATTGCAAACTGATCTGCAAGCTTGCAAATGTCCTGTGCCCACTGAGGTCCTGCATCCCTTAAGTGTTCAAGAGTCCCCTTGATTCTTTGCAGTTCACAGTAGAGCTGAACTTGCAACAGAAAATAGGAACTTCACTGGAGCTATCAGCAAAACTAAAAAAGTTGGCTCATGAGGAAAAAAAGGAAGGTTTGCAGGACAAAAGTATTGTATTGTCTTAGACATTTATTTTCCCCACATTCATGTCTCCATCTGATCCTGCATCTCCAGGATCTGCAGATCTGAAACTATTACACTTCATTTATATTTATCTCCATAGAGCTTAGTGGATTCCTTAGACTAACTGAAAGATCAAAATCAGAATGAAGATTCATAACTTACTCAGTGCGCTGGGGTCCTGTGTATACTTTTTTTAGCACTACATATCCATGTTTCTTGTGAAAGCACAGAGATATTGTTCCAAATCCTCCAGCATCTAAGTATTTTTTTTCATGTAAATCCTGGGTGTTCATGTGAATGTCTTCCAGTGACATATTTGCAGTCTTTGTAGCTTAGCAAATAAAATCAAGTACTCTTGTGCTTCTGGACCTGTAGTATAATGGAGGAAAAAGAAATGTCATTATCAGGCATTTAGCTGTTCCATTAAATGAGCATCTGTGCAAGGAATGGGACACAAGCATATACTCATGTGACCCTTATGAAAAGGGCCTCACCTTGAAGCCAGTGATGCTCTGGTTCCCACCTGTGGTCCTAAAGACCACAATGATTTATCCTGTCAACCCATTGCAGTTGTATTAAGTCAATGTAAAAACATTTCTTCACCTGAGGATTTCAAGGTGCTTTTAAACAGTTTTTATCCATCTAATATTCAGTAAATGAGTACTGTCCCTACACTTCAGACGTGTAAAAACTGAAACCCAGAAGAATCAACCTCTGGGGCCACAGTCCCAAAGGCAGGTAGTGCATAATGATTCTGATAGGCATCTCATTTTCTAAGTTGTCTGAACATGGGCCTGTCATGGTGCCCAGATACTTCTATAACTTTAAGCTACCTGCTAGGCACCTTTGTGAATCCAGCTCTAAAGGGTTTGCTTGAAATTAAAACAAATAAAAAAAAAATAAAAGGTTTTGCCAGAAGGTGAAACAAAGAACGCAGCTTAAGGGAAACTTATTTTCATAGCTGTTTGAATTTAAGGAGACAAGTTCTAGGAAGACTCTGGTCAGGATACAAGGCAACTTCTTCCTTTCTTCTCAAAAAGAAGAGGAACAAAGACATTGTGAAAGCTTGTAGTTACTCCTAAGTGCACTAAGAGAAAAAAAGAGATTATGGGATCTTATGAAATGGGTAGATAAGTAAACCCCAGTGGATGCCAAAATAATTTTAAGCCTTTGATAAAGCTGTGATGCTCTCTTGCCTGACATGTCTCTCAGAAGGGAAAACCTTAAAGGCAGCTACACAGCGGGTACCTTCAGCACATTGCAGCAAGCTGTTTTACTAGCACAAGTGCAAGCCACAAGCTCTATTTTTTTCCCTCATTGAACTTTTACTTTAAGCATCTTACATTGGGTAAGTTAAGAGTGCTGAGAAAAGACAAAGTCCAAGAGACTGGCAGAGTTGTTCAGTTTCCATTCCTCTTGGGTGACTATGACATAGAGCTGGGAGAATGTTGCAATTTCATTGTGCCACCATATCCACAACAACAAATTGGCTCATTTGGGTAATTAAGAGCTCTAACTAATGTTACAAAGGGATTCTCAATTTTTTTTCACATCAACAAGTGACTGCTAATTCCTGTAAACTACTGTGCACCTGTTATCATCAACTACCAAATTGAAAAGATTGCTTAATGTTGTTATGAACATCAACTGTAGTCTAATTACTGCAGCCTGGAGCCTGGGAACTAAGGAGGTGACGAAAGTGTCTTTAGAAAGCAGGTGTCTGAGAGAAGAGCTTATGTGTAGATTTGGAAGTCTTCTGGTTGGTTCAATACTGACAAGCTAAATCAGGGAAGAGTAAACAATTAAAAAAAAAAAAAAAAAAAAAAAAAAAAAAAAAAGGTTGTGCCTATAAAGGAGGGAAAGCAAGAGAGCAAGAGTTTTCTCTTCCAAGTGTATATATGCTTTATGGGCTGTTATTTAGACAGGGAACATCCCCTCCATATTTGGGTAAGGGTGATTTCTTTGGAGTCTTTTTCTTTAGCTTTCCTGACTTTGAAAGAATGTAGTCTTTGTTTTGCTGTCAGAGGACTAAGGATATAGCTGCATTACTACATTACTCCAGTCAGAAGGTAAGCTCAGCTGTGCCTAACAATTGTTAGAGAGGAGGAGATTAATTTCTGTTTGGGTTTGTTTTTTTCCTTTACAGTTAAACAAACAGCTGGGTAACAAATTACTTATAGTAGTGCCAAGAATATCCACCGCTGGTCTCATAGGTAAACTTTTAACTCCCTGGAAGTTTCTGGGGATGGTTCTCTGGCTTGGTTGAGGTGGTGCTTGAGGTTTCTTGTGGAAATGGGGTGAGCGTCACAGGCACAAATGCCTGAATTCAGCTGTGAGTCATTAATGTGGCATGAACTAACTTCTTGCTTCTTTATCTGGGGCCTCCCTCTCAAGAATTGGTTCACTCACACATCTAGTGTAATTTTTCTATGCTGTCATCATGAATCTAGGCAGTAGTTATCCTTGTAGCAATTGCAAGTGCTGCTCTTGTGAATACAAATTAGATGTATATTTTTGAATGCTGAATTTCTAAAGCTATTGCTGTCTTGGGCACTATATAGCACCATATAATCTGATTAAAATCAGCCCTGCTTCAAATTGCAATAATGCAAGACCTTCTTCCTATTTACACTGCTAATACCTGTCTCTATCAAGTAGCATGTAATCAGCATAACCAGAAGGCTAGAAATTCAGAAATACTCAAATCATGAGATGGTTGGTGAAATGATCTGGGTAACATTTAGATTGAGGGAATTTTTTCTTAAGATGGGAAGGAACCCTCCTTCTTGGGCATGGTCTACTATTAGAATGCTACTAGTTTTTGTTGTTATTAAGTAGTAAATTGCTCTGAGTACAAGTTCTTTAATCTTAAGATTTGTTTCAAACCACAAGTTTTTTGTAGGAAGGGGGGCAATATCTGGCCAGGTTTTTAAGCAAAGACTGCATATTTCAGTAAACTATTCAACATGAGGTATTGGCTGATGTTACCCAGAAATATCAGATGACACAGAAATGACACAGGGAAGCTCAAAGGCTCAAGTCCACTCCAAACATACTGCTTTTCATTGAGATACATAGTGATTCAAATGTACCCTCAGTACCTGTGCTACACCAATAGCAGACATTATGCATCTGTGGTTAAAAGAACAGAAATGTTGTAGTTAGGTTTAGCCTGACCTTTCAGAAGCTGTACATGCCTCTAGGGGTTAATTTGTGTTCTATGAGGTAGCACTCATCTGTGCACTTGGTCGACTGTAAAGCATTTTTTTTTCTAGTATATTATTCTGAACATCTGTGTTAAGGTGGGTTCATATTTAATAAGTGACAACACATACTACAAAAATTCTGAGCACAGGTTGTTTGAAAGAGAGGGATTTTTGCCTCCCAGTAATATATCTGAGCTTTTTTATAGAGGGATAAAATTGTAATAAATGGGGTTGTGGCAATTTTTATTTTTTTTTTTTTTTTTTTTAATTCTATGGTTATATTCTCCCTGCTGACCCCCACAAGGCCCATAAGCTCCCAAGAATCATGACCTGGTCATTAAGTTGCATGGGCCCTGATCACCATTCAAAAGTGGTTTGCACCACTCTAATTTGTTACTGATGGAGGCAGCTCTTCCATTGCCTGCATGGCTGAGAAGGGCTGCTGGGCACATTAACACAGTAACTGTAGCCCTTTTGGTCTAATGATTCTGCAATGAAGGGGTTCTTGAGAGGTGTAACAAGGCATAATCAGAGAGTGTAATCAAGTTTGCAAGCACCAAAACTTGTGGTCACTTGTCGGGAAAGGAAGAGACTACTGGGCAGGAATCAAAGCTGGTATCACTGATATAGGCAGCAGGACAGAAATGGAGGAGTCCCTGCAGCTGAAGACAAAATTGTTGTAACTCTCATAACCTACTCTGTCTAAACCTTTCCCTTCTGCTAAGGTTTTTCAGCATCTGCGTCTTTTCACTGAGAAATAATTTACGTTTGGGGGGTTTTTTTTGTTTGTTTGGTTTTTTTGTTTTCTTTTGGAAATAGCAAAGAAAATACTCGTGACAGATCAGTAGCAAGCTGGATCCCGTGGGAATGTGAGGAGGAGCCAAGCAAAGGTGTTTCACAGGACCAGAGGGGTGGGAAGGTGGAGAGCGGAAAGGGGAAGGGCCTGCGCCGTGGCTTGCACCGGTACAACTGTGTCACAGTCCGTTCTGTTTTGGGACAGAAGTGGTCACAAACGCTTACTCTTGTATAGGAAAGGGAATAGGCTGTCCCGGCAGACGCAGCTTGTACAGCTGTGGCTGTCAGAGAAAGCCATCAGCCGGTACCGGGCCTGCAACCCGGCTGTCAGCCGCGGCGCCCCGGGCTTCTGCTCGTCCTGGCCTCGGCAGGAGACTTGCGACCGGGAAGCACTAACTCGGGCTTTCTCTGGCCTAGTTCCTCGTTAGCCGGCCTGACACGTTCCTTCTCCGCCTCGTCCTTCTCCTCCTGGCCGCCGTGGCCGCCTTTCCCCGCACACGCACCGCTCCCCTACCCTGCAGCTTCCCGTTGCGGCGCCCCGGGAGCTCCCCATAGGCCGGGAGACCCTTCCCATCGCGGCCGCCGGCAGGGGAGGGGCGGAGACGGCGGGATGCACCGCAGCCCCGCCGGGCCACCTCGCCCCGCGGCCCGTCATCCCGCCGGCCCAGCCCGGCCCTTGCCCCGGCAGCCCTCCCGGGACGGGGACCCAGCCCCCGCGGCACCGGCGCATTCGCAACATTGATGGGGGTTGCGCGGCGCTTTCAGTTTTGCCGCGGGCAGCCCAGTCCCCTCTCCTACCCCTTCTCTCCCTCTCCTCGGTGCCTTACCGTGGCTGTGGGCTCTTCTCCGTCCCGCTGCCTCCCTCGGGAGGTACCGGCAGCGTGAGTGTGCGCCGTGACAGTCCCGCCGAAACAGCCCGGTCCAGCTCCGAGACGTCGGGAGGAGCTTTCGGTTTGGCCTGCCCGCCCCGTCGCGGCTTCTCGGAAGCGGAGGAGGTGGTACAGGCTCGCCCATGTGCGCTGCGGAGCTGCGAAGGGACTCTGTCCGTGTACACCGGGAAGAGGGATGTGAGCCGAACCGGCAGGACGTTCCCAGCGGCGCCCAGCACCGCTGCCCCGCTCTGCCAGCTCCGGAGCCGCCAGCGCCTGGAAAAGAGTCAGCCCCCGGTTGCTTCCCCCCACGGTGTGTGCGTGGTGCGGGCAATGAATGAATGGTACCGACCGCTTTACTGAGACTGACAGGAACCGGGAGTTCGGTGCGTGGTGGAAATGCATTTCTTTGCTGTGTTTCTGGTGCCAAAGAGGCAGCGTTTCTTTCAGGAAGGGCAAGCGGAGAAGTTTCTGCTTGTCGACAGAGTAACAGGTAACAGTCTTGGGGATGGCTGCAGAAGTACCTAATCTGAAAGGACTGCTGTGGTTCATCCTCCTGTGGAGATCAGGTGTGTCTAGGGCATCTCTAACGTATTTTGTGTAGTCTGTGATTTGTCCAAACAGCAAATAAGATTCCACAACTAATGCATTCTATTGTTTTCATTATGAACATTTTTTCTAATATAAAAATAATGGTTAATACAATTTCTTTCCATAAGACTGAGCCCTTTGCCTTTCCTCCAGCGAAACGATGGTGACGATCAATGTCTCCCTTCTCTGCCACCACCTTTCCCATTCTGAGGAGCTGTTGCAATCCCCCTGGTGCTTTGTGGATGGCATGGAGTTCATGGCTCAGTATTGCCAGGCACTACCAGAGCAGTAGCAGTAGATCCCTGTGGGAGAGCATGAGCAGTCCACAATTCGTGTTTGAGTGAGGAAACCTTTCTGAAGCTGAAGGGCAAACCTGATAGTGATGAGAGAAGTGGTCCAGAAGCCTCATGTTTCTTCCAGATGGAAACTGGGGCTCCTGACTATCATAGATCTTGAAGAAGCACAATGGCTACAGAGGGTTTTATTTAGTGCTAGACTCCACGGTGGATTTAATGGATAGGATTTCTCAGCTGTGGAGGCCTTCTGAGGCTATGTGTGTATCCATCCTATTCCTGCCACATACAAATAAAACATTAACAAATGAAATAAGCCCATTCAGTATTACGAGGCCTTTGAGATTTACATGGGTGCACTGGTGTGTAATGCTAACATATTCTGTACCTCTGGCCCTCTCCAAGTACAGAACTTGAATTTTGTTTCTTCCTGTGATGGTCTGCAACTTAGTACTTGAATTCTTAAAGCAGTTGTGTACCTTATCTGCCCTTCCAGTCTGATTCGTGCCTTTTGCTGGCCAGAATGTTCATCTGTGAAGGGCAGGTGACCCCTACTTTTCAGCTTTTTGAATGGTGTTTCCTTGGAAAGGCAGATGGGAAACAGTGGGGTACAGGCAGCTCTCTCTCTCTCCCTCTCTCTCTCTCTCTCTCTCAAAAAAAAAAAAAAAAAAAAAAAAAGGCTGAGTGCAATCATTTCCACTCAAAAAACCCGAAAATGTTGGCAATGGAAGTGGCACATGCCTAGTGCATCCCCATTCTCCCCTGGCACTGAATTAGCTGGTATTTCACTTCATGTCTATTCACACAGTGAGGTATCACAATATGGATATTTTGGGATATTTGGGATATATATATACTGGGATATTTGTCAACTAAATAAAGGAAAAGCAAATCCAGAGATGGCATCTCTGAGGGGCCATTCAGGCAGTTACAGTCTTCTATTGCAATGCCAAACATTATGGAAATCTTTTGATGATGTTATGCTTCTGAGATATTTTTAGTTTTGGCCATTTTCTGCTTTTGAGCTTTGTGTTGCGTATTTGGCTGAAGATGTGATCAGAAGACAAGTAGTAGATAGACAAATATATAAGAATTGCATGTTTGAAAAGGTCTAAGTCCCATTAAATGGATTTGCCAATGAGTGCTACTCAAGAAAAGAAAGAAATTAGTGTTTTTTTGTTGGTGCATAGAGGTTAGTGTTGCCAGTTATGACATTCCTTCTCAAAATGATTAGGGAAAATAAAAACACAGTCAGAATTTACAGGGAAATATCTTAATTCTGATTGAAAAGAAGGAATATTATCCTCAACTGTATGATAATACCAGTAGTCTTAATGCTATTCATTGTTACACATTTATGTGAGTGGAAGTGTTCAATTTTGGTATATAAATAAAATTAGTTCCCATTAGTTCTCTTTTTACTTTAACTGAAAATTTTAATAATCTTGACCAAACTTTCACTTGCTTTGTACTAGAAATCTCAGCCATTTTATTAAAACTGACAGAAAAAAATTACACAGAAATAAATACACAGAATTCTAAACACTTTTTTCCCCACATTTTTACTTTTTCAAACATGTGGCTGTTTTTATTGTCAGCAGAATAACACTTGCTGACAATTTCTTGTATGTGAAATTTGCAGGTTTCATTGCACTGCTGAAAAAAATGTAGGGGCTGGTAGAAAAACTCCACAGATGTAGACCAAGGCTACCTGGAATGGCTCCCTATCTCATTATTTCTAAGAACCAAAATCAAATTGCAGTAAGCTTGTGCTGTAGCAGAAAAGAGACTTCACCGGGGGTATTTTCCTGGTGTTAAGTTTGGAGGTTGCATTGTAGTAAGCTTTGCCTTCACAGGCCTCAGGTTTTTTGCTCCTTTCTTTCTGCCTGCAGTTAGCTGCCAGGTATCTCTCCAGAGACTTTTCCCTCACCATGGGAATTCATGTGAGCAGGGATCAGTGTATCCTTACACAGGTCTCCAGCTCTGCAGATGAGTAATGCTGAAATGTTAATGCTGGGCTCAGCACCCTGCTCAGAATGCTGGGGAGGGGAATCATCATTCAGAAATAACCTAAGGAGATATCTGTCTATATCTTTAAGTTAAAGGATTATCTGGTCTGATTGATACCACTGCTGTCCAACAATTGTCAAGATATTATATTGATTTTTTGGGATTGAGATTATTAGGAAAGGAGAAGAGAAAGTAATAAGAATCCAAAAGTCATGGAACTGATTCTCTGTGCACTTCTGGTACC
Organism: Heliangelus exortis; assembly: GCF_036169615.1. NCBI lineage: Eukaryota > Metazoa > Chordata > Aves > Apodiformes > Trochilidae > Heliangelus > Heliangelus exortis. The sequence goes on from NC_092423.1 coordinate 67,809,024, forward strand.
GTGTTCTCAGTAATGAGATGGTGAGACTGGAGGAGTTCAGAGAAAAGCAACAAAGGTGATCAATGCCTTCTATTGGAAGAAGAACTGAGCAGTTGTACTTTGGCCTGGGGTAATGTAGGAGAGGAGGTGATGCACATTTACAAAACTCTAAGCACAGTGCAAAACAATGGATGGGACTGACCATTTACTGTTAACAGGGAGGAATCAAAGATACTGGGAACCTGGTGCTTCACCCTCCCTGGGATTCTTCTCCACTCCAGTGTTTCATCCAAGGAAAAAGCTGACCTACTGAGCTTTGCCAAAAAGCATTGGTTGCTTCAAGCTGGCATGAATTTAAGAGAGGTCAGAACAAAATTCAGAGCAAATATCTATTTGGCTTAGTAAATACAGAGAAAACATACATAGCTCAGGAAATCCCCCAAACTAAATATAGTTGGCGCTCAGGGCATTATTCAGGAGAATGCTCAGGAAATCCCCCAAAACTAAATATAGTTGGAGCTCAGGGCATTATTCAGGAGAACAGCTTGCATGTCCTGGCCCATAACAACTGTGGAGAAAAAACTTGGGGATGGACAATACTTTTTCTGACTTCACACAGCCACTCTTCATACTTATATTAAAAATACCCAGTCTAATACAGGCACCTATTGCTACCAAGAGTGTGTGAGCTGGTACATGTGTGCCAAGTAGTACTGAGAATTGTGTCTTCATTATATAGGTCAGTTTGTGATTTTTCATCTAATAGTTAAACCCACTCAGCACTGTGATTGATTCAGTGCAGCAGCACTTGGTTTGACAGTTCAACTTTTGCTTTCATATCCATTTCCTTATTTTTTCAGTAGTCTGGTAACTGAACACTGTGAACACTGTGAATATTCCTCTCCTATACAATTTCAATATTTGCATTTGTCCTTCAGTATCTCTTCGGGTAACTTAAAGTTGTTTCCCTGATGTCTTTGAGACAAGAATCTGCTTTCCCCACAACTTACATGCCTAACGTTTCCCATTGTATTCACTTTCACTTTCTTTTATCTATACAAGAGTTACTAAGCTAAAGCAGATTTCTTGCTGGTTTAAGCCAGAGACTTTGATTCATAGACACAAAAGAAGGCATCTGCAACATCTTAGGGCAGCACTGCTTCCAGGGGTCTGTCTCTGCTGGAAGTGGCTCTTCGTATGTTGAGAAACAAGATGTTTGTCATCATACAGCATGTGAGTCTTTCCCTGAAATAGCAACTCCCAATTTGGAGTTTATGCTGCCACTTCAGATTCTAGGATTATTATCCAAATAGCCTTTAAGGAAACATAAGGGTGGGGCATAACAGGGCTGCAACAAAGAATGTATGTATGGCAGATGCACACTCTGTATGCAGAGCCCTAAGTGACATGACACAGTGACTCAGAAGACTGTTTCTTGTTCAGCACACATTCTTCTAATATCAAAGTACAAAGACATCTGTGAGGTTAACTGACCAAAGCAAGAAACTGTGTAGCCGAGCAAGAAACCCACACTTTGCCATATGCACAAGAACGATTAAAAGCTCCCAAGCACAAAAATAAACCTGCTAAAGTTCAAAGTAAAAATCACAGAAGCCAGACGAATTCTGTCTAAGTCCTGGCTTGTAGACAGACAGTGCTCTTGCAGATTTTTGGGTAGGCATTCTGCTTTGCTGACTGCTGGAGATGTCAGAGAGGATGGACTCAGTCTTCCAGACCCAAAGAGGAATACTGACTGGAATGAAGTGGCAGGGAAACAGATATGATTCCTTGTTGTCTGTGCTTAGGATAACAAAAATAGAGAACTACCTTTGATTTTTAGGAAACTGCATACTTTATGAATGGGAGCTACATTCTATAAAGAAGGCAAATATGTGCACGTACTGCTGTACGGTATTTGGATTTATTTACTTATTTATTTCTGTGGGGTTCTTTTTTTTTTTTTTCTGGTGTCTGTCACAGCTTTAATACTGCTTTGTAAATATGTGGGAAAGTTTAGGGCTGTCCATGAAGATTTTCAGCTAAGTCTCTGTACAACTGTACATCCTTTTGCATTATTCACGATCTGGCTTCATAGCTCAAGGGCACAATTGTAGAGCTCTCATTTAAAAGAGCAGAATCTGGCATAACAAGGTTGAGTGTGGGCAGCATATTCCCTGGCACATGAAATGAAGTGGCAACTGGTCCAGAAAGTGTTAAAATAAACATGTCAATGTACTTTACTGTTTCATAAGAAGTAGTAGTATAATCTGCAAATAAATACCACTTGTGTTATCAAGCACTTCTAGACAGGATGCTACTGTTTACATGAGCAAGAATAATTCTTCCCAGAGTTTTGTACCCATCACTGAAAAAAATCCCACAGGAATCAAGATAAATATTTGTCAGCAAATAAATACTTGTCAAGATAAATAAATTGTCAGTTAAGCTGCTAATTTTAGTAGTCAAGATACTTGTAATACATTCAAATTACGAGATCAACATTCAGATATTGAGATAAGGCACCAAAAAGAATGAAGAAAAAAAATCTTTCTGTAGTCTTGCACCTGAACATTACTTGAAATACCAATCAGGAGAGCAGTTTATGGGTTCTTCCTTCCAAAGGGTTTTCAGACGCTGGGCCCAGGCAATCAACATCTCTTTCCTCTTCTCCTCTGAGACATATTCTGGAGCAAAGCAGATGTGAGGTGCAAGGACTTTGACACCACAAAAGTGCATGATTCCATGCTGGACTCAAAGGAAAGAAAGAAATGCCTCAGGAAATAGTCTTTCAGTTCAGTAATATGGAAGATTCAAATCTGAAACTAGTTCTCTGACACAATATACAGCAGGTTTTCTAAAACTGTGCATTTATTAGGTGAAGAAAAATGCAAAAGTTCATTGCTGATCCTAGTCACTATTGATGGGTAGGCATTAAGGAGAATGACATACAGTACACTGAAAAATAAGGTCAACTTCATTTATTCTGCTCTGTGGAATTTATTTTTAGTGTTATTAAACTGACAGAACTGTTCTCTTTGACTGCTGTATTCTATTAAATTTGGAAAGATCAGAGACAGCCAAAGTTCATTGTAGTGTTTGAATCTCCATGGATTGTTCCTGAGCCATGGTGTATTTTTCATTTACTTCAAAGTATTTTTTTAAGCTTTTCCCTCTGTCCTAGCCAAACAAACCTGAATGAAGGCTAGTGTCTTTCAAAGTGTCAAAAATTGCCATTTTCCCTTTGTGTATTTCTGAATTCACAACTGTGTTTCACATTCTTTGTCATGCTGACTTGCAAGCTCTGCAGCTAAATAGCCTCACAGACAGCTAGTAATTGCAATGGGTAGGACATCAAATAATTTAAGCACATCTATTGTATTATATAAAGAAGCAGCTGGCACAATTTGTCTTGCCACCTGAATTTCTGAAAGCATGCTTGCTACTTCTGATAAAAGGGTAGCAATAAGAAAAGGCATGCTGACTTCTGTATGCTGATCATTAATGGCAGGATAATGTGTAACTCCTCTCCTGCCCCCCATTCTTCATCAATCAGCTAGCTATGGGGAAAAGCTGGAGAGGGACTTTTTTACAAGGGCATGCACTAATAGGATGAGGGATAACACTTCTAAGCTGAAACATAGTAGATTCATATTAGATATTAGGAAGACATTCTTTCCTGTAAGGGTGGTGAGACCCTGGCACAGGTTGCTCAGCAAGGCTGTGGCTGCCTCCTCCCTGGAAGTGTTCAAGGCCAGGTTGGATGGGACCTTGAGCAACCTGGGCTGGTGGGAAGTGTCCCTGCCCATGCTGGGGGGTTGGAGACTAGATGGTCTTTAAAGTCTCTTCCAATCCAAACCATTCTGTGATTCTATGAAAAGAAATCCTGTAACTTCAGAGAAGCTTAAAAGGCTGACAGTATCAGCTTTTGCCAGATTTCAATCTGGATGAAGCAGCACAAAACAAGTTTAAAGCACAATGGGCTTTTAAAGTAGTCTCAGGATTTTAGGGTCCAATTTAAAACCTTCAGATTCTTGGAACTGACAACTTACTTATCATCATGTTATATTTAATACAAAACAATATTACAACTATAAAAAAACAATTTTCATACTAAAAATTATACAAAACCCAACCAAATATTCATATATTATACCTGCATGGGCCACAGGAGATAGCGAATATCACCAGAAATACCTCCTTTTGCATACATCTCTTCACTTCCTCCAGTGGTAAAAGAAAAAAGGGCTAATTTGTTCTAGAATTAAGAAAGCAGCACTTGAGTTAGGCATGTTTAAAGAGGAGTGGCTGAATAGTCCAAGAGATACTCAGGGGAACCTAGACAGCAGGTTCTAGAGGAGGTAGTGTCTTCTTCTTTCCCTGACCTTATGGGTATTGGCAGCTCAAAGACAGGGATTGACAACATACAACTAGACTGTGGACTACAAGCTTATTTCTGAAATACAGACAATCTGAAATGTCTTAGAATTGTTAAGAAGATCAGAAATTAGAGATTTATATGGAGTGAACATAAATGTAAAATGAACATTGGTTATTTCCAGATGCTGTAGTCGTTACCAAGTAAGATCCATCATTCGGTGGGCCAAAATTTTTCAGGGATATTCCCAGTGCCATGGAGAGTTTAAAATAAATGAACTGTCATCTAGAGACACTGATCTTTCCTAGAGTATAAACTACAGAGAAGAAAAAGTTGAAAGGAGATGGCTGGGACAGAGGCTTGTGCACTGGGTATTTCTGATTGTTTTATAGATTAATTCCAACCTTTGATATCTAATCCCAGAACAGGATCTTGTCACCTAGTCCAGTTTGTCACTCATTACAGATATGTGCAGTCCTACAGTGGTGGGAAGAATGACAGACAACAATTTTAGGAAAGTGAAAGATTTAAACTATTTGCAAATTGTGTGCCATCCCAGTACATTCTGATACACTTACCAAACTATAAAGCCCATTTTGTAGGCCCACTAAAATTCTCTAGTGCATTACTTAAATCTTTAGGAATCACTGCATTCTCTTCATTGTACTAACTTTCAGACTGTTTTAACAAGCCAGAAAGTTACTCAACATTTTACCAATGCATTATTTCAGAAGACTGTAGAGAGAGCTTTAAACAAATATAAAGGAAAAGAAAGACCAATACCCTCAAGTGTATTGTGCAAATCTTGATCTTAATAAAACAATCTCAAAAACATACCTTGAGCAAACCAGAATCATAACAGTTTGGAAATTCATGAGCAAATCCTTGGACTAAGACTCTGTCCATCCAGCCCTTCATGATTGCTGGCATGCTGAACCAATACAAGGGGAACTAGGCAAAAAGTAAATAATCTTGTTAGCACAGAAAGGTCAGGTAGTCTAGATCTTGCCTATCCTATTATTCTATCCTGTTATTTAATCTGTTCAGATCTCATACATGCCTTCTTCCAGCTGTCTGTCAGGAAAGGCAGGAACAGTGCTTGGCAAAAATAATTGAAATGCTTCCTGTTCATAGTAGTCTCACCTACATACTTGAGCATCTATAGCAGAGTAACACCCTGATGAATGTGAGGGCTTCCACCCAAATTAAAGTTGGAATTTGATGAAGCAGAGAGGTGCCATTTAATTCAAACTTAAGACTGTACAGAACTGTATCTTCTACTGCTGAGATGCAAAAGGAACGTATGATCTAATGAAGAATGTGGTCAAAATGCATAACAGAAAACCTGATTACCAAGACTGACATCTGATCAGTTCTGATCTGACAGTCTGCTGACAAATGCCATGGGATTCTGACTTTCACACATTGCTGGCATGATAACCCTGAACCACTTTATTGAGAAGAAAACATAGGACCCCCTGTTTCTACATCATCTTTTTAGTCCATGGGACTAGATACTAAAGCTACCATGTCTTATTTGCATTATCTTGAATGCTTTACGGACTCATTCTAGGATGCATCACTATCTCTAAAGCTCTGTACACACTGCAGTACAGAAGAAGAAAGGCTTAACCCCATGTGGTTTAATTCAGGATGGTAACAGTGTAGAAACTGAGTGATCACTATGATCTCCAGAAGTGGTGACTTTAGTCTGTAGTGAAATTTTAAATTATTTTACGGTGTTTTCCAGAGGCTTTTTTTTCTTTTCTTTTTTTCTGCACCAGAACATGCTCCACTCCTTATAGTATTCTACAGACAGAAAATAGAAAGAAACCACTTCATTCTGGGGATGTTTTACTATATTTACCTCACAAGCAATAGTGAAAAGATTATGAAGACTTACAGTGAAATGCTTAACTGAGAAAAGGTTCAGATCCTAAATTTCCTCTAGAATAAAACAGTGGAATATATATAGGCTATGCCTTAGTCTGAGAGTCATGCAGACACACAAAGAAATATAAAGTTAATATTGCTTTATACAGGACTGCTGGTACTTGTAAATGCTAAGGGCAGAGCTGACACAGCAAAGAATGGTGAGGGGATGTAATGATCTGTTAGCAAGTCCAACTTCTGCAACTTGGCAATAAATGAGGACAGTCCAGTTGAGGAAGCCCAGATTCCCTGAGCCTAATGGCTGCTCCCAGCTGCTCACCCAGAAAATAAGCCTTGCCCTGCTTTCTGCCAGCCTGCTTGACATCCGTGGTCATGCATGTGTTTGAGCATCCAGATATTAAGTTTGACCCAGTGTTGGTGAATACCTGGATTTGCTGTTGTTTCAACCTGGATAACTGTGACTGAATTACTGGATTTGCTGCTCTAACAGCCCAGAGAATTGTACTAGTGATCTGCATTTGTTATTGTACCATTATTTATAGATCAAGTGTTTACTCCAAAAGCTGTTTGTCTGCTGTCTGTTAGTGTATCCCCAATTTATAACTTGGTGGAGATGCCTTACACACATATCTGTGTGTAGATCTGTGTTTGCTCTGCATGAGCTCCAAGACAAAGAGATAGTATTGGGCTGCCTGATAACATGGAATGATTCTTGTATTGAGAATAATATTATTATTATTTTGCACTCATTACTTTCTGGGGTGAGTTTGTCCACGTGACTGATTTAGAATGCAGATAATGTGAGGAATAGGTTTCCCAAATCCTATGCAATTAAGACTACTCTTGAATGTTAATTTTTAAGTGAAGCACTGCCTTCCTACTCTCAAAAAATGTCAGAGTGGAGCCATTATTTGTGTGAAAAACTCGTAACTGTGCCAGCACAAATAATGCTCACACATCACCTCTTATTTTTGATATTTTTAAAAATCCACGCCATGTCAGAAAAACCTGACCCTTTGATTTCACTACACTGGATCCAGACTGTTTTACACTGGTAATAGAGCTACTACCTCTTTTTACTCAGGCTGGATTCAAAGTTCCTAATGAAGTCTATAATTGTACTATTGCTTTTCTTTTGTACAACCCTGTATATTACAACTGAAGTCTTTTAAAGTACAATTTAAAACAATGACCTGAAAGATCAGCAAGTCTGCTTCTTGCACCTTCTTTTGCTCTTCAATCAGATCTTTGGACAAACTTCCTCTCTTGTAAGCTTCCCATGCCTCCACACCATAATTGAACTCGGAGGAGTTGCGCAAGAAACCTGTGGGTAGAAGTGAGCAGTTATTCCTTGCCCTGTTTCTAGCATTCTAGCAAAGTAAGAACTAAATACATGTTGCAAGCAGGAGTTCTAAATTGAGTTAGTGCATTCCATTTTCCCCTGCTTCCTTTGTTGTTTGGGTTTCTTTGGTTGGCTGGTTGGTTGGGGGTTTTTTGATGGATATTCAGCATCATCATAGCTGACAGTAATTCGATTTTAAATTGGAGAGGAACATAGTGTCTCAGAGTACTAAAACTTTTGCTTTTCTGTAGCAGCATATGAAGTGCAATAAAAGGACCTAAGCTTAGATCTAGACTGATGATGCAAGTTGATTATTTAAGAGGATTTAAGATAATTTTGCCAATTACTCTGCCTTTGCATTAGGGATTAATGAAACCACCATGTGTTGACGCGGAAGTCACGGACACTGCACACAACCAATATGATCAAGCAAACGCCACTTTATTGCCTAGATAGCTCAGTTTATTTATACTTTCTGGCTCCCACTCATGTGCAAGCCACTCGTTGATTGGTGAGTTTGTGCTGTCCGTGTGCCTAAAGCAATAATTTGATTGGATGAGGTCTTCTGATCACACAAAGGGTTCTCTTTGCCCGTGTCTTATCTTGTCCTGCTTTCAGTCAGGTACACACAGCTTTGTCCTGCTTTTTGTGTTTATTTCATCAGCCTTGTAACAACGGTTGAGCTTTGCAACATTCTTGAGGTCTGCTGTGCTTGCAAGTCCGCCAGGTCTGCTGCTTGCACAGACCTCGGGTTTACTGATTAATCAGTTCCATTGTTTCTGGATTGTTCGTTATGTGTCCCTTGCTTTCTAAATATCCCACAGCCACGCAGCTGCTTTTCAGCTTCCGTAACTGGGAAACTCGGCAGGGACTGGGGAGCCTGTATTGCCCAGCTCTGCTGACTCCACTACAATTGGCTGAGCTGATGCAAGTATGGCTGAATCTGACAAATACATTAAGTCTGCTGACTCAACTAGTAGATCATCAGTCTCTAACAAAAGAGAGAGGCAGAAGCATCATGAATTAAACTCTAAAAAGTCATATAATGGAATCTGAAGGCATTTATCACCCACAGGAAACAGACTTCAGAGACTGATTGTGCACCATCCTGATGCATTTCTGCCTCTTAGTAAAGTCACTATGAGACAAGGTTCATATGAAGGACTGGATTTTGAGAAATGCTTATGTCAGGTCATTAATAAGTTTCTTCTTGTTTCTGTCAGTGCTTGCATTACATCTGTGATTAGATTTCTGTTTGATTCTTGTTTTAAATTAACAGTTTCAGCTCTGCAGATTATGTTGTGGCTTTGTGTTTCCTAACCTGGAACAATACTGTGACTAAGTGCTAGTAAGAGAACAGTGAAAACATCACGAAAGTGTAACAAGAGCATCACTGGTTTTCTCATGTCTTAACTGCATCATCTAGTCATTTTTAGTAATCATATACTACTAAGGTAGTCAGGAGGAGGTGCACAACTTTTTTGAGTTTTGACAACTCAAAAGCCCCACACTTAAGTGTCTGGAGCTAACTTGCAGAAAGCATTTGTAATCTTGTTTGTTAAGAGAAGGTAGTTCTTAGAACATCTTTGCAGCTGATTGCTAATACTGTAAAAATAGTATTTTCTCTCATTCACTTTTGTCTGAAGGCCAAACACCATCAAATCAGAGCTAAAAAGATATTTAATTTTTATGATTTCTAGTAATAAGTTTTAGTTAAATAAAGATGATACTTGTTGGGTTCCTACACTGTAATTTCTTAGTCAATGGTAACAGAAAATAAAAAGCTGTGTCTTGTTAGTTGAGGGATATTTATACTAAACGACAGCTGCTATCTTTTGAAGTGTACCTAACAGTGTGGTTCCAGATAGACAAGCTGAAGTTTGTTTCACTGTTATTGCTGAAAAAGGTGTATTTTGGCTAGTCTCACCAACAATGTCGTTTCTTGTTGCTCTTGGCTCAAACTGCATTGCATATAAATCAGACACTGTGACACTGCAGCCCTGCTTGCTCAGCTCTTCCACAGCAACCCTCTTCAAAGATCCATTTAAGGACTTAGGCTCTTGATGTGCATAGACTATCAGGACGTTCTTCCCTGGAGGCAGAAAGAGAACAAAAAGATACCTTTGAGTATAGGAGGCTGATATAAAACGGTTTGTGGAGCTGGGGCCTGGTTCTTCATTTTTCTGTGGTGTGTTTTCCAAGCTGCAAAAAACTAGGCAAAACAGAATGAGAGTGGCAGCACTTGACTCCTGCTCAGCAGCAATGAGTGGCTCATGAGGAACTAATCAGTGAATGCCCATCACCTAGGAATTTTGTGCTACACTGGGTTTTCCTAGGTCTAACTCCACGCACAATGGATGAGTTTCCATAGCACATCACACCACCCTACATCAGCACAACCCAGTCCCTCTCTCGAGTCAGCATTTGTGTTCATTTGACTCCACTACTCCCCCCCCCAAAATTCACCCAGCAGTGGTAAAAATCCCACAACTGTCTGCTGGTTTAGCTCCCTGGGCTAAGTCAGACAAGCTACACTGCAAGTGTGAGAGGCAGGGTGGGATCAAAGCAGTGCCAGCTTAGATTCCCTCAAACCATTGTGAAAACAAGTTCAGAGAGCTCAGAGCATCTTTCTTTTGCTGTGTGGGATCCCCCTATCTTCCAGTTCAGTGCTGCACAAGTGACAACATTGGGGTAGATGTTTAAGATGCCATTATACCACTTCAGCATCATCACAGTGACTTCAATACAAAGCAACAAGATTTCTTCTTAGATGTGAAAGTGAGCAGTCTAGTGTACCTAGAACAACTGTCAGAGTGGATTTAAGGTAAGGTGAGTGGCAACATGGTGTATTGGGATGGGGCTTCTTGAACTGATGTAATAAGGTGTATGAGAGACCTTTCTTGTTCAAAATATTATCACCCATGTGGGTGATAATCACTCATGTGCCATTCGGTTTTAATAATTCTCTGAAAAATCATTCATCACTGAAATATTTTTATTGAAATACTTTTATGAGTTATGGTAGTTATTTATAGAGAAGGATATTTCCAGGGACTATTGAAAATCACTGGATCTGCAAAACATGCAGGTCTTGGTTTGTAACTGCCAACACAAAAACTAAGGCATTTCTTGAGTTCAGTTTCTCCAGGGGACACAGAACATGAACAGCCCAGAGCACAGATGGGTTTAAGGTGTCAGAGAGAATGAACAGAACCATAGCAGAAGATCTGAAGAAACAATATGTCACTTTTAAACTGAACTATGAGGGGTGATTATTCTTCCAGTGTGAATAGGGTCTATGAAACAATAGCTTTGCCAAAAGACCATTACAAATTAATAGTCAGATGCTATCAGAAATGTAACACATGTATAAACTATGTAAACTCCTGCTCCATAATTTACTCTGGAATAACAGGAGCAGTTACCTCTTTTCTGTTTTGCTGCCTGCAAATAGGCAGTTCAGTGGCTGGAGATAACACAAGGCCACAGATGCAGTAAAATTAATTCTGCAAGCTGCTGGTTTGCTTCCATTTCAGTGAAGTCGGGGGCACTCAGACGCAGTCCATGGAGAGACTCGAGTTTTCACGGGCATCACTTACTGAAGTAATTTCAGTCATTTCAAAAGGCAATGCCTTAGTATCCCATCCAAACATTACAAATATGCCACAACCCGAAGTGAGCAGCACTTTAATCGGTGTTTGTTCTTACCTGCCATCTTCTGGAAGCACTCAGTAGCTTCTCCCCTGAGAATCTGAACTCAAAGCCTGTGAACTCAAACGACAGATTTGCTCAGGTGAGAAACACCAGGAAAAGGTGCAAGGAAAAGCACCGTAGCAATACCTCTGATCTGGCAATGCCCCTTGCTGGGGGGAAGGGAATGGGCCGGGGGGAAAACACCGGGTGAGCGCCTCTCTATGTGCATACGCGGGCGTGCAGAGTAATGTACACACGCATACATACTATACATATATATATACTCATATATATATATATATATATATATATATATATATATATACTCATACACAAGGGCGTTCCGGGCCGTGGCGGCTGCAGGCCCCGCCGCCCGCCTCCCCTCCGCTCCTCCCGGATCTGGGCCGAGAGAGCCCGCAGCGCGGGTTGACCTTCGAGAGGAACCCACTCCACCCCGGGACCCAGCTGCGTGCACGGATGGCCTCGCCACCCCCGCCTGGTCGCTGCTCCCGGTTTTCCTGATCCCCTCTCAAAACCGGGCTCAGAACGCCTCCCGCTCCCGCCTCCCGGCCCTGGCGCTGTCGGCACCACACAGACCCGGGCCGCTCCCCCCGGGCCCTACCTGCAGCCCCCCCCGTACCCGGCGTACCCCTGAGGCGGGGAGGGGAAGGGAAGGAGAAGGTGAAGGGAAGGGAGCGAGCGATCGACCCTCCCCGTGGACCCGCTGGCCGTCCGGCCTGCCCGGTCCGGCCCAGGGTCTGCGCCAGTGCGGGGCGGGAACCGGATCGGCACCGCCCGCTGCTGAGGCTCCGCTAAAGACACGGGACCGGCTGGGTGCGCGTCAGGCGCTGTTGTTACTACATGTGGTAACTATCGTGAATATATATAAATATATATATATATATATATACTAGCTGGCGGTATTTATAGCGGGTTCTGCTCACCTCGGAGTACGGCCGGAGGGAAACTGGGGAGGCTCATCGATGGGTACCCCTCCATCTCCTTGAAGCATTTGGTGAGTCCTCGTTCACCTGGAGGGGCCAGGTACCATCAGTCGTGGTTTTCAGATGGAGAATTGGAGGCAGAAATCAAGTGGCTGGGACTAAAAGCCTGGGAAATAAATGGCCGAGCTTCCCTTGCGGTGAGTGGAGCAGAAAATCTCTGTGCAAACCTTGCACTATCTGCTTTTTTTCACCTGCTGCCCTCTATGCTGTCAGGTTCAGGGATGACATGCACCCTTCAGCTGGTTTTGCTGACTTCTCAGGAAAAGGGTGACACACACGGTGCTGCAGGCAGTGGCAACAGCCCTGCCTGGAAATGAGCAGCAACAGCAGCAGAAAGCAAGGCTACAGCTGTCACTCATCAACTTATAGTGAGCATAAAGCATGAGCCCAAATTCTGCTTTGCTGCACTGTCCTGGTTATACGGGGAAGCAGCATGGTAAAGAACTTCTTAGAGACTGTTAATCTCTCTAACACATGACAGATAACATAAGAGAGTGAAAATAATGGTAGTGCTTCAGACCAAGGGTCCATTTAGCCCAAATACCCTGTCACCAGCCCAGCTCACAAGTAGGTATTTAGGGAAGAGTAAGCGCAGGTAAGCCCATATGATACCGACCCCACTGCTCTCAGTCAGCAGCTTTCTTCAGCTGAGGCCTGGATATTTAGTTGGTTTATGTAGTAACCTCCAATGTACCTCTCTGTCAAGCACTTTTCCCAGTCTCCCTGTGAGTTCCTTTTCCCCTTTTCCCCTTTTCCCCTTTTCCCCTTTTTCCCTTTTCCCTTTTTCTCCTTTTCTCCTTTTCTCCTTTTCCCCTTTTCCCCTTTTCCCCTTTTCCCCTTTTCCCCTTTTCCCCTTTTCCCCTTTTCCCCTTTTTCCCTTTTTCCCTTTTTCCCTTTTTCCCTTTTCCCCTTTTCCCCTTTTCCCCTTTTCCCCTTTTCCCCTTTTCCCCTTTTCTCTTCCCTCTCTATTCCCTGTTTGCGGGGTTTTTTTTTGTTTGTTTTTTTTGTTTGGTTGTTTTTTTCCTTTGTATCTGGTTCCTATCAGCTTCATTTGGTGCCCTTTAGTTACTGTACTGGAAGAGACACTGACGAATCAGTCTCTGCTGATCCCCTCTGTCCTTTAGTGATTTTGTGGACTGCATCCTGTGCCTCTTGAATCAACTGTTCCCTGGACTGAAGGTGTTCTTCAGGGGCTCTTTGTTCAGATACTGCTCTGTATGTTCAGTCCTTCCTAGTGCTCTTCTGTGCCCTTTTGCAATTCTGTATAATTTCTTGAAGTGAGGGGATGAGATCTACATACAGTATTCACTGTATGGATGTGCTTTGCTATTTACCTAATGGCATACGGATTTTCTGCTCTGCGGTCCTAATAATTCCTGCATGCTACAATCATTGAGCTGATGTCTATGTGTTCTAATTATCTGTCATAATTAGAAGATTTTACTGTGTGGTAGTAATAATCTCAAAGCTTTTTAATTTAAGTGCTAGGCCTGGTTGGTTTCTTTGTCAACCATAAGCATCTCTTAGTGTTCAAAGAGATTAAATGTGACTTTTAATTGCCTGGCCTCCTGAGTGGTGTCAAGAACACTGTGCTAGACTTTGTTTCCATATAAGTTAGAAACAACCCTTGTGCTCTGTAAGCGACTCAGCTATAGCAACAATTTGACCCAAGGAGGTAGCTTAAATACTGTTCTTCACATATATTCTAGATACACTTCTTTACTGTTATCTAAAATAATTTTATTTGTAGCCCCAAAAGTACCTTCTAGTGAAGATAAATACATTGCTTTTTTCTCTGAAAAACTAATTAAGGCTGCTTTTCTGTTGATTTTATTGGGTCAGGGAGTAGGACACATAGCTGAAGAGGGCAGGGACCCCTCTCTTTTTGTAATACAGTTGCAATATTTGCCTATTGGACTCCTTAAGAAGTCCAAGAGATAGACTTAGTTCTTTCTTCAGCTTGAGGGAAACCAAACACCCCTTCCTCAAGAGTGACCTCCCACAACAAACTGCAAGCTATTCTGGAGTGGGTACATCATCAGTTCCTGTTGAAAGTGTTTTATTGTAGAAAAACATCTTGTGTTTCAGTGAAGGAACAGAGAGAATGAAGGAATGCTTCTGCTGCTTAGGCACTGGAATGACCTTGGAACATGAAGGTTCCAGTCCTTATGCCAAGTATTGCTGAAGCCTTTAACACGCAACAGCAGTTGGGTGCATACACAGCTTTACTATGCTGTAAAAGAAAAGATCACACTCTTTTTACATAATGTTAGAGATTAACTAGGTAAAAGTTTTGGAGAGCTCAGCTCAGAGCTGAGCAGTGTCCTTGGCTCTGCACACCAGTCTCTAGCAGCAGCTATAAACATCAAGTGTTGTCAGTCCTAGAAGCAGACACTGTCTGAGAAACTTGCTGTTAATTTCAGCAAGTGCAGCTACTTACAAGAGACTTAGCTAAAAGCAAAAGTACAAGACAGAAAATCACCTTTATCCTGGCCCAAACCAGGACAGTCAGTCATATTCTGTACACAAGCAAAGCTCCATTTTATTTGAAGTACTTTTAAAATCCTACTTGTTTTGCCAAGAAGCTTTTGTATTGTATTTTTAGTATTAAATATCTGCTCTTAAGCTACCAAGTTTAGTAATAGGAAATGTCCCTGTGTTCATAAGGTGTATATAACTCAGCTAGAAACTGGAAAGAACCAGTTCAGTGACCTGGAATACTTGTCCAGTGGCTCTGCTTGCAGAGACCTAAACTTCCTTAACACATAAGAGTCCCTTTGTCCCCATCCCTGACAGGACATCAAAGTATTGTCATTGCTTTCAGAAGCCCACTTCAAATATGCTGTAGTGATGCAAGAGTAATGACATATGAGATTACAGTCAACTTCTCTCTTACCTATACTCCAAACCCATGTAACTGCTCTCCACTTCGGTGGCATGCAGGTGAGATTCTCCTATCTTAATTTTATCCATGTAAAAGTTAGGGCATTGAGTCTAAACTGGCTCTAGAGCTGAAAGAGTCACTCTCAGATGCAATTCCTTTCACTTGCCTTTGATGCTAGTGGAAGGACACCCAACACTTGGCTCACAGCAAACATCTGGCAGCACCCAGGTGTCTACCTGGTGATGAATGCTGTCCTTGCCTCTTAGGATACTTGGATCCCCACAGCCTTTTGAGCCATAGCTATTCTAAGTGTGTAAAAGACCCAAGTTCTCAAAGTGCATAAACCTCAGCTGTATCACATCAAAGGGTAAGGACATAAAGGATATTTTCATACTTTACTACCACACTGAGGCTAATTACTGCCTGGCACTGAGTGCTATATGAACATAATTGTAAATTAACTGAGGTAGAATAGTTTGGGATGAATCAGAAGCTCTAAACCAGAAGGATCTCTGCTAGGAACTATTTAGAAAGGGCCTGGGGCTTATTGCTGTGACTCTGCCACCAAAATTTACACAGCAAACAAAGTACTCTAATAGTGGAAGGAAAAGGGTACAGATAACAAAGTGGCTGCAGGGAGAAGTAGCAAGGTAAAGTGACACCAGAAGATGACACTTTGACATTAATTAAATGAGTTTTCTAGGTCAAAACTGTGGAGTACTGGCACTGTGGCGGTACTTCATGGGTCATACTGCTTTGTGAATAGACAGAGACCCAGATATGTCTGAATAATATTTCCTACACTAGTACCCTGTAAAAAAAAAATTAAAAATTGTCAGTTGGTGGTAAAAAAAGAAAACTAAAAATGATCAACCCAAAAGTATATGAATACCTGAAAACAAGGAAGCAATTTTATTTACATTTTCTTCTAATATCTCACAAGCATTGAAATAAAAATGTTGAGTTGATTGTGGGAGAAAGATAAAAAAATCTTGTATTTCAAATACATCTAAGCGAGAGGAAATAGCTAACACAATTTATTACCTACAAGTTACGTCCACTTATGGCTGAACTTTAAAATCTGCATGCTAAGAATGTGTTATTGGACATTATAACTCTCAAGTTCAAGAACTAAACTAATCTGAAACAGTCAGATTTGTCACTTCAAGCCAACAGCGAATAGAGGCATCAGCAAATAAAAAATATTGCAGATGCCAGTGTAAAGTATAAATACATACAGCACTTAAGTTGATTGATTCCTTCAGCAGCTGAACTGGATTGGCATTTTGTTTTCTTTCCCTCCCACTTTATCAAATGACAGAGCACACTATATTTCAGTCTGTAATGTCTGTTGTATAAATCCATATGGAAATGCTTGTGTAATTGCTGTGCGTGAGTGTGCATTTTCTATATACAGATTAAAAAAGGTGGGTTAAGGTGCAAGATACGGTGATCTATCTTAGAAAAAAAAGACATGAGAGTGCGACTGCACAGGAATTACTTTAATTACCTTTAATGTGTCTTTTCCCCAGGGTTAATAAAAGTTTATTTATTGTACACATGGTTCTGTCTGTGGAGTAGCACATTAAGGTTCTCAAATGCCAAGTACCCAGAGGATACCTGCTGTGCCCTCTAGCGCCCAGCGCAAGGGTTTGTCTTTATGTCAGAAGTAAAGCCTCCGGAAATAGTTTTGAATCTTTAATGCAAATTCTGTCATAAAGGAAATGTTTTAAGAACTTGTGTCACCAATGATAGGAAGAATTAAGGAAAAAAGATGCTAAAAAATCTTCATTAAGAGAAATCCTACTTGATATTAGTTTTCTGTGAATATTGCAGAGAACGCGGCCACTGGGAGAGCAGTTCTATCCAGTCAGAGCAGGAAGAAAAAAGAGAAACTGAGAAGTAATATCCTACAGAAAATATCTTTGCATCAGTCTGTACCCTGATACGTGTCACAATAACACTGTATTTATTTCTAGGCTTCTTTTGTTAGGCAATAAAGGTAACAGTTGCTCTCATATCAATCTCTCTCCTAAAAGCAGAATAATCAAAGGGCTTGTGCAACAGGAAGGAAGGAAGGATGACTGTATGACTAGCAGTCTCACTGTAACCTGTTTTTCTTCTCAGTCTGGTAGTGAGAAATTGAAAATAGTAAACCCTGGGGCTAACAACTCTGTAGTACCTCTAAATGAAAAGCACACTTTCAATAGTGCTAGTGTCCTAGGGAACAACTCATATCAGCTTTTTAGCTTCTTTTTAGACCTTATAATGTTAAATATTTAGTACAACTAAGTATATATATATATATATAAGTTCTTTATCTATTTGCAATTTAACTGCACCTTCTGCTAGCAGAGTTTTGCCAGGAAGTAAGGGGTCTTGTTCATTCAGTTACAAACTCTGGGATACATAAATTTGTTACTTGTAGATTAGTAATCTCCTCTTCACTTTTTGTTTGAGAAGTCTGGTTAAGATGCTCCTTTGAACACAGACTGGAATTTTAAATCTGACTATAGGCTCAGACCTCATCTGTAAAGCACAGCAGATCTATGGTTTTCTGTTGCATCTGAATAATGAGAGTCCCTGCCAAGCACAACTGTTGTTCTTTGCCCCATTTGTGATGGCAAAAGGCAATAGAGGGAGGTGTTTGCACTCTCCCTCAACTTCTTATAGAATTGTTCATGTAAATATTTAGCAGAATGAATATTAGCTGATATCTATAGAGGTAATAAATAGGCAATTTGTTTTCCTCAGAAGGGCACTTTATGGAGTGTTTTAACTCAAAATGTCAATTCATTAGCTATGGTATTAAAAAAACCCCCCACTTAAACATAGCTTTCTGAGAAGGTTCTTTAAAGTCTGCTGGTATTCTACAGCTCTACCTGTTTGTTTTTGAACACTAGCTCAAAGCAGACTTTTAAAGGTTTTTGTTTTGTTTTGTTTTGTTTTGTTTTTTAGGGAGAAGTGGAGGAGGGAGAAAGTAAAGTTTTAATGCCAGTAATTCTCTTATATGAAACAAAAAAAAATAAATTTGAGAAACCTGTTTCTTTTGCACTTCAAAGTTACTTTCTGTCCCAGATGTCAGATTTACATTTATATATTGTGGAGAAAAAAAAGATATATCAAGTTGACACTCTGTTTTTGTATTCAGGTTGACGTTTCCTTAGATTTGAACAAGGAGGTTGGAACATGACTCCATAAAGTTGATAAACTCTAGTTAGGGGCCATCAGGTACATAAAGGCACTGTCTCTGGTGAGTTCAGTGATGTGTGACATACTGTATTGCAGAAACAACTGATTTGAGATATTCTTCTCAAAGGGATTTTTTTAGGTACCTCTTACGTGCCAGAGGACTTGTCTAAAACATCTTCTGACAAGTGACCCCATGCAGCTGCAATCTACTTGGCAAGAAAGCCAGCAAAATGAAAGGAAGGACCCACTTGCCCAGTGTGCCATGAATTCACCCTGGCAAGGCCCATTATGGGACAGACCCACAACAGTAACTCAGTTACTGCTTCCCAGTTGCTCTCTTTAGTCTTCCATCAACTTGGGATCAAGCTATAATAATGGGATCATGTCCTGTACATGAATACATTACCCTGTGATCTGAATGCTAACCATGAAAGTAAAAAAGCCATCGAAGTAAAAAAAGGTTTTAACTCACAGTCTCCCTCCCAGGCTCAAGATGAACACCTGTCACTGGAAATAGCCAGGCAGTGACCCTCAGCTTCAAACCAAATCCATTTACGTTCAAAAGAGTTGTGCAGAGGATGTAAATCCGGGGAAAGGCTTCTCTGAATTTCTGCAACTCGAAGACTCGTTAAGTTTTCAACAGGAACAAAGCAGCGTTTAGTTGTCTGTAGCATCCTGACACTAAATTACGCTGCTAGAGCGATAGAAAAGGGAGGACGGTGCTTGCCTGGCCGAAGCCCAGAGGAGGGTGCTGGAGAGCCGAGAATCGCTCTGTTAAAGGCGCTAAAACTCCGGGAAACGCAGTAAATCCAGCAGTAGATCCACCCCCACACCGTCGTGCTTTCTCCTGTCACAGTGAAGCTGCAATCAGTCAAAATCTTTCTTATGTGAGATACTTTATGTAGGCGGATGCTCATCATGCACATGTCTTCTTTCATGACTCCATTGCTTCAATTCTGAGTAATTCTGCTGAACAGCTATTTTGTTACTTCCACCATGCTGTCTTGGGTGATTTTATATATCAGATAAAGAACCTAAGTATCTTGAGTTTCACGTGTAAATTTAACAGTTTACTTATAGAGCAGATGTTGTTCTCAGTATTTGATACAAACGAAGAAAAATAATTCCTATTTGATGCCAGGCAAACTGGTGCGTAGAGACTAAAGGAGACGTGGCAAAAGATACAGCCCACCTCCAGTCTTCCTGCAAAATTTCATCCCTTTAAGCTGTTCTGCTGGCTAACCTGTTATACTTAAAATCCAAGTGGAGCAAAAATTTTTGACATAGAATTTTCTGAGGAATGTTTTAGGTGTTTAATTATTGTGTAGGATGAAATGGAAGGATGTTCCCCGGAGCCAGGGCTGGCATCCAAACCCACCTCTGCACTAACAGGGCCAGCCACCAGGCTACAGCCTTGCTCTGCAAGAGCTGCTGGTTCCTCAGGTTGAAGTCTTTTCAGCCTGGGGGTGCCCTACATTCACCCCTGTCCTCACCTCCTGCTTTTCTGCAGTATCATAGGTCTTGATGACTGAAGTCCCCTGAGGGGCAAAATTCCAGTCATAATCATTGGGCTGTAACATAGAAAGGGGAAAATTAAGAAATTGGGCTGTAGCACACCCAGAAAAAGATATATGCTAATTTCTGGGTATCGGATGGGGCAGGGGGAGCTGTGAATAGCATTTCACTTGGGATGTGCTCAAATGATTGGGGAAGCAGGTGTCTCAAGACATTCCTGAAACCACTTGCTCTTTTGTTACTGTTTCCTAGGTGCAGGTAATCTGCCTTTCTGTGGCCCTGTGACTCCCAACATACACAGGATGCCTCTTTGCCTGAATGTCCACGTTGGCTCTTCTCTGTTGACTGTCCCAACATGGGCTGCAGTCAGCAAAGGGTCTGTCCTAGGGAGCAGCTGGGGTTTGGCTGGGGACTCCCTGGCAAATGGCTGCTTGTATCCCAGCCTCTCAACCCTTGCAGGGTCAGGGCTCAAGCACTGCCATGGACTGCTGATGCCTGAAGGAGGCCTGGGCTATGGTGCTTAGAGTTTTTGATGCATTTGGATAAATACAAGCATTTATTATACTATAAATATGATGTAGCCTTTGCAGGACTGGAGGATGCATTACCATATCTACTTGCTACTCCCACCTCTCCACCGCCCAAACCTCTCATCAGATGTGTGAAAGAGTAGTTTTAACAGAAATGTAACACCTGTCCATACGTGCCTCCTTCCTGAGCACAGAAAAAAAAAGGGCATTCCCAGAGAAGGAGGTGTTATTGCAATAGTTATGCAAGACCTGCCCTGGTAAGCTGCCTTGCAAGGTGTAATAACAAACCAAGCAATATGAGGTTTTGGCAGATCATAGACTCATTGAATTGGCTGGGTTGGGAGGGACCTCAGAGATCATCAAGTCCAACCCTTGATCCACTACCGCTGCAGTTACCAGACCATGGCACTGAGTGCCACATCCAGTCTCTTTTTAAATATCTCCAGGGACGGAGAATCCACCACTTCCCTGGGCAGCCCATTCCAATGTCTGATCACTCTCTCCGTAAAGAAATTCTTTCTAATGTCCAACCTAAACCTCCCCTGGCACAACTTGAGACCGTGCCCTCTTGTCTTGCTGAGAGTTGCCTGGGAAAAGAGACCAACCCCCCCTGGCTACACCCTCCTTTCAGGGAGTTGTAGAGAGTGATGAGGTCTCCCCTGAGCCTCCTCTTCTCCAGGCAAAGTCGATGTTGCTTAAGGTGATGTAAAATTACATTTTCATACAAGTTGTTAATTCAATGATTTGCATGAACTTGGTGTTTACTCTTTGAGAGTTCTGGTTTGAGAAATATTGATTTTGTTCCTATAATGTGAACTAAAATCACCTCAGCGTGCCCCATTACTTTAGATTGCTTTTGTGCTTGATCTGCATGGCATAGACTTGGTGTATGGTTTGGAGGGATTTGTCCCATCTACTAAATGGCATTAATCATATAGCTATAACGATAGTTTTATCTTTTTATTTTTATGTTCTTGTGGGGTATTCCCATTTGTGCCCAGACCTCCTACACAAAAGGCACAAGCACAAAGTTACTTTCCTGCAGCACCGTAACCAGTCGTGCAGATCCAACAGCTCTGTCACATTTTAGAATCACTTTCTTCCTGTACATCTGCGTGGCCTGGCCTCTTCCCCTGCTCCTTTTTTCTTTTTCTACCTGCAGTATTGCAAGCCCCAAGAGCAGTGAACAGAGCTGAGAAATCCCCCAAACTCATTTATCCGTGCGGCTA
Organism: Heliangelus exortis; assembly: GCF_036169615.1. Taxonomy (NCBI): domain Eukaryota; kingdom Metazoa; phylum Chordata; class Aves; order Apodiformes; family Trochilidae; genus Heliangelus; species Heliangelus exortis. The sequence goes on from NC_092423.1 coordinate 67,830,660, forward strand.
CTCAGTGTAGCTCTTGCAGCACTCAACATTGCTTCTCCCCTTGGGTTTTCTGACTTTTTCAGTGGCCTATCATCATTTAACATTCTGAATCACACCGCCTCACAAGAGCAAATAATTTGTTCTGTGATTAATTGCTGTGTTGCATGGGCTCAACCTGAAGAACAACATAGCAGCTGCTATACAGTAGTCAAAGCTGACAACAAAACTCCAGTGGAAAACTGGAAGAAAGATAATTTCCTTTCCCTCTCCCTTTCTTCCTCTCCCGTTCCACCTTCTTTCTCTCCCTACCAAGTGAAATGCTCCAACTCAGTACATTTTTTGATAAAGAGACATTGTGATCTTTTTATTTTTAACTCTATACCATAACAGAATCCCTCAATACTGCAGTTTTACCTAGTGGGAAGATAGCACAGGAAGTTATGTTTCTTTTTTTTAATCTATTCTTTTTTGCCATTTCTACCTCTCTAACTACTACTATGATAGCAAAGCTTTACTTGGAAAATTGTGCATTAGTGTTTGTTGTAGTGATTACAATTGCAGAAAATTATTTTTGTTTAGAGGCAGAACAGTCAGGGAGATACGTGCGGGACGGGGAAACAAGAACACTTAATCTCTACCACTGACAATCTTTTTGGCCGGAGGAAAGTATAGAGTCTTGTCTAGAGTGTTCATTCATTTGATATGAGTTAGTTTATCTCAAATTTGGATGCCTATCTTGAAAAAAGATCAGGGATGCCAAAGGGCCACACAGCCCCCATCCAGCAGATTTGCTAGAAATCCATTGGCAGTAGGCAGTTTTTGAGAGCAAGCTCAGGTTGGGCACCCAGGAATGAAAGACCGTCTTTTAGAAAAGGGATTTAAAGCATTAGAGTTATATATTGAAATGCTTACTATCATAAATGCTTTTTTTAAAAGGTAGAGTAGTGCCCAAGATGCGTCCTTTAGATGAGTGAGGGAAAGAAGAGAAGCCAAACGTCCATGGCTGTTTCCCAGTCTCTTTTCACTCTTGCTTTCTCTCTGTCCCAGCTGGTTGCAGGGGAGACACAACCTCTGTTGCACATCCCCTGCTCCTGCTGTCAGTCTGGGAAATCACAGCCCACAGGTGGTATGAAAGATGACAGCATTGTGCCCCCTGTGTGAGAAGTGCCCAAGGGTGGTGAAGCTTGGCTGCTCAAGGATAACTTTGCTGTGATAGAGCAATTTTATGTTGTTTCACAGGAGAGCTGTAAATTATAGTGGTGGTTTTGAGTTGATTTTAGGAGGTTTTGCTGCCACACAATATGGTGATCTTTTGACCCATGTTGGTTTTTTAACTGTAAGAAAGGATTTAAAAAAAAAAATCAAAACATCAATGGAAATATGAGAGAAGTAAGAACAGGAACATGCTCTACAGGTTCCTGGTCTGTGCAAATGTGTCATAGAATTGAGCTTAAAAAAACAATAAGGTAACAGAAACCTCTGTGGATACCTAGTCATCTGCTTTATTAGAGGTATGGTCAGAGTTAAGCAGGGACATTTATCCTGGGACTAGCAGAAACCAAAACCTTTGACCATAATGCATCTCCCCTGCTCTCTTTGAAACACTTACACTTCATAGCAGGACTTATAATTTTACCAGTAGCAGTACAGGCAGATCTAAATAATCTTGAGTACCTAATACGATGGGGTACAGATTACACTTGGTTTCCTCTGGGTGTTGCTGCATTAAAAATCATAGAACAAATACTGAACTGCTTGCGTAACCTCCTAGGTATCAGTGGTTACACTACAGAGATATTTAGTCAAACCATTCTTCCCAGCACTATGTTCTGAGGTGCACCATTGTTTTCAGGCCTGAGGGAAACGTGCCAGCTTCTTGCTGAGCTTTACATGTGCTGGGGCATGACTTGGGGTAGGGCTGTGTGAATATATTGCCCGCAGCGCGCGATAATTCTCATGGTTTCATCCCTTATGATGTAGTGACTCATTTCTCTGTGTATGCACTTGGCACGTAGTGCTCCTAAAGCTCTTACAGTTTCTGATGTGGGCTGATACTTGACTTGCTAATGCCAGGGTCCTCTCTTCATGACATTGATTTTGGAAAGTATTTTTTAAGACAGCTTTCGGTTTCATTTACCTTTTCTTTCTTGACGTGCCACCCTGGAGCAATATAAAACCTAAAATCATTCTTTCACTATGATGAAAGGTTTCTGGAGAGGACCTGCATCTTAATAGTTCTTTGTGTATACCATAGCACTGATTATTTGCTTTCCCATTTCCACAATACAACTGTATTTTTAAAAACTGCCCACTTACAATTACAAGCTAGTATTCATATAAAAATTCATTAATGTTGTTTGACTCAGATGTGGGAATGCATATTTGTTTGTGATTTCAAGACCTGTCTATGCAGACACCTTACTGACAATTTTTTTGTTTCTATATCATCATCATCATCACTCAGCACCACCTATTGTTCATCTTCCTTTAGACCCCACCAGGGACTCTTCTTGAGGTGGCGAATCTCTGTAATGAGAAGGAAATAGTGGTCTAGTCAGATGTCAATTGTGCATCACTTTTTCCTTGCCCACAGCAGAACTTGCAGGTGATGGCTGTGCAGAAGAATAGTTCAGCTTGAAAGTGTCTGACACAACCTACCTAACCCCCCCTGCACCAGGGGACAAAGACATCTTATGTAAAGGGGAGGATGGCTCAGAGCCAGCAGCATCTAGCAGAAATTACAACACTTGTAACAGTGCTGCCAAGCGTGAGAGATGCTTCTTGAGAAGGTTTCCTCTGGCTTCCCCTAGGTTTAGAGAGATAAACAGATCCAAGGGAGAATGTGTACGTTTGGGCTTTAAAAACTAAATCTGTTTGTCCCCAGATCCTAAGGTCATACAATATGATGTGCCAGAACTTATTAATAGTTCTGGTTCTTTAACTGTGAGTGTGTGGAGAAAAATTACAGTCTTTAAGCAGTTTCGTGTAATTGTGAAAAAGACAGAAAGTGAGCTTTAATTTCCCCATGTGTGTGATATTCCAAATAGAGACCTTCACTGATCTCAGAGGTAGTACAGGGCTAAGAAGAAAACAGCTGTAGGCATGAAAAACAAGAATAAGTCTTCAGTAAGACACAGAATCAAAACCAAACAACTTGAATGAAACTAAGACTGTGAGTCTTAGGTAAATCTTCACTACTGATAAATAAATAAAATCATTGCTTCGTTATCAGAAGGGATTACCCTGATGTGGGCATAAATCTTTACTTACCCTTAACATCAACAGTGTACAAGGTTTAAGTGTTTGATAGCTTTTACTTTTTCATAGCCTGTGTTTATTAGGCCAATGTACATAGTTCAGATACTGTTTCTCTCACAGACATAAAAATCTTCAGTTTTACTGGCAGCTTATTCAATATCGGAAGTAATTATACAGCATTAATTAAAACAGCTATGCAACAGTGTACGTAATTACTGCAGACAATCCAGGCATTGCTGCAAACGTAGACACTTCCTTCATAAAAGACAAGCCAAAAGATGTTATCACTGATTTTAATGAAGTTATATTTCAGTGTCTGTATTCCAAAAACTTTCCTTGGAAATGAAGCTATATTCAGAAAAAGCCTCACATCTGTATCTCATTTTTCTAGTTTGAAAGATGGAGGGATGAGCTGACCATGTTGGGATTTGAACTTCCACTGTCAGTAAATCTAACATGAACCTAGTGACAGAACTTCAGCTGATGTACCTCACCAATATCTGATGCTGTAGGATTTGATTAATGGGATGTGACAGTTTAATATTCCTATTTAACAATATTAAGACCCTTGATGGTAGTCTGCATTATAAAACAAACAAAAACATTTTTCAGCCTCTGTCAGTCATCACTTTTATGGAGGACCTGCTGCAGAGGAGTTGAGCTCTGTTATATAGTCTTTTCCATGCAAATATTAGGAAAAAAAGCCTATTGCAACATGCTTTTTAAAGTGTTTGAGTTAATACTGAACACCATGAGTGTGAAAATCCTATGTAGTGATTTGATTGCATCAGACTGCAGTCCAGTGATGCAGCCACTCACTTTACAATGCTGACCTGCAAAAGCCCTCACAGGAAGACCTTGTGAAAAAGGAGAAATTGTTTAAAAGCCCTGTGCTTTCTTCCTTCCTCTGTTGGGCTACTGTAACAGTATCTAAATCCTGCTGCATACTTTGGGGGTTGTTTGACTTTATATTTGCCTGGCTGAGGGTTATGCTGAAGAACGCAGAAGAAAAGGGACTTTAAGCTTACTTACTGCAACGAAAATAGTGGAGGCTGCTTGAAGGGATTAGAAAGAGAGAGATCCAGAGGGGTCTGGAAGTGACGTGGAGGTTGCTCCCAATGTAACAGTAGCATGTGTATTGCACAAACTTTTGAAAAGGAAGTTGTGAGGAAAGCAAAGGGACCACATACATAATGAAGCTACATTATGAGTAATGAATGTACTACCTAGCCCTTGGGCTTTCCTTTCTCTGGGAGCTGTTCCAGCCTTCATTTACTTTTCATCTGTGTTCTGTGACTGGACATTGCTTCATTTTGTTCGGAAAACACTTCCCATCTTGGTGGCTCAGAACATCTCACATGTGGGTAGTGCCACTAAGTTCACTGCAGTGACTTACTGAGCCAGCATGTTAGCCAGCACCAGCCCAGTGCCAGTATTTGCCCAAAGATGTCAAGGTTCTGTATCAATATCACGTGGTTTGTGTGCACCCTAGAGTGCTAATAGAATTCCTTTAGAAGCTGTTTGGCATGAATATGAAGGAAAGGCACATCAAACAGATACCACATAGGTTCTGGAAAATGGTAAGCTGCTTGGTTAACTTCATCTGTGTCTGGTACTTGGTCATTCCCTTCAGTATTTCAGGGCAATGAGAAAATGAATGTTCAATGATACCTGAAGTGAGAGCAAATTTTGGTAGGAAAAGACTGTGACTCTTTTTTCCAACAGACCTTTTTCCTTTTGGTTGTTTCTGGGACTTTCTCCACCTGGAAAGTTTTCCTCTGTGGCTTGCAGCTTATGTCAAGCTTTCTCTCCAGTGCCCATCTGGCACTTTCATGAGCTAAGCCAGCTTTCTGTTTCACCTCAGTACTTGCACTCAGAAAAGTTTTCAGAGCAGAGCAGTTGCAGATATAATTATAAGGGGGTCCCTCTTCTTCACCTGGCACAGCACAGTAGAGATTTTCTATGCTTCTGATGTGAGTACAAGGTCTTTGCAGAGTCCATTTGACAGGTCCAGTGTGGCCACTCAGGGAAGCAGGAAAAGTTTTGGCATCTTCTGTTGGCTCCATTTGCAAGGTGTCAGCCTTCCACATGGAGGGGCTTTTGTCCATTTTTGCATTTTGTGTCTCTTCGGTTGCCACACAGCTACTTTTTTCCCAGAGTAAGCAACACATTGTGGCTGATGAAAGAAGATTCATGTCTGAAGTTGTTGCTGACAACTGGCAGATGCATTGTGGAAAAAATCCCACTCGAGGGATTGGAGGTGTCTGGGAATTAATTTGCCCTGAGAATAGGATGAGTTGAAGAGGGGGAAGCAGAGCCAGGGATGTAGAGAGAAGAGTCAAATCTGTCAAGGGGTTTTGGTATAGAGGCATTTGAATAGGAGTAGCTACTGGTCTCACCCATAAACATGCTCAACAGGGCAGAAGTGATTTGAAATTATGATGTAAGCATATTTCATTAAGATCATGTAGCATTTAGTCTTGCTCTGGCCTTTAGCACTCGGCCATGCTGCCTGGCAGTCTGGTAAATTAAGTGCTAAAGATCATTGTGATGATGATAACCTTAGGCTGTTTGTCAGGATAACCAAAAGGTGCAATCTGATGACTGACTCTCTGAAAGAGCTTGACTTGGGTCATTCCCTAAGGTAAAACAAAGCATGGCATTTCGCCAGAATTTCCACCTGAATCTGGGGTATTTTTCTCTGAGATTTCAGTTGCATTCAAGTGCAAAATGGAATGAGACTGTAGGACAGGGGCTACAGCTTACAATTTAAAAGGCTTGGTGTTAATACTTGTGCATTGATCTTGATGCACTGCCTGGTACAAGTAAGAGTCATGTTCCTTTGCCATGGATCTAAATATTTCATTATATTGTATGTTCACTGCTTATTTCATCAACCTGAAGAGAAGAAGACCATAATATTCTGTGAAAGATTAAATCTAGATTTAAGTTTCTCCAGACAACAGTGGTGAGTGTAAAGTCATGTCCAATCTCCTTGCTGATATTAATTTTACAGCTTTATTTTGTGTGTGGTTTTGGTTTTTTTAATGTTTCTTAATGCAAAATCGCAAAATAACTTTTATTTTATTCTGAACAATATTTTTACCTTCTAGAATTTTTGATTATATGAATGATAAAACCTCATTTTTTTCTTTGGTAATGAAGCTACTATTAAGCTATCTGGACATGCAGAAAAGAAAATGTTAGAGTTGAGATTCATCATCTTCATTTTTTATTTCTTCCATTTTCATATTCTTCACATAAAAGTCGCTCCTTGATTTAGACTATGACAAGATATATTGACAGACACCCACATGAAACTGTTAATACAGACTTTTTTCCCTATGCCTCTTTTCCCTTCCTCCTAAAATAGGGGGAGAAAGTAATAACTTAGTGTGAATTCCTAACTATGGCATAAGGATCTGGTAGATTTTTAACTCAAGATGCAGTGTAGAGACAAGAAACAAAGTGAGATGCCAAGTGAGGACCTCCGGGATCCAATTAATTTACAAGTCCAGATATCTATTTCACTGTTTGATTCCTCATTTCATCATTAATACAACAGAAAAGGCAGAACTGGGATATCAGGCAAAAGAATTCATACTATGTAATGTGCACCCACAGAGTTCCAGCTACAAAATTTACCCTTCAAAGCAATGATCCAAAGAAAAATAAACCTGGTTGCACTACTTCAGTGTAAACAAAAGATGTCACTATCAGATGCAAAAATGATTGGGCTAATTAACTATGGTTCTGAAAATACTCAAGTCATACCATTCTGATATAATAATAAATATTTTTAGTTTCTCTTTTCAAGGGGAAACACTGATGACACCCTGAGAACCTACTCTATCTGGAAAAAAAACCCAACAAAAAAAACCAAACAGCAAAACAAATTTTGATTTTTAAAGCTCTTTCTTGATAGGAATATTCATAGAAATGCTTCCAAGTTCCTGTAAATGCCCTCACTTTTCACACATCATATGTGAGGCTGTTCTTGACCCTAAAGAAGATGTGAGTGAATCATTAAACCAAAATGAAAGAATATAGAAATGAAAGAAAATGAAAGAAGAATATAGGGAATAGAAAGTTTTCAACTTGTGAAGGCAGAACATCGCATAGAGTGGAACAAAAAGGTAAATTTTGTTGCAGTAGATAATACAGGAAAAATAAGACCACAAGAAAATATCATTTCCTGCCCTCATCTGTGTTTTGATGGAGTTAAACTAAATGCAGTAGAGCAATGTCTGGTACCATATGGATCTCAATTTTCATGATCCCATTAAGATCCTTTTGCCTCTTCTAGAAGTAGGACTGGATTCATGTGTTGCAGTCAGGCTAAGCAGCAGGGCAGTGTTTTCATAAAAAAGGGCATGATTACCAAAAAAGCTTCTCCTGCCCTCTTGTTCTGAGTTGCCTCCTCCAGAGATGTCCTGGGCTGAATCTGGTAACTGATAACTGGGCCAATTTTCTCTCGTTCAGAGTTTCAGCTCTTCCCTCTGCTTCTCAAGTGTGATAAAGCAGAACGTGGTCCTCAGGTTTTCCTCAGTCTTTATTGAGGTCAAATTCCCAGAAGCCAAGGCTATTTTCTCAAAACTAGTATTTGGAAGCAGCGTCCTAGATGCATGCATGATACTCTTCACTCCTGCTTACTGCTTACACTTTTGTCTAGACATCATCTTCTAGATTATTATGAGTCTTCTACACATTTTTCAATTTTTGCTTTTTGGTTGTTTGGGGTTTTGTGGCTTTTTTTTTTTTTTTTTTTTTTTTAGCCTGAGCACAAGATGCACGAAGGTGATAGTTCAATAGAAGCAATGTATTGTCCCCCCACTAGTCCCTTGGGGAATCTTTTCAGTGCTCAGTAAAACTAGAGATTTGCATTCATTTCTCTGTAAGTCCTCTCTGCCCTGGGGAACTTCCCCAGTTAGGGGGAAATCCACATTCAGCCACAGCGGGGGGACTCCCAGACAGCTGGACAAGAGGACAAAGGGGTTAAGGAACCTAGAAATTGCTTTAGAGAAGCAAAGACATATGTGTAGGAAACCTTCAGTGCACAGCTGTGGATGTAACTGGACTTGGCAGACCTTGGAAGAGAGCTAAGGCTCCTAGTTGTTCCATGGTGAAACAAGCTGGCCACCTTGGGCTCACTCCTTGGAAACAGCAAGTCTGAAAAGTTAATGAAAGGAAGCGTTTCTGAAAGGAAACTGATAGGAATTTTTTGCCTGATATAGCACTGGGGAAAAGCTCAGTAAACACGTCAGGATTTCACCAGATGAAAGAAGAGAAAGAGGACGTCTTTAATGTTTGCAGAATTAAAAACGAAAGCTTAGGTTGACTGGTTGGGATGCAGGAATTTTATTTGCCACACTGGACAACAAGCTGGTTAGACATTATGCAGGGAAGATATCTCTGTTTGTGGATACATGGGCAGGTACAGTACAGTAGGAAGCAGGCTGTGTGGATCAACTGTTTATGAACATATCTAGAAGTTGAACCCATTCCTTCTGTATTTATTTGCAGGTCAAATTTTACTGGTGCTATGCCACTGATCTACCAGATCACTAGGTCAAGTTAACTGTGGGCATCATCCTACAATGTGTTTAGAATGAGAGTTTGTACATCTACCTCCATTTTGTTCTGTGAAAACAACTCAGAAAAATAAATCTTTTGGAACCTTGGTTTTTAACCTATCCAAACCAATGGAAGTTTTTCTACTTCTTTCACAGAATCTTTAGACCAGTATATAATTTTCTAGCAAAATGATAGTCAAAGCTATAGTGGTTTGATCTTACTATAGATGATGGACTAGAAAGAATTCAGTGCTGTTTTTTCCATCTCATGAAAACTCAGGATAGGTGACAGCGGAAGATGTATTAACAATATTCAAATGTTTATAAAAATGTCCATCAATTTTGGATCCCGTAAGAACTTCTCTGAAAGGTGAAAAGCATAGATTCCTTTTATTTTCTTTACTTTGGCATCTTCTTAAACAAATCAGGTATGTCACTCATCAGAGTGTACTGTTACATTAATTATAGCATGCCACACAGAAAACTCATTCATTTAAATTCAGAAAAAATCTAAAAGTCAAATTGCTTCTGCTTCTTAAGAAGTTTCTATTAAATGTAGAATTTTTGTTTCTTAAGCTAATTCTATCATTGTCACCTTTTCCTAAAATTTTCACGTCTCTGTAGTAAGTGGTTACATGGTATATTTTAGATGTTCTTTGGTAGCCAATTCACATTTTTGTTTTCTAGCTATTTTAGAATGTTCCTCTCTAGCTGTTTTTACAATTACACTGTTTTAAAATCTTACGTACAGATCAAGAATCTGCACTGGTTAAATAAATCTCTACCTGTAGAAGCCTTTTCTTTGGGTCATGCAGAGTATAACCACCTCACCTGGCACTTGTCATACCATATTCCAGTAGTGGCACAAATGTATGTAACTCTGATTTTAAAAGATGTCATTAAACAATCTGCTCAGATATAAATGTAAACCAGCTCATAATTTGTAATGTATTTATTTATTACTTATGTATTTCTGAGGGTATCCAGATTGAAAGTATATGTTGTATGGTGTTTGTTCTGGAAATCAGAGTAAAATTTATTTGCTGTAGGATTTGTGCAACACTTTGCTGTTGTGGTAGATTCTTCATAATATACACATTTTACTTGACTGTGACGGAATAAGGGAGCTACTGTTGTATCTACTCTACTAAATAAGTGTGATTAACCTGTATATTTTGGTACACAATCATCTGAATTATGCAAGCATTTACAAATCTCAGCCAGGGTACTTGAGAAGCAAATTTTATCTGGAAAAGGTGCAATTTGCAGAAGTGTCATAGTGTTTAGGAATACTGGAAAGTACCATAGCATTAATACAAAGACAACATATTATTTAATAATATATTTGTTAACTTCCATATATTTCTATTAAAATGTGAATTTTTACTGAGGTACCACAAACCTATTTGCTATCCAGGTGGTTCTCCCTTCATCAAGCTTTTCATCCTGTGTACCCTAAAAAGATAACAGAGGAATATAGTCTGGTAAAGAAAGCAGGAACTTGAATGGATCTTAGATTTGAGGACTCACAACAAAGAGCATTTTAAGGGGAAACATGAAGGTGCACATAAGTAGGATGGAAGAAAATACAAAAGCATAGACCTCAAAATTTGACCGGTGGCTGTATCACAAGTAATTTGAAAGAACACTCTCATACTTAGGATTTCAATAGCAAATAGCACAGTAAATAAATTAGGGCTAGACTGTGACAGGTCCTACAAACAGAAGACTGGTAGGCTTATACTTAATATGGTAAAAAAACAAGAATAAGATACATCTCAAGAAAGGAAATTAAATCAAAACACCAAGGTAGGAAGTTTGTCTTTGCTGAAACATCTGCATGGTGCAATACTGCATCACCAAAGCTAGGAAAAAAAATTAGTGAGGAAGAATGATTAATCATATTAAGCTTACACTGATGATTACATATCCACAGTGTGTTGTCAGAAAGACAGGCTGGGTTGTTAGCTTGGCTAAAATGATTCATGCCTAGAATTGAAAAGTGAATTTGTAAGTGATGAGCATGAAGTTGCTAAGTGCACCAGGGGAATGATTATTCAGACATCAGGGGCAGGAGAAGGGAACCAAACCCAGGGTTTGGCAGAACACCTCATCCCCCTTGGAGTGCTGGAGTGGAATGAAGAGGCCTCCAAAGAGCTTTGTGAGCTGATAGAGTGGGTGGAGGAGAATTAGGAGAGAATGGAGACCCTGAGGCCAGTGAGTGCCAAATTTTCATAAATGATGTTTTAGTTGTGTCAAGAACAACCAGCAGACCAAGAATGGGAAGCCTGCAGTGCTAGAACTGTAAGCTTCAGTTAAGAAGAAGCCACTGGAGACTATGGTGAAAATGGTTTATTTAGATTCAATTGCCAGGAACTGGAGGAGGCCCGAGATGTAATTTTAAAAACAAACCTAGACAGTGCACTTATATGTGCCATGTTCAAAATGCCTGGACTATATGAAATCATTATTTGGGTTTACTTGCTGAGTGAGACCACATCGATAAATAATTCTGAAAGAGCTTTTCTGTGTTTCAGGTATAAAGCCTGCAGGACACAGCTGTAGCTAGTTAAGGGAGAAGAGTGGTACTATAGGATGAATTAGTTGAAAGAAATGAAAATGCATATAAAGAATAAAAGCTGAGTAGCTACACTGGTAAGAAAAAAACCCAACCAAAACAAAAAACCTCACCAATCCAATGCAAATGAGTCAAAACAAACCCAAACTAATAAAAGTACATTGTGAAAAGAAGAAAAATAACACAGATATTGGAAATTAAAACTAGCAATAATTGACAGAGTTCAAATGAATACATTTTCAAATCAACAGGAGGAGCTATGTTGGCATTGCACTAATTTTGAAGAGGTAAATTTGCTGCTCACATTTGTATCAGTTTGTTGTATGTGAATATTGGCCATAATTTTAGGCATTTTGCCTTACTAATCAAAATTATATTTACCTACTCTATAACAAATCTTGTTCCAACAGAGATGAAAGAGAAAAAGCTGTAGAAGTTACAGAATTTAGGATAGAATATACTCAAAGTTGTTTCTGTTGGGAGAAGAAACAGACAGACAGGAAAAAAGGTTAAGAAAAAGAGAGCAGGAATAATGCAAGGAAATGCAAGATAGACCAGGGGCTGAAATAGGATAGGATTGTGATGGCAAGAGAATTAAATGAGGAGAGCAGATTAAAACTTCTACTTGTGAGTGAGGAGGAGAAAGCTAAAGAAAAGGCATGAGCAACTGAAAGCAAGCTTAAGTTAAGAGGACAATCACAGCATATTTAATCACTTGAAAGAAATTGATGGGCTTCAGGTATGATTTAGCACAGATTTTGCAACATCCTTTAAGTACACCACCAGAAAGGAGACCCATTCTGTTAGACACTTCATAGCTGTAAGGACTCATCTTAAAACTGGTGCCCTGCTCTTTTTGCAGTCAAAACAACTTATTTCCACAAGTATTTTTCATCTCCATTGCCTTTGGTAGAAGACCAATTTTTCCTCTATTCAGACCAAAAGTCTTTTGGAAATCACCGGAAGATTTGTTCTGAATGTGGTCTGTATCTCAGATACAGAGGTAACATTTTAGAGATAACTTCATGATAGAAGTCTAAAGGGATAGATCTGATAGATCATGAAACTTTGAATTACATGGAACATGGCAAGAAAACAAACCAAAACCAAATTATAAGTTCTTATTGGAATGCACCCAAAACTAGCAAAATGCTTTAGTCAGGAGCAAAGGGTGAGAAAGGCTTTGGGAAGTTCCAGCAAAAGCTGAGATTTGATTAAAGCTAATTTTGAAGTTCCCCCACCCACATGTCACCTGATATTCAAAAATATGCGCAGAAAACAGAAACCATATGGAAGATTTTAGTTTCAGCTGCATTTCTTACCCTTGCTTACAGGACCAAGTAAAAATGACAAAATTTAATCTCATTGGTTTGAAAGCAGGAATCTCTTCTGAAAGGCTGCCACATGAGGAAAGATGCATTTCTTAAAAGGCTGCCCTTTAAAAGATGAACCCATAAAACCTGTTGGGAATTTTTCTTAATTTCTGCTTAAGATCCTACTTTCATTCAAAAGAGTGGATGTCCAGTTATGCTTTGGGAGCATATAATAAGATACATTTCTGATTGCAAAGATCTTAAGATCAACATAAGCAGACAAAGAAGGGTAACAGAGAGGAAATAGTGTTATCCCCATTTTTCTGAGGTGCAGTTTTAGCACATCCTTTGGATGTGCTTAGCCTTTGACTTCAATAGGTAAACAGATACTAAAGGTACCTTTAAATAAAGTATTCTACTTTCACCATGTAGATTAGATGTTTCAAAATCTTCATGTATTCCAACTAAACTATTGCTGTCTCTGAACTAATCAATATGAATTTCTGCATTGTAGATCTACTGAAATACAGGAAAGAATACCAAGTTTTGTGAGTCTCAGATCCACTCTTCCTGTCATCCAATATGGGACATGAGAACTGGAAGAAGAGCTAAGATCATGGTACTAATCTTAATTTTTTGGTTATAGAAATTATCTTTTCCTAATTAACTGAGATGAACCCTTGACAAATGAAAAAATAATGCAAAGCAAAAATTCTGTGATACTGTAGAGTATCTTAAATGTTTAATCAAAAACTGCAGAACCTCTCCCCCCCAAATGATGTATAGAAGTAGGTATAATGCCAAATATAAAACTCAAATCTCTAGATTCCCCTTTTAGATCCTTAATGACTGAAAGGATGGGTGTAAGAGATCTGCTGTTCAAGAAAACTGCAATGTTTAAATATAGCTTCCCTGTATAACTTTACAGAGATGGTTAAGTAAAGGATGTCATGTAACAGTGAGACTGAGTTGAAGAGGTTTGTGTTGTCTTGATGACTGAGATTGCCCTTTGGGGAGAAAGGCTTTAAGTTCTGCCTCTGTTGTCTTTAAAGTTGGTGGCTAGACACCATGAAAAAAAAAACCAAAACAAAATGACGAAACAAAAAACCAAAGAGGATATTCAGAATAGCAGAGGAAAAGCCCAGGAGAAAAAATTGTTAAGAGCTAAGGCAGGGGAGAGTTAGAATAGCTGCATTTTCATGTAAGATCTCTTAGCAGGAAGTGATAAAAGGAAAAAAGAAGCAGAAACATTGAGTTTGAAACTAATTGCAGTTGGAAGGGATCTCTGGAGGTCACTTAGTCCAAGCTTCTGCTCAAAAGGGGGAACATGCCACAGTCAGATCTGGCTGCTTAGGCCTTGCCCAGTTGGATTTTGGTTACACACAGTTTCTCTGGGCACCTGTTTGAGTGCTTAACCACTCTCCCTGTGGCCAGATGTGAAACTCTAGAGGGCTATGTTGGATGTTGGGAGAATGCTACAATCATTTGATTTTAAGAGGATGATTTTAGCATTAGGATAAAGTGCCAAAAGTTGCCAGTGAATGAGGTTTCAGGACTGGCAGGTCAAAAGCAATTTTGTACAAACCCTTGACATATGGCAAAGAAAGAGTTGAGATTTTTCTCTAAAACTTCTGTGAGCTCTAGGGATAAGTGGACTTAAGTTTTACTTACATTGGTAGATAGCTAATTCTTTTGTGATTTTGCAAATGTTACCTCTTTCAATGGGTGACCTGCCCATATTTCTAACCCAAGTTTATATTCCCATCTGTCTGAAATATTCATGGTCAGAAACCTTTCCTAGTGCGCAAAAGATTCTGGGGAATGAGAAACAGAATGACAAAGAAGGATTTAATTTAGCCAGAATGCCTTCTCCAGTGGGTATTCTGTTCAGAGGTCCTTTTTGGCTTTCAAAACACAAAATGGAATGCCTTATAGTGTGCAAACATCACCCCAAACCGAAGTCAATAAAAATACCATTGATTTTGGTGGAAGCAAAGTCAGGCTGACACTTAGTGCTTTTGAAAATTGTAACCCAGAGCTGACAACTGAAACTACTCAGAATATTAACTGTGATGGGAGAAAATGGATAAGTAATAATATTTGAGACTGGGAGTTAGATTTCACTATCTAGTAATGTCATGTACTTATGTAGGTTTTCTCACCTCTGTGCCACATACAGAGGCACAAGGCAAGGCAGAACAACTTTGTTACCAAAGGGTGTCTCAGGGGGCACAAAAGAATGAAACAATAGCTTGATAGTCTTAAGCATACAACAAGCATGCATATCATGTAGCAGACTTCCATCTAAACAACAATCTGGACATTTATTCAGCTGGTAAGTAAAATTTATAGTAGAAGTAGGACATTTCATGTCCTAGGGAGAGACTTTCACCATGTGTAAGTTCTAGATTACTTGCTGGAGTGTGCCATAGTTTCTCACAGGTTTATGCATTTAGGAATCACTGTCAAGGTGTCAATGAAATTGGAGCTGTTGTGTTTTGAGGTCAAACTCCAGTCAGGCTGATGTTAGGATGCAGCTAAGGTAGGTTCTTGGTCTCAGAAACTGGATGCTTTTCTTCTGTTTCTTAATCTAGAAGTAACTTGAAGTCCTGTCCATTTCCAAGAAGTGTAATGCTTCTGATTTTGCTGCTGCTCACATAACTGTCACAATTTCTCCTGCATTTTTTCTGAAATAGCAGCCTTCTCTCTGGTCACCCACCAAACTAACATCACACAATAGGGTCACTAGATGCCCACTAAGAGAGTTCTGTATCTACAGCCAAGGAGAGTCAAGGGCCAATTTAACTGTGATTCTGTTCCCAAGTCACCATTGAAAGAATTCCACCTCCTGTAGGAAGAGCTGACATCATCACTTGCATTGGTTACTAAAGAAGGGGTTTCCCCCTTATTTTATCTCTGCTCAAGGCCAACTAAAGGAGGCAATATTTGACTCATTTCTGTTTGAAGAAGTTCAGTCTTTCGCAGCAAGGGCTTCCACAGCTTGACTCAATGTATATGGGAGCACTTCCTTTGTTTCACATTTTATTGCAGTCACTCCGGAAGCAGTGAGTTTGAATAGAAAATATTAAGGGACATAATATGATCTTCTGGAGAAAAAATTTAAGAAGGAGGGAAGCCATCATGATCTCTAGAGATCATGTCAATTTTACAGTATGTTAAGCATGAAAATAAGCACTTTTATGATGGGAAATACAAAGATGACAAACATGAAACCCCATTACTGGAAGTACTTTACAGAATAGAAGTGCCTTTGAGATGTTAAGTTTGTCTGAATTTATGAAGCTGAGCTTCAGTGAGCTCAATAAGCAGTAGATACTGCTGAATATATCCGATCCTTATTTTGAGTTGCAGAACAAAAGAACAGTTGTGCCTGGTCAGGGTGGTCAGATGGAATGTCCTCTTACCCCTTTTTGAATGGTGGCTGGGAGCAGATGCCTAGGGGGGAATTAAGAGGAAAGGTATATAGCAAAAGTTTTGCAGAAACAACTTCTGCCCATCAGTAATGTGCAGCTCATGGGCCTCCATTGCCAAAGGCCTCTTGAGTGTTCCCTTAAGTATTTTTGCAGTTGCGTGTTGAGCCAATATAACACCTTTGTACACACACTCCTTTGCAGCAAGAATTTCCACGGTTTAACTCAATGTATAAAGGACCACTTCCTTTGTTCCACCCTGCTCTGTGCAAGTTTTATCTGATGACCCTTAGATCTTTTATTGGAGAGAAGATTAGGGACAGCCATTTCCAATTCACTTTGCCTATGGCACCTTCATTAGTCAGCCTCTAATCACATCCTTTATTTGCCACCTCTTTTCCATGATGGAGTCTTCTGAGTCTATCTTACACAGAAACATGTTCCATAATGGTGTAGGTAACCTGTACCTGTGAATTATTCTCAAGCTCCAAAGCTTCCAGATTAACAGTTTGAAAGGGAGGCTCACTGACTTTTTCCCATAGAAAAATTTGATTAATTTAAAAGACTTAATTTTTATGGAAAATTATTCATTTGGTGGTAAAAGCATTAAAGTTTTAACAATATTCATTCTCATCTTTCTTCATCACATTTATTCCCATAAGATGGTTTAGAAAGGAGATACTTAGGTTTTCTTGAAAGGCCAACTTTACTTCTGTAATAGAAAACAGTTTAGCTAGAAAAAATCAGCCACTTCTCTGGACAAAAGGTCCAAATTCAGACTTCTCTGCGTGGGTGCTTTCATTCCCCGTGGCTGAAGCCTGGATTCTTGGAGGGCAGAAATGAAGGTAAGAGGCAGACTTTCATAAAAGGGGAAGCAAGCAGGCAGTTGTAAATAGTTTTTGATCCATCAGAGAATGAGAGTAAGGCTTGGAGCTATACTTTAGGAGCAAGAAGGGGACTGGGAGGAATGGTGAGATGAGTGAGAGACAAAGATGAAGGGGAAGGATAAAAGGGGAGTTGGATAAACATGTACTGCAGAAACAGGATAATCTTGCTTCCACATATTCAGAAAACCTGTGTTTTGGGTGTTGGATTGTAACTACAAAAAGGCTCACAAGAGGCAGCAGCAATGTAGACTTCCCAAACATTGGCACAGCAATCTTATTCTGAGGGGATCCCTTTCCTCTCCTCTCCTCCTTTCCCTTTCCCTCCCTTCCCCCATGGTTGACTGCTCTCTTCTGTGTCAGCAGCTTCTCAGAAAACTTCCAGACTTATGGGCAATGGCTACATCTCTACTGATTTCAGTGAATGTTGCACTTGATGGACCAGAGCTGACTGGTTTACCTTTTGATTTACAATAGAACATAAACTGTATTGGGAGTTTTTGAAGACAGAGACATATAGTAGTTTGATTTTCACTCAGGAAAATCGATCCCTTTTACAAAAGGTCTATTTCAGATTTCTTTTAGGGCAGACAGGCACTAAATGTTCAGCATGGACAGGACTGTCATAGCTCCTGTTCCTCAAGAGTCAGTACTTTGCCTTGTTCTGCTTCATGATGAACTTCAGAAAACATTATTTTCTGTTAAGCGTGCTTTAATATAACTCCCACTGTCAAAGAGAATATACCAAAAGAGATCTGTGTGTTTCAGAGAACATCCTAGTGTTACATAGATTGTCCATCAAAATGTCAAATGGAAATACTTTTTTCCTGTATGATAAATTCTGTGGGTGTCAGTTATATATAAGTGGAGGGAGGCTTCAGCAAGGAGCGGCCAAAAGGGCCAAGGAACACCTACCATCTCTGTTTGCTGTGTGAACTTTTTCCCCTGTGAGCTTTTTGGGATTGGTATTTCAACCAGCATAAGCTATTGCCACCTGGACTAGCACCAGCTCTGCTGTTCAGCTCTGAGTTGTAGCCACACACATAGCAGAAACATGTTTTGGGAAAGTCACAGCAGCAGCACAGGGGACATATATACCAATACCTACAGCCTCCACTACTTCCTTTCTGCTGAGGACTTCTCTTTCAGAAAAGACAATACACAAAGCAAGGTGTGGAAATGTTAATTTGCTCATCTGTTTATGTTGCTTCTCTGTTTCCTGTATTGAAGAGGTCAACATATTTGATTAATGTAGTGGGTTGTTTTGTTTTTTTTATTTTGCAAATACATCTGTCATAATCCTGATGACCCCAAGATGTGGAGTGAAGGTGTTAAGGTACATGTGTTGGGTTCATGAAGCTCTTTAGGTCTAGCAAATCTGCAGTTGTTTATTATCTCTGGCTTTTCAGGCATGTTTTCTGGGCACTGAATCTCTGGAGCCACTTCCAGGAAAAGGGGTCTTGGGGTCCAACTGCCCCAGCTCATTGTTGAAAGCAGGTTTGTTCTAGTAGCTTTTGTCTTTATTATTTCTTTCCTACAGTGATATTTTATGTTCAGTCTTGCAGACCGCCTGCTGCCATTAAGTCACAGCCATCCTATTATTTATTCTGTGGTGCTTCTCATTTGCATGGAAAATTATTCCTGTTAATAACTCTCCATTGTTCATGTCTTATCTTCCTAAGTCATGTCAGAGCTACACAATACAAGCCCTGCTGTCAAAAGGCTTCTGTACACTTTAAAGCATGAAGTAATTTGCCTTCACTGAATTCAAATTAATTCAAGGCTTTTAGAGACTTAGGTAAAATCAGCCAGAATTCTTAGGTTTTTTCTTAATCTCCCCTCAGGTCATGTTGTCCACCTTTGCCTCTTGACAATGGCTTTGACCCAGATACTTCTGCCCGTGTTACTGCCAAGCCTTGGCATGTTGCAGAGGGAAGCAGCTTGTCATTCTGCACAGCAGTGCAAGGTGCACCAGCTTGGAGTTCAAGAAAAAGGTACTTTCTCAGCTGAGGATGAGGTAAGATATGAATTACAGATGTCACTTGAATTCAGCAAACCATGCATTTGTTGCAAAGAGGTTTGCCTGTTCCTGCAAATCGCTGGTCGTGTGAAGATACTGAGGCTTTTACATTCGGTGCCATTTCCCCCCCATTTCTACACATAAGATAATGAACTGGAAAAAAAATATAATTTAAGAGTTAGACTCATGAAGATGTTTTCCTCATCTTCAAAAATTGTTGACATGCTCATATTATGAGGAAAAAAGTTAATGTTTGGTGGGTATAATCCAAGCTACAGAAGTAACACTGATACAGGATGCAAAGTCTTGTACATAACTGCAGAAAACTGTAACATATTTTTACAGTATAAGGGAGTGCTTTAAAAACCATCAAAGGATCTTTTCAGTTGCTGTTTAAAACCATTCTTGTTTCTCAGTTTTTAAGCACTATCACTCAGCACTGGTTTTGCTTCCTAATGTTGATTTCCTTTCAGCTGAGCTTTTGTTTCACAAAGTTTGCAAAACACACCTGCCTAAACATTTTGGCAATATGGAGCAAATATGAAAATGGCTTAGTATCTATTATTTCGTAACTGAAACCCAGTCAAGTTTCTTTTGTATTTTAGTATGATATTGTAAGCCACACAGGAAACATATGTTCACTTCTACAGTGACTTATTCTAGAATATTTGGTCAGATATTATCAGCTATATAATATATTACAATTACTCAGTGTTGGCACCACTCCTAAATACAGCCCATCTACATGCATTATACTTCCTTTAAGGTATTAAAACAGTATAAATTAGTTTTGTTTTCTTCCAGACAACAAATGAAGTAACCACCAAAGCAGATGAAACAATAATAAAAAGAAAAAAGACACTGTGAAATTTCCTGAAATGTCTTACTTCTTTATTTACAAAAAGGTAAAGTGAATCTTTTATGACAAAAGTTGTTTCTTTTCTTACTGAAATCAATGGCAAAGCTTCATTGACTTCAGTGGCAGAATAGGCTGCTCCCATTAGGTGGTAAAAATACAAATCCTGACTGTGCCTTCATGGACTTCAGTGTAAAATCACATTAACCCTAATGAAGTCTAACTAGAGTTTTTTTATTTTATTCCCTCTAGGTGTGTTTGAGTCTTTTTGAACAAAGTTCCCAATGAAGAGACAAAAGTATATTTGCTCTCAGAACCAGGTTTAAACAAAAAAACCTGTTTTTGTTTTAAAAAACAAAACTTAGTATATCTACTGATAAACAGAACATTCAACTTATGTCATCAGCATTGCCATTTCAATGGAAATATATTGCTTTGGCACAAGTAGTGCTCTGGCACACATATTCTCAGGTTAAGGGGAAGTTTAGACAGAAGGATGACTAAAAAATTTCTGCTCTCAGAGGCAAATAGATCTCTTTGCTTCCTACCTCCCTCCCCATTCCAACTCCCCCAACATTTTTATTATGATATTTTTCAGAAATCTTTTCCCACGATTCCCTAAAGCTCAAAATGCTCATTAAAAAGCCTTAGTTTGAAGGAAGGTCCTTTTGTGGATTAGTAACTGGCTAGAGGATGAAAAGCAAAGGTAGGAGCTACTGATCATTTCTCACAATTAAAGGAAGCTGCAAGAGGAAGTTAGGGGGAAAGAGACTGTAACAGGCCCTGCATTCTCCAACACATTCACAAATAGGCTGGAAGAGGTGGTGGTTAGCCAAAGTGACACAAAGTTGTTTCCAGTAGTCAAAAACAAAAGCTGCCTAAGAAATATCAAAGAGATCTCAAATTATCAACTTAGTGGGTAGTGAAAGGCCAGAGAAAAGACAAGGCTGATAAATACAAAACAGTGCATATGGGAAAAATACAACTCTGATAACTGCAAACAGTTCTGAATGAGCAGCTGTCAGTCAAGAAAGGGATCTTGGACTCACTGTAAATGTTAACATCAGAACAACCAGCTTAACATTCAGACCAGGGACTGGGTGTGCCCTTGGCTCACAAACCTGACCTGCTGGTTGCCAGAAACTTCAAGATATAAAAGAGGAAGGAATCCTCTGTACTCACCCTGTTTCTCATAGGTGTCCACTGCTTGCCACTGTTGAGAGAAGATGTAGAGCTATAGGGATCTTTGCTATGACCTTGAACAGCTCCTCTTGCATCACTGTGTAGAATGAGCTGTTTCAGACAGTAGATCTAACCTGGAGTCACAAAGAAAAGTGAACTATAGAGAAGTATGCAACCTGAGAAGCAAAGTCTCAAGTCCTGTCTGTAATCAAATCCCAGACAAAGGACCAAAGGATCAGAGCAAACACAAAAGCCTCAGAGGGGACCACAAGCAGACCCTGAATTAACCTTTGAGAGGTTAGAAGCCTGCTGGGCATTCCTGGGGCTTTAGCACAGGGGATGACCAAGACCCCAAAATACCACAATAAAACATAACAGGAACATCTGAAAGAGCTCAGAGACAGATCTGAGCAATATGTCCTGCAACTGTAAGGTGTCCAATAGGTGCAGAAAGAGACAGGCATCAGCTTAGTGAACAGAATGTATACAGGGAAGGCAGAATCAGCAATTCCAGTAATTCTTCCCTTGGAAAAAGAGACTGGCTGAAAATAAGATCAATGACCTGTCAGCCTAAAAGCAAATGGGACCTGTCTCCAGAGTAGTAATCCTTATCTTCTATGGCATAAATTTCCCGATGACTGTGCCCGTTGTGCTGAACAATGCATATGGGTTATTATAATGTCTGAAAAAGTCTTTAGTTTAATGACCTGTAAGCTACAACATGTGCAGTGGAGTACAGGTTTACATATCAAGATCAGATGTTAATCTGTACTTGACTGGGACACAACAGTGGAGTAATTTGTCAGCAGCTGATATTTTGCTCAGCAGACAAAGTGTTCAGCAGGAAGTGATATTTGAAGATCAGGGATTTGCAGAAGTGTGGGAAAACAGGTATAGAGGCAAAGAGTCCTGGCATTGTTACTGCTTCCAGAGCCTCTCTTGATTCACATCCCCAAAGGTATTAAACAGTTGCTGAGAGCAGTTGCAATCATATTGAACCTGGGCATCTCAGGTGGCCATATACTTGGAGAGAATACACATTTTTTATTATAACTTGCAGAAAGCGTGCAGACAGGGGGCACTGTGTCTGCTGCTTGAGAACATCGGAGTACTTTACACCTCTACACCCAAAAAAGGCATGCTCCTTGGCTGTGCTCTGCTTATCTCCTTTCCTCAGCTGTCCCACAGTGCTCACAGACAGCCCACTGAAGTGTCCTGGATATGCAGAATCCCAGAAGCACTGGAGACATTCTGCCAGACTTTCCTGGTAACCAGGTAACTTGGAGGCAATTTTGGAAGGACTCTGTTGCCACGATCAGATAGATAACTGCCAGCAGGACAAAGTAACCAAACCAAGTGAAACCTTGGCAAGGAAAATCTGTTAACTAATTCTGGATGATGATACTGATGTACCAAGAGCAAGCCACCAGTCCAAGCAACAGTGGAAGGGCCTCAAGAGTAACCAAATCTTGAAGAATGTAGTGAATATATTGGAAAAGCAAGTATTTGGATTGTGTTTTTCATTAGCAGTATTCAAGAACTACTATCTCAGATTTTGACCAAGAAAAAGATATGGAACTGAGAACTGTAACTTCAACTGTTTTCGGTTTTCCAAACACAGGAAGTCTTCACACATATCCCATTAAGCAGAAGCTATTGGGAAAATGCTATTAAAAAAAAAAAAAAAAAAAAAAAGGATTCTGCCCAGTGCTTTGGTTGGAGGCACCCTGTGATTCCTAAGTACCACAGTTACATTGAGCATCATGATCAGCTACCTTCTGGCACTGACCACAGCTGCTTCTGGGGCTAATTTAAAGGTTCCTGCTGATTTTGGTGGGTCGCACCCAGTAACTCTCAGCTGATGGCTGAACATCTCAATGATGTTCACCAAATTTCAGTAGGAACTTAAAAAGTGACCTCTTTCTACTCTGAAGAGTTTTCATGGACTGAATAAGAGAAATGGATCATATAGTCTATTAGCTTCCTGTTTTATGAAGGCTGTGTTCCCCTAGGATTACATGTATATGCCCTGGAAGCAGAAGTTAGACCATGATAACATTTTTTGGAGGACAGTTTGACACGTGTCCAGAGAAATGAACACACATGGAGCTTATCAAGGGAACACATTTGGATATTTTCAGTCACACTCAGCGATGGACTATTCTTAGTAACAAATAATATACATGTGCCTTGCAGCATGTTTTTTGATAGCCTTGGTTCTGTTCTCTAGGGATCTCATATTTTACCATGTTTCCAAAGAATCCTGGATTAAAAGAAAATGTCTTATTCTTCTTATAACATGGCAATTTCTCGCAGTGGAAGATAGAGCTGCTGCTAGAACCAATGTCTTTCTTATATACCTGCTAGAGGTAAAAGTGTGAGGTTAACCTGGTAAAAATGTGCAAGTCAAAGCAGTATACACAGAGGGTTAGAACTGACTGATATAAATGTTAAAGTAATTACATCTTTTTCAACCACTTAGTAAAATGAGAATTTTCAAAGCTTATTATTTTTTCCTCTCTCTGTTTTCTAAATGTTTAAACCAAGCACCCCACAGCAAACAGTCATGAATTTTAAGGTGGATTAATTTTTTTTTTTTTGAAAGCCATAAGTACCTACAGACAAAAGCAGCCAGTGTCAGATTTAAAGACACAGAAGTGCAGTAATTTAGCACACGGTTGCCATGACAGCTAACCTACATCTAAACTATCCTAGATGCTTTTCTCAGCCATTCTGTAGTGTTCTTCCCCCTGTCTGGATTGTTGGTTCCTTTTTTTTGAGACCTGCCTTTCGCAATGCCCTTTTTCTGACACTTTGGCCTCATCTGCCAGTTCAGACCTTTCATCCTGGGGTGCACCATGTTCTGTTGATATTATCTATCAACACATATGGGACAGGAGATAATCATCATCCAGCTACCCTGTCTGTGGAGAACAGCTTCTTGAAAGCTGATTTCTGCTAAAGCAAACCACAGTGGTAACTCTACTTGGTTTCAGGACTTAAAGCTTGCTGCAACATCATTTATTTTGATGAAGTTACTGCAGATTCACAGTGACATAACAGAAGCCAAATTTGGCCTTAAGATGGTGAATTCATTAAATGGCGAATGAATTTTGATCTGTGGATACAGGGCAGAAAATCAGGGTGCTATCTCTTCTATCCAGAAAACAGGCTTTGTTATGCTTCAGCGATGTTTATTACCAAGTAGAAATCTTAAAAGGCAGCAAGTCCTCCAAGCTCTTTCCCTTCCATTGACCTCCCTCTCAGCACAGTTGGAAAACAAGCCCAGAGCAACTTTATGAATTTTCAGGTTACATGGGTTATTTCTGGTGAAATAGTTCCTTCCTGTCAAATCACTCTATTACAGAGGAAAACCATTCCACTGACTATTTCTGACCAATGGTCCTTTTTATCTCTCTTGTTGCCACCTCTGAGAACTAAGTTGTGACGCTGCTTCAGGGGAACCCAGCTCAGGACTTATCAGTTCCTGACAGATCATGGAAAGCCAACGTGCCTTCTGCTGATGGCTGAATGTGAACTCAGGGTTTACAGAAAGTGAAATCAGAAGATAAGAATTAGAGAGTATTTACTGACTTATTTTTAATATAGTATTCTCAATGTACTGTCAAAGCAGAAGTTTTGTATAATTTTTTAAAGAAGGTTCAGTTTCAGTATTGGTTTAGTTGTTTGTTAGTTTTCAGGCAGTTGCCTGAAGATTTGGCATTGCCAGAGACATTTGTGTGCAAAGTAAACAAGTGGGGCTTACTCAATTTATCATCCTCATATCACAAAGAAGTAGAAAAGTCCCTGTATTTGTAGGATTACAGGCCATGCCAAAGTGATTTACCTTTTCAGGGATACTGGAAGCTATGAGATTCAGCAACAGTTTTTTGCTCTTGTTTTCTGAGTTCATTTATTCACTCCAGGCATCTCAGGATAGCTTGCTTTTTAAAATGGACCTTTAAAAATATTAAATACGGTGCAGATAGTAAGCACAAAGAATAGGATCTTGAGCAATGACAACTAATAAACACTTTATGATGATTTAGGCTTGCTGAAGACCTGTCCCTGTAAATACATTATGCGATACTTTATTGAACAACAGCTGAAGAACTAAAACAATCAGGTTTTGGAATAGCTGGCAAGAGACAGGTCTGGCAACAGTATCAAGATGCTCACTCTAGACTAGTGAGGAGGGAAAGGAGTTAATGTACATCATATGCACTTAAGAGAGAAGTGGATTTCCTCCCACTGCTTTTAATCATGGTATGTTACACTCCCCCACTCTAGTTTTTGCTCTTTCACTGCAAAAAACTGCATGCATGCAATACAGTTCTAATAAGGGAGAGCACTGCAGGGTGAAGCTGGGATCCTTAAGGGAGTCACAAAACTTGAAAATAAAACAGAGAATCACACTTCCCATTCCAAAGCACGGGAATGTGTGATGCTTTCCATTCAGAAAAATGTTAGATGACTAAGTTGTGTTTCATTCTATTGACTAATATACCATAAAAAATTCATGTCAGTTGCCCATACGGAGTACTTTTCAGGGCTCTTTGCAAAGATCAGAAATGCTGTTTGTATTTTACAGATGGAAAAACAGAGGTTTGGGGAACTGAACTGACCAGCCCAGACTTCCAGCATATTGACAGCAAGGCCTTTCAGTTGCCATCGACCTCTTAGCACAACAGATCCCTGCAATTATCAGGGTTATTATTTATTGTCTCACAAAAAGAAACTACTTTCCAGTGTTGCTGGCAAGAAATTCTTTCATCTGGGGGCAGAATGTGTGTAGTCCTTATTATGGCGAGCTGTGATTCATAGGTTTTGGACCTCAGTTGTATTTTGCATGGCACAAGAATAAAGTAAATTACATTCTGGAGAGTTCTGCCAATGAAATATTAAAGCCAGTAGCTGTGATAAAGCTCACTGCTATGCTTTTCAGCAGTATTGAGGGGGTAGGGAATGGAGGAGTGAAGTACATTAAGTCATGTGGCTATCCTTCCTGGCCTTACAGAGAGACTGCTCTGACATATTTGTGGCCACCCCAAACTCTGTGGAGCCTCATGGCGGAAGAAGTTCAGGAATGGTTCAAAAGCCAAAGCAGTGTCTTCCTGGTGTTAACCTGTTCTGTTGAAATCTGTGGCAGGGCAGGGCATACTGCTAAGTTCAAGAGGCTGTTGAGGTGCGTCGTGATGAAGCCAGTGTCCTGATCCTAAATGAACCAGATTGAAGCACATGTTGGCTTCCTACTGCCCTCCTGGTAGAGTTCCAGGGGGGAGACCCAGGTATGCAGGAAGCAACAGGATCTGGCTCACACTGAGCCTCCCTTAACATGGGTAGAGGTGTAGCTCAGCTGTGCTTCCAAGGCTGCTCAATTCTAAAAGAGCAGAAGAGGCCTAGCCTCAGCAGCCCATGGTGCTTGCTTTCTTCTTACAGCCCCAGGATAAGATTAATCAGTAAAACTTTTGCACCCTGCCTCTGTGATGATCACTGGATGCTGTCATGGAAGCTGGTGCTGACCTGCCTGCAGGCTGCAGACTGCTTGGAAGCTCTTCCTGCCTCAGCTGCCCTGGGCTGCATTCCTCCAGCAGCACTGCTCTTGGGTTTGTTTCCTTCCCCTGAAATTTAAGCATCTGTAGCGATGACATTGGTGTTTCATTGCAGGAGCTTTACATCTTCTTAGGCAGTTAAACCAATGTATTAATTTCTGCTGGCTTTCAAGCATATCATCAGCATCTGTGGGAGCAGCACTGGTCTCTAAAGCTGTAGCAATTCAGTGAAAAGCCACTGTAGAGGTAGTCTCTGTCTCTGTTTGTGCTGATCTGACCCCACGGGGAGCTTCTGTCACACACTGCCCACAGCTTTCTGTGGGGTTGGTTCACTGAATGAGTTTGGTGTTGGGTCAGACAAGAGTCAGGGTTGTTCAAGGAAAGAGTGACAGCTGTAAAGTTGAAGGTATTGTGGAGGACGTGGGACTGCCTCTTTGGCAACAACCAACATTTGATCAGAGCAGAAGGTTGTGGTATTGTCCCCTCAGAGTGTTTGTATTGGGAACCACTCTCTCTGTGTGACGGTATCCCATCACTCATCTATCCATCATTTCAGAGTTTATCCATTCATTACTTGATACCTGGCTTGGCTGCCTGGTGGTTTTACCCTGTTCTCCATCTTTCACCTTTCCATTGTCTACCTTGGGCTGCAGATGCCCCTGACCTGCTTGGTCCTACCCAACTGTGCCCAACAAGCAACCTTTTGACATGATAGGACTTTGAATGACAGGTGACATGTGAGTACCCATATAGTAATGTTTTGTTGATTTTTGTGGGGTTTTGTTTCAGCATAGGATTTGTTTATTTAATGATAGCTGTTGAGGGTGAATATGCAGTAGTCTACAGTGGGATATGGTAAGAATCTCAACGAATTTTTATACACATTTCAGACCAATGCATGTATCCATGCACAGGGAACCACACAGGTGGCCACAGAGCAGCACTCCTTGTCTTTGCATTTGAGCCATGCAGGATTTTACTCTTTTGGGCATGCTGGTAGGCTGGTTAATGGGGGGAGATCTCATGTAGCAACGTCCTGTCCCCACGTATTTAAACAGTGTGTATCCTTTAAGTCCTTGCCTGCACTCCCTATTGTGTTAACTCTTGGGAGTAAATTTCCTTCACTAACCACCAGCCCCTCATCACCACCCTGCCCAAAAAGCACATCTCTGTAGCTAGCACGATATGGTTGTATCATGTCACACTTAACTGTGCATTAGGGAGAAAAAGCATGGGTTTAGAGGCACTGAGCACAGCTTTGAAGCCCCACCTGCTAGGACTCTGCAATGAGCATCTTCCCCTGCCAGAGGAGTGGGGTTAGAGCAGAGGGCCTCCACAGGTCCCTTCCCACCCCAGCCAGCCTCATTCTGTGATGTCCGAGTCAAGCTATTTGCTTTCTGCTCTTTGTTCATCTCACTTAAAGACACGAATATCCCTCGTGTCCTGTGCCTGCGGTGCGGTTGGGATCAGAAACCAGGAGACCAGGTCAGCACTCGGTCGGTGACAGGAGGCAGAGCCCGGCTCCGCTCCCCCTGCACCCCGACCCTCACGCCCGCCGCCAAACGCCCCTTGGCCCGAGGCCTGGCGAGGGACATGCTGGCGAGCGGGAGGCTGCAGCGGCAGCCGTGGTGGTCCCCGCCAGCCAGACCACTGCGACCGACACGGCCCCTTTGAGGCCGAACCGAACCCGGTTTCAGTCCTGCAGAGCCCGGCGGGCAGCAGCTGCCCGCTCCGGCACTGAGTGACATCGCCCTGACCTCCCCGAGCGCACCGCCAGCGGCCAATGTCTGCGGGGCAGCCGAAGCCCGGCTCTGCGGGGACCATCCCGATCCCGATCCCGACCCCTACCCCGAGCCTTCGGCCGCCGGCGGCGCTTACTCATCCCTTTAGGAATGGGGCGAGGCCGGGCCGCGTCGGGCGCCCGCTGGGTGCCGGCGGCTGCTACAGGTGGGGCAGGTCGGCGGCGCGGGGGTCGCTGGGAGATGTAGTTCGACCGGGGCGGGCAGCGACGGGGCGGCTGGGCGGCGCGGACTACAAGCCCCATAGCGTCCCGCGGCCGGTGCGCCGGGGCTTTAACCGCACGTGGGGGCGGTGGCGGGAGGCAGTTCCTGGTGGCGCGGCCCCGCGGATCGTCGTTCCCGGGGGTGGCCGAGCGGAAACCCGCCTCCGAGCCGCCCGGCAGCCAGGAGAGAGCCCCGGCCAGGGCGCGGGGAGATGCGCCTCACCCTTCCCAACAACGGCAAGCCGCGGCCCATCCGTAATTAACAATTAGCTGGTCCCCAGTCATCCCCCGAACAAGCACTGTCCCATGCACGCCGACCCCCTGCCGGCAGCCAACGGCTTCTCCCGCGGTGCTGGCGTGCGGGTCGCTTAAGCCATGGGGAATGGGATGAACAAGGTAACGCCGCTCGTCCTTGTTACTACGCGTGGGTGCATGTCCGTGGGCGAGGGCCAGCGGTGGCCGGGGGTGGTGGTCCCTGCCGCGGCGCCCCCTCCTTTGTCTGGCTCCTGGGCGGCGGGCGCCTTCTTAAAAAAAAACAAAAAAACAACCCCCCAAAAAACAAAGGCCGGGGTAGGAGAGGCTTTTCACGTCAACTTTGGGGGTCCCCCGCCCCGGGGAGGGGGTGGCGGAGGGAAGGAAGGAGAGCGTGGCTTTGCCGCTCCCTCTCTCGGGGCGCGCCTCCTTTGCAGCCGCAACGCGGGCAGGGAGGAGGCGGGCGGGCAGGAGGGGGACCTCGGTTTCGGTGATGCTCGCTCGGGCTTCCCCTCCCCGGGCTCAGGCAGCCCCCGTCGGTCTTCAGCGGCCGCCCTGCCCCCCAGCGCTGTGCTTCAGTCAGCCCCCTTCTCTCACGGGACCCCCGTTCTGGGGGGCGCCTTGGGGCAGAGCCGGCACCTCCCTGACTTGCGGCAGGACCTGCAGCGTTTTGCTGTCAGCCCGGCGAGGCCAGAGAGCGCTGAAGCTCATCATTTAACTTCCCCATCCCTTGCCTCCCCCTTTCCGCTAACGGGATTGCGGACGCCGGTCCGCACCCTCTCGGGGTCTGCCCGCCCCGGAGGCGCGGAACAGGCGGCGAAGGCGGGCTGGTGCTGGAAGGCAGCCCCGGGTGCTGGTGGGACAGGAAAGCGCCTGGCCCCGGTGGGGATTGCAGCAAGGAAGGAAGATGGATCTGTTATGCAAAGGGTGTTGGCGTTTTGGCAGTGGGGGCTTGTTGTAATCGCCCATTCCCCTGGCATGTCATGGTGGTTATCAAGGGGCACCTGTGATTTTTCTTAGAATCTCCACCTCTGCTTAAAAGCCAGGTTTGAAAGTGTGGTGGTAACTAGGCTTTTATATATATATCTTACTATGAAGAACAGAAGTTGAGTCATCTCTTGTCTAACATCCTGCTCTGGGAGAAAGCTTTGCTGTTAGCATGGCCTCACAGAGCAACAAAGTGGAGGACAAGAGCTAGAAATAGCTGCTTACTAGTTGCCCATGTCTGACCTCCTTGCCTCTGCAAGTCAGATTGGTGAAGGTCCAGAATGTGTGGCATGGCACCTGGGAGGTGAAGCCTTTTTGTCCTATAGATAGGAAATAGAAACTTTAGGCAGGGGAAGGATCTGGCTGGTTAGTCCAATTGAAGTTAGCAGGTAGGAGGTAGAACCTCCCTTGGTCCTTCTGTCCATTTTTGGTTTCCAAGTCTGGTGTTAATATTGTGATGTGTAGCCAGTCCTCAGCAGTACCTTCTAGGAGTATCCAGTTAGGAAGAAGCACATCTGGAGAGACTTCTTTCAGACTTCTAGTATGTTTGTAGTATTTTTCTGGGCCTGTTTGAAATTATCAAAACATTTAGAGTGACAGGATATGGGAAGCTAAAGTTGCACTCTAGGAAGAAAATAAAAAGGGACAGTTCTGAGCCCTTTGAAGCTTAGCACTGTTTGTCTGCATTTTATCTTGCTATGGTACTGTATAGGCAGGAATTGGCTGACTCTGGGTGATGTGGACATTTTAATTATTCTAAGCGTTGCCCTGACATGTACCATCCGGTGCTTTTGAGACAAGCAATGCACTACTTTGATTTTTTTGATTAAATGTTGAGAAGTTTTGGAGGAGCTGGCTCCTTTAAGGAGGTTACAACCATGTTGTGTACTGGCCATCAGGGGTTATTTTTGTAGGGGTCCCTGCATGTAAGTCTGGTCCTTGCCCCCTCCAGAATGTGTTTCTGTATCATCTGTTCCTTTGATCTTGTGAGTCAGTGATCTTCAGAGGGGCATGGGGAGCTGTGGAGTCATCAACACCAAGGTTGAGGGGGATATTTGTTTGACTCAGTCCAGTCTATCAATGCAAATTGCCTTAGATTCCAACTGAAGTGTGGTTTTTGTGGTAGAGCTATATGCAGATGGTAGGAGAAAAGCAGCTTATCCAGTGGTGGATTATTTCATTTAGGGAATCTTCTTGTACCCATGCCAGGGGAAGAGGATTAGTGGTGACCTGTAATGCGTATGGTAAGGAAAAGCTCCAGCTATAGCTGCTGTGGTTGCTCTTGGATGCTGAGCTTTTCTCAGTGGCATGGTCCTCCTGTCACATGATATTGATATACAATTGCACCTGACTTTATGTGGCTCTTTGGGCTAATCAAGGGCTGGAGGCCTGTCATTCTTTTAGGTGTGGTTTGTCTTTCATTGCTTGTTTTCTCTCTAAAATTGGCTGTTCTTAGTTTTTTTCTTTCAGCCCACCCAAGCCTCCTAACTTTCCCCAAATTATACTGAAAGCACTGGTTCATATTCTGTTCAGAGAATGAGAATTGGCTAGTGAATGTGTATTGACTTAGCTACTATTAATTTTTAGTGGTTTTTTTTTTTTACTTCTTTTTTAAGTACAGGATGAGTAATGGTGTATGACTTTAGAAATTGTCTGTATGGCCTGACCTGTCTTCATGCTTAATGTTTATCTTTGAGTTGTATTCAGAGTTCAAGTTGAAGTCTGTGATTGAAAATGACAAAGATGTTTTCCAGAAGCTGAAGTCTAGCAGCTGAGATGGTGACAAGAGATTGTAGTACTTAAGATTTGATTATCTGTGAACAAGGTACACTTTAGTGTAGAGTTTTTCCTGGATTTTAGATGCTGTTCCTCCTGTTACAGTTAACTGCCTGTTATTCATGCAGACTCTTCTGAAGCAGTGTTATCTCTACAAAAAGGGCAGATAAGCCCTGTTGGAAGTAGGAGTTGATTCATAAGAAATATAAATCAGTGTGGATCAGTTAGATGCAACCAGCTCTTAGGAAGCCAGCGAAGCTGCACCAGTTCATGTCAGCAGTAAATCCCTTCTCTCCCTGACCCATGCTGCTCTCCTCTACCACAGGACAAGGTGGGCTCATGTGCTTCTGTAGTGCTTGGCTGTCTGCAGAAAGCCTGATACTCTGAAGTGGAGTGCCCATCAGTACTAGGGCATCTAGAAGCAGTGTCAGGCAAGCAGCTAGATGCCTGATTATAAACAGTAGCAAAATAGCCCTTCAAGCCCTCTTGCACAGAGTTATGTTTCAGAGGCCTGAGCAACTGGAGCAGCTATTTTCCAGTGCAGGGCCCTGCCTGTGTGGAAGGTGGAGAGCGTGAGCTGATCTCATTTTAGGTGTGAATGAAGATGGGCCTTGGTGCCCTTGTTGCTTGGTTGTGCATTCTTCTACATCTGTTACTTAGTCGGTGCTCATTTTCTTAATGTTTCGGATGATTACAAAGAGGCTACTGTTTTTATTCATAAAGCAGTGGTTGAAAAGTTGACGAAAACAACCACCTTATTTTTCTTCTCTTCTGACTCCCACCCGTCCTCTCTCACATGCCCCCAGCAGCCATCAGCCTTCATTTTGCATGTCCTGGAGTTGCAGTTACTGAAGGCAGTGTGAGATGACACAGCTGAAAGTTCCCAGCCATAGTCTGGTGCTGAAGTATTAGTCAGCACGGCATGAAGATTCACTTCTTTCCAGGTAGCTTTCACCCATGGTAATGTTTCTTGCTTCTAGAATGAGTGGGACAACAAGGGTAACATCTGTCCTTGGTTGCACGCTGTCCTAATTTCCTACCACATTGCTTCGTGATGCACAAGCTTCTGGATTTTTCCTCATTTGCCAACAGCAATCTAAGGAGCCTCATTTTTGCAGTCCCCTAGTGTTTCTTGGTATCTTTAATTTATCATGTCTAACCTTAATGACAGTGAGTGGAATTAAAGCTTTCATCCTCTCTTGAGAGCACATACTTGATGCAGAAATAATGTCCTGGAGTCTAAATTTCTGTAGTCTGCAGCAGTGGTGGTGTGATTTGAGATTTGTGCTGCAGATAGGAAATACCAGACAGCTATTTAAAAATATCAGAAACGCCTTTTCCACTTTTTTTTATTTTTAAGATTAAGTCGAGGGAGGTTGCTGGGATGATCTGGTTGGTGAAATTTGTTCATAACTTAACTCCTTTTTGCTTCAGAGTATGTTTTCTGTTTGCAGAATTTGACCCTCAGCAATCACTCTTAGGTTCTCTGCTCTCTGGAACAGCTACTGCCTTCTGACTCCTAGCCTGGAATGGTGGCCTCTGAGCTGCACTTTTTGCAGAGTCATCAAGTGTGCCTAAAATAATCGATCAGTCTATGAAACCTTCAGTCTTGTGCATGTAGAAGGGCAGGGCAGAATGTTGTCAGGGTTCTTTTCCCTAATGAATATCCTGACACAGGAAACTACCCTGCTGATTTTTGCTGTCTTTGTCAGCAAGTCAAATTTGTACAAATAAAGAGGGAAGGGGAGAAAGCTGCCTGAGCTTATCCATGCAAAACTTTAAGGTCCCTGTTTGTACCAGACGAGAGGACAGTTTTCTTGTCTAGCTGGTGTTGTCAGGCAGCCCTTAATCTGTAAGCAGTTCAGGGTACAGCAAGGGTCCCAAATATTTGTTGGTTGCAGAATTGAGCCCCGTGGTTACAGCTGCTGTGACAAGGCAGGGAGAGATCACCCAGTAAAGCTCAGAGAGAGAAATGTTTGCACAAACCAAAGCTGCAAGGGAGTGTGAGGAGTGTTGCAGCCTCTGGCTTTTTTTTTTTTTTTTTTTAAAGGCTAGATAAATTACAGCGAACATGAGGGTTTTCATCTGATGAAAGCCCTGAAGCCAAGGCAGATCAGAAGGTATTTTACAGGCCCTTCTGTCAGCCTGCTGACTTTTGCCTGGTAAGCTGGGTCGCCTTTCAGCAGGACGGCTGCACTGAGCCGGGGGCTGGGGCGATAATCCCCGATGAAAAGTCCTTCATGACTTTCGGAACTTCGCGGCTGCGGGACGGAGCGAAATGGGTGGAGTTTTCCCTTTAAATAGCTGTGCCCGAGAGAGTGTTGCTGGTGTTGTGGTGACACTTGGGGGTTGCTAAGGCTTTAGGAAGTCTGTGCTGACATATCTGTATTGGTGGTATGCTCTGCATGCACTGGGGAAAAGTGGATTGCACGGTTTCACCACTGCAGTTCTTGTCTCTTCAAAGGATGTGTTGGCAGAGAGCAAAGTAATTTGCCAGATGATGGGTGTTCAGTGTGCCTGGGCTTGTGTTTGGTTTGGGGTTTTTTTTGGTTTTTTTTGTTTTTTTTTTTTTCTTTTCTTTCATGTCCTTATTGCTCTTACCAAGTTAAGAGGGTAATGAGAAGGTGTAAGGGGGGGGTAGGTGTCAGCCGGCTGTGGGTGGGTGCATGTGAGCACGTGTACTCAGACTGCATGGGATGGTCCTCAGGCTGACCTTGAAACTCCCCAGTTAAAGAAAGTCCTGTAACTGAGACCTGTGCAGCCGTCTGGGGGTGTTGGGGTGAGTGGGTAGATCTGGGAGAGAAACACGCAACTGGAGGACTTTCATGAGTTCTCTTTCAGTGTGAATAAATAACTTGTTTGCAGTGATTTCCTTTATCTGTGAGCCCCAAAATGCTGCAGCCCTGATTTGCACAGGAAAAAAAAAAACAACTTGAAGGATGTAATTTTGCAGTATTTTGTCCAGCTTGCTTAGCAGCTTTAGGCAAATCACCCTTTCTATATCAAGTTTCATCATTAGTTATATGAGGGTAACTTCTATGCTGCTGTGGGGGCAGGGGTGTGCTTTGAGGCCCACTTCATGTTTGTAAACCACTTTTGCTGTCCTTGGAGAGCCTCCATTATGTGAGAGTCTGCATGATTAACAACCGTGGCTGTCGGCAAATGCTCTTGAAGTGTGGTGTACCTAGAGCTGTGTAGCTTGAAAAGGTTGCAAAGAGGCATAAAATGTTGTTAGTGCTTTTTAGATTGCATTTGACAATAGTCTTCTGAAGTAGTATGTTCCATCCTGTATGCAAATTGAATTTTGTCAAATTGTCTTACCACAAGATATCTATATTTGATACTATATTTCTTTCTCACAGATTCTTCCTGGCTTGTTCATTGGCAACTTTAAAGGTAAGATTATTTTTATCATTATTTCTAGGATTACGGTCTTAGGGTGTATTTTAGCAGGCCTGTGGAATTCTCTGACATCTCAGCAGCTTCCTTAACCCCACCTTGCTTCATTTCTGGATTCACCTGGTAGCACTCAAAGAAGAATTTGTTTGCTTTCTCATCTGTGTCGTGTGCTCCAAGTACTTCAAGAAAAGAAAAATGAATGACATCTCCTCAGAGCATGCTTCAGCTGGAATTCCTAAACACTGCCCTGCCTTAAACAACTCCTGTGCTTGGCAGGCAACCTTGTAAGCCAGGCAGATTCTTTGTAAAGCTTATTTCAAGCCCTCCTTATAAGTAAAGGATTAGTATGCCTCCTGCTCATTGCTCTCATTATTTTGGTTATTTCTAACAATGTCTGAAGAGTTCTGTTACCAGTGCTTGCAGACTGATGGCTGTAGATAGGTCTGTCTGACCACTGATACTTGTGCTGTCTGTGTTGCAGATGTAAGATTCTCTGGATTTTTTTCCTTTTTGCATGAGGTTTACTTTTCGTGTACAGAAAGACAGAACCATATTTAGACAGCACAGGAAATTTTATGTCGACATTCAAATAAATGACCTAGTCTCAAAGAACTCTGTTAACAGCAGTTCCAGATGACTGTCCCTACTCAGAAGTAAACCAGTTGTGCCTATACAATCATTTTGATACATATAGACCCTGTATTTCCTACTCCTGTGTACAACAGCAAAGCAGGACTCACAGGGGATACTGTGATATCCTGTCTTTCCTGGTCTGATACCACAGCAGGTCTGTTAAGATTGAACAACATCTGCATTGGATTTAGATGTTGCTGCACCTCCCATGTCCACCCTTGCTTCCTCACTCCCCCTCAAATCCTGAAACCTGTGAGTTTGGTGGTTTTTGCCCAAGTTACCTGCCTCTGGACCTGCTAAGCTGTGTTGGTCCAATGCTTGCTACCCCTGGAGCCAGTCACCTTGAGAGGCAGCACGGAGGGACATGTTAAGTTAAAAGCTGACTTTTGCCACAAAGGGAAGCAAACACAAATACAGTGGGTAGTATGTGAGAGGGAGTTAACCATGCCATGGTTAGGAAAGTGAGATCTTGGAGATGAGTTCTTGCTGGTGGAAGCAGGTAACAAAAAACCCAAAAAAAGAAAAAATGCAGGGAAAAGAAGAAAATAAGGAGAAGAGGATAATTTTGAAAACGCTTTGGACAGGCAATTGCGTGGGCCTGTGACAAAACTTAACTTAGTCATGGCCATGGTGCTTCCTCTTCTTGTTTTCTGGTTGGTTTTTTTTTTTTTTTCATTTCCTGTCAAGTCGTTTAGGAGAGAGGCAGGATGGGGAATTTGATAGTGGATTTTTTGATAGTGGAATCCTTTAGGTTCCAAGCTGTCTGTAAGGGTGGGTGGGATGGGCCCAAGGAACCAAGGTCCTTCATCTGTCCCTGTGGCTGTTCTGCTGGTAAGCCCCTGACAGTCTGCCCAGGGGAGCAAAACTCAGCTGGTGGCTGGTGCCATTCTGTTTTCAGATGATGAACATTTTGACCAGCTGAGGGGGGGCAACATCGGTGCCAGGGCCAGTGACCCTCTTGCTTGTGCCACTCTGGCCACTCAGCTGTGTGCCTTGCCAGTGGTTCTGAAATGGTGGATCAGGTCAGTTCTGTGTGCACGTGAAGGTGGTGTGAGTGGGCAGTGTTTCTGGGAGTTCAGCTGAAAAACAAAAGCTGAGGCTGAAGTGCTTCAGCTACATCTCTAAAAAAGAGTAAGGATGGATTTGCTTTAATCTCAGCGTTTGTGGTTGGAATATTTTTTTAATTGATTAAAACTGTTCATTTATGTATTGCTCTGACCTTTGCTCACATTGCATTTAATCATTACCTTCTACCATAATGAGTATATGTTGTTACAACCTCAAATCAGCTACCTTACCTGGAAAGGAAGAGAAAAGGCTGGGGTTACAAAAGCTAATTTCTATAGTTGTATCTTTTTCAGCATCCCCTGCCCCTCAACATCTCCGCTGCCTTGCTGCTGAAGAGCAATTGCAATCAGCTTTTTGTGCAGTGAAGTCAGCCCACTTAGTACAGGCTGTTGGTTAATCACCAGTGTACTTTTCTGGAGGAGTTTGATTATCATGTTCTCAGGGTATGTTCAGATTTGTGGCACTTTTTCAAAAAGTGACTCGTGAGCTTTGATAGACCCATAGAGGAGGGGATCTGAGAAATACTCAGCAGCATATGCAGTTGGGATTGGTTAGAGTATCTTGATTTGGGCAGCTGAAATGTCTGGGTTTACAAAATTACCTGCTGTAATGCATTTTTGAGCAGTCTCCTGTTTCTTCAGCCTCAGAGTGATGGCTTGAATTGAATAAACTTGCATCTGGACAATAAGGAGTAATTTGGGGTTCCTGGCATGGTGCAGCACACCGGGACACAGGGCTGAGGAGCTGTGGCACCCTCTGGGTCTGTGTGCAGGGGGTAGAGACGAGGGAGCCTCTCCAGGAGATGAGTCAGGGGAATCTCTTGGGTTGCTCTGATCTGCCCTCTGGAGGATGGATAGCCTCCCCTCCTCCCTCCAGTGACTCCTCAGGGAGCCTGGGCAGGCAGGGTTGCCATAGTTAGGTTTAAATACTCCTGTCTGCCTGCTGCATGGGAGAGCTCTGGGGACACTGTCAGACTGGGAAGAGGCAGAGATTATTCTGGGTGGGTTCCTTCCTGCAGAGTGAAAGCAGGATGTTGAACACTGTAGTCCTGGAGGGATGCTGTCAAGAGAAGACATTCAGCAATTGTTCCAACTGGGGAATTATTATTGATTATTCATTAATTTTTCTACTTTATGTATACGGTTTCTTACTGTCTTTAGGCTTAATCAACTTAAAAAGTGTCCGTGACATTGGAAGCAGAAACTTCTTTGTATTTGATTGGGAGATACACAGAGTCCCAAGGAAAACATGAAATAAGTGTGTTGTGGAAGTGGGTGCTGAGCTTGATGCTTCTGGTTTAATGCTGTTGCACAAACCTTTAAGAGAGGGGCCTTATGTAACCACATTAGGGTAGAAAGTTGTATGTAGTCCTGATTTTAGAAAGCACTGAAGTGCACGCTGGAATTCCCCTAAGTCCACGAGACTTGAGCACATCCCAGGAAAACATTCCTGGAAAAGCAGGGTTCTCAGCATGTGCTTAAGTGCTTGTCATAAGATCTGTAAGCATGATTCAGCTCATTAATAGCACATTGAAACTGTGGTATGTTCCTGAGAGAGTGTATCTGAGATTACACAGCTAGAGGGCAGAAAAATTCAAGAAGAACCACAGATGTCTACACAAAGTACCAATACTGAGTTTGATCTGAAAGCCCAGAAGGAAGCAGAGCTCTAAGGCTTCTTCAGTGAGTTAATGAGTTATTTCTTTGCAAATAGGAGAGTGAGGGGATAAGAGAGAAAAATCAGGGAAGAGAAAGATTAAATTACTTCTTCCCACCTCTAATTTGGGGAAATTTTGGGTTGTTCCATTGTACCTTACAGATGAAATTTAATCCTCTCAAAGGACAAATAATTTGTTGTGGGATTGCAGGTCTACTTCTCTTCTGCACTGGAAATGTGATGTCCCCAGGAAGGCATCTGTGCTTATGATGAAAATAGGTGCTTTGTTCCTTGACACAGGGCTTTTTTAGCCTGTTTCTTTGCACAAATCAAGTCTTATGAGGAGCATCTGAGGGAACTGGGGTTGTTCAGTCTGGTAAGAAGGAAGCTGAGGAGAGATCTTGTCACTCTCTACAACTTCCTGTAAGGGGGATGTCTCTTCTCCCCAGAAACAAGCAACAGGATGAGAAAATGACCTCAAATTGTGCCATGTGAGGTTTAGATTGGATATTAGAGGAAACTTCACAGGAACGGTAAATAAATAATGGACTAGGCTGCCCAGGGAGGTGGTTGAATCAACATCCCTGGTGTTTAACAAACATATCAATGTGGTGCTTAGGAACATGGTTTAAGCACTGGATTTGGTAGAGTTAGGTTAATGGTTGGTAGAGCTAGGTTATGGTTGGACTCAATGATCTTAAAGGTCTTTTTTGACCAGAATGATTCTGTCAAATAGAAAAAAGTACCACTTATTTGAGTGTAGGCTCAAAATGGATGCTTGTTTGGTTCCAAACTGAAAGGTGTAGCAGTAGCAAGCACCAGACACTCAAGAGTGTTTCTACCTTGAATATTAAAGAGCAGAAGGTTCCTTCCTTCCATGTAATTGAATTTGTAAGATTCAAGTTTTTCCAATGGAATATTTGGGGGTTTTTTATTTGAAAGGGAAAGCCACAGTATGAGGTTTAATTCCCCCCCCAGGGAGTCCAGCGTTGCTGTGGATGAGCTGGAGTATGTTGGGAAAGTTTCTGCCCTTCCCATCATGGAAAGTCAGTGCCCAGCAAGTGGTGTCTAAATCCAATTAACTCCTGCTACCAGGAGCTTTTTTTTTTTTTTTTTTTTTTTAAGAAAAAAGCTTTATTTCAGGTACTGAACATGGGAGAAGGAAGACATTTTATGGTTACTCTCATTAAATAGAGTACCAGATCCTTTTCCCAACCTTTCTTATTCCCTGAAAAAGTCCTTCTGAGAGGCTGAAACAACGTGTATTCGAAGATAGTGTGGAGACAGGATATGTGGAGTTTCTGTTGGTGTGCTCAGTTTCTCTGCATGTGTGTTTCTGTATGTACAAATCACTGAACTCACAAAAAGCTCTCCCTTTGGGAAACCATTCTCAGGATAGCTAATTTGCCTTCTTTAAGCACTTGCCTTGTTTTTGTGTAAATAACCTAGAATTTTTACACTGAAAGCTTAATAGCTTGCTGTGTTATAGGAACAGGTCTGTCTTTTCAGAGTAACAACAACACAGTCAGAAATATAGGCTCTGGAGAAGGAAGAAGTGAGAATGTCTTTAGCTTGCGATAGCTGTCTAATGGGAGGAAAGGTGACAAAATTAAAATAAACTAACCTTACTTTGTGGAGACATTAATCTTCTATATTCACAAGCGAATTGCAGTTAAGGGTTGCAGATCAGGCCCATATCTTTGTAATGCCCTTTCCACCCCCTCCCCCCACTTCCTGGCAGGATGCTTTTGTATTTTGTTGTTAGAAAAAAATATCTTAGAAAAAGATTCTACAGCTGTTTCTTCCCATCTAAATGCATAAAGGGAAAAATTTTTATACCTTACCTTGCACCTCTATGGAGGTACTAAAATACTAAAGTAAGAGAGAATGATTTGGTGTACATTTAGACTTCATTGCCCTTGTATTGGAGTCACTGATGTGTCATAATCAGGGTGGCTGGAGCAGTATTGTCTGTCTTCTGGTATAGAGGGGATGGAAGCACAATATGGTAGGTGGTTTGCTCCCCAGCCACACCGTAAGGCTTCCCACAGATGCAGGGAAACAAATTCTGCATGTCCCTCACTCCCCCCACATCCCCCATTTTGATGACTTTGCTATTTATGCTTTTGGACTAAAGTGTTTGCAGCTCTTTTGCACATGAGTAGAGGTTAAGATAGGAATCATAGAATGACACTGAGGGGAAAAAGCTAAATATAGGGGTGGTAGGGAGAGAGGAAGACTTTCCCCAGTGTGCTCTGTTGTGTGAGGAGAGAGTTTCATAAAGGTTTACTCAGAAGGCCACATCAAATGAGAAACATTTTACTGTATGAAATAGAATATTAGACTGTGAAGAATAATACCACATTTGAGGGATCCTTTAGGGATATACAGGATGGACTCTTTCACAGAATCACAGAATGTCAGAGGGTGGAAGGGACTTGTGAAGATCATTCAGTCCAATCCCCCTGTCAGAGCAGGAAAGAAAGAGCTTTCTTCCATCTTCAAGTTTGGAAATGGGGTGTTTTGTACTGATTTTTAAAAGTAAGCCTGCATGTGATTGTACAGCACTATGCTACAGCAAAGAAGTAAGAATTGCTTTGAAAATGGTGTTTTTTCTGGCTTTTTGTGGTCCTTTACACAACCCCTTAATTTATTTTTGTAATTTATAGTATGAGACCAAGTGACAGGATATAATTTGTATTGCTGTTTAAATAGCTTTGTCTGTAGTATCTGCAGAAACTTAGGCAGGTACCAGGGGAACCTGGGGAATTTCCACTTTGAAGACTGTTTAGAGTTTAGATCCAAGTAATACAGTCTTCAGCTGGGAAGCTTTTTCTACTCTGCTTTTGTGATACGAATGTTCATTTCCTAAATTCATAGAGAACTTGCTGGTTACCCTGGGATGCAGGTCTGGGATAGCCATTTCCAGCTTTTTGCCTTATGTGGCAAGCCTATTCCTAGCATGTGGGTCATACTGATAAGCAGAGACTGGGGTCTCATGTAGCCTGGTTTGCATTGACACTGGGAGTTCCAGACAGCAGGACCTGACATCTGCCCTTTGCCTTTGGAGAACAGAACATGGTGGTTTTTAGGTTGGCTTCTTTAGGTTGGCTTCTGGGCCTCCAAAGCCTTGCCTGCTTTGGTGTTTGCTGAGGAATCAAGACTGTTCTATAAATTTATTATCTTATTAAAAAAAATCTGAAGGTCAGGGTATTAGAAGACTTTTCCCGGCAAACATTTTCCTTTCTTCTTCGAAATGCTTGAGATTTTAAAGAAATTTTTAATTGTTCTGTAAATCTAGAACTTAGCTCTATTTCAGACAGATTTTGTGTTCCTTCCTGAAAGGTTAGGCATCTGTGTTGATTGTGCAGGCTTGTCCAATAGCAAGTGAAATCAATGCAGTTCTGACTCTTCTTTCCATTTTATTAGCCTTAGAGAAGCTTTCATAATCAGATTAGGTTTAAATTTTATTGCCTGTTACTTTGCTGATTTGGATCTTGTCTATGGGGCAGCATAATTAAAAGTCCAGTTTGTCTTTGTGATGTAAAAAAGGCATTGAAATTTTGTAGTCAAGTGAAATAAGATGAAGCAAGAGATGCTAATTGAACTCTTGCACATATATAAAGAATGGACAGGTGATGTTATTGTTATTTTTGTACCTAGAGAGAGCCGGTTTGAAACCTTTGTGGTCAGTGCTCTTGTTTTGTGTGTGCAACCAGGCTAATATGAACAGATTGTATGGGCAGATTTGGAAGGCAGGTGTTCACCTCACAAAACCACCGCTGTAGTTGCTATGGTGTGCTGTGCCATTCTCAAGTGAAAAGGTCAAAAGTAAATGGACACAAAATAAGTTCTATCTGCATTAGTGATTCTTTGAGGTAATTTTCTGGCATACTAATGGTGTAATAAGGGGAAAGTTGCTCACTGATTACAGGTAAACTGTTGTATCTCCTTTCTCATAGAAACAAACCAATGCTTTCACACTGTCTAGCACTGAATTTTCAGTCACTCCAGTTTGCTTTCCAGTTTTGAATGTCTGAAACCCTTTGGTTACAGGTTTAGGAACCACCTTTTCACAACTGTGTTTCCTTGCTATACCTTTTTGCTTTTTCATATAATTGGTAACTTTATCATCTCAATTTCCCTTCGGACTTAAAATTATTGTATGTATTGCCTAAATGCACATTTTTCCCTGCTGGTCCACAGAAAGGTAAGAATTTAGCTACCATTTTGGCTTGCCCCTTAGTATGTCAATTCAAGTTATACAGTTGGCTTCACTTCTCAGACCTGGATATCGTGAGGTCTGTCACCCAAGTGAAAACATATCTTCTGAAGGGGATTTGTGGATAGAGAGGAGATAAACTATTTCTTGTACAGCTCTGACTGCTTGGTCAGATGGCCATCACCTGCAGATAGGCGTTCACAGACTTACATTTCAGATGCAAAATACATGAAACTTCTGACTTAAGAACACATTCCTGAGTCGCTTAAGCTTGTTCTTTATATAGTGTATAATTTGTTTTGGAGTTAGAATGTGCCTTCCTGTTACCCTCTCTGGTGATGGTGTTCTAGAACAGCTGCATGTTGGGGTTTTTTTCTCTATGAAGCTTCAAATGTATTTGTACTAATGATAAGTGATTTTCAGTGTGCACGGTGGAATGAGGAGTGGGCTATT
The DNA here is from genome assembly GCF_036169615.1 of Heliangelus exortis. NCBI lineage: Eukaryota > Metazoa > Chordata > Aves > Apodiformes > Trochilidae > Heliangelus > Heliangelus exortis. The sequence continues at coordinate 67,873,734 of NC_092423.1, forward strand.
TCAAGAGATTAAAGAAATTCTCTAACTTTTTTTCCCTTTATCACAGATGCCCGAGATGTAGAGCAATTGAGTAAGAATAACATCACGCACATTCTTTCAATCCATGACAGTGCCCGCCCCATGCTCGAGGTAAGAGGTGAGGGGTCTCTCTGGTAAATCCTTACCTTGCAGATGATGGCTATAGTCATCTTTGGGTTAATTTCTTGTGCTGTACCGTTGAAACTGATCAGTTTGAAAATCAGTTTGAAACTGATTTTCTTGTGGAAATGTTTTAACAACTGTAGTTTTGGGATTCCATCATGGATTTTGTTGTTACTCCTGTAATCGCAACAAGAAATCTTAACTGACAAAGAGACAATTACAGTGTCAGTCAATGTAACAAAATAGTGGGATTGTGTTGTTAATTTATCCTTAAAGGTAAGTTTTGTTCTGTGTGGAGTTCAAGCATCACATAAATAACATTATTTCTGTTCCTTCCCCACTACCAGCCTTCCTTTGTTACTTAGGCTCATTGTTTGAATCTTTACAGCAGATGGTTGTGTAAAATGTTTGCAGTCCTTTTCTGTGTAAAAAAGCCTTATTTAGGCTTGAGGTGCAGGAGCAACCTGTGCTTCCTCATATAATGCATCTAATATAGGAAAGCACCTGTAGGTCTCCAACACATGAAAGATTTGACATGAAAGATTTGGGACTAGGCTGCAGGTCTCCTGTGTTGGACTGTTGTTCTCTCTTCTTTAAGCCAGTTTACCTTGGAAGGAGAAGAGTTTGGGTTTTGCTACACCTTGAAATCCTGCTATTTTATTTATGTTGGGAACTGTTGTCCCCTTAAGTTTGCTTGTTCCTTCCCTGCATTCCACTTTTCATGTAATATAGCAAAATAGTGGGTAAGGCAGTTGCTGCTGTTACCCCTCGATGCTGCTGGGAACCTCTGCTTTTTAGTCCTTTTTAAAAAGTCTCTAGAGAATTCAGTCCTTAAACTACAGAATTTCCACCTCTCTCAGGCAAATCCATAGATGAGCTGAACAAAAGGTGTCCCTAGTGGGTCACAATTAAAACCAAAATCAAGTTACTGGTGAAATCAGGGTTGACCTTGAACTTAAAGTGTGCTGAAGCAGAGCTTTAGCAGTTGACTGTATGTTCATTTGACTTCTGTTGTGCCTGATGCTTGTTAAGACTGAAACACTGAATTCCAAGAGTGCTCTTTGTAGAAGAGGTGAAAAATTGTCCTGAGTAAGGTAGGTGTAGTATGTCCTCTAGAGTGCTATTCTCTAAAATGAGTAGTGTTTTATTTTTTACCATTATTAGAAAAGTAGGAAGACTAATTTTGGCACAGATCAAGTACAGCCTGAGGACAGTGTTTCTTGTGATGTTGGTAGTTTTGGCAGCCCGCGTGCTGCCACCTTGCTTGTGGTAGCACATCTCTTCTGTGAGGTTGCATGGTAGATACATCCTGGGAGCTTTTGAGGATTAAATATATACAATTCACCTTTTCTTTTTCTAGTCACTCCCATAAAAGACAGGAAGAATTATATTTGTCTGTTCCCAAACTGGTTCACACTAGTGTCCCAGAAGTTACTGTGGCATTGGAACAAGTAGGGGCAGGTTGAGGATGGACTTGATTTGTTCATCCCTGCTTCTGAAAGAAATGTTTCTGCAACCATGCCTTCTCTTTTCTCAGCATGCAATATACTCCCTTATGTGCTGGTCTGGAAAACAACTATTAACTTCTCAGTTTTTAAAGTAGTGGAAGGATTTAAAATTTCATTTGTTTAGGAGCTGAGCAGCTTATTAATTACTTTGCCATTCACGGTCTTACTGTGCTGCTTGTTGGCAACTAGATGCTTCTGTTTAGGAACAAGAGCCTAGAAAACATCTGTTTTCTTTATATTATTAACTTTTTTATTTACATCTTTGCCAGGTTGTAGATAGGTTTGTTACAGCTTGCATATCCACATTGTGCTCAGGGTCTGATCTTAAGTCCACTGAAGTCAAATGGGAGTGCTTTCCCTTTCCTTGCACTGTGGTGGTTATGGTCATCTTCTGCTAACAATATTTTATCTCAAGTATTTCCTTGTCAACCAAGAGGAAATGCTGCAAATACTTAAAGCTTTTTGTGCAGGCTGTGGAAGGTAAGTGTTTTTAGACATGGAAAACTCAGTAGTGTTGTAGTAACGTTACCAAAGAAGGTTTGGCCTTTTTTGTCTCTCTGTGGAACAAATAAATATGGATGCATACACTGGCTCCCAGAGATCACAAATTACCCGTATCTTGCTTGCCAGATTTTGAAGTTTCAGTAGTGACTGTTTTGATGCAATAGTATTTCTGATGAAGCACCTAAAGCTGATAAGGGTGGGTAGAGAGTGAAAACTACTGATCTGGCTTTGTTGTCCCTTAGCATGCAATACTCAAGAAGTTAAAGTAAACATCAGAGTATGTGGTAAACGCCAACTACAGACTTGCTACAGACTCCAAAATTATTTTCCACTGTTGTAACTTACTGCATTGCCCCTCACATGTTATGGATAATTTTTACTTGATTGCTTAAAATACAGTACTATTTAAAAAGTGTGCTTTCCTCTGCATTTTATACATCAGTATTTGGATAAATGCTGCTTTAATTCCTCTTAAGTTTATCAATTAGAAAATGATAGAAAAATTTAACAGGAAGATATTGTATTTATTTAGGTTACATAGTATGTGCCTGCTGAGAAATAACTTACAAAAAAGAAGAATGTTTTCTTACTGAAATTTGCTTTCAAACTTTATCTCAATGATAATTTACAAATCCTCATAAGTATCTGATTAATTGGTGGCTCACAATCAAAGTTTGGCCTTAGGAAGTTATTGGAATAACTGGATAAAATAAGTGTAAAAATCAGTTGTATTCTAAGACACTTTATACCGTTAGACATTGACAGCCTGCATTAAATACAAGACACAGAATTAATTGCTCTATAAATCTTTGAGTGATTTAGATGGGTAAGAATTTGCCAAATTTGTCCTGAACTGTCTTGCTGTATTGCCCCTTAGTTCTTTTTTTTTATAAACTGTTGCAAGGAAATTTGTCCTTGAATAAAACCAATCCTGAAATTAATTTATATTTAAAGAGCATCCAAAGGATATTGTTCCATTGAAATACACCATTGCTCTACAGGATCCTAACCATTTAGGTAATAAGCGTTTTGTAGTTTAAAAATGCAGGTTCATAACCCCATCACACAAAAAATACAACCTACAAGTAACTGGTAGCCTGTCCAAGAGAAAGCACTGCATGCTTTGTGGAACAAGGTTTGTTATTTCAGATGCACAGAAGTCACCCCCTGAGTAAGAGTGATGTCCAGCAACACCGTGTGTGTTCCTGCAGAGGCACAGAGGCAGCAGCCTTCGTGAATCAAGTTGGCTCCTCCAGAGCACTTTGGATGGCTGCCCATGGAACACTCACTCACAGATGTTTTATAAATCCACACATAAGCCGTATACAGAGGAGAATAATTAAGTTTCTTGCCACCTGCTTTCTAATCTATTTCTCAGCAAGTTCAGGTTTAAAAATTTTCGAATTTGAGAGATACCGAAAGGCAGATGGAGAAACATATCTCAGAGTGTGCTTTAAATAATACTGTATCTGGCAGTGACCTGTTGGATCTATCCAGCAGGTTGTCAGCTCTCTGTAGTTCTGTAAAAACTTTGACATACTCCCCCGTGACATTCTTCTCTCTAAATTGCAGAGATGGATTTGGCAGGACTGTTTGGAGTAGGTTGGATGGCTCATACTGGGATCTTCATTGTAATATTGATCTTCATCAATGACATAGACAGAGGAATCAAGAGCACCATCAGTGCAGACCAGTTTGCAGATGATGCCAAGCTGAGTGGTGCAGTTGACATGCCTGAAGGACAGCATGCTGTTCAGAGGGACCTGGACAAGCTTGAGAAGGTTGCTGTGTGTAGTGCAGGGAGGAGTACAGCTTGAATCCTTAGGGAGGAAGGGGTGCTAGAAGTTTTGTTCAGACAGTCACTCTGGCCCAGTTACAGAGAGGTATTATCTGCAGGGAGAGGTGGGGATGGATGGACATTCCCCAGGTCCTCATGTGGAGGACTCGCCTCATAGAACAGCATGATACATATGGCTGACAAATGATGGCACATAGATTCAGACTGGAAGCAAAACTTTTTCCCTTGAAGGTAAGCAACTGTTGAAATACCCTGCCAGAGGCAACAGTGGATTTTCTTGCATGCTCAGTTTTTTTTTGGAAGTTGATTCAGGACAGGCTGGTTTACAGAGCTTTTGCCCTTTATAGCCAGAGCATTTCACGTTCCTTGTACGTCCGAGATGCTTTGAGGTGCTGCCAGTTGTGGTGACTGTTGTGGATGTTGTAGACACCTGTCCCTCTATCAGGATGTGGATGGCTTCTTTCAATGGGTCAACACACCGTTGCCAGCTACTAGTAGTTTGATTGTTGCTTTTGATCTGCAACAGAGGTTTGATCTAGTAAATACCTGAATCCCATTACCAGTGGTTGTGGAGTTGGAGTGAATTTATTTATAGCATTATCATTGTCAGCCTGACCCCTGTTGCATCACAGGAGGCTCTGTGTGCTGCACTCATCATGGAGACATCATAATGATCACAGTGATGTACATCTTAAATCAACAGCAGGTTACCTGGGCACTCCTGTAGTGTCCTCTGCCACAAAAACTTTGTTGTTCACTATTTATGACAAAGTGTATTGATAAGTTTTTGTGTGTGTACTGCTTCTGTATGCATGTCTGGTCTCTTCTTTCTTTGTTTTCTATTGCTGCAGAATACTTGTTTTATTTTTAGTGTGTCGTTTTTTCAGATGAGGAAAGAGTATATCAGTATATGTGGTGGTTTCAATTACAGTTCAAGTAATTTGGATGAAGTATCAGTAAATGAAAACCCAACAAAACATGACTGATTTTTTTGATCGGAGGGTATTGTCATCTCTCTGCTCAAACATCTTTCACAGCTGTTTCAGGCATCTCCATTTCATGTGAGCAGCCAGTCTGTGTCCCTGTGATACTTGCATAGCAGAGGTGATTCTGTTTCAAGTATTGCTGCTTGTGGTATTTCTTCTCCAAACAATAAGAGTGATGTTAAAGCAGTGTATGGAATTTTTAAAATATTGCAATAATGTTTTCTGGTTGCTAAAAAGTATTTATTTGATCCTATTCACTGAAAATTTGATCTTCTTTAACTTAAAATACTAGCTTTGTAGCTAGTAGTTCCCCCTCATTCTGCATAGTTAACCAGAGCACCTGCAGAGGACAGGTTTGGGTTTTTTTTGTTATTTTCTGATGTCATAAATAATACGGTGTTAATCTGGCACATACTAGCTCCAGAGCAGTGGTTTTTTTCTCCCCTTTTTCCTGAATGGATGGCTATCAAGTGGATGACTATCTACCCCCCTGTCTTGTGGGAGGGGTGGGGGAGGTAGAGAAGAGATGATTGATGTCTGAGCTTCTTTCTTGTCCAGTCTGTTAACTTGTGCAGCCAGCACAACTTAAATGAACTATTTCTTTAATAATAAAAAAATTCACAGTCAAGGCCATCTTATGAAAAATAATTTTTTCCTTGCAAGTTTAAAAAATTTAATTAAAGTGTAAAAATAAGTCTTCAAATATTCAATATATAGGAAGCTGAACTGAAAGGGAAGATCACAGTTTAAAATGATCTGTGCTGATCTTTTAGCACAATCGTTCATACTCCCTGAGTTAACAGTCAAATGTATTAACCAAATACAGGTAACACAAAGATTCTAACTGGAACAGAACCAGTAAGTCTGAGAAATAGAAATTGTAGAAAAATAAGGATGCTACTCAGAAGCTGCATAGCTCCTCTGCACCAGTTTTATCACTGCTGAATGCTGTGATACACCTTTCCTGTAAGGTGTTAAGGATGGAAAAAATTGCAGCTAGGGAAATCACAAGAGGAAGTACTGGACCAAGTTAATGAATTAAAAAAGAAAAGTGTATCACTAGCTGATAAATCCAGACCTTAGGAGGACAGTGAAGAGCTACATGACTGGATACCTATCAAAACTGAGAAATGTTTCTAATATCAAATGGGCATAGCCTGCAGACCTGGTGTAGATAATGCATTCGTATCAGCTTGCATCAAGATCTGAATTTCGTTCCATATTTTTCAGGTCTGTCTGAACGTTTTAAATCTTAATGCAGTCTTAGCTGGAAGTGACTTGCATATTTACAGAAGATCTTTAGACTATACATGTGCAGTTTTTTACGAAAGGAAAACTAAGTTATATTCTCTAATAATTAATATAATAGTATATAATTTATTATTATTATGTGCAGCTCTGGCACAATGCAAATGATCTGCTTAACATAGTTTGTGAATAGTATTTTTTCAACTATTTTGGTTTTTGTTATAGAAACCCACTGTATCTGCTATTAGCAGTTAATATGATGAGGATTGCTATGTGGGAGCTTTTAGTGAAGTTTTGAAGGGAGAGATCATAATATCCTTTTGGTTTTCTGATTCTTTCCAGCACCAGATTCTAGAAACTTTTTTCTTTCTTCCATGGTTGCCCATTCTGGACTGACTGAATTTTTTATATTCATGTATAACAAGAATTAGCCTGTGCTAAAACAGAAAAAAGAATTGCTGTGCTGTACCCCCAGGTCCCCCAGCTGATAACTATCTAAGTTCTGGAAGCTGACATAGTGCTTTCTTTGGTTCTGTGAGCTGAAGATGTATCCTCACACAGGCACCAGTCCAGAAAGCATATCTCTGCTTAACACAAAATAACTAAATAGGGAAATACTGGGAAACCAGTCAGCCCTACTTTTTTTTTTTTTTTTTAAAGAAAAGGATGTGCTAGTTCTGGACATATGGAGCTCACAGTGAGACCCACCAGTCTATTAAAACCACATTACAATGTTGGGTAGCATACAGAGGCTTTGACCTGTAGGAGGCCATTCATTCATATATGAACATTGCTTCTTAATGACATTATGAGAGAAGTCTCTTCTGAATATGGTTTAGCAACATGTTCTCTGCATGAGCTCTGCTTTCTTTGGTATCCAGCCCAAAGACTCATAGAAACTATTAGAGAGGGAAATGACAAAACAGCCTTCAAAATTGGGGTTTCTAATATCATATCACCAGATCATTGCTGTTGTATAAAGATCAGCTCTGCTAATTAATAATTTAGTCAAGTCAGACTTACATTTGTGTGTATAGTGCTAAGGTCTTATTTCATCAGTGTTGGAAGCTGCCTTTGTGCTACTGTCAAGAGGAAGTTTACAAACACTTCTAATAAAAAACTCAACTTTCTTCTGTGATGTTTCACTGCCTTTTCATGTTCAGGGTGAAACATCTCATGAGATGTTTCAGAAGACCATTCTGAGCAAAATAGCTACCATTTTTCTTTCGGGTGTAGCGGCACCAGAAGATTCTCTGCAGTTTGAAGTAATGCCCTGTCTGGCATTGGGTGTGCTAGTGAAGTTGGGAGCTCTGTCTAATTTTTCAAAATTACATTGGTAGCCTGCTGAAAAGCCTCCGAGAGGCCGTCGCAAAGCAGCTTTTAAAGTGTGTCAGACCAGGCCTTCATCATGAGTTTATGCTTGGTGGGAGATGCTGTGGTGATGCAGTGAGTTAGTTCAGTGTTTGAATTGCTCAGCACTCGCTAGCTGTGTTGGGGGAAGGATGTTCTCATAGTGCCAGGTGGCAGGGAGGAGAGGATCCTTCGAAGCTTTCAGTGTCAGGCTGTTTGCACGAGGGATGTTTAGACCATTAAATGTCTGGTGTTTCTCATTGCTTGGATACAGTGTTGATTGTAATATCAAATGCTCTGATTGGCTCTGTGCAGAGGTGATCACAGGGTATCACACATATAATTTGAGCATATTCCAGGGGCGTAGAGGTCACGTTCCATCATTCCATGAAAGAGAGAGGCAGGTGGGGTATGTTTGACTGTAGTACTCAGAAACCCCCTTTGAGGGTTAGGGATCAAGGGTGATAAGCTTTACTCTGATGTTAGAGATGCCCTGACTTGCTTGGGGGGTTGAATATATCATCTAATCAAGGCAAACTAACAGGGTCCTTCCTCTCAGCTGATACAGCCCTTCAGATATTCTTGGTGTGTCCTAAAGGAGATAAACCACAGTTTAGGATTAGCCCACTAGGTTTTTCTTGTACTCTGCATTCCATTAGGGGAGCCAGATTAGAATTGTAATAAAGTGTTAGAATTAGGAATAGCATGTGCGCAAGCAGAATTCCTAACTCTTCAACGTATCTCTTTTATCATTTTAGAAAGGGGTGATAGAGAGATGGGGAAGGCACACTTTAACAGGACACTTTATATATGTGCTTGGAATGTTCCAGCATTAATGCTATGGCCTTCTGAAAAGTGTCACTGAGACTACTTCCAAACAAAACCATGACTTGTAAAAACTATAGTATTATTCAAGGTAGTACAAATTCTGTTGAAGGAGCTTACCACTTTGTTGTTGATCTTTTTCATGTAATTTCAATTTCATTTATAATATTTTTTAGAAACAAACCTGACTCTGTTCACTAAAGTCAATTAGTAGGTTTTTCTGTTTTTTGGTTTTTTTTTTTTCTGAAACACAAATGTATTTTCTCTGAGTCATTAATGAAATCAGCACCAATGGTGATTGCTACAGAAAGTAACTGAAAGGACAAACAAACGGCCAAATGGTTTTCACTTTAGCAGGTTCAGTGTGGTGCATTATTGGACAAAACCCTTGATAAACTCTTGTTGGCTTGGCTTGAAGGAGCTTTGTGCTGGCAGCTCTCCACTTGAGCTTTTTTGCTGAAATGCCCCTAAACAAAAATAAGTCCTCCTGCCCTCATCTGTTGATGTGACGACTCAAATTAACACAGGGTTTTTGACTAACCTGAAAGAACTTGCCAGGTGCTGGAGGTTTTCTATTTGCATCTGCGTTCACAAATTTAAGTTTAGGGGTTTATGTTCTAAAAAAAATTTCTTGGAAGTCGTTGATAGTATCTTTACATAAATTTAAATAGAGGTTTACTGCCAAAAATACAACCCTGCTCTTTCTGAATTGGTTTTTTTTTTTTTTTTACAACCCCTTCCCCCCACTGCCTGCCTTTAGAAATTTTGTCATTTTAGGTTCTTTGCCCTCTCTTCTTACCTTTAACATTTGAAGTTCTGGATTCATGTTTCCAGTCCTGACTAGACACTGAGAAATATATATAGTGTAGTGGTGGGGACAAGGTTCTGAGAATATCTGTAAAAAAACATTACTTGGAAAATCCACTAAACTAAATGAAAAAATTAGTAGCGTTTTTAGTCCTTTGTCTTACTCTTATGCATACTATTTTGCTTGAGTACTCAGTTTTGTATAAAATTCACTGGACAGTTTTTCTTTCATGGATAAGCTGCATGTTAATGTGATTTAGGGAGTAATAAATCTGAGCATCATTCTCAATGACTTCAGAATGTCTTTGATCATTACAAAGGAGCAAACATCCATATAGGTGCTCATTTGTCTTGCAGTACTTTTAGCACCTTATCCCATTTGGGAGTTGAAATTATTCTTGGTATTGAACAATGAACTTTGTATGTGCTCTGAGATCCTATTCTCAATCACTGACCCATTATCTGACATGCAGCACTGGTAGATGTGTCATTTTGCTACTGTAAAATTCTATGTATTCTACTAAAAAAAACCCAAATACCAATTTTTACAAGTTTAGTTAAAATGAAACTGGAGTTTTTAAAATAAATAATAGATAAGTAGAGTAGAAACAGTGTTCGTTGAACTGGACTGCTATGTTTCCTGAGCACTACATGAAATACTGGATTTACTAATGAAGATTTAATTAGCTTATTTAAAAGCTAGTGATATTACAGAGCTGTAGTTCTATAGTCTTCCTGACTTTTCCAGATGTGAGTTTCCAATCTTAGTAGATTGATCTTTAAAATAATTAGAGATTTGAAAATGACTGCAATTCTGTTAATAACCAGTAAAGCCTCCATACCTATGTGTGTGTGTGCCTAAACATTTTTGGTTTTGACACTTTACTACTCACTGCAGCAGAACTGACAGTTCTAGAATGTGTTGAAATCGTGCAAATGGTTTTTTTTTGTTTGTCAAATAGCAGTGAATTTTAGCAATATTTCTTAACTCTCGCTTGTTTCAACTTTGACAATCTTGAAATCAGAATACTTGCTCTAGTTTTGTTCGCTCTCACTGTATCGGTTTAACTGTAGCATTTAGTTTCAGGGCCTAAGGGAGCAGAAATCTAGTTTTGGTGGTTACTCTGCTGAAACAGAGAACAGAAAAGTAAATTATGTTTTATTTTACTGGATTCTAGGGGTGTAATCTTGACGGGTTAAATACAGCAAGAGATATGGGAGTACTGATTTTATCTGGTGAAGGCATCAGTTAGGATCATTGTTTGAGTAAGGAGTAGGTTTGGAGAAGTGTGTGTGTTGAAGGGTAGGGCTGTTTGATGGTGAAGGTGATGGATGGAGAAAGGAAAGTGAGCAATGTTTTAAAAGTAACAAGTAGAAAGTAGTAGTGAATTGAGATGAGCAGAAGAAAGCTGCATTCAGCAACTTACTGACTTTAGAGCTTGATTTTGAATACATTCCATATGTATTGCATGTTTTATTACCTGAGAACATTCAGAACTTCTGTTTAGCAAAAAGGTGGGATTGCTTTTTTTAAAAAAAAGTGGGTAGTCTGGGAAGAAAACTTGTTTGGAGAGATAAGACATGACTGACACAGCTGTCATCTGAAGAAATGTTTGAATAACAAAATATTAGCAGTATTCAATAAATAAAGTGGGTGTATTATTTCATGTAGTATTTAAAAACCTATTTCTCTTTTCATCAGGTTTCTAATTGCAAGCCTTTTTCTTTGCTTTGAACAAATACTGTGTTTTGGGACAAGTAGCTATTCTGTGCATGTCTAGATGAATTGGTGAAATACCTGTTTTAAATTGTTCTTGTCCTTCATCCACTGAAGAATTTTTAGATACTGTCACTCCTAGGGAGTAAGAATGATTTCATTTTAAAAAATGAATTAATAAAATAAAGACTTCCATATGGTTTACATAAAATCTGTATCTGTCTTCCCATCATTATGAATATGCAGTTTTGGTTCAACTTTGGATGTTGCATCTGCAACCATATTCAAGTTTATTTAATGAAACTGCAAGGTAGGTACTGATGCAGCATTTGTTGAAATTTTCACCAGGAGCTGGTCTGCTTGACTCTTGAAAAGGCTCTTGATTTAACCTACTCTGGTTTAGTTGCTGTTTCAGTGACTGTTACCTTCTTACATTTACTTGCTTTGCAGTTTCTGAGGGGCAAACAAACTGCTAGGTAATAAAATAGTGATGTGTCTATCTTTCTTGCATGCTTAGTACCCTGTCTAAAATGTTGTAGATATTTACTTGTTTGTTTGGCATAAGCTGTTCTGCTTTGAAAGATCCTGTTGGGACAATTCTTAGATGTTATCTGCAGGGTATGTGCAGAGGAAGGATAATAGTCTTGTGGCACAAACAGACACATGATTCTGTGTAGTTGGGTTTTCTTCTGAACAGTCATGGAGAGCAGGGTTCAGTGATTAGTATCTTTCCATTGCCAATGTTTAAAAAAGAAAATCTATCCAGCATAAGCTCCGAAAAGCTAATTCCAGCAATCAACAGATGTTGATTTCCACATCTACGCAGAAATTCCTTTGGAGTTGCATTTATGAATACTTTCCCCATACAATTTCATGTTGTTGTATTTCAGGTGTTCGATTTTGATGCAAGATGTTTGAACCTATTATTATGGTTGCTATATCAACCAAGAGAAGCAAAACTTGATGGTAGGGTGGGATCCTCAGGAGTTACCAAATCTGACCAAACTGTTTGAGTCGAAGTCACTGAGAGTTTCACTGTTGATTTTTGTGGGATTCAGATTAGGTCACCTGCACAGTACTTGTGAGATCCCACCTCTAACTATTTCTGAGTTGAGTGTGTGATTATTTCCTCACAGGGAGGAGTCCATCACCACAGCCTTCCAAAAGCACCATACAAGTGACATGCATCGGTCACAATATCAAATTCCAGTAACTTTAGAAATCTCCTGTCTGAGAAGCTGTATTAATAAGGCTAATAGCTGTTGCTGAGCATTTGTGATCACAACAGTGAAAAGTGTGCTGTGGGCTTCACTGGGAGTTTTAAGTGGTGAAGACCTCCAGGATCAGGCTCTGGATGAGCCATTCAGTAACGTGTGTGGTCTTTCATAGGCGAGTTTCATGCTTGCTTGTGGTAGTGGGAACTAGCCAGCCATGACAAAAAAAGAACATTGTGGGTCCTAAAGGTTGTGCTGGTGCTACTTCTGCTTTTAAAGTGAACACAATCTGAAAACCCCTCCGCACTCAGCCTGTGAAGAGCACTCTGCATGTGCCATAGCTTCTAAAATCTGTGGAACAACTTGTGTCAGTGCATGCTGAAGGAGTGAACCTTCTGGCATGTACTACGCTTCAGAGTTAGCTCATCTCCTGCCTTCAGTTTTTTTCCTGTTTTTTTCCCTTGGTGGTGCAGAATTAGTGGCATGGAGTTGTCTAGAGGTGTGGAGGAAAGAATAGCATGTAAATTTACTTTCAGATCACAGGCCCTCATTCTACTGGAGTGAGTCACTTGAAGTGATACTAGTATTCAAGATAAACCTCTCAGATGCGTCATACAAGATACTTATCATAATTAATCTGTCACAATATAATTATCATCCTTGGCTCCACAGCCTATCAATATATATATTACTGCTATGTCTTTCCAAATTAATATACCTGTGCAAGCTGTTGTGGATCAGCTTATGGTTGTGTAGCCAGCCTGGCTTCCCACAGCAGGCATCCCTTTTCCTGATACAAGGCAGGAGGGACTAATACTTGTCGATGCTGTTGACTCCAGCAGCAAGCTGCTTTGGTTTGCAAGCTGACTTCATTCTCTCTCTCCCCTCAGCTGCATTTTTCTATGCTGCTTTCATGCAAAATGCCACTGGCTTGGTGTTGTCCTGATGGTACATTTTCCATCATCGGACACTGCCGTGTCTCCATCTCCATGCTTGGCACTGTCTGCTGAGACTTCCCTGCTCTGACTATGCCTTCCCCAAACCAGATGACCGTAGTCAGAAGCAGCTCTCCTCTGGTTGTGGCATGCTGGGGGTGACCTGTCAGAGTGAAGAAGTCTGGAAAAGCACGGTGGTGACAGGGCAGGTCCTCAAATCTGTGTGGCTGTGAGGAAGACACTGGCTGCAAGTGGTCTGAGAAAATGGCTGGTGCCACGTGTAAGTGGTGGTGAAGAGATTGGTATGAGGTATCACCACATCCTTTCTGTCATACTGGTGAAGTCCATGCATCTTGCACAGTGGTATTTTAGGGTGCCAAGGGTCAGGACCTTTTATAAAAGGGGTTGCTTTTTGGTGTAAGATAATGGCAAGTGAGGTAACATGGTGCACATAGGAGAAATTAAAGAGAAGTTTCTGAGCCACCAAAGCAAAGGAGGTGCTGGAGAAGATGCTGTCTCAGGCAGCCTCTGGAGCTGAGCAATGACATTTTCAACCCCCATCCCAGTTTGCAAATGAAGTGTTTTGTGGACATGTACTGCCTTTCACCTTGCTGGCAAAGGATCTCTTACAGATAAATGTGTGACTTTTCATGTGTGTTGTTGAACGTGCAGGGTTATGACAGGGCTTTGCATTGTTACAGAAAGATAAGCTAAGGCACATTTTATGGTGGACCTTTTGGTGTGAATCATTATCTTTATAAGTACATCTGAAAAATTTATAACTGCATCTGAGATAAGTTGAAAGGCTCCCAGTGAACAATGTACTTTTTCTGTCTGAGCTGCAGCCTCTATTCTTGGAAGTCCTATTTGAGAAGTTACCTAAATACGCTTTCAGAAGTTTCTTTTTATTAACAGTCGTAGGGCAAAAAGCTTTGAAAATAAAATGACAGTTAAAGTGAGCGTTGCCAATGCAAAGCAGTAGTGTATAGTGTTGTTTTAAATATACCTAGTAACATTTTTAATGCATCAGAAATGGTTATCTAACTTCCCTAATCTTGTAATTTATACTACCTGACTGAGAAAGTGAGGCTAACTTTGTGTGAGGCTAGCTAAGAAAAGTATGAGTTTTGCAATTGTCCTTGAATTTTCCCAAAAATAAAAGCCAGCCTGCGTACGAGGATCATGCTTCATCTCTGAAATGTGTTTTGCTTGATTTATCAGCAAGGTAAAGAAAAATGATTGAATGGGATCAAAAGAAACCGCTTCTCACAGTTTTAGGTTGTAGCATCTGTTTGTGGAAAAAAGAAGGGTGGGAGAAGATGAATCTTTGTTTTGCTAGAAATGTAAGAAAAATGAGATTTTGAAAAAGAGACATTTTTAGTCAAGATGCTTTATTTTAAAAAAATTGCTATTAGGCTTTGGGATAAGCATGACTATGCTATGTGCTGGTGTCATAACATCAAAGCAGATGTGAAAACAGTTTTAAAATTTGGCTGCATAGAGATGATCTCTGCTTGTCTGACTAACAGTGTGCCTTCTTCAGAGTCTGTAAAGCTGCATCAGTCTAGAGCAGGACTTGAATGGTGGTAGATAAATGTATTCCACTTGGATATTTTCTTCTCATTCCTTTTTCCTTCTTTACACAGGGAATGAAGTATCTCTGCATTCCTGCTGCTGACTCACCCTCACAGAACTTGTAAGTTTTCTTTAAAAATAAATCGCAAACCCCCAGAAATTCCTCAGTACCGTGATGCCTGTTTTACAGTGAGCTGAAAGATCTGAATCTGATCTCTCACAAGGATTACACAAATGTGGGTTTTAATCTGCTAAGAAAACATGGTAACACTTTATTCTAGCCACTTGGATTCAGACCCTGCTTTTTGTATGTAAGAATTTTTAGGGGAGTCAGTACATAATCATGTTTAATTTGTAGCCTTGAACTTCAGGAGTTCTTCAGTGGGCCTGCTCCTAGTTTTTTTCAGTTTATTCTAGCCACTATTTTTGTAAATCCTTTTGCTTGGCTGCTGTTTTCTGTTGGCGTTGTCTCCAGACATTAACAAAATGAAAATATTGGAGAGAGGTATGCAGCCTGTTACTTCAAGGGTTGAAATACATTCCTTACAGTGGGCCTTCAAGATAAAGTCCCAGTGTGCAAACTACCTCTTCAGCTGGCTGCCCTGGACTTCTTGAACTTGCCTTAGGAGTCCCTGCTGCTCTGAGCAGTGGGCTGGCATGGTGGGGAATTTCTGCTCTGTGGTGACTCTTGCCTTGAGGATATATGTACTGAAACTGGGGTACCTCAGCCTCACTCTTTCTCATCTCCTCTAACACTCATCAAACTCTAATTGACTTGCCTTTTGGTTTAGTATCTTGAGCCACTGAGCATAGCGAGTCTTGATTCCGAAGAGAAATCAAAACAGGTTTTGTAAGAGAACTTGGATGGTGACCAACTCTTTCTTCTAGAGCTCATTGTTTATGCTGGGGAGAGGTGAGGGGGGTTTCAGCCACATCCTGCTACCAAGTGTAGAGAAACAAGTAGTTGAAAGAGGCCTGGTAGGTACAGAAGGAAATGCGGCACTGCTTTTCTTTCACATCACAGCAATATTCTGGCTCATGCTTTCGGGGGATATTTTTAGAGTATGTGTTTCTCATACCCTAGAAGGATTCCAGTGTGGCATTTGATGTGTGGTGATTTGCCTTTTCGTTCTACATTTCTGTTTTGATTTTTAGGGGAAGGGGAAAAAAAAGCACACCACACACACTCTACCACCACCCCAACCCACAACAAAAATGCCCCAAAGCCCTAAATTTCAAGATAAATTGGTAATCAGAAAGCAGACAGCTGACTGACTTTGTCATGGGCAACTTTTATGACCTTAATAGTTAAAATAAAAATAAATGTAAAAAAAATCCTTTTGGGAAAGGAAAAAAAGATATTAGAGGCAAACATTGACATGTTGTCATATTAATTGTTGGCACTGCAAGATCTCTAGCATTTCTGTAAATATTCTGCAAGTCTGCTTCCTTTATTAATAGAGATCTTTATCAATTGGGAATGTAAAGAGGAAGGATGGCATTTATGATGAATGTTAATCAATCTACAGTTCAGCCACTCCCTCACAGTTAAATATATCAAGGAGTTACACTGAAAAACCACCTCCAGCCCTTGAGCTGTCTGGCACAGTACCAAAATTCTTAAAGCTTCTATAAGAAGATAAATATTTGCATGTGTTTTGTTTCTGTTATGCTGTAAGCATCTAAAATACTTCCTTTGGTATCACATTGTTAAAAGCAACCGTCATTACTTGTAATACTGATACATTTTATCACTTAAAATAAAACTTGATGAGTAACTGATTTTTCTTTTTTGCTTTATATAGTCCAGATCCTCAAGTAGAATCAAATTATGATGCTTGCAAAGAATGCTTGCCTTTTTTACAGTCTTTTGAAAGCAAGAGGAAGATGTCCCTGTTCAGTCTGTGAGGATTTGGCACAGTGTTATCAAGGAGCAGTTGGCAGTACAGCCTGTGCCTTCTGCAGAGGGAGGCATAGCTGGGGAATAGGAAAGGGAATTGCTTCCTCTACATCATCTTTATCTATCTCTGTCTTTCAAAAGAGGATGAGAATTCTGGTGCTGTCAAGACAAGCCAAAAGAAAAAAAAAAATTATTCTGCATTGCAGGTCCTTGTGTTTTCTTAGGAATAGTTGACAGGCACAACTGAGCAGAGAGGTACATGCTGCTGCCTTCTCTGTCTCTCCCAACAGCAGCTTTGTCAGGAGCTTTGCTGCTACTTCGCAGCTGGTGGTAAGTTGGTAAGGTCCAAAATTCCCACAGAATTTTGGGGCTGTGAGCTCTTTATTCAGTTTAGTTCAGTTTTTTTGTTTCTCGTGTGTGTAATTCAAATTTACTTCTAGTAAGCTCATTTAGTGGACCTTCCTTTTTCAGAGGAATGAGTTGCCAGGGAAATACAGCAGGGGTTCCCCTGTCAACACGTGGGTGTTCACTAAAGCTTGCTTCTACTCCTGTGTTCCGCCTGTCCTAAGCACCCGAATCAAGCAGTTGCTTTTGGGACACAAGGTGCTTCCTAAATGGTAAATAAGTGTTATCCCTGGACTGTGAGAATTTTACCTTGGACCACTGAATTCTCCAGAAATGTCATCTCCTGTAGAACCTGTTGCTAAAATGTTAATTCTATGGAAGTAAAATCTTCCCTTCCTGCGCTGTTCCAGCTACTTCTCTTAGACTATGTGTTTCTGAGGAATGAACCTCCACCAGTCAGGCTGTTAGTGGTGATAATACAGAAACCAGAAAACCTGTTAAGAAATGTAGGTGAATCTTTGTTGTATTTACATTGCTGAAGGAAAGGAACATCAAGATACTTCTTTCTATCTGATTTCAATACTTCTTTTTTAACCTTTATAATATTAGTAGAAGTCTGACCAGCAACAAGTGAATCATAACTCTGCCCTTAACCTAGTTTTGGATTAATCAGCTTGCTAATGCATAAGTTTAGATAACTTTTACAACAAATGGTAGGGACACTGTACTGGTTCTTCCTGTGGTGTTTTCCCACTGTGAAGATGATGCAGTTCAGGACCCAGCTATAATCTGGGAGATGTGAAGTCAGATAGCGTGTAAGAAATTGTCTAGAAGTAACTAGAAGTCCAACAAATAGCCTGCAAATCAACACATTTGTCAAGGGCTTTCCTGTCACAGATGGTAATCAACTGTTTTGTGGTTAGACTTGCCAGTCTTCTTTGTGTCTGGCACTTGCCACACAGCTAACTGGTCCTCAGTCTTAGTTTTTGGGTAAATATAATTTGTACCAGAACTTTGAAAATTAGTTTGGGCAACTGTCTGTTGGAGCCAGTGGAGACGCTGATACCATAGAGTTGTGGAGGAGTTAATTTCTCCTTTTCTCTCAAGATGAGGAGGGGCCAAGGTTCTACAGAGCAGTACTAATGCTAAGCTTGGCTATTTCTCATCTCATTTTAATGAATGCCTGTAAACATTTACAGCTGGCTACACTTGGCATTGTTTCAGCAGACTGAGTGTCAGCAGTAAGGAAAGGCAAATAAAACTGAGTGGATGGAGTTCGCTGCTAGCTATATTTAATACCTTACAAAGGTGTTATGTTCACTTGCGGATCCTTTTCAAGCCAAAGCATTGAGCTGTTTTAACTAAAATTTGTTTTAATTTTTGATTGAAGTGAATTCACTTGGAGCCGCACTGGCCTGGTTTTCTAGAAAGAGGAAAGATGGGTGTATGAGGTTGGGATGTTAGCAATCTGACTTAACCAAATTTCATCTGGCTGATCCATTCAGTCTCAGATAAGTGCTTCTTCTTTGTTCAATAGCAACACCTCTTGTGCACACAGCTCAACATCTCATTTGTCTTCTGAGTTCATTTATGTGAAGCTACTCACATCCTCCAGGCAGAACCGAATGCCATGATTTGTTAGAACTCAGTCAGCGAAAATGTTTTGGAGATAGTGATGGTCTGAGTAGAAATGTGTTTGTAAGGCTTTGTCCCTTTTCTTCACTTATCCCACATACTTGATTGGTTTCTGAAGAAATATAAAATCCTGAGAGGAAATGCCATCCTGAAGCTTGAGGTTGCATAGTGACATGAGATTTTCCAAATAAGTCACTCAAGTCTTCTGTCTTCTCTTATTATATCTAGTGATGCAAGAACTGCCTCAGAGAAGGAGTCCTTTAGGTATTTCAGCTTAACCATCATTGCCTTTGCAGTTTCCATGAGCACTGCCATTCTGTTGTGTCACTGCCCTCCTCTGTATCTTGAGTGTTTATAGTATCAGCACCTGCACTGTTGGGCAGGAAGGGAAGCTTCCTTTTATGTGGGTATTCCTGATTTTTGTGTGGCTGCTGGTGCTTTGCTGAGGTTTTGTTTTTTTTTTCTTTCACCCTTGTGGTATAATATTCACCCTGAGAGGGGAAACATCTTGAGTACAGGACGTTGTGTCTCATGGGTGTTGAGCCCAGGGTGTTTTCAGGTTTGTCTTTGCCAATAAGACTGGTACTGACTGCCCCTGAAGAAGCTCTTTCTCAGTGGGTTGCATACATTGCTGCTGCTTGCAGGCTTAAATAGCAGTAACATACAAAGGCCACAGTGAACTCCTTCCCTGTTGAACTAAGAGGTGCTCCTTGCACCTGCAACAAATTGCAGGCAGCCCAAAGGCTTTGCAGTCTGCAAGGCAGAGGTAGAGTAAGCCCCTTGGGTCTGGGGTGCAAAGAGGCAGTGCTGCAGATTTACTTAGATGATGAAATCTGGCCAGTTACTTCCCTTCAGACTTACCCCACTTAAAATTAAGAGGCATGTGTAAAGGATACTGAGAGTAGAAGCCTTAATGTTTGTAAACTTCAAGTTTTCCCCTCCACTGCTTTTAAGAAGGTAGGCTTTAGGAAGGGGTTGACTGATGCCCTTAATAAGGACAGTCTGAGGTGGGGAAACTGGAAGGAAATGAAGAAGTTAGGGCTTGAACTGTGATTTCTTTCACAGCAAAACAAAAGGTCTCTTGAGAGATTCCATGTTCCCAAGGTCTTATCATGTCAATGCTTCCCAGTACGTGGGTTGAAAAAGGAGGTAAAGTCGAAGCTAAGCATAAGTTCTGGCAGTAGCCAGTGGATGATGCCTTTTTGTGCTTTTTTTGTGAGGGCTGTATACCTTGAGAACTGTTGACGTGGTTGTGCTGAGTTTCATCTGACATCTGAGCATATGCAAGGCCAAGATACTAGTTTAAAAAGGAATAGAACACAAATGAAGCACTAACTTGACAGTCATCAGAATGAAGGGTCTGTTAATGTTTATCACACTGTAGTGCCTAAGATACCAGTTTCTTCTTCAAGAAGAGTGTAGAATAACTATGCCAGTGAGATTTGCATTTTAGTGACAGACACTGACTTTACCTTGTAAGACCTGTATTCAGTTCTAAACTCTAGAAACAGTATTAAGTGAGCTTTCGAATACATTTTTCTCTTTATAAGTAGCGATTTTACTAAATAGAGCACTTTCTTCATCCCTCTTCTGTTTCTGTTTTCAGGGCAAGACATTTCAGAGAGAGTATCAAATTTATCCATGAGTGCCGACTTACAGGTGAAGGCTGCCTAGTTCATTGGTATGTATACCACTTGCTAAAAAAGCTTTTTAAGGGTTTCTCTACCTTGATTTGGACGTTCACCATTTTAATGATGTTAGTGCTTCTGTCTGTTTTATAGCAAAATCCTTTTGGACTGAAATTCCCCCTTTATTTGAAGAATAAATTTTGAGTCACTGGGGTGGGCACTGCCTGGAGATAAAATGAGCCCAAGAAATTCTTCTTCACCTTCTCTTCTTATCAAACCTTTTTGTAGGATTGATTTCACTACAAATGCATCAGCTAAAGACATATTATTTATTTCCCATTATATTAATGTATTTCTAGATGTGATTTCCATAATTTGAATGATTGGTTTCTAAAACGGGTGTTTCGGTGTCATGAGAGTTGTTAAAAAAATTCCTATGAACAGAAATTTATTTTTTCCTCTTTTTTCTTTAAACTGCTGAATCGTTCAATTGTTGCATTTGTTAACAGCAAGTCTCTGGAGAGATGATCCTGCACTGTAGAAAATAGAAAAGGAAATCCAAGGCTGTGTTTTTTCTTGGTCTCTGCTATTGGTTGTAGTCTCTGCAGTTTTTGTGCTGTATGTCTGATTGACTTATCTGAGTCTAGAATCAGAGTCATCTCACGAGTTGAACACTGGACTTGTATACAAACCCTGAGCATAAATCCTCAGTTTGCTATTAAGTTATGATAGGGCTGTGCACAAGTAATTTGGTCAGTCTCCGTGCATGTAGAACAGGGATAATTTGTCTGAATACTGACAGGGTATTAAAAAACCCATATATCTAAATTTGTGAAGCATTTCAAAGGCCTAAAATGTTCTCAAAATGACAAGTAAAAGAGTCTGGTGCAATTATCTCAAACACGTGCTCTATACTCACAATAGTAATAGTTGGGAGGTTTTTATTCAGTGCTGTCAAACCAGTAATAGCCAATTATTGTTACTTTTTTCCCAGTGTTTCAGTTCAGGGGTAGCAGGAAGAGAAAAAAACAGGACAAAACATAAAATTGAAGCCTTTATTCATGGTGGAGAGGGAACAGTCTTACTTCACTGCTCTGATCTATATAAGCAAAAGAAAGTGGATGACTTACTTCTGACTCATTAAAAACCCGATCTAACTTAGAACATGTGCACTGTCCTCTGGTTTTGTGAAGACTTAATAGTTCTTCCTTTCCCTTCTCAATAGCCACTCAGAACTTCCTTGACCTTATGATGGATTTGTTCTGATGCAATTGAGGAAACGGCACTAAAATCTTTTAATTCAAGTATTGTAATAGTTCTTCCTGGTGGCAAGCAACACAGCAGTCTGCTGTTGGGAAATGATGTTTTCAACTGTGACAGATGGAGTACAGCCCTATTTCAATTTATTGCACCTCCTTTTCCATGCAGCCTTGCAGGTGTCTCCAGGAGTGTAACACTGGTAGTTGCCTACATCATGACCATCACAGACTTTGGTTGGGAAGATGCACTGTCTGTTGTCCGTGCAGCCAGATCCTGTGCCAATCCTAACATGGGCTTCCAGAGGCAGCTACAGGACTTTGAAAAACATGATGTACACCAGGTAAATGAACTACAGGCAACTGAGCTGTGAAACACAACCCAAGTCTCAGGTCATGCTCATTATTTTGAGGTCTGGGTGGTTTATCTGACTGTTTGTTTTTTATTTGACGGGGGTGACTTCTTGGTCTCGCCTTCTCCACTGGGAAGGTGTGAATAGAACTGAAGGTATCAAGGAATGCTGGGTTGGAGAAGAGACAACATCTGGACAAGCCTCCTGCCCAGTTGTGGTCTCCCTCCACTGATTGGTTTCTGGGTGCTATGACACAATACAAGAGTGTTTTAGATGTGGGAAAGCTAAAAAGCGAGTTACTCAGAATGCAGCAGAAAGACCCACCTCTAAGTACCAGATACATAAAAATAGTGGGTTTCCCCCTAACACATTTATTTGGAATAGTAAGCAGGAAAGAAGTAATAATCAGAAATTTCTCTATCCAAGACTTAAATTAGGTTCTCATGATGACTTATGTGTCATGTTCCCTTCCTGCTTTGGTGGCTGAGACTTAATAAATTTTCTGATGTGTAGAACAGTCTCAAAGCTGACCCTTTTTTATTCTTAGCCTTTGAAGGCTTTGTAGGACTAGGAGAATTGAGGGAACAGTATGACTGCAAAGTTTTTTTTTTGTGAAACAGAAAATAGTTTCTTTCCCCTAAAAAGAACCATCCCACGCAAAAGACCTGCTCCCTGTGGGTTGCCAATGACTTCCACTTATGTTAACAGCCTACTCTGGCTGTCCCTTCTGTTTTCCATTGCTCAGCATATTGCTCTTCTCTCTTTGTGCTTATTAAAAAATCAGCAGCAACAGAACCAAACCAAAATTGGAAAGCCAAATTTGTGAGGCAAAGGATGTTGGTTTGTTTTTTTAACTCTATCTCTGTCATTCTGCTGCAGAAAGCTCAGTTAAGAAATATGCATTTGTTTTGCACGGTGCAATTTGCAACTGTAAATATTTTTGTTTTTTTAATATTTAACTGAACATTTCCTGGATCGTTTGGAACTGGTGTAAATGGTAGAGTAACTGATTTTCAAGAGACAAAAGTCAGAGGGGGACTTCCCAGACTTGTCTCCTTCCTCCCTTACAGTCATTTCTACTCTAATTGGTCTGGGCTAACAGCAGTGACAATTAAGGCTATATGCAAATAGCCTGATAAAGACAGTAACGTCTCTTTTTTTTCATTCACCATGGATGGCACCTTCTGCCTTTTTTCACTGAGGGGGAGGCAGGGGGTTGCAAAAAGAAATATCCACCTGTAGTCACTGGCTGGGCTGTAGTTTCCTACTGTCTCTCAACAGCAACCACATCCTTAGCAGGTGTCTGTTTACACACCTGATTTCAGGGGAATCATGCAACCTGCCAAGGGTGTGAACTTTTTTCAGATATCAGCAATATGAGTGTTTTGCTGTGCCACTGCAGGGTGGTATCCTATAGGTTTCTGGAATGGGGTCCTTTTGATCTTGTTCTTAGGAAGGGTTATCTTGTTTTTAGGAAGGGTTTTAGTCACTAAGGTCACAACATGGTTTGCACCAGTTCCAAGCTTCTACATGGTAGCCTGAGGCTTCAGATTTGACTCTGGACCTTATGATATTCTGGGAATGGGAAGGAGAAGCTATGTTGAGGTTTTGTCTCCCAATGTCCTTTATTTTGTTCTCCTTGAGCTCCAAGGAGAACTAAGATTTGAAAGTTAAGGCTTGAAAAATGCATATTATCCCCTCTAGGACAGAACAGTTAAGGTTGGTGTCTACTTGCTGCTTCTACAGAGAGCAACAAGATTGTCAGGAATTACTTAGGTGGACTCAAATTTGCTGGCTGGCAAAGAAATAACAGAAAAGGATGGAATAGGATCTATTAAGCTGAGTGTAATAGAGAAAGCAAACAGGTGTGATTTCCACTCTTCCCTGTAGTGTGAGATGGAGCTATCAAGTGGCAGATTCAAATCAAGGAAAAGGAGGAGGGTTTATACAATACATACTTAATGGAGCTTGTTGGCATTCAGATATTTTGTGGTAAAAAAGTGTGGATTCAAACAGTGATCCCATGATAGAAAAAAAATCATTTGTTGCTATCAGTCACAAAGATAATGCCTTGTACTCGGAAAGCACCTGAGCTGAAAATTGCTAGAAGCTGAGGAAATTACTGGGGAAAATGTCCCAGCATTATTGCCCTGCCGTTTCCTGATTCATTCCTTGTCATTTACATCTGGTTACTCTCATATGAGGATACAGAGCTGGACGGACCTTCAACTGGACTTGCTACATCTGTAACCATGTACCATGAGGTCATTCATGTCACTAACATATAGTGCCCTATTCTGTAGCTCTTAAGCTCCTGGGCTTTTTCTTCCCAGAAGGTATCATTCCAGATAGCTACAGTACATTTTTTACTGCTTGTGCTTGTGGGCTCAGGTTTAAAAAAATAAACACAACACGTGAGTGGTTCACTTTGTGATCTTCAAACTTCTTGCAGCCTATTGTGACTTGGGCCAGCTAGTTGGCTGATCATATGCTAATTCACCCTATTGTTTGTATATGCAACAGGAGGAAGGTGCTTTTAACTCCTGGATGTTCTTGTCCAGTGGGTGTTACTTATTCTGTATTACTCCAGTCAGCCAAGCTGTTATGATGGTGTCTCATTTTAGAGGGTGTAAAGGATCTTGGTGATTTCACGTGTGTGTTCCTGTATCTGTGTATTCTGTGTTGCTGTTGAAGGACATGCAATATTTGGAGTGTTTTTCTTTGCTTGTATTCTTAGATTAGTATAATTTCTGCATTAGTCTCATACAACATGATCAAACAATAACATATGTATTTTCAATTTCTGCAGTTCAGGCAGTGGCTGAAAGAAGAATATGGGGAAAACTCTTCTCAGGATCTGCAAGAAGCCAAAAATCTTCTGAGTAAATATAAAGAGCAGGCAGAATTGCATCAGAATACTGGGGGAAGACAGTGGAATAACAACTTCTCATCTGTGCCATCCCTCTCGTACAGCAACTACACAACAGAGACCTAATCATAGAAGGTTGATCTCTTCCTTTCAACCTTTGAAAAACATCTTGCCATAATTTCCATCCCATCTTCAAGATGCTCAGCAGTAGTCATGCAAACAGTTGATTTTTAGAAAGCTTCTTGATGAAAATACTACATTCTGCGTGTGTGTGTGTGTGTGTATGAGTGTGTTTGACACAGTTTTATTAAAAGTTGGGCAGGATCAAGCTCTCTGTGTGCCCAGAGACATGGTCCAGTTCCTGTGGCTGTGCCAGTCTATCAGCCAGCCACAGCTATTATCCCTTTATGCCCACATTGCCTAGCATTTGCTGTGAGGTTAGCTCAACTTCTTTCATTGTAGGCTAGCAAAGGGCTCTGAGAGATGAAGTCTGGTGATTCAAGCTGTGGCAGTTTGACATCTTTGCACTGTTCTTTAGTGTGGCTAAGATGGTTTTGTACCTGAAGGAGGGAACTCAGGTCTGTGTCTTTGGTGCTCCTGTTGGGGGGGTGGGATTGAACTTTAATGCAGAGCTTTAAGCTGAAGCAAGGGAGGTAGGTACCCTTCTACCAACAGTAGCATCTAGGAGAGAAGTTGGACAGACAGCACTGAGTAATAATTTCAGCTGCCACAGTTTTACTTGGTTCAGTGCACGTGAGACAGAGCTGTCGGCAGAACTGCCACAGGCTTGAGAGCACCAGGACTGTGACCGCAGCTCAGCTGATGTGCAGTGATTTTAAGCCGTGGTCCCTTGGTTGTGCATCTGGTCTCCCAACATAGGCTTCTCTGGAGAATAGTTTTATCAGGTCTCCAGTGCCACTGAACTTCATTCCCCATGGAACACGTGCCTCTTCAACACACGCCCTGCGCACACGATGTCTCCAAAGAGTGGGCTCGGTGTGAGTGCAAGCACCTCTTTCTTTGCTTGTGCTGTGGTTTGCTCTTTGACTTCAGCTACCTCAAATGCTGTTCTTGTCATTGTGGTTGTAAATGCAACCTTGAAAATTGCCTTGTGTAATCTTAATCTGAAACTGAGTGAAGCAAGTTGGGTGTGTGTGTGTGTGTGTGTGTGTGCAAAGGAGAGCGTGTGTGCACGTATATTTCACAAATGTCTGCGTTTGAGAAGTTTATTGTGTTCTTTCAGGATTGCCCACATTTCTCACCTTTTAAAAAACTGAATCGTTTCAGCTTTCTGCCACTTTAAAAGCCACTACATATTTTGCTGTGATCAGGTTTGTAGGAATGCATTTGTAAAATATATTTTGAACTAGGGTTAAAACTAGGGGCCATGCTCTGCTCTTGGTAACATGGTGTGTTTCTGGAATGGAGCCATTGCCTGACTCAAGTCTACTCTAAGTGTAACTTATGTCCCCAGGGATGCTGGGCAGTATATCCATTTTTGATGGTGTCATGGGCGGTGGCACCAGTGCAGAGACTCTGATTTCTTGTCTTTGACTCAGAGGATGTTTCTAGAGGTTTGTTTCTAGTAAAGATTGCATTAAATGAAAAATGCCTTCCAAACAGCCAGGATACGTAACAAACAACAACAAAACCAACCCCCAGTTTGTTTAAGCGTGATATAAATCATGCTGAAAGCTGAGCACTGATTGACAAGCAGTCAGCATATTAAATAGACTGTTGTGTGTTTTGATTTTTTTAGTACTCTAACCTTCCGTCCCTTCACAAGATTCCTTTTCATGTGATTTCCTGCTTGCTTTTGGTGGCAGTGAATTCCCTGGATTGGAACAAGGCTTTTTGGCATCAAGGAAACTCTGGCTGTTAAATATCTGTTGTTAAGTATCTTCAAAAAATGTATAATTTGGCTTGTGAAATATGGATCCAGTATATCAATAATTGCCAAAAATTATAAAAGGGAATGGGGTGAAACTGGCCTGATTACTTTATCTGAGTCCAAGTCTGCATCAGGGCGTCATTGCACTAAGTGCTTTAAGTGTACTGAGCACAGCGAGGTAATCATGTCTGTGTTGAAGTAAGGAATGCTGTTGGATTTGGGAAAGGTGCTGGAACTGGCTTTGTTTTCAAACTTGTAGCTAAATGAACCAATACCTGTTTGGTATATCCATCCAACTTCTCTGTGTTTGCCTGTTAGGAGAAGCATTTAGCCCTTCTTGAAAGTGTTGATCTGCAACTAATTGGCTCTTTAGGAATTCCAGCACAGCATTGCCCTCCTTGGCAGTCCTCTCTGTGCTCATGTGGATGTGGTAACTGGAAAACCCTTTCCCAGTAACAGGGTCTGCCACACATTCAGGATGCTGGTCCAGTTCTTCAACCCTCTACTCATAACAGGGCGTGTGCAGCTTGTCCCACCTGTGCTGTTGCAGGTATCCAGTCAGTCCATCCTGGAGCTGATTCCCGTCACTCCAGGTATGCCATAACACTTTTGGCACTCCTGTCCTTTCAGTCGTAACCCTTTGAGTGCTGGTAAGTTGGCAATTCCTTTGTTCTGAGAAATACAAGACAGAATGGGAGACGTCTGTTAATGTGCGTGTGTCCAAGATTATTCTGTACTGGATTTTTTTGTAGTTTGGCTATTCCCAAAGAGTCAGTCCTGCAAATAGGATTTGTTTAGAACTGACTTTGGCTTTAAGGCCATATAGCTGCATTAATAAGCATTATACTGCAGCTTGAAAGCAGATAACAGGGTAAATCAGGAAGACAGAGGGGCTGCCATATTATCAGCAAGTGGAAATACTTCTCTCTTTAGAAGTCAGAAGAGGTACTTTCTGTAGTCACTTCTGCATCTTGTTTAGTGGTCTCTTTCTACTGTACACTGTTTTTTAGAGTGGTAAAAAACAATGGCAGTCTAAGAAAACTCAGATCTGGTTTGTCCAACATAGAGAGCAGGATGATAGTTTACTCATTTATTACCACAAGGTGCAGAAAAGAGGTTGGCTACAGATCCCACCTTTGGCCTTTTAGAATGGGAGAGGAGCTAACACAGACTGAGAACATGACATGATTTGTCTTCCAACCAGCCTTCTAGAGGCAGTTTGTAGGACTTTCCAGCTATCTGGAACATGACTAGATCCCAGTCCTCCTCTTAGTAGTTGGCATTCATAGTGTAGATGATACATTCAGTTATTTTGTTTCTGTACTTCATAACACTGTCCTCATTTTGATGTTCACTGGAAAACATATAAAGTTTGTAACACCTTACTGGATATCCAGATTTAAAATGTACAATCGATTTGATTTGGCTAAACTCGATATCCATGTGTGATTATAAGCAGATGTTTAGTGTTATACAATGTAGGTAATGGGTAAATATATTAGTATTTATTACCCTGATTTTTAAGCTGGAAAGAGTTGCTTCCTTACATTTTTGAGTGGGAAGATATGGCAAATCATATCTCTGTTTTTTAAAAAGGACAGTAATAACGCTGGTTTCTATGATTGCCACGGCCTATAAAGAAGTCAGTGGAAAATTATAGTAATTACTTCAGCTAGTTTAAAAACTCTAAACCTGGTAAGCTTCTTGATTCTCTGTCTTCCTCTTCCTGGGCATCTTAGCGAAGCCTTGATTGCTTTTTCCAAATGTTTGTATTTAATATGTTCTACAGTTTTTTTATAAATAAAAGTAAATGTTAACACCTGATCTTCCTGTGTATTTCTTGAAATAAATATAGTCTCTGCATAGTTTCTACTCACTATTTATCCCTGCAGGTACAATAAAAGACAAACTCATTTTGGTATTTACATTACTTTATTCTCCGGCAACCAGACTTCTTGAGACTTCCCCTCTCTTCACCACGTTCTTCCAGGTGAGTTCAAGAATCTGCAGCACAAGCATCTCTTGATAGTACTCCCAGAAGAGGATGTTACATGTTGCTCTCCTCCTTATTGTTGCTTTCCTGTCATTGCAGCAGAGTATGTGGTCACTCCAGATTTGTTATTCTCCTGAAATACCTTTCTTTCCATAGGAAATTGGTTTGAGGCTTAATTAACTGTAAAACTGAAATGGTTTACGGACTGTCAAGACTCGAGGCTCTCAGTAGTGGTTTGTCAGAAGAAGCTGATATAAGGGGCAGATGATGATTTTTGCCGGGGGAGTGGGAGGGTGGGCAGAAATTAAGAGTTTATATAGGAAGGAGGGGGAAAAGCCCCACTTAAATTCCCATAGACAACACCAGAATTTCTGGTTTGACATGTACTTCCGCTGAGAGGGTAATTCTGGGCATTCAAAAATAAAAACACCTCAAACTCAACACCCCCTCCCCAGCAAGAAAATAATAACCAGTCATGCCTAAGTAGCCAGATCTTATGGCCACTTTAGCTGTTGCTGAAGGCTGAACCATATCCTTCCAGTGGGATTCTCTTCCTCACCATGAAGGCAAAGTTAGATGCACAGGCTCAATGAGTTCTGGGTCTTCTCTTTTTACCTTCTCCTGCTCCTCCCAGCTATTGTTAGTTTACAGCCAATTGCAAATGTGTGGAAGTTTCCTAAGGGTCATCAGGGATTCAACTAATAATATCCTCCACCAAAATAAAATTAATGTGTTAGATGCACCTCATATGATGCAATATTCAGTGTAAGTGGGATGGCTCTCATTTTATCAAAGTGTTTCAGTCCCTTCCCTATTTTTCTATGAAAAGACTTCAAATTCAGTGCAGCCTTCTATGTGAAGCTTGAATTAGTAATTCCTTTCTTTCTCCTGTTACCTGTAGCATATATGTGCTTATAGCATTAATGAGACAAAACATGTTAAAAATATAATCCCTGTTGAATTAAGAAAATTTCCTAAGTTTTAGAGGAGGCTTCCCCCTGTCCCCAGAGGAAAGCAGCAGTTTCCAAATTTAAAAATGCACAGCTGCTCTGTCTTCCTTTTGACCACTTAGCACCCTTCCATGGGCCATTTTTATTCAAATCACATGTAAAAATGGTGCTACAGCTGTGATGCCATACTGTTTCCCAACTTCATATCTCATCTCGTTTGATGTTATGTGTAACTCTTCTGAGTTCCAGAAAGTGTCAGTTCACATTTGATTCATGTACTTCTGCCTCACTATGCAACAGAGTGAGGGAAATGGAGGCAAACCCCCCTGTCCTTAGTTGGGCTCATAACCTGATAAGGAGTCTGGGCTTTGCCAACAAATTATCAGTCTTTCTGCCTCCTTAAGGAGGTTGTAATGGTGGAGGAACAATGATGATGTTCTCTAGAAGATACTAGCATAAGGAAGATGATCTTGCACTGTGCAGTGTTTCTGTAGAAACCCCTGGAGACACAAAGCATGCAATAGAAACAGCTATTTCCACACTTCATTCTCAGCAGAGCTTTAAACGTGGCTACTGCTTCCCATGGGCCCCAGCTCCCATGTGTTTAATTATTTTATTGCCACATTTAACTGCTGCCCCATATTACTATCCTGCCCTCACCCAGGAAAAAAATTCTTTTTCATCCATGTTTGAATGTGTGCTTTGCTCCAGTGAATTATGCAAACTGCTGTCTACCAAAAGTGAGTAGTTTGTGAGTAGCAAGATGACTTCCTGTAGTTTCCATGTAGTTTTGATTGGGAGCAGGTACCAAATGAAGCGTGAGCAGGAGGTACCTTTTTGCCATTGAACTACTTCATAGCTCCCCACCCCTGGCAGGAGACTTGATTCTGCTCATGTGTGCTGAACACATTAAACTGGGAATAAAATTTGTTTGCAAGCACTTTCAACATATGGGATTCTCGGCCTGTTTCCTTTTTATTTGAGGCCATTATGAATGTGCAGGTTAGTTCTCTTATTCACTGAACTATGAATAGATCAGAAGCAACACACCGAAACTACTTGAAGTGTAAAGTGCTTTAAAGTCGTTTGGTCTTTTGGTCATTTATTCACACAAACATTATGAAACCACAGCTTTAGATCTGGGCAGATGCATTTACAAATAGACCCTTTGAAAGTCTGAGTCCTGATTCCCCTTATTTCTCCAAAAGCAAATGAGTTTTTATTTAATTTGTCAGATACAGAGGATGAGATTTTTGTTACAACTTCCTGAATCTCTTCCCTTCCTCCCCCACCTTTCCTTTTTTTTGTGTTTGTGATTATTATTTTTTTGTAATAACCTATATTTATCTCATAGTTCTTGAGTTAGGATAAGTGAGTGCCAATGTGTGGTTTGCAAACGATTTCCTGTAAATGTGTATCAATAACAAAAGCTTATAAGGTTTTATATTTAATTAATAGTATTAACAAATACAATTCAGCTGTGTGTGCAGCTGTCCTGTTATGGTGGTGGTGGTGGTTGTTTGCCAAACCTGCCATGTCTTTTGTGGATGTTGCCATCTTCTGTGGCAGTCTGGCTCCTGGACAGATGGATATCTGGAAAAAGTAACACTGATCCATGACAGTGTTGAATCTGACATTTTTAAAATTGAAAAGGGATATTTAACTTTCATTGTGGCCCAGCATCCTATGCATGTTATTGATTACAAATAGTATTTTGCTTGACTTATTATTATTCTTCTTTTTTACTGTTTGCCAACAGTACTTTGTTGAAAGCCTGTAAGTAGGTAAGTAGGAAAAAACTCTGCCCTGTGTTTAGAGAAAGCATTTGTTGAAGATGTCAGAATTATTGCCGTGTTTATGCACGCTCACTGCGTATTTTCTCAAGGGTTCCGTTTTGGAAGTATTTGGAAATAAGTCTACAGTATGTAACTTTCTCTGTAAAACTACTTCTGTGATTGATGAAATGTCTCAATAGAATAAGAAAAGAAAAGAAAAGAAAAAGTGCTATGCAGGCTTTGGTCAAATTCAGATTTTAGACATGAGATTCTTCTGTTCTTAGGTTCCTTATTTAATAATATGGTTTGCACTGAGGTTCTTATCAGACCTGATAAAGATCTTCATTCCTCTATAAGGCAGAGTATGTCATGCAACAGCTTGTGTCCTCTAAGTAAAACCTCATTTTTGCAGAAATGTGCAGTCTGGGCCCATTGGCAAGATGTGGAAGGTGCCTTTTGCATTCAAATGAACTGCTTGGGCTTTTACCCTGGAAAAAAAAGAATCTCTTTCCTATTTCAGAAAGCTGAGAACCATTTGCATTTCTGCAAATCTCAGAGGCTGTACAAGTACCCAGACATCATTTCTCAGCTGGGTAAGGCTGTATGACTCTGAAGTTAACAACCAGTAATAAGTTTTGGGGGGAAATGGGAGGCTTTTCACAATATAGAAGCCATCAGCGTATATTAGAGTAATGGAGTAATGCACTGCAAGTGCACTCTGGACTTACCTGTCACTGGCAGGATCTTAAATACTTCTCTTCCTCAATCAAATTGTCAAGTGACTGAGGGCTTTCTGCCATGCTTAGAGTTCACCTTCATTTCTGTGGAGTTGTCATCTTACATTGAGCTGACTGCACCAGAGGAAATGTTTTATCTTTGTGAGATATTGCAGAGTTTTAGCTGGGCCTTTCTTTCTCCCTTAACACATCCTTGATAGATGAATGAATTTCCAATATGGCATAAGAGGGGTTAAGAGAGCACCTGTGATTCAGTAAGATAGGCTAGGAAGTTCAGTAGTCCTTTTTGACTCAAAAGTCTCGTGGTTTATTAAGAAGGCATTAGGGAGTCAGCCACCTGGGATCAATCCATAAAATGCTGGACTGAGAAGCATTTGGGATTCTGTGCCCAAGTCTGCCACAGCCTTCTGTGTGACTGGGCAAGTTGCTTCAGCTCTCGTTTGCTTTCTTTTGCCAAAGAAATGGGGAAGAAAGGTTAGGATTTTTCTTGGTGCAGCTCTGTGAAGCCCCTGATGAAAAGCACTGCATCAGTTGGCACGTCATTGCTAAATGAGGTGTCTGCCCTCTTTTAATAGTGAATATTTTAATATTAAGGGCTGTTAAACTATGTAACAGAGAGATTCTGAAGCAGGGCAAGGAGCTATGGTGGCTTCTTGCGTATTCTCAGTATCTTGGTCCTACCTGCATAGGAAGTGCTGTGCTGGGCAGGATGGAATTGGGGAAAATTAAGGTCTAATTCTGCAGGTCTCAGTTGCTGTATTTCAACATGAGTTACATAAAATGTAGATGTTACTGTTTCTGGGTGGATAATGATGGAGTGAAGCAGGATAGGTCCAGAGCAATTCTCTCTGTGACTGCTCTAAACAAAATTCATCCCACAGGTGCAGCTCTTGAGTGTAAGATCTCAGGTAAAAATGAAATGGTAGGAATGTGTAAAGTGTCCTTGTCATGAGGGATGAGGGGAGCACATGGAGGAGGAATAGCATATGGAAAAAAATTAAAGCATTGGAATACCCAAAGATAACAGCTGGTGATTTATGTGCTGAGGTACATGCAGTGCAGTCCAGGAAAAGAAAAATCTCCAGGCCAAAGAAGAAAAATAGGAAAGGGTATCTCTGCTGTTTCTTATACTTTGGATATATGGCTATGATGACAGAAAAAAAAGTGATGTCCTGATTTTTCCCTAGGCTTATTCCAGAAAGTGCATATGGAGAATACATCTAATAAAAGCTCTTCCAGGCAGATAAGAACTGAAGGAGAAGAAAAATTAGTGGCTCCTTGGCCAAGCTGCTGCTACTTTTTGACTGTTTCATGGAAGACTTGAATTTGATTAATTTCCAAAGACAGCTTGGAAACTCCAGGCAGCAGGGGAAGGGACTCCCCCTTGACTTAGCTGTTTTTCTCTGAATGCATTTCAGTGGTGTGAATGCAGTCAGCACCACTTCTGAGGTTATTTCTGGGAAAGATTAGTCCATGGGGGCTGACCCTTCATTCCTCAGTTTGAGTGATTTGGGAGCTTCGGTGCCTTGAAACGCATTGAATTTCAAGCAGGGTTGGGAAAATTGCAGTACCTGCTGTGGGCACCTCTTTAAAAGAGGAAAACTCCCTTTAATTTAAAACCAGAGCAGATTCAAACTGCATACTGGAGAATCCCCTGTCTTCCTGTTGCTGGTCACGGCCTCCTGCATCTCTCTCTGGTTGCCTCCAGGACTAAGCTGGGTGATTCAGACTTTTTTTAGTCCCGCTAGGCCTCCCTCCCTTCAAGGCTGGATGAAGGTGGTTGCAGAACTCTGCGTTGTTCATTTTTTTGACAAAGCCAAGCTGTTTTATCCATTTTTAATTTGAAGCACGTATATTAGGGTGGTTAGAAACTAATAAATGATTTACCCAGCTGAAAATAACCCATGTGAGGGCCAGTGCTGCGGAAATAGCAGAGGTAAGAGTCAGGAGAATGGGGTTTGAGTGCTTGGAGAGTCATTTGCCAGCCCTGATGGGAAACAATAATGGGGAGGAAGAGACAGTAATCAGTGAATCAATCCACATGGGCTCATTTAAAAATACCTCCTTTTTTTTGTGGCTTTGCTTACAAGAATGCTTTGTGGGCAGCAGAAGAAAGGCATCAGTAATTGTTTCAAACAAGTTGTGTTCTAATTTCACGTTTCATGCAGTCCCGTGAACCTCTGAGCAAGAGAGTTTCCACCTGGAAACTCTGTGTGCCTGCTGGGGGGAGATGGAGGGTAAATGGGCAGTGTGTGTTTTAAACTTCAAGCAGTTGTGATTGTTGTAAGCAGGAGCTTTTGTAAGCTAGATTGCAGTTAAGAAGCACATTTGTTTGATAAGGGAAGGGATGAGGCACTAGAAACCCCATTTCAATAGAACCATGGTGCCTGAAGGAAATATTTGACAATGAAGTTGCATGTAAAGTCCCTCTTCTCCTGGGAAATGGTAAACAGGGTCCTGTCTACATCATCTAGAGTAAAACCTGTGCAGTATCAAGGATTGCCTGCCTCTGCATCCCAGCTGACTCTCTGTTTGGGCACACAGCACATCCTGCCTTCCCAGAGATCTTGAGAGCTCGGGCACAGCTGGGTCTGAATGCAGGGAGCCAGGCCAGGGCTAAGCTCCTGACACTGCCCAGCTCAGGCTCAGCTGAGCTCAGCCCCATGGTGCCGTTCACTGGTGAGCTGGAAAGCTGTGCCCCAGGAAACTGGGAGCTGATTGTGCATGGATAATGTTGCAGATGTTCTGTTTGGGAGAGGATTATCCCGAAGACCTGGAGGGAAAGCTTTAAACATCAAGTGCAATCCCACAATAAGCCTTCAATGCACATTTTCAAAAGCCTGTAGTGCTTTGGGCAGTTTTGCTTTTTCAAACACCCTTCAAAGGGAGGTAATCAGTATTCTTGGTTTATTTCGTGTCGCTGCTTTAGGAAAACGTGAGCTTCGCATTTCAGGGGTGGGGTTTTTTTTTGTTTTTTTTTTTTTTTCAATTTGGCCCTGCAGAGGCAGAGTCATTCCCAGAGGGAAGTCCTAGCAGTCAGAAAAAGGAAGGCCTCTGTTATACCTTCCCTTTCATCTGTCAATAATAGGTGTGGGAAGATTTTAGGAAGATTGCATTCTAGAGATGGATAATTTATTCAAAGAAGACTACTGATGGTGTACAGCCTAATCTTAATGCTTCAAAAGAACTTCCAGCAAGGTGGTGTGTTTAAAATCTTCCTCTCATCTGATGGCTTGAGCAATAAACATTATGGTTGTTTGACTTATGCAGATACCCAATGTGATCCTCTTTGAAAGTAACATATAAAATGTAGTGTAAAAAAAAAAAGCTCGCCGTCATTGTATGACTTCAGGTTTTCATGATTCTCTTTTTCCTGCAGTCTTCTATAGCTTTGCATGATGGATTCTCAGTTTCTGTCACTGTTGCTGTGTTGGACAGTCACAGTGCAGGGTAGTTAAGAGCCAAAGGGTGAACAGTCACAACAGATAACCTGGCCTTAACGGGGTTTGTAGTGGCCTGGGTCAGTGAAGGTCAGAGAAAGCATAAGGATGTTTTTTTTAGAAGAAAGCTAAGCAAGGCTTTGATTTTGGTCTGTTGGTTTCCTGCATTTTTATCACCAGGAAAAAGCTCTACAGTGAATAGCGGCACCTGTGGGAGTAGGAAGGAACATTTGGAGGGACTTCCAGGAACTGCTTAAGTTTTCTGAGAAAGATACAGTGAGGTAGAGTTAAGTTTTTGTTCTCAATTCTCTGAGAGGGCAGAAAAGATGGCTAATATCGTGTGTAAACAGAAAGATGAAAGGAAAGGAACTCTTGTCCAAGAATGACACTGACTACTGTATCTCAATGCACTGAAAAAACCCTAATAATGAAAATACTCTGGCTAACGAAATTGATGGTTTTAGTCTGGAGTGTATAGACAAACTGGCTGCTATTGAACTGTTCATAGAGGCACTGTGGTGATACTTCTAGTGAGAAGTGGGAATATGAGGAGAGAGCATGAATGTACCCACAGAGATTTAGGACTTGAAGACTTAGGCTGCGTGTGACTATGCTGACATCTGATGTTCTCCAGAGCACTGGGAATTTATTCCCAGCTTTCTACTCTTTGTACTCTTATTTTGTACTTTGAAACCCTGCCTACATGGAAGGGTGAAAGGAAGCCAAAAATGCAGCTGGAAAATGATGTTGTAGGTGGACAACCTGTGCTCCCATGAGCTGTGAGGACCTTGATGAAAGTTTGTACTAAGTTAAGTAATTTTTCTGAGTTTAGTAGGTATAAAATTATTCCTTTTTGTGTGCTGTTTAGTGTCACCAACAGTTATCCCCATCCCGTGGCACTGGAGGCACCTACGCTTTTTGTTGATCCTGCACACCTTAGCTGCTTTGTGCACTCATAAAATGGAGGTGACTACTTCTGTGCCACTCTGTATCACTTCTCCATGCTAGAACAACCCTGTTCTGCCTGATGGGCCTTCCTTGAATTGTCTCTGTGCTCTGGAGATGTGAGTTTATATTACAGAGTGTAAACGTATAGATTGGGAGTTCCCAAAACGATCCTTTCAACTTCTGGTGAGGGTCAAAATTATGGGAACTTGGTTCAAGGGATCCCTTGAGGGAAGAAGAAAGAATTGATCCCAAGCAGAGTTTGGAGCAGCCCTTGTAACGTGGATTCCCAAATGAGCCTTGGGCAGCAATAATGATGTTCTTGAATGCCCTGTCCCTGTGAGACATTTATTTTTCTTCCTGATAAGGACAGCTTGTACTGATGTTCCTCCAACAATATAGCGTGAACCTTTTAAAAAATTAAGCACCAGTACTTGAAACTCACCCAATCCTTAGCAGAGCGGATTTTATCTGAATGTCAGAGGTAGAAACACACCTATCCCAAGCATAGGATTACTGGAATATCTCGGTGCTGCTCTCACTAACATACTGAGACACACTACACAACAAATGGATACTGGTTGAAGACTCAGGCTGGAGTTTAGGTGGAATAGGGAACAACACTGAAACTCCGTCTTGGAACTTCTGTCAGGCATATCATGCTGTCAGTGCTGTGGAGGCTGGTATGTAACTGTGCCAGTAAAGTCCTCACCCTAGAGCTGCCTCAGGAACTCCAGTACATGTGCCATTTTATAGGGAGCATTTACCCTTACTGAAGAAGTGCTGTGCCAGCAGGGAATTTTGTCCACATCCCTTTAAAAGCTTCTGTCTGTCCTTTTCAAAAAGTCTTTTAAAAAGTCATTGCCTTGCAGCTGGGGAGGGAAACCTCATAATTCACAGCTGCTCAGGCAGTGTAGCAGCAGGCAGCCCATTGCATTGGCAGAACCAGGGCTGGCTGGCTGTCTGCAACAGGCAGCTCCTGGCCCAGACACTGTGCCCGCAGTGAAGCCAGTGGAGAAACTCCTCCCGAGCTCAGTGGCAGAAGGATCTGACTTTCTGTGCTTTGACTTAGCAGTTTAAGGCCACCAAATGGCCATCTTTTTTCTTCTTCCCCTTCCCCCCTGCCTCCTTCTCAAGGCAGGCAGCTGCAGCACCAGCATGGAGGAAAGACTGTTGTAGTAATGAAGAGGTAAAACAGGATTTTTCTTCTTGTATCATTGGACTGTCACAAATAAATTTCACCATCTTCAAGGACAAAATGTCTGTGAAACACAAGCACTTTAAAATCCTTAGCAGGTTTGATAACACATTCTTTAGAGCAGCCATTGCCAGCGATCTGTGTGATTCTTAAGCAATAAGATCTGGGGAGAACTGCAAGGGGGATTTTGGAGACTTTGTAGGTCTGGCAGGTCTGAATATCCAGAGGTGATAATAGGAAGGGATGAGCTGTCCAGTGATGGGCCAAAGGTGCTGCAGGAAAATCAGGAACCTGTTACCCATACCAGCATCTTGCTCCAACCAGTAGCCTGTGGTTCCTTCCTGCTCAGTCATGGTCAGAATTGCATTTGCTATGCACAACAGACAGGTTTTTCAGAAGGTGCTGTATTTGTTGACCCAATCTACAGTAAAAAGAAAAAAAAAATGATGTCACAAAATGAGTAATGCTAAGTGGGTGAGGGAATTTCTTTGTGTTTTCTAGCATGCAGCACCTTCAGTAGAAGTCTGCATAGCTAAGCTTTCATCACTGACAAGGTGAAAAACTCTATTTTGCTTCAAAAGGGAAGCATTCTCTCATGCTAGTAAGTCACCTTTCAGAGTATCCTTCCTGTTCATGCTAACAGAGGGTAGCCATGCATGCAGAGATATCTCTTTTTTATTTTTTTTTAATTTTTTTTCCCCATTAGAAAAGAGCAACCTGGTACAAAATTTAATGCAATAGGCCATCCTGTTCATCAGCTGTCAACAGCTGCAGCAGCTGGAAACTCCTCAGCAGGTTGCATGGGTCAGGCAAAATTCAGAGATTATTCAGAATTTTCCTGGGACAAAGTTAAACAAAGCAAGCTAGATACTGTGTCTTAAAGGGGATCTTTCTCCCATGTTACTAAAGGAAAGCAGCACCCTGTTGCCACTGAAAATTTCCCTCCCTCTTTCTGCAAATCTCCCCTGAGAGGTCAGAGCTTTGCTTCAGCCACTGTAAAGCAAGTGAGGGTAACACCAAACACTGCCCATGGGAAGCCTCCTGAATGTACACAGAGGCTCTCACTTGTGCAGGGCATTTCCAGTTCTCTCTGCCAGCACCTATGCAGATTAGCACTTGGTGTAAGATTTTTCTTCTCCCTAAACTTCACTGAGTCCTAAAGATTATTCTCCTGACAAGGCCATCACTGGTTGTGGTACTACAATTGCCACTGCCCTCCCTTACATGCTGATGCCAAAAGCTGCTGTGATCTGGAGTGGAGAAAGGTAGGAGGAGATGTAATAACATTTTGGTACTAGAGTTTCACATATATATAGAGAGAGACATCTCCAAAAGCAGAAAGCAGACAGGTCTCTTTTTTTCTGAAATGGCCACTTCACAATGTTGTGAAGTTTTCTCCTGCCTTGTGGCAACATTTCAGCTCTTGTGCATTTTCCCTTAATTTTAGTAATTTTAAATTTCATCACCTAGGTGTTTGCTTGCCCTTTGCAGATTGTGGTATACTCTCAGCATCTTTGGAAATAAGGCTTTAGAAGCACAGTGCTGCTGGGCTTGCCACTGAAGGGGAAGCATCCCTGAGCCTCCCTCTGCAAGGTTTTGCTGGCCATGGGGGAGAAGGTTTGCCCCTCACCTGCCCCTTGGTAGCCTACTATTTGGAGAGAACCTGTGTCTCCAGCTTTCACCTCTTCCCTTTCAGGTCTACATGTGGCCAGTTTCTGCAAGTTTCTACAACCCGGGGTGAACCCTGGGAAGTCCCGATTCAACCTCCTTGTTCCACCTGGTCCCGTGCCTGGGGATCAAGCGTCAGTGAGGAGGAGAAGCCTGGTTATGCTGCCCCTTCCACCCTGCTCCATGGTACAGAAAACACATGCCAGAGGTTCTCCAGGCAGAAAGCTACTGACATTGCAAAAGGGATAAATTACTCTTGAGCAATTTGTTAAAACTTTGTAGTGTCAGGCAGACTCCACACTTCCTTCCATTCCCTCTTGTTTATAAATAAAGGCACCGGGTGGACTGTAACACAAATGTCCCAGTTGTCACAGGACTGCAGAAGGATGATTTCCCCCCTGCAAGAGCTTGCACCTTGCCTACAGCAGCTGGTCTGTTGAGGAGTTTGTACTGCCCCATGATCCAAGTTCTGGAGCTGATGGTAGGGAGAATCCAGTGGTTCATCTGGCACCATGCTTCAAAGCAACTTTTGGCTGCATTTGTCAATACAGCTAATGAAGGTGTTCCATGATTCTGAAAGCTTTCAGAAAGCATTCACTGATTTGTGTACGTGCTAGGCTGATCATTGACAGCAGGGGAAATTCTGACTGGACGTACTTGTTATCCCCCACTCTTGCTCTCCACCGAAATCCTTGTTTACAAAGACTTGTTTCTTTTTAAATCATTCCTCTGCACATCTAATAGGGCTGACTCGCTTTTTTTTCACAGTGAAATACCACTGCACATTCATTTAGGGCTTGCATGTGCTCCCTCAAGATCACAGCCAAACTTGCATTGGGCTTCTGTGAATGACAAGTCAGGTCCCTCCT
Source organism: Heliangelus exortis (assembly GCF_036169615.1). Taxonomy (NCBI): domain Eukaryota; kingdom Metazoa; phylum Chordata; class Aves; order Apodiformes; family Trochilidae; genus Heliangelus; species Heliangelus exortis. The sequence continues at coordinate 67,913,794 of NC_092423.1, forward strand.
CAACAGGAAAACACAGGTGAGTTATTTGTGTTGCTGACTAAGGGAGAGCAATTAAGAAGTGGATTTTTTTTTTTCTTTAAATAATTTACATTACAGCCCCGCTTACTCACTGAATATTTTTCCTTTGGGACTGAGAGTTCCTCTTCTGTCTATCAAAAAGAAGGTAACAAACTGCTAGACCATTGCCACTACCTCCTTCTCACAGCCATTTACATCTCATGCCCATCTGCTCAATAAGTCCAGGCTGAGGATTTACCCTCACTAATCAAGACAGGATGAAACCACAACATATTTGAAATCATACAGGTCTCTAAATCATCTCCTCCCAAAAGGATGTATGTGCTACCAATAATTTCCACCCAACGATGACCACAGACAAAAACAGAGCCTCCCCATTTCTCTAAAGGAGGGAAATCTCAGTGGCAGCCACATCTATAGTTTTTGTGAACCTTTCCAAAACTCCATCCCTTCTGAGTCCTTTGTGCTATCATTGAAATTTCTGCTTTGTTTTTCATAGAGATGCTCCAATTCAAAAAGGACAGAAAACCCAGATAGTCTTGTATTTAACATAAAATTGTAGTAGCCAGAGGGAGCAGAATGTGCAACTCATGCACTGTATAGACCTTGTGGATTTTTATGTTCAGGGTTTAGATTTCAGTGATTTTTCTTCTTAGATCATCCTAATTGCTTCCCTCTCTAAGTCATTTACTGATTTAACTGGGGTCCTTGCAGCTTACTGTCTTTGAAGTGGAATCTCAGCCCCAAAATAGACAGAACCAAGTTGATCTTTTGAACCCAGGAAATTATGTGGGTTTGAACTTTGATACAAATGGACCTAAGCACAATACTTATATTATGATGGTCTGAAAGAAGTTGCAGCAAAAGTTGTCACATTTGCAGACTCTCCCTGGCTATGGGGCTCTCACAACATGATGGGAGGTCCAACAGTTGGGTTGACATCCACCAACAGACCCTTGAGCAGGCCAAAATGTGCCAGGAATCAACCAGTGCCAGTCAGTGCTCCCCAGATCCCTGGAAATTTGCTTCTTCCTTGCTGGAGGAAAGGACTCAAGGGAGCGATCCCAGAGAGTCCCAGCCCAGCCCATACACCCAGCTGGCAGCCCCCTCATCTCAATTTTTGCCCCACCCCCACCCAACAGCTGTCCCAGCCCTCTCTCTGCATGTCATGCACTCTGGAAATGCACTCCAAAAAGGTTTTTTTTTCCAAGGGCATGAATTCAGGCTTTCCCTTGTTCTTCACTGTAAGAAATCATATTTGGATTGGGTACCACCTTTCAAGTTGTCCTGTTTCTCCATGCCACTGAGGTATCATGCCCAGCTTGATTTCACTTCTGTGATCAAGATGTAATAAAGGATTTTGTCAGCAATACTCACGTTCAGGATGTCTTCAGTCAAATGCAGCATGTAAATTGTATCAATGGGCAATGCCCTGAGGACAGAACATGCCTAAGGAAATTTGGCCAGGAGGGTTAATGGTCTGAAATCTAACCTCCTTTCCACCCCATCTTGTAACTCCCCACAAAGAAGGTTGGATATGATTAGAAAGAAAGGTATTCCTATGCTTTGGATTTAGAAAATAAAATGTAGTGTGAAAATGACTGGCATGTTACTTCGGGGAGCAGAGGACATGCAGCCACACTGTGCCCCACATGGCTGGCAAAGGGCCACAGTTTCCTTACCTCTGTCCCATCAGTGCCAGGCAGTTCTCCACAGCTGCCCTGCAGGGGTGTGAGTCTCAAATTACTTGAGGTAGGGGAGAGGTTGTGCTCAGCACCTCCTGGACAGCACCAGAACATGAGGCAGAGCTGGCTGATTAGTTTACTGGAGATCATTAGAAGAGAAATATTTTTGCACTTAAAATCAAGCAAACCAGAAAGCACCAAAATAAAAGTTAATAAAATATTCTGCCTAGGGTAAGTTCTTAAAGCTTTGGGAACAGAATTCAAAAAGATTTTTTTTCCTTTTTTTTCCCTGTTCTGTGAAACACAGTGCATATAAGGTTTTGAGTTTTCATACAAAAACTGAACAGATTTTAAAAATTTCTTTTCTAAAACAGAAAAAGTTCTCTATTCTTTTTCAGAAGTAGTCAAGAAAACGATTTGGCTTTTGTCTCAATCGGCTCTCCATGGCTGAAGTTTTTTCCTTAGTTGTATATTTTAAATTCTTGCAGCAATGCATCATTTTCAGCTTTATGTTTTTATCTTAGGGGCCAGAACCCTTCCCCGGCTTCCTCAGGACAGGTTCTCTCTCCAAAACTTTCTGGAGAGACTGGTACTTACTATTATTTAACACAACACATCCTAAAGAATGGAAATGGTCACACCAGGTGAGGGACCATGCTCACTGGAGAGATGGTCAGTGTGATGCTCATCTCCCCAAGGAGATTGCTCCCTCCCTCACCTGAACTCAAGAGGGGTTGAAGAGCTGGAAGAGAGGTGAAGGTCATCAACACATCAGCTGCTCAGACCATGACAGCAAGCAATATGCAATGATTGCTGATGAATCAAACACACTATTTCAAGACAAAGTGAGCATATTCTTAGCAAATACATTTATATTTCTATTACAAATTTTCAGAAATTCACTGTGTTAAGTGATGGCAACAACACTTTCATTATTTTTTATTTAAAAACTACTTACAGGTTTTTTTCCCTTCTTTTTATTTTTTTTCCAAGTTTTTCAGATTTTTTTTTTAGAGAAATAACTGCTGCTGGCTTATTAAAGTGGCTGAACTAGCATAGGTGGAGCTGCTTTGGGGAGACAGGATGGAGGGACAACACTATCTGGAAGCAGAATGGAAAAGGATGCTGCTCTGGTGTAAGCTGCTACATTTCAGATCCCACCTCGGCATACAGTAAGCTCAATTCATTGCTCATTCAGAAAAAAAAAAATCCTTTTATTTGTCATGTTGATGATTTGATTTACAACACTAATTGCTCACATATTGTCATTTCCTCAGCTTAATGGAATCATCAAGTTCTTGTGTCCAGCACAAACAGTACAGCAGAGTTGTTCTGAAGTTTCATGAAATTTCACCTTGTCTTGCTTGAGCTTCTGTTGATCCAGAGTTGCCTTATAGTTTTTCAAGGAGTGCAGAGAGAGCTTTTAAAAGACTTTTTAGCAAAACTGGAATTGTTACCAGCATCCTGCAAAATGCAGGCGAGTGTGTGTGCAGACACACAAAATCCAGGGGTTTTCTCCCTTACAAAATTAAGCATCTAGAGCACCTCAAGTGTAAAGCCCATTTCTCCCATTAGTTTTAGCCTAGAAATGTTCATGCTCTGTGGTTCCAGATGGCCTACAACAAGCAGTTTGGGCACTGGAGCAGTACCCAAGTCATGTCCTTCAGCACTCTTCTTTATGCCTCTGGCTTCCCATAGGAAAATCCCTTCTTTACCATTCATTCATTCTTTACCTGCACTCTCTCAGGGCACTTGGCATTTTCACTGGATGGCAGTGGTATTTAGTAATTACCTCTTATATCTGCAATAGAAACAAATATGTGTCAGATGCCCTCCAGCAGCTTTCGTCCTCAAAGATACACAATCTTTGAATGGTTATTTCCAAGCCATATGTCTTTTCACACATATTCTGCATACTGAAAAAAATAGTCCATAAATCTGAACAAGGTATTCCTCATTTCACAAATCTGTCCATTAGACACACTCTGCTTGTATCTCCTTCTCCAGCCAGTGTGGGAAGGACTGGAAAGGGCTCCTTGCTGCTTGTGTGCCATATTAGTTGGATGCACATGCCCATCTTTTCTCTTGAAAGGAAAGCTGCAGGATATTGCACGTGTTAGGCCACGTGGTGAAAGGCTATTTTAATACCAGGCACAGTCTGATGTACAGAGGCATGAAAACAGCCTTAAAAAAGGTGGTTTGAAATATTCTTGGCTACAAAGTAGAGGGGAAGTACATGAAAAGAAAACAAAATGTTCACCAAATCCACCCGAACAACCACAACTGGACCTTAAGGCTTTTCTGCTTAAAAAGACACAGCCACACTCACTGGTTTGCTTTATTTACAACAGTTTAAAATGACTGTGCAATTAGTAATATGGAAGGTACATGATAGACTAATACTGTTTCTGGGGTTGCTATTTTAAATGCAGGAACAGCTAATACCCTCCCAAAATCAAAAGGGAGCACTTCATGATATCCAAAATTACCACAACAGAGGTTGCTGAAAATGGCCTGTTGTGACTGGTGCTAGATTGCTTGTAGAGCAGGTGCTTTGCTGTAGTAAATCAAAGTAATTGGGAGCCTTCCTCCAATTTCCATAGTGCCATCGATGCCACCCACGAAGGTGTTTCTGCAGCAAAAGTGACTTGTGAACTCAGATCTGTGCCTCAGGGCTGTTGGCTGAAGTATGGGGTTGCAAGGCTTTATTAGTGTTGCTTCTTGAGGTCTGAGTTGTGCTGCTGCCCAGTGGAGGGCATCACCTCACAGTCATTTGCAAACCAGGGATTTTGGGGGTGGCTACAGTCAGCTGTGGGCTTTTCAAACCACTTTTAGGGGCTTAGTTCACTTCTGGAAGTCCATTTGCTGATGTCAAGGACTTCAGCATGAGTTTTCCTGGATTCCTAAAAACCCTGGTCAGGACCTTCACCCAGAGGAGAGCTGGAGGAGCTTGCTGGCTTCATCACTCCTGCTCACCAGTGGATCTGCTCTGGCCTGCAGCAAGTGCATGGGGGTCCAGAGCTTTACTGTCCACCACAATCTGCTGTCACAAGCACATTCCCACCAGAGCCACGGGCAGATGGATGCCCAGTGCAACCAGGGCATCCCTCCTACCCTTGGGTGGGAGCAGTGCAAGGGAGTTGGGAGCCTCTTGCTCCCCTTCTTCCTCTGCACAGAGGAGGAGGAACTCCCCCTGCGTGTGTGCCTGAGGGGATTTTGCTGTCTCCAGTGTGTGGAGAGCCCCTGAACAATCAGCAATTCTCAGAGGGCCTCTGCTGCCAGATATATGGCCTCTAGCATGATTCTGGCAGGTCTCTCTGACTTTGCATCCAGGAGAAAAAGGGCACTCTTCTTGAAGGAAAGAAGACTCCTGAGTGCAAGAGGGTTTAATGTACGTGCCCTTTGTCTCAGCATTGCACCTCCCTGTGGAGACCCATTTCAGAGAGCCCCCAGCAACTGGTCTGGGCTGGCACCTCCCTTTGATTTTCTGCCTTGGGTGCAATTCCCAGGTGAGTCAGCTGGGACTTGAGAAGGGTCTGGTGAAAGCAGAAGCCAGCTTTCTAGGTGCTGAGGGCTTGCAAACGACTGTTGAGAAGAAACAGTCACTTTTCCTGGCATGCCTTTAGTCAGTGTGACCTTCAGAGTGTGAAAACCAGGGGCCCCAGCAGTGACTGCCGTGGTTAAACAGCAGCAAGAGCATTTTTACAAGACGACTTCGATTTGGTCACTGACACAGAAAACTTCCATGAAGGCGGGTGGGGCTTGTGGGTAAGGTTTGAAGGGTCAGGCTCTCGCAATGCTGTGGAAATGACTAGAAAAAAGATTTTTTTTCTCTCACAGGCTTGAGATGCTTTAAGTGTTCAGATCACCAGCAAGGTGGGTTAGGGAGGAATCGTCTCTTCACATATGTAAAAAACACCCAACAAAAGTTTATCTACACTCTGCTGCAGCATGAAATGCAGACACTGCAGCTGCGTTATTGATCAGTTTTCTACTTTACAGACTGAAACGGTGGTCTTGAATTTTTTTTTGCCATCTTTGCCCTGACATCCAGAAATCATGAGTAACAAAGTCTGCAAAACTAGTGAGATTACCATGTCTTAGTCATGAGAAGACTTATTTGCAAAGAACCAATGTGCATGTAGGGTTCTGGCTTTAAGCATTACCTCTAAAATTTAGGGGATAGCTTTCTAATAGAGTTTTTGCAGCTCAAAGACAGCAATCAGCTACCCGGCCAAATAACTTCCCACATACGTATTGTCTGGGTTTTTTATGATTGATTTGGTCTTCTTTTAAAGACTTCTGAATGCATAACTTACCTCTCTAGCTACACATGAATTTCTTTGAACAACTATTTTTTTCCAAATATTCTCCAGCATGAGGAAGATTAGGTTTTTTCCCCTGAAGGGTTTGTTACAATGCAGATCAATCTGCATGCTTCCCACAGCCCCAGAAGTTGTCTTAAAAGCTGCAAAAGAGAGAAGACATTAGAAGTGTTCAGTTTACAGTGATGCATTCAAAATTTTTTTATATATACTTAATGAAATCACAGTTGGTCCCCTGTGTGGCACATGCTCTTTCCCCTAGGAATCAAAACTGGATTTTCGGAAAGCCTTTCAGATGTCTTTTGGTAAAACTGTGGTTGCTTGTCTTGATTTATGGTGGCAGTCACCTTCAATCTCAGAGATGCATTTTAACGTTCTGAAGGTGGTGCTTTAACTCATGACTAGAAAGATTTCAGATGGGTGCTGCCAATTCTTTTTTTTAGAGGATGAATTGTGTGTTATAAACCTGCCACCTAAAAATGCCTGCACTTCACCATTCTCCTTCAAAACGTGGCGATAATTACATCTAAATTTCAGAAGATGGCGGTCAAGATTTGCAGTTAATACCCTAAACTCCGCGTGTACCCAGTGCACCCGCTGCCTGCCAGCAAAGGGCGCGATGACTGTTTTTTGAGGTTTTTTTGTTTTTTTATCTGATACGTTACATCAGAAAGGATGTGGATGTGTGCTGGAGACGTTGAAACAGAACAACAAGAAAGTGTCGTGGCATGAAACACGTCTTTGAAACCCGAAAGGCGGTAAGAAAGTCTTTCGTGCAAGCCCAGACCTCGCTCCTTCATCCCTACTGCTCTTACCACCTTAGTGCAGGGGGCTCCTCAAACAGGCGAGCGAATGAGGTCCCACCACCCAGCCCCGGCTCCGGTGCCGGTGCTTAAAGCGGTGTCTTCCCGGGGAATCATTCCCTGCGCCCAGCGGGGCGGGAGCCGCTCCTGCTCGGGAGCTGGCAGGTAACCCCGGCTCCGGCTGCTGCCGCCCCGTCGGGGCTCGCTGTCTGCGGGGCCCGGCGCTGCTGCTGCCCACTCACCTCGCCCCCCATTTCACTCCTTACGGGCTGCAAAGTACGGAGCAGCCTCCCGGGGAACAGCCCGAGCCCCAAAACCTCCGTCTCGCCCTCGCCTCGGAGGAATAGTTTCTCATTCCTCTTCGCGATCCCAGCTCGGATGCCCGGACAAAACCGTGTTGGGCCGCAGGGGGGGTGCGGGCAGGGGGTACTGGCCCCGGGCGCGGCGTGGGTGGGTGGGCGGATGCCCCCGCTATCTCCCCGAGCCGCCGGGGGCTCCGGTCGGCGCCGTCTAACACGTTTCTGGTGGGTGTAGCTAGCTGGATCTTTTACAGTAAAAGCCTCCTGGCTATCATAGGTAGGAGTTTCCCCATCCTATTTATGTATATGTGTCTGCATAGATTTAAAAAAAAAAACAAAACAACCCACCGCGAACGCAGAGAGGGCACCGGGCTGCACACCCTCCCGCCCCCCCCGCTCCCCGCGGGGCGTGTTTACCAGCAATGGGGATGTGTCACTGCCTCAGATGTTTTCCAGCTCGCAAAGTCCCTGCTCCCCTCCGCCGGCTCCACCTCCGGGCCGGGGCCCGCCTCCCCCCCCCCCTCCCGGACAGGACGCCCTCCATCATATAAAGAAACTTTCCGGTGCTGTCGGCCCAGTGGCAGTGTGCCCCGTCTTAGCGGCATCCCCGGCTGCCGGCGGTCTCAGCCCGCTCTCAGCGCCGTGACAGAGGTAAGCGGCGGCATCAGAGCCCTCCCAGCCCCCTTCCAGCCCCACCGAATCTCCCCTTAGCCCGCCGGCCGCTGCAGTGCTCCGCTCGCCCACCCGCGCAGAGCTGCCCCGCGGCGGGACCCGACGGGCAAGAGAGGGAGTTTGGGATGAGCAGTGCAGACACCTCGGTTTCCTCCCGTCTGAGCTTTTCCTGGTGCTGCCGGCACTTGAGTGAGCCTTTTGGCTTTTTTTTTTTTTTTTTTTTTTTTTAATGGTTTAATTTTCCCTCCCTTAATTTAGAGCGAAAAAAATTACACTCGCCGCATTAACTACTCCCGTGGTGAAAGCGCGCACCGTCCAGTTTCGCTGCCCTGGGAAGGGTCGCGGGAAGGGGTGGGCGGTGGGATTCACTTCATGCTCTGACTAAGGAGGGAAAAAGGACATTCTGGGGGTCTCTGCACGGTCCAGGGGGAGACCCGCGGCCCTGGCTGAGAAGCTGAGGGAACGGCTTTGGTATGCGGGGAGGATGCTGTAGCCCGAGGAGGGGTGTGTAAGGGGTGCCTATCTGCCCCCAATAATGTGCACCTGTCTGACAAGGATCTCTGAAGGTCTCCCTGTGTCTAGGGGAAAAGACTGTGGGTGAGGAATCACTTCTTAATTGGATCTAGTGGTGGTGTGAGGGGGGGAACAACCAAGCAAATCACCAAACTGAACTTTGGGGCATTCAAGCACTTTTTCAGCCCAGGGAGGCAAACCTGGTGCCAGGTGCCCGTAACTGGTGTCAGTGCCCTCATGTTAGGACCTTTGCAGCTGGTACCCATCGCTTCAAAGCTGCACCTCTGTGTGTAGCCAGGGCTCTGAGGGTCTGGCTGCAAGCTCCCATGTCCCTCATGCCAGGCTTTGTAGGTTGGTGTCTTTCCACTTTTAGGTTTTTGGAATGTATAGATCTGAATGTTAATATATATATGCGTGTTGGGAGCAGTTGGAGGTTTGCGTAGGACCTCGTGTTCAAGCACGTCTTGCTTAAGTGAGCTTGTGAAGACTGTTTTGGTGTTATGGTGAGATACTGTATAAATCATCAGTATGTGTGAAGCCCTCCAAATTTTGTGCATGTGTCTAACATTACATATGCCCACTGTCAAATGCGGATACATTTTAATGCAATTTTTTCCTTTGTTTTTTTTGGTTAAAAAGTGAAAATGAGGTTGAACTCTGAGCAGGACAGGGTTTGCACCTTAAGTCACTCGCAACGAAAAATTCACCAACCCATGTATGTTCATGCAAAACAGTGTCGGGACAAGGGGGAAGTCTGTCGAAGTCTGCAGCACGAGTGGTGCCTGGGGAGGGCTGTGGGGGGCTGTGCCTGGTTTCCTGAGGCTCTGTACCGTGTTTCCCGGGCTCCCCAGGGCCCCCCTGCACACCGTAGCTGCCGTTTCGTGTGATGCATGTGTCACCGGGGACTGCTGGTGGGGCTCTACGCGGGGACTTCATCCAACGCCTGACCTACAGGTTTTCCTCTCCCCCCTCCTGTCCTTCCCTCCTTCCTCCGCAGCCCTCCCCCAGAGAGCTGGTGGTTGCACGTGTGTGTGGAGAGGTGGGCTTGGTGAAGCATCCCTAAAAATCCCCCACCTGACCCCCGAGGCGAGTGGCATGAACTTGGAGTCGGGCGAGTGCGGGATGAGCTCAGTGAGCTGCGGCAACGGGAAACTCCGGCAGTGGCTGATCGACCAGATAGACAGTGGCAAGTACCCGGGGCTGGTGTGGGAGAATGATGAGAAGAGCATCTTCCGTATCCCCTGGAAGCATGCTGGCAAGCAGGACTACAACCGTGAGGAGGATGCTGCCCTCTTCAAGGTAGGACTCAGCCTGGGATTTGGGACGTGGGACGCTCTTGGAACAACATGGGTGCCCAGAGGCTCTGCGGTGGTGGCCCCTCATCATTCCATACTTGCCACCTGCCTCTGCAGGCTGGCTCCGATGGGTGCCCATGGCCAACAGCTGCTTGCCTGGTGGCCCTGGTTGTGCCCCTGTGTCCCCTGTGTTTGAGGGATGAGACCGCCCGCCCTTCCTCACTTCTCTGTGTGGAGCTGAATGCTTTTGAGACTGTAGTACAATCTATTTCCACATTTGTCTTGGATAATTTTCTCCCTTTCCTTGTGTCTGCTGAACTTTCTTTCCTACCTTACTATGCTGCTTTTTTCTCAACCTAAATATGTAGGAAGTTAACTTACACACATAGAAGTACAAATAGCACATGTGCTGTTTCAAGCATTGTGGACTCATACCTTGTAGCTGATTCTTTTTTTCTTTTTTCTTTTTTCTTTGTTTTTTTTTTTTCTTTGTTCTTTTGATTATCTGAAATGTTTCCAGGCCTGGGCTCTTTTTAAAGGAAAGTTCAGAGAGGGCATTGATAAACCAGATCCCCCTACCTGGAAGACAAGATTAAGGTGTGCTCTGAACAAGAGCAATGACTTTGAAGAACTGGTGGAGAGAAGCCAGCTGGACATCTCAGATCCCTATAAAGTGTACAGAATAGTGCCAGAAGGTGCTAAAAAAGGTAAAGCTTCTCAAATTCACCATGTAATTGGGTGTGAATGTGTCTCATTGTAACCACATGAGGACTGAAGTGTGCTTTTCTGTAATGGCCATGCAGTCTTTTAAGGAGTAAAAAGACAGGGCTCAAGTGCAGCTTGTTCTGCTGACTTTAGAGGCTGCTCCTATGGGAGGAATGCTGGTGTTTGAGTCACAGCATTGAAAGGGAGACCTTGCAGAAGATGCAGTCAGGCACCCTGTACATCTCTGGAGGAATTGCTCTTCTAGCTGGAGCGTCCACCTTGCCAATGTAGTGAGAGCCAAGCAAGTGGCTAGAGGAAGAGGCAAAAAATAAACCAAAACAAAGCAAAACAAAACTAAATGAAAAAAAAAAAAATTCTCACTGGGTCTATGTTTTGAATACAGGAAAGAACAGAAATGTTTTGAGCTAGACAGTAGGTAACTGCTGTGGTGGGAACAGCTGGGAATAAGACAGGGTTTGCAGCAAGTAAAGGGTTGGCTGGGTCCAGGGAGTGGGTCATGGCACAGTGGGTACAGCTGGGTTGCGCTTTTCCCTGGGGCACTGGGGAGCCCAGCAGGATGGGCTGCCTCCTGGAGTTGCCTTCAGGGAGGGCTGAGAATACTGTCCCAAACTGGCACTAGAGAGCATTTTAGTCCTATGCTTGTTCAAAGGCAGGTTGTACAGATTTGTCTTCGATGTGCCAATTTCAAATTTCCTTAGGATGTGCTTGACAGCATTTATTATCATCCCTTTGGTGAACACAGGTGCAAAACAGATCAGTATGGAGGAACAACCATTAGTGGTGAACCATCACTTTGCACTAACGTCTCCTTACAATTCACTACCATCCCAGGTATGACAGAAGTTACACATTTTGCTTGGTGCTTGTACATTGAGCAGCATCGTTTCTGTGCTATGTGCTATGCCTGTCTTTGCTGGTCTGTCTCTCTTTTCAAGAAACTTCATTATGAAAACTGGTAAATCAAGAGGAAACTTTTCTAATGTCATATTAGGCCACAGGGCAGTTGATTTCTCTTGGTGTTGTTTTTCCTTGAGTAACAGCTCTGTGCTGTTGAGCGCTAGATATTAGTGAGCTGCTGTTCTGCTGTTCTGTTGATGTGAGCACCAGATTATAAACACCCACTGAAGCCTTGCTCTTCCCAGCAGACATTTCCCAGCAAAGCTTTGACTGTCTTTTGTTATTCCACCCTTCTCATTATTAACACCCAGTGGTGAGAAATTCATTTGAAAGCCTCATTGGTGGTGGTGCTGATGTGCCATTCGTGTAGTCTGGGCAATGCTTAGACCTCCATGGGCTTTGGCAGTGAAAATCAAGGAACTGAAATGTGAAAGCTGACGCAACATCTAGAATTAATTTTCACAGCTGCCTAGTAAAAGACTATCTTGTTCAATCAAATAGGTACCAAACTACATGGTGCCTCATGAACGGAACTGGAGGGAGTTTGCTCCGGAGCAGCCGCATCCCGACATCCCGTACCAGTGTGCCAGTGTCCCCTTTGCAGCTCGCAGTCATCACTGGCAGGGGCCTGGCTGTGAAAATGGTAAGATGCATCCATTTAGGGTTTCTTGCTGAGGTTGGTCACCTAGGGGGACCACAGATTTCAGGTTTCTTATTCGTGGCTTTCTCTGGAAGTAAAAGAAGTGGCCAGAGAGGAGTGCTTGGCTGCCTTCATAGAGAGCCCCGAGGCCCACAGTAAGAGCCTTTGTCCTGGCTCTTGCTTTTGCTGACACCATGCGTGTGGTGTTTGGGCTATGCAGTCCTCTAAGTTGATATAAGTCAGCCCCTAAAAGTTCTCAGCTGTCTCGAAAACCCTGGGCAATTAAGAAGGCATGCAACCCCTCCCCCCAGAAAAAAACCCTTAGCTGGGAACATGTGTTCTTTAGCTTTGCTTTCTGATTTTGGACCTTTGGAGGCACACATCAGTGAGGTTTTCCCTCAAGCCTTGTGGATTAGAATGGCATTTCCCCGAGAGAAAAGCTGAAATTAATACTAGATTTTAGTGCTGTGGCAGTGGGACAAGATGTCATGAATTGAAGCTCTCTTGGGGTTGGTACAGAAGAAAGAGAATAAAGAGGCATTCCCTTCCCCAAAGATCTCACAGTACCAGAGTCTAATACAATTATGGCTCTATATCCTTAGGAAAAACCCTGAACTGTGAAAATTGGCAGTGCGGGGGATAAAGAGAAAAGAAACTGTGTTCTGTAGACCTTGCAGGGGAACTCACCTGAGGAATTTTGCTTTGTGAGGAGAAGCAGCTAAATCAGAAGGGCAGGAAAAGATGGGAAACAAGAAAAAACATTTTAGAGCAGACGCTGCGTTTTCAGAGGACGGTTTGCGAAAGGTTTTGGTGCAGACAAACTTCTGTCTCTTTGGGTCTGCTAAAAAATGCTCTGAACTCTGCAACTTCTGCTGGTAGAGTATTGGAATTACTAGGCAGAATCCTTTGCTTTTAATTGATCTGTTTGCTAGTGAAAAATCAAGGTAGCAAGACTTCTCCAAGAGATATGGGTGTTTTGTATCTGTATCACTCCAGCTGCTGGTTGTGATGGGTTCTGCCTTTGGGGAAGGTGGCATGTGCATGTCTGCAAGTCACTTGCATCACCCCCCCCTGAGACTTTCACTGACATTAAGAAACAGGAAAATGTCAATTGCCCCTGTTATAAACCATTTACTGATGGGCATCTCTTGGAACAGTAGTCCTGCTAATAAAACCCTAAGAATTTCCTACTGCACAATTTTCTTTACCTGGGTTTTAAACAACGTTAATTCCAGCTTTGTTGTTATACCTGTAGTAAAATTCCTTACATGAAGTGGATTCTTTTATGCAGTCAACTTTTAGCAGCACTATAACTTAGGTTAAAACGTAATTTATTTCCATAATCAAACACACTAGGGGGAATACTGAAATACTAAGGGAGAATTTTATGAAGACCCAAATAAAAATACAGTCCAAGTAACGTTGACAGAGATTGGGAAAGCTGGCATGCTTGGAAAAAAATGGAAAATAAGACTTCTTTAGGAACAGAGGGGAAGAAAATCTCTCATTGCTGTGGTCTCTGCCTGAACATTTCTTCTTTTAGGATTTAGGCAGCTGTCACTAACTTCTGCTTATAAAAACAGGTTGCCAGGTGACAGGAACCTTTTATGCATGTGCCCCTCCTGAGTCCCAGACTCCTGGTATCCCGATTGAGCCAAGCATAAGGTCTGGTGAAGCCCTCGCCCTGTCAGGTAAGGCCTGTAACCCCTCGGGTTTTGACAAGAGACTCCCACTTCTGACTTCTCTCCTCTCTGACGAAAAGAAATAAAAAAGAAACCTCTTTAATGAATGAATTTGGTGTATGAACTTAAGCTTCTGTTTTCCAGGATACTTAGGCAGCCCCAGTCCCCAGCTTCAAGGGGTGGAGGTGGTTAAAGTTAATGAAAGTGCTTTGGTGTTTCAAGGTGTTAATGCTGGGATGCCTCACAGAGCTGCCAAATCAGGCCTTCCCTTGGGGGGGGGGGGTGTTGAAATTTTTTTGGGTTGTCAGTGAAATCACTCAAGTGTTTCTTTTGTGAGGAGCCCCCACAAAAGCTGGTGTTACGTGGGTACCTTGCTGTGCTCCTGCTTATGCTGTCTGGCTTTGCTCTGCTTCATTTTACCTGGTGAAAAAAAAAGGCATTTGGGAAAGAAAAGGAAAGTTGTTTCAGCCAGGTTTGCAAACTTCCAAATGCTGGGTGATACTTACTGAATAAGTCTGGAAAAAGGTGTGGAAATGTGCTTTTCACAGAAAGAAGGGGAAAATCTGTAATGTGGTGCTGGGCATGTTTCTTGAGTGGGGTTGTTCTCCGGAATCAGTCTGTAGATATATATGTGTGTGTGTGTGTGTTTGTGTACACACATGTAAACATGTTATTTATACATGCTTATATTTATATATACAGATATTTATATTCAGTACTATGTGAATTCTTAGGGGTCAGCCATGTTGACTGAATGGCCATTGGAAATTAAAGCTGAGGGTTTCAGATACAGCCCTGTTGGAGCTGGAGCCAGCAGTCCCTTCTGTTCAGGCATCTGAGTGCAGCTTTGCAGGTCTCCTGTGCAGAATCCTCTTTTATACAAAATCTGGGGACAAACACAGCTTCTTCCTGATTAAATCTGAGGACGTGTACTGAGCCAGTGGGTTTAATTGTGACATGAACTTGGAAAACGGGCAGCGAGTTTTTGTGTGCAGACTTTTCCTTTTAAATGGAAATGTGAAGTTTGAGGACCTTATTTCCAACCTAGTGAGAGACCATTAATGCTACCTTTCCCCAAAAGTTTTACTATTTATTTTTAGATGCTTTTTGCTAATGAGAACCTATCTTCTGTGTGATGAGTGACCACCAGGCTCAAAAATCTCATACAAAGTTTCCTCTTGGCTTTAGTACAGATCTGAAACATAAAACACTTGTATTAATGCATCACATGATTTGGTTTTTTTGTTTGTTTGTTTTTTGTTTTCGTGCTTGTAGATTGTCGTCTCCATATCTGCTTATATTACCGTGAAATACTGGTAAAGGAGGTGACAACTTCTAGTCCTGAAGGTTGTACGATATCCCACGGCCAAAGTTACGAGGTCAGCAGCCTGGAGCAAGTTATCTTCCCTTATCCAGAGGATAATGGCCAGAGGAAGAACATAGAAAAACTACTGAGCCACCTGGAACGAGGAGTAATACTGCGGATGGCACCTGATGGCCTCTACGCCAAGAGACTTTGCCAGAGCAGGATCTACTGGGATGGGCCTCTGGCACACTGTAGTGGCAGACCCAACAAGCTGGAGAGGGACCAAACATGCAAGCTCTTTGATACTCAGCAGTTTTTAGCAGGTAATTCCCACTATGGCTTTGATACTGTTTCCAGAGATGCCACCCAGTCATGCTCCACATCAGCTTAAAGGAAGCACTCTTTTTGTGCTGCCTTACAAGTTGCAGTAAGAATTATTTTTCACTTCTTCCTCTGGGCAAGTGCAGTCAAGGTGTAGTTGACTCCTGAAATTTGAATAACCCTGTCAAATTCTGCTCTCTGTGCACATTCAATGCCCCGGTACAAGCCAGCAAGAGTGAACTGATGCTTGGCTGCTGGCACCCCAAACCTCATGTCTCTTTAAGAAGCGTAAGGATGAACCAAACAAAATAGGTTTTCCATGTATTAAGTGACAGAGGAAAGCAGATCTTGATCTTGAATCTGCTGGTGTAAGTCCTGGGAAGATCTCTGTTCTGCCTGACCCAGAACAAGCCTGAGATCTTGCTCAGAGTATACCAATATTAGCATGGATTTCAATAGCAAGCCTTCCGTAGCAATTCTGTTCCAGTATTTAAAAGATATTTGGGGGTCAAAAAGGATTTTGTAAGGAGCTTACAGGTTGCTCTAAGCCAGGAGGTGCATTATCTCTCCAGGACAGTGTGAGAAGGTGTCATTTTGCACAGGGCACATCAGTACAGAGGGGGCCAGAGCCCCCTTCAAGACACTGCTTTCTCCTTCCAGCCCATGGAGGGAAGGGGCAGAGCCTCAGCCCTGCTTCCCAGCACTTCTGAGCAGTTAGTGGGAGGAAAGCTGTCCATCCAGAGAAACTGGTGGGAGCTGGTTGATGTTGCAGAGAACTTGGGCAGCAGGGATATGTTGCCCCTCTTTTTGAGTTGTGTGGCACCGCTACAGGTGAATGGAGTGTGTTTGGTGTGTTTTCCCATTAGAACAGGGCATCAGCACTGACATGGGTCTATTAGGAGGATAAGGCCTTGCAAAACTGAAAAAAAGAGAAAATCATGCCAAACTTAAAACAAGAGCTTTAGCCTGATTTGTATTCCCAGGCTGGTGCACCACCCTAGTGAAATGGTCAAGCGAGAAATGCATTTAAAGAGAGGAATCTCCTAATAATGTGCAAATTGACAGTTAGAAAGGGGAATTTGAGGTCAGGGTATTGGGTTGGGCTTCAGTCATGTGCTAATTTAAAGATGTATCATTCTGCCTCTGATTATGGTTTTGGAAATCCCTTTCCCTTTTCTCAGGTGTTTTTTTTTAGATGTACTCTGGGTTCTTCCAAACGGTTGACAGATCATCTCTTTTTAGATGCTTAACCCCAAAGATAAGCTCAAGCAATAGTTATTTTTTCCCCCTCCTGTATTACTTACGCACCAATGCCTGTGCAAACCCAAGCATGTGGTTGAAGTCATAGTCTGTGGTGTGTGAGAAATGGGATTTTGCATGTGTTGATGTTCAGATAGGTTTGTAAGTGACTTGCCATGGGCATATCACATCTGCATGTTGACTGAATGTACTGATGTCCCAGGCTTCAGGTGAGCTTGGGGATTCCCAGAGCTTCCATGGGAAGAGGTGCAGAAGACCTCTATCAGGAGAGGAAATATTGGACAGCAGAAAAAGGGGCAGAAGCAGAACTTGTATGGATTGCAGCTATTAGGATCCCCTTGAGGAGCTGGACCTTACAATTTAAACTATGCCAGAGCATTGAGGCCTGTGTTGAGCAGCCTGTACTCTTGAAAAGGCAAAAATCAGAAAGCATGGGAATGGGGAGTGCTGTGCAGCAAAACGCAGTAAATTGGGCTGAGTGGAGAGTAGGAGGATAGGGGAAGAGAATTTGGAGGCATGAGGGTGGCAGCCAGGGGAGTGTTGCCTTGGCAGAAAGAGGGATGACTGGAGCTGGAGTGGCAGATGGGAAAGGTTTGGGGAGACACATGGGGAGCCCTGAGGTGCAGGAGCACACATTTGTCCTGGAATGGGAGATGGAGCAAGCAGAGGGTTTTGGAGAAGCTCAAGCCTTGATTATCCTGAGGGTGGGAAATAAAGGGTTTTCTTTCTGTGTCGCAGGCTGCTGGATGGTTCTCCCACAGGTACTTAGGATTTGGAGAACTGCAGAGGAAAGAGGAAGGTGGCAGGCATTCCCCATTAGTAGTACAGCTCTGGTCTGGCCTAGGGGTCATCCTGCCTGATCCTGTGGCAGCATGGAGGGAAGCAGGATCCTGTAGAAAATCTCTCTTCTCTCCTGGCATACATCCAAAATGTTCACAGTGTTTTTCAGTGGTTTTTAGGGGACAGCTTAAGTGTTTTTTTTTCTCTCAGGACAACTGTGCTTTATTCTGTTGTTGTAGTGAATTGCAGGTTTTTACTCTAACAAATGACCCTCCCAGTAAGACCAGTCCCAAGCCAGGGTTGTGACAATATTGTGGTAGTCACTGAAATCACACCATGGTCTGAAAAGGTTGCAGTTAGAGTGGAAATGGCAGGAGTGTATTTTGGGAAAAGGTGCTTTTGTCATGCTGAGTTTGAAGACCCTCCTTTCCTGTGTAGCACGGGATGCATCATTATAAGACATTGGGTTTAATATTTTTCCAGGATACATGAATAGTTTAAATGAATATGAAATCTTTAACAATCAGCTATGTAGAAGTACTTCCCATAACACTCTTTAGCCAGGATATTGTGTTAGATGGAATTTTCTTTTTTTTTTGTGGAAGGCAATTCAGCGTCCACAATCCAACATAGTGGTTTTGGCCCAAGTGGAAATCCTTCCTCACTGTATTTCATAGGGGACAGTTTGACTATTGGAATAATTGTATAATTTGACATTTTTCCTTTTGGGCAAGGACACAGGAGTGCAGAAGATACAGGCCCTTTTGCTGGCTTGGTGTGTGGCTTAAATAAAGTTCTTCATCTTCCCCTGCCTCTGCATTCCCTCTGTAGGCACAGTGATGACAGTGGCTCCATGGCTGAATTCTGTGCTTGGCAGTACTTGGAGTCCTGGGCTCCACTGAGTTTGAGTGTTGCTGTTGGACATCTGCTTGAGTGGATCGTGGGTACCACTAGCATCTGCTCCAGGATCTGCTGCTGTTGAGGCCCAGTAGAAATGCTGATTGGAAGGCATCCTGATTTGTGCTTATGAAATGACTTGTGAGGCCAGGCTAGTAGAAAATTTGCAGAATTATAAGTAGCTTGATCTGTGGGGAAGTCTCCAAGCTCAGTGTCTTCTCCTGACCTTTTGTCATTCTCACCTGGATTTACTTCATCTTTTCCAACTCTTTGGAGCTCAGCCATCCACAAAGTCTTTCTTACTGGCCTATACTGGGTACGTATACTGGCCTATACTGGTACTGGCACAGAGTTAATTTTCTTTGTAGTGATGCTATGGTTTGGATTTGTGATTTAAAAAGTGCTGATAGCACAGGGATGTTTTAGCAAATGCTGAACAGTGCTCACACAGGCTTTCTCACTCTGCCACTACAGTAAGTAGGCAGGGGTGGATAAGATTCTGGGCAGGGACACAGGACAGCTGACCCAAGTTAACCAGAGGGGTATTCCCTGCTGTACGACCTTGTGGAAAAAACCTGGGAGGAGAATTTTCCAGAGGTTGCTGTTGCTTGGGGACTGACTGGGCATCAGTCAGCTGGTGGTGAACTTTTTGCATCCCCTGTTTTTCTTTTTTTGTCTTTTTTGTTTGTTTTAACCTATTAAACTGTCTTTCTCTCAACTCACAGGTTTTCTTACTTATGCCCTTCTGATTTCCTCCTCCATAACAATGGCAGGAACAAGTGGGTGGATGTGTGTGACTTACCTGCCTTCTAGGGTTAACCCACAACACATCCCTTTCTTTCTTCCCAGAGCTGCAAACCTTTTCTCACCATGGACGCCCACTGCCAAGATACCAGGTTGCTCTGTGCTTTGGGGAGGAATTTCCAGATCCACAGAGGCAGAGGAAACTAATTACAGCCCATGTAAGTAGGACTGCTGCCTTACCTAAAAGAAACATATTCCTTGGAGGATATGAATCTGCCAGTCAGGCTTTTCTGCCTTGTGTAGGGTGTGAGGAAGGGAAGAAATTCTTGAAAATGCAGCACTATTCAGATGGGGGTTGAATCCTCAGATCTGTAGGGGACTGACTGGTAGCTGTCAGTAGGACAGAACACCTGATTTACCTCTCTGTGGAACATCAGATTGCAAGTCCCCTCAAAAACTAAAGCTGAAAAATACCCTGGAAGATTTGGGATGTGATGTTATTGCTGTCGTGGTTGCGCAGCTCCTTGGGCAACCACAGTGGTGCAGGATGTGATGCTTTCACAACCCCTGCACCAGAAAGTGCTTCATGATCCCATCCTGCAT
The DNA here is from genome assembly GCF_036169615.1 of Heliangelus exortis. Classification (NCBI taxonomy): domain Eukaryota; kingdom Metazoa; phylum Chordata; class Aves; order Apodiformes; family Trochilidae; genus Heliangelus; species Heliangelus exortis. The sequence continues at coordinate 67,933,260 of NC_092423.1, forward strand.
CTCAGGGACCTCAGCCCTCAATGGGGTATAGGGACTGGCTTTGGGGCTAAGGCAGCAGGCAAGCTCAGAGGCTGATTGACCACAGTTCACACACATTCAAAGCTTGTGTTTCAGGATGCTATCTGAGAGAGGGTAATGACAGAGACTGAGACCAGGTACTTTCTAAATTGACTGTACTGGCCCATAAAACCACAGGAGAGGTAATAATGCACACGTTAGAAGCATGCTTAGCCTATTGCATCCTTGGGAAGAAAAATGATGTCTCTTAATTTTTTGAAAGCCCCTTTGGTAGTAGCATGGGTCCCAAGTCAGCATTTTGTCATAAGCTATGACCTCTCCTTAGCTGTGTAGCTTTCATACTACCCCACTGCTGCTTAGCAGGTCTCTGGGGTGGAAGGTGGGAAGCTCACAAATCCATCCATCCCTCCTTTCTATCTCTTCTCCATCCCCCTTCTCTATCTCCTATTCTTTTCTGTAAGCCTGTACCTCCTGCTTTTCCCAGAGCTTTTCTTCCCTCTTATTAGTTACTTCTCAACTTCTTGGGCTCTACCACCCCACCAAATAGGAGCCCCAGGAGCTGTCTCACCTACTCTGCTGCCTTCCTGTCTCCCCCACAGTGGGACTGGGGGTGCTTAACTGCCTCTGATATCAATGAGAGGAAGAAAAAGGGGATCTGTGAGGCTGCTCCAAGCAGTGATGCCTTATGGCTTTCTCCTTTCCCAGGGGGGGAGACCCACAGACAGCATATTTTTCCTCTGAAATGGTACCCGTGTCTTCAAGTGGAGGGGCTGGCTGACCAGCAGGGGAGGGTTGTGGAAGGAGTTGTCCAAGCTCCTGAGAGTAAGGAGAGCTTCAAATGTTTGTTCTCAGTGTGCAGCTTTAAATATTTAAGCCCAAATCTCTGAGGGAAATGGCAGTTTCTGAAGAGGCAGAAGTGAAGGCAGTGTTAAATCATACAAATCCTTCTTGGTGACAGATTCCAATTCCAACAGATTCCTCCTCAGAGTCCAAATGAGCAGAAACAAGAGTAACCTTGGCTTTAGATTGAAGTCTACCTCAGTCTACCCGAGGGCCCCAGCATTTCAAGTAAAGTCCTCAAAGGTCTTTGCAGTGCAGACAAGTGTGTGCATTTGAGCAAGTTGAGTGGCCACAGACATGTCTGCCCTGCAGGCATTGCTCACACCCAGGGGCTGGCTGAGGGGCTGCAGTCACTAATGCATCACTTCTGTCACTGCTACATGTCCTAAAGGAAGGCTGTGGAGGTAAGGGGGCTGTGTGGTTGGCAAGGCACTTGGTAGTACAACAGGTAAGCCTCAGCGTAAAACAGAGCAGTGAGACCACTAAAATCTTCCCATTCTGGTAGGAACTGTTTTGCCCTGCCTTTTTTTGATTTTTTTTGTTTTGTTTTGGTTTTGGTTTTTTTGTTTGTTTGTTTTTTGTTTGTTTGTTTTGTTTTGTTTTACTTAAAATCACTGTAAATAACCAAGATGAGGACCATGAAATTTTGTCGCATGTCTGATTAACATTTTGTCTGTTCTTAAGGTTGAACCGATGTTTGCCAGGCAGCTGTATTACTTTGCTCAACAAAACAGTGGACATCTTCTGAGAGGCTATGATTTACCAGAACTTGTGACTAGTCCAGAGGATTATCACAGATCTATTCGCCATTCCTCTATTCAAGAATAAAATCTCCAGAAATTGTGTTCTTAAAGGCACTGTAAAGATTATGCAGAGTGGAGGAGCAGATCTGGGTCGCAATTTGGAGATCCACACCACAGCTGGATGTGTTCAGGGGTTCAATGATAGGAAAGTGAACGAGGACAATCATGTTGTGTGACACAAATGACAGGTCTTCAACATTTGGATGCTAGATCTCACATAGGTTCCAGTGTCACTGAGAATATCTCAAAACTGACGAAATGATTGATATGTTTACGTTTGCTTAATGTTCTTCTTGGGGTTTGAGGACTGATTCTTACCGAAGTCTGAAATCCAGAGTTTACACTGTTACATTTGCAGGGCTATTTATTTTGGATTACTGATCTCAGGGAAGGTACATAAATTTGTGGTGTTCCCGATTTGAAACTGTAGCTACTATAGTTGGGTAGCAAACGTAGATGTTTTATTGACAACAGCAAACACATGCAAGTGGTTATAAATTTAGATTCATATGTGTGATGCCTATATTCTTGTATAGAATATTTCAGTGTATTTTTTAAAAACAACCCAAGTCTTCAGAGACGTATTTTTTTAATGCCTGACTGACATTTGTCCTGACAATTAATTTTGTTGCTGCCACTGTTATTATTGGATTAGCCCCCAAAATAGCAGTTTTTAAGGTGATGTGTTTATGGTACTGCTTTAGGAAAAGTGACCGTTCAGCTCATATTACCTGTGGATTTAGTGGATTAACCACTAAAATACTAGAGTCCCAAAAAGCAGGTTTAAAAATAAATTACATTTTACTTATTATTGAAAGCTACTATGCATTCTATATATCTATATATACGTATGCATTAGAGTGAAGTTGGCAGACCTTGAAAATAGCTCAGAGATGTTTCTGCTGTCCCTTTTTTTGATGTCACACGTGAGCCAGGTTAAAATGACTAGTGCCTCTGACTTGTTCAGAGCCAGCTCTGCTTGTTGTGGGCGCTCACAGCTTCCAGTGGTATTGAAATGAATGTGAAGGGAGAGGTCAAGAAGAGAAACATTTGGCCTCCCATATTAAGACAGCCAAGGAAATAACTTGCTTTAATGTTTGTTTTCAAAAATTTTACAGAAGTATAATTTGATGCAATTTGCAGCTTTTAATGGTAGGGTGCTGTAATACAGATGAAGAGGTCTGTTGAGTATGCGTGCCAGTGAAATTTCCACACTGTGTGATCTAACTAGCTTTAACTCCACAACATGATCTTGCTATGTTTAACAGACATGCTTCACTCGAATTTCTAAAGGAGGAAGAAGAACTGGTACTTGGTCTAGCAGCAGATTTGTGTTCTAGGGACTCTGAATTTATACATCTTAAAGATGCATGCTCTTTTGGGGTATATTATCCCCCTCCTTCTCCACAGTGCCAAGTAAAATTAACAAATCATTTTTACTTTTGTGTTCTTTGTTACTTGGAGTGTTTTTTTATGGCTTAAAGATTTTCATAGAGACCTCTTTCTTAGATATTAAAAGCACTTGTCTAGGAGACCTTCAGAGCTTCTGCATATGTTTTTGGCCTGTGCGTACGTTTTACTGAAAGAGACTTTTGTGTTCAAACTGAACAGGTACAATGCAAGTATTCGATATGTTTTTCACTTTTTTCTAGTAGTCATTGCTTCATATGCTCATTGCTTCTGCTCACATCTTAGAATAAAGTCCTTATTCTCTACCAACTCAATTTGTATGTGTTGCTTTCAGTAGAGGGGCAAATCCAACGGGCTCAGTTCTGCACTGCAAACCTGGGCAGCCACTGCTGGCTAAGTCTATGGGGAACTGGGTTTTAAGCCAAAAGTACAGGGAAAGGTCAAAAGGTAAGGATTGTTTCTTACGAAAATGTCTGTGCTATTAACTGTGGTTAGAAAAAAGGAAAACATGGAGGTTGCCCTTTATTTGGCTGTTGGTTTCCTGGGCCACGGATGCTGCAGCAGAGCCCCGCTGCTGGGGATCTGGCACTGCCCCATGCCTGAGGCTCTGCCTCTGCCCCAGTGGGGCCTCTGGGGCTGGGGACTGGGCTGGTATCCCCCTGCCTGTCCCAGTGCTGGGGACCCTCTGGCTTTCTGGGCTAGCAGCTGGAGCTGGAGGTGGTGGTTACCGGTTGCTGTGATTTCCAGAGTGCTTTCAAACGAGAAAAGCTGGTAATGAGTGAAAAGGAGGATGAAAAGTGAACTAAAATAGTGATCTTAGGAGTGAATTTCATCGGGCAGCTCATCTACTGGAAATCAGGGTCCTGAGAAGGGTCCTTGATTGCCTTTGTTTATGGACAGGCCAAGGTGTGAACAGTAGTCAGGAGATTTGTGAAGTGCCTGACAGTGGGGGAGACATTTTTTCTTTTTGTGGAGGCTCCTGTTGGCTATCAAGGTACATCATAATTCTTGGCTTTGGAACGAGATTTTGATTATTTTCCTTGAAGAAGCATGATGTAAAGCCAGCAGCTATGAAGAAGGATGAAGAAGAGGACTGTCTATGTTCTGCCCAAACACAGCTTTCCTAGTTTGAATGCAGAGGGGTGCAGATGAAAGTGTTATTTTAACCAAGTTAGGAGTTTGAGATATTTCGCATGGAGGGATGGGGCAGGGGGAAGAGTGGAAGGGAAATCAAGCTGTTGATATGTACCAGAAATTATTTTTCATGTGAAGACTTTAAAGCTACTTTTGACTTTTGTGACAATCTCTTTCTGTTCAAAATAACTAACAGATATGTAAAGTGGAAAAAACCAAAGCAAAACCAAACCAAACATGAAAATACCCTGAAAACATTTTCTCCCGGTAGGATCTTTTCTACAGTCACTGTGTGAAAGCATTTGAAGTACTTCCTACTTCTGCTAACTTCTGTTTATACTTTCTGAGGTCTACTTCCTTCCTGTTATGATTTCTGTGGCATAAATGACATATTTTACTCCCATCAGCACCAAAGACATGGCTGGTGTTTTTTCAAATGATAAGAGCATGCAATTTGTGTCAGTACTGGTTTCTCTGATTTTAATAGAGCCTCGCTTAACAATTGTTTCTTGAAAGGGTTTCATGCCAGAGCTCTGCAGCCTAAGTACCTATCTTCAAAATTTGGTTCTGCTTAGTGGTTTTGCCTACTGCTGTAAAACTGTATTAGCCTTAAAGGAATTGTAGGTTAACCAGAAACGAGAAGATATATGTTTTAAGCTGAAATACGGCTTAGCAGGGTTTGTGGAAAAAACACAGGATTCACACGAAAACCCCCATGGCCTTTTAGACAGGCATATTCATGCTGTTTACATCAGCGTTTGTCAGCAGCGAGGAGGTGGGGAAACACCACCTCCAGCAGAGAGCTGTCAGTAAAAAGTAAAGCATTTTCTCTTGCATGTTCTCAGATCGTTGTCTGTGTATGCTCGTAGGGAGGCAGAGGGTGGGAGAGAGAGGAATAGTACTTCTAAATAAAAAAAAAAAAAAGCAAAAGCCAAGTAGTTTGGAAAAAAGCATAGTATCTCTTTTCCCAGCTAGAACTATGTGTCCAGCTTAGCAAGATTTTAAAGACTGCCAAGGTGTTTTTATCTGAACTCTTATGTGGCTAGTAGGAGCCTGAGAGTTATTTGCAATCAAGTTCTTGAAAGTTTGGTTCACTCTGAAGAGATGCTGACAGGTCCCTGTGACTCGAAGCAGTTGAGAAGTAGCTGGTGTGCAGCTCATTCAAACATTTCGCTTTCAAGCTTGTAGCCAGATAGCTTGGTATCCCCTGGTTACATCCCCTGTGCCCCACAACCAGCTCCACTGCTGGGCTGCAGGTGGGAACTGCGTGACAGCCTGCAAAATGCTCGGTGCCTGTAACGTGCTGAAATGACAGTCAAGAGGGAGCTAACTTGGCTGTCTCAGAATAACACTCCTTGAACCATAGACATTGAATAAGTGATGAAAAACTGGGGTAGGATTGCAAGGGTTGCCATTGCCCTTTTGGCAGCTGGCTCAAGTGGAAAATGAAAAAGAGGCCAGGTGCCCTGGTTCTGGGATTGGATTTGTTCTTTGTTCTTTGCATTGGCACTCTGACCTGAAAGCTTATGACTGGGTGACTCTGCACAGGGTGGTATTTTACCAAAAGGACGTTGTCAAGAAAGACTAGAGCCCTTTCCATATTTTCAGTTCTTAGATAGGAATAGCTTCATGCCCAGGGAAACAATGGAGATGAAACACTGGACTTCATTTGCAAATGTGTTTTTATCGCTTCCGCAGTGCTGGCTCAGCACGGCTGTTTTAGACATCCCTGCCGGCCAGGCACAGGGCTGTGTGCTGGGAACTTCTCTGGAATCAGCCTCCCAGGCTTTGGCAATCATTTCCTGCTCCCTTCTACAGCCAGGTTATGAATTAGGTACAAATTCTGCCTCTAGAGCCAAGAGAGCAGACAGGTTTAGGTGACTTCATTTTCACAAACCGCAGGTAATGTGTGTCCTCCATGTTCCTGAGAAGTGGTTTCATCTTCAGCCCCTGGGCTTGCTCTGTTTTGGTTTCAAGACAGTCTTCTGCATTCTTGCTCTAGAACTGTCTGAAATCTGAGAATGTGTGGATTCCAGTTGGCCTGGCTAATCACCCCAGCTTTTAATCCCTTTCCTGGCCAGGCAGAAAGGATGTCCATGTTCTATGGCACAGCAGTGCCACACACAATGGGGCACCACCTTGGAAGGTGAGCATCTAGACAGCACCACAATTCATGTAGCCACGAATAGGATGTTCTTGGGTGTTGCTAGTTGGAATTCCCACCCTAGAAACCATAAAATGCTCAGCAGAATATAATTATGGCAATCATTTATGCCAATCAGACTTTCCTGAAGGAAGCTGGTATGCAGCTGATTTCAGCCCGGGCCACCACATTCAAATTATGTTTTCTCTCAAGAAGGTAATTGAATCAATTGTTTCTCACATTCTTGTTTGTTACAGCCATTCATAATTTTCTTATAAAAGTGAAGGCTGAGCATTTCCAATTCCTAGCACAGAGCATCTAGCTTCATATAAAATCACTTTTAGAGCTAGATGGCCTACCTTTTTCCTTTCAAACTTCTCCTCGGTTTCACAATTTTCTGTATCCTCAGAAACCAAAGTTATGGGTCAGGTCTTGTTCCATCTCCAATAACTCATTTTCATTTCCTTTTTTCACACATGATCAAGAGGTTTAGCCCTTTTCATGACTGTCCCCTCCCACAGAAAAAAACCCATGTGAGGAGTGGCAAGAGAGAGACTTCAAAAACAGGGTGAATGACCTCACCATGTATCTACTGTAAAGACGTCAGTCTCCAAGAAATAGGAAAGGTCAGAACTGTTTAGAGCAAGGGTTTTTTCACAAGGCAGCTGAAAAATCCAGAATGGGTCTGAAGAATTCATGCTATCCTCAACCCATCTTTTCCCCAAATATTTGGGGGCCTTCCATTCAGAGGAGTAGCTACTGTGTGACTTTTAACAGAGGTTACCATACTGAAGTCACAGTAGCTTTCGCCAGGCTTGGACTTTCCAAAAGAAAGCAGTGTAAAAAATGGCAGACATTTGCATGGGAATAGTGTAAAATCTCTTACTTCTTTTAGATGGAACACAGGGTTTTTTCTTTCAGAGCCTATCCCACCCCCAGCATAACCAAATCCTGCAAGTTTCCATTGCACCACCCCCACCCTAATCATCTTATTATTCAGAATAATCAGCCTGGATTGGTGCTGAGCTTTGCACAATGGATGGGAGAGTGGTGGACAAGGCTCCTCCGTGGGAGGGGGGGGGGGTGGCAGGAAGCTGGAGGAGCCCGGAGCTGCATCCCAGGCACTATGGGCCAGGGAGGGTTTCCATCTGCTTGGCTTCCCTGGGTGCAAATCCAGGTCACTGATACCCACATGTGAGACAGAGACAACCTGAAGGTTGACTCTGAAGTCTCACTTTCCTTTAAAACCATCATTCTACAAATAAAATGGCTTACCTACAATCCCCACACTGACATAGGCACCGTTTAAATATAGCAAGCATTGATGTCTATCTGTAAATTACAAGGAAATGAATAAATCGAGGCAACGTAAACCACAAAAAGGAAGTTTGAAATCAGCCCAGAGCTGTGATAGGTCAGCTCCTGCTGAGGGACCCTGCCGAACCTTCACCATCTACTATGGTGACAGTGAACACCATCACCAAACCCAACACACCCGTCCCAGCTGCCCAGCACGCATACCCACATGCCACAGGTTTCCAGGGAGCTGGCCCATGTCTGACTGTCCAGACCTGTGATAGGGGGTACCTGTGCCCACTGAACATGTCCAGATACACAGGGGCCCTGATGTGGGAAAGGGATGGTGCAGTGTTTCTGGAAACCTGAAAACCATGATCTCATTTCTGGGAGGTGGGGGGGGGGGTGATGTTCTTCAGCACACACAGCGGGGTTTGAAGAGAATTAATGCAGGAAGTTGGGGGAAAGGTATTCTTTTTTTTTAAAAACCTGAAGCTCATTTTCTATGCTGCTTACTATCAAGCAATCTACTAAGTGCAAGTATTTGGCAAGGTCATTTGGTTCAACCTCATTTTTATTATGAAGACCGATTTCTTTTTTCCTCTGCAAAGCTTTTATTTAAGATCGAATCATTACGTAAAAAATGAATGTTTTGCATACTGTTTGTGTGTGTGTGCAGCTAGCAAACCACCTTAACCTCTTTAAAAGTTCATTTTACACAGTTGGCCAGGTTCATTCCCATGTGAGCGAAGGAATGGTTTCTAATGATATCCTGGAAGTTGTTGTGAAAATACTGGGTTAATGTGAGGAGAGAGAGAAAGTTGAAGAGGACATGCATGAATGGGCATCTGCTGCAGGGTCTTGAGTTATATTAGGCACTTAAGTTTTTAGACTACACCTGGGAAGGTGTGTCCATCAATGCCTCCTGCCTCATTAAACCCTGGAGTCTGCACAGCAGGACACTGGAAGGGAGGCCCTGATAATTGTGCTGCTTTCCTGCCTTTCTTTCATGCAAGATCTTATGGAAGACAAGACAGACACTCCAAGGGTGCTGACAAACCCATTTCTTTTCCTTCCACATGCCTGATGCTTCCAGGATGAAGGCAACAACTCTGGTACTACCAACCCTCTCCATTGGCCGCCAGCCCAGGGATGTGGCAGGGAAGGCAGGTGACTGTGTGCAGCCTCTCCATCCAGCTTCTGCTTCCAGCCTCTCTGGCACATCCCTGAGGATGGGCTGGTGCTGAAATTAGTCTCACAGGAGGCAAGGATTATCAGCATTGCTCTTTATTGTACTGACCAAAATGTGTCTTCCTAAGGAAAAACTCTCTGTCTTTGGATGGATGAGCAGATCAGGATGGCTACAGGCACAGATGGGCAAGGAGAGGCTGAAAACATCAGTGGAGCCACAGCCAGTGATACAGCCGAGGTCATGGCAAGGCCAGGCAGACACACAAGATGATGCTGAGGGAGAGGAGAAGGTGGCCATAGAGAAGGAACTGAGAGCTCAGAGACTAGATAAGGATCAGTGTGTAGACTGAAGAACGTTTTTAAGAGGAGTGAAAGTTAGCAAGTGGTCCTGATGTGGTGAAGCCTTAGTGAAACCGGGATGTTGAATAATTCCTCTGTTCCTTAAGAAAGTCAAGCAAATCTTCCTTGACTTCAGGTAAGCATCTCCGTGCAGCTACCCACGTACTCCTGCCCAGTTCTCTCTAGCTCAACATTCAGAGCAAGAAAGCTAAAGCAATTATTTTTGCAACAAAGACAACAATTCCTGCTCAGTCAAACAGGGAACCTCATCAAGACTGCAAAGGGCTTAATGGCCAGAAAGGCTGATTTTAAGTAGTGAATAGTTCAATTCATCATTATTTTTTTTTCCAGAGGTCCAATGGTAACAGCTGCCAACACTATTCAACACTTCCTTTATGGGATGTGCCAAATACTCACACTGGCAATGCCATGACTGTGCTCCCAGCAGAAGGCATTGCTGTGAGCAACATGAGTGCAAAGAAGCACCAAGAACACATTGGATTGTTTTGAATCACCTGGTCTAGCAGGGATGGTCCTTTTTCTTCCACAAGCAGGTAGGTGACCCTGCACAGTGAGTGTCTCCATCTCTCCCAGAGCCCCTCACAGCCACTCTGCAAGCTGGGCTGGGTGAACCAGCTCTCTTTTGCTCTGTTCCATCAGCAGAGAGAAGAGGCCAAGTGCTCCAAGCATTAGGCATCTGTGCTGCATTTGAGAAGGATTCACTCTGACAATAGTCTGTGTAAAACTTCTCCACACTCACAGTCCCTGTATCTTGGGTCTTTTACAGGCATGGGGCAAGGTCCTCTACCTGGCAAGAGGGAAGGTTATCCTGCCAACAGTGTATGCAGGAAAATACTTGGTGAATTTTGACAAGGGGCAGATAAGTCCAGAGTAAACCTGTGATTAAAGGCTATCCAAAGCCATCCTTCCACTGCTGAAATAGTCCTATGTCTGTTTGTGAGATCTTTTTTTTTTATCTACTTTTAAACATACTAAAAGCAGGTGAGTTTATAGATAGACGAAAAAAAAACCATGCCGTTTATTACTTTTTATGCTGCTGCTGAAGTGAAAATTTTCCCTCAAACTATTGTGAACTGTGTTCAATTGTGTAAATGATAGTAGTAACAACAACAGCAGTAAGTATTGTTTTAATGGAAACTGAGGTGTTTGTGACACACTTACAGTCTGAGAAGATGGAATGGGGCAGGGCTGGGAGGGTGGCTCAAAATACTGATTCCACTGACTTTATGGGCTGAGATTTCACCCCTGATAGTAAAGTCTGTGTTTTTAAAAAACAGAGGTAACTTCATTTATCTGGGAGCAGGTCTGTGATGTTACTTAACTGCTGAGGACATCCCATGAACCTCACAGCCACCCGTGTTTTGATGGGCAATTTGGAACTGAGGTGAGTGGTGCGGTGGAAATATTTATCTCACCATCTGATTTTAGTCACTCCATCAAGGTGTTTGCAGAATGTAGCTGCTTTGTATAGGATAACAAAAAAGCAAGGGGCTGGCTAATTCAATTAAAAGCAAATAGCTGCAGTCTAGGTACTGACAGCATGTGGGAGGAAGTGGTGCTGTTTCCACTGTGACTGGCAGCGAGCGACTCACAAAAACAAGGTGGTTTGAGGAACACTTGCGTGTTAATGGCATTTCCCTGTTCTGTTTGTCAAGCCAGAGTGGGAATATAGAGTCAGACTTTACTGTTGAATCTGTTCTTTTACCAGAAAAGACAAGGGGCCTCCCTAGGAGGGAACAACGTTGGGCTTCCATGACATAGAGCTTGCCTGCAAAGCCCCCCCCTGTGTGTGGCAGGTACTCAAAGTCTTTGTGGGTGAAACAGAAAAAAATAAAAAAAGACTATGGCTGTGCACAGGGTAGGCTGGAGATGGTGGTTTGTCTGCCAGGAGTGCTGAGTTGCTCTTGCTCTCTTTCTCAGGGCTGTCCCATGGCCTCTTGTCCCTAAAGAAGAAGCTGGGCCATGGCATGGCTGACTCACCTCAGGCCTGTGGCAGCCATGGGCCCAGCAGCCTAGCTGTGGTGTGGGGCTGGAGTGTTTCCAGAAGTGAATCAGACTCTCTGCCTGACGGCTGCATCAGACGTGGTAGCCCAAGAGTGTGTAATAGCATCTTCCTCTGTCTCTGCTGGGTGTGTGTGTGTGTTCATCTTTCCCTCACCATGAAGCTAAAAATGCTGCCTGTAATGGCACTGGGTGCCCTGCTGGGCAGCCTGTAGGTTGCCCATTCCCTTCTGACCATTTGAGATGACATTGTGTAAGAAGAAAAATATTTCTTTATCAAAACTCACTTCAAAAGGACATTGTCCTTAAATAATTAATTCCAGACTCACAGGGGCTTCATCTTTCAGTCAGCATTTCAAGACAGAGATAGAACTGAGATGCAACCCACAGCGGGGCAGTGGCGGTGGCTGGCAGCCCTTGCCCTTCACAGGGGGCTTTGTGTTCCCAGCACATCCTCCTCTGCCTTCCCCAGGGGCTGCATCCCTCTTGCAGGAACCCAGCGGGTACCTCAGGATTGGTTGGAGCATGGGGTTGGATGATGCATGGGATTGTCAGACAGCACAGGCCCAGGGGGAGGAGTGCGATGTGGATGGGAGGGAGCACCAGGCAGCATCCTGAAGCCTGAGCCTTCCTCATCACTTACCTGCAGCAGAGAGGGGTGCTGCGAATGGTAGGCAGCAAACCCCCACACCCCTTGGGCCCCCAAGGGAGCATCACACAGGGGAGTCGAGGCTGCAGTTGCTTCTGCTACACACATGCAGAGCACCGAGTCTGTGTGTGCAAAGGAGGGAGCAGGAGCTTCTTGGCACTGAGATTTGTCCCTTATTTGATGAGGCACTGAGAGAGATCCCACACTGTAGCAGGGATTCCTCCTTTGTGCTCTGACTTACAGCTCTTGCCTTGGTCCAAAAACTAGCACCCCTGACTAGTACCAAATTCCTCACTGTACATCAGGTTCTGCCTTCTAATAGGTCTCATTTGTCCACAAATTCTTAACAGCAAAAATAAAACAAACGTGGATTGCTCGCTTCCCACCCCAGCTAATATATTTTGGCAATTTAAACAGTGGGGAGATGCTCTGGGTTAACCTCTGTCATTTCAAAGATGAATCTTAATGTCTTAAATCTGGAAAAGTTCAGGCTTGAACTAACATTACCTCTAGCCTTCCCTTTGCCCATCTTGATGGGCAACCATGTTGGTTTTGGTGATTTTTTTCTGTCTGTGCCTTGGTTCAAATTAGGCTGCGAAATCTTTGGCACAGTGCATGTGCATTTCTCCATCACTGTGCACCATAGGTCTGAGCTGTGTACAGTGCTACTCTACAAGGACTTGCCATGCTAGGAGAAGGAGACAGAAGATATGTAACAAATGCAATCAAGAAGCAGCAGCAGATCTGCTGGAAATTGGCAGTCATCCCTGCTGGCATATGGGAGAGCACAGCTCCCCCATGAGTCTTTCAGGTGTGCCCAGCTGCCAGCTGCAGGGGCATCACCAGGATACAGTTAGAGGAGGGGCAGAGAGTCTCCTGTATACAACCAGAGTTGCCTTACTACCACTGAAATGAGTGTCCAAATCCCTTGAGATTATTTCATATTAAAAAAAAATCATAACTCGAGGCTGCACTCCAAGTAAAGTTCACAAGAAGGTGTCTATGAGCTGCACGTCTGTACTGTACAGCTTTAGTCTCTCCATGGCTTTTCAGTCTCGTAGTCTCAAACCATGTCCAAAGTTGATACTTTCAGACATTTTTCTGAAATAGTTTCTATAGCCACCCTTGGGAAGGGCTTGAATGAGCTGGGTGCTGCAGAAGAGGGACCAGGAGGGACCAGTTTACTTGCAGGTAAACCCCTGTAGCCATTGACAACCAGCCATACAGAGCCAGCAGCTACTTGACTATATTTACTTATGTAAAAAAACAGTTCCTTTTGTTCTGTGGTTGGCATTAGGAACTTCACACTAGTGATTTTTTTCAAAGGAAGTAGTTGTTTTCTCTTACCCAGTTTAAATGGGGCTACCTGCCTCTCTGGCTTCCACCCCATTTTTAAAATTCTTAACACATCTGCATCCTTGTAATTCAGTACTACTGGCTAAGAGGGTATGGGGCAGTTGCCTTGTCACTCCCAGTGCTGATTTAACTTTGGATTGTGTTTCACAGACAGGAAAAAACCTCCCTGCTGTTTGCATGGCCCTATGACATTTTAAACATTTCTCCAGTCCTACGGGATGTGGAAAGCCCTTGTCCTAGACAAGGGAATGTCCCTGGCCTCACGCTCCCTAGTGCCTCATGGCTCTGTGTCCCTAGCAGTGCCTGTAGCAGTAGCATCATTCTTGGGAACTGAGCTGGATCCCTCACTGAAGAGTGTTCGTGTTTTTTCTTTCTTTGCTTTTATTTTGCCCACTGCCACCACAGGTCTGTCTGCTTTGCCTCTGCTTGTCAATAAGTCAGGGCTACTGGACAGTAATAAAAAGCAACAGTGAGTTTTGTGACATTTGGGGTTTGGTCTTTTTTTTTTTTTCCTTTTTTTTTTTTTTTTTAATTCAGTAAGGGGTGAGGGGAAAGCAAAATTTTATTACGCTTGTTCCTGCTGAAAAAAAAAGCCTCCAACAAACAAGGAAAAATAAAACAAATAGATAAAATAAAATCAAAGAACATCCACTCAAAAGTTTGGACAGTACTTCACACCAGCCAGGAAGTTGGAAATCAGGAGGCAGGCACTGGCCCAGCCCAGTGTTCCCAGTCACCTGCCTGCTCTGTGCCATGCATGGATGCAGGCGGCTCAGCAGAGGCAGTGGGATTTCCAGACACTTTCACTGCCAGAGAAGGATCATCCATAGCAAAGGCTGAGCAAGGGAGGCTTGAACTTGATGGAAGAGAGGCTTAGTGGTGGGGAGGACACCCGTTCACCCCTGCTAAGAGTGGCACTTTCAAGACTCAGCCCTGCTGATGCCATCCCTGCTGCCTGGACGTCTAGGGCTGAGCCTGGTGGCAAGCCCAGCCAAGGTTGGTCATAAAATCATAGAACAGTTTTGGTTGGAAAAGACCTTTAAGGTCATCAAATCCAACTGTTAATTTAGCATACTGCCAAGTCCACCACTAAACTCTGTCCCTAAACACCACATCTACACATCTTCTAAACACCTCCAGGCATGGCAACTCAGACACTTCCCTGGGCAGCCTGTCCCAGGGCTTGACAACACTTTCAGTGAATAATTTTGAGGCCATTTGAGGCACAGCTCGAGGCCATTTCCTCTTGTTCTATTGCTTGTGACTTGGGAGAAGAGACCAACATCCACCTCCCTACGACCTTCTTTCAAGTAGCTGTAGAGAGCAGTAGGGTCTCCCCTCAGCCTCCTTTTCTCCAGGCTGAACAATCCCAGTTCCCTCAGCTGCTCCTGTGCTCTCCTGTCATCCCTGCAGCAGCCCTGCATAGCAGTGCTGGGGAGGCTGAGCTGCCTCAGGGCTTCTCTGTGTCACCCTGAAGCTTCTGAAAACTGATGACTTACTCAGAAGCAGAACTGAGGTGCCACTTGCCTTGACTCCAGCTCTTTTTTGTGTAGTCCCCATTTCTCCTGATTTTACTGCAGCAGTTACTATATGAATCACAGCTCAGAAGTAGTGGGGAGGGGTAGGGGATAACTGAGTGCTGCTGGCCAAGCTGGAGCTGCTAGTTTGCTGCTGGATATGGAGAGTTTTCTCTGTAGGGGCTGTCTCAGAGAGCAGCCTTCATCCACCAGATAGTTGTTGGTGTATGTGTTAATGTTACCTTATATGTTGCTAATGTTACCTTAAATGAAATCTGTGTGTCTTCTTTTTCCTCGGGGATAGACCATTAGCATTTTCATTAGTGTTTTCCTTCCTGATTTTTGTTTGTTTTTTTTCCTTTGCTGTTGTTTCCTTATTTTTTTTTCTTTTTTTTTTTTTTTTTTTTTTTTCCTTTTTTTTTCTTGCAGCATAGCCAAGCTATGAAATGAGGAGTTTCTCTGCAATTTAGGACAATGTGGAGCTTTTGTGATATATGCTTGGATTAGCTTCCAGCCTTTCCAAGGGAGGTGCCTGGTGTCACCCCAAGAAGCACATCATTAGCTCAAAACCCACTCTCAAAGGGAAGGAGAGAGAGCAATGGTGGTTTGACCTTACCTTCAGGCACCTTGAAGTTGGAGGTGGCACCAGGCTGCTTTCAGTTTGTCTGTAACTCACAAGATCCTCAGACCCATCAACCAAATGTCTCGAGGAACCTCGGTGTTCCTGTTACCCTTTTCCCAGCTAGCCCCATCAGTCAGAGCTGCATTTACTTCATGTATTCCCAAACTGATGAAGCCTCTGCTTATGACAGAAATTCAAAACACACATAAATAGGAGCCAATTTCTTTGTCTCTTGGCATACTTACAAAGCTATGGCAACGTAAACAGAGATTTGTAACAGCCAGAAGAGACATGACTGGAGCTGCATGAAGAGTTTTCCTAGGAAAGATTCATACAGGCATGAGTCTTTGGGCCACATTGTGGCCCAAGCAATGTCAAACAGAAATGGCTCTTTTTAAACATTGGGGCTGCCCTACTCAGAGGGCATTGGGGCATTTAAAAGTGAGCAACATCTTTCCATATTGGTCACTTTAAGGAATTTACCTGTTTTTCTTTTTCCAGAAGTACTGTGTAACTTCTGAAAAGGCAACTTGTCTCTCTGAAGTTTCCCACTGCTATTAATAAAAAGCATTGCATGATCAACACACACACACACACAAACCGGGTCATCTTCATGCTGGAGTCAATATCAAAACAGATCCAGAAGCCCCAAAACCAACACAAACCCTCAGAAACATAGAGGTTTGACTTCACCTTCAGTGATGTTGAACGTGAGACCATCAAACAAGGACTTTCAGAAATGTGGGAGCTCAGATTTTATAAATGCTCTCCTCTTCATTACTGTCTAGACACCAAACCAAAATGATGCTTCCTGGTATAGCAGCATTTAATAAGAGACATTTCTTGTCCTCAGGAGCTTCTTCTCTAAATCAATGGGGCAAGAAGCAGGAGAATGGAAGCACTACTAACTACATCTCTCTTCTACTGCTATCTTTGAAAAAATAACACAAAGAGAGGTGGTAACTAAAAGATCAAAGTTTTGAAAATTAAAAGGACACAAGAAAATAGGCAAAAAATGTCCCAGCCCATGGATAGCATTCTTTTTGAATGGAATCATATACCTAGAAGTGCTGGAAATCACACCAGGGATCTGTATAGAGTATAGAAAGTTCTCGTGCCCTGTGATTCAGAGGTGCTGGTCACCACTGTGTCTCTGTCTGAAGTACTGGGTGTTCAGCTTGTGAAAAAGTCAACTTTTTATTTACAAACCCACTCATCATTTACAAGTCCTGTTATTTACAAAGCCTGTTGATGAGAGTGCCTTGGGCTCTCATATGTAGTGTCTTTAATCACAAAAGTTTCAGACTCTTTATTTCCTTCAGCCTTGTTTTTCTTTTTTTTTTTTTTTTTTTTTTAACTTATTTTGCATTTCACATACAATATTGTGCAGACAGAGGGAAAAATGATAAAAGCTACCTAACCAAAGGTTAAGAAATATTGGCACTGGTCTCTGCTGTGTTGTGTTTCATGCCTGGCTGTATAGTTCCCTCAGCTTAAGAAGATGGAAAGGGAACGGAGAGCAAACTCAAGCAACAGAATGTGATTATATTATGTCTGATCCTTTGGTTCTAGCCTGCTGCTGCAGCATTGCTGTCCTCATCATTAGTCCTCACCCAGTATGTCCCCACACACTCCAGGTACCTGTTCCTCTGCTTCTCTTTGACTCCTCCTGGATCTTGTTCTTTCTCCTAGTTTCTCTCTGCTGTTGGTCCGAGGCTCCTTTGATACCACTCTCACACTCCCCATCACCAGTACCAGCAAGCTGGTGATCAGATGGAGAGCCATTTCCTTCACTGCTTTCCACTTCCGCTTCCCTGCCCCATCACCATCAGCTCTAAGGCACAATTTCTTCCTCTACCTTTCATCTCTAGACCCACCCCAAGCTGTCTCTGCCCTTGCTTCCACCTCCATCTCCTTTTGCTTCGCCATGGGCAGTGCAAGGGCTCAGGTTGCTGCTGCCTGGCATCATCAGGGATGGTGGCAGTGGGACCTTCCTCCCTGGAGAGACCACATCTGGGAGACCCCCTGGGCTGCAACATTGGGTTTCATGCAGTGTGGCTCAGTTGCAAACCTCAGGGGGTTCATGGGGAGCTGTAAAACTGGCATAAAGCTAGGGAGAACTTTTTTTTAGCTGTCCAGCTTTAGTGAGCACTTGTGAGCAAGATGATTTATGTCTTCAGATGCTTATAATGGCAAAATTTGGATGGAATTTTTTTTGCAGGCAAGCAGCGCATTCCTGACACACAAGCCAAAATCCTGCCACATTTCAAGTCCTTTTTCCAAAGCCTGAGGGCTTAAAGAAAAGGTCACCCATTTTCTTGAAGCATGGGGGGAGGGGATGGGGAGGGTGAAGGGTCTATTTTCTTCTAGCTAAATGATCAACAACCATTTCACATTTCTAGGCAGAGAAAATGTACTGGGGCAGACTCCAACCTGGGATCTTTTAGCCCAAATGGCTGTCATTTGACAAAATTACAAGCAACAGTAATTAGGAAGCAACAGGCAACTGCTGGATTTTCTGGTGCTCTATTGTAACATGATTTTTACACTTTTCAAAGAATGAAAGGTACTGTAGAGGTATTGTATTTGCTATGGTTGGGAAGAAGTAGCCCTCCGCTTTTCTCCCCCCCCTGCCCCCACCTCCTCTTTTTTTTTTTTTTTTTTTTTTTTTTTTTTTTTTTTTTTCTAAAGGAAAGTGTTTTACAAATGAAAAATGAGGTTTCCTGAAATGAAATGAAAGGCTTTTATTCTGAGCTGGCTTCCATGAAATGTATTTGACAGCCTCCTATCCTTACCTCTGAGCTTGCTGTGGAGTGACAAGTGCTGGTCCTGTCTGCATTGGTTTGGCTGAGTGAGTGTCTGGACCGGGTAAAGTCCTGGTGGGGCACCTGAAGAGGCACTGGGCAGCCCAGGGCAAGGCTGAGCATCATGCTCTTTGTTGCCTGCCCCCACCTTCAGGGTGCAATCCCACCATCACACCCTCACACTGGGGAAAACCTTGGACACCTGAGCAGCACTTCCCTCCCCACCTGGGCTCCAAAGGGTTCAGTTTCCCTGGACTGCTCAGCAGGGCACTTGCCCTGGGGGATGCTGGTTAGCACTCCCTGATGCTTTCTGGCTCATCTTCACAGCTTTCCTCCAGGTCTTTTCTCTCTCTCTTCCACTTGGTGTCCTAGTCTCCCTTTTCCTCTCCATTGCTACCGCGTGGAAGCAGCCGGGATTTGCAGTATGTCCCAACCCCATGGAATAAGAAAGCAAAAGCACCTCCAGAAATGAAGCCTGACCTGCACAGTGCCCATGGGCAAGTGACAGAGAGAGGAAGTCACTGTTGGTGACTGTGGGCCAAAGTAACCACAACTAGGAACAGCTGATAGACTTGTCAGGATCTGGCATGGGAATGGGACCAGCCCAGTACGCTTAGCTGTACTTGGTCATACAGTGAGCACCAGAACTCATCCCCACAAGGAAATAGTGGTGTGACTGTACATGAAAAACTCTTACATGAGATGGCAATGTACAGCTGCAGCCCAGAAAGCCAATGGCATCCTGAGCTGCACCAAAAGAATTGTGGCCGGCAGGTTCTCCCCTCCTCTACTCCATCTTGTGAGACCCCAGTGGGACTCCTGTGTTCGGTTCTGGAGTCCCAAACATGAGAAGGATGTGGAACTGTTGGAGTGAGTCCAAGGGAGGAACATGAAGCCTATGAAGACAGGATGAGGGAGTTTGGGTTGTTCAGGCTGGAGAAGAGAAAGCTCCAGATAGACGTTATAGTGGTCTTCCAGTACCTGAAGGGGGTTTAGAGGAAAGCTGGTCAGGGACTTCTTACAAGGTCATGTGTGACAGCACAAGGGGTAATAGCAGTAAACTGATGAGGGGAGATTTAGGTTAGATATTAGGATGAGATTCTACTCTGGGAAGGTGGTGAGACAATGGCCCAAGTTGCTCAGTGAACTTGTGGCTGCTTCCTCCCTGGAAGTGCTCAAGGCCAGGCTGGATAGAGCTTTGTGCAACCCAGCCTAGTGAGAGGTATCCCTGCCCATGCAGGGGGGTTGGAACTAGGGGATCTTTAAGGTTTCTTCCTAGAAAAACCATTGTAGTATTCTATACATGCAGTTCTTTGCATAGGTTAGGTTAATACTCTAATTAGTACGTGAGCACAGGAGGAAAAACTCGTAGCTGTCCTCTCTCTAATTTCAACCTGTGGACTCTCTGCACAAAGTATTGTTGAGGCAATAGTTCAGCAGAAAAGTTAAAAATCTGGTAAATCAACACCTTTCCCCTTTTGTCCATAACGTTAATGGGAAAAGCAGATGAAAAGCCATCTTGATGCAATCTTGTGCAGACATTAAGAACTGCAGTGATGTTGTAGTGAAATTCTCCACCAGGTACCTGTAAAGCAGGAGAACTTACTCTGCCTCACACTCAGGAAGGCATCATGCTTTTCAGAGCCATCTTCCCCTGAGCTTTCATCCTGTGGGGCAAACTTAAAAGGAAAAGAGTGTGTTTGTATCTGTGAGTTGGGATAGACATACCAGAGGACAGATCTGAGAAGATGAGCCTCTGTTTGCTGTTAGATACCTCCTGCCAGCATGGCTGCTGCTGCACATCCTATTCTTTCCCAGGGTCAGAATGGCACAATTTCTTATGTCAAATAGCAGATCTCATAAAATGGATTCCCTTCTGCTGGAGAGAAAATCTTTGTTAAGAAGTTAAGAGTGAAATAATATATTGGTGAGAAGCACAAATTTTAAAAAGAAGACATAGGCACTGAAAAATGCTCCTCAAGTAACCACCCCCTCCAATAAATCAAATACATAAATAATCCCTCCCCAATAGAAGTCTGACCAAAGCAAACTGGAAACAAAAGAAACACAAAATCCAAATGGACAGGGCAGCCACAGAACTCTGACAAAAAGACAGAAACTGGGTTTCAGTGGAGCATGGTGAATTGAGTAATTGAAAACTCAAACAAAATGTAGATATGGGAAGTGGGAAAAAACAAAAACAAAAAACAAAAAAACAAAAAAGCCCCACAAGCCCAAGCCAAAGAACAGAGGGAAATAAGTGCCTGGGGTATCATTCCAGAAAGCCTAACTTTTTGTGGTGTGAAAAGTCACTTCAGAGGATGCTCCATCAGCCCTGTATGGCTTTGTTCCCCCCCCTGCTCTCTGCAGAGCGATAAAAGCACAGGAAGGATGTTCAATGGCAGATTGGCCATCAGCCACTTTCAAGGAGTCATTTAGTGAGATTCACTCATTCTTGTATAAGCTGAAGCAAACAAACAAAAAAAAAAAAAAGAACATCTGTAAAGCAATCAGACTGATCTTGCAAACACTTCATCTTGGACCTAGCTGATGGGAAATACTTTGTTATAGAGAATGTGACATTATGAACACCACCCAGCAAGCCTCAAACACCTATTTCCAGATAAGTGTTTACTACTGGTCAGGGCTGACCATATTGTGTGCAGGTCTGATTACTACAGTCCTTAGTGTTGTATTGATTTTACTTTCCTTTAAACATGGGTGCATATGGAGGGGGAAGGGCTGGACTCATCCTTCATTTCTGTAGCACACTGGAGCTGTCATGCTTAGACCAAAATCTGAGCTGTTCAACCCCAAGTGGTCTGATAAAAGAGGATTCCCAGAAAGGCTCACCACACTTAACAGTGAATGTTTATCACTTACTATCCTTAGTAAAAGCTAGCTAGTCAGACACAGAATCACAAAAGACAAAAATAACCCACAGTGTATCTAGAGTTATTTGAGTGATAAGCTTCTTCCAGAAAAGTTGAGAAAGCTTTTGAAGCTTTTAATTTTTCATGAATGGGTTTGTTTGGCTATGGATCTTTCTTCCTTTTGTCTTCCTTTTCTTTCTTTCTTTTCCTTTTAAACCCACCTCATGGATGAAACCCGACCCAGTTCACTGCTGGCAGAACACACCTTGGAGAGTGAGGTTTTCTGGGTAGAGCAGAGTCCCAGGGCTTTGCATCCCTGCCTGCAATCCCTGCTGCTGGCACTGAGTCCCCTTCCCACTCCTCTGTTCTTCCAGGGGAGACTGTGGCATACCTGGTGGAACAGCTCTGCTACTTCAGCTGGCAAGCACCAGGCAGGTGATTTTTGGGACTGTGGAAGCCAATGGGTGGAGTCCATTGGTTTTCACAGGTCCTGGTGGTCATCCCAGCAAAAAGACATCAGGAGTGAGAGATCAAAGGCCCCAGGGTGCTACTGGAAGCTATGTTGGATTTGCAAATTTAGTTTTCAGTATGCTCCTGCATTGCGTGGGGCTGTTGCTAAGAGCAATGCTGCCTTCACTGAAGTGTCAAGGGCTTGTTCTGTGTTAGCCAAACAGGAATATCTCAACTTTGCTCAAGGACTTTTTGTGTCTGTGGTTCATGTCTGTGGCATCAATGCCCATGGCTGATCTCACACCAGGAGGGGAGCCTTGGGCATTTTGTTCTACCTCAAGCAGGGCTGCTCTCAGCCCATCCAGCTCTGGACCACCTGTTCCTCATCTCTGATCCCTGCCTTCTTCCTTGCACCAAACCTTTTGGCCTTCTGGACACCATCTGCTCAGCAATCTGTTGCAATTTATGATTAATTCAAGACAAGGGTGGGAGGCCCGGGCTGGGCTGGTGATGCAGAAGTCTCACACTCCTCAGAGCCATGTCCTGAAGCATTGTGTCCAACTTTCCAATGCCTCAGAGCCATGTCCTGAAGCATTGTGTCCAACTTTCCAATGCCTCAGTCCCACAGCAGACCCCATTCCTAACACCTTAAGGAAAACACCTTAACAAGGTGTCTTAGCAGCATACAAGATGAATGTAGAGGCACCTATGTGAGTTGTTAGAAGTCAGAAGTTAATCTTTAAACATTCCTTAGCTGCAACACTTAAGCAGTCTTCAAAACTTAAATGTGGATCGTTCCCTGTCCTGACTTCTCCCATTAAGCACTTTGCTCCTTCTTTGTGAACAAAGAAATCTTGAAGTCCTTCTTGCACATGTAAGCCTTCCCCCAGTGCAACCTATGGCAGAGCAGCTACGTGACTGCAAAAGGCAAGGGAGGACACAAAACCAGAGACCCTCATACCAGAGGTATAACCTACCCAGGCTACTGTCTTGAAGCCCCAGGCTGCAGCACCAAAGTGGAGCTCCTGGCTCTAGGAGGACACAGGAGAAGTTCAGCTATAGGACAACAGTTGTGATTCGGGTGTGAGGAGGATGCCTGTAGCTAATTGACAACACTCAAGTGCTGGCAGCTGCCAGCAGGTACAGACACCTTCTGCAAATGCAACAGCAACCACACAAGTGCCTACCATGTTTAGGAGTTGCAGGTACAGGTAAGAAGATTTAGTGTAGCACTCCTGCTCTTCAGCTGCTGTTTTTTGCCAACATCACATCTTAGGTGCCAAAATCTGCTTGTGGCAAATGGCATATAAATTATGGGGTTGATGTTGGAAGAGTAAATACACAGTTCTAATGTGCTATGAAAATTAATGTCCCCAAGGACATCAGGAGGCTGGACTGAAGTATGATAGGATTAACACAGTTCAGATGGGTCAGTGGAGCCAGTGCTCTCGGGAGAAAAAAATACATACACAAGGCCCTGAGGGAGTGGAGTTTATCAAGGTTCAAAAGATTTGACATACACTGATGTGGGAAGCTCAGAAAAACTGTGTATTTTGCTCATGAACTAATCCATGAACTGCCTGGGTTTCTGAAGTGGCTGATTATGTGAGCATAAGCAATTATGTGAGCTAAAAATCAGCATTCCTGATTGGCACAACACTTAAGTAATTGCCCCAGAAGGATCACCTGGGCAATGCTGGTGCACAAGGGTAAAAAGTGCCAGTGAAAACCATCTTCTCTAGGGATTGTACCAGGATTGTGTTGTGTTGTTGGCTTTGGAAGTATCAAAATACAGACTAGATTTCACTTTTGTGAGACAGAAAATTTTGCTGTGGTTTATTTTATTCAGTTTTGCAGCACTTTAATTATTCCAGAATAACATCTCACCTTCTGCACTGAGCCATCACCATCTCTTGCTCCCTAGAATCAGTGAGCAGAGATGTCTGAAGAGACACAGATGGGGATTCCCTTCCCTGTGCAGGCTGTACGAAAGGGGATTTCAACAGGTGTCTAGCAAGGTTTTTTACTCTAGCAGTTCAGAGCTCTCTGTTCTCCATTTATTTTCAAGTTTATGTCTGCCCATATTTATACCAGGTTCTAAAAATAAGTAGCACCGTTAACATTTTGAATTTTAATTATCTACTGATTGTCTAGAAAGATACGCTGGAAGGGGAAGCCCCTTTGCAAACAGAAGTACAATGTGCAAAATTTATCAGAAAAAATGAGTAATGATAAATGAGGAAGACTCTCATTTTGCTAATTTTACGTGATAAATTATCTGATTTGACATTCTATGCTAAAAAAAATCTGCTTATGAACCAAGAAAAGTGAGGGACATACCCTACTTGGTTGAAGCCAAATCTGTGGCCACAAAAATTTCGTATTAGCACAGCAAGAACATGAAACCCCATCACCAAAAAGAAGACTCTCGTGGTTGTCCTTTGATCACCATACATCTAGAAATAGGTAGGGGTGTTGGGCTTCCAGTTCGAGTATGCAGAGCCTCCTGGTTTTCTACAGTCACATCACCACTGCATTAATTTCACTGCACAGGTGGTGTCAGTGCACAGAAGTGCTACACAAAGTTGTCTGTCTCCCTACCTATATCCCTAAGCCCATTTGAAGAAGATAGGAAAAGATAATTCTTAATCCTTAACTTGTATTTAAAGCATTTTTAATGAGCTATACTAAATTTTATTTGGGTGCTTTTGGCTGTGACTGGCAATGAACTTTTAATACTAAAGTTTCAGAAGAAAGAGGAGAAAGGGTGCCAAAACAGGCTATAAAATGAAGCATGTGTTAATAGCATCTGTTACAAATAAGGCTGGATTCCACTTTCCATTGTCTTGCTCCTTTTTCCTCAAGTTGTTTAAATGTTCCAATTCAAAAGGAATTTGGCTGAAGATTTCTCTTACTTGGTCCTGACCTCAAGGAGGGCTACTTGCAGAAGATCTGTACAAACTTACACGCCTTTAAATAGTGAGAAAAGAGGATCACAGATGTATTCTTGGATGTTCAGAATAGAAAAATTGAGGTGCAATAAGGGAGGACTTCTCCAATAAATAAATCAGGGAAGATCTGTTACTGCTGCTACTCCAAAAGCAAGTTTCCCTCACTGTGCAATGATAAATGTTGCAAACTGTGCCATTTCAATTACTCACTGACATACATTATTTCAAAGGACTTCAAGGGTGCATTGATGACTTTTCAAATGAAAGCCCCTTAAGATGTCAAGTGATACTGAAAGAAGTATATAATTTACATAATAAACACCTTGTTCTGAAATAAATGTACCATTTTGGACATCCTTCCTAAGTATATTCATTACAGACAAGCTTTTAGAGCTCTCAAGCTCAAAACAGCAGAAAGAGAAAGGGAGCTGAATCACAGTCTCCTCTTTCACCTATGGGAGCACTATATAAAACTAGAACTTAAAAAAGGTGGGAACTGAAAGGCTATCATGTTCCCCAGTGAAACTGTGTTCCCTGTTATTCCCAGTTTGCTCTTTTATTTCATGCCAAAAAAAGACCTATAGTAGGTACTGCAAAGTCAGAAAACAAGCTGTCAACCACAGGAAGCCAAAATACTCTTAACACATAAAACAGCTCACGCAAAATTATTTTTGCTTGTAATTAATCACCTAGCATTTTTTTATGGCTTTCTTTAACAATGTTAGAAGAAAGAACGCCATGTGCTTCTAGAAGCACACGGCTGCAGAAACAGCCTTAACTCTACAAACATCATCATGTGTGCAGAGTTAAAGGTAACATCTAATACAGAACAGGAAAACTGCTCATCAAACATAGCAGGTAAACTGAATCATCTCTTTACTGATATATATGGAGAGGCTGGAAAATAACTAGGTATAAGGCCAAGTGCAAGGTTCTGCACCCGAAAGAGGGCGATTCCAAGCACAAATGCAGGCTGGGAAGAGAATGGATCGAGAGCAGCACTGAGAAAAAGGACTTGGGGTTGTCGGAAATGTGCACTTGCAGCCCAGAAAGCCAACCCTATCCTGGGCTGCACCAAAAGAAGCGTGGCCAGCAGGTCAAGGGAGGTGGTTCTGCCCCTCCACTCTGTTCTTGTAGAGCCCAGCTGGGGTACTGTGTCCAGTTCTGGAGTCCCCAGCACATGAAGGACCTGGAGTTGTCAGTGACTGTAGAGGAGAGCCACAAGGATGATCCCGAAGGCTGGAGCCCCTTTCCTATGAAGACAAGATGAGAGAGTTTGGGTTGTTCAGGCTGGAAAAGAGAAGTCTCCAGCCAGACCTTACAGTGGCCTTTACCTGAAGTGGGCCTACAAGAAAACTGGGCAGGGACTTTTTATAAGGATGTGTAGTGATGGGACAAGGGGTAATGGTTTTAAAGAGGAGAAGGGGAGATTCAGGTTAGACATTAGGAAGAAATTCTTTAGTGTGAGGGTGGTGAGACACTGGCACAGGTTGCCCAGGGAGGCTGTGGCTGCCCCCTCCCTGGAAGTGTTCAAGGCCAGGTCGGATGGGGCTTGGAGCAACCTGGGCTGGTGGGAGGTGTCCCTGCCCATGCAGGGGGTTGGAAATAGATGATCTTTAAGGTCCCTTCCAACCCAAACCATTCTACAATTCTGTGATGATAGAGCAGGATTTTTTATCTGTTTTCCTTTGTATACCCAGTAGATTCTCTCCTACAAATCTCAACAAATTTACAAGTTACAATGAATTTTATTTTTATTTTTTGAATAATTGTTGTCACCCAGAGCTTTGCCATGTACATGGTCAGACCAGAAATGCCAATAGACCCAAGGACCAAAGTCCTATTTGAAGTCTACCATCACATTTAACAAATTTTCAAGTATTTCAGACTACCTGGAAGCCTTATGTATTTTAAACTGAAGCAGAATCATAAAAGCAGTAACAAAGTTCATTTGTCTTCCAGCCCCACGCTCTGTAAGGTACTGCACTAGTTTCAATGACTCTGTCCCATCTGCACCTCTCTGCTTACCAGTACAGCCACAGAACTGTGTTATTACTTCAGAAACATTTTCTTAGTTCTGGATGGCAAAAGGCTGTCTGGGTAGGAAGCAAAAAAAAAAAAAAAAAAAAACCCAAACAAAAAAAATTCTCCCCCTCAACAGCTCTGCAGCACTCAGAGCATGGATTTCTTGTTTCCTTCTCTGGTGCCAACATTAAACTGGTTGGAGCTCTGGACATTTTAATGCAAGTATATGAATATCCAATGGGTTTAGCCCATGGAATACAACTTCCCTGATGCTCAAGACGTTCACATGGGTACATGTGACTTTGTACTCTGTCGTTTCTCTTTGAAGGAGATCTGAGCAACTGCGTTCCTGCGCAGTCATGTGCTTGAAATTCAGCACATGCGTGAAACTTGGCAGGGATGTGGTTCCTTTTTATATTTTGAAACTTTGTAAATGGCTTTTTAAAAGCTACAGGAAGGTGTTTAACTTTGACAACAAAGTGCTGTAAGTATGTATCATGAAAGTATTTTCTAAAGAATATAAGTTTTAAAAAGAAAAATTTCATGGGTAACAAAGGCAGGATTTCTTCATTGTTTCCTGCTTCTTATTTGATCTATTTTATTAACATTCAGACACATGATTTTTCCCTATTTTTTTCCCCACCCTTTTACCTATGGATTTAAACACTTTTTTTCTGTGCTCACACCCCTTCCCTGCTTCATTACATTGACATAGCATTTGCTTTTTAATACTTCTTTGATTACCTCCTAAACTATTCATGACTAATCAAAATAAATACTCAAAATACAGCACAAGAAGAATGCTTCAACATCCCCAGAACAGCTCAACACAGCACATTTACAGTTGAATTTCATGTAAGTCTTTACCTCATTTTATAAAGATATATTTTACAGATTTATTGTTTCCTAAATTCTTCTCTTAAATGAGAAATAAAGCTCTCCAGGTTTTTATTTGTGTCAATTTTTTCCCAGTCTAAATTTATTTTAGATTTTTCTAGAGGTTCCAGGTTCATGTAAAAATCAGTTTATGTTCTATTCTACTGTTTGTAGCACTTACCTTTCCTTTAAATGTCAGAACCTTTCACTTCTGTTATGTTGATTTCCTTGCTGCCTCTCTTGTCTCTGCAAGCCCTAACTGATTGTGTGTTTTGGTGTGGTCACCCCAATCTTTTTCTACTTCCAATAATATTTTTTAAAACCTCACTGTGTCTTAGAAGTTTTTTGTGTGTTTAGTTTTTTGTTTTTTTTTTCAAAAACCACACTGGCCACTTCTTGTTTTTTGTTATCTTTTCAGAGGAACTGCAGCCTCCTGTACATTGGCTATGAAGCCTCAGCAGTCCCAACTTTCCTTCCATGCAGAGATTCCAGTGCACCCTGCATGATGCTCAGAGACTTCCTTTGTTCCACCAAGTGGATTTGTTGAAATCCAGTGCTCTGACTTAACTCTGAGCATTTCTTTCATATCAGGTTGAATTCAAGGAATATTTTGATATTATTTGCTTGTTTGCTGTCAATGACATTTCTAAAGTGTTGCTTCAGAAAGGCAACTAAACACAAATATCTGACTGCAGGTTTTCAAGACAAGTGACAAGCTGTTGTAACAGAAGATGAGTAAGAAAATGGTGTTAGAATGAAGCGATGCTTACGACCATATTTCTTAATATTTTATTATTATGACATGAAATCCTTAACAGATTTAACATTTCAGCTAATGCCAGCAGCTGAGACTACAACCAGATTGGAATGCATAACATTTAACAAAACAACATTACTTCAGGTGTTTAACAATTCTCCCTGAAAGCCAATAATGATGCTTTATTTGGAGTTTCAAACTTCCATTCAACACGCTGTAACTACTTACATAATTTTTTAGCGAGTAAATAACACGTGCATCAAATTGTTTCTTCAGTAATTCCTACTATAGGAACTGTATGCTGTATTTTTAAAGCATGTAGCTGGACTGGCAGAAGAAAACAATTGACATTAAAAAATTGTTTGAAAACTCTGTGCACTGTTTCTGAGAAGTCCCAGTCAAAATGACTGTAAATATAGAAAGAATACATTATTACTGCATGATTTGCTTGCGAGTCATGTTCTCAGTTATAAAATTAAACCTGCCTCTCGTCCCACAAAAGACCAACCTTCAAATAGTTGCTCTCTGTTACTGCTTCCTGCACCTCCTATGAAGCCCCTAAATGAATCAGTGTCAAACATTCCCTGCTGAGAAGACAATTATTGAGCTTTGTGTCATTACATCCCAATGGCAGCAAAACTGTTTTTTCCTTCTTAATCCCTATTCCCCTCTAAACAAACGCAATAAGTGGTGGTGAAAAGAGAACTGACTAACAAGAGTGAAGGGGAAGACAGTGATAGTAATCCCATAAGAACAAGAAAAGAGGAGTAAGAAGGAAGCAGCAAGCCCAGTGACATATTGCACTCCTCCTTACTTCTGTGTGAGAGGTGGTTAACTATTCCACTACTCAAAGAATTTTTTACTCAGCCATTTAAAAAACCCCTGAAATTGTAGCTAATAACAGAAAAAAAGTGATAATTTTTAAATGCAAAAGAAGCAGTATCTTTCTCAGACTGTATCTGAGCACTTATTAGTTAGCTGTATGTAATAATATTTACGAGATTCTACTCAACAGTTTACAGAAGTTGAGTCTTCCAGTCACTTACATCATCTACATTTCCACATCTAGAAAGTAACTGATACACTGAACAACGTGAGCAATACTCAAATTTTATGTGACATTTAGTAAAAAATACATTTAAATATATTTTTAACAAATTAAACACATCGGAGCACATTAATGAATATTTCTTCAGGAACACAGAGCCAAGAAAAGTGTATGTAAATAAAATTGGCTTGCTCCCCTCCACAGAATGAATTACAATAGACAAAAAACAATTTAATCACGATATTTATGGCCGCAAGTCTCACTCAGCAGGATACCCCATACCATTACTCAGAGAGTTGTATCTCATAATTTCTCCTTCAGTCAAATTTCTTTTGTTTTCTGCAAATTTTTCAAAGGAACTGAAGAAGTACAGAAAAAATGGGTGACATTTAGGCACATTTGTCTTTTGAGTTGCCAGCATTGTGTTGTTGTCTATGTCTTCATCATTGGTGATGAAGAAGCTTGAAAACAGGTCAGCTGCAAGTGCATGCTGCTTTTAAATTTGTTCAATAGTTCTTCTAGCAACCTGTAAAAGGAAAACAGTTACAACTTTGGCAGATTTTGAAAAGGGAGCAGTTACCAAAAGTTTTGGCCATTCTGCCTCTGACTTCCAAATACATTGTCTGCTTAAATAAAAGGTTTAAAGTTGGATTTCTTCGAATACCTTACTACTATAGATATTTAGAACCATACCAATGTGTCAGGATGACCTGTGGCCAGAGGAGGATTTAGTCACTGAGATTTTATCAAGGTGCTAAAATAGCCTTTCATATGTCTTTCCTTCCAGATAAAGATCATCTTCTTGAGAGAAAAATATTCGCAAAACACAATGGCAAAAGGACTGGTAGAGAGTGTAATGAAACACTTCTGTAAACAAAAGCCAGAAATTGTGTACCATAAAACCAGTATCCCTTTTCAAGGCTATGGCCTTTTGTGTGCAGAAAATTTCAGTTCTCAGACTTGTCTTTTATAGGTACTTTGTTGATTTCTCTTCAGATTTCTCTTCAGTATCATGCCTGAAAGATCAGAGATGGTATAACTATTCCCAGAGAAACATTAATTCACGGGCAACCATGGGTGGTTTTGTCCTTCCAGGATAACAAACTATAACTATAATTTTTGAGCATAACTATGGTTTGTTTACACCTATATAGCTGCCAAGAAGGTAGCTGCTGTAACAATTAGCATTTATTATAATCTACAAACTACAGGTGTAGGGCCAACAGTGCTGACACCTTTGTTGTAGGAGATACTCATTTTAAAAGTGGAGTTGCATTGAGTCTTCCCTGTGTGTTTTATTTTCTCCATGTTCTAGGGAAGAATGTGTTCCCAAACCTCTTGCTCTATTTCAAAAATAGGCTAGATAGGGCAGACATGTATCAGCTCAACTCTTTAGTAAGCTGTGATCATTGGAGAGCCAGTAACAAAAGAAATTATACTGCATGTTAAAAAATCCAAACAAACAGCCTTAAGAACAACAGCTTCAACCAAAGAATCAGTATCTGCTTCCTCAGAAGGTCCTCTTGAAGGTGACTATGGCCACTTCTAATACTTAATATTATAGTAATGGCTGTGAATGGACAGAAATTAACAGTTCAAATCAGTGCACAGATGTGTGAGTTTTTCCACGAATATGTGTAGATTACTGTGAGCTGCTTGGAATGAAGATGATTATTGTGTAATGACCTGGGAAACAGAACGAGTTTTGCATAGTCTAGGGCTCAGAATTCTGAGGCAGGTGTAAAAATGATGCAGTTTTTGATTCTCAACTCTTCCATGAAGCTCAAATGCTTGTGACTAAGTGAAAAAAAAATAATGCTACAGGTGTTTTGGAAAGTCTGAGTTGAAAGAACTCCCCTTACTCAAAACTGGTTGCTATTTTTAACAAAGCATAAGAGCTAAGCAAGGCAAGGAGGTATCTCGAGACTTATTATGGCTACTGATGAGCAGGTTTTAGAGACAGGACATCTGGAAGAAGGCAGAGTCAGCAGACCACAGGCCATACAAATAGTATCTTTCTGCATCTAGAAAATATTCTGAATTTTGTCTGTTAAGTACACAAACTGCTTTGATGCAGTTCAGTTCCTGAAGGTACCACAGTATCAATCTCAAGTTCAAAACATCTGTACTTTCACTAAATATACTCATTACAAATCCACCCATGTTTTACTACACACTATTGAGCTATGCTTGTAAAGCAGACTACAGATATTAGGTTGGATGCAGAAAAGCAGCTTGGTTGTCAGAGGTTGCTATGGTGGGGAAGGAGAAGCCCAAAACTCCTCTCTTGATTTTAATAAAGAACCACAGACCCTTCTTGGTTTTGAAATGAAACAGGCTAGTTTTGAGAGTTCCCCATATATCAACTGGCAAAACAATGGACCTCAGGGAAACTTTAGAATTAAGAAAGCAGACTAAATCACAAAATAAATACAAAGTTACAATGAACTGATAAGACTAGGATGGGCTAGAGGGATATGCCACAAAGCCCTTGTCTCATCTGTATAACTTAATGGGCCATGATGAATGAGGACTTATTCTTAACTGTCCAAAGAGACTTCTGGTCTTAATTCAGAACGGTCAAATACAGTGAACATTAACCCACTTAATACAAAGTTCTGATACAAGAGCAAAAAGCAGTGGCTCCAAAGATGAGAAAGGAGATCAGAAAGTTCATTGTACTCACTTTTTGTCAGTTCCACTTGAGAGCTGAGGCAAGGCTTCCAAAGCTTGCTTAAAGCTTGAGCTGCAAGGAAACCAAAAATGCTCACATTCCACTGGTACAAGTTCCAGCATTCACAGTTTCTCTCTATAAACCCCATGAGATATATTTTATCCATTCTTACATGAATAAATTAAAATATTAACTTGACATCTGAAATTCATGTGCAAATTGAAGATAAAGTGGTCATGTATTTAAGCAGGTCTCTTGACACTCCTAGTGCAATGTATGCCATGTGTCAACAGGAAATATTAAATGTGCAGCTGATTTAAGACTGTGCCTGACATCCTGGACTCTTCTAAAATGAGACAGTTGCCAGCACGTCTTCTGACTCAAACTAAGTGACCATCAGAGTAAAAAGGACAGCTAAAACTTTTATTTTAGCTTTATGTGCTCAGTAGACAGGTCACTCACTGCATTCTTCTCTACAGAAGGGACCTACAAACAGAATTACAGGAGGTTTGTATTGGGGTAATGCAGATTAGTAGAATAATCTAGGTTGGAAGGGACCTGTGGAGATGTTCAGGGTCCAACACCCCTTTCAAAAAAGGGTCAACTTTAAGGTTAGTAGAGGTTTCTTGGGGCATTATCCAGTCAAATTTTGAGTAATTCCAAGGATAGTGTTTTCACTCCTCTCTGGGCACCATGTGTGGAAGACAAGTGCAGGAAATGTTGCAGGACCTTCACAGATAGGTACAATTTTCTTATCAGAAGATTAATATGCTGACTTGTGTCACTACTACTAGTGACAAAACCAGGAGTATAAAGGCATCAATGAAGCTCCAGCTTCCAGGGTCCACTATGTTGATCAGAGGCAACACCTCCTCCATTTTAACCAATTTGAGCCAGTACCATTTAGAGGTCTTCATCACTACTAGATACAGGGAAGCAAATCTTTCAAAATGGAATGCAGTGACATCATAGAACATCATCTGTGACACTACAAAAGACACATTATGCCCTCAAGCTCTGCGACGTCTCCTACAAAATGCTGATTAGGTAAAATGACCAAACTGCCATATGTGGGAACGTGTAAAGCCAATCCTAATAGCAGTGTGGGTAACTAAAATACTGAATGACCTGTCCATATCCAATCCCCAACATAATCACAAAGAAATTTCAATGAATCAACTTTACTCAGAACTGCTGACAGCTTTCATAGTCTGTTTTTACATAACTTGACTGCATCTACCACTGATGCTAATGCTTAATATTAACATGTGTGTTCCACACTACCTTTGGTCTTATGCCTCACTGAGAAATGATGAATTGTTGCAAGTCTTCTGAAGGCTTTTATTTTAAGAGACAGTGTGAAGCTTAATTCACTTTCCCTGATAAGGTGTGTGGAAGGGCAGTATGGCTGGAAAGCCCTAATTCTCCATGTCCCTCTAAGGGTATGCTCCTCGTGTCTGGTTCTGTAGCCTCTGTCGTGGGTCTGACATGTGCTTTGCCCCATGCTTTATGTGATTGCTGTGTAAAACTGGATAAAACTCAGCAGCATCTACTTTTGTCTTGTAGCATCATTCTCCTCAGCAGCTATACTGCTATACACTAGATTGTGTCTAAAAATTCAAGCAAAAACCAAACAAGCAATTAACTTTCTTTCAGCCTTGTAAGTAATCTGTTTTTTATATATTTACCTAGCACTGCATGCATTCTATTTGAAGTAAAATTTCTTAATCCTTAATTTACATTACATGCTTTTGCATATTTACCAAGGGTTCCATTACACTGAAAAAACAGACATTCTAGCACATCTTACTCGCTTTCAGGTGTTAGAAATATGGCCACGGTATCTCTCAATGCGGAGATTTCAAGTCTTGCCTAAAGAAAGAAACATAAATATTGAAACAACACCACAATGTTCTTCCATCACGTGAATACCAATAACCAAAAGCTTCATCTTTTTTAGAGGCAAATATTGCACGCTGCAGCTGTAAGCAGCCTTGGTTTTTAAGAATTTGCTTCCTGTTATTTTTGCCATGCTGCTATGTCAGGAGACTGCTAAAAGGAACAATTTCATACTTTTGATTCAAGTCAAACTGTTAGTTCAGTCACTACATAGCAATCTAAAAACTCTGCTTTGTCTCTCAGTAACAGTGATAATGCTTCTGTTCCATTTCACCTCTTCTGTAGACTGTGATAGAAAAGATAGAAGAGCACCAACTCAATCTGTCTGTATTTTTTACTTTTTATATTTTATTAAATACTGGGAGCTTAACTTCCTACAGCCTGGTTTAGCCAGGAAAAAAGGAAACAAAAGAGTATAAAAATCTGTCAATACACATTTTATTCTCAGTTTGCCTGTTGATTTTTTTTCTCTTATTTCCATCAGATGAGGAAATAGAATGGTTGGGCTCTGTTTCTTGTCTGTCATCTGGTGATGACACACAAACTTGGGCATTTTACTCCTGAAATGCATTGTATGTCTAGGCATAGATTTTCACCTAGGCAAATGTGGAGAATAAACTTGAAAATTAAACAAATTTCAAAGATTGTTCTCAAGTCTTTGAAAAGCAATAATTATCTCAGGTTTCATACAAAATAGAATTATTCTGCATGTGATCAATACTTTGCTTCATTAAAAAATATAAAATTAGCTTCATCCAATTTCACATCCCATTCTTGTTCATCATTAAGATAAAATTTAATCCAGTTAGCCATTACTGATCCATGCTTAGACCCAACTAATATGAGATTATTCTTCCCAAACAAAACTTTTTATAATGCAACACAGACTTCTTTCTAATTCCAGTTCTAATGAAAGGCCTGGCTTTTAGATCTTCCCCTCATCTCTCCCCTAGGTAGGAAGCCACTTGAGATTTATGCTTTTTTTAGTGCCAGAACTTTCTTGCACAAAATATGACACAGCCACTCACCAATTTTTTAATGGTAAGAAATGGTTTTCTCACCACAGAACCTTCACCTTTTTTCCTATGGTGCTCCACGTCGAACAGCCTTGGACTTTTTTAAGTCCTACACATAAGATTCTGGAGTCTTTCCTACATTTTAGGAAGCAGCAGTACCATGGAGATCTGTCACATGGTCAAGTACTGCAACCTAAATAAACGCAATTCTTGGGCAAAGCCTGCAAAACTGAGTAGTGGTATGCAGGAATACAGATTCAGGCTTCTCTTTGAGAATGGGTATTTTTTTTATCAGTCTGCCCAGGTTCAGATCTCTCTCACACTGCTACTGCCTGCCAGACAGCATTTTCTGTCTTCAGAGGAACAATGACCATGAGTGACAAATTTACAGAAGGTAGAGAAAATTCTTGCAATTATGGGTTTAGGCAGCAAGTTCTTATGATGGGCTGTCCAGTCAAACAAAAGCAATATATAGGTTGCTTTGCTGCTGTCCCTTGATTTGCTTCTAAACAGGCAATCTTATCTGGTTGTGATCTTCCTAAATTAATTTTCTGTCCAATGCAATCACTACTAGCAATTGGAAAATAAGGCTTGCAATTGGGTAATTATTTTATCATCATACTGCAAGAATGGTGTCATGGACAACAGAAATTGGGAGTTTGGTCCTCATGACTGTTACAACCATAGCAATCATTGACAAAAAGGGATTTTTTAAAGATGTATTTCTTTCCTAGACTCTTTAAAACCTTTCCACCATCAAGTACAACTACAAGTCCATCTGTAAACGAAAAAGCCAGTGCAAGAATCTGTCCAACCCATGCTGCAACAAAGTGTTATTGTAGAAGCTGTGACAAGTGACCAGTTTTGCAAAGGCTTGCAACATCCTACCATGTCACTTTTTTGAGATTTTTAAATTTCAAAATTGCACAAAATTATTTTTTCCTTTAAAATAATTCTTTGATGACAGCCCAAAGACAGCATTTAGCGGCATTTCAAACAGATACAAATATGATACTTTTTATCTCCTGGTAGATAGGTAACCTTCAGGTAGATAGGCACTCAAACACAAAAGCGGCACTGAAATACAATCAAACTTCAGAAACAGTATCCCAAAGGGCATTAATCCATAAATCTGAAACAGGTTGTATACCAGTCCTTTTTATCTCCTTGTTTTCACTGCTACAATAAATCCAACAAATACACAGATTAGAGCTCTCTATTATTCTCAGTTTTCTAGAGTTAGATGTTTAACAGTACAATGTATTCAGGTACCTGTAAAGCTCCGTTTTTGCTGAAGGATGAAACACACTGCATCAGTCGACTCAGTTCTTCAGAGACTGCTTCTACAACCCGTGACATTACCCGAGGAACTAGGTCTTTGGAGATGGTAAACACCTGATTTGTATGAAAGAAGAATCGTGAGTACTAAACACTTTGATTGAAAGGACCACTTCAGTTTTAGCAGCGGATAAACAAAATTTCAATGCAACTGCAATAGGAAGGGTTTCCTTTGATGCTCGCCCTGTGCTTTGACCAAGCACCTCTACTAACAGCCATGTTTGCTGTACAACATGTAACTATGACAACATTCTTGCTGTAATGCTTACAGACTTCAAAATATGTTCTCTCAGCAAATGGATGCAGGTAGACGGGTAGTTGTGTATTGACTCCTGCTTTGTAGAGACCACCTTTGACTGAGGGTTGTGTGACTGACTGTCTCAGATACACATACAGACACTTTTTTACCCACGTATTTTATTATTTTGCTAGAATTCTTTATACTTGACCATGGTCAGTTGGCTAGTGGCTTTACATTCCATGGCAGACATAAACTTCAGAAAAGGTTTGAGTATGGTGGTGCCATGGATCATGGCTTTTTAGTTAGACTCTTCCACTGCTGCCATGTATTAGTTACCTAGCAAAACCACTACACCTTCCTGTTTTTCCCAGGTTCAGAATAGCAAGTGCAACACAACAGCAACACAAAATTAAACATTAGATCTACGCCTGAAGAAGAGCATAAAAGCAGCTTTAAGGAAGCGAGATATTGTTGGTAAATTTAAAAAAAATATTTTTTTTTTCTATACAGAATTGGGGAAAATGCAGGCCAAGAGGCTGGAATAAAGGAGGAAGTGAGATTATAGGTTAAACAGACCATACTCATGTCAAGATTTAAAGGTGATGATAAAGCTGCATCAAAATTGTGCAGAGCAGACAGAGAAGATTACACAAGGAACTGAAGACAATGTCACCACAGTGGTGCAAGAGAGAAAATGAACTTCACAGAGTTTTTAAACACCTGCTCTCCCCCTCATTTCTGCTTTAAAATGATCTAAAAAGTTGTTCAGATAATCTAAAGTGATCTAAAAAGTAGGTATGTATATTTTTGCTAGAATATCTTTGATTTATGTTAAGTTTGTATCCAATGTCTGACTCAGAAATTGCGTAATTGAAAGAATATAGTCAGATGTGTGTAGAGGTAAATTCAGGCAAGAAAAAAAACCCCAGAAAGAGTGGAAGATTCTTACACAGTTTTTAGTGATTTCAGTAACAGTTTCAAAAGGCAGGTCTGCATAGTAGGCTCAGTATACTGACCACATGCATGTCAGCACAGATTTACCATTGCTAATTCAAACGTGCAGCCTGTTTTAACTGTTTTCACCCACAAAATCTAC
The DNA here is from genome assembly GCF_036169615.1 of Heliangelus exortis. Classification (NCBI taxonomy): domain Eukaryota; kingdom Metazoa; phylum Chordata; class Aves; order Apodiformes; family Trochilidae; genus Heliangelus; species Heliangelus exortis. The sequence continues at coordinate 67,970,648 of NC_092423.1, forward strand.
GTGACATACTTAGCTGTACAGCAAGAAAAAAAAAGCAACACCAAACCAATAATGATTTGGGAAGGGGTCATCTGCTTCAGCAGCAAATATTGCTGAGCAATTCAACACAAACATGCCAGGAACATGTCCAAAGATCTTCTGTTGAGAGTATTTGTGCCCACAGCGAGCACTCTTGAAGTTACTATGCAGGATCCAGGAAAAAAATTCTCAGCAATGGTGAATCATCACAAACTTGCAATAAGTTGCCCTTATTCTGATTTCAGTTAATCTTGAATTCAAAGGCTGAGAAACTATTTTCTTTCCACTTCAGTCCATGCTCATTATTCAGCTGATGGTTAATTTTTGCTGTTTCTACCTACAGAAACTTGCAGCCTTGCTAATTATACTTAAATGTGACCCAGCTTACAGAATTTCACCAGAAAACAGTGGAAATGGGAGTTTCGTCTTGACACATATTTTCATATTTCTGTGATATTTCACATTGAGAAACCTACAAGGTAACATTAGTTGGGCCAAAATCAGTAAGCATCTCGAAGAAATTAGCAAGACACTTTCTGCTGCAGCAATATAACAAATATGCATCTTTACAGAACTAGGTCAGTAAGTCAAAATGCCTTTGAATTTTTGAAAGCAAACCCTCTCATTTTCTTTTTTATTAATTTCTACTACACTGAAAAACATGATTTAAAAATGGATGTCAGGTTGGTATATGTTTTTGGTGTTGCTTATTCCTTTATGCAGAAGCATCTGGTAAAATCATTAATGCTTCTATGAAAACTCTTACAAGTAAATACTGAAATTGAATAAAAATATTGCAAGTGATACTGAAAATTTCTGAAAATATTTAAATTCATATCCATCATTGTAAATGAAGAAGGAATAAAATAAACTAAAACCTCAAATGAGTCTCATCAGATTTCATAGAGATGTAAGAGGTAGCAGAGCTACACTTGTAGAATTTTGAAAGGTAAGAGTGATACTACTACCACTGCTTGTACCAGGAGCCGTAGTAATCTAGTAACACTCTTGATGACTAGAAGGAAGGAGTATGTAGAACAGAGGCTTTAATTTGAAGGACTATAGAAAATTCCTGCACATTATCACAAAAGGCCAAGTAACTGCATGCCAGCAAGATTATTATTTTAATAACAGTATTTCAATTTCAATAGGCAGTTACCTACTTAAGTATCTCAAATATAATTTGTACTGGACAGAGACTATAAAACTTCCTGGTTTTAGGTTTCCACTTCTAATCGTATGTACAAAAATGATATATATTGCCTTTCCACTACTTATGGACTAAACTGTACATTTCTTCCAAAGTGCAGATACATATATCTGCATTAAAAGGGAAGAATTCAGCTTCAGATTTTGGCTTTCCTCTTCATCAGAGAGTGGAAACAAAAAATTGTAATGAAGTGTTATTGAAGATAAACAGGAACCATTCACGTCCCTCTGCCTTTATAATAAGCAATCACATATCTGGTTGGCTAAGCCTAACCCAAAGCACCTACATCTATAATGGAGACACTTCAGCATGGGCAGATTTTTCAGGGGTGATGACGGCCAGGATTTATCATGCAAAGTACACTGAAATTATTCATAAGCATGAAACAATATGAAGTTCCTCTTACCTCTGCATGTACAGCAATGATATTCACTAATGCTTCTTTCAAATAGTTTCTGACACCTGAAACAAGTCAAGAGGATAGTTAGTTACTTTCATTCTGTTGTCTCAATAAAGCCATAGAATTCTACTTTTTGATACTTTTTCTTTTCTTTCACTAGCACTTTTGCAATCAGAAGCAGAAAGAGAAAGTTCCATAGCCACACCGCCAGCCTATTTCCTTTTTCAAATATAATGGAGAAAGGCACATTTCCTTACAGCAAAAGGTTAAAAAAGCCAGCAGGTTCCTGTTTCAGTAATCATCTTCTCTGGCAACCCAATTTCACCTACTTTGCAATTAAATAAAAACCTAGCATTATTAAAAAAAATAATAATATCTGGTTATCTTGCTAGATTACACATACCATGGCACAGAACACACTACAGTTTGTTAAGTTCTCAAGGAACACAGAAGACAAAGGTTTTTGCTTGTACAAGACTCTTCAAGATGATCTTATGCCTTTACCACCTTCTCTGACAGTAAATTATTACTACAGATAGAAACAGCAAGGACTCCTGTTTCTCTGAAAGCAGTTCAGAAGATATTACTCATGATGGTTCATAGGAGATTTCATGCCTCAGTAGAAATTTCCTCTTGGGGAGGGGGGACAAATCAAATAAGCATTTTATTTACCAAGCATATGCAATGTTTGTCAACTTATCTAAAAAGGAAATTCAAAACAGAAGATCATCCAGTAGGGTATGCTTTAGTTAGGACAGGCTTTTAGTCCCCTATGCTGCTTTAATTCTGGAGTAACTTCCCAGATTCATACTTCAGTTGTCCGAGATCTAAAATAGGCAAAAATCTAAAATTGCCCCATTTGCTTTTCTGGGCATTACAGTTTTTAGGCAAGGGCAAATTATAAAGCATTTAACTCACTCAAGTATGCATAAATACTCAAAGCACAAAGCAAAGTAATGAAAGTTTACCCATCCACATGTCCTCAGCTTCCAATTTCAATTATTCTAGCATGAATCAGAGAAAGTGCAACAACCCCATTACTCCCTTTGTTTTATTAAATCAACAGTAAAAGATCAGAACTGCAGACAAAGCCTGGTGAGACCACACAGCTCAGAGACCCCACAGTGATTAAGGCTGCTGTTAAAAAAATTACAAACTGAATCTTTAACCAGCTCATCCCACTTGTTCCACCTTTCCTCAGGTAACACCAATGCAGCAGCTCAATCCTGCTACAAAAAATAGCTTTAAAAGGAGCTATCTGAGATCATCAAAATGAGTTATTCTACAGAAGAACAGAGTGGTGTCACACAACTGTTATCTCAGTTGTCCTTATTTTTTTTTTTTAACCACTGGTCCCACAACTCACCTCAAGTTCTAAAAAGGAGGCACTTGTTCTTTCTTACTGTGACAATTCCAGACAAACTTGTTGTAAGAGTAGGACTGAAAAATGAAAGGCCCCCCTTGCATGAGGTAGGAGTGCTTTCATCACCTGTGTCTACACTGTGAGATGCAATGGAACCCCAAATTCAGGTAGAAGGGTGCTCCCTGCAGGGCACAGAGATTTCCTGTTGGAAGTGGGGGTGCTTGGGGAAAAAGCAGAGGTAGAGTTGTTGAACAGTGACTCTTGTTCACTCGTGCAGTCAGGACACAGTTGAGCTCTGCACCCAGGCCTGGGTATCACAACAGTGTCTGTTTCAAAGGTTCATAGACAAGCATCAAAGAAGATTTTACTGCTCTGGCTAAAAGCAGTTTGGTTTCTGAACATACCAATTAAGACCTTTCTAGAAGGAATGTTTGATTTTTCACTCTGGAAGAGATGCAAATAACTGAAAAAGGTAAAGTAAAATACAAGACTTTTCCCACACATTCCAAGATACTTCCAATGCCTTTTTTCACACTCTTTACTCCTTTTCTTGAAAAATCTCAGTCACTCTTTCCATTTAAACTAAACCAACAATTCAAACAGCATAGTATACTAGGTTGCAAGCTTGTAAGTTCTTGCTATCTTAGTGACTTTCTGCAACAAGGAGGGAGGAATAGAGCATCACAGAAATTCTATTAAACTGACTTTTCTCCTCCCCTGTAAAACAAAGTAAGAATGCTACACACCAGTACGTCAACCACACCAAAAGATCACAGGTATATGTGGAAATGCAACACCCCCTTCCTTTTTCGTCTTCTAAATGCTTTCCTTCTTCTGCTTCACTCTGCCCCAGTTTAAATCCTCTGCAGGCTTTGTATCAGAGGACAAAATTTGTATCACATCCCACATGCAAATACAGCTTGACCAGGCACTGAAAAGTGGTATGCAAATCACATCAGGGGTACACACTTGGGGTGCACAGTGTTGATTTTGCTCTGCAAGCCTATGCGGTATCCAGCTTTTGGCTGCCTACCACTCTCGTGACAGTAGGATCTTTCATGTGGAAACTCTGCCCTTTTGCTTTTGCACTAAGGCTGCACAAGATTAACTTTTAGTGTTTCCCTTCTCTGTGGATACCTGAGCACAGCTAGAGAATGTTCACTTAGAGAATTAAAATTTCACTTGTGAATGAAACAGCATTTCTTTGCCCCAACTGATGGTTTTCTAAGACAGCATCTCATTGAAAACCTTGGTCTGGCTGAGGAGACGTAACAAAAGTGCAGAGAGGGGGCTGCTATATCACACAGAGAGGGCAGGTGTGTGTCCTGCACAGAGGAGGCCAGCTGGCTGATCTGGGAAGAAGTGTTATCAAGGAGGCATGAGAAAAGCAGGAATGCATAGAGACTGATGCTTGGGGGTTGTGTAGGAGGGTGATGTGCTTCTAAGGAAGAATCCTCATTTCCCACCCATCCCACCTAAGCTCCTGAAGTAGCTTGCCTCGTCTGTCTCATGCTTTCATGCAACTTGGCTCAGAATAAGAGCTGCTAATTCTGTCTGCTGCTGCTGAGAGCATCCAAATTAAACAACTTTTGACTGTGCTAGTAAAAGTTGCCTATCAACCATGTCTGTGGAAACCTTCCATAACATATTTCTTAGTCAGTCACCGTGATACCGTAACCAGGTACTGTTCGTTTCTAAAAGCATGAAATACTAATATCAGCAACATTACCACCAGGTGTTAAATACCATTGACTGGTGGTGCACAGCTAAGAATGAGAACTAAATTCTGATTTCATAGCTGAAGACTTCAGAATGAATTGACTAAATGGAATTTAGATGGAACCTATACTTAAAATGAAGTGTTAGCTTAGTATTGTACATTGCTAGCCCACCCCAGCTGCAAGACAGCATTTCTAACTTGCACCTCAGTGAAGAGGCATTAGCAGACATATTTTATCTTGCATCCTGTACCATGTTCAAGGACAAACAGATGAACCAAAAGCCTAAAGCATATTATTGCTTGCAATCCCAATAGTGCTAATTAAGTGCTCTTGACCTTTAACAGCAGGCCCAGTCCTGCTATGATTGCAGGATCAGGGTGCTCAGCACAAGATTTCCTCAGTTTCTCAGACAGGTTTTGCAATTTAAGGGTGCATAATTCAGCACAAACTGTGCACAGTTACGCAGTTTAGAGACAGCCCATGTATACAAAACTGTAGTTGCCTTAATTGCAATATCTAATAGTCTAAAAGATCATGTCTTGGTAAGCTAAGCATGGAAAGAAGATGTGACTGAGCTCCAAAAATGCCAGTAAGTAGAACCAGACAGAGAGAGAAGACAGAACCAGCTAAGCTGAAGAACAATAGTGGCACAAGAAAGGAAGGCATAAATGAATTGACTATCTGTAGGCTTAGGCTGGAAATTAAAAGTAACTGTGTAACAGGTTTGCTTTCATGATGCCATTAAATTTGTGGTGTTGTGACAACCATAGCTGCTAGGGAGTCAGTTTCCTATCATGAACAGAGCAGAAGTAAAAAGAGTAAAAAGGGTATTTCCCCCAGGAACTTTTTTTTTGTTTTTTTTTTTTTCTGATTTGTGAAGGATTTTAATTTTTTCATGTGGAGACGAAGCCAGAAGTATCTGAATGTCAGGACCTGCAGGCATTGTTAATAACTATACTATATTTTGAAAAACTACAATTAAAAAATATCCAATTTCTGATTTATATCACTGCACTGTTTGTGGTAGGCTTTGTTGAAGCAAAGCATTACTTTTCTGGAGTATGATTCACTGGAAATACAAGCAGTGGCATCCAACCGTGAATTTGTTGTGAAATTCATTTCAAAATGAAAAAATTCTGTCTAGAGTAGAATTTTTTTGTGCAGCTTTCTCTACAACTGTTCAGCATCCCACGCAATTACAGTTTTCGGGACACCATGCTGCCAGTCCTATTATACAGCACTGAAAGCTAATGCACCATGTAACTGTAGGTTGCAACTATTAGGCTAATCAAGTGAAACATAACATTCTGAAGACTAAAATATCTCTTATTTAGCATATTGAAGCACAAATACAATGTCGTTCCATAGTTCTGACAGAAATGTGTTAAAGAAGTCTCAACAAGCCCTTTCAATTTCTCTCAGGAAAATGTTATTATTCTGTTACAGCATAAATGCATTCCACTCCCACTCTATTCTTAAAGCCAAAGACTCTGACTTGCTAGAATTCTAGCTGCCACTAACAAAGACCCAGTACTGCTCTTAAGAAAAATGGATGGGAAGATGTAAGAAATAAAAATGAAGGACAGTTTCAGCCATCAACTATTAAAATGGCTGACAGAAACTTTAAAACAGCACCTTCCAATTTTGGGCCCTTTGCTGTACTTTTTCTGGTGAAGCATCTATCAACATCATCCATTAAATTTAATCCAGTTTACATCACCTATTTTTTTTGTTGTTGCTGTTTGTTTACAAATTAAATCTGTCAGAAACTCTACATTTACAAGCACTTTTAACAAATCCATAAAGCTGTAGCAAGTATGACCGTGGGAACTTATGGGAAGAGCAAAAGGGAAAAATATTTGTAGCTCTCAGGAGTAAGAGAAACTAAACTTCTGGCTTGTCAGTGAAGGAGTCACTCAGAAGATCTTCAGATGCTGTAGTGCTACATAAAGTTCTCAGAGCTATGCTTCCATCAACTACTCAGATGACAGCATTTGATTACAAAACTTCCAAAGTGACTGAATAAGTCTGCAAGAGCTGGAACTGTAATACCATAAGCATAACTTAAAGGTACAATGAAGCTACAAAAACTTGGATGCACAAATACAACAAAAGTTGTACACCTGGTAAAGCTGAACTCATTAGGACGCTTTTTCTCTGCCAGAAACTAACGCAGGTCTTCAAATACTCTCAGCCCTTCTAAAGTATTTGATGGAGAGAGAGGATATGAGCATCAAACATTTTTACATCTTCTGCAGACTTCAAAGAATGGAGTTCAGCTAGGACATCTGAAACACATGGAAATTTTAACCCAAGCAGCTTGGGTTCAACATACTTTAACTCTTGTAAGATTAGAACCTCATTTGAGATGGACAACTGGGAAACCTCTTGCTGAACAAACATTTCAGCTTGCTTCATGTTAAGAAAGAATGAGGGGATGATAAAAGCACATAACTGTTTAGAAAAAGTAGGTGGTGTCAGCAGGTACCTCACCAGCATTGAACCACACCACACATGAAGGTGAGAGGCTATGAGTACCAAAAAGAAAGAAAAATCTGAAGCAAATCTAAAGTCAAATAAAAATCAGGCAGACATATTAAAAGCTGCTGCTCTTCTGTGGAGGAGTTAGAAAAGCCATTCACAGAAGATCTACAGTTTGACAGCTGTCACTGAATTCTGGTGGTTTTTGGCCTGTTTTGTGTGTGGGTGTGAAAATCAAAGACGGATTCACCGAAGAGGAACCAATGGTTCTTCATATGGTGACCAAGCTACCAGTCCTGTTTCAAGACTGAGTCGACTGGCTTATTAGAAAACGTAGCTCTGAGGGACTAAAACAAAAATAAGTTTTGGGTCAGCACAGAGCCACCACTTTGGGAAACAACAGAGAGATTCTGGGCTCTGTAGGAGGCCAGTACTTGCATGGGCAAGCAGCTACTGGTGGTGGTAGCAATGTTTCTTAGTGCCTCTGAAAAGACAGCACTAAATTTGCTGGCCTTGAGGCTTGAACATGACTTTGTAGAGCTAGGAAAACTGATGCCTGAGAGTATGAAATTTCAGATTTTAATCCCATCCAATTGTATGCAATATTTTTTACAATTTATTGTTCTGTTTAGTGACTAATGCCAGTAACAGTCAATCAGTCTGAAAACTTTTGTGTGATTATTTTTAAATAATAACTTTCCTCCAAAATAATAACAGAATTAATTGATCCAAAGAGATTTATATTCTTCACACCTAGCTGCACAGTACTGATATTTGACGGTCATCGGATGTTTCATTTGCTATGCTGATAGTAATAGGAATAGTAAATACTCCTAGTAGTACAAATTAAAAAAAAAATTAAAAAATTTTATCTGCTCTGTTCTAAGGAAGGCACCTGCTTTCTAAAATTATTTCATATATATTCTTTTCAGTTACTTTACACTGTGTTGCCAGATTTAACTAAGTTGATACTGGAAATATCTGTCTCCAAGCTTCAGATATATAGTGTATATATAGTACCAAACATTACAGCAAGTCACACACAGAATGTTTTGAATTGTATAGCAGCTAAGCTCCTGCAGCTCTTTTCTAAGTTTTTAATTTGCTATGTGAAACTGCTGGGAAAAAACTGCACCCATCTACTGCAAGTCGTTAATCAGTGCTGTGTAGTGCACATTAAAAAAGAAACTAATGAATGGTATCCACAAAGTCATGTAACTTCTTTAAACAGTCTGGTTTTAACAGTTAGATTTCCTCTAGGTTCTGGCTGCATTGCAACTGAAGCAATAAGCAGGATTTAACAACTGTTTTAACTAAAACTATTCAAGCATCATTTCTAGTGTGGTTAGGACATTTTTTCCCCCGAGAAATTCATATTACAAAAGCAGTACTATGGGCTAGCAGGATAGCCTGTGGGCTGGCAGCCTGTTATTTGTATTTCTGCAGCTCTTGGAAAGGCAGACTGTGCACCAAGTGAGCACCATCCTTCCCTGTGCAGCCTACTCAGGGATGTCCAAGTCAGAGGGATGCCTCTCAAGAAATCAAGTTGCCTGACTGCCTCACACCTACCAGAGAATTTCACTCTTCAGTCTAACTTAACCCATAAGTTTCAACTAAAATAAAGTATTTTTTTTTTGAAAATTAAAATTACAGACAGGCGTTAAAAAATGAAACAGTCTGAGCTCTCAGCTGGTCAGCAGAGAGGTCAACAGAGCAGATAGTGCTGTCTGCACACAGAAGTTGCTAGAAGAATAAAAAGAAAATAATCTGTGCACACAATTTAGTACACAAATTTTAATTTAGGAGATCTACAGAATTGTCCCAGGCTCTCCATACTTACAGATGACTGCATAACACCTCCCAGAGTGTGATGAAACCCTTATCTATCAACTACCTTATCCCAAGAAATGAACAAGAGGAAGCACAGACTAAAAGTGAAAATTAAAATTAACACCAGAATGTTTTCATTTTTGGTATGCATCTTTTCAAATAATCATGACTTATACCTTACATGTAAAACATTGCACAGACTCCAGCTACGGAACTGTGAATAGCAAAAAATATTGTACATTATGTTGGCATTGTGGAGCTATTGGAATAAATTTATTTATTGACTCCTACAGATCATTTAACTTGAATCTGAAAAAATATAGATGCAATTTAGATTTAGAATTAAGCACCCAGGATGACATGAAAGTAGAGGGTGGCATTTGCTAGCCATGAGAACTAAGACTATGCATCAGGTTACATGAAATGCATTTAAATCAAGGTGCTGTCCTCCAAAACTGTTTAGAAATCTAACTTCATAGGCAGGGAAAATTTAATACAACTGACAGTCTGTTCAATTAAACTGTATTAATTAACTGGAATAATTAAAATTCCATTATGAATGAAAACTTTGTATGCTTCTAGAACAAACTGTATTTGAGTCATTGGAAAATGCCCTAAATTATTTAATGTTTCTGGAAAATAATTTTAAAAACTACTATTTGCAACCACTAATGAATGCAACACCCTGTTTAGAAAAAGTGTTTTAAATTCCTATGCCTTTCAAGACAGTCTCCTAACCGTGGAATAGACAGAAACCTAACTTGTTTGCAGACCTGAGCCTTTCATGAACTACAGCCCCGGTCGATGAGTATGTCATGCTATTTTACTCAAGTGCCCCCACCCACACAGTGATATCATCTAACCTGACACCTTGCAGATGTTTAAAAAAAAAAAGAAAAAAAAGTAAGGAAAGTAGAGATAGAGATGCAACTTGGAATTTCCCCATGGACATAACAAAGCAGCTCATCTCTACTACTCTAACAGCACGCGAGCTTCTCGCTTCAAAGGCACTTGATAGGAAATCAGATTCAAATACTGGTACTAACAGTGGCCTGTTTTCTAAATTTAGATAAGCCTACTTATTCTTTCTGATTAGTAAAAATGTAGTTGCTACCACAGTTTTTTGTTTGCCCTGGATAAAAACACTTTTAGAAAATTGTTTGTAGGATGCTAAGAGCAGAACACGTATCTGGCAGCTCTAAAAACTGGAGAACTCCTCGAGGCCATAACCTTTACAATACTGAAGCTGCTTAATTAATTATATTCCCTCCTTGTTTTGACTCAGAAATAATTTTAAAGTTGATTTTAAAAAAGCTAGTAATTAGAACGTCTTTAATTTAGTTATTGCTTCTGCTATGCCCAAAGGAAGAAATATGGACACCACCTCCTAGAGAATTATCATCATGTTTACAGTAGGATTTAGGCAGTCTTATTAATGAAACCATTTTTACTACCTGCAGACATGACTATATATATTTAAAAAAAAAATGTGCATAGTATATTTATAAATAAGTACATCCCCATGGAAAAGAATGAGTAAAGCTGATAGAAAGTAATAATTTAAAACCAGTCTAGAACTGAAGATATAGTTACAGCATTCAGAGACTTTTATGTGTTCATGTGATACACCTGAACCAAGTGAAATGTCATACAACTGCTCCAACATTACTAGAGCAGAGAGTGACAGAGAGTGACAATGTTATTTACAGACAGCAACTCCAGAACCTTTTTTGAATTGATTCAAGAATGTAAAATTTTTCACTAGGCCACTTCCTGCTATTGTTGGAAACGTTCCCTCCTTTAAACGGAGATGGATTTCAAGGTATTGTACTTAGTGTTGTTTTGAGAGTACATTCAGAAGAAAATGTGAATGTGTAGGCAAACTGGAAACTCTCTGGAGAGATTACCCACTTATTTAACCACATTTCCTGTTTTTTAACCCATTTGTCCTAAGTCAGTCCTTAGACTACTGACAAAAATAGATACAAGTGTGCTATAGATAGCTCATTAGCAGGTCTTTCTTGGTAAAACTGAAAATGTTTTGATAAATCTATTGTTCTTACTAGCTCCAAATTAATTAAAGGGTGAATCAGATTAATGTTTCTTTGAAAACCTTATCTATGAAGCTCATGGCTATGACAAATAATTAGCACTTTAGGAAATCAAAGAAAAAGTCATAAGAACTAATGATGACAAAAAAATTAGCTATCAATAATTGAAACTTAATGAAGAAATTACTGGTAATCTGTGTGGGAAAGTGCTTTTACAAAGAACAGTTCTGAAACCAGGGATGACAGCCTGATCATTGAGAGTCAGAACCTTGCTAAATATTTTGAGATCTGAAGGCCAGAGCACTACTTACTTGAATTAGATACTTTGCTCTTATTTTTAGTCATGACACTACTGTTAATGTAACACATTGAATGTCACTTAAAAGACCTGATACAAGTAGCCACAAAACTACTTTCCAAAAAAACATTAAACATGAAGCTTTTTAAGACTGATGTTAGTTGTAGTTTTTGAACTCATTTAATTCAAGCAATAGAATTATGTAATGATGTTCAAAGAACCTGAAAGTTTCTGTGCTTCAGCTAGCTTGGAGTAAGAAGAGCTCTAAAGACTGCCAATACTGGGACTAATACCTTTGCCTAGGCATGAACTTCAATCTACAAGAGAATACCAAGAGAATAATACTGGCTCTGTGCACTTGTGCATAGCCCAAACTAAGATGTTTTTAAAAAGGAAGCTGCTGAGGCTCTTAAAACTTTCTGCAACTCCATCCAATCTGCCAGAAGGCTCTGAGATGGCTGAAGCCATCTGCAATCCAAATACTTGTTGCATTCTGATCCTTCCCACACTCATTAAAATCCATTGCTCCTTGGGACAGAATTTAATCTCCTTCATCATTAAGGAGAAAAAACCTAAAAGGGCAAAAGACAAGAAATGTGAAGCTTAAGAGTGCTTCCTTTGGAAGAAGAGATGGTTGCTAGCATCTAATTAAAAGATGTGCAGGTCTTGAAAGAAGGCCAATTTGATACATATGCATTTCCTCAGGAAAGCTTTGCTAAGAGATGGATTTTCTTTAATTTCTTTCATCAAACACAGTAACCAGGTGTTACTCTGGCCTTTTACCAACCCAGACCTGAAGGTCACGAGCAAGAGATGCTGCATACCATACTGAGCACTGAACCACAAGGACTCTCAAATTACTCAAATTATTCCAGAATAAGCAAATTTCAGCTCATTAATCTGGTAATAAGAAGAGTAAATAACAAAAAAGAAAAAACCCCAAACCTCTAAAACCCCCCAAAGCTCTATATACTAATGTAAAAACATATCTACTTCAGAGCTAAAGGCCATCCATACCTCTTCATCTAAGCATACACAAGTATCAGCTCACCACTTATATACAAATGCATCAATGACCCTTAGCTGAGCCTGGTAGTTGAGATATACGACCCACAGAAACTTGACTTTGTTGTGAAGCTAATGTGTCATTCCAGTATCAACAACATTGCCAGGCACAGTTAAAGCCATTAAAAGCCATTAAATGGTGCTCTACATGCACAGTTGCCCCATCAATGTGTGGTTGTAACCCAGAAATGACGTGCTGAGACAATAAGAATACAATCACTTCACAGCCAACAGTGTGCCAACCTACAGATTCATTAGCACTTATTAAAAAAATCTTACTGTTTCTACAGCAGCATTAACAGTGTTGGGGCTGCCTAGTCTTTTTTTTGGTTAAATTTAAGTGGCTATATATACTTGACTTAAGGGGAACCCCAAGAGTATAAGATAATCACAACTATCAGATAATTTAAGGTTGCTGGTTTGAGGTATATGAAAAAACCTGCACTATGAGAATAGACATTTTCCCCAAATACAACGTAAAATATACTATCTGAATCAAAACCATAGTTTTTCTGAAAGGGAAAATTAGTTTCTGAAGAATGAAATTTGTGTGTGAGATTCTTACTTATAACAAATCCTCTATCTTCACATGAAAATCAATACATCTAAGGATGCTTCAGTATTACCTCAATATTTTTCTATCAGCAGTCCATTAGCTGTACCATGGCTTTCCTAAGCAAATACTATTTCAATCTTTCCGAGGAAAGTTTTTAACAAATTCCCTCCCCCATAATTTTCAGCATATAATAGTCAAAGCATTATGTATCTAGGTTCTATGATCACTAGATTATCACTATAAGAACAATTTTAATGCTGAAGGGTTTTCTTTTGATAAAGCAGTGTGTGCTGAAAAACCAACAGGGCACACGCCCCTGGTATGACAGGGTTCCTAAAAGCAGTTTTAGTGGTTTGTACAGCAGGACTATGATCCCTCTGTGTATGTCCAGGAAATATGGCAGAGTGGGAACTTAATGGCTGTTCTCTGGCCACAAAACATTCTTCAGTCTCCAATTGTCTATGTGTAACAGAACCACTGAGCAAGACACAATATTGCATGGAAAGGAGACTGACTGCTTATTGAATCATAGAATCATAGAATCATAGAATCCTAGGGGTTGGAAGGGACCTCGAAAGATCATCTAGTCCAACCCCCCCTGCCAGAGCAGGGCCCCCTAGAGTACATCGCCTAGGAACGTGTCCAGGCGGGTTTTGAATGTCTCCAGTGAAGGACACTCCACAACCCCCCTGGGCAGCCTGTTCCAGGGCTCTGTCACCCTTACAGTAAAAAAATTTTTTCTGATATTCAACTTGAACCTCCTATGCTCCAATTTACACCCATTACCCCTTGTCCTATCACTGGTCACCACTGAGAAAAGCCTAACTCCATCTCCCTGACACTCACCCCTTACATATTTGAAAACATTGATGAGGTCACCCCTCAGTCTCCTTTTCTCCAAACTAAAGAGACCCAGCTCCCTCAGCCTTTCCTCATAAGGGAGATGTTCCACTCCCTTAATCATCTTAGTAGCTCTTGAATGTGTATGTGTATTGTATGTGTATTTGATACATATTAGACATATTTTCAAAAAAAGCCATCTACATCAACACTTTTCTCATGAAATAGAGCTAGAGCATGGTGACCAAGAAACTGGTCTGCTGCTTAAGAGCTCTCTGTTGGTTGTTTGGTTTTTTTTTCTTTTTCAGACTTAAGAAAAACAAAGAACTGTGGGACAGAGCAGCTAGTGGCTGGTAGACATACCAAGAGTATCAGAATCTTGTAAAACTAGTACCTACGTTCTTCTGAAGCCTGGTTCTTGTATTGCTTCCAGTACTGTACTCTGTTACTTACCAAAAGCATCTTCCAGATTCTTCACAAGTGAGCCACTTAGGAAAAAAAAGAAACCAATTGTATCTCTTCATTTCACAGTTTTGACATAGGCTTCCAAAAGCCTGAGTGTGATAACTCACTATGTTTGGGGGGGCCTTGCCAATCTCTGACACATCTCTCTCTTTACAGGTGCAGAGGCCCAGCCACACTTCCAGTGCTGTCACTGAGGGTCACAGTCAGCAGCACAGACCAAGCCCTCCACACTGTCCCCAGATATTCTGATACAGGGGGATTCATATTATGGCAAGAAGCATCAATTTAAAAATAAGAGTTTCACAGATGAAAGAGGGTAGCTATGTGCAGCATAAAGATAGAGAATGGCCAATTCAATGGGAGAAGGAAGTCAGTTCTTTAATTGTAAAGCATACTAAAAATCAACATCTCTATCAAAACTGAGAAAGGTTGAATCCAGAAGCTTCAAGCAATATTTCCTTTCATTAGCATAAACCAAGCACAGTCTGCAAGAATATTCATTTATTTCTTTCAAACACATCATTTTAAGGCACCCTGAAGGTGTCCTTTCATGATTTTATAAAACCTGAAATTATTAAAACCTTTCAAAATACAGACTCACTCAGGAAACTGTGTTTTTCTTATGATTCTTGAAGTCACTGGTACTGTAATAATAGCCTGTCATATGCAAAATGACAGCAATTTCATAAATGAAGAATGGGCTTAGAGATATACTATGTTTATGAATTTACTGTGGTTGTCACTCAAATATTATTATTATAAGAAGTGAAAAAACTGAAGCTAACCGATCCAAAAAAGACCAATTTCAAAAGAAAGTATTTGGAACAACTCAGACACTAATAATTTAAATGTCCAGTTATGTCCTGCATCTGTCTAACCTTCAAGATACAGAACAAAAATGTAATCACCAGTGAAACGTATTGCATTTCTTACAGTGACTTAAGACAGATATACTTTGGTAAGTAAAAGGCAAACACGACAAAAGGAAGTATGGACTTTTTAAAAGAGATTTTTTGTTAAGTAAAAAAACTTCAACTGTGGTGTTTTGAGCAAAAAGATTACTAGCAGCAATAAGATACAGTTTTTTTGTCTTATGTATTTTTCTTATTACCATTTATTATTTTTTTTACAGCTGTTACTTCCATTGTATTATATCTGAAGTACAAATGTAACAAGTAAGCAGCACAAATATAGTTTTAATAAAAAATCCAATTCTTTTGGAAACCGATTCTGCAAAGGTCTGTGAATGTTCCTAACTTGAAAAATGCAAGCAGTTACCACATTGAAAGAAACAGGACTGGCTGTTAATATTTGCACATACTCTCTTCCAAATTGCTTTGTGTACCATTTGTGGATACACAGAATTTTTATTTGTCCTTAGTAACTACATTCAGCAAATTGTCAACTGAATCACAACCAGGGTATTAGCTTACAAGCAAACACTAATAGGGAGCTAATAGTATTTTGTAGGCACAGTGGAAGTACTGAGTCACGACGATCTTGGTTACAGATGTGGTAGATTATTTGGAAGACGAAGTAGAAGGTCATGCTCTGCTTTATTTCACCAAATTCTCATATCTGAGATCTGTGGTAAAATCCAGGGTCTTTTTCCACATAGGTGGTAACTTGTGATGACCTTGAAGAGGCAGTCACCAATTCGACCTTCAGCCAGGCCTTACTTCCACCAATTTATATATTTAAAACTGCATCACATACTGCAGTCAAATGCATGTAAATCATCAAATCAGTAAAAACACCTTACAAGACTATACCTTAAATTTATGGCAAGAAATGCCATTAACTGAATTCCATGTGGAATTTTATTTATCTGCCTATTTAAATAAGGAGCGAGTTGGAACCAGACCACAGCAGCTTTTAGAGATGTTACTTCAATAAAAAACCAAAACAAAAACGCAACAAAACACCTAACAACTGGATCAAAACAAACCACCTTATTGCTCCCTGCTCTGCTAGCAAAAAAGGAAAAAAGAGAAAAAAATCTGTGAGGCACACAGAATATGCAGTGAGACTGCACATTTATCCCATTTATTAGAGTAAAGGTGAAAACTTGCACTGGCTTCCAGTGTTATTATTTCATAGTTTTTCCACTTCCAAGGTTTCAATGAACCTTCTACAGCTATTTGAAAAAGGGCATGGATTTGAAATGAAGAATGTCTTTGCATGACCTGAACAATAGAACTTTAAAAATTGTTCAAGTCTAAAATTAACATTTGGAATCTATCTGGACTCAGGAGTGACCCACAATAACTGGAAAGCTTAAGATTTTTCACAGTTCAAAGTAAAGGCTTTTAATAATTTTGAATTACTTCAACCCTTGAACAGTCCAACACTGTAATTTCACCCACACATCAATAAAGTTTAAGTGTTTCATTAAATTTAAATTGCTATTCCTTGTGTAAAGAAATTTTAAGCTAATGAAATGCTTTTTATTACAAAGGATCCGCTGTACTGTTAGAAGTCTATCATATTTTCCCACTTAGAAAGTAAGAGTTCAAGGGCTTGATAGCTTGGCTATAGAGAGAATATGCTCCAGGCTGAATTTTGTGTAGATATTTTGTATAGAAAGCTGAGGCTTTTGGTTACACTACATTTTTCAACTTAAATCACGCACACCCCCCTAAGCAGAAAGCTTTACTGAATCAGGGAGCAGACAAACATTTCCCCACACTGTTAGTCTAGCTGTCCAGGGGCAATGTACATCTTGGAGACTGTATTTTCATCATAATTTTCTTTTTTTTTAAAATGATAACAACTGCAGCATCCTGAACTACTGCACACATTCTGGGATTATAAAATACTAACTTTTATCACTCCTCTTTCATCTTGAATTCAGTATTGTTTTATTCTTGACCATAAATTCCTTATGCTATGTTTCAAACCATAACCAAGAATGTGAACTGACCAGTGGGTTTACTAATGGCATCAGGACTTTTGGACCTCCCCTGCTGAGCGGGGAGGTATTTTAAGATATTTCTCTGTACCTGCACAGGTGGGTACATGAGGCACTGAAATGCTATAATTTGGGTAGCTTTTTAAGAACCCCTACCACAAGATATTAAGAACACACACTGTTATACATTGTTTCTAACCAGCACCTACATGCTAAAAGCTACCAAGACAAAATCATTGTCTAAGACAAACAGTGTGAATTATAGGATCCGTATAGGCAGCTCCCATCACAGAGCCAGCCTGGGAATTTTGATACAGATGAGTTTACTTAGGCCGAAACAGACCAAGCTCAAATCAGGACAACCAATAGCAAAATTTCAACTTGGGGATTCCTACTTAAATATCACACACAGAAGTCCAATCCTTTATAGTCTGAGCTACAGGACTTAGTTACAAACAGCAAGAGGCAAACCTCTACTACAGATGGACCATTAGCTTTAAACGAGAGCCACAGTCACCTATTAGTAGGTAACAACTACACACCACAGTTTCCCCCAAATTAATCATGATCTGTAAACAATTCTTGACCCACAGTACTCCCCATGTATAGTCTTCTGAAACTGACTATGAACTCATTTTGACCTAATAAACTCTTCCCCTGTTTAAAGTTCCACAGTTTCTACAGCATATCAGTTTGCCTCAAACCCAACCTTTTTACTATGGATGTCTTCTATGAGATCTTGTCTGTCTAGAGCACTGTCAACATCAAAAAGGGAAATGTAGTTGTATGCATTAACCAATATAAGATGAAAAACACAACTGTTCCAAGTGAGAAAAATACATTTAAACATGGAATTAAAAAAAGATAAACCTGACCTTGCTTTTAATCTCTCAGCAGATAAATGCTGTATAGTAAAAAAATTAGCTCCATCAATGCAGAAGACTAAGACTTGCACACAGTTCTGGGTACAAGAAGAAAGCAGTCTCAAAGTCTTTTAGCAGCCAACACTAAATATTATTTGAGAAATAGCAAAATATCTACAGTGAGCACATCTCTGGAAACAAATTTTTGTATGAAGAGAACAAGACTAAGTTAAAACGCCTAAGTAAGTCTGGGACAGACCCAACACCACAGTTTGGAACTACAGGTAATTTTACTTTTCATGTGACTTTCTCCACTTGTTTCATTACATCTCAGTTTGTTAATGATTGCTGCAGAAACAACCCTGAGACTTACCAAGATAATAAAGATGTATTTTCTAAAGGGTAATGACTGAGGAAACAGTCTAACACTGAGCCCACTCAAACACCTCTTTCAAAATCAAGGTTTTAATTTTTTTTTTTTTTTTTTTGGCTTATAAACAAACAAGAACAAATAATAGCAATAGTAACTAGTGACTTTTGGCTTTTCATACTATGACTTTATTGTACCTCACTCACTTCCCTGGTCTTCAGTTCTGTTTCCCAAACCCATCTGAAATAACAGAGTTCTTCCTCTCCCACCCTTCCACCACTACACACTCATTCAACCTGCAAACCTGAGATAGCATTTGTCACTACCAAATGTGAAGTAAACATAAACAACAAACTTGTTGGTATCACCATGCCAACAAGTTAGACCATGGAGTATTGCTCTGCTGATTATATGATCTTATTGGAGGGGTTGAGATAGTACAAAACTTCTGCGGATATCCCCTCATTCATGTATATAATAAGGGGTGCTGCAAGAGGAAACAATGATGCTCATCCTTTCTCCCCTATGCATTATCATTGATTCAAATCCCCAAGTAATTTTATGACTTGAACAACCAAGAGATCAGATGCTATCTGATCAGAAATATACTAAATAATATGAAAGCAGCGTGTTTCTCAAAGAGAGTACTGCTTGAGGGTCTAAAAAGTCTTCAGGTTTCGTTGTAACAAACGAACAAAAAAAGGTTGATAATATTAACACACATACACCCAGAAAGTGACTGTGTACTAACACT
The DNA here is from genome assembly GCF_036169615.1 of Heliangelus exortis. Lineage (NCBI taxonomy): Eukaryota > Metazoa > Chordata > Aves > Apodiformes > Trochilidae > Heliangelus > Heliangelus exortis. Next base: position 67,989,844 of record NC_092423.1, read on the forward strand.
GCATGGACTAGAAAATGTCGAAGTGATGAGAAGCTTCCCAGGTAAAGCTCAAACTGGCCTTTGAAATGCCAAACTGGATGCAAGCAAGGTACATCTTCCTACAAATGGCTACACAACAAAAGAGAGTTCTGAGGTGTCAGACATAGCTGATAAAAATCCTCTGGACTAGTCCGTGATCACCATCATGTCACTGAGGTGTTACAGTGACTTCTAATATCATCACTTAGAAAGGGTACCTGAACTGACACAACTCTCAAGCTATGCAGTTTGGCCAAGGAATCACACCAAGACTTTGTGGAGTCACAAGGCTTTTGTGCTCACACTTTTCCCATCCCTCATGCACTATAAATAAAGCCGGCCTTAGGTATTAAATTTTTTTTCCATATTATTTCCCTTTTTTAAATACACGCTACCTTAAATAGACCTTTCACAAATTGGCTGACCACTGAATTTTGCAGTTTGAGAATAATGCAGGTTTTCCAACTTCTAATGAAAAATACTGAAGATAATTTTTGGTTTTTTTTTTTTGAGCTTAATTTCTGGAGCTTAATATTCTTCAGGAAAGCATAGACAGAAATGCTAAAACATATTGCAGGGATAGGCCTGACAGGTAAAGACAAAGAGAAGCTGGGAGTGGTATGGGTAACATTCTTGTCAACTACTGGTAGGCTTAATAGCAGAAAATGCTATAAAGCAGACCTGTGAGCAAAAGTAGACATGTAAAGCAAGAGGAAGCATAAGGAATAAAGTATTTACGTTGCAGATGAACATCTGCTGTATGCCTGCACATGTGAAGCCTAGAGTCTGCTGAGATCAGGCAACAAGGAACTCTGTTAAAAATCAAAAGCAGAAAATCTTGCATGCAGGATGCGTGTGGAAGCAAAAGAAGATATCTAATAAAGTGTATATGCAAGTGCAGCTCCATATCTGTCAGGCAGGGACTGGAAAATGCATTTTCTTATCAGGACAGTTTCTACTGAAATTTGTGTAACAGTCAGAAATCAAAGTTAACCTGTTGGCTGAAACTATAGGAAATAAAAATCTGAGGTTAAAACAAAGTTACACAAATGCAGGTCTCTTGAAGCACACAGTGTAGTTTATGTTTATATTTCAAGCAGCAAATAACTTCTCTTTCTTTTTCCTTTCTTTTTCCTTTCTTTTTTTCTTTCTTTTTTCTTTCTTTTTTCTTTTGGGCTTCACACATCCCAGATGAGCTTGCTGCTGCTGATAAATTATTCTAGGATGTACAAAAGAGTCTCAGCTATATTTTATACTTAATTGTCAGGGGAAAAAAAGAAGAAAAAAAAGAGGAGACTTTGCTGCTGCAGTTGCTAGCACTTAAAGGTAAGTTCCCATTTCAGTAGTTAATGTTGGCACTCTCACCAATGCTGAATCCCCTGTGCACTCTAAACTGAAACCTGAGAAATACTGCAAGGAAATGAAGTACAATGGCAGGCTGCAAGAAAGGGAAGGCTTCAGCCTGTACCCTCTCCTTCTACTCCAGAAGCTAGATAAAAGTAGTTAGCTAGTGGAATTTATCTGTGACTGTGTCACAAACAGATAAGCACTGGCCTTTTTATAACAAAAACGGAACAATTGACAAGTCAGTCCTTTAGCAACTCTATTTGCCAATGCAGAACACTTAAAAATATTATTATGGCATTTATTTCTCACAGGTGCAAAAGCACCCCTGGGTTTCTTCCTGTTCACACACAAAGACCGACTGGCATGTTATATCCCTGTATCTAAATAGCAGGATTTGGCAGGCACAGGAAAGAAAGACAGTTCCCAAACACAGGACATCAATAGTCTGAGATCTGTTTGAATTCAGTATCATCTATATCTAGGTAAGACAATTCTGAAGCCATCCATTTCAAGTGTTAGAAGAAATCTAAAGGGTTACAGAGAGAGATTTCAAACCAAACTTATTTTGCAAATTTCAGTCAAAAAGTAATTGCTTGTTTCTTAAAAAAGAAAAAAAAAAAAAAAAAAAAGAGAGATATTTCTACTGTATCCAAATGTTTTTAAGATGTAAATGCACTTGTCATCTTTCATGTAAGCAGGGTGCTGGTGCCCCAAATTAAACAAGAGAAGAAAAGTTAGGGTTGACAAGTATGTCGCTGTGTAACTACACATTAAATATACCTTTTGATATTTCATTTTTAACTATTGAATACCTTTTCATCAGGCTATTGCCATTAGAATTTTTTAATGGGATTTTTAAATTAGACAACTAACAGATAAGAGATGTGACAAGTATATCAAATCTGATTTGTCAGATATGACGCACTTTACCTTTTACCTTAAGAGTGGCATTTGATATATTTGAAATGCTTCAAACAATGCTCCCTTAACATGCCAAATAAGAAAAAAATCAGATATAACTGTACTATATTTAATTTATGTACAGAATGAATATCTAAAAAACCACAAACAATCAACTTTCAGTCGAAAGTGTGAAATCCCCTGAAACTTTCAGTGCAATGTGAAAATTTTAATACTACTAAAAAACTCCATCCAGCATCCGACAACCCCAGTGAAACACAGAAGATACTTGTCTAAAAAAGACTTCTAGAACAGCCTCTACAACTCTGTATGCTGTGAACTTTGAATGAATATCGGCTAGACTGCACAGCAGCCAGTATTTAAAAAATAATTCATGAAGAGAGATCACCGTGTCTGAATTCTTCAGAAAAATAAATACTCTCAATCTTTGTGTGGTAAACAAATCCACACATACTATAGTCTCAAATTTATGTAGTTATTGTACATGTATATAAAATACAATGAAACTTGCCACATTATTAAAAATAATTTGACATTTGCATGCAAAACCTCACATGAATAATCTTAAAGATTGAACTCCCACCAACTACAAGGACTTTTGCTTGTACTGCACAAACTTTAATACACACAAACATTTTCTGTTCAAATTCATATATGCAAATTCAGAGTAACACAAACACCTCCTTCGCCCTCCAAAAGACTATAGCCTTGGAAACCAGAAGAGATCTCAGAGATTGATTTTAGTAGATGGCTAAACCTGATTTTTTTTGCATTTAAAATAGAATTTAGAAAACCCAGAACAACAAAACATAACCTACTACTAAAAGAGAGAAGAATGAGCACAAACAGAAAACGGTTGTATGCTGAGCTAGCAGATTGACTGCTACACACAAAAATAATTCTATAAACATATTTGGCAATTGATTAACATTATGTTTCCTATCATTCCTGTGATCTCTTAATTCTGTTAATACCACAGATAAAATTAGAACAATATTTCAAACAAGAAAAAAAAGAACCAAACTAGTTTGCCTTGTTGCTGTATGTTAAAATTAAAGTCTTTGTTGTAAAGACTCAGAAGTCGACATTGAAATTAAAATAAAAATTTAAATGAAAGTTATTTACTAACAAGAAATCTAATTAACTTAATAATACTGCCCTCTAACACCAGCACTCACACCTCATATCAAAATAAAGGGGCAAATACATAATTACATTGTGCACAAGTGCTTTCTGATATTCAAAGCTTTCACATTGAAGAGCATTGAAACTAAACAATAAAAGTTTAAGCACATATGCTTAATTAAAATTTGCCCCATGCAAGCAATTTGACCTTCCTTGTATATTTAAAAGTGTAACAAAAAACACACGTAAGTAAATATCTGACAATTACAAGACAAATGTCTATGGGAGCAAGGCATATACTTTCAAGCTGACAAAAATATGGTACAAAATCTTAGTATTATGTACTTTTTCAAAGCTTGCTCCAAAGGCAGGAATCTTAATTGTACTCTATTTCTTTTTCTTCAGAACTGTTCATTTATTACAGTTCTTGTCATTCTATTTCCCCATGAGCTATATGATTCAAGCAAGTATTGTCCCTGGTACTTAACAGACAGATGACTGCAAAGTTGCCGATGGTAAATAGATTGTCAAGATTTCTGGGCAAGATTTTTCTGAATGTTCCATACATTACAAGACTTCAGGTTCAAATTGACAGGGGTCAGAAAAGGCATTTTAATGATAAAGATAAAAATGCTTGAGTGTGTTATTAATGTGACACAGGAAACCCCACAGCAGATGCAGGGACAGAATCTTGTCTCTCTTTTATTTCCCTCCCAGATTATGCCTCACTCTCTTCTCAAAACCTCTAGCAGCCAAGGATAACTTTGTGCCTGTAACAGATCCACTTAAGTGATTTTTTGCTCCAAAACAGCCTCCATTTCATGAAGCAAGTCAAGAGTATCCATGTGAAAAATAAAATTATTTAAAGATTGAATTATACTTGATTGTCTTTCTGTATTTTTTTCTGTACATAGTTTTTACTGGCACTGAAAAGAAACCAAAAAAGTAGAACAATTATCAGAAAACTCTCCTACTGGATTTGGTCTATACGGCTCAACAACAGAATACACAACTTCTGTAAAGCAGATTTAGATGAATCTGACTCATTTGGCTGATGTTGTAGAGCTAGGCTTCTGTAGCATTGATTCTAAACAAGCAACAATGTTGACGGCACCCGCAAGACAAAACATTTTGGCCCCTGCTGTGCTTCTCAGAGGTTTTGCCTATATGTTGTATGTGGCATTGCCTGTATTGTTACTGTAGGTATGTATCAATACATACACATCATTTCTGCCAGCTGTGCAAAGAAAGTGATCAGTAACACTAATAGGCCATCATTCCTGGAGGACAAAATTGCAGAATAGAGGAGATTTCTTCAATTACACTGCAGCTTCTGGTAAACTTATATATCTAGGTTGTATCAAGACCTCTCTGCCCTTTTATTTCCACTTCAAGTCATTTGTATAATCCCTTTCAATCAATTGATCTCTTAATTCTATTTACATTCTACCCTACTCTGCATTTCTACTTTGCTCATGCAGTCTTGGTTTTTCCCTCTGTTCCACCTTTGTTCCTTGCCTCATACCAGTCTTCATCACAAGCTTTTTGTTCCAGATGGCTCCCTCCCTTGAAGTTACCTTACTTTCTACCACTACTGGTATCCTCCACATGAACACCTCCATCTCTCCACAAGCATTATCTTCCTGACCCTCCATGTCAGGTGTTCTCTGCATTTTTGGAAGCTCCCAGCTTCTTAATTCTTCTGGGTAACAACAGGGGGAGCATCAAGAAAGCACTTGCTACTTACTGTGTGACCACCACTATTGTTTGAAACCAGTTGCAGTCTTGAAGCTTTGGGCTCGACTAGCAACATGGAAAATTCATCATCAGAAAATGCTTAATGTTATTCCTAACCAATTCCCAACTATTTTCGTACTCACATTTTCCCAAAATGTCCTTTCCAAAAGATATCTGCCCCCACTCTGGTCAAATTTTCTGTCGCCAGATGGAATGCTTTGATTGCATCAGGAAAATTACCTTTTACCTTATCTTTTAACCATGAGTAAATTGATGCCTTTTCCCTCTTCTATTTTTCAAGAGAAGAAATGCTCTTGTCAAAATGTGCCTTTCTGCTATCACTAGTACTATTTGAAAGCTAATGCATAAAAACCACATTAAAAAAAACATCAGCCCAATCTAAGACTTGGCTATCAGGCATAGTCTTATCTATTTAGGAACAATGAGTAACTTTATTATTCAACACTGCACATCACTGATAGTACCATTTAGAAACACAACTGAGGCCTAAATGGTTTTGCCTTGCCAACACCATCAACCTTTTTCTTCTTTAAAATTAAGGCTACAAAAGTCAAGATCTAAACCAACCAAATGACTCAAACAAAATCTTTAGATATTGCAGTAGTAAAGATTATTGAAGAACAGATAATAATTGCTACTACACAAATACTTTTTTCCTTTTCCAAAATCAGTATGTCCATCTTCAAAAAATCCTATAATGTGCTGTGTGTTTGACTCAGTGTGACCCAGTTCCAGTCATCTGCATGTTTTCTACTTTGATAAAGAAGAAACTTTTCATGCTGTACATAGACAGGAGCCATGATAGAGAGCTGTGTGTTTGTTTTGGGTTTTTCTGAGAGGAAAAGTGAGAAGATAATATATCTACCACAGTTCTAATAGCATCTTTTAGATAACATAATGGTATATTTTTTCAACTACAGTCTTCTGGTACAATTGAATTTTGTTTGTGAATGCTAGGGTGTAGGGAAAAAAAAAAAAATCTATTAAATGCTTGCTGGGTAATTTCTTTATTTGTTTTTATTGAGTACCAGAGAAAGTCAGATTCATATATGCCCTACGAAGAGTGTTTTTTTGTTTTTTTATTTCCAGTCCTTTTCAACAATGAGGTTCACCTAATTTCTCCAAGAGGGAGGCTCTCCCAGTCACTTACTAATCTTTTCTTCCTTGCTATAAGCAGACAAACTGCATATCCTCAAAGTTAAACTGTAATACCAAGTCAACAGGGTACATTTGACAAAACTTATCCATCAGAAAGATAGACTATCAAAGAGGTGAAGCATGGAAGAAGTGAATCTATGTTCCTTCTTAGCAGGTCTATCCTGAGGATTAATAAAATCCGAATTACTTTCTTATTGCTTCAAATAGGTAACTCTTGGCCAACACTATGTATGTTACTATATGTAGTACTAAAGAGTAGTATCTAATCACAATTTTCACTTTTTAACCAAAAAGTTGCAGAGGAAGTACTTAAAACCAACAATAAAGTGGACAACAAGCAGACTAAGGCAGAAATTTCATATTCCCTTTGAATTAAAAAATCCTGAAGAGTAACCCTAAAGACAACACAAGTCTAGCAGGTAGACCTCTATCAACAAGTTAGCATATAAAATCTGAGGTAATTTCTCTCTCTTTGTTAGCTGGTGGGAATGCAAACCTGCCAAACAATAACACACTTTAAACACCATGAGAAGTTATGTATTATTCTGATGCAAATTGGAATGTGCAAGATTAAAATCTCAGTTACTTCCATTATAAATGTTATTAGAGCATATATTCTGAGCACAAAAGTATTAATGAAAGACAGATAAGAATTTTCCTTCAAGTAATAAACCCTGAGATTTTTGTATTTTTAAGGCTCCGTGATCAAGCAGTGCAGCTTTGGATTCAGAGCTTACAAATGTTCTTGTAATTATGTCTTTATCAAATTTTGAAGCACCTAAAAACTTCTCCTAAACTAGCAATATACAACTCCAGGAAGCAATCACAAGAAGAAAGTACAAATCATTGTGTCAATCACTGATTTACCAAAAATTAATACAAGATACCTTCAAAATGCCATGTACTATATCATTGCAACTAATTTGTACTTGACATTAACCAGGCATTCATGTGATAAGTGAACAAGGGATAAGTATCATGTGATAAACTGATACCACATGTATGAGTTTTAGTATGCAAAATTAGATCTTCAAAGGACCTAGATGTTAAGATGTGGACAGTATTCACTACAAAAAAAAAAAAAAAAGAGGAAGAAAAGTGACTAATTTACATTATGCTCCCTTAAAAGGAAGGCTCATAAAGCATCTAAGTAATGACTAACATCTCAATCATTCTAAATACCTTATACCTGTCCCTCTTTGATGGTTTAACATTCTCTGCTGAATTGCTGTTACAGTATGTATTTTCTCATAATTTTGTCTTTTCAGAACAGTAATTACATCTATTACAAAAGTGGCTAGATTCTTTGATAAAAATCCCAAACAATTTCAATGAATTTCATAAGAAAATCACAAAGATGTCTTTTATAATTCTTTCTATTATATATAAGCAATGAAGCAAAATAATGACAAAAAACAAGTATTAAAGACATTATCAATAATAAAAGCTCCTATAATAATTTGGGGGTATTTGAAAAATTGTTTAGGAATTAAGTCTGTGAGAAAGAACTTATAATAAGAACTTGTCAAAAGTTGAAAACACAGACTAGAAAGAAGTTTTTAATTGCACAGTATATTATAGCTCCTATCAATCACTGTTAATATAATTTGAGAGTTTAAAAAGCAGATATTTACCTGCTGGAACTAGACAATCTTTCCAATCAAAATATCCTGCATAAATGCCAGGTTCTAATGACCCAACTATCGGATCTGCTTTGAATTCAATGTACATTTCAAATAGTCTTTGATCCAGCTCTTTCAAGGATTCCATACTAACCTAAAAAACAAAAACAAAAAAGAAAAATAAGAAATATAATGAATAGCCATTAGTTGCAAGAATTAAATCACATATCCAGAATAACTTAAATTATCTCTTCTTTAATTTTCCGTAAGGAGCAGCAATTATTTGCACGTTTCAGTTCATAGTTACATGTATAAAAAGCTAGAAACTTTCATATTATGTTCACATTTTTTCTTTTTCTGATTCTGTTCAGCAAGACACATTTTTGGGAAAGGTCCAAGAAATGCCAAAGTCAGCAGACCAGTCCCTAGCTATTTAATGGCATGATTTTCCTCCTGCATATCAGGAGGTCTTGATCTTAAACCAAGTAAGTGAATGAATTTTTTTAATACTTTATGCCCATAGTAATTTCTGTCCTGAAACATTAAGATTTTTGTATAATAACTAAAATCAGCCAGTTGCAATATTATAATTTTTTACTATCTGCTCTATACTTGAAAAATACATAGGTTTATTAATGAGTCTCTGCCTTCTGAAACTTCATCTGTGAACTTCCCCCTCTACTTCAATTCCTGCACTGCTGCACAACAGATGGGTATAAGCTGCAGCTCACAAACATCACCAGATTTCTTCTTACATCTCTATGCAGTTTTTAGTAATTGACACAACTTAGCCACACTGAAAGCTAAAGGAATATACAGTTTTCTCATTAATGCTGAACTAGTTTAAATTTTATACAAGACTTTAATTAAACTTGGCCACCCCTTGTAACTGCAGCTTTTAAAACAATTCAGGAAGACGATGAGCATCATAAAAAGTTAAAGTAGAAAGTCAGTATTTTAGCATGATAACGGATGCTAAATGCAAATAAAATATGCTGAAAATTTAACATTACTTCTGCTTAAATGTGTTTTTAACTATGAGGTGAAGAAATTGCAAAGTAAAGCTTTTAAACTATCACTCATTTTCCTCAACCATTAGCAAAAAAAGTGCATATATATAACACATGTGTGTGTATATATCTATCTATATCTATATATCTATATCTATATATCTATATCTATATCTATATCTATATCTATATCTATATCTAATCTATACATCTGTATCACCTGTATCTATATCTAAATGATAATTTCCAGAAGGAATGGTTTAAAAGGCAAGGCTCTAGACTAAACTGGGGATCCAGAAGAAAAAGAAAGAAAAGAATACAGACTTCTTTTCAATCCTTTCTCTGTGAAAGATAAATGATTTATACTGCAAGCAGCATAGTAAGGGTTGAAGCTTATTCACAACAGGGATGTCTCTAAACTGGGTTCTCCTCTGGTATTCCTGTATTTTGAAGTGAAATGGGAACTGCAATATTTGAGTCACGAATAGACAGAGAGATAAGCCTTCAGGAATTCCATCATCTGTGCAAAGGAAAACAGAGCTATTACTGAAGTCAAAGTTGCTGCCACATTCAGAAAAGCTGGGATGGTGAGGTTGGTGCTCAGAAACCAGTAAAGACTTTCCTGCTTTTCTGTCTGATGAACCTCATTTAATTTGTCAAAAGAGAATCTATATCCCAAAGATAATATTATCATGAAGCACTAGGAATTTGGTCCCATGAGAAGATCAAGGCTATTTTCTTGTTTCCCTTTTACCCAACAGCCTGCTGACTCTCAGGACCTGAAAAGAACACACTACAAAATTTACAAAAAACTCACTAAGCCCTCTTTTTCCCCTTACACAGGGTCACAGAAATGTAAACCCAAAATGGGCTTCAAGACATTTTTTTAATTCCATCTCTTATCAGTAGGGGGAATAACCATTGTTAGACTCTTCCTCTTTAGTGGGAAAAATAAAGGAAAATCTCCATCAGGAAGTTACTGCAAACAGGGACGTATTCAAAGGATCTGTGAAACAACTTCTTCAGTGGTCCTTAACAAAGTATTTAAAATTAAGTCATCCCACCTTCCACTTCTGCAGTTGCTCAATATCATAGGCACATTCAGTACAAGTTTTTTAATTCATGCAAGTTCAACCTGGGTAATCTTGTTTTTCAGCTGGTGGAATGCAGAGAACCTATTTTCCCAACTCTCAAGTGAGGCAGAAGCTCTTAAAACTATACAACTCTCCCACTATCATCTTTCTGCTGTGAACTTCCCTATAACTAAAGTTTTCATTTTTTGTATTAAAGCCTTCTTGACCCTCTATCATAGCAATCTCTCTGCCTCACCTAAGTATCATAAGTTTAATCAATAACCTAGGATGAATATTACTGGGACACATAATTTTCCCCCCACACTTGCTAATTGACTAAACTGTAACAAAAAGTTAAATTAAAGAGTCTCCACAGAAAAGCACTTAAGAGTTATATAGGGGTTAAATAGAATTACTGGCAGCTGAGTACCATAAATATGTGCCAAGATGTCGCAGAGCGTAAAATTTGTCCATTTCATGAAACTTGGTATTTACACACTAAGAAAAAAAATGGAAAAAAACCCCCATGTATAATGTAAGAAAATTTTCTTGGTTACAATGTTATGATTTCTGTATTTTCAGGATATTAGCTAATAATGATTTCCTTTCTAACAAAAGCAATTAAAAAAACCACAGCAACCCAACAACAGATAGTTTTTACCAATATTCACTACAAAATTAACTTTAAAATTCAATTTATAAAGGTAACTTAATTTAAAAGTATAGCTTTGTTTCAGTCTTCTCAGACAGAAACGAATCCTATTTTAAAAAAATTCTGTAAATTCTTTATTGCAAATTTTTAATCTAATAAATAGTTAAATAAAACAAGAAACTTACAGATATTTAGGTGACAACAAGAAGCTGAAACAATCAAACAAACCCCCATACCATCTGTGGGCTTCTAGTCAGTCTTAAAATTAATGAAGAGCTCAAAAACTGTCATCTTGAGATGATTCTCCAGTTATCCAAATATTTCCAGCTAGCATTACTAATGGGTGTGTCTCACCCATATATGCTGTGCTGCACCAGTCAGGGCTTCCAAAGGGTTCTGCAACTTTAGCATTCAGATTCTGTGATTTATAAACCTACCAGACTTTTAATGGCAATACTTGGATGCAGCTGTAGAAGACATAGTGTTGAATACATTACAGATGTCTTATTTGCTTATACAAGACTAACTGTATTGTCTTTGCAGCAAAGAATGAATATAGCCAGAGTAATTTTGTACACTGTACTAAACAAACCACATTTAAATGCTGTTCAAAGTTATTTCAGCCACAGAAATCCAAAAACATTCAGGCAGATGGATGCAAGGATCTATATAGTAGAGACATCAGTTCAAGTGATATACTGTACTCTGTACCAGGAAAGATAATGTTTTACTTCCAACCAACAAATGCTTCTACAAATAAACTAGCCTTATAGTCCTTAGGATTAAGTCACAACATTTCTCATAAAAAATGATTAATCTTTACAAAAAGGCAGGAAAATGAGACAGCTACTGCCGCCCACTTTGACATTTTCATTCTTTGAAAATAAGACCAAACACCAAACCAAAAAACAACCCACCAAAAACACACAACAAAACCCCCTAGACTAGTTTATGAACAACAGCTATCAGTAACACACATTGTCAGATGAAACACTTTATCAAGCATATTTCTGAGATAATGATCTTTTACTATCTGTATTAAGAAAACAGTGACATTAAACAGCTTTACTAAGAAATCTGATAAGCTTTGCTATCGAGCATGTAAGTCCTGAATAAGAGGTCACATTATCTGTACCAGACTATTTAAGTCTCACAGGAACATATACAACCAAATCCTTGTTGATGTGTCCAACTGATGCTTGGAGTCCCACTCGTTTGTAGAAGGCTCACCCAAGAGTCCTTTCAGCCATAAGAACCCATGCACTCAATTTCCACAGCATGTAAATCAGACAAGAACAGTTTCCTTCAAGCAATGATACTTCACTCCAGTGCTCTCACTTACTTGTGTGATTTTTTCCACACCCTGAAAGCCATGTTTCTCAAAATGTTCAGCTACATTTAGGAAGGTGTGACGTTCCAGGTACCGGCAGTTGCTGAGCGCAATTAAAAGCCTCTGCTCCTAAAAATTTGTTTCAGGACAGGAAAGAGTATAATAGGAAGAAGAAATATCAGCACAACAAATACCGTAAATGTATAGTATTTTATTGACTCTCTGTGTGTGATAAACATGCCGATAAATAAAGTGGTGTTTGCAAAGATTTCTGTCAATAAAATACCAAGAACTGAGTGAATATTGGGTATGATGATTGAACGGGTACTTTTTCTTATGGGATCTGAAGCATTCACTGGAATAACTGTGACTAATACAGAACCACAGTTAAGACTTTTTCACAAAAATTAGGTTTGGACAGCTTTCCAGGAAGCTGTTTCTGGCTTTTACTTTGCTTCAAGAAATACGCTGAGACTATGATGATCATAAAAATAAAACTGAAGGTCATCACTTTCAGATGCAGCTGGCTACAACAAGGGAAGCAGAAGAGCTACTGCATGAATGCACTCACCCATTCTAAAGCACCATAAAGTTCAGAAGTACATAATATAATTTCAATTTGAAAAAACAATTTAGGTGGTTATAACTCATCTCTGTCACACAATGCGTTGTTTGCGTGGTTTTTTTTTCAATTACAAGAAGGGTCAAAAACATGGTGTCTGGAGAGACACCACAACTGCCTTTCTCTGACCTTTGTGCAACTCTTTAAATATATTTGGTCTTCCCTCTTCCCCTCTCCTTCCCACAAGGGGAAAGCATTTTGCTGTCTCAGATGGAAGTTCAAAATCAACAGAAGAAAGTATTTTGAAAACAGAATTATTTGGCAATGATATCATCATAATACTGCAGGTCTTTTTAAAAATGTTGTTGATTTTCAGACTCAGAACTCCTGACAGTTTTTTTATTCCAGTAGTATGATCAATAGTGTTGAGATGCAGTGTTCCATTACCTTACACTATAATCAGTTGGTATACAGCCTATTAAAAATATAACCATTTAAAAAATACAGTGACAAATATTACTCTGGTCACTCACTTTCTCTGTTCTCACTACTCAGTCAGGAAAGGCAAGAGAAAGCATTTTGTGATTCACAGAAAAAAATTGCTAAAACAATGTGGAGTTTCCATGGTATCAAAAATTGTTATTTCTTCTTTTTTATTTAAACATTCATACCTGTGGTATACAGCCAGAACAGCCACAGAAACTTAATTTGTCAACAGTTAGTATAAAAATCAATGAGTTGCAAGAATAAAATGATACAATGATCTAGTGATTATGCTCTACAATTTAGAAACTTGGCTTGACTTGGCAATCTGTGATTCTTTATTGCAGCATGGATGATTATTGGACTTGTAAATAAGGCAGAGCTAGGTTTCTGACAACATTTAAAACTTGTACTAAGGAATATTAGCCTTGTAAGATGTCCTGACTAGGTTTTCATAGGGACTAACAATATTGTTTCCATCAGCCACTGAGGGTGGTGAGGCTGGCACAGGTTGCCCAGGGAAGCTGTGGCTGCTCCATCCCTGGAAGTGCTCAGGGTCAGGCTGGATGGGGCTTTGGGCAGCCTGGGCTGGTGGGAGGTGTCCCTGCTCATGCAGGGGGGGCTGGAACTAAGGGATCTTTACTGTCCCTTCCAACACAAACCATTCCATGACTCTATGAACTAGAAAAAAATAAATTTACCAAGGTCCAAGTGGCAAGAATATTGAAAACCTTTTTTTCCAATTTTTCAATTTTCCAATTTTCTAAAAAACAAAATCTAAATCCAAACAAGCCCCACAAATAATCGATACTCTCAATTTTTTTTTTTTTTTTGGGAAAAACTACATTACTGAGTATCTGTATCTTTCGGGTTTTAAAAAGCAATTAATCATCATCAGACCAGTTCATATTTAAAACAACGTGATAAATCAAAATTAAAATAATCAATTGTTATAACATCAGTGCTATTTTGACTGATTTCAATGACGCCACCTTAGTTTCTGGATTGTTTTGTTTGGTTCTTTTTTTAAAAAAACAAAAAAACCCCAAAAACAAACAAACAAAAAAAAACAAACAAAAAGGAAGACTGCATTCCTGTAAGTTTGAGAATTATGAAGTTTTATATCAGCTTTTAGAAATAAAAGCCAAACTTACTGAAGAAAGAGTTGAGTCTTCATGAATGCTTCCAAACAAATCTGGAGATGAAACATCAACTGAAAGACTAGAAACATTGTTTAAAGAGTGAGTAAAAATAGTGATTCTGAATATCTGGTACATGATGGATTCAAATGAACAGTTGAAATAGCAGACTGGTATCTTGTTTTAAGCCCCATCACACCAGATAATAAAAGCAGCTCATGTTGCTCAGTTTTTCAAAGATGTCCACAAAACCTGATGGAGATTTATGGACAGAAAGTACTATTCTAAATATGAACCTTTTCTTCTTAAATAATTTTCATTTTCTGTAATTTCTCTGGTTTGCCACAGCCAACAGACTCATCAAAATAGCAAAACAAGAAAGTGGCATTAGGCACAGATGTACATCTCTGGTTTTTCACAAAGAAAGGACTGGTATTCTTGGAAACTCAGGTTATTCTGTCTTGTTTTGGTCTCTAAAATAAGTGGCACAATATTTATTACATGCTGTCACTTAACAGTTTGGTATGAAAAGCATCTACTCTTATTTCACAGCATCACTAACCAGAGACAAAAGTATTTACAAAAAATATTAAATATGAAAGAGGATAAAACCACACCACCAACATTTAAGATTTGCATCTGCAATTTCAGAATACTGTACCTAGGTTCTATTTATTTTACTTACTGTGCTGTATCTATGTCACCATCAGGTTTGGTGCTCAATTGTTCCAAACAGTCTATAAAGACCTAGGAAACAATAAAGCAAGAATTACATTTTCTGCCAGAACAAAACAAAACAAAACAAACCAATTTTACTACAACCAACAGGTACAGAACATTCATCACCACTTTTCTTTGTCTTAAGCCTTACATACATTAACACAGTAACACCTTTTAAATGCACATTTTAAATTTCACATAAACGACTGTTCATGTGTAGAAAAACACCAGAGTTTTTAATTCAGCTGATTCTCATAACTACCTAATTTCAAATACATTTAAAAAGAAAAAAAAAATCAGATTTTGTTACAAAGAATATTGGAGACTGACAATACAAAAATTAAAGCTAGATATTCAGCTGATGAAAATCAATATTGGTTCTTTTAATGTAGTATATTGATATTAGAATATATCAGCTCAGTGTCTCAGTCATCAGCCTGAACAGTCTTGAACAGTCACAATCAGTAAAATCAGTATATCATGTATTCACTCTCTGAGAATTTGATATCATCAGGCTCAGCTAGTAAGCTCTAGATGTTTTTAAAGTCAAACATTTCTCAGTATCCTCAAGCGCATCAGAGGCTTAACACCAATCAACAACTTTAAGACACCTTTTGGGAAGCAAGCAAGGTAAAAAGCACACATTTTTGTCGATGACTTGTGTTCACAATTTCATTCTTCAAAATGCTCAAGTTACCTGCATGATCCCAATGCTCAGCTGGCACACATCCTCCTGTGTTTTCTGCTGCTGGAAAACCTGAAGATGCAAGCATATTATTTCAGCAGAACAGCTTCATGTGGCCTTTTTCTCAAGGAAGGCCTGAGTGACCTATCCCTAGAGACTTGACACAATTCTAGGAATGGGTGCTGGGACATAGTGTTTTTGCCACAGATCAATTTCAATTTTTCCCCACCCTAAAAATGGGGAGAGAATACAATTCCCAGTTAAGTGTCTGAGAAGTGCAAGGACATGACACACAAGAACATGAGATACATGTCCTTGTTGGCTAGTAGAACTGCAGCAAAAGCTCCCAGGATATTCAAAGATCTTTGCACCCTAACAAGAAGGATTTACCATGCACCACTGAATTCAAGTTCTACAAGTAATCTGAAAGTAAATCCTAGGAATAAAGCCCGCTAAAAAAAAAACAAACCCAAAAAAGTCACAATGACCGCTTATCTGAAAATTACATTAACAGCATTTTTCAAAAGTCCAGCTCCAAAGACTTAGTAAATGTCCAATTTGCCCCTGCCCACCCAGAATTGCCACTAACAAAGGAAAACAAAAAGAACTCTAAAAGCTAGCTGCAGTAAAATGGGTGTACACTTAAAAAAATAGACTAAAGTTGTATCACTGTATCATTCTCTGAAAGTTCTTGTTCTGAAACCCAACAGAAATTTACATTAAAAGCATGAAAATAAAAGCATGCATCGAAACTTACGCTTGCTTCTCCAGGTTTGCAGTCCAGCACGGTTTTAAGAGATTGCAAGGAATGGATAATGCACTGTTCAAACTGGGATGGCTGAAAGACCAAATGATTTGTTAGTTTTAGATAAGCAGGTCAAATAAAAACTTCCCTGCCATATTATAAGCTCTTTATTTCCAAATTATCCCAACTAAGGAAAACAATAACCTCAAACCAAACCATGATTCATGTATTACCAGAGGATCTTTTTGTAAGTGATATACTTCTGTACTTAAGATAACTACAGAAATATTACCATAGATCAACATAAATTTTCTTATCTGAATGAAAAACTTGTACATCAAACAGCCTTCTCTAAAAAGGTAATGAAAGATTTTTATAGCCTGTCTCTGGTAACATATATTGACAATTACATTACAGAAGCCTGCGACATGCTTGATCTAAGTTGGAACAAAATTCCACCTGGGTTATCTGATATTCCCACATTTTATTTTAGCAAAAGTCTTCCAAGAAAAATGGACTGGAAATTGCTTTAACATGGAGGTAAAAAGCCCACTCACTTAGGGGGCTTTTTTACCTTCAGATTTCCAAACCTAATGTAAGAATGTCTTGCTGCATGTATCAACTTCACTCTGAAAATGCAAACAAGTTCACAGCATCAGTCATGAGGCAGTTTTTCCCTGTTTTTCTCTCTTCCCGGCTAAGTCACAACTTTTTTTTAATGGGGCTGAGCCTGCCTGCTGGTACCAGGGAGGAAGCTGTTGTACAGGGCAATGTGAAGCAGAGTAGTGTCACTGTCTAGAAAAGAGGGACATCATCCTCTTGGATTTGGGCCAAAGGGGCGGATTAAAAAATGTTTCTAACTTTTAAAAAATGTTTCTAACTTTTAACCCAGTAGATAGTTTATACAATGTCACCAACTTTAGGCTGAGGACTAACATCTATTTCTCTAAATGCTGGGGTGGAGGTGGAATATCAAAGTGAAAGCATGAAAAAAAAAGCATGAAAAGCCACAAAGAAAATCTGTATTTATTATACCAGCTTAAACAAAAAAGAACAGCAGTAATGTGCTACTCTTGTTTTCCTGTTTTCACGCAATAAAACATCACATCTACATTGTTCTTCGGATACTAAGGAAGTAAGAAAAGTTGGTTCTGTGTCTTACTGTACCTTTTACCTGGAATGTAAATGCTAAAGGGGTTTTCAACAAATACTTCCTACAACTTTTAAATACAGTTTATGTTTTAACAGTAAAACGTCTCCATGGAGACTGTATGGCCCTTATTTATAGTGTTATACAGTGTTATTGTAGTGTTATAATATTATTTAGAATATTATCACAATGAACTCTAGTAGATAAATAACCTTGCTATGACAAAACATAGACAACCGTCACCATTAAAAACTGGCATGTTTCAATCACAACCTCAAAAGGTATCTAGGGCAGTTCTATACACAAGGAATTTGTTCATGGGCGTTGTGTGAAAACAACTCAAGCATTTTTAAACAAGGATGGGGTAGGGTACTAAGATCCTGCCTCCTGCCTCCTCCCTCCATTTTACAGATAAATAGAGTGCAAAACAGAAAAAGGGACTTGCCCAAGTCAGAGGCAATTGAAACCAAGACCAGGATCTTTAAGTCTGGTTGTACTACTACAATCGCCCAACACCACTTCTTCCTATAATGTGTATATTGTGACTGCTTAATGTCCTCCTACTCAACTTTAACCACATATTTACAGAAGCAAGTAAGAAAAACTAAAAAAGTCTGTGGAGCATTCCCTTAGATAATACTCAAAGAAACCCTCCCTCCCACAGGCCCTTTCTGCTTTCACAGATTGTTGTTAAGTCACACCTACAATACACTTGCTGTGTTTTAGGCATTACTCATTACTGTTTATTTCCAGAAAGCATCTCACTTATTTATCTGAATTTGGTTTCATGTTATTTGTTGACTGTGTGTAGGCAATCTCCTAAATTAGTTGGTTTTCAGTTCAATTTCTCATTATAACATATAAGTGACCTATTTATATAGCTACAGACCAATCTCATGGTAGTGTGTCTACTAAAGTTATGAAGCATTTTGATGTGAACTGAACTTGTGACCTCAAAAATAATTTTTTACTTTAGCAACCCATCCCTAAAAGAAGATGATTAACTATGAAAATTATTTATTATTTCAGTGAAATCACACATGAGACCTGCAGTAATTACACTGATGCAATAAAATAACCCCACTTAAGGTAGAGAAGTCATGCTACATAGCTCGATTCCCAATTTCTACTTACTTTTGTCAATATATGGCTCAAATCTACAAAGCTTTTATTTATCCATTTTTTAAAAAAATAATTACTATTCCTTATAAAATATAAAAATAAATTTCTCTGTGATTATCCTAGCACACTTAAGAGGTTACTGTATTACTAACTTTTCATTTTACTTTTGCAACTTCAAAAATACTGTTATCAAATAGCATCATTATCACTTAAAGTTACTTCAGACAATAGTTTAAGTAATACAAATAAACATTTTGGAAAAGGAAGGAAAAAAAAAAAAAAAAAGGCCCAAATTTTGTGTTTGGTGATGTGCTCTGTAGTATTCTCTGAGTACTGTAAATAAGCAACTAATGAAACAAAACATTCCCGTACTTCCACATATTAATAAAACTATAGACAAATATGTATGCACAAGTATAGACAAAGTTCAAATAATTCAATGAAAAAGTTTCCCTACACTTGCAAAAAAGAAAAAAAAAACAAAAAACCAAAAAACACCCAAAAAACAATCAAAAAAAGTGCTTGCAAGACACATAATTATACCCACCAACGATGTCAAACCTTCGTTGTCAACAACCCAGTCTTCCTTTTCAGCTAACCTCTTTATATCTGCAAGACATAGCAAAGGGGGAGGTGAGGTGGGGAGGAAAAGTAGGTATTCGTTTTCATTATTAAAAACTCCTTGAACTTGAAAAGACAGACCACAGACATTGGGACTGCAATGAGTAGGCATTCAAGCAAATAGCACTAAAAGCTTCAAAGCTTTCAGCATTCTCAAATGACTAAGAATGGAACTTGTACACGTTATGCTGGTGACACCGCATAGAGAAGCATATCTGTGATACATGGCAAGAGCTACCTGAAGCACATCTTTTACTGGAAAGCTTAAAATTAAAGGAATATTGTAAAGGCTTTGGGTTTGTTTTAATTTTGTAAATTTTTTATGATAGCATAAAATACTGCATTTAAGAACCCAAGTATCTAATCTATTATATGCCAGCTCTTAATTAAAAATGAAAGAGCCATTGCCTAGCATTTTAGCAAAGAAAAAAAGGACACCGTATAATTCATACTTAATAACTACAAGAGACTCAGAGTCCCCACTCATGGTCAAAGATCTATGGCGCTAGACTTTCCTCAAAAATACATGATAGCATATGCAAAAAGCACTCTTCTGCTACCCAGAAGGTGCCAACTCCTGTAGGCTTGGTGAAGCTAACAGGAGGCAGGTCTGGATGAGAATCCAAAGCTCATGTACGGTAACAACTTCCTTCTATGAATGCACATGTTTTGCACCATCGGGTTGTTTTGGTGCTTAATCAACTTATCAACAGTTTGTGGGGGCTTTGCCAGTTTTTCACACAGAAATTGCTCATCAGAAGTTCCTGTACCTCATGAAACCACCTTCCAAATGAGCAAAAATGTCAGTAAGTTAACATCGCTTCCCAAACCCCCAAAAATAACTAATTAATGCTGAAAGATATCTTCACTATTTTGGTGCTTTAATTAGTTAAACTAAGAAGCTTGGCTGTGGTGTCATACCCTGCAGTTCTACATCTTATGGAATAATAGTCTTAGCAAGAATAAAAAAGTACTGCACAGGGATTGCACAGGATAACTACTCTGTTCATTTCCCTGTTTAGTAAAACTCTTAATCCAACTCACATTCTTTAGATTGCATGGTCAATTTTTACATGCTTCTGTGGCTGTTAACTTTTGTATTCTGTTCTGAGCTAATACAAAAGAAAGAAATTTCTTTCTCAGATTTCAGTGCTCACCAAATTCCACTCAAATGCACATCCTGTAATCTAACTCCCTGTCTGGTCTGATACTGACATAATTTGGCTTTATGCACAGTGATCACATATGAGAAAGAACTCAGATTGCTTCTCAGAGCCAGCATGAGCACACAGTGTACATCATAAGACAACAAGAAAACTATGTAGACAGGTTTGTTCTACTTAAGTAGCTAATGATAAAGTGCCCTATTGAAAATTTTAATTGATCTGAATGCTTTTACCAACCTACAACATGCAACAAGAGATGAGAGTGAACTTCATAGCAGCAGTCTGTGCAGGACATATTTCAGAGAGATTATAGAAATGAGATTCAAGTTCAGAAGAAGTCTTTATGCCTCTAATATTAGAGATACAACTACACCTGAGATCCATTTACAGAAGCTCTATAAGAACACCTACCAACTGTTCTTTCATAGGTTCCCTAAAAATAAGAGTTTCTCCAATGGCCCAATTAACCTGGCCCTGTTCAGAAAAACTCTCTAAACACATTCAACATATACAATTTTGCCTTAGCTGGTAAAGAAAAAAATCAAAAATAGATAAGGCATGTAGTGCAACAACATAGACTGAGTCACTATAGAGGCAGGCTGTTTTATGCTTTTCTCCTGGTTTTGCTATGCCAAATACATAGAATTGATTCACTGACGGGGAATGGAAGAAGCAGTAAAGGAAGGCTGCTATATTGACTAAGTGACAGAGATATATTAACCAGACAATGTAACACAACAGCATCTTATTATGACTCTATTCTATGATTTTTAAGGCATATCTCATCTCTTTTGATTCAATAAAGGTATGAATGAAATTGTTCCAACCAAATGGAGAATAATTTTCACTAAGACTGGTAAAACAGCTTCAATAAAAATCTAGGGAACTGACTACCACAAGGCTTTTTTCATCACAAAACGTCCGTGGCCAGAAATCAGAACATAATTGCAGAAAATCAGAACAAAAGCAGCAGAAACTCTGGATCTGAAGAAAGAACAGGACTACTGGTGTTAATGCTACAAGTAGACAGGACTAGTAAGACAGCTGACTTTTGGCTGAGAGCTTCATCATTAATCATGAATCAGAGCTCTATGGACTGTACTGGAGAAGCTATGTGCATAGCACACCGAGATCTGATAAGCTAATGATTGTCAACCAAACAGTTCAAAGCTAAATACTTCCTTCCTTTGAAACAGTCAGGAAATGTGAGGAATCTGAATTGCTAGACAGAGGCCAGGTAGTCAGTCCAACAGGACATCCTCAGGTCAATTTAAAACAAAGCAAAACAAAACCCAACCAACCAACCAACCCACAAACAAACAAAAAAACCCCAGAACAATATTTTTCACCTATCATTTACAAAAAAACCAACCAACCGACCAAAAAAAAAAAAAAAAAAAGCCAAAAAAGCCAAAAAAGCCAAACACAAACTGATCTCAATTGTGCTAACTGAAGAAAAGCAAAAGAGATTTCCTCCTACTTCAAGTAAAAGCATTACGAGCCAAGATTAAATGCTTATGCAAATTGTATTAAAATACAGAAACCTCACAATTTGTTGTCACCAAAAGTTTTAAAATGTGCTTAATATAGTCAGCTGTGCTGAGCACATTTAAGGCTTGAATAAAACACTTCATGTTAGCCTCAAAATGATGAGGAATCATGTGTTAAAGATTAAAAACTGATTAAATCGTAAGACTAAAAAGCCCGTTTTATTTAAAAATTGAGGGTAATTTGCCTTTTGGAAAAAAAATCCCTGCTAAATGAATTAGTACATCAGTCTGCCCTGATTTTGAGATAGACATTGTTTCGGAGATATTTATTTCATTCACATACAAGCTGCAGAGTTGAATACAAGATGGTAAGATGAATGCCCTCTGATGCACACAGTCAAGTTACATTTAGAGTATGTTTTACTGGCCCTGGTGATCCAGACATTTATGTCAAAACCTATGTACATACTAGGAAGGCTGAGGATTATAATATTAGTAAAAGGACTTGGAAAACACACAACTATGACGCTTCATGAAGGGTTGGGAATTTCTTTTTTTTCTTGGACGTAAGGCACTGCTTATTTAATTCTTCACTCTTTACAAAAACTAAAAAGAAAAAAAAAAAAATTAGCATTTTTTTTTTCAAAATGGGGAAGCTCCATAACAGGATAAATCACTTGCATCGTAAAACCATCTCAACACAAAGGAGGAGGGTGTAAACAACTGTTAGAACATTAGAACAATTAGAACATTAGAACAATTCTTCCCTTGCTCATTAGAACAAGGGAAGAAAAGACTTACAACACACATTTCTGTCAGAAAAGCTACATTCTTGAGCAACTCTTGCAAGATATTACAGAACTCAGGAGTCCACTGCCACTACAGTATCTGTAAAAAATATGGTTATCTTGAAGAGAAGATGGTTTGGCCTTATTAGGCCAAATAAGAGAAAAAAAAAATAAATAAAGAAAAAAATTATAGCAGGCAAGAGGACCTCTAGCTTTTTCTTACCTTCAGCTGTGTGCTGTAAGGTCACTATCACACAACGAACACGAAGGTCCGAAATAAGATCCTGGATGATCTGAAGCATATCATTGGGTATCTCAAGTGCAGTAAGAGACTCAGAACTAAGCCTGGAAAGCAAATAAAGTTAGATTGAAGTGTAAATCTGCAGGGTTCTTTAAGCTTATATAACTTTGTTGAATTTTTTTTACATGATTTCTGCATATATGAACACAGTAGCTCCATCTGCAGTGACTCTAAACATCTATTATCCCATTCAGAGCAGATTAGTTATTTGCTTAATTCAGAAGCTTGCAAATACAGATCTGTTCTCTTCTAACACTACAATAATGTCATCATAGCAACATGCCAACTTTCACATTGTCCTCTTTCATTTCCCTGCCTGCCCTGTCCTGTCGCAAGAAGAATAGCAGTTTTGGAGCAGAAGCTTTTTTGCTGTTTGCATGGGAAGTCCTAGATCAAATCCTAGGTCCCCAGCACGGTTTCTGAGATGCTGTTTACCCACGTTACAACAGCACCAGCCACCAAGCTGCCATAAACACTGATGTGGCTGTGTATCACACTGCCAGGAGTACACACCTTTCAATAGTCAAAAGACAGCTACTGCATCACCTGCTGAGGGAAGAGTAAATTAAATCACTGTTTTGCTCCCAACTCTGACTGGGCACAAATCAACAGCTGCTATAGCTTGAGGATGGAAACACTGATTTACATTTTTTCTTTTAGAAATAGTAACACAGCAGATGCTTGCAAAGAATAGTATTCTTTTCAACAAATACCAGGTTAGTTCCTTCTTAAATTGGAAGATTTCTATAAAATTAAGCCAGAGTAAGAAACTTCACATGAAGATTTTTTTTCCTAAATGTGTAAAGTACAGATAATATAACTGACAATAGATTTCAGGAAAGTCTGTTAACTTGACAACAGGTGTGTATCATTGCTGGTTCCATCCACAATAAGAATATCTATACTTGATTATACCCCTTTCCTTTCTTCCTGTGCTTTGCTTGTTATAAACTTTGAAAACTGCAGATAAAAAGTATAGTATCATATCCAGGTATTACTCAAGTTTCAAAAAGACAATGACAATTCTTATATCTTTTACAGACAAAAGGAAGCAAAGTCTGCATATTAATGAGACATTTTGTAATTAATGATGTACACATGTTTATAAACGTAATTATAAGCTGAATTACAATATAAGCAGGAGTATCACCTTCCATAAAAAAACCCTGTAAATTATTATTTAAGAATGATACAGTGATATAGTGAGAAGCATGCTATTTTCACCCATTTTGTCAGAAATGGGATGATGTGTAGCAAATGAAGCAGATAATCACCTTCTACTCTAAAGAATCAAATCCTGTTTCATTCATGGAGTGTCTATGCTCCATGCCTATTTTATTCAAACTTTTTTCTAAGATGCAATGGAAAGAAATACATATATCATTATATAATACGGGTGTATCATGAAACATTATTAATTACTTGCATACAGAAGCCTCAATCTGTCAGTCATATTTTTTTTTTGTAATTCCATTTTTTAAAATGTTGACAGTCTCACTATTTGGTGTATTTAATGCAATAAATAAAACAATTTGTCTTAAAGCATAGGGATTCCAGGAATAGCATCATTGTGTATGTCCACAGATCCATTTACCTTACAGTCTGGATAACATGTGTTAGCCACTGGCCAGACAGTTCAGATTTCATCTCCCAGCCACCATACTGTCTTGATTCTCCTTCTCTGAGGCTGAATGGAAGCAAAGCTCCACGGATAAGTTTTACCAGAGAATGCATCACTTCCTGAATCATTTTCTGCATCAGAAGAAGGGAAAGGAAAATCAAACAAAAAGCTCTACCAAGGTGCTTAAGCAGCCATGTACTTGCTATACACAATAGTTTAGATTGTATGATTTACAGGTGGCTTCACACAGTAAAGAGCAAATGAGGAGGTATAAGGGTGCATAGATTATTTACAAAATCTGATTTTCAGCATGGTGACACTCAAGCACCTTGCTATGAAGAACAACTGAAAGAAGGTAAGGTGTCCCCCCTCCCATCACTTACCTTGAAATCATTTTGTCTTTGCCTAGCATTTTTCTTTGATCTTTCCATTTGGCCAGATTTTTCAGTCTTGTGAAAATGAAAAAATTGAAAAGTGTAAGTATGTCATAACCACTGTTAAAATAATTCTGAAAAAGATGGTTTCAAAGTGAAGAAGTGAAAACCTATGGGTTTATGATGCAATTATAAAAAACTAACTCATGGCATCACAATAAGCAAAGTATAAATGTATTTCTCAGTGAACTCGCGGTGGGTCAGCATGGCAATGTTTAATTGAGGAACAATATGTTTTTAAGACACAAGTCAGAGACAAGCATGAAAGATTAGCTCAAGCAATACAAACTGCTCTCACTAACATTGTGAGAGCATAACATAAACATATACAGTTCAATCATGCACCAAGTTTATATGAAGAAACTATTTTCTCAGCATGGAAGCTGCCCAGAGAAGAGCACCAGTGTGAAGTGGGAGACACTTCTTAGAACTGGGGCAATGTGGAACTGTAAATGTGAGAGGGAGGGTTGAGATTTTTTTGTTTGTTTTTAGAAACAGCTTTTTGTTGACAACACTCTTTGAATTATTCAAGTAACTGTAAAAGAGACTCTGTACAATTATCAGCATCTCCATGACCAATTCATTTCTTTGAAAACCGAGGAACATGAGTACACTTTGCAGGAGACAGTTACAGTTGAAAAAAAACATAGTTTGACTAATAGTCTTCCTGTTTGTAGTTCTAGCCCTTTGTGGAGTCTCCTGAGAACACAGGAGAGTAAATTATACCAAACAAGGTACTTGTTTAAATGCAGATGGAGAACTTTACCGTTAGAAAATATCCAATTTTATGTATGTACAGCAACATCTACTGGACAAGAAGTGCAATAACATGACAAGAGTGTTCTTAATGACAGTAGGCTTACTTTTAAGTCATTAATTTGAAATGGTCTATTTTTCCAATTCCCTCTTCATCTAAAGTATTTTAGATTTTGAAGGTACAACAAGTAATCTGAGGTAAGCAAAAATTAGAGGAACCCCCCAGCCCCCCCTATTTAGCAGTTTTGGAAAATACATAGCTATGAAAATCCTGAATTTTAAAGTTCTGAAATGTACAGTTTCAGACAAGGACAACAACATGAGTTATTGCTGCATATATTACCCATTTCTCTCCTCTAATACCTTAAAAAGAAAATAAGCTGCACTCCTTTGACCTTCAGGCATCAATTTAAAATTCAAACTGTTTTACAGTCAGAATACAGAACAAGAAAAAAATAAAAATCATATCTTTTCTTTTTCTTTTTCTTTTTTTTTTTTTTTTTCCTTAGTGCTTTTGCTAAAGGCCAATCTTAAACCTTTCCTGCACAGACAGACCAAAACTATTTTGTGGTAAGACCAACGGTTACTACTCACTATTTCACCTAGAGTGATTCAAAGAACTCAACTTTACAAACAATTGAAA
This sequence comes from Heliangelus exortis, assembly GCF_036169615.1. Classification (NCBI taxonomy): domain Eukaryota; kingdom Metazoa; phylum Chordata; class Aves; order Apodiformes; family Trochilidae; genus Heliangelus; species Heliangelus exortis. The sequence goes on from NC_092423.1 coordinate 68,016,284, forward strand.
ATACCACGTAAATCTGTAACTGACAATATTTTAAGTTATACTAGCTAACTCTTCAGAACTAAAAAGAACACCCCTCTAAAAACCTACAAGTGGAACAAGAGAAAATAAATGAAGCTTGTTAATCATATGTGGGGAATTTCTTTCCCCATTTTTAAAATGTCTTCAAGACTTGAACAAGATAACCAAAATGACCTTCTATATTGTTTTCACAGGACTTTTCTTAAAGACCCATAGCTATCACCTTACTTCCTGTGTGACAAGCAACATATTAAAAAAAATCCTTCATGAACAATTAAAATCTGTATGGTTTCTGACAGAAAAACATATAAACCTTCAGTTTTGGAAGTGATGTGGCGACAGGTATTCTTAGATGCTCTGGAAGAAGTTTACACCATCCCTTCCTTCCATTCTTTCTCAGATGACTACGGTGTGCAGAACATACAAAGGGAGCTGAGGGCACAATCCCTCCTCACTCCCCAAGCTCTTGAGGGGCTTTTATAAAGATGAAAGGAGCAGAAGAAATCAAATGTATGTGTAAGAAATCAAATTTTTTACAAGCTCAGAATCTGGCTCAAAAGAAAAGTAGATGTTCCTTAGAGACTAGCATGAAAACTACTCCCTCCTATTTTATTTGTTTAAAAAAAAAAATACATGGAACAATGTTTTGGTCAGACATGATGTAGGATCACTGAATTTTCCACTTGCAGTCATTTTCATGAGCAGAATTTCTCAACCTTGTTTACAGATCAAATGTCTGTTTTTCTAGAAATTGCTTACTTTTTCATTGTACTCAGAGAAAAAAAAAAAAATCACAAAAACTGAACAGGCGAATGTGTAAAGTGTAATTTCCAATGCTGCTGTTGTCAAATATAAAGGCTGTCAATTCCCTTCTGAAAAGAATTATTTTTGTGAAAGTCAGCAGCGCTAAGGTTTTTTCTTGATTCCACTTCCTCCACTGAATGTTGTATCTTCTGATTCTACCATGTAAAATGAGGATTATGATTAGAATCCATTCCACTGGAGCTATAATGATTTGTATACTGTGGTCAACGTATAAACACCTATTAACACCATTGTATCAAAATGTTACATTGATTTAAAGACAGTGGCACTAAACAGTATGACTATTTGAGAAATTATAGTTTTACGTATTCAGAGAAAGGGAAAATGACAAAATAAATTTCCAAATTTCATTTTTCCCAGGGTTAACTTGTTTCATCTTCTACTAAAGCTTCAAAGAATGGTGGATAGCTATGGCTGTTCTGCTTTTGGTGGTAAGCTTGTAGTGAAATACTGTGACTATGATAACTTAATGATTTAAGCACAGCAGGACACTGTAACAACTTCAGGGTTAAAAAAAAAATTCAGTGAGTGAAATGATGCAGCAACAGTGGAACAGAAAGTTTTAGATGCACAGATTTTAGGTTCAACATAGAAGCTGATCTGAGTAATACGCATATGCAAAAGCTTGTTTATTTTCCACCTGCTCTAGATTATTAGAACTGTCTCTACATCTCTTCACAGACCTCGTCTTCAGAGTTCTTTTAGGACTCAGGATGAGTGAGTCCAAGCTGCTGTCAGCAGGATTTCCTACTGATAGCTAATGCAGATGAGGTGTGATCTAGTGCATTATCACTTGTTGAGGGAACAGAGAGATGCCTTTCATCACACTCCAGTTGTGGGTTTTTTTGTCAGACTTGCTCCTCGGGAATATGCCACCACCCCAGTCACCCCTCTGAAGAAGAATCTACATGATTTGAGGACTAGAAGTCTCTGTAAAAACGCTCTGCACAACATGAAATGCTGTGACCAAATTTTAGCAACAACACAAACCCAAAAGCTTTTATGTTTATCTGGTAATGATTATGATGGTGAGCTGTGTACAACCCACAACAAATAACTTATGAAATGCATCCTTTCAAAATCTGTTAATAGTGTGCAAACAAAAACTGAAATCTTGATTATCATAATTATGTTTTATTTACATAATTTGTAAAAAATAAATCATCTTAGTAAGAAGGACTAGAAGCAATGATGATTGCAGCTGATTGCACTTCCAGACTAAACTCCCTATATTATGTCTGTGTACACCACTCTGGGCCTTGGTTATTCTGCAATTCTCATCTCGAACCTATCCTCAATTCCAAATAGTTAAAGCTCAATAAATGAGTACTCTCATTCTAAAGAAAGAGAAAAAAAAAATCTGTATGACTTTGTCCTTTACATATCCCTATCCTTCATGCCATTTGCTATTACTTCAGATCACCAATGAGGTGCAGCTAGCCAGCTATGAGTAAGAGGTGAAACTACACAGTTATTTACTCCAGCATCACACAGATACACACAGATACACCACTGGCTGAAATTTAAGTAATTCCATTTTATGCTTTTATTCTTTAAAAAATAAAATTAAGAGCCTCACTTCTATAGGTTAGTATTGCAAGACAGGTTAATCGTCAGCACAGCATGTCTCAAACATGTAAGAGTCCACATATTGTTTTATAAACCTCACTGATTAAAATAAGCCCAGTCATTTCTTCCAGTCAAATATAATACTTCAAGCACAATTATTATGGAGTTTTGTTCCTTAAAATAATTTGTATAGAAGAATCCATACCTCACTGAATAAACTTCCATTCACATAAGAAATCCAGAGCTTCCAGAAGTTGGGCAGCTGACTTACAACAAGTTTTGTCAACTTTTCAACAAATACAACTTGCTGAGGTGCTTTGTATCTCCAGGCTAAAAGGAGGAAAGGGGACAGAAAAAGCAAAATAAAAAACCTTGGAATTAGTAATAAAAAATGTACTAATACCTTGTTATTACTTTGTATTACACAAGTGATACATAGTGTATATATAAAAACCTTAAGTTAGGGGCGAAAAAATTTCTGAGGCTTGGTCCATATATGTGTACATAATTGTAACAAATGCAAACTCTTTGTTCCTTTCTCATAAACTTAAAAGGTGCCAGCACTATAACAGCATAGGAAGAATAGGCTCCTTCAGGGGTTTCTAATACAATCCACCTAACAATCCATTCAGCCAGTCTTTTATCATGGTCAAAAAGTGCAGTGCATCATAGCATATTAGGAATGCCATCTCCTGTGCAGGTATTGTAAGTGGTTTGCTTGCTTTGGCTTTCTGCTTGGAGAAGCACAAGAATGGCAGAGCTGTCAGCTGCTGCTAAGCATGCAGTGAGCACGTTGCACTTAAGCACCAATGATCTCAGCTCTGAGGTAACTCATCCTAACTAATCCTGTTTTGTGGTAGACAGGTCTCCTGAAGTACTATGATGCTCTGATCATCCACTTTTCTTTGAGTCTTGCTGGCGGCAGAATTTGCAAAGCCTGCTGAAGACTTCTCTTTTCCAGTTTGTAAAAAGGTACAGATCCATAACTAAGACTCTAAATGCAAAGATAACTGATTGAACTGGAATTGCCTTCCTTAGGTGCAACTATTTAAGCAGAGAAACATGCAAAAGAATCCAAACAAGGAAAAAATAAACCATATTCTGTATGTTGCATGTATATGGTTAGTGGATGGTATCCAACAACAACCAACAATTTACTGTTTTGCTCTTAACAGTTGTTAATCAACTTCATGCAAGGTTTAGGGCTGAGAGAGGACAAAGGTAAAGGTAGTACAGTAATGTATTACTTGATATACATGTATATTTTAAAGAGTCTGTAATTTTCATTTTGAAATACAAGCACTCAACCTCAAACTGTGATGCAATTTGTCTTTCATGTGAAGGTACACTGTGGCAGTAGAAGAATGTAGAATTCTCATTATTCCTCATTCTACATTCTTGAAAAACTACCTTCATTTCCTCTTATTGCTTGTAAAAAAATTCAGATATTTATAGATGGGTTTTCAAGAAAGTCCACTGAATTGGAAGAAGAGTAACATCAATGCAGACCAAAGTCAGAAAATTAATCATAAAAACCTGGTCTCTGCAAAAAAATACTTGGCGTGAAATGATTTATCCTATGAAAAACATGTTTTCTGTCTCCTGTGATGTCACCATGGAAAGACTCCCGAGATTAAGATGTTTGGACAAGGGTGTCCAACAACCTTGTTGTTGCAGACAATTACAACACACACAGGGACTCAGCTGGTTGTGGACACACTGCTCAAGCTTTGTCACACACTGTGTCTCCCCTTCTGGGTTTACGGAATGGGGGGAACAAGTACCAGATATGTGAATTTACATTAAATGCAAATGTAAGGAGAGCCATCTTAGCAAACACACAGAGAAAGCACAACAACAAAGGATGATAGGGGATGGTTATGTATTTAAAAAAAAAAAAAAAAAAAAAAAAAGACTCGTTACCACTGCTACATTTTAAGAACCAGATTTCAGCTATTACCTGCCCTTTGCTTGCAAAGAACACAAAGGATTCCTTCAATACACAATGGTAAATCATGGAAGAAGGTATTTTATTTAGTAACAAACCAAAACAAACACACAGAGTGTGGATTTCTGTTTGGGTTTTTTTCCTGCACCACACACTGAACATAGGGAATTGCAGCTTTGTTTTTACCAAATAAATCAGATGCCTACCATCATCACGGCCAGGCTGAAAGCTGCTGCCCCTTTTCAATGAGGCAGTTTGACTGAGATGGCCAATTGGTGACGGACGCACCTCACTGTCCAGGTCTAACATGGGGCTGTGGAGCAATGAGTTACCTAGGGAGAGGGAAAAAGAAAAAGTTACAGTGATTTTACATGAAACTGTATGCTGCATGTGTAATTATAATGTAATTCAGAAGTAATATCAAGATAAAAGTTATCTAAAAAACCCCATACTTAATTTTGCTTATTCACTGTTTGTTCATCTATATTAATGCGATTCAATAATACCACTATTGACTCTTGTAGCAAAGCCAAAATCCTAAGTATAATGTGAGAAATATAATCTTTTGAATTACATTTCTTTGAATCTCTATGCTTCCCTGTTTTTAGTCTAATGAGTGTATGTGTTCTACTATTTCTTAGATGTTTGACCTCTACAGAGGTCAGGTAGACAGAATCCATCCATTATGAAGCAGACGAACTAATGGCACTGTCTGTAAAACACCCCATAGTTCTGCATATCTAAAAATACACTAAATATTTCCCAGTATATCAAATAATTTTTCTTTGGGTACCTGTCTATATGAAGGTCACTACCAGCAAGTCTTAAGCAATGATGTAATCTGATGGAGGTGGACACCCTCAAACTCATGTATGTTTTGGAAAACAATAATGCAATCAGGATCAGACCATGATGATTTTTTAATGTATTGTAGCACTGCCAATATTTCTTTTAAAATATAAATTGCTGCTTGATGCATTTTACCTTACAAATACATTTCTGAAAGTAACCATTATTTCATTGGTCAACTGAGTTGAAACAGCTAAGCTTAAATTAATCACAACTCATAGAAATATAAAACAGCTCAGGTTGGAAGGCATCTCAAAAAATCATATGGTCCAACCTTCTGTGGGAAAGGGAGCCTAGACGAGAGTACCTAGCACTGTGCTCAGTTGCATCTTGAAAACCTCCACTGAGAGGAATTCTAACCTGGAAAGGTTACTTCAGTGATGTATTATTCTCACAGTGAGAAACTTTCTTTCTCATATCGAGATGAAACCTATCCTGGTAATTCATGCTGAATTTTGTTGTGAGAGTCTCAGCATTTGAGTTTATATTGCTTGATCTTTTCCATCAATACCTACAACCACTTAAAATAGCAGGAAGGCCACACAGTAAGACGACCAGCTGTAACACTGAACTACTTGAATTCAAGAGTAACACAAAGTAAAAAGGCTTCTAGGAATATTTATTCTGAATTTATGCTCCTGTCAGAGCAGTGCATCAGAAAATATACATCTAGTCCCTTTACTTCAAACAGCTGGGGCTTAAAGAGCAATATTAAGTATTGTGGAACTTAATTGCAAGCTTCAAATAGGTGACAGTATGGGATTTTAGTTCCTTTTGAAGTTGCTCTTTCCTTAACTCTTTTATGGCTTTAAAAGGGATTTCACTGTGGCACTGCCATTACCAAGCTGTCTGTTCTTCCATACATCTCCTTATTGTTCATACTGTAAGACACCTAAGTAAATGGATGCAACTTGCTACATCTTTCATAGTCATGATGGACACACTGCATTAACTCACCTGGTGACAACATACATGCTATCTTTAGCCTGTATTATCATTCTGTTCACTACTTAACTCCCACATCACTTATTAAAACCAACTCAATTTTATGACACCTTTAAAATTCATGAGTTTTCAGCAATACGTAGTCTGCTGGAGTGATTTAAGTGTATGATCCACCATCACTACAGGCAAGATCTAAAATGAGTTTGAAAAAGAATTTTGGGAAAGACTTTTCCTTCTGAATGAAAGAGAAATAAGAGTAAGAAAGTAAAAAGCGAAAGCTTTCAGAAGTTTTTAAGTAGGTATGTACGCTACAAGTGCAAATAATTATGAACACACACTAAGCAACTACCTATGTGGCAGATCTGTGAGAGGCCATAGATAATTATCGTTTATTATTTAAGCACCCAAGACTTCTAAAACATATCTTAAATATTGCAAATCTGCAGCAACCAGCTTCTGTGAAAATATTCCAGCAAACTTACTGAAGTAAAAACAACAAATTGCTTCCTCTCCAGTTAAAAAAAAAACAAAGGGTTCAGTATCTTACAGAGATTCCACCCACAATCAAAATAAAATTGTATAGAAGTTCCTGAGAATTTCAAGTGTGTTATATAGTTCTTGAGCATCCACAAGAATTTGACTCAGATTCAACATATCTGCATGTTATTTGGTTGAAAAAAAATTACGTCAAGAAGACAAATCAGAATTGTCAAAGATGTTGCTAGTTAATACATACACTAAAAGAAACCCAAGGGTGCAGCAATGGCAATGCTATTTTCACAAAAACTACAATTAGAAAAAGCCATTATATGCCAACTTCCCTCTTTGATGTCTTTGCATAGAATTTAGGTTCTCACCTTTCAAACACCTTGTTAATATGAGGAATTTCTTGTAAACAGATGGTCTCTAAAAATGACAGTGCCAACTAAACCACAGAATTAAGAAAAACAGACACACTTACCAAACATCTCAATGTGAATTAGTTCAATTAAAACCATTTGCTCGAGGTAGCTGAAAAACTGAAAATTCTGTATTGCTGCTGATACACTAACCCCATGCTGTCTAAATGGTTTATATATTCACCAGTAACAGAAAACACATGAAGAATACTCTCTTGTTCCACCAGAAAAACCACATCATCAGTTTGCAGCCATACCAGGAAAAGAAAGTTTAACATGAACTAATTTCTTAATTGGTTGTCTAGCATTACAAGCAAGTATAACACAGCAGCAGGGAACTACAACAGCTCATACACCCTCAGGACTAATAAACATCTGGACTACATTAGCAAAGCTGATCTTGCTTTCACCCTACCAGAAGATAGCGCTTGAAGACTGCACACTAACTCAAATGTCTTGTAAAAAACTCAGAGCTAACTTACAAGTAATTTTTCTCCCCTCCCAACTAGTTCCCTCTTCGGAGCCAGCACCTTAAATTTAGCATAATGTAATGACAATGAATTAATGCTAGTATGGACTGTAGACAATAATATTTATAAACCTAAAGAAACTATCCAAATAATAATTTACTGCCCATTCATTAATCGATTTGTGTACAGTTTCTACATTCCTCGACCCTGAATATAGGATGGAAAGGGCCTAAAATTTCAAGAAATTAACTTTTTATTGCGCTAACAGGTTTCAAGATGTTGCATAAACAGCAAGAACAACAAATTCCTGGCAGACCTTAATTTTAAAAAAAATATACTGCATCTTTGAAGCTACAGAAGTATTTTTTCCAAAATACAGCATCTACACAGAGCATATCTGTCAGCGACTCCAGTGCCAAGTATATATTTAACCAAGGAAACACAGGAAAAATAAATGTACTGCATTCTCCTCTTCTACCTAACAGTCATGACAAGCCAGAAGTATAATTAAAGCCTTATTAAATTTACCACTGTAAAATCACAAGATAAAATAAAAAGGTCGGAGGATCTTACCATTGCTCTACTTTTCTTTTTTAAAAGGATTTTACTGGGTTTAAACTTTTTGCGTGCAGACATTTTAAAGGTTTTTAGAATGGAATAAAACCATTGAGATTCTTAATGAAATGAAAAGAGTTCAACAGTTTTGCCAGACCTCTCCTATTCTTGTGCAGTAAGATTTCATCAAAAAGACGATTAAAAAAAAAAAAAAAGTGCAATGCTTTTGAAGATAATTTATTGAATTTGTGCTTTCACTTTCTGTTAATCAAAAGTCACCTGTGGTGACCCCTCCTTACAGGTTTATTCTGAGTTTATCAATACTGGAGTTGCTACAAAGTACTGGAGTGCCTACAGTACCCATGGTTCATGTATCTAACTCTACTCCACTTTTTGAGGTGTTACCTGCACACAGCATGTTGCAGCCTCAGTGAAAAAGACAACTGACACGAAGTTTGCTTAAAATAGATTTTTCCAAAGAAGTCAATTATTTCAGTTCTTAAAAGCAGCTTTCTTATTTCTAAACTACTTCCAAACTGAGTGTAAAAACTGCAGCAACATCCACTGCTCCACACCTCTGCTTGCCTTTTTCCCCTTTGCAGTTCTGACAGGCGGAGAGGGTGGGAGTCACTGATCTCTCACCTCCCTTCTCTAATCCATCCTCAGCTGCTCTGCAATTCTGCCAGCTCGGTGCAGCACCTACGTGAGATTCAGCTAGAGTTTTTTTTACTGGTTGGTCAGGGTGAAATACAGTGCCAGTTCTTTTTGTGGTCACAAAGACAATTGTTAACAAGTAACTGATCTCAGGCTGAGCAGTTTTCCAGCGTGATTTTCCGTGGTAAATCAAACTTCAGGCACTGCAAAGCCCCTGCATGCATAGGAGTAAGATTAAATTAAAAAAAAAAAAAAAAAAAAAAAAAAAAAGACGACTACAGATGTACAACCAGGTGAATACAGCTACTGTATTCTTTCATCCATTATGTATTTTACAGTGCATTTTCTCACAGGCTACAATAGTGAGGGAAGGCTGATCTATAGCCTTCAGACTCTCTGAAGGGCGGCAGACTTCCTTACCACCCTTAAACACCTTTGAACATTTTTTCCTGTGCACAGCGGGCCCTTGTCCTGTGCTACAGCCTGACCACCCACTGTTGCTTGTTGACCAAACACACAGTGCCTGGAGTCTGCACCGACACAACCAGGATAAGTTTCCTTTCAAGGATACCGCATTGAGAATTTCAATTTGTCTAGGCAAGAAATTAGGCGAGCAGGAGAAATTACTGAAAAATTAACGTGCTCAACAGATGAATGACCACATTTTATTCTTTTTTTTTTTTTTTTTTTTTTGAGTACTTTTTCTTCCTAACCTAATAGTTATTAGGAATCTGACATTTTTAAATGATTAAGAAGAAAATGGGTTGTATCGCAAGCAAAGCGATGAGTGTGGAAGATTAAAATTGCTGCACTTTATGGAAAAAAACTTTTTGGAATACCTCTGAAAATGAATGTTTTTAAATCTCGAGGCTACTGTTCATTATACTAAATATATTTATAATGAAATTATTTTTCAGTGCACCACTAAGAGTAATTGCTCTATTTTCTAGTGGTGTTCTAAGTATTTCACAGCCTAGGGATAAGCCTTCCTGTCAGTCCTGCAGACTGAAAGGAGCTAAAAGCTTCAAGTTCAGCATATAAATATAAATGACATCATTTTACTAGCACTAGGCTCCAATGGACATTAGGATCATCAGCAATTTTGAAAACAACCTGCTTTTACTCAATTGCCCAAATAAGGGATTAAAAGACTAGAACAGACACCGAGGTAAAATTCTGGCGAGACAAGAGTTTCACATTATCTTAAGTAGTACTAAATATTTTCAATTCTCATTTTAAACTACCTGAGCTGCTTTGTAATCACAGTATTTACTGCCTGCTTTTAAATCACAATATTTACCGTCTTTTTAATACTACAAATATTATTTCAAGTATTATATAAAATAAGAAATCCCCCTGCACTTCTAAGCATGTCAGATTCAACAAAAATTTTTAAATGACAGCAAAGTTACAGATACAGATGGTAAAAGAGGAAAAAAAAATGCAGTGTCAAATTTGGTACTGATAATTTTTTATTTTTTTTTTTTTCAAATTAATAACCCATTAAGGGTTTGCTTGACATCTGCTGTCAAAAGGGTATTTCTGCTATGGACAGGGGATGTGGTTTAGACATGAAATGGCTCCCAGCTGCAAGAAGTCTTCTTCCAGATGTACAGTAAGCAAAGGCAATGGAAGAGAACCAGCTGCTAGGATAACAAATTGAAAAGGCCCTTTTGACACAAGCCTTGGCGGAGTGTCTGATCTAACAAAGATGGATCATTCATTGCAAGGTGAATAGAATCTCAGTGTGGCACAGAAGAAAGAGCAAGCATCCATCTCTCTCCTTCCCACTATGTACAGCTGCTGTTACTCTGGCACAGAAAAACCCTGCATACTTTTTTTTACAATGTGTGGAAAGCTGTGCATTACATTCTGTATGATGCAAGAATATTTATTTTTTTTCCAGCAATAAAACGTACAACAAAAATCACAATGACCAAACCAGTATACTCCAGTTTTGAGAGCCATCTCCACATTGGGAACTTTAATATTTCCTAAAAGTAACAGTTGTAGAACTGTGCTAGTGTTTCAATTACAGTTTCAATTCCTAAAGGATATTAACAGATAACTTATTTGCAGTAATGTTCCATAGTGCCTCAGAAAAACCTCTTAATAAATGAAGTCTTTAGTTGGTTTGATGTTTACTGAATTACAGTCCTTATTCATTTTACCTCAAAGGATCATGAAACCTACTAAGCCAATATTAAAGTCTAAGCAAATAACCACTGGCCACACAGAAAACAGTCTTAACCTCCATGGCTTCTTTCCCTGATCCTCATGTTAAGAATCTCATTGCTTAACTCATTTTGGCTATCTGCCCAGTGCCCTAGGCAAATTTTAAACCAAGCCTCATTTATTTACATTTATTTTTGTGTCATTTTACGTCATTTTATCCCCCACGCTTCCTGCATAAACCATAGTGGAAAACAACAATTATGCCCTAATAATAGGAGAATTGCCAAGTCAGGTTACAAATAAGCGAAGTCTTAATTGAGGGAAACCATTTACTATCCAGGTACCAGGTCTGAAAGTCCCCAGACTTGTACAAATCATAAGTTCAAAGTTCAGAATAAGCAATTCAGACTTTAGCCAACACCAGACATAAACTTCCAGCACAATTCAGTTTATTATTCAGTTATATCTTGCTAGAGATTTCAGAAATACTGTTCCAAGTGAGCATTCACCATGTTAATTTTTATATCCATAGCCTTCAAAAAAAGCTTTTTCCTGTCTATTCAGTCCCATGCATCTCCATGTCTACATACTGAGTAACAGCAGCAAACTGGCTCTGCCTGCTTCAAATCCTTCCAGGGGGGAGCAACAGTAGGATACAATGAGATTTACAAAATGAATCCATCAATGCTTCATTAAGTAACTTCATAACCATACAAAAAAAAAAGTTTCAAAAAAATCAATGACAGAGCACAACTGCTGATTTCATTGGTAAAGCAGATAACTATTAGTAGGAAACACAAAAAAGTAAATAAATCTGTATATGTACAAGCATTATTATGTCAGGTGAGCTGGAGGTCCAACCAGTTCCACATGGGTCGTGTAACTACAGCTGAACTTTTAATAGAAGATTCTGACCATCAGAGAAGCTGGAGAAAGCCTTAATAGAAGAACATGAGCCACAGAGCTTTGTGATTTGTGTATCCCTTGTGCTGCCTCATGCTCCCACTATGACTTTGGCTACGCTGTTTGGTCTCTTTGTCCTGGCTGCTCATACTTAGAATACTTCAGAGCAGAAGAATTTTGGTCTGCTGTCGTGCATGCATATTCACTCACTCCTTAAACCATGTGGGCTTGGATTCCAACAGTTTCACATAATTTGAACGTAATTTGCCTGTATTTTTTTTGCCTCACAAATGAGGAAGGTCTGCTATGGTTATACACAGCAAGAAGTAGGTTAAAGGCAATGATGGGTGAGTAGCAACAGCCAAGTCTGAGCACACAATAAAACATTAATCTACGTAGGTCAGGACTAATCAGCAAACCAACAGGGTTGTTTAAGACTGAGGGGAAACGGTACATTAATACACGCACAGGGATATTCCTCAAAGGAAATACACTCCAAAATGCTGATACGACTACTTCATACACAGGCCTTGAGAAACTTAACCATCCTACTTGTACCTGTTGAAATATATGCAACCAATTAGCTAATGATCAGACTACTGCTTCTTTTACAATTAATAACTGCCTATTAAAAGCTGAAGGAAATATCGAATTGAGTAATTTGCTGTTGGCAGTTGTCAGCCCTTAAGCTGCCAAATAATCTGACAAAGTTTAGCACAGCTTAATATATCTTCCAGTTTTTGGAGATAAAACAACACAAGTTGGATTAACTGAAAACAGACAGGTTTTGAAATACACAGAATGCCCTTCTAATCCCTGAAACAAATTCCAAAAGAGACCTAAAGACCATTACAGCCTTGTAAATGTGCCACAGAGTCTTCATCAGAGACTGTACTATGCTATGATAATTTACAGTTCTAGGACATGCTTATAATTGCAGAGTACGTCTACAAAATTAGTAAATCTCTAGTAATAAACAGGCTCTTCAAAAAAAACCAAAAACTTTTCACGTGATAGCACTAGTGAGAGTGAAGGATTTACATTTAGATGAAAAACATGTACTTAGATATGAAACCAAAATAAATGTTATTTAAATACAACTCTAATATGCAATTTTCTGATAGCACCTTGTATCACCTTAGCATGCATCTTAGTTCACTGTACTCTTCAACTACGCCTAGAAAACCCTTGCAAGTACATTTATTAACAAATGAGCAATCATCAGGCAAAGATAAGGAACCCATGGAGACACAGGAAAGTAGATCTAGTTCTTATCAATACTGGGGATTTGTCTTGGCTTCCTTTACTAGAGGCCTGGGTGAGATGATACATCACCAAATCTCTTAAAGATGATAGAAAATAATATTTTTTTATACACACAAAAAAATTATTTTAGTTTTAATAATTAAAGGGTGAACCTCCTAGTAGTCTGGAGACCACTGGAACAATTTTGTCCCACTGAGTACACCATTGGCTTGCCATATCATTGACTTAATTATGAGTAAGTTCTCAGAATTCATTTATGTTTGGCACAAACTTAGTTGAAACTTGAAAAATTGTCTGCAAATGCAAAAACATATATTCTGCTACTGAGGTTTTGAGTTTACTACACTGACTCAGTCAGTTTGAACCCACAGATTCACAGCAGAACTAAGCAAAGAATAGCCAGAAATTTTTGCTATGTTCAAGGTAAGGCTAAAATTGCTGTCTGTTGATTCCAGTGTCCACCATATGAAGACTGCCATCTCCTAGAAGCAATGTCTATTATCTCTGTTGAGAAGGGAAAACTAGAAAAAGATTTCATGCTCTTTTCATTACAGTATCAATCGTATGGCCCACCACTTCCTCCCAATGCTTGATAGGCAAAATCTTTCTTTGAAGCATGTTTTAAGTGGAGGACTCTAATGCTTGCAAATTTATTACTATTTTCTCCTAAAAATAGACTGTGAATTTATGACCATATAAACCTCATTTCTGACCTATTTAGGTTGATTAGATTTCTCAAAGGCTTGCATAGCCAATTTGATACCTATGAGTCAAAGCCCACTTTTCCTGTTTGAAAAACATACATCTATTAAAGAAGATTAAAATACATTCTGTGTGTCTGATCACAATCAGCATTGGTTTACTTGGCAGTTAGTACCAATTCTTCCAAGTTTTCTTTTTTCTTTCTGTCTAATGTATGCCAAAATTAAAGATCTATGGAAAGGAAAAACCACATTTAGCAATCTTCCTTTGTCCTACTAAGTGAGAAATTCCATCCGCTAGGATCAATCCTTGATTATTTTACAATCTGTACAAAAACTATCATAGTAAGGACCACATAAAAGGCTAGAAGAAAACTATTTAAATTTACTGAACTTAATAAATGTGATAATACATTAACATTTGTTCCATACATACACTATTAACTTTTCATACATACATTTACTGGGAATTTAAGTTATTTAAATTCCCTCTTCTGTGAGCCAAACAAAGCTGCTAACATTACAGCTCCTTTGATATTAAGGCTGAGATAAGGAGGGGTTTTTTGCAAGAAACACATGAAGCAGTTTGAGGTTTTCAAGACAAGGAATTTAGATACATTTGCCATCCATTTACTGGAGCACAAGCATTACAATAATAAACACTAACACTAAACATGGGAGTTACCTATAAATCCAGAGAGCTGAGATTCCAATATGCCTCCTCATTTCAGAAATAGAAGCAAATTCAATCAGACTACTCAAGAAGCAAGGCACTACTTGTCATTTTCTAAATTAAAATCTCATGTTCAGATTTTACTACTAGAAATGGCCTCCCACCTATTCCCTACTGAAAATGAAAGAGAAAGATGATCTTAACTGGCAGCTAAGTTGAGCAACACCTATGAGCACACATTTCTTTGAGGAGCAACACTGATAAACACAAAGCCAGAATGAGACGAAGTATTCTTATTTGTCTCAATGTAACACCATCTAAATATCTTATTTGCCCAACACACAGGCCTGTGACTGGACATTGTCACCTGGATTTGGAAACTGCACATGAACAAAGAACAAGAGAATAACATGTTATAATGCACTGCATATCAAGAAATCACACATTATTCCACTATACCCCAGTGCCCTGCATATCCATATATTAACAGCATATCTTGTGACAAAGAAAGCCAACTGGCATATTCAGACAACAATCCAAACTTCATGTGACCCCAAAGAAGTATTTTGAGAGGACAGTAAACTTCAGATAAATGATTGAAATTTAATTCTTTTCCCATGTAAAGAACTTAGAAGTTATAATTAAAACAAAAAGAAAACTCCAACTGCTGCTTTGTTTTTATAATAGAATAAAGAAAAAAATACAAATCAGTATTCAGCTTTCTAAAAAGCTATCAAAATTGATGGGGGGGGAAAAACCCCAAACCCCAAATATCATTTGTACACTAAAACTTGTCAAATAAAGGGCAATGCCAAATTCCTAAGTGTCAAATATATATAAAACAAAAATATATTCTTGCCTTTTTGTTCTTTGACATAGCTCTCCTTACAGTTGTGCATGAGCTGCAGAATCCACTGATGTTGAGCACCAATGCACTGCCAAGCAGGGTCCCCAGGCGCATGAAGATCAGAAAGATATCTGTAAAACCCAGTCCAAAAATCACAGCTCTGACTTGACACACTGGAGGGCTCATTTAAACAGACCAATGATGTACTTAGAAATGCTTTTTTTCCCACATAATTGTAAAAATCCAAGAATAGCTGTAAAGATACACTCATATGGAATGCAAACACAAGCTTTGCATTCTCCCTTTCTCATTTAGTTAAGACAAATTCTATCAAAAACTTGTAGAAAAAATTCCCAAACACACATATATTTAATATCACATTAATATGCATTTCAGGTCTGCCTCTAGTAAAATACTTGGAAACCAAGGTCTTTATCTGCCAAGGCTGTAGTTTACTACTTCACGTTTCACTTGGAATCAGTGATGACATCTCAAGCACATAAAATATGGTATTTTTCTTCCCACAGAGTATGTCCTGATTGTATCATCATGTAACCTTAACAAGTAAGTACAGAATGAATTAATTTTTGGCAGCTCATTAATTTAATGTACACATGCACAAATAAATGTAAACCAAGCTCCTGGCTGGTTTTGTTTTAGGTTTTGTTGTTGTTTTTTTTATTGCATTAGAATGCACACACAGTTAAGGGGAAAAAAAGGGGAGGGGCCTGGGGACAGAGATACTGAAAAGGATCAGGACTTCTAATACAAAGAAGCAAGATACCTTTTGTCTTTGGGGAGAGAGGAGTACTACAAAGCCACTGCTGTGGTTTCAAAGAGAACACAGAAGTAATATAGTCTTAACGCATGGCATTCAAGACTATCTGCCAACAGTACTTTTAAGAGTATTTTCAAAAAAGTAGTAGCTGCTCTACTATCTAATGTGCTCCATTACATTTTCCATTAAGGAGGCTCAGGACAGATTTAAAAATTCAAGATGCTCAAGGTGAAGTACACTGATTTATTATCTTACACAGCGCAGGGAATGCTTAACTCCTTCACAAAAGCTCTATTACTACCATAATACCCAATGTTAATTAGAACTGTATTGGAAAATTCTGTCTTGTTTGAGAGCTGTCAGCTGTACTTGAACAAAAAATAAACTGTTAGGTCAGATTGGTTGGATGTACCATACGCAACCAACCATTTTGACAAGGTGAGAATTCTAAATTCTGAGCTCCAGTCCTTCCTTAGTGTTAAAGGGACTTTAGTCTTTGCTTAGACACAAAAGAAGTAAAAAAAGTATTACCCCTGACCTTGGATAAAACCTTGGATTTGTTTGGCTGTTAAGTGATATGGTAAACTGTTTCTGAACAGTATAAAATAATTATCACTGTAAATAACATAATAAAATGAGAGGAAAATATTAATTGAAGCCTAATTAAAAAGTTAAACATTTAATATCTAAGGGGGAGAAAACCACAGTATTTCAGGGATTGGCCATTCTTAGACATTGGAGACATAAACACCAAACATACAAAGAAAGTAAAGAACCTCATAAAAATAGCAGGGTTTATCTATATAATTTTACAATTAGGATTTTGCTAATTTCTTTTTAGCTGAAGTGCTCTGATGAAAGCTTTCTTCACAGTTTGTCTCCAGAAAATTTACAGTAGTAGAACCACATTAGCATTTCTAGAGTAGTGAAACTAATTTAATTATTTTTTATAATAGAATTATTATATTAGTGAAACTAATTTAACTAGTTTAACCAACTTTGTATGTTGGTATTCTGTTAATTCATTATAACTAAATTATTCCATATTTGTCTACTCCCTGCTTTCCTTCAGTATAGTGTCACGCATATGGTAGTTACATGAACATGAATCTCCTTTAACACGGGGTGGGATATTTTTAAAGATTCGCTACTTCAAGGTAAGGGGCTAGAAAAAGACCAAATATTAAAAAACCCAAACAAACAAACAAAAAAAAACCCTCAAAACCAAACCCCAGAATTCAACACACAGCTCTGATGCTTCCAAAGAATCCTGAGAAGAGGCCATAAGACTTGGCTAAGATAAAGAAGCTGCTCTTCAAGTCTTTTGAGCCTGACATAGAAAGGAAACAGTTGTGCCTTCCTCAGAGACACAAAACACTTAACTACTCACCTCAAAAAGGCAACTCCAATAAACAGGAAATATTTAGAAAGTACCCAGAAGAATGAGAGGCACTCTACATAAATGTATGATAGTTTCTGTCCTCAAATGAACATAACTAAAAGGAATATAGGACACCTTTACTGCACTTGGTGCTGTGTGACTGGGCCTGATGAGCACACAAAACACCAAAGACCTCACAGAGGTGTCAGAATTTTAAAAACACAGTGTGCTTGGGCTACCTTTTTTAAGAAAAAAAAACATTAAGAATGTCCAAGACAGAATAGGAGCCCTACTAACATCCAAACCTCACAAGTTTTCTAGGTAAAGCCATCAAATGATTCAGAAAACTCCTAAGTTTGGCTTCAAGGACTGAAAGCAGGTTAAGGTCTACTAGTACAAAAAGGTCCAACCAACTCATGTCAGTATGCCTGTAACAGACATCAGCTTTGTGAATAACAGAAGATCTAGAAACTTTAATGAAAACTGGGGAACTGGTTCATGCTCATGAAACAGAGGAATTACATTATTTATACTGAGAAATAAAAGAACCAATATAAAATTTAAATAACAGTTTGGATTGCCCCCTCCTGCCCCCCCCACTATCTGACTCAGGAGGATTCAAATATAACACCAAGTCAAGTTGAAGTGTAAGGCAAATTAATTTATTATTTTTTTAATTTATTATTAATCTCATTTATTATGAGCTCTGCAACTCAATGAGTGCAATGATTCAGACACAGCTTGCAATATGATGGTTTAGAGGAAGCAAAAGAATCTAAACACATCTAAAGGTTTTAAACAAGTTAATTCCATCTCAATTATCCCTCATTAAACAGTTTTCATTCAAGAACTGTTTTTCAGTCACTCAATAAACAATCAAGAACAATATTTTGCCACTCTTTATATATAAGCATAAAATCTCAAAATACTCTACATACAATTTTAAAATTAATATTTAAACCATAAACAGCATTTAAATTACCCTATTTAAGAAACAGATATAAATACACGTGTAACACTGAATGTCTGATGAAGACAATACTCAAATGATTACCTTATATAACGCTTCTGATCATGTAATGTTGATGGAGTTTCAAGCAGCTTATCTAGCAGAAGTTCTCTCAAAGATTCAATTCTGGTTTCGACTTCAGCATAATCTGGAAGTAGAGAGAGCAAATAAATTGAATTTTGCCTTCACTTGCCTTCAGCAGTTGTATGAAGTGAAAATTACGTTATTTTCCTAGGACATCAGGCACTTCCGGAGCTAATGTGGAAATCAATAAAACTCATTTTGTAACAAACCACATATGAACAATTTGTATATGACATTTCTAGAAAAACAGACAATTGAAGTCTTTTCAACAACATGCCAGTGAGACATACCCTAAGTCACATTTTAATTGCTGTAACCTTTTTTTTATGTTCAGTAATACCGAGTCTTAATAAATATTTGTCTGTGATTTAACATTTTATATTTCACAAAATATGTACCTCACTCAGAAAAATTGCTGGAAATATTGCTTGAAGTCTTGAAGCAATTTCAAGTTATTGTTTCCTGTAAATCCATTATTTTTATGGATTAAAAATTGATATAAATCCCACAAAGCTACTAGGTGCTTTTCAGACTTCAAGTTAAAAAAAAAAAAAAAAAAAAAAAAAAAAAAAAAAAAAAAGAGTAAATAACAAAACCCGTGTCTTACATTTTTTGAATACTTGAACCTCTGTCTTTCCAAAGAGTGACTTGGCTTTTTCGTAGTCATTAATAACCACATCATAATCGCCCTTAAACAAGAAACACAAAAAGAATTAAAAAACATTTGTATTTGTCAAGAAAAAGGTAACAGGCTAATTTCAGCAAACTGTAAAGTATTTTTAGGGAATTATACCTTCTGGATATTTCTTTCAATATTTAAGGGAAGGTTGAAAAGAAACTTAAAACGCTGAAGAACATTAAGCGCGTTTCTTGTTGAATCAGCTTTGTCCTTGCGACCCAGCACTTCTTGGAATAAGGTATCTGCTGTGTTACTGGCTCCTATTTTAAAAATGGATGAAAATAAGAAAAAGTAGAGTAAGTAATCAGTTCAAATGACATACAGATTTTGCTCATTTTAATGAGCCATTCAAGTCTTTTTCAGAGCAAACGAGTAGCTATCGCTCAATTTTTATACTTTTTTTCTTCATCCATGTTAACATTTTACAACTGGTGAAATACTATTTCAAATGAACCACTTAGCATTTTAATGTGGTAAGGTCCCTGTGCAATTAAAAACAATCACTCTTTCCTACTTCAAATGCTTAACTTTGCTGCAGATATTTTATAGTTTGCTTTGGCTCCAGATCTACATTTTACAACTAAATTATGCATCTCAGGATATGGAAAAAGTCATAGAAAGTCTTCTTTTTAGAAAACTGTGATTTCATTATGTTATTTAACAATGGCTTTAAGAGTTACCTGGGTTTTGCAAACAATGCTTTTTGGCTTGTTTTCAAATTAAGTGTTAAATTTATTAACAATATTGATATTTAAGTGAGTTTCTTAAAGGTACCAATGACTAAAATCAAAGACAATGGCATGAGTTTAAAAAGTCAATTTTGTAATAAAGGTAATTTCCTAACAGAGAGCAATAGAATTTCATTTATAATAGGGAAAATTTACATTGCATGTGAATATTTGCATTTTTCAACTCCTTTTAAAGTAACCAAAAAAAGAGAAGTGTGGAATTTTTTTTTTAGTCTTTTTGATCGTTGCATGTTTAAGTTTCTACATTATCTGGTCTAGTGACTATACTTTAAGCAAAGATGAAAAAAAATTACATCAGTCTCGCTGGGTGGCTTGCATGCCATTTTCTCTAGTCAACACTGTGGGTGGCCTGCTCATGTTAAAAGTAGTCTTTGTAAAATAATTGTTGTATCTAAATAATGTTTAAACTTTGTTGAAATTTTGAAGCCTTGATGTAAAAAGTTTTGTCAGGATAGCTATTTCTACTGCATACTATTTAGCACAGAATACTTTAATCCATTAAGGAGAAATACATAATGAAAACAGCTAGCTGGACATTTAAATACAGACCACTGATAAAGTATGAATTTTCTCCTGAGGCTATAATAAATGCTTGTTTGATAAATCCTTCTAGTAAGTAACATTTGTTTTGTTTCAATTCTTATGCGTCTTGCCCATTATTTTAACAGCCAAGAAGTAATGTACTATATCTGGGAATTAAAGTTTTATTCACAAAGTTTCTCTTTTTTATTCCACACAAATGTTTTTAAAAGGTAATTGATAACTGCAGGAATAGCACATTGATTTCCATCTTTAGTTTAAAACTACATGATTTCATCTCTTCAGAACTGCTGTGGAAATCCTCAGTTGAGGTAAATTATTTTACTTTTTTCCTATGGGCATTTTTTCCCTTTATAGAAATTGAAATATATCAAATTGATTATCAGTGTCTTAATGAAATTCAATACTTCATGCAAAACAGGTTTGTCTTTTTAGACTTAAAAAAAATATTTTAAGTTATCTTCTCTTCTCACCCCTGCAAATCTTTTTCTGCATTAACAATCCTGAACTTCTGATTACCGATTAATAACCTAAGCCTAAATAGTAAAGTCCATGGATAAAAATTCAGGTCCTATACTGACTAACTATGTTATCAAAATAGATGATTCATCTTCTTTGTGCAAATGTTTTATACTTCAAAATAAATCTCTAGTTACCCAATAGTTGTTATTTCATACAGCCTGACAAAAACTTCACATAATGGAATTTCATTGACCTCCTTTAAGATACAATTCTTCATGAAATGCATTGTATTACACCATGTATTTAAAAAATTATATATTTACTTGTTTGTTTAGCAATTAAGTTTAGCAATTTAGCAAAAAAATTAAACATTTATAACTCCACCTATAACACCTTCTGTGCTTCTGTTACTATCCTATGCCATTTTAATCCAGTATTTTGGCAAAATCTTAACATTCAGATGCTCTGGAAAACATCCTTATTCTTAGGAGCTTGTAATCAAGCTCGCAACACTGATTTTTTCTCAAAATATCCACCTACAGTCCAGGAAATGTAGAATTCAACTGCAGATGTGAAGCCATTTTTGAAAGTAGGTCCTGCTACTCGTGGATTATGGAAGCTTTTCAATAGTCAGACAAGAAACAAACCTTTGATCCTAAACTACTTTGCATAATATTATTTACTCTCTTTAAATCCTTGTATTCCTGCTTCCCTGCCTCCCAACCATCATGACTTGCAAAGTACCAGGAGTAAAAGCAGCCAATTCTTTTCACAGCAGAGCCAAACTTAATACCATTCTGAAGTGGCTGGCAGAAGTTCCTCTACAGATCCAGCTTGAAAAAGACAGTCTGTGTTATCTGCATACAGATTGCAGCCACCATTTATCACAGGACATGGGGATTATATATTATAGGTAGATTTGCCTCATATTAGCGTGTGTAGGAAAATGTCACAGACTGAAATTTTGGCTTTTTTATTAAAAAAATCTGTCACACAATTTTGTCAAAGGGGAAGTGCTCCCCAAGAAAGCTGTGCTTGGTGTATGACATGGCATAAATACAGAGCACAGAGGATCGCAGTGGCAAATTTCAGCATGTTTTTCTTCCTCCTGCCCTGTGTGTATCCAACCTTGTGCACACAAAGAGACACATTGCAGTCTTCATATAGCATGTTTGAGGTTATTTGTGGGGCTTTTTGGTAATTTTTGTATTTGGAGGGGTTTCTTTTGCACCCCATGCAACAAGATGGAGGAATAACAATGTTCAAAATACACCTTTATTGTGAGAATTAATGAAGATATACAGAAAAAAGCTAGAGCTGTTAACAAAACCTCCTGCTTTCTTTGTGCTCTCTATACACACACACACACACACACACACACACACATACAGTCACTGCTTTCTTCATACAAGACAAGAAAAACAGTGAACTTCCATGTCACTTTCTTGATTTCATAAAACACACTGAGACTTTCCAACACTGAGTCAGCTATCTGCATGTCATTCCTGCTTATTGATACAGCACTAAGGGAAACATCCCTTCCTCTGTGAAAAAAATCACAATGAAACAAAGTAAAATTATCTTGGCAGAAATCCCAGAATTAAAAAAGTTACTTTTTTGATCTGATGAAACACATACCAACTGCACTAAATTCAAGCCATCTCTCAATGCAACCCTACAGCTAATAAAGAGAAACAAAAAAAGAAAGTACTGACAGCTTTTCAGTTTCTAAAAAAACAAAAAAAGCAAGCTAGTTCCATATAGTCTAAATGCCACCACATAAGTCAAAAAGATTCTGTTAATCAGCCTTGTTATTAGAACAAGTTTGTATTTGGTTTTTTTCCTCTTCTGCTCAAAATTCCTACAATGCTGGTATTTAACTTTGCTCATCCTTCTATAGTTCCAACTGTCCATACAGCTCCTCTTTTCTTTGTTTTCTTAAAATTGAGATGCCACAAGAATTCATTTAAAGTGCTTTATAGCTCTTTAATTTTGACATTTATCCTCTCTGTTATCATGAAAACCAATGAAAGTCACGGCAAAAGCTGCCAATATTTCAAAAGGTGTACTATCACTCCCTAAAATCACTAGGATAAAACATGAAAAGGCAAGAGAGACTACTCTTTTGCACTTTCTGCCATATTCCTAGGAATATGTAAAAGCTTGTTTAAAAGTCCATAGTCCATAAACAGTTGCTGCTGGAAGGACAAAACTTACTGTTCAGTACATTCTCCAGTTTTTGCGTCATGGATCCTTCTACTTTTTCCGTTCCATCCGCTTCCAGTTTTTGATGGATTGCTGGAATAAAGTGTCTAGTTAAAATGCAGAACATTTTAATAGGTGGGGATACATTACGTTAAAGTGACACTTTTAAACATTTTAAAAATTAAAAATAAAGAGTTATTTTTCTTGTTAGACATCAAAAATACAAACATGCCACACAGCAGCAGAGCCTAGTGGAAGACAGGGCTTAGAGCCAGATACTGAAGAATTTTAACCATTACACTGACACAGACTTCCTCTATCTTCTTGAACAAGACACTAATAATGCTCAAGGAAAAGATAATGTGGAGAGAATAATCCCAACTAGCTATCTTGTAGTACAAGTGTTAATTCAATTTAGTATTTTGAAAAGTAAGTATAATTCAAGCCCAAAATACTTCTGCTTTGTAATGCAAAGTTTTACACTGATCTCACCAAAACGAATTACCAATAATTAAAGGGCAGTGTCATGGGAGATTTGGATGGACCCAAAACAAGTGCTAGAACACTCCCATCACTAGTTATTTTTGTCCATAAAAATGCACTCTCAAACCACACTATTTAAAATTATCTTGTACCAACATGTTGCATTAATCACTACAAAGAAAAAGCATCACGATGCTTCTGCTCAAAACAGCATGAAAATGGAGGGGAGTTTATTTTTTCTGAAGATGCTATTTTTTGGATGTGTAAAAGTGTAGTAGCAGCATTAATTTGCTGTTTTGTTATTATTTCTTGTTCAGGAATAGAAAGATTTACCAGCATAGCTTCATTACAGTACACCACGCTGGAAATATGAACAGTGTAGATACTCATTTCTTCCACTTCCCCTCTCTTACACAGCCTTCCTTCCCTCTTCTTTGTTTATTACAACTGGCACAAATCAGTGTTTCTTTTATTACTATTATTATTTTTTTTTATTAAGAAAGTGTTCCTGTACATATGCATTCAGCATTTATAAAAGAATTATTTAAAAATATTATACTTTCAAATTTTTAACCTGTTAACCTAAACAAAATTTGTTCTATCAAATAGCCATCAGTTCCTGTTGCTTCAGATAAAATAAGGCTTCTAAAAAGCCTCCTACTGCTTCCTGATGGTTCTCAGTAGAACAATGCAGAGCTAAAACTACCCTTGAAAAGTGATGTTCAGTACTTTGAATAAAACAAGGAATATCTTTTAGTTCAAAACACAAATACAGTTTTGAAACCAGTCTCGCATTGTGCCAGCCGATCTTGCTTTGGTTTGAATGGCAAAGCAACCTCAGTCTCTCAACTGGATTTCTTTAGGATGGAACCAAATTAAAAGATGAACTCTATGAGTTTACCTAATGTGCTCCAGGAGATGCCTGGAATGCAATCCACTGTGTGATACTCAACCTGGACTGTTGGAATAGGAGCTGGAAACCTGTTTGCTGTTACTGAAGAGCTTTACTGTAAGGAACATACAATAAATAAAGATGAGGAGAAGCCAGCCCCATACGCTCCAACTAAGGCCAGAAGATTAAGTGTATTTTGTATCAATTTTGCCAATAAGTGTTTAAATTTTCTGCTAAATCAGATTATTTAAAGGCTTGCAAACTTCAGAGACTCAGTGAGCTACTAAAATAATAATGAAGAAAGTAAGCTTAGAGCTCTAAACTGTGAATAAATACTTCAGAATTTTTGCTTGAAATATACATAAAAATTCAGTCTGGCAAATAAGCCGCAGCACAGGCCTTGTGGTATACAGCAAACAATTCAGTGGTGGTTGTGTTGATTTTTATTTAATGTAAGGGAAAAAAGACAATAAAATGCCTTTGGTTCCCGTCATCAAAGAATAAATAATTTTTTTGCAATCTGAACAAAACATAAGGTTATCCATGAGGACAGAACTGTGTAGAGGAAAAACTTCTGAATTATTTCAACAATAGTAAAGAGCTGTCTATTATAAGCAAATTAATGTAGAAACACAGCATACCATTAGTGGAGCTGGTAACACATCACACTGTGAAAACCTAAAGAACCTGAAATTTGTTAATATGTCCAGTAATCATTACTCCTAAATTTTCTTTTGTCTTGTTTTTCTGCCCTGAGATTACCAGATATTTTTGCAAAGCGCATGGCAAATTTGGCTTTATTTTGCTAAGCACTGCTAATCCAAGCAAAAATTACAAAATATCAAAGTGAATGAACTATTGGTTTCAATTGCTGCCTTCTGTTTTGTTTCTGTTTTACTTTTTCAAGCTTGCTTACCAAGCACAGTGCCAAACCAAAGAAAATGGACAGACTTACCATGACACATACACACACACAAAAAAAAAAAGCAACCCAAAAAACCAAGCATGGTGCTAGGGGACGAGGTTTTATGGAAAATAAGAGACCAAAAATTATAGTATAACAACACTGTGAAGCCAGATAACTATGTTCTCCCACAGGTTTATATTTAAGCAAGTGTGTCATTTCCAGGTAGATATCTCAGAAGTATATAAGAAAACGAAGTTGACTGCTCTTCTTATGGATCCACTAAAAATTCTGGGTCAGGACCTTGGAGCTAGCCAGGATACTTCAGGGGTTTAGAATACAGGAAAGGCTACTTTCTTTTTACTGACACAGTGCCAACCCCTGGATCTTTCAAAACTAATGGTAGAAATAAGAGCAGCTTTCAAATGTTGCATGTGTTTTAAAAGCACTGTTGAAATCAAACTGGAATTAAGTAAACCAAAATTAAGCTGGTTTTATGGTTTGCAGGTAATGTACAAATCAAAATTAATAGTAGATAATTTTTGGTACACTTGCAATCAACTGCAGTATTTGGTATTTGAAAATCACAGATGCAAAACTGATCTTCTTTCTTCTGAATACTTTATTATTTTTCAAATGCAAACAAAAATAGTATCTTATCTGGAAAACACAAAGTCATTGAACATGACACACAACAGCTGCAAGCTGCCATGACTGCATCTATTTGCAGAAATTCTGCTAGTGATTACTTTACTACTTTAAACCAACTACTGATTTAAAAGAAGCTATATGAGCAGTCAGCATAAAACAGGCACATGCTTGGGCACAGGAATTTCACTGTGCACTGAGACAACATACTCAAATGAAACCATCTATATTGCTTGAGACACTGAAAAAAACCACCCCCTAGAAACTGCTATGATAGAATCTGTATGAAAGGAAAGTTTGCCTGGGCCTTATGTCAATCACGATCACATAACTTACACTTTTTTAGAGTAATTGGTCTGCCACAGAAAATGGTTGTAGACATTGCATGAAGAGGAAGCATCCACCTGAGACTAAACTACCTAGGTCATCTTTTGTCAGGTCATCTCTCTCTCAGCATACATTGCTTGTTGCAATGTCCCCATTGTTATCTAGCACTCCAGCATCAGAAAACAGGTTTTCAACATTCAACCTTAAATCAGCCTACCATTTTTTGTGATTGTGCATACATGAGAAGGCCCACAAAAAAAAGGATGACATATGTAGCACTGGTAGTGCAGTTGCTTCTTATTTAGCTTTTGTGTTCAAGAGTAGCACAGGGATACCTCAAGCCTTCAGACATAAGCTAGAAAGCTAGATGGTAAGCTTAGAGGCATCAGCTATTGCTTCATGACTACTTGGAGAAATGATCATAATTCTTAAATGGAAATAATCTACCTTGCATCTACTGTGAGGCACATATATTCATGTAAAGTGTTACTGAAGTGACTGATAGGCTGTCAGATACATGCAGCATCTTGGTTTATCCTTGCCAGCTTGTTTCCATGGCCCTGTTCTTTCTTAACCTCTTTAACAGCAGGCTGTTCTTGCCCTGCAAGGACTATATTCTAACATTTGAAGCAGGATAAGTAAGATAACATTAACAGACACACACAATACAAGAGCATTCAACACAGAGCTATGCTAGGCATTTCAAGTCAGGTGCATAACATTCAGGTAGTAATCCCATATTTGAGTACATATGACACAGCTCTGCAGCCTAAGGCTCCTTATAAAGAGCTGCACTTCTGAAAAAAAGCAGAGCCCAAGTAAATTGATTTTCTAGCTTTTCTAAGACTGCTGTGCAGGACACGATTTGCTCATGAGAAGAAAACACAATTTATCTACAAGCATATAAGCAGCAGCCCTTTAGGATTGCTACTTTCTGAAAAGGTGCAATTAGAATGATAGAAAACAAATTAGCTGAACTCTGACGATGACAAAGTGGGTCAAGCTGAGGTAAACCCAATTCTCCTCAGCTCAGTTTATAGCTCCCATCAGCTGATGAAACAAACTTCCTGTTGAGTATCTCCTCTGCAGCAAAGTCAGCGTCAAAGTGTCTGCCGAGCTAACGGGCAGTCACAAGGATCTGATAAGGCAATTCTATGTTCCAAGCAATCAAACCAAACAAGCAAGGGTTCTGCCCTATTTGACCTCTTAATTTCTTAGTAAAAAAATTCTAAATCACAAAATACAGCAAGTATCTCAGGAAAGCTTTTTATGGTTTTTGTTGCTTACTTGTGAAAATATAAATACGCATTTAAATGCAAAATACAGTCTGATGGCACACTTAGAATCAGACTGATCTCACTGATCCCAGCTAATAAAGAAAGCTGCATCACAATCAGTAATTCAGGGTTTTCCAGATCAAGTTTATGTATATATGTATAAACACTGTTAAAAGTGTTACAAGTTAAAAAGCAGGCATATACAGATATGCAAATAGATGAGTGTAAAGTACTTCATAAAGCAAGTGTTACAACTCTTAAAGTGAGCCTCAGACAAAAAGTTACACTCTGTAACAATTAAGAGAGACCTGGGAGAAAAAAGATGTACACAAAGAGCTCTGCTCTACAACAACAAAACGAACTGATAGTTTATAAAAAGCACCATGTCTGGAACTTGTGTTCGAGGTTATCTGGAGGGGAATATTGAGAGATGAAATGTATACACATAAAACAAAAAAAAATCTGTCTTCACAAAATGCATTAGAAATCTTCGCAGAGGAAGTGAATAAAAAAACCCCAACAAACAAACAAACAAAAAAAAAAAATTAAAACCAAACAAAGCACCTCAGGAAACTTAAACTGTTTTGGAACGCAGTATTCAATAATGATTATCTCCAAGTCATCTGTTACGGTCAGCACCAAATAATGGAAGTTGGCAGAAGCAAAACTATGTCCCTAAAAGTTTGTGCTGAAGCAATCTTTCAGCTCTCAAATATAAACCATTTCTCACATAGCTTTGTTTAAATGCATACAAATTCCAGTTGCACCTTTTTAAAGAAGAAAATAAACTCACCATATCATGTATAAAAATGGAGAAGGGCCATATCACCTCACACAAACACTGTGTAGTCTAAGTATACTGGGATCTTAAAACCGGTCTTCTTCTGTTGAGGAGCCTGAATATTGTAATTCCACACCTAAGAATTAATGAGTTTCTTTTCTTTGATTTGTTTTTGCTGTCTGGTGGTTTGATTTTGTTTTCATTGTTTTTTATTTTGCATCTGAACTGTTTCTCTCTAAGGTAATCTCACTAATGTGTTGTGTTTTCCCACAAGACAAACAGAATATAAAGGCTTATTTCCAAAGTCAGAGTGTACTGAATATTAATGTAAATATTAAAGTCTCACTATGGGATAAGGCATCATAAAATCAAGTCTTTATGTTGTTACATGTTTTAAGTCATCTTAATATTTATCTCCAGTTTAATATTTCCTCTCTTCTGGATTTGTGGTTTCTGCAGTTTCATCAAATCCTTCCAGTTCCTGTAAAGTACAATTGACACCATTTTTTGCAGACAAACCACAGCAACCAGCTAGCTAGTCCCAGATTGCAACCAACACAATACAGATTTTGGGTTCACTAATCACTTATAGAAGAGACTGTGAAGAAAGTAAGTATTTTTTTAATATTAAATCAAATCATACAAGAAGATAGTCTTTTCCTTTATGATGTATTTAGTAAAGGCAAAACATCTTTACCTGACAGAGCATCTTGTGCTTCAAAAAATGTGCTGAGACCTCCTTTCACAGAAGCTAGACTTCCCTCATTTTTCTTATTGGCTTGTTTCTTCAAATTCACAACAGCCGTTTTGAGCTGATCAAAACTGAAAACAAACAAGAAAACCCCTTGACATTCAAACAACTGAATAAGGTCAGCTAATGAATAAACAGAACAAGCTACTTGGAAAATAAAGCCAGCTACTTTTGAAACAACTGTGCAATTGCTAACAAGGGTGCTCTTTGATAACAATAATTTACTCTCATTCCAAAGAGTTTTTTAATTTTATTCCTGAATGGAGAAGTCCTATCACTTGTGATGAAATAGACTTCTTTGCAGTACAAATTAGCCAAGAAAGTTCTAAGCATGTAATGTTGCTCTTAGTTAATTGACTGCATACATGAAATAGGTGATAGTAAAAGTCACAACACTTAGTACACTAGACTAACTACTGGGATGTCAGAAGTCTCTTCAACAATGACATTTGTTTAACCCTGCAGCTTAATTCACAAGCCCTATTCACTTTCATTTTCTGAATTGGTTCAATATTTTTATGTTGGGTTGTACACGTGGCTCAGAACTGACAACAGCAGTAGTGAAAAAATAAAGAAAAGATGAACAGATTTCTGCTTTATGAAAGTATGTTTTTTGTATGGAGTCAACTGAATTATTTTTGAGAGACCAGGGGAATATTAATCGCTAACTCTTCATTGTTGTTTGTATGGTAGGTTTATTTTATCTTAGTTCTCTAATATTTCTAGAGTATTGTCAGCGTACATTCAATTTCCCATTTTTTTCTATTTTTTGCAAGCAGCTGCAATTATTTTAGAAACTTAGTGATGATTAATTTTTCATTGCTCACATATGAGTTTTTCTGTTGATGACGATGAATATGATCTCAGCCATTATGCTACTGGATTCAAAAAATATAACACATGATTTTTATCTTCAAAGTCTTTTGTCCTACCTGCAGACCAAACCTGTGTCCCTAATACAAAAGAATAAACCAAAAAACTGCACTATAATTCAGTGAGGAGAGGGAGGCAATGAAGTAAAGAAAACATAAAGCAATTCTACCAACATGCTTTGCCTCACAGTGGTAGAAAAAGACAGAGAACAAAACAACTTCAGCCCAGGCAGTGAGAAGGCTATCACCACCTACTGGGAGACAAAACTCACTAATGCACTTACAGGCATTTTCCTTTTTATCGTGATAATGTCACAATATTTTACTTTATTTCCTGTTTCCATATGCTGGACAGAAATCACATTACTCAATACCTAGATTAGCCTACTTGGGTATGCAAGAAGTACTTACTAGCAGCATTTTCAAACTAATAAAAATCTATACAGTTCTCTTTTTAAGCACAGTTTCATGTTAATCTGATGACCCTATAGTATGCCTAAATAGTTTATTTATATTTGTCAGGATACTGCCAGGGTTAAAAAAAAAAAAAAAAAAAAAATTGAAAAAAGATGTTATTCTGGTTCCTTAAAAAGAATTTCCTTCAAGGAAAAAACAGACATAAGCTAACCAAAATATCAGTGTACCACACATTTAGCATTCCTACTACCTGAGGTTACATAGAGGACAAGAACTAAACCATTGCTGTATGTTTTCAGAAAAGCAGCACAAATTATGTAGGGCAGATAATTCTACCATTCCATAATATTTCTAAGACTACACATTTTGAAGTGGGGAAAAAAAACAAAACAGCTTTGTTGGTTCTTTACTTAAACAGCTACTTATAATTATTATTTTTAAATTCATCCTGCCCTTTCAGCCATTCTTTCTGTTGAGTTTTACACAGCTTTTGCACTTTCAATCCTAGGATTTCTATTTTATAAACCAATATAAACTGAATTATTAATTAATTTGGAAAAAAAAAAAAGAAAAAAAAAAAGAAAAAGAAGAAAAAAAAAAGGTTTCCTTTTTTCATTTAGAATTTATTCCAAAGGAGTGAGGAGACCATGACCTGACCTGAAACTGCTGACATACTAAGACAAACTGATGGAAGCTACATAAGGTGAAGAACTTGATAAAGCATTTTTAACATCGTCGAGTATCAGATTAATAGGAAGCTTCAAATTCATGTAAGAATGGACTATCAAGTACTGATTCATTGGCACAGCACAAGTTTAAAAGGGGGCACACATGCTAATGTAATTATTTCATTTCCATTCATAAAACTAAGGAATAGAAAAATCAGTGTTTTTACTAACTCTTTGTCATATAAGATATATAGCCTTTACATTATGCTGTTGCTCATATTCCATGGTAATTCTGACAAAAAGAGTAATTTAGTCAGTTGTAAGAAGTCATTTAATTAATCTTCTGGATCCAGAGCATCCTAAGCCACCCATGACATACAATTGTGAAATCAATACTCAGCACTCTCCAGTGATAGTGATTCTGCAGCTTTCCAAGTTACACTGTTCTGGGGCTTAGGCAATCTAATATTGTTTTTAATCTGCAGCTAATCTAAACCTCCCTTGTTGCAAAGTGAGACAGCTTGTCCTATTCTCTGTAAACCAAAACCAACTGATGGCTATCCTTGAACTACCCACTACATATTTCAGAAGACGCATTCTGTGTTAATTTTGTTTCTTTTCTAAAAGCACCTAATTAATCCAAGCCGTATACCCACAGATATTTATATATTCCTATTTTTGTGGCTCAGCTCTCATATCTCATTTTAAGCAGTGGTCAAAACCAGGCACAGCGCTTCAACCGCAGCTGTAACAATGCCAAGCAGAACACTTCTCCCCACATCTTACATAAAATGGCCTTGCCACACAGAAGACGATTTGTATTAGACAGCCAACTCTTATTTATGACACATGACAAACACCAAACTGTCTTCAGCACTACTGTTGCTTAACCCCAAGTGTGTACTCTGCTGCTTGCTTTTCCCATACCCTTAGAGCCTACCACTCAGCTACTTTGTGAACGCCACAGCCAAGGCCGCCACTGGTTATCACGTCCCCTCCCTTGTCTGCAAGAACCAGACTGAGGAAAGCTGCATGCCCCAGTGCCCACCTAGAAGAATGTTAGAAGTCATTCTCAGAACTCTCTGCAAGCTTCCTGGATTGCTGCCCTTCCTGTGAATATCAAGGAGATTAGTCTTGTGCAGGAAGCAAAGTCTGGTCTCTGGAGGCTTTCTCAAGTTGCTTACAGGAGATTTGTTCACTTCCCCATCCCACTGCAATGTCACGGCTCACCAACTTTTGAACAAATTCTCAACCATCTTGCTACCTGCTCCGTAAGAGGGACCATATTCAAGATGTTCATTCACACAAAGGTGAAGTCCAGACTCCAGGAAAAAGATACTTTTCTTTACTGGGTAGCTCTTCAGATGACCTCTTTCCCATCCCTTGCAGAAGACCAGGCACATGAGCTATCCCAATTTTTTCCAGCAATATGCTTGTCTAATCCCACATGTGGAGCTCTGGCTCCTCTAAGTTATTTCCCAGGCTGCACTGGAGTGTGTAAAGACACTTGAAGTTAGATCCTTCCATCTGGTTTTGTAACACATGGCTTCTGATGTAGCTCTTTTTAAGACATTTCCTTTGCATGTGGCCCCTTTGTAGCTCATGTATGTGGGCACCAGTGACCCTGCCAAGAGATTTAGAACTGATCAGAGTACCTGCAAAGCCCTGAGTATAAAAGTGAAGAACATGGAAGCCAATGTATTCTCTTTGATTTAAAGATGAAGGGGAAAGCTTCAGGTAGCAGTGGATGCATCCTATATGGTAATTTTTGACCACAGGCACAAGAGAATATAGGTCTATTACTGTAAATGTGAACCACCAAGAACACATTTACTGTATAATGAAATAACATCAAGTGACTTGCACAATTATTTATATGATCTCAACAAACCTTGTTGTTGAATGGTTCTCAATCAGGTACCAAGCAGCAGAGAAGTTTTCACTAGTGAAGTCAGCACTCATCCCAGGAAACAGTGCCTCTAAATCTTTCTGAGGAAATCTGCCTCTGAAAAATGAATATTCATTTCTTCAGTGAGACATATCCAGGCGAACAGATAACAACAGTCACATTAAAAAAAAAAAAAAAACAAACACAAAAAACCCAAATCATATTCCAACAAGATGTAAATATAAACTATCTCACCATGAAATGAAATCTGGAATTACAGACACATACAGCATGACTGGGAAAGACAAGATTGAAATTAACCTAATTATAACCAGTGTTACCATTTTAATTTCACCATCACATGACAAAAATGTTGCCTGTACAAAATGCTGCTAAAGAAAGATATCTGCTGCCTTCAGAAGATGCGACTACACAGACTCATTGGGACACTACTCAAATTCAAATGCAGGACCACAGAGCTGATGTTGAATACATTCAGCATTAAAGTTTTAAACAAGAAAATCTCTGATGTTCACAAGCTAGATGAACTCCATTATACCAAGTACACTGTACACAAATGCAAACCTGCTGTACTTTGCATTTGAGCTCAAACTTGGATGGGGGTAGCAATTCGGTGTCAGCTATTGGAATTACATTTAATACACAAGCAGAGCCATTTGAATGGACACAAAAGCAATGATTTGTTAGTTTTGGTTTTTCTGTAATCTAAACATATTTCAAGATAGCTAAAGCTGTTTTTATTACAAAAAACAAACAGCAGATCAAGTGAAGCAAAGTCAAGCACATTAAAAGTACAGTTACAGAAACCAACACTTGTTTCTATATAAGTTTCTACTTGTATCCAAATGGCTATTAGCACACGCAGGTACAAAGCACTTACATACATATAATGACATAGCACAGAAGTCCTTCATCAGTAGCGCCTGATTACAGCAGGGGCATAAACCAATATTTTTTTTATTTTTTTTTTTTTTTAAATCAAATGAGATTCAAGGAAAAGTGATGACAGATGTGAAAAGTAGAGAGAAGAGAGACATGGAATATAGTGTGAGGAACTAAAAATGAAGGTTTCAACATTTCTCTGTGTTCAATAAAAAGTGATAATATTAATAGAAAAATTTATAAAAACATAAGTAGCTAGAGTCAGGATTACCAGTGATGTTCAATTTTATGAAAGCCAGTTAGTTAGCAAAAGTGCTGATGAACATAAGAAAGAGAATAAAGCTTCAATTTGTCCTACCTCTAAAGACATTTTAAGATATTCTATTTTTCATTCAAAGTAGCCCAAAATGCCCAGTAGGCAGATGAATTTGCAGGACAGTACATAACATGAGATACATGGTATGGCTGTACAAAAAAGCTTTTAAATCCACACGGTGACATCTTTGGGGTCAGTTCCAATTTTTATGCTAAAACCCAAAACCAATAAAAAACTTTCAGTTACCTCAAAAGAGACTCAAGCCTTCAGAGCAAGGACTATGTAAATGTAAGCACACAATACAGAAGAAAAATTTTGTTCATATTTTTCAGGACTTCAATGAGTTTTCTCAAAGCAAAAAGAAACAGATGTAACATAAAATGCAGACATGATGATTAAGTATGCCTTTAACAGATGTTACATATAATTGCAAGATTATTAGAACACATGCACAACACTTTAAACTTATGCAGGAGCTACACAATTCCTAGGTGGGGGAACCCCCCCTGATTTTTATATATAGATATATTGAAATAAAGATCAATAATTTAGCTAAGAACGTAATAAATTCCTGCAAATGTGTTTTGCCCACAGTCAGTGGGACAGAAATGGAGGGGCTTTTTCACTTTGATGTTTGACTGCACTGAAAAGTTATTAGGAGCTTTTTTCCAGCAGATGTATTTGTGCAGAATCATAAATTAGCAATGTCTTTTGAGTGCTTTTATCAATATGGCCATATTTTAGAGACAGTCACAACAGAGTAGAAACATGATGGTGAATGTGTGGGGTATGTTAACAATATGTTATACTCTGTGGTGTAGTATCCTTATTTTTATCATAAATTTTACAAGTAGTTTTTCCACTAACAGATATGGGGAGCTTGGAATGACTTGCTACAGCTGTCTTCACAGCAAGCTGCTCATTAAAAAGTTCAAACTGAACATTTCTAAAATGTCTGGCTAGATACACCTAAAAAGAGACTGACTACATACACACAAGTTTGTTTCACTAAATTCCATTATTAAATTAAATTAATTGGTCTTCAGAGACTGTCCTCATGAAATTGTACTTACTGTTTACTTATAAACAAGAATATATGACATGAGAAAGTATTTTTGGTTTACTCTTTTTAACATTATGGGGTGAGCATGAACTGGTAGCAAAAGCTGAGACCATGCTGACATACAACAAAATTGTTGAAGATTTTGCTGCTGCTCACTATATGAGAATCACTCCAAGAAGCAACTCTGACTATTTAATCAATTATTAAAAAGCAATTACTGGAAAAGAAACTGGGAACCACAAATTTAATCCAGAAAACTTCAGAAAAAGAAGAGATAAGCTTACCATCTTTGCCAACTCTACTTATTTCACTAACTTTATACTTTCAGCAAAGTTACATATATTTGATTTATATAGTAGTACTTTCTGCTAGGCAGGCTATTTTCATTTAAAACAGAATTGGATCTGGTACTAACTTCAGGTAGCATTTTAAAGTAGACTTATTCATCCATCAGCAACAATTTAAAACATAGAAGTAGCTATGATTTCACATATTGATTATTTAATGAGAACTACAATAAAATCAATTTGGTTTCAAGCCACTATACACTTTTATTTTCCAGAAAAATATTTGAGGTATTAGATGTCCTTGCTGCCATGTACAGAGCATGCACATATACTTTGGATTCAAAACACATAAGGTACAATGAATTCACTTGTGATGCATGTGCCCAGCGACACAAGTCCCTCCCTTCACTACTCCAAACTCTGGGTTCTGTATAGCCTGATACTTAATAAACCTAAGATAATATCACAGCATATATTTGCTTTACAAATTCTATTACAGAACTTGTGCATACATAGAGCATTTATATTCTAAGGTGGTTTAAGATTAGCTGTAATCTCCATGGATAAATCTGCTTCTAAGCAGTCACAACTGAGTAATACCAACAGAATGCAATGTATTTGATTGAACAGAGCTTGACTCTAAATGAAGCTTAGCAAGTTTTAATTTTTTTGTAAAGATTATTTTGCTCCCAGGGCTTCAGAATTTCATACTATGCTCTTCAGCGCATGTGACAATTTTTGCAGACTAGAGGCAGGTCCCAAAACAGGATACAGCCACCAAAAGGTAACTTGAACCTTGATTCCACTGGAGTTTATAGGTCAAAAGGAGCAACTTTAAATAAACACAGATTCTGAATAGCAACCAGCATAAACAAGCTCCAGCTAGAGCTGCCGTACACCCCTTCACTCTGTGTGGTACCAGTCAGACTCCTAGGAGAAGGCTTTGTGCCATCTGTGCTATGTTAATCATACATGCAAGAAGAGCAGCATAAGGGACACTGAAGTAGACTAAACATGACAAATCAGAAGGTGTTAACAAAGGTCTCCCCAGCAACCAACAGGCAAGGATGTACTCTGGCAAATACTCCCTAGTAGGGCTGGGTTTATCAGAAATGCAACAGCAAAACTACTACAGCCATATTTGAAAAATGGCAGAATGCTGTAAGAGAATTCTATGAAGAGATTATAGGTTGGTAGCTGCAATTGATTCATCAGCCTTACAAGTAGGAAGTGCTACGATATTTTTTTACGTCACAAAACTAGGAATATGCATTACTATATACTGCATCTCTCCTGCAGATTTCACAGCTTTTCCACATACATCTCTGTGATAAATGTTTGCACGAGGATGTATTCAAGGATGAAACTGACTGCATTTCCATGCAAGCCACTTAAAAATGAATAATTATCAAAGCCTCCAGATAGTCGTTTCCTAGCTCACGGTAGCAAGCTGACATTTACCATTAGGTGGCAGCGTAAGATCATCTGTTCCATCCTCCCAGATGAAGTGTTTTGGAAGCTGGCGTGGGAAGAGGGAAGCATCTGTATTGAGTGGGTGGATACAGAAGTATGTGGAATGTACTTAGCAGGTCAGCATTTGCTTTCATGTACGAGATGGATCCACTATAATGACCTCTGCTACATGCAAAACAACAAACACTACTGAAAATTTTTCTAACCACCACTGACTGCCAATGCTACTTAGCAGAGAATGGATTTTCTTAGTGTACCAGAGTATGTAGATGAGGCAGGGAACCATTGATTAAAGAAGGACTTATTATGCAAGAGAGAAAAAGTATGTGGTACATCTGAACAAGCACTTCATTCACAAATCTAAATTTTTCATCTACAGACTTCAACCAGTACCTTTATGAAACAGGCATCACAGACTCTCTCTCAGAACGGTTCAAAATCCTGAACAGTTGTATGTAACCTACCAACCTGCTCAAGCAACAGCTCTAAACTGTGAAAACCAAAGTAAGTCCCATAATATCACTGTTAACTTTAGCATTTCCATATCAAATTTCCACATTTCTCTAAGGCAGCTACTCTTTAGACTTTTTTTCTTCCTGCAAGATATTTAAAGCTTTCGTAAGGGTCTTTTGGCTACATAAGCGTAACCCCAAAGCCAGAAACATTCCTTGCAGAGGAAGGTGGCACAAATCTGACCTGCACTTAAAACTAACATAAAGATGATGATAGAAAATTTAAGCTTAAGTCTTTGCTCCACGCTGAAAACAAAAAAACTACAACACAAAGACTAAATATTATTTTTTAAACACTCATTTTCTGATGTGAATGAAACACTTTGCAACATAAACACAATATGCAATGTGACAGCAATGCAAAAAAAAAAAAACAACCCCCACAAATAAGCAAAACAAAACAAAAAAACCCACC
This sequence comes from Heliangelus exortis, assembly GCF_036169615.1. NCBI lineage: Eukaryota > Metazoa > Chordata > Aves > Apodiformes > Trochilidae > Heliangelus > Heliangelus exortis. Next base: position 68,054,345 of record NC_092423.1, read on the forward strand.
AAAAGACAACATCTAGTGTAATTAGTCCTGTGTTTTAAAAGATGAATCAAGTTGTTAGCAAGACAGGAGAACAACTGTGTGCAAACACTGTTCAATGAATACATTTGTGAATAAATTTTTAGCACCACCACTGAAACATAATAACCAGCAAATTCCAATTTCATTATAATATAAATGATTCTATTACTTAGCAACTGATTTCTTTCTTAGTTGTATGTCTCAGAAAAAGCAATAGAAAATTGAAGAATTTCTTTACCGAGAGGGTGATCAGGCATTGGAATGGGCTGCCCTGGGAAGTAGTGGATTCTCCATCCCTGGAGATATTTAAAAAGAGACTGGATGTGGCACTCAGTGCCATGGTCTGGTAACTGCAGCGGGAGTGGATCAAGGGTTGGACTTGATGATCTCTGAGGTCCCTTCCAACCCAGCCAATTCTATGATTCTATGATTCTATGATAGTTTTTAGAAAATATGAAGAACTTATCAGACAAAATGATGCATACTTCCTACCTGTTAAACTTGCAAGCTGAAAGATGGTGGGTTGCACACAGTGTATACATATAAAATTTGAAGTATCTTGGCTATGTAAAAGACAACTAGGAAGGTAAATGTGTGTGCTCAAAGTTATTACTTTAAATCCTTGCAACATTTCAATATGAAGAGAATTGTAGTGCATATTTTGAGTATGTATATTACTCCTACAATTTATATACAGGCAGTATTGAAATTAATACAATGTGTTAGATCCACTGTTATCTATTTCCCTTAATTCATAGTTGAAATCTTTTGTTCATGTAAGTCTTAGTCACTCCCAATTAAACTCCAGTTTTAAATCCACTGAGGCAGTATAAATATATTTTTGTCCCTGTGGTTGTCTAATAGCTTAATTAAATGGTGTAACCAAAGCACTTCTGTTTATTACTTGTGGGATCTTTTCTCTATTATTTCAATATTCCACTTACAACAATTTACATCACTTGAATGATTTAAAAGCTATGACTAATTTTTAGACACATTTTAACTGGAGAAGGCACCATAAAAAAATGTTTTAAAAACCCACAAAAGGAACTTTTAGAACTAAGCATAACCCACATTAAAAAATAAAAATAAATTGAAAAATCACAACAGATTGGTGATCTAACTCTTTCCTATGCTGAAATTTGTCTTTTCATTTACTGATGACTTACACTTTCTAGAGGGAGGACTTCTCTTTTCAGTCTACCTACCTTCTGCCTTCATTTCACTGTGTTCCCATCTAGCTTATTCCTATCCTATTTTCTCATGACTGTTTTTCACTGTTTTTCTCTATAGATGTTTCTTTTGTAACTACTATTTGCATTACCAATACAAGACACACCTTTCCATACCAGCCACTAGGCTGAAAGTGTTGTAAATCCCACCAGGTCATACCAATGCTAAATACTTCAGCTTCAAAAATAAGCTATATCCCCCTCTGCACACATTTAAAATAGTTAAAGGAAGGCAAAGGTATTAATAAAGAAGAGACCCCTTTTGCTGCAGGGTCCGAAATCCTTGTATACACAACTTGTATTCATCTTCTTAGGCTTTCTTTTATTTTAAAGACATCATGAAATTCTAACAATTTTTATCACTAGTGACAAATTATTCCCATTATTCCCTAGTAATTGCTTATGCTAAAATATCTTCCTTATCCACTCCCTTTCCTAATTTATAATTGTCGTTTTCACTTTTTCACTACTTTGTACAATTTACTACTTACCCATCCTATACATCAACTATCTGCAAACACACAAGTTCCCTTATTAGAGAGCTGAGATTATTTTTTAAAAGTAAACATCACATTCCTCCAATTTTTCAAGCAAATCATTAAAGCTTTTCCATTGGGGAGCCACTATTGAAAACAGAATGTTCCATCTATGCTCTCAACTATTTACATCAAGGCACGAGGGCTTTTCCTCTCTTTCCTTGTCGCTCTCCCTTCTCCACAACTAAACTCTCAGTCCCTCTGCACAATTACTTCTTACACTGAGTAGTGTTCCTTCTTTCAAACTGATAATTTTCAATATCAGTGCTTGCCATAATCTTCATGGTTCACCTTTAATTAAGTTGGAGGTGAATGAACAATAAGCAAGACTTGGTATTATATTTTCCCATTCCCCACCTCACATCAAGTTATTTGTAAAGGAAGCAGCCAACAGAGAAACAAAGTAAAATGCAAAAAGATGTAGCTGTGATGAAGGAACCCAGACCATCTCTACAGATTCGCAAGAAATCATGCCAGCAGCAAAAGTTGCAACTTAAGAGAATAACTGAACAAGCCACTTGCTACTAGTTTCCAATGAAACACTGTGGTAAAAAGGATTACTAGGATTTTTTTTTAATTTAATGAACAAGTAAGGGAGAGTGGAGAAAAGACAGGAAGTCTTCCAGTAAGACACTGGAATATGGTCCATAGGTCAGGAGTCCATGTTTTAGCAGGATTGGAAAACGAGATGAAAGAAGTATCTATCAGAGCTGAAAAGCAGTTGATCAGAATCTATCAGAGGTTGAAGAAAAATACTTACAGACAAAATTTTCAGCTCACAAAAAAACCCAATTAGTGCATTAACACTTTGAAAAAAAAAGAAAAATACAAACTATATATTCAAGCAAGAAAAGAAATGCACAGCCACAAACTACAAAGCTGAAGACAGATCCACTAAAATTGCCACACAGATTTTGGGAAAGTGCAGTTTCCCATGAGAACAAGGTAACAAAGGGCGCTGTAGATTTTCTCTAAAGCATTCCTCCTCACACACAGAGTATTCAGCAGGTGAGACCCCTTTTAATATTTTAATTTTAAATAGCCTTTTTTTTTTTTTTTTTTTTGGTAGAGCAGCATTATTCCTGATGCTATTTCTAGAAGGCAGCCAGGCTTTGAGCCTTATGTGTGTCCCATTTAAAGGCCTCAAAATTCCATGTACCACTTACTATAAAGTTTCTGTTTCAGAAAAAAATGTAATAAATTCTACCATACTTACAAAAAAAAGTCAAGAAGTCTGTGGGTTGGAAAACAGTATTATTACAATAAAATAAACTAACTGATGTGGCATAATAAATCATGTTTTACAGCTCAATTTTAGCAACAGAGACCAATGTAAACATCCTTAAACGTTCTATGAAATTCGAATGCAACAGCAAGTATTCCATACCTACAATGTATAAATTCAAAGCCTTGGGTTATTTACCAGCATTCAAAATCTAAACATCACTGAGATTGGATGTATCATGCTTTTACATTACCTACAGTTCTAACTGATGATCCAAAAATGAGGATTAGGAAGCAGGATAAGAATACGCACCAACAACTCTTCTGACTACCAAGTAGCATACCAATAGCTAACATACATACATATGCTAGAATGCTCCCCTGCCATGTAAACTGTTAAACTTTTGTGGAATTCACAGAGGCACATATAGAGAAAACCACTAAAAAAGTGGATTAGAGGCATTTGGTACTCACTTGTCTATCTCAATACCAAGCGGATTAGCTGGACGCAGGGACAAGGGGGAAATCCCTTTGTTCCTATCAGTGCGCATGTCATAATAGTTCATTTCATCCACCCAGACAGCAGACTGATCCAAGATACCTAGGGAAAACAAAGCATAGATCCTTGTAACAACACCAGCAATCCAGCACCATCAACTTCTAACATACTGAATTAATTTGAACAATCCTGATAAATATAAAATGCATGCCTAGGTAATATATTGAAAGATACATGGCAAAACAACCTGGATGCAATTATGTTAAATTATTTCATTATAGCTGCTGAAAAAGTATTCATGGCTGGGCATCAAACACTACCTCTTACAGAGTGCACAGTTTCATGGACACTGAGAGGATGTTTCTGATCATAGAGTATTAGTATTTTTCATTCCTCCAAGTATTTTGGTACCTGTCCAAACCTTGCAATCTACTACTTTTAAAAGGAGGGATTATCCTGAAGGTCTTACTTGCATATTGTAGGAAAGATCCTTTTTCTGTGCTACTCACTAAGGAAAAAGTAAGTGAACCTTGGCCACATGCCAAGATGGATGACCCGATGGACACAGGACTGACTTTGTTTCTAAAGCCTTGGAACAGAGGATGCATAAAGGTGAGAGACAAAATAGGCCTTGACCCTCAGCCAAAAATGCAGCCAGCCACAATCTTGGCCATGCCTTTCTTTAATGTACCCATTAGATACTTAACACCAGAAATTACCCCATCCTAACATTTAATAATTTTTTTAAAATATGAATTTTCCTCTCCCATTACCAAAAGCTCCACTGTGTAATGACTGCACTTGATTCACCCTTTAAAGAACTTAGTATAGCTTGGGAGAAATTATCTGCTATTTAACTGTCACTGAACCTCAAAGAACAAAGGTCTAAAATAGTTCTTGTGGGAACCCCTATATTAGAGAAGATAACTACCCAACTTCATCAATGGAGGTATCCTGAAAGAAACATTTTCAATCCAAAAGGTATTCAGAATGGACTCTAGATTAAGCCGAGGTCCTAGACTGCTTGGCAACATCATCTGGGTGGTTAAGCACCTTATGAGAGATACTTAAGACTTCCCATCCTGCAGGATGGTTTGAATTACAAAATAGAAACAGCACTGAGGATTCAACTTTCTCTAAAGGATTAACTGTCAGCACAGGATTTTGGTGCAAAGCTCATGAGCTGGTTTATATGTTGTATTTATCTGTTACACTTAAAGAGTAATTACGGGATCTGTTAAATTTTTTTTTTTTAATTTAGAAGTTCAGTGCTACTTCTTACAGAAAAATAAAGGACTACTTTCCATTAGTCACTGGGGATTTTATCAGGATAGTGAGATAGAAGGATTAATTTCACATATAACATGAATTTATCTATGTATATATTTGGATGTTATTGATATACTCTGCTTTTTCTAGATAACTGAAGATTATCCTGAGGTGAATCCATTTTACACATACTTTTATTTAGAGGCACTCAGTTGTATATTTGTTTGTCAATGAAGACAGATATGAGTTTGAAGAAGAAAAATACCTATTTTTTCAGGTTTCAGCAGTTTGAAGGAAACAGTTGAAGTTCCTTTGCCACCAGATTTTGTAGTAACAATAATATCTCCCTTGTCGTTTTTTGCCTGTCCGACTCGGCACACAATTTTACTTGCAGACATCCATTCAGCAGTTAGCAGACAGTTGTGCCCACAGATTGTTAAACCTGGGAAAAAGAAAAAAAAAGCACTCTACTGTGAACGGAAGTATCTTCTGAAACTATGCAATGCAAATACATTTATGATGCTTCATGTATTTTATATAAACATGACCCTCCTCTAGTGTCTTATACCAGACTACAGTGAAAGAGTCATGAGTTTTTCAGATATTCCCTAAATCACTTCAGCTCTTTTGTTCTAGTGTCACTTCATGAGAAACATACAGTGCTTGATTGAAGCTTATTTTAATCTGTTCCAACAGTTATGAGCTACTGCAACTTGTACCTAATGTACAATAGATCATCTGTCTGTAAGACACCAGAGAACTGCTCTTTGGCATTCCACTTACATGAAACTTCCATCAAAACTGCATGCAAAGATCTTTGATAAGGTCACTCTGTGTGGTTTTGCATAACAAAAAAATTGAATAAGGGAACTCTTCAAAGTATTCACAGTGAACAATACTTCTTGTACCTTCTTTGTTTAGTAGTAATTTTATAGAAACGGGAGGTTTTTGGGGGCAAAAGAGTACTAATTAATTTGAGACAAATATTCTGTCCCAGTCTATTCTGTATAAAATCCACACTGCAAGACTCTGATTCTGCTGAATAAACTGCCCTTGCTGTATGAAATAGTCGTGTAATATTAATCTATTTCCTTTTCTAAGCTTTCTCATAACAGAAGTACAAATAACAAATTATGAAATAAAAATATAACATATATTTTAATCATAGAGCTCTTGCATAGAAAAGACTTTGGTGTGTTTCAATATGTCAAACTTCAGTGTTTAAAAAGACCTCATAATACGTAAGAGTCAAAGTAAACCTTAATGTAAGGTCCAAGGCTTCCTGGGGCTTTACATCACATCAGTCTGACAAACTGATCAATATCACTAATCAATGTGATTGATTCTGGTCAGATCAGGACTCTGGATGCTGGAACAGATAGATTTGTTTTCTCAGATCTAGAACAATTCCCATATTCCTAATCAGAGTTTTGTTGTCCTGGGAAATTGGCAAGATCCTAATTTCTAGTTATGTATTCTAAGAACTTTATTAAGGTTCTTTTGAATAACACCCTTACCTAGAAATATTTCCAAAAGGACAAGGTCGCACTAGCATGTTGGCTGTAGTGGAGAATAAATTAAGTCAGTAATAGCAGTTCCTCCCTCGTTGGCTTGGTTTTTGTTTTTAATTTCTAGAAATCTCTGACCAATTTAAAAAATAGTTACAGGCAGAAAAGGGTCAGCGTATGTGGCTCAGTACCAAAGCTTCACACTTTTTCTCACAATTTAAGTCTCTGACATTTCACAGCAGACAAATCTGGCAGATTTCATGGTTGTCAAACATAAAAATGCCTTACTCCCTGCCAAAAACTATTTTGAAAATGAAAACCAAAATATAAAAAGCAGAAAGGCACCGCATCTTATTACAACAGAAGGCAATTTTCCTTGCGTAAGGATGGTACATTTGTTTCTGAAAAGATTCCTAGACAAAATGAGGGGAGGCAAAATAGGACACCAAATTAAAAAACTGTTTAAAAAAACCACACACAACATTTTAGTTATTTATTTGCAACATTTTACTCAGGCCAGTTTTTATTTTTCAAAGGGAAAGAAAAACAAAAAAACACCATACTTATGAGAGCTTTAACCTAAGGTTATATTATTACAACTCTTTTGATTTTATGCTAGCAGCTTTTCTGAAGGAAAAAAAGGTTGCAGTAGGAAATAAGACTAACTGAATTTGTCTGAACCATTCATTCAGAGGTTTTCATCCTGGAATTTCAAAGATCTGAATTAATGCTTCCATTAATTAATATTTCAAAATCAGTGTCTAAACTATAGCAGTTTGGTAGGGCAAACCTTTTCGGGTAGGTGTTTAAATGATCCTAGTATCAACAATGTCCTACTCAGCAGAAGTTCCTAGAGTTTGAGAGAACAAGATCACAAGATCTGACACTTCAGAAATGGAGGGAAACAGCCTTTGCCTGCACATTAAAGATGTAAAAGAAAGTAACTCTCTATTTAAACATTTTATATACAGCACTAAGCAGTAATTGCGCAAAATAATTTCTAAAATCAATAAAGGCATATTGGGGGAGACCTTCTGACAGCACAAATACAACATGTTTTTCTCCAAAAAGAGAAAACTTTCCTTTAAATAAAGCTTCATTTTAACATGGTGCAAAGATCTGAGAACATCATAGTGGGATTCATAGTAGCTTTTATGTGCCTTTCTACAAACAGGCAAAATAATTACCTTATTGAGACTTTGTAATTTTGCTTAGGCTTATATACTGAAAGTTTTCCAGTGCCTAAAAATACAGCTGCAAAAGTCTTAAAAGACAAACTAAAACTTGAGAGCATAAATGTTACACATATATCCTGAATTTGCCTTTTTTTGTACCATGAGCAATAGTCATAAATAAAAAGTTTATCTGTAGTCAAGGATACAAATAGATTACATGAAGGCTCCCATTAATGAAACAGAGAGGCAGATTCTTATATTAAATGTGATGCTTTGATTATGTATTAGAAAAGTTTCTTGTTTTTAATTTTACTCGAATGCATCTCTAATAGCAGATTATAAACTTCATAAAACCCTGATGTAAACACTTTAAAAATACAAAAATTTGTCTCTTGAATCAATTTTTTTTTCTTTCTCCCTGCTATGTTGCAACATTTTGTCAATTAACATATGTTTACCTCACCATATGCCTGACATACACCTAAAAGATAAGAATACTTATCAGGTCGTCTCCTGGTGCATGATGGAAACGATGAAGGTAGCAGGACATCCAAAAAGACTAAAAGATAAGGATGACTCATCTCCGGGAAGTCGGGAAATCTGTATGTATCAGGGACTTATGCAAAAAGGGGACCCCTTTTCTTTTCCTGTATAAAAATCGCCCCAGAAGAACTGAAGTGGCAGCAGCTCAGAGCAGCCAGTAGCTCGGTGGAGCCAGCAGCTCAGAAGGACACGTGGAACCCAGCTCCTGTGACTACAAACTCCAGCCAGCTCGGCGCAAAAAGGCGGCAAGCAGCTCTGAAGGCCCAAGCGGAAAGCGGCGAGGCGGCTTTCTTCTGGACCCCCCCCCTCTCTCGGCACTTCGGCTTCAGCTGCGGGACAGAGGCGGCAGGAGCGACAGACCCTACGCACCCGACCACAGCCAGAGGCCAAGGCCGGCGGGCGGTAATAACATCTCAATTACCCTCTTTCTTTTCTCTTCTTAACGACTCTTTTCCCCAAAGTAACTAATTGTATAATTCCTAAATAAATCCTTTGAACTTGTTTAAATCATAAAGCCTGGTTATTTTTGTAAGCTCACGCGTCGTCTATGAGTAGTGGCTGAAATTTCCTCGCAAACAAAATATAAATAATAACTCGGATCGTGACAAACCCTCACTAGATCTTGCTTAAATTGCATGCCTAAAAAGGCTTGCTTTTGCAAGTATTCCATTCAAGACACAAGGAATATTTACATGCCTCATTTAATTATGAAAAGAAATTTTTACATGTCTGGGGCCTTAGTCACTCACTAGAGAAAGCTAAGCATTTAGCTACAGGAAAAAATAAGCCAATCCATTATTTATCTTTTTATTTTTACCTCAAAACACAAAATTAATAGCAGCTATATGTCACGAGAGTTAAGAACAGTTATTCAGCTGTAATAATGAGACATAGTTCAAGAGGTATTTTCCTTCCAAGGACCTAGCAAATATCACTTCTAAGAAGATCATACCAGTGAACTAACGAGGTTATCGAACTAAATCAACCACACAAATACACAGAAATATACTCACCTATGACATCAGCAGTTATTTCATTATTTCTCAAAAAGGATCCATTACTGCACCCGCAACCCTGTCTCAGCAGTTCAGGAAAATACTAATTCCCCTTTCAAGACACAGCAAACTGCAGTGAAAGGGAAAACTGTAGTAGCTTATGCTTGGCCATAAAGTTCATTGTGGTGGCCAAGAATGGAATTTGGGAATCTTGGTTTACAGCCATGAAGTGAAATATTGTTTCTAGCAAAGCCAAACAAATTCCAATGACTTCAGAGGAGTCATGATTCCACCACAAATTAGATAAATCACCTCTACCGTGAACACATATGCTTAACAAAAGAAATAAAGGAAATTCCAGTAGTTATAGTTAAATTGGATTTCCAGAAGATTTTAGAAAGTCCTTCTTAAAAGGCTTAAGAAAATTAAGCAGCTATAGGATATGATCCTCAAGTGGATAAGTATCTCATTAAAAGATAGAAACAGGGTTACAGTAAATGGGGTGTGTGCTGGAATTTCTGAATTATAAAAACAAGAGGTTATAAAGTCTGCTGATTATACTCATATATTCAGAATGAGTATATCAGACCTTACGAGACAAAGTAGATGCACTATAATGTAGATGCTATAACACAGCATCTGAAATTCAATTAACAGATATATGATTCACACAGACAAAACTTTAAATTCACAGATAACAAGCTCAAACTGACTACTAACCCTCAAAAATTAAATCATGGGACTAGAATAGGCAGAACAACAAAAAACACCAGCTTGATGCTTAGCAACAATTGTATGGAAAACAGAATCCTATGGAAGAAATACATAACAAAAATGAGAGCATGGTATTGCACCACAGTGCATTCACATCCTGAACAGTGCATGTAACCAAGATGCTGTTCCCTGATCATCAGTTTTAATGAAACCAAAAGAGCTTCACTGAAAAGCAACAAGAAGGGCCAAAGATTAATGCAAAAAATTAAATATGCTAGGGCATTTCAACCTAGAAAAGCAGCAACAGAGCACTGATGATCAAGTATGGTCAGGAGAATCAGAGAAAACTGGTTGTTCCCTCTTTCAATTCAAAAACTATGATTACTCAAAGCAACAAAATCAAAACAGGGAAGGAAATGTCTCTCCACAGAATGTATAGCATTAAACCTCCTTTGTCACGACTTGCAGATCCACCATTTGACTTTTACACTAATTCAAGTAACAGCTATGCTCAGTGACTTTCTTACTACACAGAAAACACTGCTGAAAGGAAAATCTCCATCCTGAAATTCTTAATGCCTGGGAAAGAAACAAAGGAGCATCCTGTTACATCTACCCTCATCCAATACACTTCCATAGGTGTTCATTCTTACGTAGTGTTCAGGGCAGGGTGTTGATTAGGCTAAGGGATTATCTAGCAAACTATGGTGATTCTGATTAGTTACACATTAGGTACCACCCCTGCATTTATGAATTCAAGGACATATTTATGAAAAGGGCATTCCTTATACCATGCAACTTAGATTTTACCATGAAAAAAAATTATCTCCAAGTATATTCTAAATGTGATCTTCTACAGACTCAGAAGAAGATGCTTTGGGTTTTATTCAACTTACCTATAAGGTCTGTAGGTCCAGTCCCCAGATTTTCTCCTCTAATTGTAACTTTTGTCCATGAGATGCCTTCATTGGGAGAGATGCCAGTTACAAGCGGGGGCTGCCGTGCTCGAGACATGATGTCTATTCAGTTACTGAAAAGTGAATTGGGTTTATCTGTTTAGCAAGAAACAGTAATTTTAAAACAATGACAATATTATGTAAAAATTATTTAAAATCTTTTAAGCTGCACTTAATATGATAGAGAAAAACAGGAATGTAAATATCGAACAGCACCCTAAAAGCCTTTTTTGCTACACAGTAATCAGATACCAAAGAACAGAAGAAATGCACTTCCATTTTTTAAAGTATATATCTAGTTCTGAATTGTGAAGAAAAAGGATATTCAAAAATATTAGATCCTCAAAATGCTTCATGGAACTATATACAGATGCACTCCAAACCACTTCTGTCATAATTCAAATGAGCCTATTCGGCCCTCCATTAGAAAGTTTTAATTGTAGTCCTTAGAAAGTTTAGAATTGCTAAGCTAAGTAATAGTCTATGAATGCGTATTTGGATTATTTCTCCACTGCATATTTGGATTACTTCTCTATCAAAAGTAGACTTCCTGGAACAGACAGGTCCATGGGGAGAAGCCTTCAGCACTTATTTACATAAAACATCAATATTTACATAAACTGAGAAAATTAAAAGATTACTTACAAGTATTACACTAGGAGAGAATATCAACCAAAAAACCAATATCCCAGAAGAACAACAAAATTATTGAAGATGTATTTCTTTTCACCTTAAGTTCGGAGTCAACTCAAACCACTTGAATTAGGTCCATAATAGTAACACCAATATGGTGTTATGCACATCTTATGCAGCGTACATCATTTTTACTGTGCAATTGATCACAAATTCCTACAGCTCAGCAGCTCTAAGAAGCCAATGAGTACAACCTGCAGCACATCAGTTCCCTTTCCCACATCAGCCAACTTTCCTGCACTTAAAACACTTATTAAACATAATATGCAGGCTCTACAGAATGCTTCTTAAGCATAAACAGGTATGTAGGCTCTACAGAAGTCATAAGACAGGCAAAAAAGTTGCTTTTAACAACTTCCACGGTAATTTTCCATCACTTTTTCCATTTCATGAGCCTTGAATTCTTTTACTGAGACACAACAACTTCCTTAAAATTCCCAGAGAAAAAAAATCCATTTGGTATTCTGGAACTTGATAAAGTTATCTATGATCAGTTTCTAATAAGCACTCTAATCTGCACTGAAAAGGTAAGAACCAAAAATAACCAATAGGAAGAAATATTTTTATGTCTAAGACAAGCCAGAAATTATGAAAAAGGTCAATATTCATAACTGTAGGTACAAACACAGAACACTTTAGGGGACTTTAGGGGACATGATTTTAAAATTTCAAGTTAGTAAAAAAATACCAAGTATAGCCCAAGCCTTAAAAGGCTTCTGTTATTTATTACTACTTTAGATCAAGGTGTATTTTCTATTTTTACTTGCAAACAGTCAAGTCCATGAAACCCAGAACCTTTGTAAATCACCCCTAACAATGAACTCCATAAAGTTGCAGCTTCCAAGCACCTTTAGCTAGGAAATACAAGACTAAACAAAGCTTTGTTTCAGCTGCTTCTGAATATACTAAGTGCATTCATTGTACCAACACACATCGTGCTTCTATACAGCCTCCCCAAATTTTTCAATGTTACTAGACAGATCTGTCATGAGGATCAAAGAATCTTCCACTGATCAGTTTCCTTTCTCCATGTTCTTAAGTTGGAATGCACACTGTAAATGAAGATGGAAATCGGAAAGGCAGGAATAAGGAGGAAGATCTTGCAGTGAAGGCAATCAAATACTGCCACCAGAACAGGATCCTGTCTGTATCCATACAAACCACACATGCATAGCAGGTCATTTAAAAGAAAATTTTACAACATTTTTTTCTTCTCAGTTTATGGGTGTCCAACTTCAGAACCCACAGCGAAACCTGAAGTCAGTGTGAGATTTACCCTGAACACAGGGAATGCTGCACAGTGCTCCAAAATATTCAGGTCCTAAATAACTCCCTAAAATCTAAAAATACATTTGATCTTAAATGTCTGTTTCTCAGTTTCACATGTTTAAAATAGGAATGATATCGCACACCTCAAAAGCTTTTTAGGTGCAAATTCATTAATATGGAAGAGACATTTAGATACTCTGAAGATCAGAGTATCTTTACTGATTATTAGCTATTAGTATCGTCAGAGAATTTTGGAGACTATGATTGAAGAATGTGCTGTTAATAAGAGACACAGATTTCCACTGAATGGAAAGCAAGAACATAATAAGTTGCAGTATGTGACCCATGTCTAGTACGTGGATAAAGTTTAGAAAGAGCCCATGATAAAACACACTGCATATGTCCAGAACTGAGGTGGTTTGTTTTGATTTTGGGTTTTTAACTGGAAAACCTCATCATATTTCTTACTGCTTGACCTCACAACATTAAAATTACTGTTGTTGATTTTTTGTTTTGTTTTGGGTTTTCGTTTTGTTTTTTTCTTAATAACAGATTAGTTTCCCACTTTTTTGCAAACAACAAACTGATGAAAGAGGAATTAATTTAGATGGCATCATATGGATGTCCTTATAAATCTGTATGTAAGATACTGGAACATTTTACAGGAACCCAATATGTGGCCAGAGACCTGACTAGTCAGCACATGCAGTCTATAACCTTGGGGGGTAGAACAGCACTGAAGGAGAAGTCCAAGGAGGAAGGAAGAGAAGTGTTAATATCCCAATTCTCCTTTCAAATGCTCACAACTCAGTAATTCCTCTTCCTTACCTCCCTCCCACTCCTTACACTGACCCCTCCTGTCTAGAGAGCCCACCTGCACTAACATTAATCTATTTCCTCCTCACAGATGAAAATGACAGGCTCAGTCTTTTGTCAAGACCCCTGGTCCTCGAACCACAAGGCTTGCCCAGCTCCCTTCTCATCCCTGCTGCATTCAAAGCTACACTACCACAGCACAGTAGAAATAAGCTTCTTAGTTCCAATTGCTAAACCTAATTACCACCTGGAGCAATCAGAATCTGAAACTGCAGGCAAAGTCTTGTTTCTTCCTGTACAAGATCCACATATGCACAGAAGTGCAGACCTTCCAGAATTGGACGTTTCTCCTGGAGTCTTGTACACAGAGGATGTTCAAAGAAAAATCAGTGTTTAAGTTTACCAAGAGCAAAGAGGACAAACTGCAGCTCTCCCTCATGATCTTACCTCTGTAGTCTTCACAGCTTTTCTCACAAATCCTGGGCAGAGGTTGAAGATGCACTACACCTGTAAAGAAACAGGGGGGTTACATCCCCACATACAAACCCAGTTTCCTTCCGCACAGAGCAGCACATGTCTAGATACCAATGAGACAACATAGAACACCTTTTTCACTTTTTAACAGTTTTTAATAAAGATTACTATAGAACATAAATCAGTAATACAGATGTAAAAAAAAAAAAAATAAAAAAAGCCATCTGCAGGAACCTAGTGGTAATATCACAGAATCACAGAATGTTATGGCTTGGAAGGGACCTTGAAAGACCACTGAGCCCAACCCCACTGCCAGAGCAGGATCACCTACTGTAGGGTCACAGAGTAACTCACCCAGGCAGGTTTTTAATGCCCTCAGAGAGCAGACCCCACCACCCCATTGGAAGACATCTTGAGGGAAACAAGTAATACAGAAGCTACATTGGAATTATTTGGTTGATTTTATAAACACACACAGGCACACCCCAAATATTATGGTTCCCTTGCGTTGCAACCATTGTTTCTTTCTAGGCACCCAGGCACACAGGTAATTGGTTTGAATCAGCATCAAAACTCAAAAGTAATATTAAAACATATTTTTCTGGATTTCAGAAACTGGCACTAGATCTCCCTTCACGACGAGCTGAATAAATCTAATAAAAAGACTGAGCCTCAAGAGGTCTAATATTTCTTCTAAACTATTTCCATACTTATTGCAGAATTGCTTTAAAATACCTCACTGAAATGAGAAGACCACAGTAAATCTCAACACATGACAAAAGCACTATAGGACTGAAACACTCTATCATTATTACTATTATTATTTTTAAACAGCAATTGGTTTCATTTATTTCAAAAAGAGAAGGAACTCTAGAAAACTGTCCCTACTACAAATATCAAACAAATGCTTGGGAGCCTTCAGTTCATTTCTCTTTCCTCTTCTTCTTCTTAGGGCAAACATGTCAATAGTTAAAATGCCTGAACTGCTTATTGGGATGCCTAGCCAATACACTACTGTGCCCAAAAGCAAGTTTCCAATTTACTTAAAAATCTTTAATTCAAAGATGAAAAAAATAATTACTTACTTCATTTCATGAAAAATTACAATAATAGCTTTTGTTGCAATCCTATGCAGTGCCTTAAAGAGAAGTCCTATTCTTTACAAATATGTATTATATATAATATTATAATGATATAAGCCAGGTCCTTCTTATAGAAAGACTGATTCTTATACAGATAAGGGGATATTGCATAAAGACAGTTTTCTATACAAGACATTTCCTCTGAGGAGCCAGGCTCTCTGAGGAAGCGTTAACAACACTGTATTTTTGCAACTGACAATCACCTTCTCCACTAGTAGAGGTCTCTTTCCCTCTAAACTCATCCCCCATCCTTAAAAAATGAAAAAATTCATTTCCTCACAATATCTCTCCAACAGTTTAACATGGATGACATCTGTTTGACTGCTCTCATGATCTTGCCTATATTATTTTCTCTATTATTCTTGTCATGATTCTTGTTACAAAAGTGCAAAGAGTTAGAAAGCCTCTGAAAAGACCACCTACTACAAAGCGATCTTGAAAAATGCCTTTCATAAACAAACAGAAAAAAACCCCTAAAACCTTCTGTTGGTTTAAAATGAGTATTCTTAAACAGATTTCCCCATTCAACTTCCAGTGTCAAGCCATGAAGAAACTCAATGTTAAATGCCAATACCTACCCTATCTGTTTTGTAAAGAAGAGAGAACTGCTTACCATTCTGGAAAAAAGAACCAGAGTACAAAATAAGTGAACAACAGAAATCCAGTACTTAAGGGTATTAAATAGTCTGGTAAATTCAAATACCGAATTAAAATTACAAATACCATGAAGGCATGGAACTTCAGAACATGAGCAACAACCTGGTGCCACCTTACAAATTTCCCCAGTGGAAAAAATAGTTATTGAAGTGTTTTAATGAGGAGTTTCTAACTCCTAAAAGAAGAGAGCAAGATAGTTCTAGTGATTTAAAATTCAATTAGTTAAAGTTCTCAGTAGTACTTTGTCACAGATGCTGAAGTTACAACTCTCCTGGAGAAAGACAGGCTCAAGGTCAATTCAAGTGCCATGGTCATCTAGCAAAGGGAATCTAAGTTGTCACGAAGGGAGGAAGGAAAAAGCCTATTTGTCATTGCTGAGAAAATCTAAGCAAGCATTCAAGTCTTCAGGTATCAAACATTTAGTTGTTCTTGCTTATATATATGTATATATATAATATACACATTTTTTAATTTGTGTTATAATAAACACAATTTTTAAAGATTTGAGGCAGGAACAGCTGGAATGACAAAGCATCATCCATGTTCAAATCAACACACACCTCAGATGTTGTTGCTTACTTCTTAAAAACAAAACAACCAGAAATCAGTAAGTGAAGTGCTCTTATCACACTATCACAGCATTAAATGCTTTCCAAATTAACCAATTTAGGAAACACCCATTTTTAAACAAGCAATAAAGATTCATATTCCAGAACCTAGGTGATGACCCTTTCACCTTAAACTACACAAACTTGTGCTTCTGCTAAATAAATCAAATAACTTGTTTTCACTAGAAAACCCAAGGAGTCCCTTGAGTACAACACACTACGACAAAGTCAGTGAGAGGACACAGTAAATGACCCCTAGGTGAGCAACAAGGCAAAAAGCTTCCTACATGTTTGTACTCAAAACCATTACAAAATAACGAAAAACACTATTGCAACATTTCCTGTGCTTCATCTTCCCAACAATATAAATTCAGACAGACAATCTACATAAACCAAGATTTAAAAGCATCAAAAGAGCAGCACTGTGAAAATAACTGACATTTATTAACCCCTCTGGAGATCTTCAGTGCCCTAGAATTTCCATAGCCTTCAACACTGCATTAATAATATAAAGTCCATTCCTGCAAGCCTGCCAGAAAAGACTGGGAAGTGAATAAGCTAAACAATGCTGAAATTCCAAGCGATATTAAGAACCTATGCATGTTTATTTAAATAATAAAAGAAGACTTGTCAATTTAAACAAGAAGTGCTCACAAATCTTACATTTAGGGGGAAAAAAAACCCTCTTCAAAACACCACTAAGCTACTAATAATGAAAAGATGAACAAACATAAAAAAGGGGGTAATTTCACCATCACACAGTAAAAACAAAGCCTCATTTGTCTTGCCCTGTCATATCCGGCATGCTGATTCAAGCCAATATTAACACTGACAAACATGTTAACCTACAGGACAACACTAACTGCTAAGATCAGTTTAAATTTGGGAAGACGTGAAGGTTTTGCGATGGAGAAGGCAAATAAGGAAAATGAAAAGATGTGGAGTATTAATTAAGTGACATAATATGATACCCTTCTCTTTTTAAAAGGGCTCCTGAAGATTCCACTCAGTCACATAGGGTGTACCAGAGATTTTAGTTTTAGGGTGCCCAAGGAATAAGCAGAGCAGTTTTGCTTTCACAACAGCCCTAAATGGTGTGTTCCCTCAGCATCCCAGAGGTCTTGCTTTCCTTAACCCAGCAAGGTCCATCTTCATGGCCACGCATCTCGACAGAGTGAAAGCAAAATACTCCTTGCACTCTGGCCATTCCTTAAACATTTTGGAGTCGCAAGGGATTAAAAGTCCGGACCCCTGGCAGATGCTGTGAGTGCCCTCCAGAGAGGGGTCCGGCCCCCCGTCGCAGCCTGGGCTGCAGCTGCGAGGGATTGACACCGCTAACTGTGGAACCCAGCTCAGGAGAAACTCCGGGCACAGTTCCGGCATCCGAAATAAATTAAAGTAAACAGTGTTGCTCTCTCTCATCCACCCTGTTAGCAGCCTCTCGGTTGAGCTGGAGACCACACACCCAGACCACACAGCACCAGCTGAACTCACTCGCACGCAACATGGAGAAGCTGTCACTCTGCTGAGGTACGAGGAGGAAAAAGGGGGGCACAAGTCCGAGTCTGTGTGTGTGTGTGTGTGTGTGTTTAGAAAAGCTGCTTGCTCTCTCCTCCTATCATTACAGCTGGTTATGTTTTGTGTGGTTGGGAAGGAGGGAAAGAAGGCAGGGATAAAAAAAGACCTATAAATCCCACTAAGAAAACACACCGGTCTTGGCCTTTTGTAGTAATGATTTGCACTCCTCCTGTACTAGTTTAGCAGCTGATGAAGGGCTAATAAAGCATCCATTTAACATCAATTAACCTTCTATCACACGTCAAAAAAAATCTAGACAAGTATAAATCTATTCCTTGCACATATTAAATGACAACATATTGCCAGGTAGGATGCACAGCATTCCAGTACATTGATGTATTTTTACACTAGGAATTCTGATACAACATTTATTTGAGGACGGGAGAGATTCCCCACAAAGAACAATGAACTGCACACATTATGACAAGAAAATGCTGACTTTTCCCACAATCATTCCATTGCAAAAGGTTTTGTTCATTTGTGTCTTACACCATGAACAACCTGAAGGAAACTAACACGCCTATGTGTAACACCGAGTTTGTGACTCGGAAGCAAGAAGTAAAAATAGCAAGCCTCTAAAAATAGATTAAAAACAACAGTAATTAATAGTACACATGAACAGAGACTTAAAATGGGAAGCATCGAAAGAAGGTAACACTTTGTTTCTTTTAGTACAGAAAATATTTTAATCTGCCTATTAGATAACCTGCTCAGGAAGAAAAAGCTGAACAAAACATCTGAAGATTTAAGAAATGTCTTAGTCAGTCTACTTTAAAAAAAAAAAAAGTTTTCCTTCCCTTGACTCTGCTACCATGAACACACGTATCTCTTCCATCAAACTTGCCACAACATAGTTTTTTTAATCCACGTGCACAGCCCAGAACCACAGCCCCATTTTCACCTTACCTCAAAAACTATTTACCTAAATGACACTGAAAATCTCCAAGTGCTACTCTTAAGCAAAACCATAGATATTGCAATAATTCAAATGTCAATATTAGCTCTATAAACCTGGATTAGGACATTGTTGTTGAGAAAAACCTTAAGAAAAAAAGAATCCTAAACCACTTTTGCTGGGGTATTCAATGTTACCTATTCATCACAAAGACTTAAGCCAAATGAATTTAAAATTTTTGATCATCTCTTCTAGTCATTGGATAGAAAGAGGTGATAGCATGAAAGAAAATGTAATTCAAGAAAGTCTGAACATAGATGTTTCTTCCTCAACATTTCCATGATTTTCATTATAAACTGCATGACAACTCCCCAGAAATGAAGTTGTCTACTTGATTAAAAGCTTCTGTATGTATGACACATAACTGTAATCAGCAATGTTGTGAAGAAAAACCTTAAATATCTATACATAAAAATATCTATACATAAAAAAACCTCAACTCAGCTTTACACAAAACTGTATCACAGTTTTTTATCACACTGATTGCCATAAATCTCCCATTAATTTCTAAATTCTCAAAATCACATACTTTCCTATGTTGGTTTCTACCTCCAATATCCAGTAAAGTTTGCTTTATTTAGAAGTCATCCTCCTTAATGTACTCCAGTTAAACCACTCATCCGTCATTTGTTTTAAAGTTATTGACATTTTCTCTGTGTTACTTTGGTTATTGGGAAAATAGTGAAGAATATATAACCTCATCTTCCCTCTGTATTATGCTATTCACAGGCAGAAATTTGAAAAACAATACTTCAAGCATCGAAAACTGTCAAATACGTTTATGCAAATGTATTCAGAAACATCCAGAAGTTCAGAAAAATAAACTCTATAAATCCCAACGGGATGGGATTTATTTTTTTTCTAGAGAAAAGAAACAAGACACCAGGGATTTTTTTTCTAAGCCCTGTAGCTATACACAATATTCTTTATAAAAACACCATACAGCCACTGTAATTACACAGTTCACATGGTTGAAGTTTTAACTTGGGTGCTTGTAGGTAGGACTGCAGCACCAAATTTAAGGTTTGCCATGTGACTTCTTGGCAATTCCTTTTGTTTCAGAAATATTTAAAAGACAAGATGTTCACTTGTGTTACTGAGATTGCTGTATTTTTCATGTTTTCTCCCAAACACCCCTCTGGCTCCTACTCCAAGCAGTACCCAAGCCCTATGTCATCCCATCTTTCCCTATTCATATGGTCACACACATGCTCAGGCACTGCACTGACCAAGAGCCTGCATGAACAGATTTTTTTTCTTTTTTTTTTTACTACCTTTTAGCTTACCTCTGCTTTACATACTCTCAGACTTCACTATCATACTTTCAGAGTAGTGGAGCTGTCTGGTGAAAAACAGAAGCTCTCTTGCCTTCTATGCTGATGAACGTGAGAAAAACCCCACCAGCTATATATGCAGCTCCTTAACTTTCAGCAGAAAGTCAGATCAGTTTTCCAGAAAGTGAGGTACAAGTGTCACAAGATTCACAGAATTCTTAAATAGAAAATTTAAAGTAACTGTTTTGTTCAATTGAGAAATTATCTAAAAAAATCAGTTTGTCCTCAATATAAAAACAGGCATTTAAACAGGAACTTTTGCTCAGTGTAGTCTGAAATCTTTTAACTACTCGAGGTTTTTTGAATGAATTTCCAAATACAAGGCACAATGCTTTCAGGTTATCCACGAAGCGAAAGAAAGAATGCAAGTCTGAATATACCTAAAAATCATGGATTTATATTGTAATGTGATCCACAGGCATGTTTACACTGCCAGAGTCCCCACTGGCTTCTGCACAATATAGTATAAGGTCTGCCTTTAAGAATTAAACTGAAAATCTGGGAATCTCTAGTTCCCTTAAGGTCAAGAGAAAACCAGACACATTGAAAGCCTGGTATCTCAGAAATTTTGTTTTCTTTAAAAACAAAACAAACAAAATTAGAAAGGAAACACAGGCTTTCGCACCCATCACTGAAAGCGGTCACTGTATATTTTACTGCAAATGCTAACCAGATTAATTAACAACTTGCAGATTGATTAACAACTTGCAATGTCTGCATATTCATGAACAACTTGCATCGTCAAAAAAAATTTACACAGACCAATTTCCTTTCAAAGAAAAAGCATTATGTACTTCCAAAATAATATAAAATGTATAATTACAAACTATTTCTGCATAGGATGGAAGAGGGGTGTTTGACTTAGTACTACTTAAATACTTCATTCACCTTTCCCTATACAAAGCATGTAACATACTGATTACACAATCCTTATTTTCAGGCACTTCTCCCACTGCTCAGTGCCTAGGAAAAATGCTTTGGGTACTTCTTTCCCTGTCCCTTCAGGAGATCACAAAACTGAGTTCTCCCTCTAACACTGGAAGAACAATCCAGCTGCTTTTGAACTGAAATACTGACGGGAATACTAGAAAATAATTTTCAGGTTAAGGTAAAAAAAATTTAATCAGCTTTGTTTTTAAACAGAGACCTTGACTTTCATGTTCAGTGAAAAAAATGAAACATCATCTTGATGTGACTGCGCTACGCACGTGCTGTCTAATCATCCCTCATCCTACAAGCACTTTTACGGACAAGATTTCCCCCATTACCAAGCATGGTATTTCTCTCCTGGGAAAAGTAATTTGAAAGGAAACGTTGCACAGATTTACAGAATATAGGTGGTCCAAGGCAGAAGGTCAAAGTTAAACTAAAGAGCTAACATCTGACTTCTGCTAAAAGATATTAATTCAGCTGGTTTGGGATTTTGAACCGTCAGAGTAGTTTTAAGGACAGCAGCAGATACCACTCTTACTGAAAAGCTCCCGTGGCAACAGTCTTCTGAGTGTTACCTTCCAGTCCTTCATCATAAACTTAAGGACTACTGGTATCTCTAGTGGAAAAAATTTCTCTGCCTGTTTGCACATGTAAGTAGTGATGTACAGCCATCCAGAATACATCCAGGTATGTCTGTTGGTGCTTTAAGGGCTGTTTTGTCCTAGAGTACAAAACTGTAGCTTATTTCATGGATACCTTCAACAGCTGTGAGAATCCATGGTTTTAAGAACACCTTTTCCATTCAGCCTTTTGTCACCATCCTGATGAAGTATTTTTCGTTTTCCCTCCTTTTTATTTTTTAATGTTAAGTAGGAAATCAGAAAAGCACAGAATGAACAGAATTCAAATAACACTGCTGTTTACTTTCAAGTACACTGCTTACGACTTACTGGATTTACAGCTAAACATACCAGTACATCAAAAGAAACTGATTAGGTACAGTTCTGTGTACTACCTAAAAATTTGCAGTACTTAAAAATGTCATTGGCCTCTGCCTCTCTAATGAACCCACTTTTTTTGTTTAGTCCAGCTTCACTGCGAGAAGGAGCATAATAAAGAACAGATTGTATCAGTGGATATAGTCTCTTTTTAATAGGACCTTGGGAAAATAGTTGGTAGATTAACATATTTTAACATATTTGTCAGTTCTTGCCTCAAATGCTCATAACAGCTAGCAAAAACTCTGTTCATAGTCATGAGAAATCCTACAATTCAAAAAAATAAGATCAGAATACTACAGACTCAAAAAACCTTAATAAACAGTACCTTTTGTACCGAACGTGAAACAATTTCTCCACACAATATCCAATCCTCATATGGCAAGGTGTTAACATGTTTTTCTTTAAAAGGCTTTAAATTATCTACTTATTGGCCCACAGCTTAGAACTGTAATTCTAAAAATATCCATTAACTTAGATTGTTATTTAGCACTAATTTCTGATGAAGTAATTCCAGCATTAAAAAACTACTATCAAGCCTGTAAAAATACTGTAATTTATTGAATAAAGGCCACGAAACCACAAGACAATTTTACATTGTTTAAAATAAAACAGCACGTCTGTAGCATATACAAAAAGTTACATTTTCCATGCACAAAAACGTTTTATTGTTGCAATGCGATATAATGGTATTTTCACTAAAGTAAGTCATACCAGCATACTGCAAATCGTTTTGTCCTGTTTTAAATTATGTTTAAGACAACAGAAATCCCATCTAAGTAAAAACATTGTTGTTCAAGGGTGGGCATAAATCACAAAAACTGTAAACTAAGCTATCCATGGGAAAGAAATCAACAGGACATGCCTTCTGCTTCTGCTTGCTGGGTCAGTGCAAACTGTGATAGATTCTAGAGAAACAGGGTACAAAGAATTATAGAGCTCTTCTTCAAGTGAGCAAAAGGTAAAATAAGAAAACAGACCCTTCTAAGCCCAAAATTTGTTTATTTGCAGTTTACATTAAAAAAAAAAATACAAATAGATACACTTCAACTGTTTTGACTTTAACAAAAGCAAAAACAAAGCTAAGCTTACAGTAATGAAATGCACACAGATCACTAAATTAAGAAAAGACTGTTCACTTATTTAAGAATGGTCAGAAGGCCTGGAAAGATGAAGTGAGATTATGGTTTTAAACTCAACTTTGAAGAATGAATATTTGTGGTTTAGATTTATTCTTATGCTGTATCAGAGGCTTAATACTTCACTGGTTCTCAATTCAAAGCTTTGGACTGTATGGCTAGAAATTGTTAATGCGTAAATAGCAACTGAAGTGCAGGAAAGAAATAAAGCAGGGGGAAAATAAAGGGAAAGAAAACCCAACAGTACAGAAAGGACATTGTTCTGAAAAGCTGCAAAGCTGGATAGAATAGCACACTCTTTTAGAAATAGGATCACGCCCATTTTCAGATAACTGCTCCCCTTGGTAAAAGATGCTTTTCAGGTTGTTAATTAAGATACAGGTGCGACAACAGGAAAGATGTTTGGTCATCCAGCTCATGGACTTTTCAGGACTGCAATGCAGTCCAAGGAAGAAAGGAATGCAGAACTGGGTAGAAAGTAAAAAATATTAAGTCACAGGGAAAGCATAACGCTTTCATTTAGATATCAATGAAAGGAGTCATCTCTCAACCAATACACATCTGATGTGTTCCACAATACTTGCTAGGGTACTTGCTTACTGTACTTCCCAAGTGCACAGTCATTTTGGGGAGTTATTTCTGAAACTTTGTATTATCACTGAAAACACGGTTAAAAACCAAGCAAAAAACAAAACCAAAATAAAAACAACAACAGAACAAACAAACAAACCCGAACAAAAAAAAAAAAAAAAAACAACCCAAAAGAACAACAAAACCAGACTGGCAAGTAACCAGCTGTATTCAGAGGTCATACCCCGCCTCTCTGCCGATTTCCTCCCCCACACAAACGCTTCATTGAGCCGAACAATTTTAGTTCTGGATCGCTCTCCTCCCATCCTACAAACAAGGGGGCCCAGCAGCTCTGGACAGACCACTGTCAGCACCGAGAAACAAAGGCAGAAGCCACGGAAGTGCTGCCCTGCCCGCTGGCTGGCAGGCCCGGCCTCACCAGCGCCCACTGAGGATCCCTCCCCGCTCCTCCCTCTCTCCCTCTCAGCGCACCCACGGTCGGGATCACCGCTCTCTCAGACCTCAGCGCAACCTCCCACAGCCACCGTCACCCGGCGGACACCCCTGTGGCGGCGGAGGGGGGTCACAGCTCCCAAGGAACCGCCCGCTGACAAGCTGCCCCGGCTCTTCTCATCGGGCTGGGGGAGGAGAGAAACCGAGCTGCTGCTGCCTGCTGCAGCCGGGAAGCCGCCGCCTCCTTCCATCCCCGGGAGGATCGGCGAGGCCCGGGCGCCCAATACCGCCGTGCTCCCCCAGCCCTCAGGAAGACGAGGGGCAGCCCATCCCAGCGGTGGTAGCCCGGTACCACCGGCTCCCCGCGGCGGGGCTGTGGGTGCCTCCGGTGGGGGTGAGGAGGGGCCGCGAAACGCGAGACGGCCGCAAACCAGCGACACCCCCGCACCCACCCAACCCCCCCTCGCGTCCCAACGGCCGGTAACGGCAGCTCCATCCCCGCTGCCCGGAGCAGGGGCGGGGCCTGGGACGCCACACCCGGCCCCGCCCGGCGGGCGAGAGCCTCGACGCCCGCCCCGCTCCCCCGGGGACCGAGGTGGGAAGAAGGGAGGAGGCCGGAGGGAAGTGGGTAGGCCTCCGCCCCGGGGAGGGGGGAAGGAGCCAGAGTTGCCCCGCTGCGAGCCGGCTCCGCAGAGCCGGGTGGAGGAAGAGCGGGGCGGGAGGCCACAAACTGTCACTCACCGGCAGCCGCCGCCGCTGCCGCCGCGCTCGTATCCGGCACCTGGGGCGGCTCCGCTCCCAGCAGCGCCTCCGCGTCCGGCGGGCACAGCCACCTCCAGCTGCCGCCCGAGAAAATCGAGGGAGCGCCGAACCATCGAGGTGTGGGGCGGGGGCAGAGCCTGCCCGGAGTCCCGCCCCGTAGCAGGCACCGCCCCGAGTGCTCCCTGGTTCCGCCTCCCCCGCGTGTGACCGCGGAGCAGAGTGGTGGGGAGAGCGGTGAGGGGTTCGTCCCCTCGTGGAGGAAGAGCGAAGGAAGACTCAAATCATGACAGTGGTGGCCACAACAAGAAAAGAGTGCTGTGTGGGTGGTGTGGAGAATGGAAGGACAGCAGCTCCGAGGGGAAGGAGTTGGGGGTGTTGGTTGGTTGATAGGTTCACCGTGAGCCAGCAGTGTGCACTGGCAACCCAGACAACCAATTGTGTCATGGGCTGCCTAAAAAGAAACGTGGGCAGCAGGTCAAGAGAGGTGATTCCCCCCCCTTTACTCAACTCTTATGAGGCCCCACGTGGAGTACTGTGTCCAGTTAGGGAGCTCCAACAGGAGAAGGACCTGGAGCTGTTGGGGTTGTTCAGCCTGGAGAAGAGAAGGCTCCAGGCAGACCTTGCAGCAGCCTTCCAGTACCTGAAGGGGCCTACAGAAAAAAGCTGGGAAGGGACTTTTTATAAGGACATGGAGTGATAGGACGAGAGGTGAAAGTTTCAAACTGAAAGAGGGTAGACTTAGATTAGTTATTGGAAAGAAATTCTTCACTGTGAGGGTGGTGAGACACTGGCACAAGTTGCTCAGGGAAGTTGTGGCTGCCCTCCCCCTGGAAGTGTTCAAGGCCGGGTTGGGTGGGACTTGGAGCGGTCTGGGTTAGTGAGAGGTGTCCCTGCCCCTGGGAGTTTAACTAGATGATCTTTAAGGTCCCTTACAACCCAAATAACTCTGTGAATCTGTGAATAATAATAAGTTATACAAACCCATCACTGAATGCTGTATTTATGTCCCAGTGGGCAGGAACTCATTCCATGGCAGTGATGGTGTGGGCATCCTTATGCTGTGGCGTGAAGGGAGGTACTGGGATTGTCTGCCTTAGGAGCTGCTGGACACAGGCTCCTTTTCCTTTTGGAAACAAAGGGTCAGGAGACCTAATTTTTCCCTTTTTTAATGGGATTGTTAAAATTCAGTTGTGAAGACAAGTTCAGTTGAAATCACAATGGGAAAGAGAGGAAAAACAATGAGAGAAAAAACAAAGAAAGAAGAATATGTTCTTCAGTTTTGTCAACCAGACCTAAACCAGGACATTAGTGGGAAAACAAATTACCTTTTGTAAAACCTCAAAGAACGTAAGTGCTTTAAAAGCATTATGGCCAAGAAACAGAATTTCCTCACTTTTTTCTAAAGCCTCATAGTTAAATTAGTAGGCTGTATTATCTCGCCACATGAATAAACAGCACTTTTCTGACTCTTTCCTATAGGATCTGTAAAATGTTACGTGGCATCTTTCTGGGGGTAAATGATGTGGTTGGTACCTATCTTTTATTTATTCATCCTCAAACTTGTTACTGATGGCTTGGTAGATTTTTCTAATATCCAGAGCAGAAAGAGTCAGTCCTCCAAGAAAAGTAAAGTTGGCATCACATTAGGAAAAAAAAAAAAAAAAAAAAAGTATAACTATTTGCCATACATTTCAAAATGGTGTTTTTTCTCCGTGGCAACTTGTTTGCATTTTCCCATTTAAAGCCTGTCATTGAATATGCCAAATAAACCAGGATTTTGAAAAGTTTGGTTGGTACAGAAGGCCCCACCCACACAATACATACCCAGCTCTGCCCAGTTCTCTCTGGGAGAGTACCTGTGCCCAAAGAGCCCACTGTAAAGGGAGCTGTCTTCCTGTAAGATTTTGTAATAAACAATTATTAATTAGATTTAATTCAATTGACAAACTTGCTGAAGTTTTGCTGCAGAGCTGGCTGCATCTTCTCACCTGTTGTAAATGCAAATAATCTGAAGAGTGAAGCTTTAAGAAGAGGAAGCCTGAACTTGTGAAGAGACAAATCCCCCCAGTGTTAGCTGAGGTAAAAAAAAGCCAAAAGGCCTTTCTCCTTCTGAAAATGTCATCTAGCCTCTGCATTAAGCAGTTTAAAGCAGCTGTTTCTAAACAGCTGCTTAGCAGTGGTTTTATCCAAATGTCTGTCCTGGAGAACCTGTCAGAACAGCACAATCAGGCCAAACTCTGCAATGACAGCAACATTATAAATGGTGTACATAGGTTCATCACAGGCACCCACATAGGCAAACCCTCCTGTTGCCAAGAGAAGCATTCAGGACTTTTATGATCTGCAGGGGCTCTGGATAATATTGTCAGTGAAGAGCTTCCTGTGTGCTGCCCGTTGTTGAATCTACTGTGGGTGGTTTTCCCAGCTGATGTGGTGACCACGTGGTAACCATCAGCTAACCCTTCAGTGACTCCAGAACAAAACTGATGGTGTCTAAATATATTTTTGCCTCACCTGAGAGAAGAAACACTGCTCCACACATTTCTTCAGAACAAAAGGAGGAAAACTAGTGCTGTTGTATATATATATATATACACACACATATATATATATCTTATGATGTATATACCGTAATATATAATATATATTTGCTGTCATATATAATGCTGCTAATATAAATATATTACTCGATGGAACTCCAGATGCTGTTAAAGAGATTAATCTCTGCCTTTAAAACTGCAGAAAGACATGGCAAGTTGTAATGTAACCACCTGGTAAATAGGAAGTATTATACCTCATAGAGTTCACAGGAGTAATTGCTCATTCATGCCTTTTCTAATCCATTTATGCAGATTTGACAGTGATCTGTAAACATTACATCTCTCTACAAAGTTGGGTAAACAGATTTGAAAGCCAAGAGAGATTATAATGATCATCTTGTCTGAACTGAATATTGAAAGCTGTGGAATTTCCTCCAGCCATTCCCACACCAAGCTCTTTCTGTAGTTGCTTCTTAGAAAGACATCTCCACCTTAATTTGAAGAGCTGGAGAAAAGATGAATCCATCATTGCACTTTTGAAGTTTTCTCAGTGGTTACCCTAACACGTAAAAAATAACTGATAGAAATATAAATGTTGTTTGAAAAGGTAAATTAATCTAGCCACAGCATCTGTCCATTGCAAGACTGCTTCTTGTTAACTGAAAAATCTCCCTTTTGAAGGTGGTTTTAAAATACAGCAGATTTACTCCTTCACCTTGTCTTGATAAACTGTATGGATTAACTTTTATTCTGCACTGTATAACTGCCTTTCTAGAACTGTTGTTTTTTTGTTAATTTTTTTTGAAAGCCTTCAAGCTTACAGATACCACCTTAATTTTTGACATGTGGATGTCCAAACCATACCTCTCCCTACTTCTATTTGAATTAGTGAGGTGAATATTATAGCCATGGATATCTAAGAAACAGAAAAAAGGTAAGACCAATAACGTTGGAAATGACGTTAAGAAATCACCCTTTCTATTCTTTTCCCTTGTCCCAAGGCAGGATCAACTATTCCTGTACTATGGCACAATTGTTTTTTCAGTCTTGTTCTTAAAGACTTCTCAGTATGGTGCTTTTGCCACCTCCTCAGGCAGTCTTTCACAGTGTTTCCCTACCCTTACCACTAAAGGTCTTTTTTTTCTGTTGTATACTCTGAATATATCCCCTACTGCAATTTCAGTCCATTAGTGAAACAAATGTATTTACTAGGCCCAGCAGACCAATTGTTTGCTCCCCCCCTGTAGCAGTCTTTTAATTTTTAAAAGTTCCCTGTGTATTTTTTTCCTCAGTAGTCCAGGCAGTCCCATTAATATCCTGATTTTTAATGTTTTCTGGACTGGTAACCAAGCTTGGTCTTCACCACACTATCCTGCAGCCACTCAAGGTCATTCTTAAAGTGGTCCCAAGCCAAGCATGCTCCAGGTGAAAAATATTTTTACAAAAGTAAAAACTATAATTGAAGTTGTACCATGCGTTATCAGAGCAAGATAATTGCTTTGGCTATTTTGCAGTCTATCTTCCTGTTCCTGCCCCTCTGTTATGCCATTTGCCTTTTTTACAACAGCATAACAGCAGTGACTCCTGTTTAGCCTGTGATTCACTCTACATTTTTTCTATACAGCTGTAATCCTGTTTACTTTTCCCCTTCCTGTATCTGGGGAACTGATGATGCTATGTCTAATAGACTACACTTGCTCCAATTGCATACTATCTTTTAGCTGCTCTCCATGGCCTCTCCAAATGTAACAAGCTTCATCTTTATTCTGTTCTTCAAATGTTTTATAAGTAGTATCAGACACAGGATAGCCTAGAGGAACCTTTTCCAATACATTTCTAAGTTTTAATAGTGGCCTCATTTTGCTAACTCTTCCTGAGCCCTGCATTTTCTGACCCTGTGGGATTTTCAATCCAAACCATATTGTCTTTGCTTGTTCTTGAGAAATGTTGCCAAAAGCTTTACTAAAATGAAGTTACATGACTTTTTATACTTCTCTCCTTTGTATAACACCTGTTACTTTATTGTAATTGAGTCAATAGGATTCGTTTTTGACAAATTCATGTTAATTGTTACTTGTCTGTCTGTCTTCTAACGATTGCAGATGGTTTGCTTGATGATTTCCATGAACTGAAGCTATCCATCTCCTCCTTTTTTATATACTTGTACTTAACTTTAAGCCTGTCTGAAATTAAGAGCGTTGCTTCCATGGCCACAAGCAGTGTCTTCTGAACCAGAGACCAGTAACCTGCCAAAGCCGTGAAAGTACAACTAAGAGCAGAATCAAGAAGCTCACCCTGTCCTTGCCTGCTCTATATACAAATCTATACTCCCTGAAGAACCTTTTTTCTCCTCATTGGTTTTACTTCCCTTCATTTTCTTGATCTGTTGATGGAACTTTTTTGTTGGCTTCTAGCAGCGGTCACAGAGTGTATGAAAAATTAATACAGATATTTCAATTTACAAGCAGATTTCCTCTATTGTGTTACGCTCCCAAGACCAGCTGCTTTCTGCTTCCTCCTAAGTTTGAAATCACTGGGATCTACGCTGTCAAACCACCATCCAGGAAGTGATCTACTTAAATCTTACACTTCTATTTATTTTTTAAATAAATAGCTACAGAAACAAGGTCTTTAACCTTGGCAACATTTTGACCACTATCTGGGAGTTTAAGCCAGAAATCTTCATTATGAAGTGAAATATATTTATCTTAGCTAAAAGGCAAGAGAGAAAGAAATAACTTACTGATCAGTGGTTTCCCCAGATGATTTCTGGTATGCTTCAAGAGAAATGACGTATAAATTAATGCACACAGTATTTTTAGTTTTCTTCCAGAACACATGCAGTCACTTTTTCCACATCAAACAAAAAATACAGTCTTTTGCACTTTAAACCATTTCCAACAGTACACAAAATTCTCTCACTGTTTTACTTTCTTGGCTAACACCACCGTAATTCTTCCCTTTCAAGGCCTATCCAAGGAATCTGTGCACTACTGACCCAGAGGCATTATTTCTCTAAACAGCACTCACGAAACAAATAATTAAATTACTTTGTGCAGCTAAAAATACTGAATTTTGTATACCACAGCTCTGTCAAGAGTGTCACTATGAAGTTGCATCAGCTTGAGGACTTCCTCAAACTACTAAATTGCATCAGTTTGAGTACATCCTCAAGCCAGCATTCATTTACTGAGTGTATTTTAAAACAATAGGTGGGAGAGAGGGGAAGTTGAAACGTAAAACAGATTGAATTTTTGCCACGTTTCTTTCTCAAAGGAAAGAAAAAACACAAACCGCTTCAAAGACCATTTGACAGTTTCTGTCCCTCATATTCCAGGTCACTCTTTTCCACAAGGCCAACCTCTGACACAACTGCTTTCATTTGTGGTGTGCTTTTGGGAATAAGCAGGGAAAAGCTGTTCATTAGAAATCTTTTCACAGACTTTTGAAATTGTGTGGAGTGAGGACAGAGATCGGATTTCCTGTTTGGAGTTGAACTGTGCCTGTGGGACAGTTCATCACTACCTGAGCACCCCAGGTCTCCTCCAGGGGAAGCAACCATACCTCTGCTCCAGTAGCAGTCAGCACTTCCCAGGACATCATAGTGAAAATCAGCTGGAGTAATAAATAACTACCAGTTACTTATCAGCTGGGATCATTTGGATGGAACCAAGTTGTTTCCCTCACTTGCCCCATTCAGTGGTTCTGCTGATGTGTATGTAAGAGAGAAGTGAGAAGCAGCCCAAGGTTGCTTGGGCTTTGCCACTGTCAGTGTTTGCTTGCCAGAGTGCCTATCAGTTTGTAATTTCCTGTGTTTGTGCAATTTCTTGCAGGAACATGGCTTTATTTTAACTGTGTTTCAGGGACAGATCTATTTTGCCATTACAGCTGTTCAGTGGGGACTGTTTTTCTGACAATTGATACATAATAAGTAATCAGGTTTGACAATATAGTAAATGTATCATATAAACATACACTTGCGAACTCACATTGATTTTAAAGGAAACAGTATGAAGGTTTTTGTGTTTAATATTACAAATAAAGATTCCATCCATTTCTGAACCCTTTTGTGACTGTATTTTTCATTCCTCCCTAGGTTTCTCAGTTTGTCTCTCTCCTTTCTTCTTTCTCTCATCTGGTCTCTAATTCTCCTGTGGTGGAAAGGGAAGAGAAAATTATAAAGTAGGGCTGGGGGAAAGGAACAAGATTGGCAAAAAGTGGTTAGTTTAACCTTATAGTTACTAAGTTACTCTATATAATTAACTTATATATACTGTAGCCTTATACTTGGCACAATCCAGGCCAAGTATAATTGTTCTTTCAAAAATTAACTTTGAAGATAATTTAGATTTAAATTACTATCACAACTGTGTGCTATTAGCAAGAGGTTGCATTTTGCATGAATTAGATATAATTATGAGGTTCCTTTTAGTGACAAACATTATTTTTATGTATCAGATTAGCAATTAACATTAAAATGTGGATTTTGATCTGTGTCCTAAGTATACGATCAAAGGTACCAGATCAGACAGCTTAATCTGAAACCCATTAAATTCATGACAGTATTTGATTTTATTTGACTACAGTTCTAGTCCTTAATGTTTCTTATTGACATTTATTCGTAGAAGCACAAGTGGATTTACATGACAGTGAAATGCTTGGCCTTGACTTCAGGTGTACAGCAATTTCCCAAGAAATCTCTGAAAAGAATGTTGGTTAGTATTTTAAAGCGTAGTGGCCTAAATTTAGACTGTTAAATCTGTATTTAACCCTGCAATGTTCTGAACGAGCACTCTGGCTGTCATCCAAGAAAGCTCTTATGCATCCCCATTAACTTTAAACCAAAATCAGGTCTATTATTCACTTTATTGAAAGAACTGAAAGCAAATACTTAAAATGAAGCGTTCACATTAAGTAACCTGTTGGACTAAGACAACCCCCAGCCCAGTTCTGCCCACAGCCAAGGCCCTGACTCACTGTATTCACTTGGCTTGCCCCATGGTGGGAGTGAGACTGGTTATAGCAGTAAAATTAGTCAAGTACATTACAGACTTCGAGGATATTTTTTCAAAAGGGCCCAGTGCCCATCAGACACACATTCAGAACGTACTTCGAGACACACATTTTAAAATATACATTATGGTCAATATCTGAGTACAGTTGTAATAAATATTGTGTCCTGTTTCTACTTATTGGAAGTATTATTATTACTACTAATAATTATTACCACTATTACTACTAATAATACTACTAAGCAGTATTATTGCCACTACTACTGCTACTATTACTGTTATTAATTGTGTTTTGCACCTCCAAATTCATCTTCTGAAAGCCTGATAAATGTTTCCCAGTAGCAATTAAAAGTCAGTTTTCCATAGCTGGGAGGGACAAGACAATGAATAGGAGACACTACAGCAAAGAGCATCCAGGTGAGACACTAGGAAGAGCTGCAACACTAAGGGCAACGAAATACCGGTATAGGTTGTTTAGGAAACTGACTTAACATCCTTCACTGGAAGCCTTTAAAAACTGGTTATTTCCCTTAAAGCCACATGCAGCTACTAGTATCAGGCTTGTATTTGCACCTTGCTATGTACTGGCGAGGCTCCTGAGCTGATCTTCAGACCCATGCCATGATTCAGTTAGGATTAAGCACCAGAATTAGACAATTTTTTTTTTCTTTGTTTATGCAAGTATTTCTAGCAACTGAAAAAAAGGTAGCATACAAAAACTGGCTAGAATAATTTCAATTTCCTTTTTCGATTTCCCAGAGCTCTCAGCTGCAGTTAAAGACAATATCACTCATGATCTAAGAGAAAACCTCGTGTTTTCTTTAAAGGAGTATTTGCAGGAAAAATATGAAATCAAAATCAGAGGCATTAGTACATCAGTGATCATCTATGAGTGTGACAGTCCATAGCAATAGTTCAGGATTGCTAGAGATCCATCCTGCCATTTAAGTATCTGCTCTCTCCTCCAGAGCATAACCACCAAAACCCAGCACCTCTTGGAAGAGATGCTCAGTGGGGAGAGGCAGGGCCAGGGAAGCACCATCTTCTCCATTTTAACCCATTTTTCCTAATTGAACACTGCTCACAGGTACAAGGCAAAACTAACCAGCCATAAATATAAAGGGAAGTGTCCCTCTGATCACTTGTGTCACACTTTGGGGAGTTTGTAGCATCCAGCTGAACCAGAATTCACTGTTAATTGTAGCAGGGCACAATATGCACATGCATGAGACACTTTGATCGATTGCTTCACTACACTGGGGCATTTTTTAACTTCCAGTACCAACCTTCTCATTGGGATATGTATAGCGAGGGAGTTTGGAAGTAGGATTTGGAACAGGCTGGAAAGGTCCACTCCAAATCTGCACTTGCTTTAGTGGGGACATCTCAACTGTGCAAAGCAGGAAATGGAAATGGGGGAAAGCTAGGACTATCAGTTTGAATTGAGAGTGTCTCTGATAATTAAAACAAACAAACAAACAAACAAAAAAAAACAAACAAAAAAAACCCCAAAACAACAAAAAACCAAAACCCCAGAATGGAACAACAACAAGAAAAAATGCCCAATCCTGCTTATTTTATAAACATGAAATATAAAGCAATCCTGCTTTATTTTACACATTTACTGGAAAATGTGTGGTGCTTGACTAAAAAGTCTCCAGATTTCAGAATTATAGGTAAAAATCCCGAATGCTATCCTGAAAACTCAAGATTAATTTATTTTTTAAAAATTTCTTTCCCTTTCAGTCTCCAGCTTTGCCTCCATTCTGAAACTTATATAAATTCAAATAGCTGGGTAATCCTTAAGGCGTGTGCCTGTAGGTAAAAATCCATCCTTGGTTCACTCTTCCTACTGATGATTTATGAGATATGAATCAACATCTTAAGGGCATATATATTGTTAAACATTTCCTTATGCCTACATTCCGGGGAAAAAAGCATAATTCCCAAAAGACTAGAATAGCTGCACTTAGAGTAATTGGGATACTATTAAGTATATAGTATCCCTTAAGTATAAACTGGGATATTATTTGTTGATGTTAAGTAGGTTGTGCAAACCTTTAATTTTTGCACACATACACTAAGTTGCAATAAAAAAACCCAATAAGCAATAACAGAAAAAAATTATGTAGGTTTGAAACTTTGTAGAGGGGTTGGGAAAAACACTTGATCAAAACTTCAAATCTAACAGCATATGCACCTCCAAGGACAGAGGTAACAGTGGCACACTAACCCTGGATGTTGTGGAATTTCATTCCTGCAGAAATCCAGGGAGCCAAAGTACAGCGCTAATGCCAATGGCAGATCCAGACATAGCTGGAATTTTCCTAGGGAGTTCAGGGGGGTTGCTTCTCCCTTCCCTCCACACACGTTATGTAGCTATTGAACTCTGCAAGACTTGCAAAGAATACACGTTATATTATCTTTTCATTTCCACAGCATCTGTACATTTAAAGTTTCATGCCTCATTGTGTCTGTATGTGATCATCCTGTTCATGTATTTAAACTGTTTCTCCTGCCTCTGATCTTGAGAGACAAAAGCAACACTGAATTCTTTTTTCCATTATATATTTCTACAAAAGAACTACTGTAAAAATTAATCAAAGCTATGCTGGTTTTTATTGTTATTTTTTTAATTTCAGGGGGTACTTTTCTTCATATTGCAGCGGTTTTGAAATTGAAACGTTGCACTGCTGAGAAAGTGCCATGAAAATATAACCCACTACATTCCAGGAAAATAAATAAGCAAGGCCACCCAAATTTTCAATTAGTGCTAGTGCAGTATGCAGGAAATGGCTGGAGAACCGTCAAAGGCAGCCCTAGGCTGGGTCGTGGATACGGAACAGTGACAGGAAGGTTTGAAGCAGGAATACAGGCTCAGTGTGAAGATGGCTCTTCTCCAAGGAAAACTGCATGCTAATAGGTTAATACTGATTTCCTGAAACATACAGCCTGGGTATTACATGATGGAATTTACATTCTGACAAAGGCAATTGCTGAGCCTCAAGACTTTGCTTTTTTGGTGATGAAATAACACTAGAAAGTTCAAGCTGCATTATATATTTCATGTTTTAAGCTTATTAAACATTCAAAGTACAAACTGTGCACATATTTTTAAGCCACCTGAAATAGCAACAGCCTCACGAGTTTGGGAAACTAGGAAGAGAAACATTACATTTCAACAAGCCAGGCTTGTCTGGACTAATGCTATCAAGATACTGACCGAGGTGAAGTGATGATCCTTTCAGAGTGTTTCTGCTCAGAATTCAGAAATATCACCTAATCATGATGCAAACAGGGTCATAAGTGAATCAGTTTTATTTTAGCACAGTCTTTATAGACAAAGTGGTATCCGGAAAGTACCTGAAGACTGAGTTGAGCAAAGCACTTCAGAAAAAAAAAAAAACAACAAACCAAAACAAACTAAAAAGCACAGAAGACAATACATCTCTTTCTGCAAGTCAGAGGAAGGGCTCATGTTGACAGCAGGAGCTATGCCAGACCTCCATCCTGAACAAAATGAAAACAGAAACTTTAAAGACCAATCCAACTAAACAATCCAGCAACCCTTTCTCTATGAACTCCCTCTGTTTTACTCTATCCAATTGATGTTGCGACTGTCAGCTGAGGGTGGCACTGCAGCATCACAGGAGACCCTCATCCCACCAGCCAGACCCTTGTACTATCCTACCCTTTGCAGAGGAGGGCTGGCATCATTTGTGTCCTCACACAAAACAAGAGTAGCCACAAGTGCAAGCAAGGATAAGATGGTGTCTTTCACCATGTGGAGAAAAAGTGGGTCACAAAAAGAGAACCTAGATATTTGCATTAGGAGGCAGAAATAATTGTCTTGCTGTTCCAGCCCCTCCCTGGGAAAAGTGTGACTGACTGTGCTGAAAGAAACTTCGGGTCCATTTGTTGATGCACTTCACACCTCTCCCCAGGGAAGCTGTTTAAAATAAGCTGTATAAAAATTATAATCAGCAGAGAATATTTTAAGTTCCAAATATCATACCTACCCTGGAACCTATTTAGTATAAAGTCAATAATTGTGTCACTTGCCTGTGAAGGAGCAATTAACAGAGCAAGGAAGGAAGTGGAGAAAATTTGGGGAGTTTTAATTTGTTTTCACACATCATGGTGCATTTTTTGGTCATACGTGATAATTATTTAATCAAATGGAATTTGCCTGGTGGTATTTCACATGAGAACACTGCCAATCACTGCAAAGCAAACAAATCCTACAGGGGCTGAAGGGAGGATTTACTCATCTATCTTTGTCTGAGCTCATGCTGTGAATACCAAATGGCACATCTAATATTGCTGAAGTGATCTGTGGGTAGCTAGTAGGATAGGCATCAGTTCAAGGCAGTATTTTTTGTGTTTTGGGGAGTCTAGAAAATTCTTACAGAACTTCAACATATGTTTAAGCCTGTGTATATGCTTAAGCATTGTCCTGAATCATGATGCTCTGCCACACTGAGGCCACAGCTTCTATGAAAAGAGACTTCTTCCCTATAGGAAGAGAGAGCCTCATTTCCTTTCCACATGAACACTTGATCCATGATAAATTCTTATAAAGTTCCCCTTCACCAAGTTTCTTAACTGCTGAAGAGCTAAAGAATCACAAATACTATAATCAAAACCACATAAGATGCTACAAGAGTGTTCCCTATTTTACAAAAAAACAAAGGAGCTGAAGCTTGCAGAAAACTTAATTTTCCCAGTTTGAAAACTGATCTACTCTCTGATATAGCATGTATTATCTTTGTGCAGTATTTTTAAAACAATACCTTAAATGCCATTGGTTTAATTCTTACCATATTACTATAACAAAGCTCTGCAGAAGACCAATACAGAGGAGGTTTGGGGGTTGTATCTGCAGGATACTGATCTCTTCAGCTTCTCTTTAGCGAAGTCCTGAGGATTAGACCTGTGTTTAAGATTAATTACATGCCTAAGTGTCTTGCTGGATGGGAGCCAGAGGAGCCAGCACCTTGCAGGACTGATCCCTTTGCTGGCACTCAGGACAGAGACCTTAATATTGAACAACATTTTTAGATGTGGTAAAAATTATTATTAAAGGAAAAAAATAAATAAAGGTGCATACTTCCTCATTGCAGTATGTAAATAACATATGCCATACTTATCCTCAGAAGCAGTGGGACACCTGATAGTGGGAACTACCTACGGATTCTGGAAATACAAGTGTACATGTATCATTGAGCAACAAGACTTCTAGTTAAGACATTTTGGCAAAAATCCTGTTTTCATGGAACAAAATGGGAGGATCGCCATTTTGGTCACGAGGCCAGGATTTCGTTCATCCCTTATTTCATGATATGGGCTGATTTAGAGGTTCCTAACTCCAAATTTGGCTCCAATATTAAATTAAATGGCAATTTCCTATGGGCAGTGGACCAAACTATCCAATAATATCTGCTTAATACAATAAAAATAAAAAGGTGGAAGTCATGTTATTTTAATCCAACTGATTTGTTTCTTGAATTTTAATTAAGTGAGACAGAAGGATCAAATTAGTTAACCATAAAATTACAGTAATTCAGAGGTATTTTGAACAGAAACACACACCTCTTTACAGGTACACCTCTTTACCTCTCAATTCTAAATCTTCTTCCCTTCTTTCCTTCCCTACAATTATTGTTTACATCAAAGAAAACGGAAACAAAACTTGCCTACTTTGAAAGGCAGGAAAATATATAGGAAGTTTAGCCATGAGGCTTCTGGACTCCTGCAGACCAAAGGAAGTTCCCTGTTCTTCTCTCCAGACCAGCACGCAGCTGGGAAAAAAACATGGGAAGAGATCAGAGTCAAGAGCGAAGGGATGGTCCCAGAGACATTCCCCGGCTCAGATCATCACCTGGCTGCCTCAGTGTTTCTGCAGCAATCATACAGCAGATGCACAGCTGGCATCTGAGCATCCCAGCTGCAGAGTTGGGGCTTTGTCCCCTTCTCACACGCCTGCCCTGAAATTCTATCCTGCTGCCAGACCACCTGCACGCCGGCACCGACTTCCGCAGAAGCAGAACATGATTAGAAGCAATTTTCACCTTGCATGTTCTGTATGCTTGTAATTAGCTGTGAACTAGTGTGGAACATTCCTGTACAAGTTCTCTTTCCTCAAGTAAAAGGCATTTCCATATATTTGAGCCTGGAGAGGAAAAAAGAACTGGCTGTTGATTTCCATGTTTTCTTTTGCTGATCCCCATAGAGTCTCCACCCTATGAATGCTACATCGAGAAAATGGCTATTTAAGAGTGGGGTCTAACTCTCCATTTATGTTATGAATAATTTTCACACTAACTACCAAGAAAATAAACAAATTTAACAATTTTTTTTTTACAGTATATAGCTAAAGAGTAATTCCAAATCCAATGCAGGAGATGAAGAATTTGAAGAAGAAGGAAGTGAAGAACTAACAGACACATGCATGTTTTCTGGTGAAACCATCACTGAAAGCACAACACTTTGGCAGCATTGTCTACCTCATTGCTCTCTGATATATCAGTATGCATTTTTCTTCTCTCAGGATACATTACCACAGTAAAATATCTCCATAAATAACCCCAGCTCAATTTAAAAACAAGTGTGGTGACAGGCCGAGAAGGAATTAGGCGTGTAGCCTTCTGTAAACCATCAACAATTTCTTGTGCACAAAACTACTGTTATTTTGATTTATGTTCTCTACTAGCTATCCATTTTTAAAAACCACCAGAGGGAGGCATAACCTCTCAAAAATATAAGGAAAGGCATGTTAAGGCTGCAATGAAAAGAATGAGGGAAGAATTAATCTGTCTTTGTGTTTGAAAGAAATAAACTAATTGCTGATTCAACAAGATCCATATAGATGCAGAAATTCTGGACAGTGACACTTGATACATATAGAACTATATGAGAAGAGCCTTTTAAATTTGGTCCTGACAATTATGCATACAACTCATAGTAGTTCTAGTATGCCAAAGATACACATTGGAGTTAATTATGAAATGATGTAGGCAGCCAAATACTGTGCAATACGTAATAATTTGGGAACATACTTTTGATCTCTGCTGCTGCATCTGTGTAACACCATCAGGTGTGTGAAAACACAAGTGATGTTATCTACAGGCCAACCTCAGGGGCTGCTTCACTTGATTGCTTCAAAATATGGACTGGCATACTGTATGACGTGCTACAGATCAGTCAGCTGGTCACTGGTTGATCCAGTTAGGTATTACCTTGACTAGAACACAAACTAAGAAAGGAACTGTACAGATGGTCCAAATGGACATCCCAGACCCAGTGATTAAGTACTTCTATCAGAGAAAAAATCAAATATCAAGTCATGATTCCTGGCTGTAGTTACCTGATATGAAGTTCAGTAGGGTCTGCCAAAACCAAAAGTAGATCCTAGGAAAAGCCCAAGAAGTTTGTCATGCTGATACAGCATAAGGCTTACAGTTTGTTTGCCCTTGACAGGTCAGTATCTCCAGGGTGCATGTCCTGGTTTTACAGAGATGGGAAAAATTAAAAGGTTAAACTACAGTAAAAGCCTAAGAGGAAGATGGATGAAAGGCAAGATCTGATAGCAGGACCTGACACATAGAAACACTGTTTCTTTAATCAACCAAGTAAAATTAATACAGATTAGATTAGCTTCATTTGCTGTAGCTAAGAACTGAATCTTAACCCTTATTAACTCTCTGGAAAGGCTCTACAATACAGTACTTTTTTTATGGGCACAGAAGAAAGGACATCTTGCATACATCTTTCCCTTGATGAATAGCCACAGGCTTTAATTGCAACATTTTTCAAACCAAGTTTCAACTAATAAATGGCTACAGCAAGAAGCTGTGTGTCTTTGTGACACGTTGAATCTGGAGGTGCACACAGAACGTAATTACCCACGGCTTTTGCAGATGTAATTGTAGAACATTATTTTCAGCTTTTACAGCAAACTTACCATTTGCTTTAATTCCACTCCTGTGACCTCAGTGATGGAGGAAGTAGTTCTTTCCCAGTTTTGCTCTGTAGTTCTCTGGGGAAGAAGATGCTTTAACCAATGCCAAAAGTACTTAACTAATATGCAATCCTGTTTACACACACACATTACAAATAGTCTAGTCAATGGCACAGAGGAAAAGCCTGTAATACATGGTTTGATAGTATTCCTGCAGTGCACATCTCCACCACAGTGGTGAGTGAGTCTTGATCTCAGCACAAAAGGTCCTAGTTCAGAGTTCAAAATGAGCTCTCTTGTCTGACCTACCTTACTGGGTCTGTAGGACAACTCATTAAAGATAAGTAAATAATGAATAAATAAAAGGAACAAAAGGTAGCATCAGATTATCTCTGGCCTCATTTCTTTTCTAGGAGGCGGGACAGAATTGCTGCCAGTTTATTATTTGAGTACTCCACACATGAAGGATCAAGTAGAGACCAGTTAATGAAACAAAATAAATTATATTATTAGAACATCATAACTAAGGGGACAAATTGTTTGAAAGCCAGGAAATTCCTCATTTAGTTTTCACAAAGTCCTGACCGTTTAGAGCTTCCTCATCAGAAGAGAAAACTTCTACTAGAGGCTACACATATTTCAAAGTTCAAAGAGGGTGCAGGAAAAGAGCTCGTGCCTTGGTCAGGTAAAAAGGGGTGTCCCACCAGTGGAAAAACGTTCACCCTGACAAGCTCTGCAAAGGACCTGCATGGAAGTCTCAAATGTGACAATCATGTCACATCTCTCACGAAACCACATAAAACCCAACCTATGTCTGCTCTTACTGCTTTAAAGTGACAAAAGACGGCTATTTGCTAAATGTAACATGAGGGCAAAAGCCTTCTTTTATGGAGGGCTCTGCTAGCTGAGAGGGCAGCTGGAGTCAGCTCCAGATCAGGTGGGCAGAGGAGCCAGGCACACTGGTAAGCCTGGGAACTGGCTATGGGGGAATGCATTAAAAATCCTATGACTGGGAGGCAAGCATAGGTCTGTAGCTGTTCCAGAAGCTCAGCTTCCCTAGCCTTAGGCTCCTTCCTCACCCCCATTCCCACGACTCGGCACAGTCGGGGATCGCTGCTGCTGCTGCCTTGGCCGGCTGTTGCTCCCTGCCCATCTCTCTTTGAGCCCATGAGTCACTTCCTCTCCTTAGATCCCACCTTTCAAAACTTCCTTTTTCCTTTTCAGGGGGTTTGTCTGAAAGACTTTTCTGAAAGTGGTCATTGGGGTTACTTATCCACGAACAAAAGCACCTCAGGGAAGCAGCACGGTCTTGCGTGTGACAACATCCAGCCAAGAGCAGGCAGCCACATCGGTGCCATTCCCACCATGCAGGTGCACACACCTCTGTGCTAACCTCCTCCCATCCTCTGTTTTGATGTCCAGCAGCTGTGGGCTGGTGCCAGAGGGTTTCTACCCTGTCCCCTGCCCTCAGGTGTGAGATAGGCAGAGGGAAGAGGATAGGAAGGAGAGGCCCAGCTCACTTCAGCTCTGCTCAGTGGCCCCAATGACTGCCTCTTGTGCAGAAAGCAGCAGTACAGGGGTTCAGCACAGCTGGGGGGAAAATAAGAAAGTAAAACCAAAACAGCTTTGACTTAAAAAATGCAGTTCCATTTATCCTCTGATTTTGTTGGGTTTTTGGTTTTGGTTGTTTTTTTTTTTTGGGTTTTTTTTTGAGTTGCTGGGATTTTTTTGTAGTTTTAAGGATTTTCTCTACAGCCACAAGGATTAGAAATGTATTTCTCAGAGAGCAGCATTGGACCCTTTAGAAACCAATGTCAGTGACAGGAGCTGATCCTGGACAAGACACCAGTGCCATCCCCAGCTCT
Source organism: Heliangelus exortis (assembly GCF_036169615.1). NCBI lineage: Eukaryota > Metazoa > Chordata > Aves > Apodiformes > Trochilidae > Heliangelus > Heliangelus exortis. Next base: position 68,096,772 of record NC_092423.1, read on the forward strand.
TTGTGACAGTCCCTCACGTGATACGCAAAGTTCAGGTATTCCTATTCCACACGGGCAACCAGTACCAGGAAAGGCAGAGGGGAGGAGAGAGTGATTGTGAGGAAAGAGGCATGTGTGGGGAACCTGGCAGGGTTGGAATGGGGGTTCAGGCACAACTTGTTCCCTGGAAGGTTTCTGTGTTATCAACAAGATAATCACATTGACTAATAACTTATTCTGCAGCTACAGGAGCCAAATCTGTCTGTGCTCTGCAATTCAGAACGAAGCTATGAGTTATCTTTCCTATCTGTCACTGTATTTTTGAGATTATCCAGTTGGGTCAGTGTGTTTTAACTCCTCCAGCCTTCAAACTGCTCAGACAGCTGTGTTCTACTCCAGAACCTGTGAGACATTATGGCCTGATCTTTTTCCTAAGTCTAAGGCTGTTATCACTTCTTTATGACATGGCACTATTAAGGCAGAAAGCATAAAGCTATTTGGGCCAGATTCTCAGCTGGTGTAAAGCCATCTCTGGAACAGTAAGCTATGCAGAAACTTTAGCCTGTTGAAGGTATAGTAAGAATTTTCCTAAGAAAGAGATCTTCTGTTTGATTGTTTTGCAGCAGTGACTTGCAGTTTTTCATGCTAATTTCACATGTGAATTAAGCCACTGGGCACCCAGCTGCAGTATTTAAATTAAGCATGCAAATGCATGTGATGTTGAAAGATACTGCTTCACTAGTATCTTCCATTCTCAGATTTTTCAATGCTTTTCGTGGTCAAATGCACCCACACAACTGAGAGGGAACACAGAGAAAATAAACTGCATATATAAATTCCCATATGTTGCCAGCCTGCAGTTACAGAGCTATATCCCTTCTGGTTAGTTGATTTCAGTCTTGGCCACTATGTCACATCTTTGGATGCAGAGACCTGATACTGTCATTAGCACTGCTGACACTGTGCTTGCTTTCTTAGTGATCGAAGAATACAGAACAAAAATCATCAGTTAAAGAACATTATATCCTCTTCACAGCATGCTGGTTGCTGACAGTATGGAGGCAATACAAATCTATTTTAAAATTTGGTTTTCTTCCTCTCTGCAGAAGGTATGAGAAGTGGACTGTGCCCCATGGCTCCTCTTTTCTTAAACCCACCCAAATTGGCATGGTGCTTAGGCACTTAGACAGTTTGTTTTCCAAGAGTATAAATATAGGAACACCTCTCAGATGTATGGCACCCCACTCTCAGTATTCACTGAGAGTTATGTGCTTCTCCACCACTGCTAAAGGAGGCACCTTGGCAATTAGCTGAGATTCCTGCTCTGATTTATCCCCAGAGCAAAAAGAGCTCAACAGACGAACTAGGTGGTGGGGATGAATTAGTGACACAATATTCCCATCAAAACCTCATGTGCCATATCACCTAAAATCAGTTTTTGCCACAACACAGAGCCCTTCTGTCCACAGATCACGTTTCCTTGGACCCTAATATAGGAAAACCTGGTCATTTTTTTTCCCCAAGACAGAATAAGAGAAAATCCCCAAATCACTGAATTTCAGGAGATTACCTGATGGTAATAATAGATGCTCGCCTTGCTGAAAAGTTAGCAATGTACATTTGGGCCAGCATATGCAATTTTCTAAGGCAGCAAATCTGTCAGGCATTAGAGGACTGTATGGACTGGAATAAAAAGTAACAATAACCAATGCTCACTAGTAATATTGGATGGGCAACACTAGTATAGAGAGGAGCAAAATATTCCAGGGGAAGAACTGCTGGTTCTACATAGAAAGACTAATAAGCAACCATGAAGTCAAAAAGGAGCAACCCCCTAATACTTTAAAATATTTTCATGTGCACCAGTTTTTATACAAAAGATAAAAACCAGAAATTGCACCTTACTGCTAAATCTAAAGTAGTGTTTATTTTTCAGAGGGAATTTTTTACAACTCTGTCACTGTAAATTCCTTATCAAGAAGTAACAAAGAAGGGGATTTCTCTTTTCAGATCAAGAGAGCAGCTTTATTAATGCCTGTATTCATTCAGCTTCTCGTTCCAAACATCATCCATCATGCCATATGTCCCTTACATCAGGCTCCAGAAAACATACCACAAATTCTACTTGTAACTGCAATGCATCTTGAACAAAACTGACTAAACTCAAAATTAAGTTTTCAACAACTGTATATTAGAAAGAAAACCAATGAAAGAAAAACAGCATGCTCTACTGAACAAACATCCTGCAGTTAAAAAATTATGTTTTGATTGATGAAGCAAAAAGCCATGACATTTTACATGGCCTGAAAGAAATTTCAAGGACTATATTAAAAAAGTTGGCATTGTATTAAAATATAGTTAGCCCAAGGGATCACTGGAAAACATTGGAAAACCAGGACATAAACTGGCTTTTTCAAAGCAATTTATTAAATCTTGCTTGCTTCATCTCATGCCCCCAGGTTGTGGGGACTTTGCCCTCAGGATCATCAACTTTCTTGGTTGTAAAGCAGCTCCAATTGACTTCCTTAATCCTCCTGCAATTGATTAATGCCGTGCTAATCCTGTCCTGGCCAGGCACAATCTGGAAAACTAAATGTATTACATTATCTACATTATTACAATATTCAGGAATCTGGATCTGAATCCAAGACACTTTTACCTCCTGAGAAAGGTCAGGGTGAAACACTCAATAATATTTACTGAGCTGCGATATCTACAAAAACAGCAAGGTAAGCTGTGAGGAGAAGAAGTATCTTTCATCAGATCAACGGATATAGCTGGAAAAACCAGGCTCGCTTTCAGGAGAAGAGATCCAGTGCAGCTATGGGCAACATCTGAAGGTTAGTTTAGATTAGCTTGGCAGTGAAAACAAGTTTTTTGGCATTGTGCATTTGCCTAATTAACCCTTTCTAAGGTAATGTTTGTATATTCTTTATGGAAAATGTTTCCATGCTGTAATTAGAAATAATTTCCCAGCTTTTATTTTTATGACAGCAAACCCCTGATACTTCCTTGGGATCTTGTACGCTAGAGCTAATAATACAAATGCGTTTGCCAAAATTAGCTACATTGGAAGCCTCTGTCTAGTCTCACAAACACTTATACGTTGAGTACATTGATTCCAGAGAACTCACAGTTCCTTTCCAACAGCTTAATTTCTACCCTTACAAACAATATGAATCATACACTTTCATGAGAATGTGGATGTCAAAGAAATTACTATGCAAATTACAACTTCCTGTTAAGTGAACCTGCCAAGTGAATATCCTCACTTATAATACTTTGAATGTTACTCTGAGTGTTATCCGTGGAAAGCAATACAGTTTTGGTGGAAACAGCCAGCTGCTTTTCTTGTATATGCCTAAACTTGTTTATCTAATTCCAGTCAGTTACACAGGAAACCAGATGGCACAGGTGTCCCCACAGGCATATCACTTCTCTGTATACCATATTCGTGGAGCTGAAACTGCTCTGAGAACAAAATTCACAGAATTTTGTCCTGAATTCCTATACCCCCTGTGCATTATCAGAAGGATTCTTAAGTATTTACTCAATCCCAGTTCACTACAGCTGTGCAAACCCATGGCAAGTTCTTCCTCTTTGTATAGCAGCTGCCACTCCTATACTATATACTATTTTATTTCTCTTTCAGATACAGAAACAGTAGAACAATCAAAATCATAATAACAAAAACCCCCAAGGAAAGACAAAGCCACCATAAAAAACCCAAAACCAAACAAACAAGTGGCTCATTGCATTTGTGTTTTGTTGTTCACAAGACAGACTTGCCAGCACAAAGAAAATGTGGTCTACTCATGCTGAAAAGAAACAGGCCCCTTCTGTATGGCTGGGGCCCCTGGCAAGGCTGCTGGTACTCATGGCTTTGGCTCTGGAGGAAAACTATTGGGACCTTCTTGACTTACCTCCCTCCTGGGCAAGCACCACTTCCTCCTGTCTGGGTGGTCTTTCCAGTGACGGAGGTCTTGTCCTTCTGCTCCTTATGTGACCCAGGAGTGAACTGAGCTGATTAAATATACTTACTTTTCCTTTGAAAAAAAAAAAAAAAAAAAAAAAAGAAGAAGAAGGGTGGAAATGGGCAGATTCAGGTTATGATACAACATTTCTATCAAAAGAAAAAAAAAAACAAAAAAAAAAAACCCAAAAAAGTTGTTTGTTCTTGTTAGTAGAAATCAAGAGCATGTCACCCATGTGATGCATCTTCCTTGGGACAAGAGCAACTCTCAGATCAAGCAGTTCAAGGCACGTCATTTCCAGAAGCAAGGAGTTAGGGCACACTCTTGATCGTGTGCTGCTGTTTATTCTGTGTAAGGGATCTAGGACACCTGTGTTAGTTTTAAAGCTACTACATGCACAGCACTTGACTGCTATATTTTGGCAAGTCCCAGCTGTTATTTCACATGTGTGAACTAAGAAAATACCCAAGATAAACACAGACTTAGAAGAAGTACCAAAAACATTTACAATAAAGTGCAAGTATGGCCCAGTATGTTAACCTGCTAACATATACAGTGTGCTGGCCTTGATCTATTTTCCTTTAGAGAGGCAAAGAAAGAAAGCCTGTATGAAGCATCATAACTGCTTACCAGCAATTTCTCCAAAAGAGGCAATACCAATGGGAATCACTCTTCTAGTATTTTTCCTTACCTACAGTTGCTACCAGCAATCTTGCCCAAATACAGGTGATGCAGAACAGAGACTTTTCTTTTCTGTTCATTTTGTCCATCTGACAGCATTTAATCTAAAATCAGTTTAACTCCAGATTACTTACACGTGTGCACACACACTCCCCCTCTACACACACAATGTTGAAAGGACATTACTGATGATCATTTATTTTTCTCCCCTCTTGCTGCATTTCATAATATCCCCTGTCTCTTGAAATGCTGCCAGAGAAGATTGTGTTTAATAGACCTCAGTGGTGTCAAAAGAACCTCAGGAAATGAGGACAGGGGTGAGCCGAAGGTCCACTCTATGCCACCAATACTCTGATTATACATACTGCTTTGTACAGGAGGCAAAGATCTGCACTCCTGATGTCCTGCATTCAAAAGCCAATATTCAGTCTATTTTCCACCTCCTCTAACTAAAGCCAATTACTTTGACCTGCTTGGTTTCTCCTTCAGAGGTGATATTCTATTACTTACTCTTGCCCACAGTCAGGTTTGAGTCACACCTCAGAAACTCTTAGATTTCACTTGAAATTATTTTTAATAGAAAAGCAGGGTTTCTTTATTTCCATGATTACCTGTATATGGGTCATATCCTTTTAAGTATGATCATCAACTCTGTAAAATGCTATCCCTAGAGGTAAGCTTTCTTGCTGCCACCTTATGTATCCTGATGTGGCCACTCACAGTCTGTGAGGCATAGCTTCTACCGGGCAAATAAATTTTAAAAATGAGCTATTGATTCACATTCATGGGGCCAAATAAGTTATTTGCAGGCAGGAGTCTGAGTAGAGAGTGATATTTCCTGAAGTATTTCAGAGAGGAGCCTACCAAGTACAAGAAGCTGTAGGAGAAAAGGGTCACTTCTTGATTTGTGACACGACCTAAGCTTTGTAATGGGATGGCACAACTTCATGTGACCAGGGGCAGCTCAAGCTCTGGAAGAACATTTCGCATTGCTTTTGTATTCACTTGCCAAATTCGTCCCTGTTGTACATGAGACCTGTTCTGCTGAAGCTATGCAATGGGTTAGTTAGCTTGCTTTGTAAGAACCACACACTGGTTTGTTGTTAACTAATTTCTCACTCAAAAGCTTTCAGTGCTTACAGATGAATATCGTATTTGTCCCATGTTCAGTTGAAGTATCATGTCCCTCTAATTACAGGGTCTTCAAACTCAATAATGTTTTGCTTACATCAGTCATTGATCACTCATTGCTCCCATTCATCATAATCCTGGATTGCTCTAGTTCACTCAACAGTAATTCTAGCTTGCTTTCATCATGCCCATGGAAAAACATACACCAACAATTAAATCTCTCAGCAGAAGGAATCAACCTCATTTGGGGGTTCTTAAAAGCACTGAAGAAAAAACCCATGTACATATTTATGCAAGCAATAGAAGTGAATAACTATGTAAATCTCTGATAACAGTACAGATCGTTTTGTCGGTGGTGAAATGTTAATTTGATGGATTCAAGCATTTTACCTTTCTGATGCCTGGCAATGCAATGCATTTTAGAGTGACAGGTCTAAAGAGTCTTGAGACCTCCCTGGATAACTTGAAAAGAAGAAGCAGGGGGGAAGAAAAGACAAGGAGAAGTTGCACAGAGTTATCTGCAGAAGTTCATAGAAAGCCACTGATGTAGTGCAATCTGGAAAACATTCCTTTACTATACTGATACAACTATGATATGGTTTAATATCACCTTGAGAAACAGTAAAGTACATTACACTGCTTTAAGGCAAAGAGGGTAGGTACCCAAGGCAGAGAAAATCTTGCATCCCTCATTTCTTACCCTTGCAGAGTTTGTATATGCTGAACTCTAGCCAACTCTCTCTGCTGTTCATTCAGTTCCTCCATCTCTGATGACTTGTTTGAAATCCTGCAGAAAATGTGGGTGAGGGCTTGGAATGAAGCCCTCTCTTCTGTTTTCTTCCCCTCTGCTGTAACCAGGAGGCTGCCCTCCTACATAAAAGCCTGAAGATATCACAGGGTCAGGTGAAAGGCACTTCTAGAGCTTTCCATATATTTTAGCCAAAAGAGCTTTCCAATTCTAGAGGATAAGCAGTGAGCATAATGGTTTGAAGCCTGATGGCTCTATCAAAGAAATATTTACATAAGGTTGATACTGGCTTAATATGGTTTTTACTAGCTCCCATTGTGATGCTTTATTAGTCCTCCCAAGTCTTGAAAGACTGAAATGAGGGTTCATATTAACTTTCTAAACACTACAGTTGTGTTCCTATAAAGAAAGAGTATAACTGGTGAAGAGCTCTCTACATGTAGGTAATGTTAGTAGTGAAGAATTGCAAGTGGTGCTAATTTTGTGTATGCTTATACAATATGTAGTAAATGAAACAAGAGTAAAGAGGAGATGAGAAACTGCAGAAACAATTTTTTTTTTTTTTTTTGGCTGCAATACTGAAAAGACTGCTCTGCAGTAGGGACAATGCAGAATAAAATAGCAAAATAGGATTTGATGAAGCTGGTGCTCAGGCCACCATTCTTTAGACTACTGAAGTAAAACAGTCCCTCATGATGCAGAACATTTGTAACTTGAAACTTTTTATAACTCACCAATATTGCAAAAGACAATAGAGCATAACTATAGTATAGTTAAGATCACAGAAGTAGTTTTGAAGGGACCTTTGGAGGCAGGGCTGATGTTAGATCAGATTTAATATTCATGCCTGAAGTTCCTAAACCAAGAAAGACAGATTTATTTTTTTTTTAAATTCTACTCTTGGGCTACCAGCTAGTACTTCAGCTGCAGCATAAATCTAACATGACCCCAAGACATCTCATTTATTCTTGTAAGTTTGGTTTATACCTGTGACGTCCAAACCAGAGACAGTTTCAGAGATTAGTTTCTCTGCTGATCCAATTTCAGTGCATTAAAAAAAAATCTCTTTTCTTCCATTTCTCATGGAGATCTGTTCCTCAAAAAAACATCCTCCATCAACTTCCTTTTAGTTCCATCATGGACCAAAAGCGTTTTATTCCTCTTGCCCTCCAAGCAAATGCTACAGTGCCAGAAAGAGCCACTCCTAATACAGATCTTACACGTGAACTTTTAGCAGGATGTTCTACCCGAACTAGGTTTGGTAAGAGGAAGAGTTTTTTCCATCCATGTTTTCTGTAGTGATGTCTGGTTTAAATGAATTCTGTTTATTACATTTAATTTCAGATGTCAACTTGCCTCTGCCCCAGTGCCTACTAAACAACTGAAACTGAGTTAACAGCTTGGTCTTCTCTGGACTTCCAGTGGTCCTTCTATTGGCTGCAAGACTTCTAACACTTTTGATGTTATTGACAATGTTAATGCAGTTAATAATATATTAATGCATGCCGTGGTCATTCTAGCAAAGGTAATCATTGAGAATGCTAAGAGGGAGATACCTTTTCACTTTGCATGACATGGCAAAAAAGATTAGGACAAGTAGGGACAGACTAAGAGAAAGCTGTTTAGGAGAAACAAGCCTTATAATGATCCTTTTGAGGAGAGAGATCCATGCAAAACTATCAATGCTATAAGACATTGGTACTATGAGTTAGTAAAAGGAAATGACTGCGGCACAGTAAAAGAAACAATCTCTACTGCCTTTTAAAACAGTTAGGGATCATACTATCAGCATTTTTGCATCCTGCTTTTGCTCATGGTATTCATGGATTAAAAAAAATTTGACATTTCTCTTCAGCTTTATTAAGAATGTGGGGTTTTTTTAGATACATTATGTTTATAAGTTTATAATATGTTTTATAAGTTGTGTTGTAGCTATGATGATCCAAGGGTACTACCACGGCCAGGTGTGTAGACGTATTATGTTTTAGTAGACTAAAGACTTCAAAAAAATAGACAAAAGTTGGAGCATACAATCACCTTCAAATAAAAAGAATAAAAAGTCCTTTCTTGCATGAAGTGAAACTGTGGAAAGAGCTGAACTAGAAGGTTAAATCTCCATCTCTCTTTTACAGGCTTACTGGGAGAAAGAGGAACAAAACATGTCTGTCATCTACACTACTGAAGAAGAGTCCCTGATTCAGAAACAGTTATTCCCAGATACTGAAGAGGACAGGATTCTTATTTTTGTCTCTCTTTTCTTGGTGTCACACGCAACAGGCTACTTTTGGACAGGATTTTTGCTCCAGCTATGGAAAGTTAGGAGGCAGAAAAACACCTTGCTGGTCAAGGCACATTGAAACTTTCTAATGCACTGTTGGCAAAGGATGGCAAAATGAAGACTTTTCACTGCAACCCCACTGCTTACTTCTTTGGCTGATAGGGAGTTCTACTTTAAGCCAATAGGACCAAACTCAGTGCAACATTTAGGCCAGATTTAAGTCTTTTAAGAACTGAATCATAGAATCATAGACTTTTTTGGGTTGAAAGGGCTTTAAGATCATCAAAGTCCAACATCCCTGCCCTAGGCAGGGACACCTCCCACTACAACAGGCTGCTCAAAGCCCCATCCTGGCCTTGAACACTTCCAGGGACAGGATTTCCACATTGAGACCTGAAAGATGAAAATCACAGTGTTCAGAGTGCCTGTAGCAAGAAGATTTGAATTCTTTGTGAAAAGAAAACCACATCTGAATAAAAACTATCCAGGCCAAAAAACGCCTAACTGTTGGCGCCTTCTAGTTTCTAGTATATTTTTCCTTGGATTTGGCTACACTTGGGAACAGTATATAAAACAAAACTTTGGGTCCTGAAGCCTAACTATGTATCCTTGCTCTGTAAAAGTAAATAAATAAATAAGAACACTAATGAAATGTTGTTAGAATTTAGAGGATGGGGCAGAGGTTTAATAAATATTACTAAGGTACAGTTTTTAAAAATAAATGTACACCATTTGGAGACTATTCTGTTCCCATTCCAATGAAATTAACAGAGTTGTGCACAGAAGTATTTCACAAGGAATCCATGTGCACTGGTCCAGCCAGGAAACAGAAAGAGTGCTCTCAATTGGCCAGCAACAATGAGTGAAAAAAAGGTAATAGCAAATGCTACACATTTGAAATCAATACACAAATGCAAAGTCCTGCAAAATGACATTCCAACTGTGATCAGCCTGGAACTATGTGGACATAAAGGGGCTAAAACTCCAGGCAAATTGATAGTTTAATTTTTTTTTTTAATGGATTTATGTAGTACTAATTTGCTGGAATGCCTATCGTCACAAAAGATAGCATTTTACTGATGATGAACATATGTTCTGGCAATAACTTTTGACATTTGTTACTATTCATCTCTTGTTAGACTGATGCAGAATATCCAGCTTCAGGATGGGAGATGAGAGCAGACACTCTCCTGTGTGGAGTTCTGGGACCCCACCCGTGAAGAGCACACATCAACAATGATACAACAATGTATGCTTGTGCTTATCCGTATTATGAATGAGAAATACTCATGAGCCCTTGGGAAAGATTCTTTTGGGAACTCTGGCAGGATATTTTTTAGATTTGTTTCACATACTGACTTAATTCTCCTTTGGCTTGCTGGAAAGATGCTCAGCAATGATTCAGCTGGTTAAAAAATTCTTCAGAACTTTTTTATAGCCGACACAAATATAAATAGAATTACAAGACAAAAAACATGATTAATAATTAAATCATAGTAATTACTATGTTATTATAATAACACAACTTATATGAAGATAATTTATATGGGATCTTTTTCCTAAAAACTGTTTTTTGCTGTCCTGAATGTAAGGACCAGATTTAATTTCCACCTACCTACACTCTTGAAATTAATATGGCCCTTTGCATTGCTTGCAATGCAAGTTTTGTCTTTGCAAGAAATCCTTGTGTGAAACTACAACTGCGAGCTAAGTCATGGTGGTGTTCTGGGGGAAAAAAGAGAACCTGGAAACACAAATACCTTTTGCAAGCTAAGAGTGGTTCCATTAACCTCTAAGATTTTCATAGTACTTGTGTTGATTTGTCTTACTGTGAGCTGTTTGCATGTATATGGACATGATATCTTGGCCTTATATTTACTGAATCCAGGAACATTTTAATCACACACACAGCTGCTGAAGTGATGTGTCTGCTGAGTCAGTGATAGGTTAATGCTGGTGATAGCCTAAGAGAGACTCACAATCTGCTCTTCTAATTGCCTACTCCCCAAAACCTTCTCAAGTGTGGAGAAGGCACATGACTGAAAGAAGAAGGATAAGCTTATATTCTGTGAGGCAAAGGATGTAGTTCAGCCCCAGGGAAAAAGTGTCCACATTCGTGCTGTATCGTATGTTGGGAGGGAATGCTGCCAGACCCTCCAGTAATTCTGCAGAACAACAGGCAGATTACTCTAATACAAAAAATGTAAACCATGATAAATGAGAGCAGATTTTAGCTATGATAGTCCATGTAGCCTTCACTGCAATAATTAATTCTTTGATGGAAGTCTGAGGTCTTTTTATTGTTGACAGATAAGTTTCTGTTCATACTGATGGTTTTATAAAAGAGTTTTACTATTGTGGCTTCATTCTCCAATTCATATTTCCCTAAAAGAAACATTTCATTTTGACAGGTCAAATTACTGCATTCTGATTAAAAAACACTGCAGTGTTCAATTACAGCTGAAATAAGTCTCTCAGATCTGAGATGTTTTAAATATCCAAGTTTTATTTTGTTTTTTTATTTGTTAAAGAGGTGTAAAGCAAAAGAAAACTCAAATGCCCTAAGTCAGAAAATCCAAAAAATCTAACCAAAAGAATTTTATCTGTCCATTGTTTAGTGAATTAATGCATTGTCCAAAGAGCCTGTGCTTATGTACATACATAGGTCTTTCTTGAGGAGGTTCCTGCCATGCAGCATAGGACCACCTGGAGCCATTAGAATTACTTTTTATGCAGCAGCCAGGATTGGGTCCTCTCTACAAACAAGGAAACTTTTGCTTTTGAAGATGTTCCCAGCCAGCAACACCTTTATGAATAGCACCAGTTGTAATTTAAATACTTGAGTGGTGTCTCATGTCTGTTCAGCACAGGCACATTGTAAATGACTGGTTCTCTTCATTAAATGTACTACGTGACAGGGAAACCCTATAAATGAAAGTCTGTCTTTAACATTCCAACTAGATGGTACGCTTTTATATGTATTCCTTACTTTAGCCTCCAGTAGAAATCACATTCTTTGAGTTATAGATAAGTCCCATGGGCCAAAGAGAGCCAAACTTCTGTCTTCCATAACCCAATGGGAAATGGGACAAAAGGAATGTATGCTGGGTGGTGCTGCTAGCTAACATCACATCTGAACCCTTCCTAGTAATTCAAGAGAAGTATTTATGAGGATACATTTTGAAAGTGTTTTACAAGAGCATCATCTACTAAATGAGGAAACGAAACTTGATTGGAAGTGGGCAGCAATGTTAAGTGTTTCTATTTAAATACCTATGTAGTTCTAAAAGATTCTCAGCCCCTTTCCTGCCCCCAGTCACTCCCCCCTCCCCTTTTTGTTTTTTTCTTTTCTTACATTCCTTATAGTGACAAAGCTACCTTTTTATAAAAAAAGCCCCTAAAATGTTCCCTATCATGACTTCCAGAGTAAGGAGGGTTTTTTTCCCCCACATTTTAATATGATTAATAACTCTAACAGGTATTCTCCAAGCCAAACAGATGGTTTATTCCTCAAGAAACAGCTGTTTCATTGCTAAATATAACCTTTTTTTTCACCAGCCATCAACTTGCTGAAGCTTTGCTGGTTACTTGCCTTTAAACATTTGCAGATAGTAAGAAAGTTCTGGTACTTAATCATAGCTGGTGCTACAAAAGCTGGAACTAGTTTGAAAAACATTGGTAGAAGTCTTTTTTCTTTGAGGGTGGGGGGATTTTTAATTCATTTATTTTTTTTGTTTCAATGCCACACATTATGTTGCAGCCAGATGTTCACATTATAGATCCTGACTGGATTAAAAGAAACAATAATAACAAAAAAAACCCAAAAAAAAAAAAAAAAGAAAAAAAAGAAAAAAAAGAAAAAAAAAGAAAAAAAAAAAGAAAAAAAAGAGACAGAAAAAAGAAAAAAACACAACAAAAAAAACCCTTTTATTAAAAAATGTCAATATCATTTAACAGCAAATGTAATATAATTACAGAATTCAATAAACATTTAACAAGACACAGACATTTTCTGCAGGAAAATATTACCAGAGCGAACCTTTTAGCAGTTTAGCAGTTAAATTAGTAATTTCTTTTATAACATCTGGTGAGCAGTCTCTAATTTCTAAAGTTTTGGAACAAAAAGACATTGGGCAGATTTTGAATTATGAATAATTTGCCCATTGTTTACCTTTATGCCAATCTAATTCTCCCCTGCATAGATGCAACTGAATACATGACAAATGTGTTTTCCATAAAAAAAACCCTAAAATGCGGGAGGCAGGAAGGTAGAGAATAAGTTCAAGAAACTCCGGCCCTTCACAGTCATTGCCATGCCTGCCACTGTCCCCCCTAACCCTTGTGACACCTGAGGGAGGCTCAGGACCCCACTCTGAACTGCTGAAATTCAAGAGTGCCTCAAACCAACACTGTTGACCTTAGCAGCAATCTTTCCATACACTGAGCGGATTTGGGATCAAGTGCAACTAGAAGCCCTCATGGCAAGAGGAGTTTCTCTGGAAGTGGGAGAGCAGCGAGGGACCATCTGGATGGAGAAGGACAGACCCAGCCACCTGCTCATGTGGACACAACCCTTGGGGTGGGAAGGATTTTTTTTGTTTACCAAAACCTCATTCCTGTGCTGAGAACTTTCCCTGGGTCTGGTTCCTCCCTTATCTCCCAATACTTCTTGCTCCGTGTTCTTCCTGACTTGGCTGAAGGTCTCGGATTTGTATGAAGTGACTATTTTCCCCTTCACAGTTCAACCCCTTGCCTGCACAGCAGGCAGGGCTGCAGCAATCCCACAGATAGCCTCCTCCTCTGGAGGAGTTCAGACAGTCCACCACATCCACTAAATCCACTCCTGTCTACCAGGAGTAATCCAGCATGTTGGGTGAAGATTGTCAGCAAGTAAATGATGTACAACCAGTGCTCCACAAACCAGATGTGGAAAACGGTGTGATAAATCTTTGTATAACTTGCTGATTTCCACAACATAGTTAATTTATTGCCCCGTGTCTGGAATGGTTGATATTAAAATTAATAAAATTTAGCCTTTATCATTATTCTATCCATCAATGCACAAAATATATACTTTTGTTTTAGATGAGCAGCTTGTTATCCTATTGCTGAATGCCATTATGCTTGTTCTTTACTCCTCAAAAGTAACCCTGCAAGATTATTTGACATATTCCTAACAGTATATGCTCCAAACACAATCATAAAGCTGCAAAAAATTTCTGAACTCCCCAAAATATGAGCTTTCACAATGTCTCTCCTTTTAAAAAAGTATCAGTGTTGACAGCCCTTTTAAATATTCACTAAAATATAATAAAGAATACTTGTTTAAAAATAATTGTGGGCTTATTGCACAGAAGATCTCTTCTTGCAGATGCTTTTGTTGTAGGCTGTGGCAAAGCATGGCCAGACCTCATCCACCCTGTGTCCTCTATTCACTTCAATTACAGTATATTTGCTAGACCAAGAAAAGAAATGTAAATAGAATGATACAGAGTTTAGGATAAGTAATTTGGTTAGATGGGAGACATTTTAATGGAGGAGGTGGGGTTTTGCTTTTTTGGGCAGGAAAGGAGCTGTGTTGTTTCTTGGTGGAATTGTTTTTTTCTTTTTTTGGCATTTCTTTGCTGCTTCTTAAAAGCAGAGCATATCTGGGATGTAACGCTCTGTGGTAAGTGCTCCATCCAGCTGCAATATAAACAGAGCTTTTTGCTGCACATTCTAAAGCTGTAACATTAAGGAGAATAATGGACGATGCCTTTTGATATCTTTGTGTAAACGAAGAATTTTATTACAGTGAATTACCATGTTAATTTATGAAAAGTAAACAAAACCAAGTGCAAAACTGATTCAATGTATAACCTAACTTCCCTGGTGCCTAATGAGGTGACAATGATGGAATCAAAACAAATATCTTTATGTTTCATAAATGTAGAGAAAAATACCTCTGTGTTTAATCACTGCCTGAGTCACTGACAATGCTGGCACACCAACACCACAGGTTTTAAAGTAAATAGAAGTCACTCTGTCTAGTGGCTGAGGAAACAGGGAAAGTCACTGTGGACCACCATGGATTGCAGGATAACAAGGATGTAAAGAAACATCAGATAAGACTCAAAAGTAGGTGCTTGCACCAGCCTTCACTCAGGTAATATACCTTCCCTTGTCATTATTCCCCCATTTATCTCTAAACTAGTATAGAAACAAAGCTGTGCAAAACACTTCATACTGAAAGCTTCCCTTGGACCAAAAATCTTCTTTGGCTTCCAAGAGGGTTTTTCTAGAAGAAGACCTTGAAACCTTGGCCCATGGATGACAAAGTGCTATCACTGCCCCTAACACTTCATCCCTCTTATGCTGGCAAGTTTCTTCCTGTGGCTGTATGAACTAGGTGCAGGTCCCATGATATGTAGGTCCTCCAGCAAACCACTTGTCCACAGGAAAACTTCTAACCCAGGGTGAATCTTAAACAGGAACGTTGTTCAGACCTCCCTGTAACAATTTGATGGATCTGTTGCTCTTTACATCTATTCTCTCAGATGCTAAAAAGATATATGAGTATTGCTGTTTATACAGAGTTGGGATTTGAGTGTTTGCAATAGTGTAATGGACAGATTATCATGTGCTGGTGTAGTCCCTAGTATGAGTGTCAGAGGAGGAGAAGGCCACAGCTGCAGGCTAGAATCATAGAATCATAGAACTGGCTGGGTTGGAAGGGACCTCAGAGATCATCAAGTCCAACCCTTGATCCACTACTGCTGCAGTTACCAGACCATGGCACTGAGTGCCACATCCAGTCTCTTTTTAAATATCTCCAGGGACAGAGAATCCACCACTTCCCAGGGCAGCCCATTCCAATGTCTGATCACACTCTCAGTAAAGAAATTCTTTCTAATGTCCAACCTAAACCTCCCCTGGCACAACTTGAGACTGTGCCCTCTTGTCTTGCTGAGAGTTGCCTGGGAAAAGAGACCAACCCCCCCTGGCTACACCCTCCTTTCAGGGAGTTGTAGAGAGTGGTTCTGCACAGAGGTAGGAGCTGGCAAACTCGATTCTCCAAAATCAGCTCCAGTCCAAGTCACACTGATGAACAGTCATGCAATGAGATAGGGAGAGCAATGCCATACCAACCAACTGGTAAACTAAGGCTGGCTAAATTTATTGTGGGTCTAAGACACAAAACGTGAAACTGGTTTAGTTTTCGCATCTGTGAACTGGACCTTTACATTCTTAAGAACTGTCTAGAGAGCAGCTATATTTGTCCCTTAACTTTTATGAGCTCTTCCTGAGAAAAAAGCACAGAAAGCACAGCATCCCTGTGGATGGAAACTTGTTTTGTTGTTTTTTTTCTGTTTTATGTTTGTTGGGGTTTTTTTTGTGAGTGTGTGTGTAATTTTTTTGTTTTGTTGTTGTTCGGGTTTCCTTTTTTTTTTTTTTAATCTTTTTTGTTTTTTGTGTTTTTTTTTTTTATATGGAAATATATCAGAGAAACTTGGGGATCCCTGGCAGAGTTGGGTATGGCAATTCTAACAGCCTTCTACAAAGCCAAAGATAAATAATGTACCAAAATGTGCCAGTTGGCAGCTGTCAGTGGTGGCAAAAAATAAAGCTGTGAAAGAGTCCCACTTGTCACTGTTAAGACTTTTCTTAAGCTGATCAGAGATCCGGGGTGTTGGCTAGATGCTAACAAACAGTCAGGCCTTTGGACTCAGCCTCTTCTAGTTCTGCCAAGACATAATCACTCTAGCATCCTGGACAGACCTGCCTCCTTTTTAATAATCTCCCATTTAGGAAAGCATTTATAGATAGAATAAAGAAAAATATTGAACTCTCTTTATATTCCTGAAGAAGGAAAAAGCAAAGTAAATTAAGTACAATTTGCATGGTCTTTTGAACATGCACAGATTTGGATATAAGCTATGGAGCAGACATTGAATGTTGTAGCCTTTATAGTCAATATTTTATTAAATTTTTCCTTGTAAATTTTGCTGTTTCTTTATTGCATTCATTCAATAATAGGGGAGTTTTCCTGTACCTAATTCTGTGCCTTGAAATTTCCCTTCTTGTTAACTTGTGACTGCAGTCTAATGGATTGAGTGTCTGCCATACAGTAAAATAAGGGTAGATTCAGGTACCAAGGTGACTGTAATTTTTATTAAAATAACTTTTTATGTGCTCGGTTTCAAACTGATGACTGCATTTGCAACACCTAATTGCCAACAGTATCCACAAATACTTTGCATTTAATGAAAATATCAAACCAAGTGCCCTATTTCAGTTGATGCAGCAGGTTGTATTACGCAGTGTAAAATCCCATTTTATGAAATTTCATAGAAATACAGATATAAGTTTGCATTTTCCCATTCTTTTTTGAACTTTATAGTCTTTATATTACAGGGCTTTAATAATTCTTTTCATTGTAAGTCTCAAAATATTTCTGTTGCATCAGGGAACTCCGCAGCCCCATTGTGGCTAAGTTAACACTTATGAATTGCCATGGCTATCAACCAAACACTTTCTAGCTTTATAGGGTGAGTGTCTATTTTGTGTTTTGAAGCAGTGGTGGATTCAGTTCCAGTGGTTTTATCTTTTATTAAAATCCTATTAACTTTATTAAGCAGCACCATCAGGGATTTCTAGGAGCACACAACTTCTAACACAAAAATGGGTGAGAAGGCCAGGAAGGAATCACCTCAGTTAACCAAAGCTCTTCATGCCATACCTCACAGATCCTCACCTAATAATGTCTGAAATTGATTTTTTTTTTTTAAAGATCCAAACCACTTTTTTCTGCTTACAAGAATGAACAAGAAAAAACAGTTGTGCTATTTGAAGACTCAATTAAAATGGGAAGCAGGGAGAACTGTTACCTTTGGTTCTGTCCTTCACACCACTTTCCTCACAGCACATCTTTGTCAGATGTGATTTTTGGCAAAACCTAAAAAAAGACCTGAAGGTCTTCTTACTGTCTTCTTACACATCCCCTGCTACTCAACTGCATTACTGCTATTGCAGCCTTAGACTTGCTTAAGGTAAAAAACTCTGCATCAGGTATTAAGTGCTGTGTTGTCAAAATCCTGCATCCTAGTGAAAGACATGATTCAGTGATTTTACCTTAACTTATAAAGGAAAATTAAATCATAACAATAAAATTCATAGCAATACAAGTCAAAGATTATAATTCTTAAAACTCAAAGGTCAGGAAGATTAATTAAACCCAGAATTTTTAGTGTCTAAAGATAACATTTATACCTGGCAATGTGTGTGTGATGTCTCATAGGTGATGTCTGAGATAAGAGACCACCCACTTTACAGGGACTGAGCTGGAACCCCCTAGCTGGGAGATCTTGCAGAGATGGGCCCACAGGGTCTCAGTTTCATCCTTATTCAGTACAAATTATACCATGATAAGACAGTGAATATCAATCACTCACAAGAACTAAAAATCCCCCTCCATTCTTTACACAAACAATTAAAAAAGGATAAGATAGAGCTACCAATAAACAAACTGTTCTAAATTAGGTATTTAAATAGGCTTGGGTCAAATTTTGGAATACACCTAGATAACTCTACTGGTTAAGTTCATTACTGCAGAGACACTTGGTGTCAACAGAATTTGTGAGAAAGCCTGAAGAACTACTGAAAGGGCAGAAGAACTGCATAGAAACCCCAAACCCTAAACCCCACTTGGTATTCTGGTTTCTTAGACAGTTTTGCCTCTCTGTGGATACATAAACCAATTCTTGCTTGCCCCCCTCTTAAAGCCTCAAGTCTGTAGCCAGCTAAACCTCTGTAACTGGCAGCAGTATTTACAGGGTGTATGCAAAGCATCCTAGAGCACCTTGGTCTGGGAAGCAGAGAGCATGCTAGATGGGGGCATCATTCCATACAGGAACATAGGCCAACCATTTGAAGATTTCCAATGGCATCACCAAGGGGATTGAGACCTGACTCGGGCTTACATGGGCTGAGAAAACACAGTTCTAGGTCAGAGTTTGCACTTGATCCCATTGCTGCTTTGCTATACCTGCCTCTCTGTCAGACAGTCAACTGGCAGCATGAAAACTCAGCAAAGAAACCAGCCAACCAGTGCTGCAGTTCTAACCCAATTAGAAATTTCATATGAAAAATGCAGAGATTTGCAAATGGTCCACTAGAAGGAAGCTGTAACATAGTCAGATATGTTCACTTCACCCTCCTGATTTAGTGGGAGCTGATCAGAAAGGTCTCGTGAAAGATATACAACACTTACAGACTGAAAAATAAAAGAAATATTTTAAAAAAAGAAAAAGGAAAAAGAGCCTGGAATATATTAAAAGGACAAATAAGAATGTGGGAATACCACTGCACTGAGCTCTTTGATCATGAACCCGGTAGATTTTTCTTTATATTTGTGGCAAGATTGTGGGATTTCCTTTTCAGCAAGTCCCTTCAAAAGTACAGGGAGAGTGCGACAGAGCTAATTGGCACTATTAATTCAAAAGATGAGAAAGGCTTCCTTAGTATACGTATCTTGGCAGTCCTGAATGGAATTTAAAATAAAATAAAAAAAAATGGAATATCTATTTTCTACAGGACACATAATATGCTGCTGTTGTGCTATCCAAAGTGCTGCTGTTGTGCTGTTGGCAATCCAAAGCCACCATTATTCCACTAGCTTCAGTTTAGATCTGCAGATTATCTTTATGAAAAACAAAGCTAAAGACAGAGTTTTACCATATTATATGGTAAATCCATTGAAACTAGTGTATGTGAGACTGAAACTATTATACACCTATGAAGTGTTCAAGTTCTGGGTACCTAAGCCAAACTAGATCTGCAGGCATTTGTATAACATCAGCACTGCAGAATGCCCAGGGTTAATTCCATTAATTCTTGTCTTAGGCAAAAGTAGGACAGAATTAGATATTTTCATTAGGAATGCTCAGAATACATCCAGAGATCAAATCTTAGTATCGGGATGTATCAATCACTTCCTGTCTTTATATATTCTTATTTCTTTCTTGCTTTAACTGTTGCTCTGCCCCCTCCTTTTTTCTAGGCACCAAGTGTCTGTCTCATTCAAGGAGCTTGCAGTGATTTGGACTTCATAAAACCCCACTTCCTTCTTTTGCAAAGTTTCCACTGGCAGAGCTTCCTTCGCCCTCTCATAACCCGATACCCACTGCGAACCTGAAGCGCTTGGCTTCCGGGGACCCAAAAAAAGGTTAGGTGTCCCCCAAAGCAGCAAGAACCCCCTTTTGCTGCCTTCCCAAAGACAACCCGAAAAGTGGCGGCGGCAGGGGGTGTGTAAGGGGAACTCGGGAAGAGCAGACGTGATCACACATCGCTGCCTTAGCGGGGACGCAGTGTGGAGACGCGGGCGGGAAGAGCGGGGGTTGGATGCCAGGGTGTGGATGCCGGGGGATGTGGATGCGGGGGGGTGTGGACGCGGGGGGTGTGGACGCCGGGGGCTGTGGATACCCGGGGGCTGTGGATACCCGGGGGCTGTGGATACCCGGGGGCTGTGGATACCCGGGGGGCTGTGGATACCCGGGGGCTGTGGATGCCGGGGGTGTGGATGCCGGGGGTGTGGATGCCGGGGGTGTGGATGCCGGGGGTGTGGATGCCGGGGGTGTGGATGCGCGGGGTGTGGATGCGCGGGGTGTGGATGCGCGGGGTGTGGATGCGCGGGGTGTGGATGCGCGGCGCTCCCAGCGCCGCCAGGGAGCGGTCTCACGCTGCCGCCAGCGCCACCAAGCGGTCCCGGGGCGGCTTTTTCGGGCCGAACCTGCGGCGGGGACGCAGCCCTCGAACCGTCCGCATGGGGTGAAGGGAATGACGGAACCCCCGGGTTGTTCTGCTTGGAGAAGACCTTTAGGGTCACCGAGTCCAAGCAGTAGGCCCAGCTCCGCATAGACCAGGGCTAAACCGCGTCCCTCAGCACCACAGCTGCACATCCCTTAAGCATCACCATCCAGGGATGGTGACCCAACCACAGCCCTGGGCAGCCTGATCCGAACCTTTCAGTGACAGATGTTACTCAGGCTGTTGCGTGCCTAGAGACATAGTCAGAGATCATGCACGCATCCCTTTTAATCTCCTCCTGCATGTATATAGCAGCAAATGATCCATGTGTATCCACTTGGTCAGCTTGTGCTGACTGGGATGGTGACCTGAGCCAAAAGACAAGTTTTTATTTTTCTGCCTTCTAAAACCCATGGAAGATGCATTTCAGGATTTTCCTTGGGCTGGGACTAAAGCCAGCAAGCGTATCGTGTGGAGAACGTGTCTTTAAGCCCCAAAAATTTATCCAGAAACTAGAGGTATAATGGGTCCCAACCTTATTCTGAAATTATGGATATAGCGGGTCCAAAACATTATTCAGAAATTACAGATACAGTGGGTCCAAAACCTTACCCAGCAATTATGGATACAGAGGGTAAAAAAAAAATTTCAGAAATTATGGATACGGCGGTACCAGGCGACACCTTTGAGCTCCTTTCAATTCAGTTCACATATAGCTTGCTTTGTTTCAGATCAAATGCTTCACTGAACTAAAACTAAAAAAGAAACACAGCTAGCCAAACAGCCCGAGATCACAACCCTACAAAAACAACCCAGGACACTCACACAATAGAAAAGAAAAGCTTCTGCAGCAGCAAGGAAACAGATTTCAGTCTCAGGCTTCCAGGGGGGTTAAAACAACAGTGAGTTAAACGTGCAGCTTTGCATAATAGGAAAATATCTCGGTCTTTCATTCCCTGAGTGAGGAGATGCAGAACTAGACTACAGAAATTGTGTATTGTAACTGAACCTGCATTGCAAATGTTGGTCTTCTTTGCATGTAAAGACAAGAATTTTCCAACCCCAGTTCAAGGAAAGGAACTGGAATTGGGAAGTAGGCTTATGCACCACACACTACCACTCAGGAAAGTCCCCCACATGTGTTTAAACACTTTCCTGAACCTGGGCCAGTTTTTGCAGTAATAATTAGGGCATTTTAATAATCAGGATATTATAATTAATATTCAGCTGGCTTTGTTTTTCATGTAAAAAAATATACACTTATTAGCATACCCCACATAAATTTTTATGCCTTATATAAAGGGGTTTTTTTGAGAGATTTCTTTCCTAACATTTTTCTTATCAGACAAACAAATACAATAATACAGCTAATTAACTTAAGATAGTCTAACAAATTGAAAAAAAATAGATCTGATGCAACCAAAACAAAAAGATTTTTCTAATTTTTTAACCATCTCTAGAATTGCTTGTTCTTGGAAAAAACAATTTACTTGCACATTTTACCATAATTTAGAACATCTCTAAATTCCCTCCTGCTGTGATACAAACTGTTCATATTATTAAATAGAACAGCACTGTAATAAGACATTTCCACTATACAAGACTTTTTCCATGTTCAACTTTTTTTTCCTGCTCTCAGTAACCACTTGTTTTGGATTTAACATTGATTGCTATACAGCTTTTTTGTACAGGATGAGGCAATATCACATTTATCTAAAACATATTTATAACTTTATTCTTTCTCAACAAGAAAGTCAGTCATATAATTGCAGAGCTATTTACTTCAATCTTGCTGATAATCTGGAGGTCATCTTTTGTTATGAAATTCTGTCTTTGCTTGTGAGTGCTCATAAAATGACTGTAATTCAGAAACATTTCTGCCTTTTCCCTAGGAGTGATGGTTGTGATCTAAACTCGAGTCATGCTATATCTGGAATTTCTCAACATCCAGAAGACTGGAGAAAATTCAGTCATAATCCTACCAATATATCACTTGCAGGATATAAAGACAGGATTAATTGGATCAGACACTGACCTGTTGAAATTCGGCAAAACTTCAAAAGGTAATGACACTAAGTAGATTAAAGATTGGAGGAGCATAAATTATAAAAGTTCCAGCTAGCTCACCGTAATATTTGCAAACTCAAACTTCCTCAACAGCCATTCATCAATCGTTTCACATCTCTGTATTTGTATGTGTGTGGACATTTATGAACTAGAGAGCTACAGACACAAAGACAGTGAAGATCATCACAACTTTTAAGTTTCTTGACTCCTGCAGAAAATGTGAGCATCTCATGCTGTAGGAGGCCAAACTTTGAAACACCAGACAGTTTCTCTGGTGTCCTTGGATGAGTGCTATAAGTATTTGATTGCTAGGAGCTATGTTGAGGAATGAAGTTCTAGGTTATACTTTCCTAAAGGAGGCCAGTTCAGTGGAGTCCTATTTGGCTTTTTTATATAGTCACAGCCTTTCTCCATTGAAAGCAAGGGACACAACCATAATGCTTTTAGAAGGATGTGCTTCATGGGAAATTTCAAAACCTTATTTGGAACCATTGTTTGCATAAGAAATCTCTCAAAATTGAGGAACTTTTCAAATAAAATTGATGTTCTATTTGGGGGGTTACTGGAGCCAGACTAAAAACTTGTGTTAGGGCAAGATTTCAACATGGCTGCTGTGCACAACATTTGTAACATGGTTCTGAGGTAGCTGAATGGTGTAAGTTTGTTTTTCTTATTTTTAACTGCTTGGTCACAGACGTGCTGCATGGATAGAATGCATCCTATCTGCTGCCTGCTATGTGCCCCATTTTCCAAAATGGTGTGAGACATGTCAGTTGTTACTGCCAAAAAAATTATGAGATTTTTCTTCTACTGCAGAACTCAGAAGTGGTGAGGAAAGAGAATCTACAAATGCACCCCTGAAGTTTTCCAAGAGAAATACAAAGTCAAAAGTAAAAAATATCATTGAATTTTACTTTTTTTTTTTTTTTTTTTTTTTCTCAAAGCAACAGCACAGGTGCCCCAAAGCCTATAGGAGGCCACACTATTAGCTGATACTATTAGCACACTATTAGCTGATAACAGAGCACACACACACACAAATGTAGATATATGAACATATGTGTCTATCTGAAAAAAAAAAACAAGTGCTGCTCCTAGCTGCATTCCTCAGATAAGCCCCATTTTAGATTGACCTCTGCTTCCCAGCACCTCAATGAAGAGATACCCCCCCCCTCTGGCTGCCCAGGGCTGGGGTAAGGAGCCCTACCTTTATCCAGGCAAGCTGGGCTTTAGAAAGGGAAGGTGGCATTAGTATTTGAAGAGCCCATCTGCAGGGCTGAGGTGTGAGCCCCTGTCAAAGAGGACACTACTGCATGGACATGGTGACTGCTGGTGTGTTTTTTGCATTACAACAGCTGCCCAAGGTGCTTAATGGGAGATCTGTACTTCTGTAAAGAACCAGAAAATGACCAAGAGCTACACAATAAGAGTCAAAGGCAAAAAGCATTCATGTGAGTGTGGTTACTCAGACCAAGAATAGCAAACCTGTGCTGCTACCAGAGCGTGGAGCAACTCCAAGGGACTAAACCACTGTCGGTGCAAGAGGCTGGGAGGTTCTGCCAGGCAGCCAGATGTTGCTATTAGGGAAACATATCCAGTACAGCTCAGCATCTGGGACCCATGATTACCACTGAAGTGGAAGAAAGCACTGGGATATGGTGGACAAAAGGCTTTTGGGGCTGTGCCCCACCCTTGTTTTCAGTTAGTTGAGAAAAATTCTTGGAAAGCTGGGGTGCTAGAAAAGGCCAAGCCTTAAAACATGACTGAAGAATAAAGTTGAGGATGTTATTTATATATTCACAAAAACATGTGTCTCTTATTAAGGCTTTTTTATTCTTATTTCTTGTGAGACCATTGTTTGAGAGCTGGGAAATATATACTTAAATTAAACCACTCACTAATATTTATATTTTATTTATAGTACATGTGTGTGGGTTTTCCTATAGGTGATAAGTCTCTGCCTGAACCTGCTCCCAGTTAAATCCAGGCAAAACTCCCATTGACAGAGTAGGAGGAGAACCTGACCTTGTGAGGGTCAGTGAGACTTCCCCTGAGCTCAGCAGGCCCCGAGTCAAGCCCAAGGCTCAAGGAAGCTCATTCAAATCCACTTTGCCTGAAGATAGTGATAAATCACTTGCTATTTCTAAGTCAGCTTCAAGGAAACTCACATCCTTTCATGCTTATTTATGCCTGAAATCAGAGATGCTGTGTTGGTACATTAGGGTTGGAGATTCCTAGATTTCTTTTTTTCTAGTTTCTGTTTTATATATTAAAGGCAGGAGCTTTCAGAAATACCAAATCTTTTTCCTGTGTTCTGGAAATGATCTGATTTTTGACAGCATTCAGCATATGCTGTTTCTATTGAATCTTCCTGCAATGAGAAGTGCTCACTAGCTCTAAGAGGCTTCCAGACTCAAGCTGACCAGGCAAAGTAGGTGGCACCTACATGCTCCTCTTATAAAAAAAAGACAAACCAACAAAAAAAGCAAAGCACAAAAGTATATAGAAAACAACAGCCTGATTCGACAAACTTCATAACCACACCTATAATCTTAATGATCCTTTGCCATTCACCCAAGTGCTTCATTGGGAATCAGATCTGTCTAATGCTAAGTATGCCTCACAGTGCTTTGGTAATGGATGCTCAGGTTCTGATCTCAGAAGGTGAAGACCACCTCTCCAGGGTGGTCATGTTGAGATTCCTAGCCTAAGTCCCTTAATGTTGCAGAGACCACTGAACAAGCAAAAGGACCTAATGTTTTTTTCACCCTGAATTTACAAGGAACCACACTAACCCAAATTTAAATTATATCAAAACACGCTCTTCTCCCCTGATTTGCACTTTGAGTAGCTATCTGGAAGAGTGCTGAATAGATGAAAAGCATTATTAAGAGCAACAGGAGTGGATTCTGCTGTGCCAGCCTTTCCAGTGCTCTTGTACAAGTGGGACATCATGGCACAGCATGCAACGATCTGTATCAATAGTGTTGAGCACAGATTTCCTAGTGAGAAGGGTAGGGACAGGAGGAAAGTGTTTCTGTTCTGATGGGGTGGAGCTATTCAGAGCAAAGTTCACATCCTATGATGCAGCTGCCTGCTCAGCCTCTGTTACACTGGGAAGCCACAGCTTGCAAGTGCCACTATGGAGAGTTATGAGACACAAGAATGGGGCAGCAAATTTTCTGTCCTGTGATAGTTTAATTTTGGCTTAACTTCAACAAAATAGGGTTATATGTAAAAAACCCTCCAACCAACCAACCAACCAACCAACCAACCAACCAACCAACCAAAAAAGACTCTGTGGGGGTATTGTTTCAAACAGCTGTACCTTTATTATTTGAAAGCTTAAATGGGACTGGAAATAAGCCCTGAGCATCATTTCAGGGGGTTATTATCTTAAACTGGAGACAAGAAAACAGTACTAAACCATTGACCAAGATATTTGCCATGAGTGTCTAGACAGTGAGCAGCTGATAGGTCAGGGACAGGTAGAAATTTCTTCTGGTAGAAATAGAAAATGCTTAGACTTGCAGTCCTTGAAACTTGTGTTATAGCCCCTGAGCTGCTGATTTTTTCTATGAAGCAGGTTCTAAGAAGTGATTTGTGATAAAACATTGGTGTTTCATCAAGAGATGCCTCTGATGTTAGACTAGAGATTACCACATAGGATGCCTATTTCATCTGGACATAGTGGAGATCTTGAATGCATCTTCTCTTGTAGCTGCAACTAGAGGCATAAGCTCCAATCATAACTAATAATTTAAGAAAAAACAACAACAAAACTCAAACTAAGAATAGGCTCCATGTATTATTTCCACATTTTTCTTAAAGTGGCACATTGAACATTCTCTCGTGTCTCACTTCAGGTAGGAGAATGCTTACTATGGCCATTATTCCATATCTTATGATTACATTACTTTAGCAATTACTCTGACTCATACGAGTTTCAAAGAGAGCTTGAGCGACAAGGAGGACTTTAAATAGTGCCTTTCAGAAACACTAAAATATTTTAAAATTGTATAAGGTAAGAAAAAGGGCAATGAGTTTTTCCAGATTGTGCCTCTAGACCTTGATATATTTTGACCTCTCATGTGGTTTCTATCCAGAACAACTGGTGGATCAACCTAGCAGAAAAGACTGAACTATGCGCAGTTATGGGTGACCACAGAGGGCTCCATGAAGTGCTGAAAGCAGTGTATGGACCCACACACCAGGTTCAAAGCCCCCTACTCAGTGCAGATGGCCAAATGCTTCTCGCAGATAAAACCTCCATCTTGAACTGATGGTCTGAACATTTCTCTTCAGTGCCAGCCGTGTAGTCTGAGGTTCAGCAATTCAGAACATTACACAACCAGTGTAAACCAAATTGGACATAGCCCCTACTTTGGGAGAGACTCCTAAGTCCATACAGCAGCTGAAAACTGGCAAGGCAGCTGGGGTTGATGGAATCCCATCTGAAGTCTGGAAGCATGGAGGCCAAGCACTCCATGCTAAATTTCATGAGCTCCCTATGAGTTGTTGGGAACAAGACATACTACCATGAGATCTCTGTGATGCAGCCATCATCACCCCGTACAAGAAGAAAGGAGAAAAGTCAGACTGCCCCAGCCACTGAGGTATAACTCTGTTCTCCATTGCTGGAAAAATCCTTGCAAGAATACTTTTGAATAGATTGGTACCTGCTATAGCAGAGGAAGTTTTACCAAGACAAAGCCAATGTGGCTTCAGAGCCAATAGATGTACCACAGATATGGTATTTGTTCTCAGATAACTGCAAGAGGAGTGTAGGGAACAAAACAAAGGTCTTTATGTGACATTCATTGACCTCACTAAAGCTTTTGACACTGTGAATAGAAAGGGCTTGTGGCAAATCTTGGAACGATTAGGATGTCCCCCCAGTTTTCTCAAAATGATCATCCTGCTACACAAGGATCAGGGGGGCCAAGTCAGTAATCAATGGTGTGAAACAAGGCTGCATTCTCACACCCACTCTATTCACAATCTTCAGCACAATGCTCCAAAGGGCCAGGGCAGACCTTGATGAAGAAAATGGCATTTACATCCGATATGGTACCGACGGGAGCCTATTCAACCGAAGGCGACCGAACGCCCACACCAAGACCCTAAGTCCCCATGTCCTAGAGATGCTTTTTGCTGACGATGCCGCCTTCCTTGCTCACACAGAAGCAGCTCTGCAGTGCATAACATCCTGCTTTGCAGAGGCTGGAAGACAACTTGAAGAAGACAGAAGTTCTCTACCAGCCTGCACCACAGGAAGACTTCCATCATCCCCACATCACCAGAGGCGAATCAGAGCTTAAGTCAGTCCAGCAGTTCAGCTGTCGGGGATGCATTATTTCCTTGGACGCCAAGATCGACAAAGAGATAGACGACAGATTAACAAAGGCATACAGAGCATTTGGAAGACTTCATAAGAGAGTCTGAAGCAATAAACATCTGAAGAAAAGTACAAAGATTGGTGTCCACAGAGCCACTGTACCGTCTACTCTTCTAAATGGGTCTGAATCATGGGGCATCTACCACCACCACCTGCGACTCCTTGAACGCTTCCATCAGTGCTGCCCCCACATGACCCTAAACACCCACTGGACTGACCGTGTGACCAGTGTTCCTGTCCTCGAACATGCAGGGGTCACCAGTATGGAGGCCGTGATACTGAGGACACAGCTGTGCTGGGCAGGGCACATCTCCAGGATGAAGGATCACCACCTCCCTAAGATTGTGCTCTGTGGTGAGCTTGCCACCGGCTGCCGTCACAGAGGAGCCCCAGAGAAGAGATACAAGATCCCTGAAACAATCCCTCAGCTCTGGCCATACTGACTGCCAGCAGTGTCCCCTCTGGCCTCCAATCAGGAGACATAATGACACCATCCATAATACTGCTGCCTCCTTTGAGAGCACATGTAGGATCAGTCTTGAGGAGAACAGACAGCACAGAAAAAGCCATGCCTTGGCTGTCCCCTCACAGGAGATTCTGCTGGGCCTTTTGCACCTACACTGCCTGTCCCGCGTTGGCCTCATCAGCCATCAGTGTGCTTGCAGCAAGCGTGGGGAGAGGCCTTCTTGAATCTTCGTTCACGAAGCCAAGCCATGAACAAATGAAAGATTTCACATTATTAAAATCTGAACAGAGACCAATTTCAAAAGTATGGTGTGTAAGAGGTTCTGTAAAAGTATGTTAGACATTTCTTTTAATCCCAAAACTGTTTTGGCCTTGCTTAGAACACATTTTGTGCAAGATGCAGTTTGCTTACTTTCTAGAGACGTATTGTAGAAGTAGGCATCACATTTACAAGCCAGCCATGTCTAACCACAACTCATAATAGCCTTCAGGTTTCCAAACACTAGCCTTGCCCCAGGGAGCTAAAGGAGAACCCTTCTTGTACCGGTGAGTGGAGGGAACCTAACAAACACTCAGGAATAGCTTTGGGATTTTCCAGTTTGTGGACACTGGCTGCACAGATTCAAAATATGCATTTGACCTTATTCATGACGGAGTCCTGATTTTGGGATCCTTACCTATAAGGGAAGAAGGTAGTACACGTGCTTTTGCCTTGGTTTTTGACAACGCAATACTGATTCTGTGTAATAGGGGAATATCACTCCTGCTATTCAGGAGTGATGCTCGCATTATAATCTCATGGGATTTGAATTCCAACACAGGCTTGTTTTTCTGCCCACACATTCCTAGGAAACTCTGAGTGTACATACTATGAATAGAACAGTTGGCCTTGGTGCACACCTATGCCCTCTGTTGACTGGAGATATGTTTGAGGACAACCTAAAGAAATATTGCATTTGTTCATATTCTCAAACACTTGCATGTTGTTCAAATGCATAACATGGCCATATAGGCACCAGGATAAATACATGAAGGAGTGGACTACAAGAAACCTTAAAACTGGGGGATGCTTTTAGGAAAAGCTTTGTTCACACAGGCAGTTGTCATTGTTTCAGAGGTTCTGGAAAAAAAAACAACAAAAAAACCAACAAAACCAAAACAAGCCACAAACCAACATAAGCAAAGCAACTGAGTTGATATAGCACTTTGTATTTTGAAGTATTGCAGACCTTCTCACAAAATAAGCAACCCTTAGACTGCTGACAGGCAACTCAACAGAGTATGACAGCCCATTCTGACCAAAGGCAGAAAGGTTCGGTATGTTACAGAACAACTACTGCTTTAAAATGAGTCCATCAGAAACCCTCTCTGTTGACCTCATTCTGCTTCCACCAAAGCTAAGGAGAGTCTTTGGTGGACTTCAGAGTCACCAGAAAAAAAAAAAAAAATCTAACCATAATCTTGCCCTCTGAAAAGTGCATTTTGCTCCTTATGCAGGAGAATCTGCACAGAGGTTAGGGAATCCAATACTGGACAAGCTGAAACACATTTATTTTATTTATGTTACACCCTCCACATAACATCTGGGCTTAATGTAGAAGTACATCATAGCAGACTAAAACACTGCAATCACAAAATGGCCCCTAATCTAACCTAGCACCTTCCCTACATATAAGTAAATTTGCCATTTACAAAATAGCCAAGTTAAAGAAATGAGTGCAAATGCCTTGTATTGCATTTGTCAAGCTGAAACTTTTCAAAGCTTTGAAAATTTGCAGCCAGAAGGCAACATCATAATCAGCCACAGCAATTTCCTACAAAACACCAACCCTAGGATTTTACTCTAAAATATTTGTAAAGACGTAGTAATTTCGGATAGAAACTGGAAGTTTAAGACAATGCAGTGAGTAATTGCTCTGTTAAAAAGTTATGTTTGCCTTGAAATGAAGCTAGAAAGCAGAAAATCATTTGCATTACTGATTTCAAAGAGCCATAAAGCTCATTCTTGTATCCCATTTTTAAATGTATTGCCTTTATGACATGTAGTATTGACCAGATCAAAAAGTAAATTGAGAATGAACAACTGTGCCAGAAAACATGGAAAGATATTTTTTAAACATGTACCAACTTCTACTTCAACATGTACCAATTTCTACTTGCTCTTCTTTAATTTTCATATTTGAAAGGAAAGAATCTGTTTCCATGATGTTTTGGAGAAAAAGCAATTTTCTTGCACATTTTTTTTCTGACAGAAAAAAAAGCTCTTTCTGATTCATATATTCCACAAATGATAAACTATGATTAGCAATATTGTTCATTACAAAATTACAGACTGCTTTTAATACTTAATGTGATCCTTTTAATCCTTAGTGCAATCTTGACCTAAGCATGTCTGTTGATGTGAAAGGCATTAGCAGTGAACTGATATAAAGTGAAAGAAAATCTTCTCTTGTGGTTTCTTGAATTGATGTGTGTTTCTTTGAAACTATAGGTAATAGAAATAGCAAATATATTAAAAAAACAAAACAAAAACCCAACAAACAAATAGAAATAATAAAAATATAACTGAAATGTTTACACTTATTCAGGTCAGGCACATTTCTCTCAAAAGTAATTGGATTACCATGATTTCAAGAGGATTTCAAGACTACATTCTGTGGAATTAGAGTCTTTGTTGATAAGACCCAGAGTCTCACTTACTTTTATTTCCTTATAAATTGCTACAATTAAAGATTAAAGTGTATTCATGCTTCACAAATATTTCCATTAAAGTTTGTTTGGTTTTCTTTACAGGAATGCCAACCCTCAAATGATAAATCATCTACATCAGGCAGTTTCTTAACAATTCTCTGGGTTCAGATCTATGAAGTCCTTAGCAATTATCTATAACACACTCTGAGACTTCATTAAC
This sequence comes from Heliangelus exortis, assembly GCF_036169615.1. Lineage (NCBI taxonomy): Eukaryota > Metazoa > Chordata > Aves > Apodiformes > Trochilidae > Heliangelus > Heliangelus exortis. Next base: position 68,128,188 of record NC_092423.1, read on the forward strand.
CATAGGCTGGGGGCACCAAAAGATGGAACAGTGGCAGCTCTTTTTCTGGTACAGCAGTGGAGTGGAAGGCAAAGTTTAAACCCCACATAGTGAAAACATTTCAGGAAGCTACAGGGCTATCTTGGGCAAAAAGATGAGGACAATCTGTAACACAAAACTATTTTCCCAAATCCCATTTTGTCATGAAACCTTTATGGCTCCTAATTACAACAACGACAAAATCTTTGGAGGCACACGAGTAACTCATTGGTCCCAATACACAACGAGCCTGTGCCCATGATGTTGAGGGCAGTATTTATGAATAAATTACTGGATTAACATGCTGGCAGATTTATGTGCTGGATGCAATTCTACCTTTTGGTAGAAGGTGAAGATGAGGATCTCCTATCTTAAAAACTGTTCAGCCTCACACAGGAACAGCTTTTCTCAATATATGTTCTATCTAGTAGAAGGAAACCTCAAATCTGCAACATTTCTGCTTTTCTGTTATGAGACATGTATTCTTTACAACATATAAATCAATGGCATGACAGATATACTTTGTCTGAATGATGAAAGAAGATTGATATTTCTATATTACGTGTTAATAGAGAGAAATTGCTATAGGCTTTCTTGAGGTTTTAATATATTTCTGAACACAGATCTCAAAGACACTCTGGCAATGCCAAGAAAAAATGCAAATGATAAAGAAACCTAAAAATACTTTGAGTATTTTATCATTCCAGCTCAGAAGACACCAAATAAAACTTTTTTTTATTGCTTATATATTTGCAAAATATTAATAATATGTTTAGTAGTGAATAAAATGCTGCAAGGACTTAATATAGAAACTCTGGCATAAATTACACTGCAGAGTTGGAAGGAAAGGGAGGTTAATTGCTATTTTACATCAACTCTCATTCATTTTCCTCCAGATTTCTACAGAGGTCTACTGGTCTGATACAGAGGGATTTTAAAAGTCTAAAGAAATCAGATTAAAAAGAGTAGCAATTATTACAGTAAATGATTAAAGTGGGAAGAGCATGTTTGTGCTGGATTCTAAAGCTAGATTAAGACTACAAATAAAACAAGTCCATTCCTGGCCTGGAAGACAAGCCTCCTTGTCTAGCTACATCAACAGTTATTGGCCTTGGTCCTCCCTACCACCTCACCTTTATCCTTTACCTAGTGCCATGGTGGCCCTAAGGCCATTTTTATTCTGGTGTTTTGGTTTGGTTTTTTTTGTTTTGGTTTTTTTTTTTTTTTTTTTTTTTTTTCAGTTCAGTATGCCTGAGATACCATTCAGGTCCACCAGAATGGCATTTTCTTCATATGAGTCTGATGCCTGTGTTGCACGAGGACAGAGATGTTGGAAAGTGCAAAGGTGATCTTGTCTTGTCAAGAGGAGTCTGAATTGTTTTAATATTATCTAGAATTCCTATCAGTACTGGTTTCTGCTCTATGACTTCCCTGTGCCAGGTCTAGGCATTGCCTTAGAGAACACCACTAAGCAAAGGCCAAAGCAGCCAGGGAACATACTTGAAATTAAGCAGCACAGGTGCTCAGCACTCATGGCTTGAATGCACTCCCTGGCCCAATTTTGTTTAGCAACACAGACTCGGTCCAAATAACTAGAGGACCTCTCCCACAGGAGCCGGGTGTTGTGATAAAGGACAAAATTCTGTTAATAGTATGCAAACTTGGCTTTCCCTTACATTTTGTTACAGTCATAGCTCACCTCCAAGGAAGACCCAGCAAGCTGTGTATGAAGGAGGCCATGTGTTCTGGGAGGAGGGGAAGAGAAGGGGTCACACAGCTGGGACATATTCCTGGTGTTGCTCCTGCCCTGCTCTGTGGATACGTGTTATGGCTTCTGCCACAATTTCTCCACCCGTAAATGTAGGTTATGTTCTTTCCTAAAGATATTGGAAAATAGGTTAGAGCTTTTTCATGAGGTAAAGAAAATAAAAAGGGAAGCTCTAGCAGTTTTAACATTAAAATGGTATTTGTTACCAGGGATAGCATTAAAACAGGTGGAAATTTCCTTCCCACAAATATTGTAACTGGGAGTCTCTTGTTTTTTTCATTCATGTTTGGAGCAGTCTTTCATTTCTTGAGGAAGGGAGGGTGCACTTTCTATTGACCCTATTTTTTATATCCATTTATCTATACCCATCATCACATTCAAGCCTTGTTTCTTTTTTGAACACTTAGCTATCCAGCATAGCCTCACCTAAAAATACTTTTCTTTCTGTTTTACCTCTTTAGTGTGAAAATATCTGCTTAGTCACCAATTAGTGTTTAAATATTAGGAGGAAAGTTTGAGCACTCAGGTTGGAAGAGAGACCAATAGAAGAAAATGACCCAGGGCTATCCTCAGGATTCATTCTGACTGCAGCTTAAAGCATGTCATATTGCTTAACAGTTTTGAAAGGTATTTAAACTCAGCTCCAATCAAAAGCAGTAGCTTCAAAATAAATTCCTTTGAAAATTAAGACTTTCACTCAACTAAACTTAGATCCCAAATCGAGATACCAGTTCTAAAATAAGCCTTGATTATTTTTTTTTCACATTAACTGAGGTTAGTACAAGTTATGCCACTGTAAACAAGGGAAGAATTTAACATAAAATTTCTGTATGTTGTGGTTAAATCCACAGTTATTCACTAAAATTAAGGGTAATTCCTCACAATGAGTAATACCTATAAGGAAACAGGCAGAAGCTTCTTAAAAGAAGTCAGTGGTGAGTTATACTTTTTGCTGCCAAAGCATATGTTAGGAGTCCTTTATTCCACTGACAATATAGCTTTTCAACTTAAAAATAAATAATGAAAAAGAGAGTACTATACTAAAAAAACCAAACCTCTAAGCTAGATGTGATGGGACTATAGTCAGAAAATGGTCTTCAAATAAAGTGGTTAAAAGTATAACTCTGGCTACTATTATTTCTTTAATTTCATTTAGAAATATATTTACCCCTGTTGCTTATAAAGGTTTGGCCTGTTTTTTTTCAAGTATCATTGGATGAGACTGATGTATTGTTCAGCATTTTTACCACCCTTAAACTGCAGGGAACCAAAAAGAGCTACATACTTTTCTCCTCAGTGTTGGCTGGGGAGTGGTTTGACCTTCAGGTTTTCTGGAACTGTAAGTGCTGGACTTCCCAAGATTCTTCCATGGAGGTAGTGAGGGCCATGGAGCCCCGTGAATATTGCAACACACCTTCTGAGAAGTTTCACCACAAGGCAACCTGTTAGAGGAATCCAGGCACACCTCTCCGATTCTGATCCCTGAGTGAGCAGAAAGAGAACCTGAAGACTTCTGGAGCCAGATCAAGGTGCTGCAGGCAGAGCTCTTCCTTCTTTCAACCTCGATGATCTCGAGTTTCTGGGAGAAATTTTCTGAGCACCCCCACAGGCTGAAGCATGAGTCAGACTGGTCTCTTTGGGCAGTCACAGCACTGGGTTTGGTTTTCTGGGACCACAGACCTGCTTGTCCCTTGGTGCAGTTTGGGCACATCCTGCCAAGTTAGAGGCTGGTGGAGGCATCCATACACATGGCAACTGATGAGATATGCCATGCTTCAGCCTGTTTCCCATCCCAGGCCACCTCAGCTGATGAGAGGTTCTTGAGGTGAGCCTCATGCATCACCTCCTTCCCAGCTACCTGCTGGTGGCACAGCCCCACCCTCCAGCAGGTTTATCCATAGTGATATGGGGCTTTCTTCAAAGAGTTTCTTGCTGAAGCCATTTCCCACAACCCAAGCAGCTCAACAGAAAGTGTCTGACTCATGACTTACACAACCCCCTTGTTTTACTTTTCAGTGGTGTGACCACTTGTAAGAGTATTATGTCATCTGTCTCACAGTTCAATGGTAAGACAACTTATTATGGCCGTATTTTCAAAATATAACTTGTATTTTATTTAAAAGAATGACTGAAATTCTTCTAGTGGTTCAAACTTTATGCCTCTCAAACCTGTGAATTGTCCTCTAATCCTTTTGGTTAGTATGAATGATCAGACAGGAGGACTAGGTTTAAAGTTATTCCTACCTCTTGTTATTTTAAATACCTTTAACTGCTCCCTTTTTAAACTTGAGATAATCTTTCCACTAAACATTCTCACGAGGAGCATAAATCAGGTATCATAAAGCTTTGGCAGAATCAGGGGTTGCCTGCATTCAGAAATCCAGAAAAAGATAAAATCTAATTTCATAACTGTGTGTCACAGGACAACTGTTTCCAAATCTGTTGCCCTTTAATCTGGAATAATACCCATAGTCAATTATTTCCTATTTCTTATTTGCATCTTCATCATCTTAGGGTACACAGAACATCATGAAATATTCTCTTGTTGACAAGCAGCTTATTTATGCCTTTTGTGGCATGTTTGTTAATCCTTAGGAAAAGGTAATACTTAAGACATACGTTGTGCTATTATTATATCTTCCCACTCCCACTAGTAGGTGTGTAGACCTTTGAAAATTAACAAGACAGTCATGCCTATGAGTCTGATTTTCTATAACCATATTTAAAACAGCAATGCTGGTTATAATAATTTCTGTATAGATTTCTGCATGTTTCTCCACACAACTCAAACTCTTGATTAAAAGAGCAAAACCCTTAATATGTGCATTCACTAACATTCATTAGTAGTCACAGCCATTATTTTAAGCACTTTTAAAAATTATATTTCAGGGAATGATGAAGAATCATGGCACCTTTTACATTTTCCTAATTTCAGAGTTTTATAAGGGTTCCTGTTTCTCTGTGTTACTAAATTTACAATAGTGATAATAATAAAGCCTTTTAAAAATCCCTGGATACATCTCACTCAGAGGAAACTTTTTTTTTAAACTGGCAAACATCTGAATGTAAGCTGTTTTTTTAAGAGAGCACTTCAAAAGAAAAAAAACATATGTTGTGGCTAGCCTTTGTTATCCAGTTAATGAAGAAACTAATCCATTGTTTGGACAGACCATTGAGTAAAAAGTAGCTGAATTTTTCTGGGGGGAGATCAAGTGCTTAATACAACACATGATTTTTTTCAGCTTTGATTTGTAGGAAGCATATGGTGAATCCAAAATAATTTCTAAGTAAATATATTAAATAGCTTGCGGCGATTATCAAAAGATTTATTTTTTTTAGGACTGCATAGCTACTGCTGCTCCTAAACATCACATGAAATATTTTGCTACTTCAAGCACACAAAATGTAGGAAGTAAAAATGCTCTTGATGGAAGAAAGCATAATAAATCTTGTAAAGACCTAGAGATTGTGCCACTTGGGGAGAAACGGAGTTACAGAGCTTGCAGTTTGTTAGTTTGCACAGAACTGTATTTAAATTAAGACTAAGTTCAATTATGTAGTGAGGCAGAAATAAACAAAAGCAACCCATTTAATTTGTACACTGATTGGTTTCATATTAAAGAAGAGTAAAGGTGAAGGGTCAGGTCCAGTAAAGAGCACAGGTGCTAGACAGTGAGACAGCACCTAAGGAGGCATGGAGCATACAAGGGCAAAGGCTGTGCATCTCTGCCAGATCTTGCTTCAAAGAGATGGATAGGACTGGCCTCTAAAAGTCAGAGAGGCCCTCAAATGCCCCCTCAGAAACCTGCTCTCACTTACCCAGGGATACATCCCTCCCTTGCTTTTTGGGTATGCCTTCCCCACCTGTGGAAGAGGCAGAGCCTCCATTTCTCAGCCCGGTGTTAGGCAGGGATCTTAGCCATGTCTCTGCACTCAGATTGGCATTTTTGCCTCCTCTTGGACCTCAAGCTACACTGTGTGGAGGTTCAGCACCCTTAGGCAATCTGCATGCCCCCTGCAAGCCCCACCAGGACAGGGAGACATAGAAAAATAAACTGGTTGGGTAGGTTACTGACCAAGGTAGCAGCAGTGAGGGCAGAAAGGAAACCCTGAGGTCCTTTTAAAGGGACAGAATAACAGTGAGGTTTTGGGTTGGTGGTTTTTGTTTGGTTTTTGTAACAAAAATAAAAATCAAATCCAAACCTCCTACAGAAATAAAATCAGGCAGCCATTCTGAGAAACTGATTTCATCTCAGCACATTTAACAGGTCTTAGAAAAAAAAAATTGCAGAAAGCAGTGGTCAGTAAGTTCTTTACAAGCAGTGTAACAAACTATGCAAATGTGGTTTTGGAATATAGGAAGCACCACTAAGTTATAAAAGCAGCATAAGAAATGACAGGAAATTAATGCATGCTGAAAATCTTCAGTCTTTTATAGCAGGGCATAGAGACCCAGAGATGACAGAAAACAATTTAAACTCTAAAAAAACAAATTTTGGGGGGAAATAATAGCATTTGGGGTCCATAATTGGGTATCCTCCAAAATATCGATGTTACTTATAATTTCCAAAGCAAAAAAACTGCTTGCAGATCAACAGCAAATCAGTAGTCAATTCCTCCAAGACAGGTATCAAACATATTTTCTGAGACTGACATTTGTATCATGAAACCAACAAAATGATGAATTCAAAAATACACTTGGTATCCACCTAGAGGAAGTCACAGAAATGTCAAAGATGTGGATAATCTTTATTTCCCCCAGAAGAATTTGGGAAGGCTGATGGGACATGGGCTGGTACCCTGCTTCATAACTGGAAGAGAAACGTTCCCAGAGAAGAGTATCCACCAGAGAGCATGGAATTCTCCAGCAGAGTGACTACCAAACAGATTCTAGTAGATGTAAATTTGAAGCAGCTTTCCAGGACACTTAAGTTTATAGAGGAAATGGGAAATTATTCTAACTGACATGGTAAAATTGAAGCTCAAACTTAAAAAATTACCAAGCAGCTCAAGAAGCATTGAGGAAACTAAGAGCAAAAAGGTAGTGCACACACACACACATACACACACACACACACCAAAAAAAAAAACCAAACAAGAAAACACCCAAACCAAAAAAACCACCAAAAAACCAAACCCAAATACATCTCAAAAAACCACCCAAAAACCAAAAAATACAAAATAGGAGACATAAAAAAAAAAAATCTGAGTTACTACAGTTAGATTCACCACCAGTAGTCAATGTTGATATGTCATGGGTCTTTCAGCATGACAGCACTGTGTATTCAGCTAAAACTATAATTGTTCTCAGATGAGAAACCTAAAGTGAGGATGAATGAGACTATGAAATCCACAGAACACTTTCAAGAGATGCCAAACAGATCAATGTCATAAAAAAGGATTGATTTAGACAACAAGATTAACACCCAGAACTATGAAGCACTCTATCTCAGATCCAAATAAAGAAATGGAAGATTTAGTAAAACAACTGTAGAAACCAGCCACTTACTGATCAAGTTCATGTATACAAGCAAAGATAATTGATATGAGTGAAGTTTTGTATCAAGAGTCAATTTACCAATTAAAGAAATGCAGCACAGGCCCCATTGTCAAACTAGGATGCCTTTTGTCATTGCTATTGTTTGGTTTTGCCATCAATGTCACTATAAAGACAGAGTGCAGATGAACACAACACGAGTATCACGTGTTTCATGAGTGTTACACCAGAAGACTCACAGAAATAGTGAGTGTAAAATATAGCTCATGTGCTTGACAACTTGGTGTAAATGCAAGTATAGACAAAACACTTTGGCCAGGGTTACAAAAACAGAACCAAATGTATTTTTTGGATGAAAAAAAAAAATTTAGAAAAAATCTGCTATAATCTCCACACACTCCACCACAAAAGAAGACTCTGACATGAACCTTGGCATAGTTAAACTCCAGCCCATGTAAGAAGTCTGAGTGGATGCATCTTAAATATGGAAGTTATCTTGAAATACGGAAAGGATTTTAATATGTCACAAAAGGTAAGAACTGCATTTTCCACAGTAAACTAGATTTGTTCATTAAAAATTTGTATCTTAGAGCTGAATCAGGGATTTTCAACTTGGTTGTTATTTCCATGTTGATATGTGGATTTGAAGGCTGGAAATACCTTGGAGATAAAAACATCTATCTGCATGTTTTTGAAAGCAAATAGTTAGGAATTTAATGGAACAAACCTTTTGCAAATACCAGAATTGATCTGGTATCTTCACAACCAAATGTTATCCAGAAGAAGAGGAAAATTCTAGGATAAATGTTAAGAACAAAGAGCATCTGCTGGGAGAGAGATATATAGGAAAGCAGGGCCAAAACCCACTATTCAGCACAAGAAAAATGCATGGGGCTTTGTAACACAGAGGACAAGAAGAGAGCAGCCAGAAAAAAAATGAGAACGGCTGGGGTCTTGTTTATGTCTCTAGCACAGCTAATAGGAATGGTTCACCTGTGTTGTAGGTTGAGCTAAACTCTGACTGGACTGAACTCCAATAACTCACAACTCCTCTGCTGGCACGTTTGCTTGTAAATGGAAGGAGAGAATAAAAGAGAGATGATGGGGCTGTGGCTATAATTGTGCCCTTTTGACTTCACTGACAAGGGTTGCCAGTTCCTTGCTCTATGTTAACTCATAACCAGAAATAACTCTGGTTAGCAGCATCTCAGTTCACCAAGAACTGCAGTTCCTGCCTTTTCGCAGACCTTTATCTTGCAGGTTTTCTTTCCAGATGGGCCACACACATCCAAATTTGGGAGTGGCCTTTGGAAAGGCTCATCTTCACTCCCTTCCTCAGAGGGAATAGGAAGGCAGGTGAATGAATAAGCCACACAACTCTGTCACTCATTACTCACACTGTTCATTAGCAATATCCCCTCCTAGTGCACCAGCTTACTTGTGTGCAAATTGTCACTGGTTAAGGAGAGGGCATTTCCAAGGAAAAATTGGTCATGAAATCTGCCCATCCCTTGCAGCTATTCTTGCATGGCTTTTCTTATGAATCAGGAAGGAAAGGATGTTCGTTTGCAATTCGCTTTGGAAAAGCAGCTTTAGCTCCACATCCTCATAGTGTAATGGAAAGAGCAAACTCTTACTGCCTCATGGAAAACCCTCCTAGGCTGTACTTCCGTGGACAGCCATGGATGTCCAGGAGTGTCCTACATTTGTACACATGACCTCAGCTTAATTCTAACCATCTAATAGAGTAGTGTGACTACATAAAACATATCCTGGAGTTCCCCAAAGCAGCACAAATGACAAACCTGATCTAATCTAACTGCGAGACAGTGATTGCATCAGATGAAGCAATTAGATTTACAAACTCCTCTTTAAAATTATGCCTAGAGATTAGATTTTTGTTTGAACGAATGCTCCCTCATTTACATGAAAATTCAGAACAAGTAAAAGCAAATGAAACTGCAAAACATACAAACAGGTTCTCATCACTACAAGAGAAACTTGCCCATGTGATTGCAAAAGAATAACCTGCCATGATTTGTCTTTCAAGGACCTACTCCCTTGTTATAGTCTGAAAACTAAGATCACCAAGACAAAATCAAGACACAGACTTCCTGTCAGTTCAAAAGGATCACCTCCCCAGAACGTAACAGAGAAAAAGTCTCTCTCTATGGGCACTCTGTAGATTCCTGCCCATATTCTTCACATGCTAAACTGGGATTATCACTTACACACTTATATGTTGAAGGACCAAGTAAATCTCCACTATCTTATTTTTACTGGGACTGACCTCCAAACAGAACAGGAAATCTCTTTGTAAGCAAATTCCCATAACCAGTCCCCTTGCTGTTTAGTCTGCATTGGGCTAAGCACTGACTTGCTTGCTTCTTTGATTGGCAACTATAGTACTATAAAAACAAATGTACAGAGTAAGTCTCACCAGAAAAGGCTTCCAATCTGCAGATCCTTTCAGCTTTATTTGGACTGAAACTTGATGATAGCTCCACTAGACAGGAAACACTGACCCCTCCTTTCTAATATGGCACTACCAGGAGGACACATTTTCTCACAGACCAAGTAGCAGACCAGGGAGGGAGGGGGAAGAGAAGAGCAGGAACAGAGAACTTCTATAGTACATGTCTCAATTTCAAACTATTCTAAGAGGCAGAAACCAACAATGCTCTTTATGTCGCCTAAAGTTGACTCTTTGATTGATAAAAAACATAGTTTACACCATGGTTGAAACTGAGTGAGATATGGAAAAAGCAAAGCATCCCAGGCATCTTAAGTCCAGCGTACTGTAAAAGCTGGAAGGACTAGACACATGACTTGGTTTTGACTGATTACAAGTTACTGCTTGTTAAAAACCTTTTGTGATACTGCAGCACCAAAAAGTGACCTCCCCTAGGAGGAGGAGATAGAGGAATTCACAGACATGGAGCAGGGGCAGTCAGCACCTGCCACCAACAGAAAATCTTAAGGTTTAAGATACATGAAGCAGAAAAGGAGTTAGATACCTTACTGTAACACATCTATTAAGATGTGACATTCATGTGAGGGGGCAACAGTCTGAAAAGAAGGGAATATTTCTTTTTGAGGCTAAATCAGAAATGTCACATAGTTGAGCTGCCATTAAACAGAGGAACTACCAACAGGCACAAATCCTGCCTTCCTTACACTTGGATCCTGTACTTTTGGCACAGCTATCTAACTTAAGCCTCATCACCCATTTGAACATATTGCTCCAGCTGTCTGTCTAAACATCACCTCTTCTACATACTTGATACTAAAGAGGTGATTCAGGGTTATCTGTTAAAAAGATGGGGATTCATCCCCTACTGCTACCCCTACAACCATGGCTGAGGAATACACCCAAGAATCAGAAACTGTACAGGCAGGCACAAATATATATGCACAATTCATCCAACCCTGGGTACCCAGAGACAATGTTTCTCCTACTGTTTAATCACCAAGACAAAAGATTAGTAAAAGCATTGAAATTGCACAGCTACCTACCTGCACACAGCAACTTGCCTCCTCAGAGTCCTGGTGAATTTCAGCTCCACATCTGATTCAAAAAAATATTTGAGGTCCACCTAGGTATGCTGAATGCTGATGCCTAGCTATAGCTGAACAGGCTAGGCAAAGCCCAGACTGAGGTCTCCTACCTAAAAGACCAATGGAACAGACAAAGATAAAACTTATGTGAGCTTCTCCAGCTTTTTTTAACCAGAGAAAGTGGTCAAGGACACTTACTGCAGAGTAGTAAGGTGTTAAGTTCAGGAAGGCCCTGGAAAGCCAGCCACAGATTCTTCCTTATCCCTGCCAGCCCTAGCTATGCTCCGGCTTTTTATCTCACCTGCCTTCTGCTGGGACTCTTATCTGCTACATTTATTATTTCCTATGTTGTTGGTCACTAAGATTTCGCCTGACAGAGTGAAAAGCAAGAAGTGGGAAATGCCTTCATTATACTCACATGATTCCTATTACTCTGAAGCACAGTGGCCACACCTGGTTTCATACAAGTCACCTGAAGGAACCTCCAAATCACAGAATGATTTGGGTTGGAAGGGACCTTAAACATCCTCTAGGTCCAAGTCCTCCTGCCATGGCCAGGGACATCTCCCACTAGACCAGGTTGCTCCAAGCCCCATCCAACCTGGCCTTGAACACTTCCAGGGAGGGGGCAGCCAAACCCTCCCTGGGCAACCTGTGCCAGTGTCTCATCACCCTCACAGTAAATAATTTCTTCCTAATATGTAATCTAAACCTCTCCTCTTCTAGTTTACAACCATTGCCCCTTGTCCTGTCACTGCATGGACTTCTGAAAAGTCCCTCCCCAGCTTTTCTGTAGGACCCTTCAGATACTGGAAGGCTGCTTTAGGGTCTCCCCAGAGCCTTCTCCAGGCCGAGCAAGCCCATCTTCATAGAAGGGGTGTTCCTGCCCTCTGATCATCTTAGTGGCCCAAAATACACTAGACAAATGTGTGTCTGAAAGAAATAACCCTCACTCTTCCCATTGCTGGTAAGAAAGTAGCTGTCTCACCCAGGCCTGAACCCTCCTTTGGTGTGAGGTACCCAAGTTGGCTCCTGTACAACACGGCTGCAGGCTGGTTTTGCAGGTCAACTGCTGAAATGCTTTCGTGAAACAGAAAAAAACCAGTCAGTCATTTCTTAGTCACTTTTCTCTGATGTCTCAATGAGCCTTTGCTGGAACTGGTGACAGCTGATCACCACCAGCAGAGATGCTCATGCTGCTCTCTCCCAGCCAGCTCTGGGGTCAGCTGGATCTCTTCATGGGGTGACACAAGCTCACTAAGCCTGGGAAAAGTTATACCTGCTGAGAAGAATTTAAAAAAAAAAAATTAAATAAATAAACTTTCTGGCATTTTAGGAAGCTGAACTGCCTTAGCAGAGGACAGCAATGCCAGAAGTTCCACAAGAGAGGGCAGGGCTCAGGACCCCCAGGCCCACCCTGCTGATGCTGTCACATTTGCCCTGCACCCTGGGGTGTTCCCCAGGGCTGGCAAATGGCACAACTTGCTGTGCAGCAGGGCATGGGGACACTTGCCAGCTGCAGGAGAACTCCAGGGCTGTTCCCTTGCCCAGTCAAGAGTGTCAGGCTTACATCTTGCAACAGAGCCTGGGCCATGCCACTCTTATGATGTCCTAGACTACATAACCATCCTTGTCTTTGGCTTGAGGCACAGCAGTGAGGGGGGATGTCCATCCCCTCTCTTGCACAGAGAGAACCTGAAGTCAGGTGTCCTGCCACCATAAAGGGTTAGGTCAAACCACTATTTCCATCAGTTTTGCTACTTTTTGCAGAGAGTTAGGGGACAATTGGGGTTTTTCAAAGGGTGTTTCCCTGAGCTATTGTTCATGGATTCCATCAAGGGTTAAACTGAGCTGTATGTCTACTGAGCTCAGGAAGGGGAGGAGGGGGAAAAAAAAAAAAAAAAAGAAGAAAGAAAAAGCAGAGGCAGTCCCAGGCATGCCCAGGAGCAGACCTTTGGGCACCTCAGGAATTTTGCTGGCAGGAATGAAGGCACTTGCAGACTTAAGACGCCTCCAGGGTTAGGCAGTAGCTGAACAGGGGTTTTGAGGATCTAAATATTGGCCACAAATGCCTACAGAGGCAGTTAGGCAGAGCTTACATGACTAAACCTTTTTTGTGGCTCTATCCCTAAACTAATATTATGGAAAATACCAGCAATTATTAGAGTCTTCTTATCAGATTGGATACATATTCCCTTTGCATAACTTTACCATGGCCTCACTCATGTGGTGCTTAGAGAGGATGAATACCAGTTCTTCGTGAGTAATTATGCCAAAGGCTCATGAGAGGGAGGTGCTTTAGGACTGCTGAATGAGGCCAACTATGTTTACCTATGCAGCTTCATCACTGAAGTTAAAAATTGGTCTTACCACTAAATCTCCCTCGCCACTTCACTTGCCTGATTGCAAACAGATCCCAGAACATGCAGTTGCACTGAGATGTTTGATGCCGAGATGCTGCACTGAAAGGGAAATATTCTTTTAAGCGTTATCACGTCCATGAGCATGAGCAAGGCATGTCACGTGGTGAAATGTAAATAGAGCATTTCTTAGAAAAGCCATTTGTTTGCCCCCATGATTTATTATTCAGTGACATGTAGGCTATTTTTTCTTTGTTATTGGCACTCATGTTCATAATAACAAGGTACTTGACTTGAAGGTATTTGGCCAACCTTTCCAAAGTGCTATGTAAGCAGTAATCAGAGAGAGCTAGGTTCGTGAGTCAACAAATTGCTCTCCCATGCTGATCAAACAGTCTTGGCATCTCTATAAAAAAAGTACAAAAACAGATTTTGGACCAGCCTACCTAGTTCTCTCTCTAAAATTATTTATTGTATTTTTCATTTGGCAGAGTCCAGGATTAAAATAAAATAAGCCCCAAAGGTGCCAGTTGTTTTATTAATAATATTTTGCATGTTATTTTCATTTATGTTTAGAAGGATCAATGAGATGGCCAGTTAGCCTCCACTTTTTTTTTTTTCCATAAATTGTGTTTCATTTGTTCAGTCCAGGGACAGATGCTTCTCACATTTTACACTGTACCTCCACAGCCTGCAGTAGAAAGTAGTCTAACATTTGGGTCAAATCTAGACAGGTTAGTAGAGCTGAGGTTTATTGCACAAAGCTTTACTTCCAACCCACACAGAGTTGTTATTGTTAAAGCAAATAACAGTCAGACACGCTGCACAAACTGCAGGCTTCAACAGGAGAAGGAACTCAAATCTAAGTGGGATTTGAACTCAGTTTCTATCACCCATGTCCATTATAAGTGCTCACAAATCCAGGCTCTGAATTTGGAAGATAAATTCCCATGCTTAGCCTTGCTACTTCACTGTGTAAATGAATGCCTTAAAATGAAATATGTGCATTTGTGTATCATCTCACAACTGTTGAGTGTAAAGTGAGTAGGGCTGCAGGAATAAGTGCATTTATTTTCAGCATAACCGCTGAGTTGGAAATATTTTGTAAGCCTGGATAAAACTGATGCAACTTCCCCCTTCTCTCCCCTTTTTCTACACAAAATGAAAAAAAGAGAAAATGTCATTTTGTGTAGAAAAGCCCCTTCTGACCCCCAAAATGAAACACTTCATTTTTGGACACATGTAGTAAAAGCAAAGGAAATGAAAAAGCCAGATTTCACAAAGCAAGAAGTCATGTTCTCCCCTTTTCACTCAGTAGCCAGGGCACAAGAGAGAAATCCTTTGGCTTCCTGAGGTGTTTGAAGCTGCTGTCTCTCTCCTCCCTGGGGATGCCACTCACCATCCCTTGGTTAAGGGGGACAAGCAGAATGTGACTTTCCACAGAGCCCTCCAGTCAAGCAGCTTTCCCCCATGCTGCCTGCTTTCTGCTGTCCCAAATGGGAAAGCAACACAAAGAGAAATGAGGTGAGGTGCCAAAACCTGAACCAGCTGCCTACAAAGGAGCAGATTACCCTGGTGCAGGTGAGATGCTCTTCTGAGGTACAGCAATAGGGGTGTACCAAGCACTCTCCTTTTAGTCATATTTCAGTTTTCCTGGGTAATTAGGTGTTCCCTAAACCCAGGCGTTGCTTATTCTCAAGGAGGGAGTTCTTCCCATCAGATTACATAGTTTTGCTGCTTTTTAACCAAAGAGTTACTTCAACATTTGGTTTCTACCAAAGTGCTGTTAAAATAGTTTCACTTATTGCAGTACCACAAACATCTGTTAATTATGGGTCTGGGGTTTATTTATTTATTTATTTTAATAGCTAGGTCTTATTGACCTTCACTTAAGCACTTTGAATATTTCACCCTATATAAAGACTGCTGTGTTGAAAAGTGCTAACAATTGCCATCATGGGAGTCTTGGATTCAAAGACAGTTTGCAGACCTCATTAAGCCAACGAGCTTGCCAAGACCACTCTTTTCAGTTCAGAGGAAGCAACAGAAATATTTTCACATAGCAAAGCAGCTGCTAGCAATGGAGGCTGCCTGGCATGGGCAGAGAGAGCTAAGCTCTCCCAGGGAGACTTGTCTGGTTTTGATACCAGGAGATAGTGTCTCACACTGGCAGCGAATGGAGCTGTGAGAAGAACCCTAAAAAGCAACAGGACTACAGTTTTTTTGACACAGGTCTGATCAGTGAGGTCTGATCAGGGCCAAGATCTCCATGCTCGAAATAAGTCTCCTGGTTGTTTTGTGTCCCAGGAAACATGATTTCTGCATAGTCTCTGCCAAGAAGCATAGATACAGTGATAAATCTCCATCAATGCAAAACAAGACTGGCAAGGTCTTTCAAGCCCAGCTATGCTGGAGTAGCACACCAGAAGGTCTGCATTATGCCACTGAGAAGTCTTGTCTCATGTGCAGGAGAAAAGCAAACTTTTGAGAAGCTTCGAGAAAGCAAGATAAGCAGAACAAACCCTTCAGAGAGTGGTAGGATGCTCTAGGAATTTAACAGATCTGAAAGCCAGGCTACATATTTGCATACTAAACACAGAGGTGGGAAAATGCCTCGGGTTAGACAACAGTGTTTCTACGCATATAAAATTTTTACTCTGTTTGTGTGAAGGATACACTACAAGCAACCAGTTGCATCAGTTCAAGTGAAGTAGATCAGTCTTACAGTATCACAGTAATACCCTAAGGGCAAGAGTAGTTTAGAAGCTTCCAGTCCAAAAAAGTGAGACAAATGTCATAATAGCAGCATTGATGTTTTATCAGGGAACTCAAAAATAAGAAGTCAATGCACAGATTCAGAAAAGAATCAGGGCTACTGAATTCAGCACTGTTTAGGCACTTTTTATCTATTCAGGAAAGCAGAAGCTGTGAAAATTCATGAGTGGTATCCTGGTTCCCAGGCCAGCGCTGTCCTCAAAGTCCATCCTTCCCCTCAGTTGTATTATCCTCAGTGCAGGATGTTTTCAAAGAACAGAATTTTCAAAGGGCAAGTTGCCTTTCTGCTCTACTTGGAGTGAGGTTACAAAGATGAACCCCCACGTTAACTCAGCACAGCTCCTCAGGTTTTGTTTGGCCCAAACTACTTTATTAGATTTAGGATTCTCCCTACATTTGTATTCAGCTATACATCCTTGCAAGCACTAATACAGGATAAAAACCATAAGCTGCCAGACACAATTCTCCATAAGCAAGAATAATGCCTCACTGTGGCATGGCCATTAAAAATGTTATAGAAAAAGAATATAAAACAAGATTTGTTCTGAAACAAAATGTGTGATAAAATCCCTTAGTGAACATTTGGAGACCTTTTTTTTTTTTACATTTAATTTACAGTTTCCAAGTGTTTATCTCTTCAGGTGGGATTTTACATATTGACCATAGGTAGAACACACCCCATTTTATAATTCCCTTATCTTACTTAAATAGGTGAAAGATAGCAACTTCTATACATGCTCACACCTTGCTAATAGAAAACAATGATGTATTGAAAATTTCTTTAATGGCTTCAGTTCCCTCACAGGTGTTCTTGGCAATAAACTACTGAATGATATACAGTTATTTCAGGTAAAAAGTTAGAATTAGTCAGCAGGAGAGAAGCAAAACCCCCAAATTAAATCATATTTCCTGAGTAGGATTTGGAACTGAAGTTACTCTAACACTGGAGCATAAGTGTGAATTTTGTCACTGTGCTCATGAAGCACAGAGTCTCTAGGATTTCTCTTTAGTAATGCTTGCTTTCACCTCTTACAGCCTGCAGGCATCTTCTCTTGCACTTTGAGATCTTGATCTTGAGAGGCCACTCACAGATATAATAAGGAACAGTATGATATTCCCTCTGATTTTAGCCAATAATATGAAAATTTTTGAAAATACTCATTTGTATCCTGGCAGGTTTATGTCCAAGAGGTGCTATCATAGAACAGCTGTTCTGCAACTCTTCCTGAAAAACAGTGTCAGGAGAGTTACTGATATAGAGATATTTGATATCTGATATGTTATTAATATGAGAGATATTTGAGTATTTATGTTCTATGTGACCTTTAAGTATTTTTGTTATTCTATTTTGAGGTGAATTTGCATTCTCTAACCACTACTTATTTCTTCCAAACAGAGCACTAAAGTTCTAAATAAAAAGTAAAAGCAGACCTGCTGATGTAAAAATGCATTGCCAAGTCTTTGCTCTTGTGAAGAACATCACTTCCTGGCCCATGTCATGGGCCAGGTTTTCATGACAAAACTGCAGACCCCAGCATGTGATGATATTTTTGAAAATCAAGCCTCTGGCAATTTTTCACCATCTGCATTTATTATCCAATAATGGTAGCAACTAAGATTGGCAATACATACAAAATCCGATGAAATGTAGGGGACTAAGTAACAGTTTAACAGAAGCAGAAATTCAAACAAACATTTAATTTCACAAGAAACATTCCAAAACTGTCCCAAGGGTTTTCTCTGGAGCAACACTGCCTCATGCTCCCTGCCAGGACAGGGCTCTGACTTTGTATTTATTCACTTGGCACCAACAGGCTTCAGTGGCTGCACTCAGTCAGACAAGGATCACCATCTACTTATTCCCTAGTCTAAAGGACAGTACTGCCACTCTCTTATCAGCTCCATGTAAAATTCCTTATCAGGAAAAAAAGGTATTTCCCTAAAGCGGTCTTGTTGCTTGGGGAAAAAACGGATTAATTTTTTTTTTCTTAGTGGCTTATAGATTATTTCTCTAGGGCTAGCTAGTAATTGAATCCTGTTGAGTATAAAAATCCATCTTTCTTAGATTTTAGAGGTATCTTAATTTAAAAACATAAAAATATCAGACCTATCAAATTTTTCTATTATTTTTGCTTCACATGCTTTCTGTAATGGTTTTATGCCTCAGTCTTTCTCCACGTGCAAAATGTCTTGCCAGGCCTTTCCATAGTCACCCGTGTTCCATATCTAGGTGTCTACAGAACTTCTGAAACTTGGAGTTAAGACACCTGGCTAATAAGTTGGTTTTACTAGTGAGAGTATAGTTAAAGGAAGAGCTTTTTTGACCTCATCATCAAAGCCTAACTAGCAGTTTAGAAAAGTAGTCTTGCATATTTTCCATAAGGTCAAGTGTTGTCTGATTAGGTTTCTTTTGGCACCTAGAAGAGTAATCAAGTTAAAGACAGAGGTTTCCAAGCCCAGAGTGTGTAATTTACTAATTGTAGGATTCAGTGCTTCCAGTTAAATGCTTCCATTTTTTCTGTAAGATGTGCAGACCAGCAGTACATAGGTGCAGTGTGCCATTACACAGCTGAACAATAGCATCCTTACAATATTTACTTAGCAAATATTGCTTTCTGAAACTTTCTCATAAGGATTCTTTACTCAAAATGGATGAAAGTAGGAGTTTAGACCAACAGCACTACTGACAGAACAGTTATTCCAAGGGCAACTGTACAGAGAACCAAATACCTATTGATTATCCCTAAGCATTCTTGATAAGCATCAGATCTGATTAACACTTCTTCTTAATAAATCTTTTCATAGGACCAGGACCCCATAGGCATCATTTAGCATGCCTTAACCAAAATAGAATAAATTGTTTGCATTCTTAAAACCTATTGCATTATTTTTATTTGGAGTAGCCACAAGCAATCACAAAAATATTTTTTATTCATGTTGAAGTTCTTGTAATGTGAGTATTGGCTGTGGATTATGCCTCACCATCTCATGTCAGTAACTCATCCTTACTTTGCTCAATCAGGGTCCAGTTGGATGCCACCATCTGTCAGAGTCCACAAGGAGGCATGGGATCTGAGACTGGATTCTCATGAGAAAGACAGCAATGTGAACAGGAAATATCCCACCAGGAATCCTTTCTTGGGACAGGCTCCTGTGGAAAAGAACAAACCCTTATTGTCACTATTGCAGTTTTAACTTTATATTCTTGTGCTCATCCTTTGATTCATTCTCTCTCCCCCCACTCTATTCCCATCCAACGGGTGGGAAACAGGATATTTTGTGAAATTCTTTCCTTCCTGTGTGGGTCTGCATGACATCTTTAATTAGCAACTCTCTGCAACTGAAGTGAAGAAATATAAAGCACAACTGTCCTGCTGAGGAGATCATAATAAAGTTGCTTTTTGAACAGGTATTTAAGGCATCGCTTTCTGTCATTTATAGAGATCATTTATGCTAATATTTAAAAATAACTCACACACAAAATAAATGTAAAACACACTTCCCTGCAAAACAAGTTGTCAGGAAGACCTTTAAAAACATTGGCTCTCTTTGTGTTCCAGTGGAGATGCTGGGATGCAAAAGAATTACTAGGGAGGCTTCTTTCATTAACAACTTTGCCCCAGGAGCTGATCAAACTAGGGTGGCCTTTTCTGGGCAACCACTGTGGCTGCAAGGACTTTTCTGAGAATAGGATTTGACTAGGGAGGCACAGACATCAGTGATGCCTTGGAAGGAGACCAAAGTAGAGACAAGCCTGGCAGTCTCAGAGGACCTGAACCTAATTCTTTCTTGCTCTGTAGGATGGTAGATGTAAAAATGCTATTAAATTTTTTTCTGTCAGGACTGTCCTTAAACACCAGAAGTCTAAGAGATAGCCCTCAGCTACTGGATGTCCTACAATTTTGGTCTATTCCTCTCTCCAAGACCTACCAAGCTGAAATTTTCTTTTCACGCTGGTATAGCTGTACAGCCCCAGGGGACATTAAGATGATCCTGTTTTCTCATTCTCTTTTTAAAAATTATTTTTAAATGTTTATTTTATTAATTTAGTTCTCCAATGTTTTACCTGACACCTGGGAAAACTCATTTACACCACTAAATGCATTCATTTAATGAAAACAAACAGTAACCAGAGAAGAAGCCAGATAGGGGAAAAAGCAGGCTCTCTGTGCCAGTATGGCATTCCTTCAGTGCTGAAAATCTGGGGCTATGAATGAAGAAAACTGAAAAAATACAGGGTTGTGTTATTGACAAAATACCTGCCATAACCCAAAGGTTTTTGAAGGTGGGAGTGCAAAACCATGTATTATCTCTCTAGGCTAAGGCTGTACATCACATCTAAGAAGAGTGACAGAAAGAAATAAGATTTTTTTTTTTTAATGCTGAGCTTGTGTGGCAAATCTCTCAAATGATACCTTGCATTGTCACATTAACTGTGTTGTCCACAGCTGCTTTGTAATATCAGGCGACTGGACGTGTTGCTGCCTGATTTTCATACAGATCTAGTCATGAAACGAGAATATGCTTGGTCATATTCTTACTGGGACTACATGCCCAAAGTGAAGTTTGCACACTCTGATACATTACCTTGCAGCAGAAAATAGAAACTGCTACTGATAGTGACTGAACTGTGTAACTCCAAGCAAAGATTACTAGCATGGGAATGTTGCTAATGGCATCAAGTGTCTTTATCTCATCTTGTAAAGTGTTATCAACCAAACTACAGGTGTTAAACAGGTAAAAGCTGTAGCTTGAGGCAGTAGATAAGTTCCATTGGATCTTAAGCACTGTTCCTTACTAGAGCTTTCCTTAGAGAAGATGTAAGGATATCAAAGTGAAAAAGAAATTTGGGGGTTTTTTTTAGGCCTTGGGGCAGAAGAGGAAGGGGAGTTTCTAACAGTTTTGGGAGAAGCATTATAAACTCTCAGAATGACTTCCAATACTAGTCTCCTCCCCAATCACAACCAGATGTTGCTTATATTTACAAAAGAATCTGCCTCCCTTTTTTTTTTAAACAAGAATTTGCTGGTATTATTAACAGCTATAGCTTGTGGACTTGTGAAATATAAGTGGAAAGAGGGGCAAGCGTATCGGAGCCATGGCAGCTTACCATGTATCATAGGTACCCAAAACAAATGAGTGAAAACTGAGAACTTTTTGCTGTACTGGAATAATGCACATCACTTGTCCTGCTCTAGTCCTGTGGCACAGCGTTATGCATATTTAATACAAAGAAGGTAAAGAAATCAATTTCAAGGCTATATTTGCAAGCCACTATAAAATCCCACTGTTACTGCTGTGCTGTAAATTACGTATGTTATTGATTCCTCCAGCCTCTTTTACAAGTAAGGTGATTTGGCGGGTTGGGGCCTCAGCCTTTTATCTGTATTCAGACCCCACCTGAGGTTTGGAGTGAAAATAAATTTGGTGGCCGTACTCCAAGATTCCATTTGGGTACATTATAAAACCAGCAGCTCAGGGCTCCTGCAAAAGTGAGCTTTGCAGAAAGAGCTGAGGTACCTCCACAGAGATGCATAAAGACACTCTCAGACCTGGACCCATGTTCTCTTTTAAAATGCATATTTCTCTCTGCAAGGACAAGAAACAATTGCACGCATAGCAAGGGAAAAAAAATTCCAATGCCTGACTTTAGGTTGAACAACAAGTTTGTATTTTTGAGAGCTGAAGATCTGTAACTCAGAGAAACCATGTGTTTTTTCTGACACAAATTATTTTTTTCTTACACAACTTTGTTTCTGACTCCAAGAAAGAGAGAATTAACAAGAATAAAGATGAGCATGAGAGGTATGGGTCCTGAACAGCTTCAACACAGGGGGAAAAGTAAAAGTTCTCTTCTGTGAAAATGAAAAACTTTAACCAATTTTTAAGACAGACAAATGCTTTGACAGTCATTTTACAGGCTGGAAGAGAGGCAGGAATGTACCCAGTGACATTATTTGAGGCAGGCAATGTAAGGCAGAGACCAGAAACTTGGCCTCAGATTCTCAATTCTGAGTTTCAGCTGCCCAACGCAAACTCTGAGCGATGGAAGCTGCAAGCCAAAACCAACTATGAAAAGGGGGAGAAAAAAGAGCTCGTATGTACATATAAACTGGTACCAGAGCTATCTACCTCTAAATACAAACCACTGCAGGTGAAACAATGCCAAGCTCCTCATACACAGGTGTATTTTAAATGACCTGGGCTTGTCAGGATTTCAGCCTGCACGTGAGTGTACTTTAAATTCAACAAAAACATTTTAATAACTATCTCATATCACAGTGAACATGTCCTATGGCTTCTCAGCCATCCCAAAGAGTGTTAAGGTATTTTTTCTATCTAATATTATAATGCTATTTACAAAGTTAATGCCTTTGAAAAGGTTGAGAAAGTTTTTGCAACCTAACTGGCAGTGGGTCCAAACTCAAACCCTGACATTGAGCCATTTGGACACTGGATACAATAGCCCTGGATGTGTAAGTCTGGTTTATAGTTGTGCCATGGTGTGGTCCAGATAAGTAGGACCTTACTTTCCAGATGCTTAGCCACAGCATTAAGAAATACATGCCAGTTAATTTACCCTCTTTATTACTCTAGTAGCTTAGATCAGCCCCTGATCTCAATAGCCCAATCTCAGTTACCAAGATTGACTGATTGAAGTAATTGAAGTGATCTTACTTAATGTTTGCCTTAAATGATCTGTCAGTCTGATTCAGATAAGATTTCAAACAGTCTCTGTGCTTTTGATGTCAAATTAGTTTCAGAATTAACTCAAGCTTGGTTTGTACACAGTAGAAAATCCCTCAAGTGTATCCCGCATCGTAACCAAGCTCAAGCCCTCTTCCTGATTCCACCAACTTAATTAAATCTTATCCCAGCCCGGTACATCTCTATTGGAAAGTTGTGCTGGGGGTGGTCTGAACTGATGGGCAGTTCTGGGAAGCTTAAGGGAGCTGCAAGACAGAACTTTCAGAAACTCCTGTGGTTGAAACGTGGAAACAGGAAGGAGAGAGACCTCTCCCCCTTTTTCTTTTAAATGTGATTTAATGAATGCTTTCTTGTCCCTCTGATTTACAAAGAAAAGTGCCTGTGAGCAATAAGATCAAGAGCCCACATGTCCTTTCAGCAGAAGTGACAATAAATTAATTTATACAAGACACCAGTCAAAAAGCATTTATACAAGTGAAAGCTCAAAGTGAGCCTGAGCCTTTAAGGAGCTTTCCTTCTGCCTTCTGTTTACTTCACAGACTGCTTCAGACAGAAGAGCTTCTGACATTTTGAGCACACTACACAAAGCATGCCATTTCTTTTAACATAAAAAGCCCTGTTTTGTTATAAGTATTTGCTTTTAACAGCTCTTTTCCTTTGTGCATTCCTTTCCCAGGTACAGTACAGGTGCTTCAGGGCAACTCTAAAGACAATTTCCAATTTAGGAGCCTAACTATCAAGTGTGGAGTGCTTAGCACACCATTGTTTTTTTTTTAAACAAGATGCCAACTGAGCAGACAGACAGATGCCTGTTAGGATATTTCAGGTTGCTTCTGTAACTAACCTCATGCAAGAAACTCTCCCAGGCAGCTTATATACAACCCAGGGTGACAATATAACTTTGAAAATTGTTTTCTAAAGGTATTCAGGCTCACATTGCTCTGTTCATGCATAAGCTTTGTGGTGTTGATTCCCACTTTTAAAAGTGAGGGAGGTATTTAAGAAGGTGAATTTAGAAGGTGAATTTGAGGTTCTTTATTCCCTTAGAAATGCTCCACTTATTTTACCTTGAGTCTACAGTACTGTCTGTGTATCACCTTAAACCACAAAGCCTGATTTTGATTAGGCTGTGGGTACAACTGCTAGGTTATTATTCTAAGATAGCATCATGGAAAAACTTCAGTTATAACTTAATTAATATAAACACTATCATTACTTTTGAGTGGAAGCATTTTATCCAGGCAAAGGATCACCCCTGAATGACTATATTTGTACAGCAGAATAACTGCAGCTCTAGGGTTCAGCTAAGGTCTGCAGTCAAAGTTATTGTATTAACACTTATGTTATACTGCTGCCTACAGGTCCATATTTAAAATTAGGGTGTTAGGGTAACATATGTTTAAACAAGGCTCCTGTCCCAGAGTAAAGAAAACAAGCAAGATAAAAAAGATACAGAAGAAGCTGAATCCATTTTAATTTTCATGGTTATGCTTGAGTATGTAATTCAATGCATTTCTTCCACTGCCCTGAAGCCACTACAGAGGGGCTGGTTTTCCAGCAGACCTGCATATGGGAAAGCAATTTGAAAGGAAGACACGGATGATGATGATGGTGCTTGTATTAGCAGTGCTGAGGAGGAAAGCACAGCATTACCTTGAATGGCAGCCCTCCAAACAACAGGCAGGTATCTGTTGGTCTTTGTTATGGTGTTTGTCACAAACTGTGATTTCCACTTGTAGGCAACTGCAAGTTTTCTAAAGTAAATGAATATATACTCTGAAATTCACACATGTGTAGGCTGTGCATAGAATATATGGACTGTCTTCTCCTAATTTTGGTGTACAGGTCCTTTACCAGTAGCCTATGAATCCCAAGGGCTTCCCATGTTGCATCTCACTATTACATTGAAAAATACAGTGCCACATGCCACACATTTCATGAAATATAAACATCATTCTTGTGGAGGCTGGAATGGAGAGGGGTAGTTTTTCTCTCCGTTCTTCCTCTCTGTTCATATTTTGAATTTTGAAATATTTTCTGAATGCAGGAAGAGATTTCCACTTAGTGGCTTTTGAAGAGCCAGGCAGTTCTGCAAGCACTTCCTTTCCTCCTTACAGAACTGATTGATTTTGGCAATCCAGGATGCTGCTAATTTCAGTTAACAGCAGCTGAAATGGTGTTCCTCCATGCACTACAAACCACCCTTTTTTGTAAAAAGAAATTCCTTTATTTGAACAATTAGCTAAATGCCATCCTCTAAAATCACATAAATAAACAGTAATATTAGCATTTATCACTCAACATACTCTGCACCCTGGAGGCTGGATAAGGTATTAGTCATCTCTAATTAAAGTACTCTGATGCCAGGCAGTCCCCAGTGACTGCCACAGTATTGTTTCCTATGTAATCATTGGTCAATTTGTTGCAATATATCATCCGGATTACTGAATTATTAGTTATAATTACAGCTGCAGAGTCGATAGCAGTGTCACAGCAAGGTTAAGTAAACACTACAAAATTATGAGGGATGGGAATACCTTTCTAACAGCTACATCTTATTAGTAGCACAGAGACCACCCACTGTAACAGCGAGGCATGATGATAAATTCCTACTGTGAGAAGGTGACGTTGGATTTTTTCCCTTTAATGGACTGCAGTCATCTTGGTGACATCTCTTATAAGCTCCTCTCTGGTTTCTGCCCACCAGCTGCAGAGCATGCTTGTTAGGTGGTTTAACTAGGTAAAAACCAAGCAACCTGCCAGTCTCAGCTTTACAGACACCACTGTCAAACCATTCACACTGGTCACCCCAAGGATGCACCTTCCAAAGGTTCCTGCAAAAGGAACCCCCCAGAGGGATGTAACCCATTTTCCTACAGGGATTCTGTCTACCAAGTCTCGTTTTCAGAAATGGTCTGAGGGACCAGGAGCCCACAGCCTGTCAGATCATCAATGCTTTGTTCTCCAATGCCACCTCCTCAAGCAGTAATGAGACATTAGATTTCCAAGATGGTTGGCAAGATATGAGCACTTGGAGAATTCACCCCTTATGTGTTTCTAAGAATGGCAACACAGGCTCCTATTTGGAAGAGAATTTTGATAGAAGTGCCTACTGCTTTTCCTTGTACTTTTCAAAGAACATAGTACTTGCTGTTAATATTTTGACTGTCAAGAGAGCCCCTTTTCAAAACTATTC
The DNA here is from genome assembly GCF_036169615.1 of Heliangelus exortis. Classification (NCBI taxonomy): domain Eukaryota; kingdom Metazoa; phylum Chordata; class Aves; order Apodiformes; family Trochilidae; genus Heliangelus; species Heliangelus exortis. Next base: position 68,154,068 of record NC_092423.1, read on the forward strand.
ACAGTTTCAAAGAATGCCTTAAATTAAAAAATAATAAAAAAATTAAAAAGTGTTTTTCTCCAGATCAAGTCCAGGACTTTCAGGGTGTCCAAAGAAAAACATTTCCAATGGGATATTTCAGGTTTTACTCTGAGGTTCAAGGTGTGTTGGGAAATGGTCTGAGAGCTCAGGGAGTGGAAACATGACCAATAAAGTTTGGCATTTACTGCAAGAACCAAAGTCTAATATAAAGAGCAGCTGGTAAGGTTTTTAGCTTATCTACCTAATCTTCAGTCATGGCTTCAACTGTTGAAAATGTGACTCCATCTCTTTAAAACCAAGAAACAGGTCATTCAAATTTAGGTTGTACAACTAACATTGCACTCATTTAACAGAACAAGAGCTCAAAACAACAAAAAGTTTAACTCCACATCAGAGACACTTCCAGAAACTGCAGATGTAACAACCTACCTTCCCTCTACAGGTTTCAAATGAAGCAGGCACAGAGGCTGCTTTGGCTCAGCCTAACCCTGTTCAACCAGCTGTGTGTTTCAATTAAGTTGTCCTTGTGCAGGAATTTGAAGTCAAGCATTTCTAAACTTTTTGGGTTGTTTCCTTTTTAAAAAAACCTGGTCACAGTGATCACACTGCCTAAACCATCAAGGATGGCTGTGACAGCAACCCAGAGCCAACAAACTGAGTCAGAGTGGTGGCTGTGCCATGAATGTGGGCTGCTCTGACAGCCTGTAGCCTACCCCGTGGAAAAAAAAAAAAAAAAAAAAAAAAAGAAGTGCATTGAAGCTCAAGCTACAGGGAAAGTGACAGGTGACTTCTGAGCTAAAGAACTACAGCTGTAGCCCTGCACACTTTTTTAGCAATCTGTCTTTTGTGGGAGAGAAGGTCTTGACCAGAGCTGGCTGGGTGACAGTGGAATAAGCCCATTCCAAAACTGTGCAGGTTTTCCAATTATTTTCACATGGTCTCGAAATGAAAACAAAAACTTTTCAAATGGAAGGGTGTGGAATTGTGTTGAAACATCTATTTCTATGTCAGAGAGATCAAGTTTTCAATCAGGCTTTCAGATCAGACATTAGGAGAGATCTCATCTTGGGATACAGAAATCTCCCCATTCATCAACACCGGCACTTCTGCAAAATGTTTTGGCGTCCAAGAAGCAGCATATTTTTGTTAAAATATATTTCATCAAACATGTTCTGACAAATCTTGAGATGACATTGTGCCACCAGTTTGTGGAAAGATCAATATTAAAAAAAAAACTCTCATAAAAACAGAGGGCTGGAAAAGAAGCTGAGGAACAGCCAGTCACTCAAAAGACATTTGTCAGCAAAATTAAATATAAGTTCAGGCATATTCTGTTTCATCACATACTGTTCCTTTTAGGGGTGAGGCACTTACAGTAATTTCTCTATTTTGGAATGAGACTGCAAGACAAACAGTTTACCTTCATCTTGGCAAAAGAAAGTTACATTAATGTCCATCAAGATAAAAGTGGTGCGAAACAGAGTATTTTACGATTTAAATAGTGACTCTGTTCTTCATCTGTGTGTAAACTATTCTTCTCACAGGATGCAATCAAATGTCAGTGTCTTTATTCAAGAATTCCCAGTAATCTGGAAAACACAAACATATGTACTTTATATATATCTACACATATATTCAGTACATAGTACCTTTATATATATATATATGCATGTACACGCACAGACACAAACCACATCTGGAGCTCCATTAAAATATTTCTCCTGCCTCCTCAGTAACAGTAATCAGTTTACCTAAAAGGAACAGAGAGGAGCTAAGGTTGGGAGTTTCTGATCACCAGAGTTTGTACAAAATGATTTTATGTTGCACTAGAGATGAGTATCAAGATAGAATTTTACTTCCTAAGAAGTTTTACAGAAGAAAAAATGTTTGAGAGGTTGAAAGATTTTCTCAAAGGAAGGTTCAGGAAATAAATGGGATTTTTTAATTAAATTATGTTTTTCAAGATTTTTGTAAGTTGGAAAATAGGGAGAAAATTATTAATCTGACTCCTCACACCACTGTATTATCAAGTACACAAGAGTCTCTATTGTGTTCTTTCTGATGAAATTAAAATAATTTTTAAAAATCAGAGTAAGTGTGTAAAAGCCAATCCTCTTTTCATTGAAAACATTTTGCATTTTAGGACTTTTATTGTCTTTTTATCAGGAACATTAATTGGAATGTGATGTACATTTTCCATCAAATTTGAAAAACACCTTCCTTACCATGAGAGCTTATGTTTGTTTGGGTTTTTTTTTTAATTTATTTTTTCACTTTTTTTATTGAAACAAATTTCAGTCTATTCTAGTTTGCAATTTATATTCTCTCAAAATTCAAATTCGAAACTTCAAAGCTAGCCATCTCCACAACTATTACTTTTGTAGGATTTTGATCAAAGCCATGGAAATTCCTGGTTCCACCCCGGAATAATGAACAGGTCCAGGTTTCATTTGAAATCCAGCTCTGAGGAGCTGACTTACCTATCTGGTTTGCAAGAATCCCACTGTCTTCACCTGACCCGAGAGCATCCTCCTCATAGCAAAGCTCTCCTCCAACTGGAATGCGTCCATGCAACACAGTCGCCATCTCCTCTATGTGGGGGGGCACCAAAGTTTCACTGTCAACCTCCAGTTTACCAACGTTCTCCAAGTTCAGAAAGCTCCTTCTTTCTGTGTCTTGAAGATCAAGGATTTTTAGCAATTCACTAGCTTGCTGTGTTTGCCTAAAGAGACCCTCCCACCGCTCTTTTATCCTCTGAAGGCAGGCCAATTTTCAACTACAGCCTGATGGTTGCCTGGGTTAACCTCTCCCTTGTTTCATGAGGCTTAGAAACCCCAATACACCTTTCATATAGCATGTCTGATCACACTCCTCTGGCAGATAAGCAGAAGATTAGAATGAGCTTCTCCAGTTAAGTGCCAGCCCGAAGCTGCTGCCATCATCCAGGGGGGAATGCCCGGCAGGCGTGCAGGTAGGTTGAGAGATCATTTACAACAGGGGATTGAGAAAAGGCAACTCTACAATAGCACAGTTTCAGTGCATCCACAAGTCTGGAACAGGCTGCCCAGGGCAGTGGCTGAATCACCATCCTTGGAGGTGTTGATGTGTTGATGTGGTGCTTAGGAATATGGTTTAGCTCTGGTCTTGGTGGAGTTAAGCTAATGGCTTGGACTTGGTGGTCTTAAATGTCTTTTCCAGTCAGAGTGATTCTGTGAAGGCAAGGCTGTGGTCTTGCATAAAAGCAGCATTTCCTGCTACAGGGACTTTGAGGCAAACATCTTGACAGCACTTTTTGGCTCTTAAATATTGTAAGACATTTAGGTGGATGTTCGAAATGAAGAAAGCCCTACCTTGTTCTACATAGCTTATATTTAAGTAATTTAGATTTGAATCTTCATGTTTCAATTCAAGACCTTTTATCCCGTAGGTTGTCCTGTTATTTGTAGGATCTTTTTTCCATCATGCTGGTAGCCTCCGCCTCCTCTCTCACCAACAGTGGCCACATGCCAAAGCCCCTTCATGTCTAGGTCCAAACCCAAATTTCACTGTACAAGAAAATTTGGGTCTTGCAGCTGGTCTGGACTGCAGTGAACAGCCAAATTACATTTTGAGTGAGGGGTGATAATTCAGAGCAGCCTTCTGGTCTCTTCTAACTGACGCCAGGGATCTAATCAGTCCTCTGGACACCTGGCATTCCTGGAGCACAAATTACCCTTCCTAAACCTGAGTGTGTCCAAAATAAGTGGAAATTAAAAAAAAAAAAATTAAAAGAGCCTTTTACCATGGTGTTTCAAGTTATTTCTGGTTTTAATTAGAAAAATACAGGAGTTCATAATTCACCACCAAATTCCCACTCCTTAGGACTCGATTCTCTCTTGTGCCTTCCACTGCTTTTCCTAAACATACATTTAATAATCTCCTGCTGAGCTTAGTGGGATTTTGGCAGCTTCACACCCCTGCAGCATGCCAGCACCCAGCTCCTCTGTACTGACAGCACCTCAGCTGCTCAGGTTTGTTCCACAGCATGGCCTGCAAAAGAAATTATTTCAAGGTGCACAAAGCATTTGCTGCTTGCTGCTGTAGGCAGAGTAAAACCATTAAGGAGCTGTTGCCAGGGAAAGGAAAAAAATAAAATCCCCTCAGGGTGAAAAAAGAACACACAGGAAGACAAAGGGGAGTAGGGCGAGAGACATGGGGTCCCCTGTCTGACCAACCCCTCAGTTTGAAATAAACTGAGCTCACTGTAGGCATGGGGTTTGACTGAGCTTTCTGATCCCACTGCATGAACCAGTTGAGCCTTTGGTGTGAGACCTCACTCGGGTCTTTTAAAAGCAAATTCTCTTACTCTGTTCCCCGGGAAGCAAGTCCCCCCAGGGTGTGTCAAGTCAGGGCACTACAAACCCCTCACCATTCGGAAACAGCAGAAGCACAGCCCTCCCGCAGACACCTGCGTGGCTGGGGGAAGAGGTGGAGGTGTGCCCCTCATTCCCGACTTGAAATGCACTGAAGTGCTTTCTCACCCACACTGATTTGTTGATATGCATTTATGGTGCAAGAAATTGGACTACAGACCTTGAGGCAACAACGTTAAAATCTATAAGCCCCACCGTGAAGCCAAGTCTGTCTGGAGTGCTCTGCCATTTGCAAGGGAGGGAAGCTAGGTAGGGGTGGCAAGTTGTCAGATGGAGACCAAAGACACCAGTAAAGGCCTGAAGCCTGATAAGCCTTCCCTTGATCTTGAGTCTTAAATTTTCTGTAGTATATACTGCTTTCCAGAACAGTTATCTCCTGTTAAGGCAGCAATTGTATCCAAACTCTCACATTATAATAAAAGGAATCAAATCAGAATCCAAATTTAAAAGCTAGAGCAATAATACAGCTAGATACACAATCCTATTTTTTCTCTTTTGTTTTAGGGTCATGCCTATATGAAACTTCATCTATAACTTTTTTCAAATTCTCCATCAGAGCCTTGCTGTAGTCCTTGCTGAATGGCAGCATCAACTTCTGTCACCTTGGACCAAATGCCTAGAACAAGTACTTTGTCTCCCAATTCATATTTTTTCCCATCATTCTCTCCAAACATATTGCACTTTCCAAAGAATGGGGCTGAGTATCAAAAAAGGATATTCCCTAACAAAATATTTTATAATTAACATCAGCATAGCATGGGAAAAAATATATTTTTTCTTATCCATTGTACTGCACAGATATTTTCAAACTATTTCAATGGAGGCTTTGTCCCAGGACAATTAGCTATTAGATCCCAACCTCAGTTTTATGCAACAGAGTTCACTAGAAGACAGAAAAAATTACATTAAGGTTATAGCTGGTTTACACACTAGGAATATTTTCCAGCTAACTTCTCTTTCATCCAATAATGCAATACTTTGTTTCAAAGCAAGTTCTATTACTACTACTCAAAAAATGTTCCCCTGTGTCACAGAGAGTATATTTTTCAAATATTAATTTACAGCATTTCTTATCAGGATATGTTTATAGCGGTTGAAAGGAAGTTCAGATAAAGTTGCTGCATTGTAGTAATATATGAAATTAATTGTTTTGTAGGGAAGAAGTTTGAGATAATCTCTCTGCCCTGTTTCCTTTACTGGTTAAACCTTTTTGGTCACGTCTATGAGAGCAATTCCATCCACTTTTGTTTATTTTTCTTTAACTGAAAATTTTTAACCCCAAAAGTAAAGCTGAAAATGAAGAAGCTAGTCCAATGGGCATCATGCTATGCCCACCTGTGTCCAACTGCATATGCCTCAATAAGCAAGTTAAGTGATGATTTTTGCCTTTCTCTCTGAATTTTCTGTATTCAAATTTTGTTGCCACCGTCTGCAAAGAGCAGCTTGGTATGACCACGTGCCAACTCCAGATTTTCTAGAGACCTTCATAAAAAGAGGATCCACCTGTAGCTAACCAGAAATACTGTAAAGTTGGTGGAAACATGATAGGTTTGGACATGAAGAGAGGAAATCCTCAGAGACATCTTATTTTCAGGCAGAAAACTAGACATGAAGAAATTATACAGCACAAGTACAATACTGCCTTCTTAAACCATAACATAAAGCTTAGGATTTTGGTGGTGAAGTCTGAGTGGAGAGCTGAAATCCAGAGGCTGTTCTCAGCCAACATTTCTGTGGTCCTATGGTTTTACGCAGATAATAAGAGATTTCCCATTCCTGGCTGACTGCCAAAGTTGTCCTTCTCTGGTTTCTTTTTTTCTTCCAGCAGAGAGGGCTAGACAGTTAGATATCTGGTTATGAATTTCTTCAAATTCTTGAAGTTGAAAATATGAGGGGGACATACCTGGCAAAACCAAGTCTCTACTGCTCCCTTATCTAACAGAGAAGAAACCAGGAACTTTTTTCAGCAATGCTGGATCTTATCTCTCTCAGGTCCAGGACAGAGGCCTGGATCAAAGGTTCCCATATCCCACACAAGTGCTCTACAAAGCAGTTCTGATGGGTCAGAGAGCAAGCCTTGCTAACACAACTGCACTGCACCTGGGGTCTGAGGTAGCTAGAACAGTGGGTCTGAGGCTTGCCCAGGTGCCTCTAGGTCAATGCTTGATGCAGACATACCACCAATACAACCTCCATCCACCTCTAGGGAAAGGTACTGGCAACATGTACACGTGCCATACCACTGGGCAGGTCACCTTCTGATTTGTGGGACACCTTTGACCAGCCTAAGGATTTACAAGGCACTTAGATCGTGTAGGGGTCAAAAGCTTTCTTCAAAGGCTGTTACTTATCTCAGACATAGTAGAATGTGTTTAGCTCATCTGCAGGTAGACAAACCTGATTGGAAGGCTACTGAGAAAGACACCCATCAACCACAAAGTGTCCATGTCATGATACACTTGAGCATAACAGAGGTGTTACAACATGGACCTATTTACATTCACCCAGCTCTCAAATTTCAATGGTCTCTTAAAGATTTACAGCAAAACAATGCAACACACAAAAAACCCCACAGCTCCATTTCTCAGTATCAAAGGGAGAACTTTCCAAGAGCCCAAGAGCAAGTCACACTGGGAGGAAACAAGCTCATTTCTGCATTGCTTGTATCTTGGGTGACTCTTGTTAAGGTGCCTAACTTTGTTGACGAGTTAAAATGTTTGCTGGTAGCTTCTTTCTATGATGCTTCTGGAAATCATGTATGCTTCAAAATTTTGTGAGCTGGCCTAACACATTTATGAATGTTGACATTTAGTTCCCAGTTACTGCTGAGATTAAACCCAAGTTATTTTTCTCAAGACCACAGTTATGTCCAGTTCTGCAACTGAATTTATTTTAATGTAAGTCAAAAATATTTTGGTGTTAAGATAGGACAGAGAATTAGGTGAACTCCTTTACTAAGCAAAAGGACAATTTATATTGCCAAACCTGGGAGTGACTGTTCTGTGGTGCCTGTCCTCAGGATACCCAAGTAGGAAAGAAGACACCTCAGTTCTGCAAGCCTGCACAAAAAGGCAGCTGCCAGGGATGTACGATATCTGTGCTGCAGCAGTTCCTCCATTAGCACCTTTCTAGTTCATTTCTGAAAGCACTACTGAAACAAAGCCAGGCAGACAGACTTTTCCATGCCAGTGAACACTTCTGCAAAGGTGCAACTTCTACAACTTCCTTGTTTAAACTATCTGAGCAGTCCGTGGGTGGAGCACCTTAATAATTTTGCTTTTCTCTCTTCTTACTGAAATAAAATACCTAAAACATTTGAAGGTGTTGGCAGAGAGGTCGTTCTTATTGCATTCCTTTGCGGGCAGTGTTGGTTTTGCAGGGACACCTGTCTGCATGAAACTCTGTAAACGCTTTTTAACAGGTCCCTGGGTAGCAGAGAGAACACAGCTGCTAAAGAGCGTTAATGGCAGGACAGCTGCTTGGCTGACAGCATTGGAACCAGCATGGTGCCTGTGCTGGGACTGTAAACAGGAATGAATTTTCCTAAAAGCCTTATAAGTAAAAATGTTTATTTTTGGAATATTAGCAAAATAAAAGGAGTTACAATGTTCTTTTAATTTTAAGTCAAAACATAACGACATGCAGCTTTTAAGAAGGTTTATTTTATAGCAAAATCTCAAATTGAAACAAGGTGGCTTAGAAACAACTCCAGAAATACCAGGGATTTTTTCTAGATGTATATATAAAACACACTTGGGCAAATTTTTTTCACCCTTAATGTGTGGTAAAATTGGTCATGAAATCCTTCTTTCGATAAACTACCTATCAGGTATTGGGGAACATTTTTCTGGCTGCCAATCCTGCCACTGATGGCAAATGCTTAGTGTGTGGTGCATGAAGGTATTAAAGGCACGTGGAACAGGTTTTTCACATGCTAAAAAGATAAAATAGAGGTCTTATGTTTCAAGGAAAACACATGGAAATTAAGACATCTGATTCACAGCCTTCATTTAGCCACAGCCTTCCTCTCTGACTCAGTGTCATCCAGTACCAAGGAAGTGCCCTCTTTTGGTGAACACAAGCCCTGCACAGACTCAGAACTGGAATTTTGAACCCAGCTGACCACTCAGAGTCAGACTGGGTGTAAACAGCTGTCCTCTCTTTTGGGACTTCATGGACCTTTTGCCTCCTGTGCTTAAGCTTTCTTGTAAAAAGGAGACAGTACCCTTTGCAAAGTTCACATAGCCTGCTGCTGCAGTGATTCTACCAGGAGTGTTTAGAAAATCTGTAAGGTTCTTTGAAGGAAGCCAGAGTATAATTTGTGTCAGTAAAGAACCATATTCCCATTAAAAAGTTCACCTAAGGATAGCAGAACTCAACCCCCTTGATCCTTCCCTTGCAGCACTTGCAGTGCAGGGCTCCAGCCCGGATGATATGAGCGATACTTGCCCTGTCCTCGTGAGGCACCATTGCTACCGTTTTAGGATTAAAAAAAAAAATCTTTAAAAATCTTTAAAAATCTATTTGGGCTTCATCATGTTTCTCAAAGTCTCTCAAAGGCATTTTCTGCCATCCCTGCTGCACTACCGTGAAGCAAGCACTGTGTCACATCAAGGGACTAAAACAGAAGCCTATTACCCATACTTAGCTCTTCACAGCTTCTCATCCTGAGCCTAGAGCTGGGCTCAGTTTAAAGTTATTGCCTTTTTTCACAGCTGGCACCAGCAGCCTCCCATGTTGACTGAAAGTGTGATGTGATAATTAGGCAGGGTGAGGAATCTTTGTTAAGTTTTGTTCTCTGGCTATATTTTGCCTTTGATCTACTCTCCTCTCCTTTCCAGGAGAGTTAAAGCTTTCCAGCAGGAGCTGAGGGTGGGCCTTTCATCAACCTGGGGGGAAAGCTTTGTCCTGTGCCTCAAGGCACCCTGCTCTAAATCTTAAACTTCCCATTTAGATGAGTGCTCTGTAGGTGCAGAGGTGCCTGTAGACAGAAAAGCACGTACGGTGCATCTTCCACCAAAACACAGATCAAACCGGCACATAAAAGAGAAGCAGGAACAAAGTTCAGTAACAAAATAAACAAATAAGCAGGCTTTTAGTAGGCTTTTCTACATTAACCTAAACAAAACCCCAAATTTTGTGACACAGGTTAGGGATGGTTGTACCACTATAAACTTAACATCCTGCAGAAAACTATGAGTTTCTCACTTGGTGTCCAAATATTGCCATATTCCAGGGTCCTACAGGCAGTTAGCTTACTCATTCTGCTGATTTTTAGTTTATTATATTAAGTGGTTTATTACAAACCACTTAACAGATAGTGTAGAAATAGGCTATGTAAACTAAGGGATAAGTCCTAGACTATTTATAATTTTATGAATAATTTTCCATAGAAATGTTATTTCTTGAGCTTTTGTCACTTATAATTTATTCCAGATCTGGCTTTTCTATTCATCACGCTCGGGACTTGGGCTGGCATGAAAAACAGAGACAGTAGGCACTTCACAGTAGGCCATGAATTGCCCCTCCATATTGTTCACTACAATGGGCTTTTACCAACACAGAAATGCCAGCTGAAGAAAAGTATCTGCCCTGGGAGGCTTGACTGGTGGGAGTTTTGCAATAATAGTAAATTAATGAGAGAAGACTTTGTGTAGCAATTCACTTTCTTCAGGCTGTGAGAGAAGAGTTTTGTGTTGATTAGAAAATAAAACACGAAGTTATGATTGCCTGTTACATTGGGATGTGTGCTGAACTGGGTCCCAGAGCTATTTTGGTACTAGAAATTAGGCATGAATAAGATGCCTGCAAGACAGGCATGTAACTATACACATGACAATGTAGTTAATGTCCCAGTGTATGTATGTCAAGAAATGAACATGTATGGTGTGTGTCATACATAAAGAATGAGTCTTTAATGCTGCTTACCCCAAGACATTATCCTCACAAAGTCCTGTTCTTCCAGACTGAGGGGGCTATGATTATGACAGCCTGTTAGCAGGTGTTCCAGTGCCATGGCTTCTAATTGTGATAAGCATCAGAGATCACACACTTATTCAGTTTCTTCTGGGGAAACATGCAAAGATTCCAATAGGAGATTTCCTGTGACTTCTTGGAGGCTGATGCTGGTACAGGAGCAGATAGATATCTGGCTGCTCCATCTGATGGCTAGCACGTTGCTGCTTTTACCCCAGAGTTAGTTCCAAAGAGTAATTTCCTTTAGGGAAATTTCCTTTCACATACAGAAGGCTGAACTGTGGCCCTTTTCTGCCTCCCCCTACTTCCCTCTTCCACACTGTGCTCCTAGCCACAGGCCAACAAAGCTGGAATTCAGGAGCAGGGACACAATGCAGCAACTCGGAGGTTGTTTTTAAACTGTCAAAGCAACAAAAATTTGCAGGTGGAAAAGGGGCAAAAAACCCATCCCTTTCTTCTCCTCAATGCCTCAGGACTGTGCAGGATATACAATTTACAGGATTTTTTTTTTTTTTTTTTTTGTGGAGTGGATCAAAGAGGTAGCCCTGTCCCAAGACACAAAGAAGGCAACACAGTGCTGTATCACATAAATACTGGACTGTCCAGTAACAAGTCAGTCCCTCCTGTTCTTTCACAGGTTAAGCTTCTGCAGGAATCCTTAAAATTCACATACTCGCCCCTAAAGATGCTTCTTGCAGAGTGTCTCCTGCACAGCCAGGAAGCAGTCATGGGAGTGAGACATCCAAACTAGGCTAGGTAAGATCCACTTCCACTCTGGGATGATCACACATGTAGTTTTCCAGTGAAGTTAAATGTTAAATGCACTGTCCTAAAGTGTGCCTCAGCTGTAGCTGAAACACCCTACATCCTAGCCAGCTTCCTGGCTCACTACTCTGAGCTTTCTTAATAACATCTCCAACTTACTTCAACATCACAGCTACCATCAATGGTTGGACTGATTGCCATGCCTTCAGAGACTGGCACTTAAATCATTCTTTTTGCTACTGAGGTTCCTGTCTTTATGCTTTGAGTTTTCCAGGAGGGTCTGCTTAGGCTTCTGTTAAATTCCTGTTATGGGCAGCCATAAAAAATGCAGCAAAGGCAGCTTAAAGTCAGAACACAACAGGAGGTGACCCTTGTAACTCATGATATTGTGCCAGCTAACATTTACCATATCAGGACAAACGAGTCTGAGCAGATGCAGCACTTTGGATGGTGGTATTTCTTCAAACTACATTTGAGTTAATTTCAGGACACAAAAGTTACCTCAGAACATGCAAGGGTTTAAAATTGCCTAGATCTACACTAGGCCTTTTATTCAACAGGAGTGGCATTTTCTGACTGTGGGAAAGCCAGCAGAAGAACATAATTAAACCTCAGGGAAACTTTGGAAAAAGTGACAGATGTTCTGTGCTACAGAAAGATTGAAAATGACAAGAAAAAGTCTGTGCAAAAGGGAGAAAAGTATGTATTGGAAAAAAAGACAACAGAGCAAGGGATGCTTCAGTTGAGTTCTGCCCCTGACAGATGAAGGAGATATAAAAATACTGCTCACAATAATAAAATACAGATTGGGAAAGTAGTAGCTTATTGGTCTAATGGAGCAGAGACAGTGTATAAAGTTGGAGTGCTAAAGAAATTAAAGATGTCCCAGAGCTGCTTATATATCAGAAGGTATAATATTGGAATAATTACTGAAATTAAAAGGAAGCTAGTAAAAAAAGATTATTTGTTCAGGTTCTGACAGCAAAATACAGTGTCAACTGACATCTTTTCGCTTGAGACCTCAGGAGCTCTAGAAGTGAAGGAGGACAGCTGTAATTTTAAGTCATGGGTTGAAAAGGTTTGGTATATTTACTGATACAAGCCTATATTAACTTCAAATTCTCTGTAAGCACTCTACTGTTTTTCCCAGAAAAGGCCTGGCAAACATTTTGAAAAAAAGCACAATTACATTTCCCCCCCCCCCCCCAGCTACCAAATATATGCTCTGCAAGGCAAATTTAAGTGAGGCTGATGGTGCAGGCATATGCATTTCAGCCTTCAAGGAAAGTCTAGGATAACAAACTAAATTTGGTAGGAGCCAACCTAATTTTAAAAGCCTTGTCTAGATGAAATACGGACCATGAAATATGTTCTTGCTGGAACAACTGCTCAGGATGTGACCCCACAGAGAGAGTGTAACAGTCTGTAGTTTGTGTTACAGCTATTGGGTTGCTGGGGTTTTAATGGCTATTTCTCTATCAAAAAGATATTATGGTACTGAGAGCTCTGCCTTAAAGGCTTAAGCTGCTCAGACGGAGGCTCTGGGACTGGATGGAGACTGAAGCTGCTGTCAGCATTAGGCACAGCCAGTTGGAATTGCACACAGGGATAAGTATTTCTTTTATAAATACTTGCAGAGCACTGGGTGATCCCTAAGGCTGTGTTGCTCCCTCTGAAACTGTGCTTTATTATCCAACGTGCATAGCTCTCCACTAAGTGCAGCAGTAGTAAGCATTGCACAGGACTGCATGAATATGCTTGCACGTCCACTTGGACTTAACATGTTCTGAACTCCCTCTCACCATTGGAGTAAAAAATGAATTAAAACCTTGAACATAAAGATTATTACTCCTGCTCTGGCCTATATATTCTGACCCATGTGCCAAAGGCCAAAGTCTAGTGATGAGATGCTGTTGCTGTTCAAGATCTCACTACCCACTCACAGCATGGCCTTGAGAAAGTCTCTTCAACTTTGTTATGATTCAAATCCATCCCCTGGAAGACTGAGAAAATTCACTGACCTCCAGGGAGATGTTATTTGAAGCCACTAGTATGTGCTGATCACCTTTTTTTTTTCCAAGTGTGAAGTCCCTTAAACAGAGAGTGACTGACAACAACAAGTTTTGATCAGGCTTAATAAAAAAAAAAACTGTAGTACTACTGAATGAGTAATGGAATTAAATTGTTAAAGCAGCTCTCTAATGTGTCACTTTTCTAAATTGGTAAGCCTGTAGAGGAGGCCCTGGAGAATTTCTTGATATAACTTTCCATTAAAAAAACACCCATTTGTCAAAAAGAGACATTTTTTTCTTTTTGCAGGAAACAATCACTTTAGATAAATCTCACAATCTGAGAAATACTAACAAAAATGTTTCCAGAGCAGCAAAACATTTTGTTTGTATTTTTAAAAAAGTTCACACTGGTGCCAATTCAATTTCAAAATTACTTTAGTTAGAAAAAACCTTCCTAGCTACCTGGTAATTATAGTGAAAATGTAAGTTCATGGTCCAAGCAAAAAATTCCCAACTGATTGCAACTGGGATGAAAGCCATGATTTTGAAACCAAACTGCAGAAGAGGAAAGCTGTTTCTTGTCCAATTGTAGCCATGGTGATATCAAGTATCGTGGTGCACAAGCAGAGAAGCACCACTTCCAACTCTTAAAATTGCAGTGGCCAGAAAAGGCAGGAGTATTTATGCTGGGAAACTGAAGGTATGTATTGAGCACCTCTGGCATGGCACAAAGAAACCAGGGTAAGCATTTATTCCTGTAGAGCTAAAGAACCTACTTGTGAAGTAAGGAAAAAGAAAGCAAGCAGAAAATTTGGAATTTGTGAAGCCATAACTGCTTTCTGAATTGATTCCCTTTATAAGTAGGTGACAAAGGAAGGAAAGTTACACGCTGCTGTGGGTAACAAAGCCAGCAGGAAATATAGCTTAGCAATCAAAAGAACATGCACGGCAACACTCGCCCAAGATCACACACAAGAACAATATTTAACTCCTCTTCCCACCACCATCAGAAAAATACAGGGTCCAGAAAAAGTGTCTACATGAGCAAAGTGCTCATATAGAAAGGAACTGGAAAAAATAAACCAGGAAGTAGAAGTCTGAAGGAGCAGAGGCAAAAGTGTGAGGTATTATGACTCAAGAAGAGAACAAAGCAAAACTGAGATGAAAAAGAAAGGGAGATCCACCCTGTCACAGTAAAACAGAGGGAGGAACAAGCTGCAACATCAAAATTCAGGTTTCATGCACCTATGCTCAAATACAAGCTCTGCTCAGCAGTTACAAAGGTAGAGGTCAGGCTGTACACTTGCCATTTGAGGGCAGCAGCTCAAAGAGCTGGTTTCATCACGAAAAACATCTCTTGTGTCACTCTTCTAAAGTACTTGCTGTGCTTCCAAAATCTGTTGTACTCTTAGATTTGACTTTAGATGAGCTATTTACTCTCATTATATGGAACCTATAACACAGATGGAGATATCAGCCTCAAAAATTAAAAATATTTACAAGATGGGATCTGGTTTGAACCCATGTATATTAAATAAAGATGAAATATGGGTTGCAGTGGAAGAGTGGCTTAATTGAATTTTCACTTAGATCATAGATTGTCTGAAACCCCCATTACTCTTTTTTTTCAAAGAAAAAAATCTCCTTATCATCTTTCTATTGGATCAGTTACTGTGGCTTTGCAATTAAGTTTCAGTCTCTTTCTCTTTTAAAAGTATTGTCCTCACGCTTCCTGGCTTTGACTGGAGGAAGAAATGCTGAAATGACATGAAAATGTACTTCTTTTAAAATGCCTCCAATGCAGCCAAAAGCTGTCTCTATGAGAAATCTTGCAAGAAAATCTGTTCTCATCTTATTTCCAGCTGGGCTACATCCAGTTCCAAAAGTACTTGCTGATGGTGTGAGAAAAGTGTCTGGATGTGGACATTTATTTGATTTGAGCCTCTGAATTTTGTATTGTGAATACAAACAACACTAGAAACATCAGCGATTTGTGTTAAGAAGCCATGCTGAGGACAATAACAGAAAGGAGGAGTGAACTGAGATGGCTTCCTCTCTTGAGGAAAGGCCATGCAGTCCCCCTGGTCCTGCTGTTATGGCCATTGCTGCTCCAAGGATGCTTCCCTGCATGTCCAAGCCTGGCTCATCCTTCACCTCTATCTTTCTCTTGGCTACCAAAGACAAGAGCTCATAACCCCAGTCTCCCTTATCAGCTTCCTTGGTGTTTTACACACCTTTTTCTTTTCTTTCTGTTTTGAAAGATCTGTCTGCCAGTGTGGATCTCCCCTTTATTTGTCAAAATGCTTCCTAAAGCTCTCCTGTGCCAACACAGCTAGAAAAGCTTAAGAGACTCCTGGGGTGAAAATGTGCAGCTCAATGTACTGATCAGTGTAGACAGAGCATTTTCCTATGTTCCCTCATCTCTTGGTAAGTACTCACTTGGCAAGCCTGAAGGAGGCTGTGTTTTCTTTCTCTGTTTATACAACACTGAGGTTCTTATCTGTGGCTGGGACTCCTTGATCCTATCATCACACAAATAACAACAGGTAATGATTTAAAAGAAAAGCCAAGCAAAACATAAGGCTCAGTTGTTTGAATTGCTTTCACACAGTGTTGAAAAAGTCATTATTTGATAGTAGCAGAAGTGACGGAATCATGGGGATTTAAAAAAAAAAAAAAAAATCGCTGTGTTGTTCCAGAGTTTTTGTCAACAATCATTGTCAGTTCTAATTCTCCAAACAGTCAAAAATCTGGGTGGAAATCCTGGCTCCACTGAAGCCAAGTGCCAGGTTTCCATTGGCCTCAATGGGTCTGGAATTCACCCGGTCACAATCTAGAGGAAGAATATTTGTAGCAGCAAACCAAATAAATACATCCATGTTTTTCTATGAAAAATCAATTTGAGACCCTTTTTTTCCTGGCAAGAGTTATGCACAGAGATATAATATGAGATAGGGCAGTACTTGGAACAGGAAATGACTGAGGACACATTGTCAGGGCAGTGCTATGCTGTGCCAATGGCTGAAGCAGAGAAAACTCCTAAGAACTCGCTAAATGCTCCAGGAAATAAAACGAAACAAAATAAAAAACAAACCCAGAAATAAAATAAAAGTGCACAATGAAAATACCAGAGTTGAAATTTCTGTGAGGTTGAGAGGACAAAAGAAGAGATGCCAAGTTGTATTGAAAGAAATAGTATTGCCTGTTGGATGCTGATAAGGTGCCAGATGTTGCCCTTTGCAAGAGGGAGAAAGCATCTTGACAAGGATTTTCACGAACTAGAGTAGCAACACAGCAGAATCACAGAATCACAGAATGGCAGGGGTTGGAAGGGACCTCTGGAGATCACTGAGTCCAACCCCAGGATCACACAGGGCAGGTCACACAGAAACATATCCAGACAGGTCTTTAAAATCCCTAGAAAAGGAGACTCCACAGCCTCTCTGGGCAGTCTGTTCCACTGATCCATCGCCCTTAGAGTAAAAATGTTTTTCTTCATATTGAGGTGTAATTTACTGATTTTCTTTTTCTGTCCGTTGCCCCCCACCCTATCATCTGGCTCCACTGAGAAGAGAGGGTCTCCTTCTTCTTGTCACCAGCCCTTCAGATATTTATAAACATTATTAATAAGTTCCACTCTTGGTCTTCTCTTCTCCAGACTAAACAGCCCCAGATCTCGCAGCCTTTCCTGAAATGACAGATGTTCCACTCCCCTAATCATCCTGGTAGCATTCTGTTGGACTCTTTCTAGTATACTGCTGTTCCTCTAGAGCTGGGAGCCCAGAACTGGACACAATAGTCCAGATGTGGTCTTGACAGGTCAAGGAGAATCCCCTTGACCTGCTGGGCACACTCTTCTTAATGCAGCCCAAGAGTACCATCTCCATATGGAAACTGGGTGCAGAATGGAACAGCTCTGTTAGATCTGAAAAGTGATTTTTCTATTCTGTGGAATGACTGCTAGCTGAAGCATAAGCATCTGTAACTCAACATGAAATGGAAAAGGATTTTTTCAAAGTTTATTAATTGCACTTGTGGTGTCTAAAGAGGGGCAACCAATCCTTAAAGGCTGGGATGCCTGTGCCAGAAATACTAGAAGAAGATCACTGTGAATCAAAGGACATAAAAGATGTTCTCTACACGAGATATTAATGATACAATTAATTAATGGAACAATTACACATTACATTAAGTCAGCAAATTATGCAGCAGTGGGTACCCTGTTAATCAATGAAGTGAGAAATAGCCCAGAATCCTGAACATTCTGCATGCAAAACCTTGAGTGTGACTAGAGGCATTCTGCTTGGATACACCGCAACAGAAACACCAGTAAAGTATTTCTGGGGACTCCACTGATCACTTTCTTCTTTAGAAGATTAATATATCTTTCCCACTGAAAATACAAACTTTTTGCAGCAGTTCGATATCATAGAGACAAAAGTATTTTGTGTGAATAATTTTATAATTACATGTGAGAGAATCACTACTGGAACACCACCTTCTAAAGGAACTGATGGATTCTCATTATGATTTAAAGTCATAATTGGAACATGAGCCACCTTTTTGAAACACAAACTACAGCAATCCATAGTTTATATCGTATAATAGGGGATATTTTATACAGCATAAGAACATCACCAGAATCAAGTGTTTTATCAAAAGTGTAACTGGCAAAGCTCCAAACTGCATCAAGACTGATGATCATTTGTGTCCTATCAGTCACATTCTGTTTGCAACATGCTTCTTCACTGCAGTGCATGTTGTTCAACTCAAAACATTACTCATTCCAACAAACTGTATAATAAATTTTCATTTTCTTTTAATACTTCCTTACTTTTTCTGGGTGAGATACTACTAAACAGTTTCTGTATATATGCACCTAACTTCTAAGATAATTTGTGAAAAAAGTGTACTCAGATCAGACCTGTGGGGAAAGCAAGCAGTACCCAAGCGCGCTTCTTTTACTAACAGCAGCCCACAGCATCAGCCCAAATTGGACTTAAAGGACAAATGGCCATGTCATACATACAGACCAGGAGAATATATATTTTTGGACCAACTGCAATCTTTGCACTGAAGTTTTGCTCCATTTCTGAATCTGTGACTCATATAGATTACAGTTACCTGAACAGTGACTTCTATTTCCTCTACCTTTTGTATTATATTTTGACATAAGAAATTTCTTTCTTACATTCGATAAGAATAGAGGAAATAAAAATATTCAAAATATTTCATAATAATTCAAAAGCTTTTGTGAAAGTATGAAGTATGTAATTTCTGACCCACAGATCCAGGACAACAGCTGCAGTACACTATTGTGGTATGAGATCTTGTATTTGTCTCCTTCCTTATCTGTGTGGACTCTATCCTACAGCTCCAAGCATCCCCTGACCCCCACTCCCCCCCCCACCCTTCCCAACATGTCCCCAGGTCTCTAAATAGTATAAGAATTTGGCTGGACCTTACAACACTGTACATATGTAACTTCTACAGTACAGATGGATGTGCTCTGCCCACATTATTCCTGTTCTTTATACCTTAAATGGAACTTCTCATTTTATTTTCCAGATATTCTTTTTTCTCCTCTCCTTTACCAGACCAAAGGAAAAAAAAAATAAAACCATGTTAACGTTTTTTTTATTTTGACGTTAGCAAAAGTAATTTTTAAATTAAATGGAAGAATTAAATGAGAGCTGGCAGAAACCACTTCCCTTTCCTCCTTCCTTGCAGTCCTTTATATCTCCACACCACAGTTTTCCTTGATTCAGACCAGCATTATGTGACAACCTTAGCTGACATCCCAGTAGCAACAAGGGTTGTGAAGACAGACAGCCATTGACAAAGGTACTGACTGGCAACTGTACTGTTGCCTTTGTGATACAGAGGCAGCTTTATCTGCAAATTGGGTGTTCTTTTAATTTATGAAAGGAAACAGGAGCAAGTATAAATGATAAAAATAAAAATGCCACTTTGCTTCTATGTACAGTAGTCAGAATGGAAACCTCTTCTGGCAATGAACTTTCCAGGGTTACTTCCCACCAGTCAAGACAGGAAGATGGCCTTAGATAGCAGATGTAATTTCTTTTTATTAAATGCACCCATTGCTCATTTCCTAGGTAAAAATTTTATGCTATACATTAGCTATTGTGCTTGCAGCAGGAGGAGGGCTGTAATCAAGAATTAGTACCACATTCAGTAATTTTAAGCATATGTTCCCATCTTCTGGGTTATCCTGCAACACATGGCATGGACTTTTACCTTATCATCTAAAGTAATAAAGCTGAACTGAGCTCTCACAGCAATGATCTTCATCATATTCATTGAGCATGCAGTACTAGCAGAACTCCTGTTAGAAGGAAGGCAGGAGACCACCTCTGACTGCAAGACCAAATCAACAGAGGCAGAAGTGAACCAGTTCCACAATAACAACCTCACTGATATTGACATACTTTAGCATTTTCTTTATTTGGCATAAAACTGGCAAAGGGTATGGGGATGTTATCAGGAATCATGCCTGATATGTGGTAGAACCAGGTCATATGTCAAAATAGCTTTGTTAGAGTGCACAATGCACATTGTGCAAGTGTGTAAAGGCAGATGTGACTGTGCAGGTCTATAAACACAACAAAGGAGCCCACAATAGTGGGTACAGTGGTTAGAAACCAGATATTTCACAGATAAGAGCCTTTGTTTTAGTTGAAGGAAAGAGAAGTATGAAAGCATTTTCATTTCAAAGGGCCCAAGTACACAACATCATGGACACTCAGCTACAGAAATAAACTCTTTCACTGGACAGAATAGAGTGGGAAACCATAAATGAAGTGTGAACTAATGGGGAATAGCTGAACAGAAAAAAACCTAGTCTAAAAAAAAATTATAGTCTGCCATAGGAAAAAAAAAATCTGTTTGAAGCTGTTTCTCCTTTACTATTTGCTTAGATATTTTATCCTCAGATTAGATGTTTTCTTTTTCTCTATTATTCCTTAGGGAGCAATGAAAGCATTTTCCTGGCAATTGATATTTTTGCATGATAAATACATGGGTAAAGCTGTTTTCTTAGCCAATCCTAACCACCCGTTGGGTTGGCTTTCTCAGATACTGTTCATAAGAAATTGTACTTAAAACAGAGGTAAATTCCCAACTGACAAAGAAATATAATGAAGTCCCCCATCCCAAAACTTTTATCTTCATGCTAACTATTTTAATTTACATATTGTCTATTTAAGCTTACATATCAAGGTGTGGACCACAGCAAATCAGAACCCTTTCCACATGGCAACAGTGGCATCAGAGCAGGTCTAGCAAATTCTGACCATGTATGAAGTCTGTAATACCAGCTCTAAAAGAAATTATCTTAAAGTAGCACACCATTTTTAAATCAGATCTCCAGAAATGTATTAAATATATCCAACAGTTTTCTCATAGGGCCTCTATAAAATACAAAATGGTGAGTCATTTAAAACAGAGACCACGCTGTGACTGTGTGCAAAGAATACAACATAATATGAGTACATGAATCTGCAACATACAAGATAATGAAAAAAAAACAAAGGACTGCTGACAAAACAGTGTTTTGAGAACATTTTTTGATACCAGATACAATGATTATAGGTAAGTTAATGCATGAAGAGAAGATAGAAGCCTTAGAAGCATCAATATTTTATTAAGCTAGAGATTAGATAACAGCTTGTAATGGCTTTGTTAGCAAAACATGGTTTGCTCCAGTATCACCACCTGCAAGCAATGGCAGTGAGCATGAAGACCTTGGGAAGAACTTGGTTACCCAAACATTCAATTGCTCCACTCCAAGCAATAGTTGAACTGTCCTTTCTTTCTTTTTTCTTTATGACTGATAATTTCCCAAAAAGAAACAAGGCTAAGACAGTGCTTCAGAGAAGCTCAAAGGAAACTGAAGTCCTTTGCACAGTCTTTTTAGGTGGAATACCTTTGAGTTTAGGAGACAGGATTACCTGGCAACACATTCTGATTTCTGATCAGATTGAAGGTTATTTCTTACCTGTAGAATGCTGAGAATGAGAGTAAAATGAGAGTAAAAGTGAAAGCAGAAATACAGGAGAAGACATCTTATTGAATGTGTTGACTAGGAATCCTCAAACTAGCTCAAAATCAATGCCAAAGTCCTAACTGCAGCTGTTACTATATTCCATAGGCATAAAGAAATTCACCTCATCCATAGACATGAAGAGAGAACAGATGCTCATTTTCTACATAAGAGGGAGAAAGCAGCACAAACCCCTCATTCTTTCCCCCCATTCTACAGGCTACAGAGCTACAAATGTCACTGTGTCATCCTGTCAGTTCTGCTGTCGGTGTGTACACAAACACATCTGTCTTCTTTGTTTATTCAGTCATCAAAATTCCAAGTCTGCAAGCTAGTCATAATTACACCTTCCAAAGAGGCAGGCACCTGCCATTTACTCTACCTTTTTCAATTACATCTAATTGAAGACTTGAGCTCAAATAGAGGAAGGGAGACAAGGGTTCTTCAAACAGTTGAAATACTTTCTGTTGAATAGAAAGAGAGAGGTTTCCTACCACAGCTCAAAATCCATCCTCCAACATGACTGGCATAGTAAAGAATTGAAATAGGAGATACATTTCGTTTCTTTAAAAACCATGCACCATGAGGATGCTTTTTACACAGATGATGGCTCACAGCCAGAGGAAATCTCCCTTCACTCTGCTACCCCTCAGCTATCACTGCTGAAGCTAAGCTATCAGTGCCTTTCTTGAGTATAGAAACTTGTCCTCAGTGTTCCAGCAACTTCCTTCTTTCAATAGCAGCCAGATGATGGAGGACAGCATGTCAGAAGTGGCAAAAATAAAACAACCCAAACCAACCAAACAAAAAAACCACCAACAATAAAACAACAAAAAACAAAAAAACCCAAAAACAAACCAGTCCCCAAGATACCAAGTATATGTGTGATCATACAGATGAGATAATAGATTATAGTGAGAACATATTATACTGAGTACAGCTGTATACTCCTTGGCAACAGTAACCTGATAGGCACTGAGCTAGGGTAACCTTCTAGGAACTGAAGAAGCTGGAAAAAAACCCAGCTGGCTCCACTTATATAAGGGATGTAATTAGGCCTAAAAGAGAGGCTGATTTTAGCCTGTGTGATCTGCATTAAGAATAAGTCCCTAAGAATATCTGAGAAGGTAATTCTGGTGTTTGTGTGCTTGCACACATTTATGTTAGGATTTTCCCTTTCCTCAGACAGCCTTAAAGAAGTTTCCATCATGAGATAGGAGGAGGTATCATTTGGAGACGAGATGGGAAGAGTCAAAGAAATAATCCTTTATTCAGGTGATGTGGTGGGAGAAGTTGACCCTATTGGTTTGTCCCTGAAACTCATAGACAAAACCAAAAACTAACGTATTTTTAGCAAATCAGACTTTTCATGTTTAAATCAAAATGGTCAAAGGGAAAATGTCTTGTATCTGTTAAAGGGGGGGGAACCACTGGTAAGCTGTTGAATATGAATAGGAAAAGCAGAGCAGTTAAAAAATTAAGAAACCATCATCTCATAAAGGATACACCACAAAGATGCACCAGTATACTCCTTTGGATTTTTATAATCAAAACTAAGATGATATTTGTAATCCTAACAGAGGTTATTAGAAGAACAGGACTTCCTATCCCCATTACTATTTTCCTAAGCCCAGAGGGAACCTGTAGCACTTATAGGTCTAATCTTAAAATAATGGGTGACGAGTGCCATTTAACCACTGAGAACTGTGTACATAAAAACCTAAGCTACAGGAATGCAATGTAAAAGTTATAATGGAGTTGTCATGGCCATTTGAAAGTCTAAAGGGTTTAATCCTTTTGAATGAAAGCAAGGAAGAACTCAGCTATTTTACATCATTTGTAAATATAAGCTGTAAAATACAAACCTCTGTAGTAAAGACAGAAGAATATGAGATTTCCCCCACTGCCTTTCCAGCTATTTTTTGCATTCTACAGAAAAATGTCGACTCACCACGAAACTGTTCAGAAAACCCAAGATGTTTCAGATTTCTCTAGACATTCCTCAATACTTCTAATCAATTGTATTTGCAGAGAATGCAATGGCATGGGTGGGAAGCTCATTGGAGAACATGTTGCACTACCAATGGCAGCAACTAGCTAACCTTTGTGTATCTGCTCCTTTGTGTTCTGTTTTTGGGGAGCAAGAAACTAGAGAAAAGAACATTTCATTTTATTTCATTTCCTAGCTAGATGCTGTAAGAGAAAAGATTGTGCCAGGCCACAAGAGCATAGTAAGAAAACAAGATACACTCTGTGGGTTGCAATAAATGTATATCTTTTATGTTAATATGTATACATTTTTGTAATATATATACAAAGAGGATGAGTATAACTTGATTTGTCAGTCTGTATCACTTGAGCAGCTCTCCTTGTGTTGATCACTAAGCTCTTTTGTAGCAGTGCATGTTTGTGGTTCTTGTTTATTTTTCCTGTTCTCTCCATTTTTCAATAGCATTTCCAATCAGTTGCTGAGCAGATTACACCACCTTTCAGGCAAGAGGACTGGCACTCAGCTAATTTTTTGCTTACAGGGATACAGGTTGGCAGTGATGGGGGGTGCCAGATCTGATGATAGAAACCACACAAAACTTTGGAAAGAATCATGCTGAATTCCTTAAGATTACTTACATGCTTAACCAGAAGCAGATGCCAGACCCCCTCTTGGATTTTTTAAATAAAAGGACAAATTAATTTTGGAGGTCACTCCTCTCACTAAAAAATGCACTTGGGAAACCACAGTGTGATTTCACTAAATGGGTCTCTCAGTTTGTGTGCAGGTGTAAGGGATACACATGTGCACATTTTTCTTTCCTTTACCTTGGCAGCATCTTCCTCACTGCTGCTACAGTTTATAAGCCTGACATCAATTATGAAGGCATTTCTCTTCTCTTTCACTGCCATGAGCAATAGACCTTGTTTGATGGCATGGATTTACCATGTTGACAGCGACTCCCTAGTTCAGAGAAAGACGGAAACTACTCAGATCTTTCTTTCTCCACCAAAGGCCTAAACTCTAATCCAGTTTAAGATTGGGGGACTTGGTAGGGAGGAAGCAAAAATGTGCCTAAGTAGACAACAGACAATCCAGGAAAGGAAACCAACATAAAGTGGCACATCATTAGTGCACTGGCTGAGAAACACGAGACTACAGTAGCAGACTCAGGGCTCTGTAGGTGCATTTCTCTCACAATGTTGAAAACAGCTTTCAGGACTGTATGCACAGATAATTTATAAAGCAAATTATTTGCTTTATAAATCTGCCATGGGAAACACTGAGGGCAAATTACCTATTGTGATTGTGTCCATTAACTCTGTCCATGCCTCTGTTTCATCCACACACAGCAAATGTAGTGTTCAGCACCACATACTGAGCAGTAAGGAAAGCTAGAACTCTCTCTATACCTTGTATTCCATTAATATCTGAAACATGCTGCTACTTACTGCACCTTACACTAAACTGACATTCACTGCTTTGCTGGTTACTTTTACTTTATAGTTACTGTTATTTCAATGTCCATGTAGTTTCTTGTTCATGCGCTTCAAATAATTATGATAATGAACGACATTTGTGGTTTGCCTTCTGTGCTGCTTGGGTTTTTCGTTGCTTATTCCCAGGAGGGCTACCCAACTTGCTATTTTATACATATGTGATTGATAGCTCCAATTTTTGTATTAAACATAATACAATTAACAGAGCTTCTTTTTAAAAGGCTCAACAGCCTCACAGGCTCTCTAAACAGAGAAGCTGTGGGTGAGACTACATTTACTACTGTGCAATCAGAATAAATAAAAGGTAGGCAGGGTAAATTGAACTTTAGCCTCCAAAGTCTGTTTTTACATCCTGAGTTGAACAACCCCCTTTCACATATAAAAAAGGGTGAAAGTGGGGTATGTTCCTCAGTGTAACATGAGGATTTTGTGATTCTGTGAGGAGGCTTGGTGGGGACTCCTGCTGAAGGCTGCCCTTAGAGTGAGCTGGGAGCCAGGGGCAGCTGCTTCTCCCAGACATAAGAGCCTGGTTTCACAGGCAGCCTGATCATGTTTCCTTCCATTAAAAAAAAAAAAAACCAAACCAGACTACTGAAATGTCTAAAAGAAAGATATGGCAGGGTAGCATCACCATACAGCATAGACAGAACTTCTCTGATGGTGCTGAGCTGCATTGCCACCAAGCTCTGACAAGCAAGCACTGATTGTATCAAGGTAGTTTAAGGAGTTACCTACGGGATCTAGGTCCAACTGTGCTGCTTAGGATTATTAATTTGTTGGCTCTGTGCAGCATTGTATTATGTTGACACAACCTTAGGTTTCCCTTGATAGGTGGATTCCCCCTTCCCGCATATTGTGCCCTTAGCCTGCCCTCACGTTGCTTCAGGTTTAATTTGCTTCCTGAGCATTTGTTTCAAGAGTTGCATGAAACAAGGCAGCACAAACTTCCCCAAACCAGTACTGACACTCCAAATGTGGTGAAATGGTGCAATACACAAGAGAAAGGACTGAAGATGTTCGCTACGGCAAAAGGCAGGTTTGTTTTCTCTAGAAATACTTCATTTGTTCTAGCAGGTGTGTCTAGTACCTTTTGCATAATGATAAACCCACACAAATTCTTCATGCAAATAGTGACCCAATAGTTGCTCCCAGTTGCTTCAAGTAGTAAGTGCATGTAACAACCTGCACTTACATATACATGTATGTTTACAGAGCATTCATACAGTGCAAGGTAAACAGAAGCCATTGTGCCAAGGAACAGACACACCATGCTTTTGGATCAGAAGTGCCATACTATGGCCAACGTGGTCAGATTCAGCTGAAATTGTCAGAAAAGTTCTTCAGAGATACTGTGAGACTGATAAAACTTATCTTTCTTCCCCTGATTGCCACCAGATATCTTTCGCATGTGTGTTTTTGGATCTGCCTCACCTATCTCAACTATTCCTGTTCCAGTAATTGTTCAGGATCAGTGTACATGAGCTACTTAAAATGTAAAATGTGAACAGCTCTGAGTGTGGGCATGTCACCAACATTTCACCAATGGAACATACTTTGCACTGTCCTTCATGGATGCTGAGGCTGACTCAGACCTACCTTTTGATGGGTTGTGACCACTACTCACCTGGTTACCTACATGTGCTATGCTTATCTGCCACAGAAAAAAAGGCTAGGCCAGCACTGAGCTTCTCTTGTCCCATATCACATATTCTGCCAGCTTTCTCTTTCCTTAAATCCTGCAAGTGTTATTCATCAAAGGTCAACGGAGGGTTTCTTATAGCAGCCCTTATAATTAACTAGGGCAGATTATTTAGTAGAGCTTCTTTTTCCTTATGAGTGTTTTCACTTCACAACTGAACCCAGTTTTGATAGATTGTTGAAGAGTTTATTAATAAGAAAAATAAATTGGAATTCTTGTCAAAATGGTTGTTCTGGCAAACATGTCTGTGAACTAACTTGATGATTCTTCAAGCTGCTATTCATTAAAAGATAATGTCCAAACATACCTAAATCTGCTTTGTTAGCAGAGAACTACCACTCTAAGATGTAACTCTGACACACTAAAGCCTTAATGTATCTGAACTTTCTGCTTAGAAAAAATAGGTCAAATTAGCACCCAAGCTTGACGTTGGACATTCACAGTATTGCAGCACTTGTCTCTGAACTTAGAGGTTATGAATTGCAACAGATGAGAAGCAGAAATTAGCTTGCATCTCTGTTGTACCTGCTGGTGTGGGCAGGTTCAGGTGTCTACAACTTGTGTTTAGCAGAAAGTAGTTTAACTTCATCCATATGAACTTGCACTGAAATGAAGCGCTGCACCCACCTCTGAGCATTAACTGGAGCTGTAAGCACTGAGGACCAGTTTCCTGATTTGCTTTTCAGACTTCATAGCCTACCTGAGTGCTTTCAGTGTTTTCAGAACAGACAAACACAGAGCTTTAAGCCATGTAAGCCACCTACAGTAGCAACTTAAGTTTCCAGGTTTGATTTTTCTCCGAGCATTTTGGGAGTGCCCAGTCAGCAGAAAGGTGTTTGCAGAAGCTGTCACCCTGCACAGAGACACAGTCCCTGCCTGAACACCCAGCCTAGCAGCAACAGCCCTGCTCCTCCCTGCCTAAGTAGGCTCTGCCTCTGCTCTGCTCCTGTGCTGCCAGGAGCCAGTGAGAACATGGGAAACAGGCTGTAACCACAGTATTCCAGGAAGCTGTAAATGGAAAAGTTTGTATGTTCCCCATAAGGACCAGGATATTCACCTTGAGAATTTTATTTTGATTTCAGTGGGGTCAGGATTTCATCTCATAATATATTTACCTCCCTAAAACCTGCACTGACATCAATAATCAGACACAAAATGTGGTTTTGCAGAGAGTTCCTGTGAAACATTTGATTCCTACTATAAGACAGAGCAGGCTTTATGCCCACTTGCCTATAATGACAGCACCTCATAGCAAGCAGGCTGAATAAAACAGGAAAATTCAGACAGGTTCCTGATCCTTCCTGCAGCAAACTCTGACCTCCACATTTTGTCTTTCCTTGTGAGTAGTTTCATTCATTTCATAGTATTCAGTTTTAGAGAGAGCACTAGAATCTGCCTAAATATGACTAAGAGAATAGCTAATAATTGTCATCATGCTTATCTGATTGCCATTTTAGCTTGAGTTCCTACTAATAAAGAATTATTTGAGATTTTAACAGAAATGTAAATGTTGAAGTTTCACAGGTCATTGAGTTTTATAATATTGAGTCATTGGGCTATTATACATTGATTGAGCAAATAGCAAATGGTGTGACTTGCCAAGGAGCTTTATTCAAATATTGACCAGGAATCGATGACAGTCGGCTACTCTCCAAGGACTGCAAAAGTTAACAGGAAATTTTTACCAAGGGCAACTGCAAGCTTCTGCCTCCAGACAGGCAGTTTCATTGGTTTCTTTTTGGCACCATCATTTCTAGTCTCCTCTGCTAAATTCAAGCAATTGTATCATAAACAGGTATGTACTTGGAGTAAATCCTTCCATTTATGTCAATTTGCTAACTTATCTCTCAGTCATCTCTCAATTCCAACAATCTCTATTGCTCTTTTTAATTAATCACGTATATTAAACAAGAAGGAATGCAAATATATGCAGCCTACTGTTCCATTATAAAAGGTGATCTGTATACCGTGCAATGCATTTTATCTTGAGCAAAGAACATTGAATTACAAGCTTGTAGCATGGCCTTTCTTGCTTTTACCTCTCCACCAAAGTTATGAGTTCTGCACTTCTGTAGAAGGCTGCATCTCCACTCAGAAAAGAGAAAGATTCCCTCCCTTCACACAGCCCACTCAGAGCATCTTCTTGAGGAAAGGCCTTTGGGTGGCTTGAGATTGTCCAGATACATTATTTTCACAGACTAGGGTTTTTACAGAATAGAAAATGCTGTTGAGAAGACTCTATCTTAAATCCTACCATTTCTTAGGACACAGGAAACCCTGTGGGGCTTTCAACCCCCCTGTGCTACAGGTAGATTCTCTTGTAGCCAGAAGCAAGAGCACACTCTTTTTTTCTCAATTCTCAGCAGGAGGAAGGTTGCCCTGGTTTGTCCACCTGACTTGGAACCAGACACCTCCCTCACTTTATAGGGGAATGGGCTTCATGTCCCTGCCCACTATAAAAGAATTTTAATTAATTCTCCCCAAAGAGCCTGTAAGACAGCTTGGGGTCAGTGTCCTCTTTTCCTGTGGTGTCCTGTGGTGTCAGTGTCCTCTTTTTCCTGCTTCATTCTACTAGGAATAACCAGATATTTTCTTGGCCAGAGAGAGTCCATAATCTCTTGGATGTTCAGCTGGATGGAAGAAATCAGAGTGCCTATTTCACACTTTTGTCCTGTATGTTTAATAAAACAGGAACTGACAAAGTGTCTTCTATGCGAGTGGTTAACATGAGATCACAGAATCACACTTAGTCTCCTTCTTTCTTTTAATGTCTTCCTTCCTTTTAATGTCTAGTGAACATTGAACTAGACTCTGAAAATCAGCCCAGTTTCAGCAGGAGAAGGGCAAGTCAGGCCATACATCTGCCAAGAGAATGAAATATAACTTCAACATCCTGTGTGGCACAGAGGGAACCTAAACCCAAGCATCCGTGTTGGTACCATGTATTCCTAAACTAAACAGATGCATGTAAGGCTAGATGACCAAGCTCTGTTCCAACCATGGCCCGTTAGGCATTCTGACCACAAACCACTGGATCAGGTCCTGCAGACAGTGAGATGAAGAGGGCAGCTTATTCATGAACCCAGGGGCAGCTTAAGCACAAGGCAAGTACCAACCTGCCTGCTACTCCGACCGTGCTGGAGCCCTCAGTCTGCCACTGCATAGCTTCATTTTCATCTTCACACTACAGCTGGAGGTACTAGGACAGCACAACACGTCTGCCCAGACAGCTTTCAGCAAGCTTGCATAGGAACCAACAGCAGCTATGATGGGACAGTGTCACCTTCAGCACAGGCTGGTAGCCACCTACATCTCTGGATTCCTCACAAGGCTAAAAGAGACCCTGTTGGGATCTGTCCTGCTGCTCTTCCCAGCCACTGTTACACCATCACATAAACAGAAGGAGCCAGCCACACCAACATACCTTGGAAGCTTTCAGTCACCACCTAGCACACAGAGCCACAGAGCAATTGCAAACAAACACCCATCAATACCAGAGCTGGGAACATTGCACTGCTGCCCTTTGTAAAGTGCAAAAAGCTGGTTTACAGATTTCTGCAGGTTTGCATATCATTACTTTCCAGACCTCCTTCCATTTCTAATCCATCAGCTAGAAGGGGGATCATATTCTGCTTCTGCTTTAGGAGCAGAAGTATCCCAGGAACAGCTTTTGCAGTTTTCTGCCAGCAGAGGATACCCAGGAACAAACCTTCCCATAACCTTAAATGCAGGTTCTACTTTGAGGCTACGAGCACTCACTTCCACTGTCAGTGTATTATGAGAAGACAAGATCTGACACCTGACTCCAGTCATCCCTATAATTTGAGGAAAATACAGAAAGCTACTTCTGAAACTTGACCATTTTCATTCAGACTTGCAGTGTCTTCCAGCAGCAGGAACTTTTGCACTGCCAGGCTTTGAGCAGTAGTGGTTTTAAGAACTACTGCACCTCGCCAAGAACATTTCTCATGAGACAGGCTCATGATGGATAGATCAATAGCTTCTTGAATCCTCATATCCTTTTCAAATTACTACCCCAGATATATACCTGAGTAGGACATCTTATCTGATAACTTAAACAAGCAACCTGTCTACACTTTAATTGTTATTCAGGATTAATGTTGTTTATAAAATGAAATCAATACAATCTCTATTGCTTATTAACTGAAACATTCTAGGCTCTGCTCTGTTTGCTTTGCTTTTCAATTAGTTTCTATTATTTTCCCTATTAGCTTTTAACAAATAGATGTAGAAATAAACTTAATGGTTGTGAAACTGTTATCAGAGTCAACAAAGCCCCTTAATGGAAAGTCTTGTATATTTAAATGTAAAAAAGAATCCACTGTTTAATCATTTGACATTATGAGATAAGTTTATTACTATACATCTGTTCTGCACTGGGTCTTGTTTTTTGGTTTTGCTTTTTTTTTTTTAAACTGAGCAAGAGTTCTTAAGGGTTCTCCAAAGTTCAGATGTCAGACCTGTTAAGTTGTTGACTACATTTAAGATTAATAAATTCCATGGTCTAATAGCCTATTTTTTAAAATAGCAAAACCGGGGTTAGGCAAAAAAAAAAAAAAAAAAAAAGGAATTGCTAGGGACATAATAAATATCATCCAATTACACTCTAAAAGTATTCTTGATGCTATGCAACAGTTAAGCATCTGAAACATCTTTCAGACACTGTCTATGCTTTCTCTGTGACCCCTGGTACACACCAGTCAAGGGGACCACCGCAGCTGCGAGGGTTTGTTCCTCCCTGGCAGAATGTAAGAGCAAGAAGTGTTAAAGGATGGCTTCTCAAGTCCAGCTGCACTCTCGACACTGAAGTAAGATCCAGGAGGTGAGTGGGTGATTGTGAAGGAGCACAGATGGGTGGCAGGGAGGAACAGTTTTGAGGGTACTGAGAGCCAGCAATGTAGGCAACAAGGCTCAATACACAGTGTGGTAGCATCGTATCCCACTCCAGACAGCATCAAGATGGTACAAATCTGTTTTCTCAGTCTTTTTTTTTTTTTTTTTTTTTTTTTTTTTTAAGAAAGAAACTTTACTTTCAGATGATTCACTGAGTAGGTGGAAGAAGTGTGTGTGCTGTCTGGCCACTCAGTAGAAACTCTGCCTATGGAAATACAGTTCTACCTTGCTCACTGAAAGCTTTGCCTTTATGCATCTTTCCTGCTCTGTACCTTTACGCATCACCACTCCAAGCCAGAGACATCTGCAGCCCTAACTCTCTTGGCACACTGCTTATGCACTCTTGCGAGTTTAGCTGAAGTTGGTGATGAAGCAAGCAAATTTATAATGAAGAGTTATAGAACAAATTGACCAGTTCACACAGGCAAACAGCTTTGCCTGCTGCCACTCAAACCACAGGCACCAAAAACAAGTGTCACAATTCCCGCACTTCTGTGAAAAATGATCCTGATTTGGCAGCATCACCTCTGCTTTCTGTTCACTGACGTAAATGGAGTGCTGGTAAAAATGCAAGGCATGGTTGAATCAGACCCAGGAAAAAGAGAAACTTGGATGTAAGCATGTATAATCCATATACAAACTGCTACTTTACTCCTGCTACTGTATTCATAACCACAGATAACTCTCAAAGTTAAAAAATACTTCTCAAAGTATTCCCAAAGCCTGTGAGTTAGGTAGTGCAGCCTATCTTGGAAAACCTCTGCTGTCTTCCTGGGTTCAAATAATTCAGTTTGTAATCTCCAGAACTGTTCGGAGCCTTCACGCAGCACAGATGCATTCCAGCATAGGGCGAGGCAAAAGGTTATGAAACTAACTCAGGTGTCATTTATTTTATGAAAGTTGCTGGTTATTATAATCAAATGTCAATTGTCTGTAATTGCAGCATGTGATGGAAAATCCCTACTTAGGACATGTTCTGCCTCTTGCTGGTAAAGTACACAAACCCTCAACAATGAAACAATACTGTTAAAATAGTTTTGACATATAAGCAGGTCCAGGAGTATAGCTAACATGTGTTTATTTTGATTTTTTTTCTTAACGCTTTGCTGTAAGGAAACTATCCTATATTTTAAAAGAAAGGTTCAATGTAGAATTAAAGAATTCATCCTACTCAGTTCATTTAGTAATCTAATTACTAATTAATAACATTTTCAGCTTTGATGTCTTATGCCTGGACTTAGCTTCACAAACATAGGTGAATTTTGCAGTAATCTTGCAACACATGAATGTATTGATGGCTTGCAAGGTAAGAGTCAGATCATAGAGCACAATTTGAGCTCACCTCAGGTGCTGTTATAAGACTATATTCTATGCTGTCTATAAGACAGCATTCCAGAACTTTAAAATAAGAAATAACCACTTTAATCCAGAAGGGGTTATTGCTCTACCTGAGAAAAGAGGGATAAAATTCATTGTAAAAACTCACTGACTGGGTGTTTGGCTGGGTAGGGCAGGGAAGATCACTCAGTGTTCTAATATTTTTAATTTTAAATGAAGCAAATTAATGAAGCAGATATAAATGTAATAAACATAATATCCTGAGGGTCACAGATATGTGGAAATGGGTTGACAATGCTAAAATTGTTGAAGTGAGCTCTCAAAGAAAACTTAGAAGAATTGCCAGTAGTAGGCATCTTCTTAGCCTAGCACCTTCTTAGCCTAGAAAATAAAAGCATAATGACAGTTTACATTTTGAAACGGATGATAAAGAAATTCAGATCAGAATCTAACCTCTGGGTCAGTTTACACATAGATGCAGTTGACTTGCCCTCACTCACATCTTAAAGTTTAGGCTCACTTGCTTTCTAAAGGAGATGCTACATTTCATCTAGTTGTTCTGGGCTTGTTGCAGAAATCACCTGTGTGGTTCTATGCCTTCTTCCATGCATATAGAAAATGATGATCCATAGCCAGCCTTAAAATCTTGGAATCTTGTGGAAAGAAAATTAATTAATAGTATCTCAGCAGTCAAACAATCAGGGTAGTTTATGAGACGATGTACTTGGAAAATTAAGAGTGGAGAGGGAAGGAAGGAACTTCAGCAAGGATTTCATTAGCATGCCAAGTCTGTCCAATATTTCTCATTAGTGTTTGTACTGCCTTTGTGTTGTTTTGTTGTTTTTTTTTTAATAGCTGTCCTACAGTGGATTAAAATATATGCTAAGAAAACAAGCAAAGCTTCCTTGAACCCAGAACAGTCTTTACAACTGAAATTATCAATACTGATTTTAACTATCACACATATGTTAAATACCCAGAGTGTAAGAAGGTTTTTAGAAAAGCTGAATCAGGAAGATCTGTAAGTCACTCCAGTGATCACATCAGCACTTTTAAACATGTAAGTTGTCATTTTCCATAATCAGATGTGACACAGATATGAGACCCAGAGGACTTCAGATTTTTTCCTAACACTGACTGCATGCTTTCATATGTAGATCCAGTGAAGAATGTAAAATATGAAAAAAACCAACAAACCTCTTAATGAAAATATAAGCAAGTATGCACCTATATAAAAATTTAATTATACATGTTGGTCATTTTGAGAAACCACTTATTATGCAAAATAACTTAAGTCTGGGTATTCAGATTAGTTGCAAAAAAGGACCTAAGGTTGTGTTTATTGGTATAATAATACACTTTTTTATGTTTGCTTGTAGAAACGTACAACAGTAACACAATTCCTAGAGTTACCATTTTCATAACTTGAACTATCATGGTTTTAGGTGTTATGCTACAGTTCTCCTCTTCACCATCTGCACATATTCCTTTCTTTGGATTCATGCAACTTAATTTTAAAAAATCTTGACCTTCATTAAATGAGTTGGTTAAGGCTGATTTAGGGGCACAACTTCATTCTTATTAATATGCACGCCTGTAGGAAAATTGGAGAAATGTTCTGCAAAAACAGCATTCAATTTAGTTGAGAGAAGAACAAAGCATTATGGTTTTGGCACAAAAGTACAAGTCTACAGTCATAGGATGGAGAGTAATTGGTTAGCAGCTCTTCAAAAAAGGATCACGGAGTTATAACAAACTGCAAGCTGAACTTGAAATAACAGTGCTGGAGCTTTGAGCAAGATTAAACACAGGCTGAAATTTTCAGAGGAGTCTCATAATGATATATTTCATACACAGAACGCAGAAGTGGCTGAAATTAAGCACGCAATTGGCAAACTGCAAATTATTTTCAGAGGATATTAATGCCTACGGTTAACGGTTACTGCCAGTGTGTAGGAATAGCATGAAATCTCAAGAGAATATACCCCTAAGTAAAGAGAAAGACACTAAATGACCATAAATGTTTGGAGTACTTCCAGACAAAATACATTTTGCTACGAAGTGTCCCAAGTTATCGAAATGGATATGCACAGAACTATAAGAATTTGATCCCTGTTAGTGTCCTTACAGGGCAGGCACTTACCTCCCAAACCGATTCAAATAGTCTTTGCAAAAACTAAGAGCTCAGTACAGTCCCATAACCTGGGGAGGAGGGAAGAGGACCTGAGCACAGCATCTTCAGGGAATACAGAGAGCAAAGATTCAGGCATCTAGAGAAGATGCAGAGATGAGCAAAAAAATTTAAGGGCTTCTTCTCTTGAATGGTATGTGTCTCTATGCTTAAAATATTTTATGTATTTCAATTATTTTTGTATTATGTGAATAGTTGTATATGATACATGTCTTTATGTAAAAAAAGAAGGCAAAAAAGTATAGAAAAAAATCATCTGGCTCAGACTCACAACCCAAGTTTCACAAGCTACTTCATCCAAGTTTGTTCAAACATCATTAGCATTCTTCTATTTGGATTTAATTTCTGTCCCATTCTCTTAAAGTAAAACAAGTAAAATGGGATGCCATAACACACACTCACAGACACCAAGATCAGTTGCATTAAGTCAGTAATCATCCCTTTAAAATGCCAGAAATGCAGGCTAATAGCTAACCAAAAAATTTCATGAAATGCCACTATGCACATTAAAAGCTCTGCTGAATGCTTGGCAAAGCAGTGGCCATTCCTCACAAAAAGCTATAAATAGAAGAAATATTGAAAAAACCTGCCCAGAGGGTCTTTTAAAACTCCTAATTCTTATATGAAGCTTTATTTATTTATTCTAATCAGTAGGGTACAAAATATATCTTAAAAAACTGATTAAGCTTCACCCTGAGTCACATACCCAGTTGAAGGGGATTTTTGCCTCCTAGATCAGTTCACGTAAATATTGCTTTGCAATAACAACTCTGAAAATGATCTAGCAATACCTGGGAGCCAAAGAGCCCCGCAGCAAGAATGTAAACACTAATATCCTCTCCAAGCAGACCTGGGGACTTCCTGGTGAGATGCCAGTTTTCTGGTGGAAAATACCCACATTTTTCTGGATGTCTCACCCCTTCTCTCTTCTTGCCCTCTCTCTCAGCAACCCATCTTCTCCCCAGTCCTCTCTCCACAGTACCACCTGCATCGACACGACTTCAGAGTCTTCCCAGGGAAGTGTTTTGGCTGCACTCTTGGTGGTTCACTACTGAGCCATAGAGAAAGCAGCTCAAGAGACTTTGTGAGGAGTGACTACAACCATTCATGCTGAGCACTATTGGGGCACCTCAATGTCTGCTCTGAAGGGGGAAGGAAGATGTTGGCTGCTCAGGAACATTACAGAGTTGGTACCCTGTTTCCAACACTCATGCTCTACAATTTTTGACCAGTTGAGGTCAAACCTGCTGGACCAGACAGCGAGGGACTGACACAGATGCTTGGTTTCCCCATCCAAAGAGCCCCAAAGAAACCAACACAACTTCTTCCCATGGCATGCTCTCGTGTGCTCTCCTGAAAGCTGTGGAGAATCCTGTAGGATTGAGTCCTGAAAGAGGGAGGATGCAATTTATGACCTACCAGGGGAAATAATCTATGTATTATATGCATTATTGGCACTAGCCTGGAAGAAACATTAAAAGGGAGAAGAGTCTATGCACCTAGATTTCCAATTCAAAGAAACAATGAGAAAAACAATGAGAGCATTGGCAAGCTGCAAAAGGCTTAAAGAAAACTGACAAGCACCAAGGCTAATAGAGAGCTTGAAGTGAGAGAGAACAACAAACATGCATTTGTGATGAGGTGGAGCTCAGAGACAAACAAAACAAAACCCCCAAGATAGCCCAGTGTAGTTTTGTGGTATGCATACTGAAGTGTTACTTCACTGAACAGACAACACTGTCCAGGCATGAGAAAATATTGCTCAAAAAATGAATTTATCTGGGAATTGCTGCCTTGAAAAAGTGCAGACAGGGAGAAAAAGGAAGCCATCCTGTTGCAGGTTTGCCTGACACATGATTTATAAAACTGAATCCAAACTGGGACCTGCTTAGCTCCAAACCCAGCAGAAGTATATATAGTGTATGCTTGCTTTCAAGTGCATCTCTGACTTCCTGAGACTTGTATTGTAAAGGTCAAGAAGGTGTTGCTGTGCTTTGCTAGGGCAGTCTAAACACCAAGGAAAGACAAGGAAGCTTTCTGAAGAATATGGTTGAAGCCATTACTGTGACTAAAGAAATTCTTTCCACCCTCTGGCTTTCTTTTCCAATGCCTCTAGCTAACTTAAGAGCAGAAAGCAGACAAATTTTCATCAACTCTTTCAACACATTATAATTAAAGCCCGTTTCATCATGTTAAACATCCTATACTCAAATAAATGCTGATCTGATCCACAGATCCACATCAACAACAGCAATGAACTGAAGTTATACAGAAATCTTCATGCACTTTCCTTCGACTTAATATTGTATATATTCCCATGGCCAGGGCCAGGGCTGTGACTGAGGGGTCTGAACTGCCACCCCAGCACCTACTTGCTGGGTCACCATGCTACCCACAGGTTTTACTCATTAGCACGTAAGTCCCACATTAAGTCTCTGTGTGCTGAAAGTTAATTATGCCTCCTCCTTAACCAATTTTTTAACTTCTATTTGGTAGTCTCCAACAATTTTTCCTTACTAAGCTGTTATAGGTATATTATTTCCAATTTGCTGACATAATATGCAACCAACAGATACTGAGATCAGAGCTAATAACATACCCTAACTTTTAAGTCCCTCCATATTTTATGCTTTTAAAATAAAATTGCATGGAGAAATGCTTTCTGCCTTTGTATAGAGATTTATTATTGCATTGAGGAATACATCAGTACAATTGCTAGCTTGATAAGCTATTTATGGCTATCCTAGGTTTTCCCTTTGAAATACCTCTACCATATTATGCTTCTGTGATGGGAACAAAACAGTACCATCCAAGTAGAGAACAGCAAATAGCTGTTTCAATAGCTAAGAAAAGTGAAAAGAGGAATTTGATGGCTTTTGCAGTCCTGTAAGCCTGACTGCTGCTGCATTGTTACCACATGAGGGTAGATAGAAAACAGCATGAAATGGAGCTTGGGTTTAATCAATTGGGTTGTTTACAATGGGCCCCAGCAGACTGACCGCTAATTCTCTGAGAGCTGATTTTCTTGACATCAGAAATGTGGCAGATTTATGTCAAGTCCTCTAAGGATGTAACAGCATGTAGGAGCTTACTGTTTTAAACTAGAGGAGATACGCTTTTACAGAATTATAACACAGGTAAGGAGCTAGCAAAAAGGGAATTAGCAGTAATCAATGCTGAAAAGGAAAAAGGAGAGTCCTCACCAGCCTAAAGGGAATTTAAAGGATTATATAGAGCCTTAAGGAGTGGAATCAATGTCATAAGTGTAATATTTAGTAGTCCAAAGCAAAAGAATCTCCACTTAGAAGGTAATAAGAAAAAACTCTGTTCTAAAAGTAGCCAGTTGGAATTAAAAAATAAAATAAAAAATAGGCAAGTAGATGTATTTGACTGAGAGTCAGAGGATTTTCTTGGAGCATCCCACAGCTATAGGCCCCCAGCATCTACTACTCCCTTCTGGTCTATGCACATAGAGTTCCAAACCAAAGAAACAAGTAGAGGGCACTGCAGGAATGAAAGGATTTGCCTTTGGGAGTCTGTGGCCACAGAAGTGGGATGCATTCAGATCAAACAGCTGAGAAGCACTTCTGCTCCCTTTACATTTACATATGCAGGATGGCAGTGAGCTGCCAGCATGTATGACCACATGTGCCAATGCTAGAATATTAATATAACTTTCTGGTCAATATGTGCTTCAAAACTTACTATTGTCTCCAGAGTAATTTGCTTGTGTAATTCCAGCTAGAAATGACATATGTGAAAGATTGTTGTTTCAAAGATCAAAACTAATTGGAATTGCCCCAGATTTTCACCTTCGCCTTTTAGGGAATGTTTTTAGCTCTGCTTCCAAAGACCTGCACCTGGCTCCAGGGCTTCACTCTGGCTCCGTGCAAACTGCTTACTGGGGCTCACACATGCAATTCAATGGACCAACTTGAACTCTGAACTTCAATATTCAGGATTCTCTACGTGAGCAGTTGCTGCACAAAGCAGCAGAGATTATTGGAGCATTTGCTGCCACGTAGGTTACCTGTGTGTACAGCTGTGAGATGTTGTGCAAGCACTGCTGGCATGTGCATTTGGCTATGCAAATGTAGGTGTTTTATGGGGTTCATCTAAACACAGACAGCTCTAGCTGTTTGCCAAGTCCTAGAAAAGCTGTACAGGTTAGTATAGTGCAACCCTAGTATAGTGCAACCTTCATGGGAAAAGGACTATTCCTTTCCATCTAATGATTGAAAAACTGCACACTTGGTTACTACAGGAATAACTAAGTGTAACAAGAAAAACAACAACAAAAACCAAACCTAAGAAAATGTGAGACTACATAAAGTTTCCTAATCTATTTCTTCCCAAGCTCACCTCTGATAGCCATCTACACATTGGCCACCTGCCAGAATGAGCCACACTGTTAAAGGCATGCATATTTTACATACATTGCATTGCTACGCATAGAAAATAAGTTTCCTGCCCTGAGTGCTAGGGTCCAGGGAAACCATTTTGGTTTTCCCCATAATTCATGAATGGTAAGAAAAGTTATCTTGTTTCATAGTGAGGGAAAAACAACAACAGAAACAAAAAACAACCAACCTTTAACACTTTTCTGAATTGGTAAGCCAAAGGAAAAACAAAAAGCAAAATTTACCAACAACCTGCCACTGTTCCAGTAAATAAAAATATTTCATGTTTCAATTTTGAATTTTGTTGTTGTTGTTGATTTAGATAGCAGGGGAGATTTATTTCAATTCACAATTAAATGGTTTTCGGAAAGGATTCTAATGGCTCATTTTGACAACCTTAGAACTTTTCCAAAACATTATTTCAATAAGAAATAAGCCCAATCTGAAAATTTCACAGAAGTTATTCTGGTTTTGACAAACCAGAGCTTGTCTGTGCCCTCTTACCACAAGGGGAGACAGTTTGTTGAAGAAATTCTAGCCCACATTATCAGTTATGAAAGTCCTGTGCTTTTGCAATACCCATCTCAGTAGCCTGCATCTAGGTGGAGAATAGCTAGTGAAAGGCAACTTGACCTAACCAGCTTTGACTCTATAAAGTCAACTACACATGTAAACATCACTTCAGTCTGTTAATATAATCTGAAACATTTCATTGGATAAATTGAAAAAATTGCCGTCATTATCTTTTTGCCTGAAACCTTCTTCTGAAAACAAAATTAAATTACTGAATAAAACACATCCAATTACTTTTTTTTTCTTCTCTCTCCTAATCTGTCTCTCCATGATTAAGCTAATGCTTGCCCACAAAGGTTAGCCTTGGGCTCTGTTGTACAGTCACCTACTTCTGTGTTTCAACATGTTGAGGGCTTTTTTTAAGCTAGGAAAAAAAAAAACCAAAAAACCAACAAAATATTGAGTGAGATGAAGTTACTAGGGTTACTGTTTCTTGGCTACTGTTGGCATGAAAAAAAGATATAGCATAATTTTTTAGGGTAAAATGATTCAGAATTACATATATCTCTTCCTCTGTATGAAAGTGTGTAGGACTTTATTACTGATGTTCTGTGCTGGTCTTACCCTGAGTGGTTTCAGAATAACTAATGGTACTAACCAAGATAAAACAGAGAGTAAAGCATGTCAGAACCAGTTGTTACTAGGACTACACATACAATAAAACACTTTTTTCAGAAAAACAATGTGTCAAAAAATCTAGCGGATGGTCAGGACCAGAAAAGCTTTGTAAAAATTAAAAATACAGAAGAACTTTTTTGTATCCTTGGTCTCTTCATTATTTTTCCATTTTGCCCTTGTCTTTCTCCTTTTATTTTTCTCTTACGTCTTTTATTCCTCTTCACTCATTTGCTCTTTCCTAGTCTTCTTTCTAATCCACATTCTTCTCTCACCTGAATTCCCAGATAGATGCCACTGTTCTTTCCACTAACTACTTAGATCCTGTTCTGATCACCGAGTTGGGTATTTTTTCTATGTTTGAAAAAGCTCCTGCCACTGTCCACATCTCTTATGATCCTTAGTGAATTCTGTGCTTGTTACTGCTTGTAGAGTTTAACTAAAAACAAAAATCAGGATTTTTGTGCACCCCTGTATTTATGGTGCCTTTCATTAGCACAGAACAAAAACTCCCACAGAAATGGAAATCAAACACAGACTCTCCCTTTTTCATTCATTCAGTACTTCAAGCTGACTCTTCTCTATATGCTCATATCCATGACTTCTTACCCCTTTAATAGCAGGAGTAGGAAACCATTCTCTATCTGTATTTGATACAAATTATTGCTAATATCTGATAGTAGAAGACATTATGTTTGTCCAGATCAATGCTGGGTTTATATTCACTTTGCGTAGCCCATTTCCACCACTGAGGTAATGTGTATTTGTGACTCCACTGTGTCTCGCAAAGACTCTGAGTAAAGAAATCCTACCTTTTAGATTGTGTGCTGAAAGTCCTGCAGATTTGAGAAGATGGCTTAAGCTAAAGGTACAACACAAACACACCACGAACTACAGCTGTCACTTCAGCAGCCTGGTACAACATAAATGGTCCCAATGATATGGCACAGTCCTGGTTAGCAGCTGTGCATCCCTACTCCCTCCAGCAGAGATGCTCATTGGCAGAGGAGGCCTTTGCGATGCAGGGAAGCAGTTGCATTTTGCCAGTAGGACACAGACTGTTTGTATAAATTCTACAGGAAAGGAGGAGTTTTCAGGCAAGGGAAACCACTGTGTAACTAACCAGGTTTTGCCTACAAGAGTGCCCATTTGCACTTCATGCATCCACCTGCAGAAAGCCAACAAATGCAGACATTTCAAGAAAAGAGCGAAGGAATGTTTCTGTGGGGTTAGGAAGCATGAATACATAACAATATTAAGAAGTCCTGTATTTGTGTGTACGTGCATTGAGCAAACATGCACTGTGGTGATAACAAGTGCTGCCAAATCATCCTTCTTACTCCAGACCAATCCACCAGACTTCCCTCTGTATTTGGTTCTATCCATGGCTGCCTTTAACTAAGAGCACACGGGGGAGCAAGAACTTTCTGTGCTTTTGGCAAATAATTTTATAATAATATTTCAGTAATTAGGGACAGAATTCAGTTAATAGCTGTAGTAGGCATTTTAATTTATTTATTCAATCTGTTTTTAAATGTCAGCAGTGACTGCACATTTGAAGGTTTCTTGGGCAACTGATTCAAAAACTGCCAGATAGAATTAACCTGCAATCAGGGTAAGACAAGTCAAGTATCCTATCAAGGTAGATCCTAATATATGATTAGAAACATAGAGCAAAACACCGACACTGGACAGCAATGGTCATTCAAGACCTTAACACTAAAATAACCTTCAAAACAAATAGGAACTGACTAGTTCCACTACAGCTTTGCTCTTTGATATTCAGCTTTTACTATGCAGAGTATAGTGGAAGGGAGGGACACCTGGGCTCACCATGAGCTTAGCAACAGGAGCCAGACCTCAGAATTTTGCTAGCAGGATTTTGAAAGCAAAACTAACAACAGGCAATGCCTAAGAAATTTAACTCCTTTGCCCTGAATGGGCAAAAATGTTCCTTGTTTACTTTTTCCATCCAGGAAAAAACAAAACAAAACAAAACCTCAAAACCTAGCCACAATGCTCTGCAGGTCATCTTCAGATACTATTTGCAATATAGGAGGAAGCTGGAGGGAGGAAGAAGAATGACAGTAATTTTCATGTGCCTTTTTATGGGTAATCATAATTGTGTTATCCCCACTCTTAGTAAAATAATGCTGATTTCATCTTCCTGCTTTGCAAAAAGTCTGGAGTCCTTTGAAATTCTGTTAGTTAAGTCACTGTCACTTGAAGAGCGTTCCACACTTAGTTGCACCTAGCCAGATTTAAACTTTGGAACTTCTTTTACTTCAAAGGGTAGAACAATAAAATGACTTGTTGAATCCTGAATTAAGAGGGAGAGACACTTTCTGAATCAGGGCTACCTCTTTCTGGCAATGCCTGCATCTTCCTAGTAAGTTTTGTATCTCTATAACTATTGGAATGCCCCAATCTAGAACCACATATCAAACATTTCCTAGCAGAGAGGATCAGATTGGCAAAGAACAATCAATCTAAAAAAGCATGAAGCAGGGAGGAAGAAAAAAAATATATTTTTTTTTTTATAGAAACACATTAAAATAATGTTTCTGTGCGCTTGGGGACAGCGAATCTGAATGATTTAAAATTCAGAAAGCTGAGAACAGGAATAAGAAATTTTCCAAGATCTGGCAGGATCCAGGAATCTGGCAAGTTTACCTGCACTCTGCTCCCTCCAGAGATTAACATGTGGACTTGTTTATCTAAAGAGGGGGGAAAATCTTCTTTATTTTGCCTCTTTTGGTCTTCTCCCTTATATCCTGCTGTTGTAAAGGAACATCACCTTTTCAAGCTCTACTAAACACCTGATATTTTTCTTCCAGTAGGAAATGGATGGTATTTTCATAGAATTTTAGCTGTCACAATTCTTGATTACTACAACACATAACTGTTGAGAGGATCCAGCTGGAAAGCACAGAAGTTTTAACTCACAAAAATTGGCTTGGATTGGTGTCCATTTTTATTACAACCTATGTTTTTTTTCATCTTAGGTATCCAATTTTGATTTTCCAATCGGAAAACAAAAGAAAACATTTTTTTTTGTGGAAATTTTTATTTACTAGTGTTATGGTCCGTAACTATTAGTAATACTTAATTTCACCTATTTTTTTAAAAAAGGGCTACAAATTTAGCAAGTGATTCGAACATGAATTGTCACAAAGCATGCCAAGCTTTGTGATAAAGGTATGTAGGATCCTAAATTCTGTTCAGGCACCTCACTCCAAATGAAACATACAGGTATGAAACTCTTGTTGGGGTCTGTTGCTCATGCCCTTGAGGAGAGCTGAGTGTAACAGTTTAGATGCCATGATGTTCCCATGACTGCAATACAACCATGGCAGTGCACAAATTCAAGGATAGTTTTCACCTTTTTTAAAGACTAGGGAGTTATGATTCCTATGGCTTGGTGAGTCAGAAACTAGAACGGCTGATCCCTTCCAACCTGACATCTTATGATTCTATAATCAAATTCAAATTTTATACCTAAAGGTTTAGATAAACAGTGTTTTAGGCAAAAAGGCTCTTACATATTCAAAAATTAGTGAGATGCCTGAAAGGAATCCTCAGGTGACATTTTATTTTATACTGGAGGAGAGAATAGAGAGTCACAAAGTTTCCCTCTGGCCTCTCTATATGTCGTAATCTGTGGATCCAGGGCTGGCCCTACTCAGTAAGCTTTGCCCATTGTTTCCTGTTGAATCAGGCTTCCAAAACTGGCTTGCAAACCACTCCTGCTAAATCTCCTGTCCCTACACCTGCAGCAAAGAGCCCAGATATAGAAATGAATGCTTTCACTTAGACAGGTTTCATTCAAGGAGGATTAATTTACAAGAACTGACTGAAAAAGACAGTTGCTGATCTAGCTTATCATAACAGTGTGTCACATGCATGTCTACTGTTGGAGTGGGGATTAGCAATCTAAACTGGGATTATTTTTTTTTTTTGTGAGGTTGGCCTGGAATAATTACCCACCTTGCAAGGTTCTGGTTTAGATAATTGGCTTGTGATCATCACTGGCACAAGTTTCTCAGGGGTTTGAAATTTCAGTAGTAGTGCATGGAAAACGCATACAAACATTTGATGGGTTAGAGAGGCATGTGGTAAGAAGAAGCCAAAGGATGCAAGACAATCTGGAAATGCAACATGATTTGGAAATGGAGGAGCAGCCGGAAAAAGAACAAGTAAGTCCATTTATCTAAAGCACCATTACACCCACTTAGTTTCTCTGTTTTATTCCAGCCTTTCTCTCTTCTCTTACAAACAAGAAAACACTGCAGCTATCATATTCTCATCATAGTCCTAAATATTTTAATAGATACATAAATGCAGAGGGAATCTTTGTTGTTTCCATTTTGTAGGCAGAATCTATGTGCTCCCCTTCCATTCTGCTTACTTTGAATTGTTTTCTGCATGATCTGCTTTGGTTTGATACGCAGGTTTCTTCCACAACCATATGTTCCTTTAGAAATATACC
This sequence comes from Heliangelus exortis, assembly GCF_036169615.1. Lineage (NCBI taxonomy): Eukaryota > Metazoa > Chordata > Aves > Apodiformes > Trochilidae > Heliangelus > Heliangelus exortis. Next base: position 68,199,024 of record NC_092423.1, read on the forward strand.
CCTATTTGTAGGTATTCTCCCTCCTCCTTTTTCTGCAGTTACCCCTCTCATGGTCAGGCTCTGCAAGATGTTTCTTCCCTCTAGGCTTGGTAGTTATCCCTTCTCAGAGGTAGAAATCACTTCATCATCCCTGAATGCAAGACACTAGGCATCTGCAGACAGGAAAGCTACAGTTTCATATAGGAAAGTATTCTCAGACTGCTGATTTAGTCTAATGGTCCTCTCTGAGATCAAGGTAGTAAATATGATAAAATCATAGTGATTTTTCAATAGTTCTCATCTAATTTGTATTCTCCTGAGAGACATATTCCAAATCTAAAGTTAAAGTATTCTGAAAGATGAGAGAATTTCCCAGATCCCATCCCATCATTCAGAAGGAGCTTTTCTTCTACTTCAGTTGTTTTATGTTTTAAAATAAAACAATACTTTTAAAAATAAAGAACATTTCCCTCATACCTGTACTCCCATTAAACTTGAACAAGTTATTTTCTATTCGAATCAGCCAAGCTTTACAAGTCCCACTGTCAGAAAAGTCATGCAAGATCGTGGGAAGAGGGACTCAGATTTTCATGAACAGCTCATGTCACTCAAGCAAGTCCAGCAGAGATTGGCCTTGGCCATTCTCTCTCTGCTGTCTGTAAATTTCCCAAGCCAAGACATTTTCTTGACAATATCGAGCTGTTACAGCAGTCAAAAATCTCTTCCTCCATTGAGCTGCTAATATGTTCTTTCCTTTATTTTAATAACAAGCCAAGAAGGGAAGAGAAGTGAGAAAATGAGAATTCCTCTATGTGAAGACACCTGAATCTGAAGCCAACTACATCTATTTTAAAGCAACAAAATACTGAGGACTATATATCACACGGTTCTCACTTCTCTGTGCCTGTTCTTAAACAAAAAGATAAAATCGATTTAAAAAAATAAACAAGCAAGAATACAAACAAACAAAAAAGAAAACCACAACCAAACAAGAAAATAACAACACCACTTTGTATTCACAGTTTAACCAGAAGTCAGCCTTAAAACACTTCTGGTTTTTAAGCTGTACCAACCACATAGGAGAATAACTAATCTCCCAAGGACTAAACAATGGCTTCTTTTATTTTTAACACATTTTGGTACTACTTTCCTGTGAGGACCAAGTGTTGGGGAATTACTTTTTCAGAGGTTCATCCATAGCAGGTTTGCAGGGCAGGGAGAGCAAGGAGTACAGTCTGAAGAAGAGTGACTTTTTGTTACTCTCTGGTTTATGGCTTCCATACACTGCTGCAGAACTACACAGATATGGAGGATACACAAGTCACAGACAGACTACTGTCCTAGAGTTCATTTCATTACTGGGCATCTCAGACATGAATGCTACATGAAAAGCAATGTGCCAATCTGCTCAATTACAGCAAAAAAAACAGGGGACACTTCACCCATGTGCTGCCAGAGATATTAATCAGACATAACATGCTGAATTGCAAGTTTAAATCAGGATACCTGGGGAGAAGTCTGGACAGCTTTTCCATGTTGGCTAAATAGTTCGTTTCCAGAGCAGAGATTTAGGCTGGTTTTCCCCTGAGAAATAATACTTTGCAATACCCTCCTACATTGAGACTAGACAGTAGCATAACTCAATGCTAATTACAGAAATCCAGCCCCACGGAGCAGAATTTCAGAAGAGCTCATCAGATGCTTCTAGCAACTACTTGCCAACAATGCTGCACATGGATAACCTAACTAATTTCTATCAACCATTCTTGTAGGTGCAACCACGGCAGAGACCTCTTTTGTTGGTATTTGCACTGTTGGGATTTGTACTGCATCTGCCTCCAGTCAAGCCCAGGATTTGGATTCAACATCTTTCATAAGTAGTGTACGCACACACCACAAGATTCAAGAGAGCAAGTCATGAGTTGTATTACTTTTTTGTTTTTTTTTTAAAGAAAGTTCACCTGATGGACACTAGTTTTCCTAATTAAGTTATACCTTGCAGGTGTGTTGAATTTGGTAGACCTGGAAAAGCAGAGCTGGGTGAAAATCCAAACTGAGCAGCAGACCTTGGAACAGTTGTTCATGGTCTAATAGCAATGAATAGGCATAGTTGCCTATGAAAGTGCTCATCTAGCCACATAAGCATTCTATACTTGCTTCTAAATCGAAAGGATAAAGCCTTTTACCTCCTTTTAGCCTTTTCCCATGACCAACATTACTGTTCTGTAATAACTCATCTCTGAGTAACAAAGTAAACAACATTACAAAATAATTTCTGAAGCCAAATATCTGATAAAGGTGATTAATGCCTCGTGAAATACCCAAGTCATATTTGCAATAATTGCAATATTTGAGATGGATAAGAGAAGAGAATTATAGGATTTGCTGTAAGGCTGAATTATCTACAGGAAGTTCATGTGAATGTCACGTTACCATGTAACTTGCTGGTACCTGCCAGGCACACTCCTTAACAGCTGAGTTGGTTTCCTTTTGTTTGTTTTCTGGATTTTAGAAATATAACATTTAGAGTTTTGAGATAAATTTTGTAAAGCAAAGTTACCCCAGTTCTTGAGAGAAACTGTATCAGTCTAGAAGTTACTGCACAAATATGGGACACTCTTCCTTATAAGTAGAGTTTTGGGGTATTCTTGAATTTTTGCCCGAAACCAAATTTCACAATTTTTGTTCAAGACAAAGTTTGCAGCAAGTACAGCTTTCCTCCAAAGAAAAATGACGCGTTTGTTATTCCAAATAAGATGCATGGTTATGTTCTGTAGTTTCCCCAGCACAAAAAAACCCTAGATTCTTGGCATATACTTTGGGAAAGAGAAGACAAAGTTAAAATCTTAGAGGGCTTCACCCATTCTCCATTATATAGCGCACAGATTGCAGAGAGAATTATGGATAACTCCCTTTGTTCCCTATAATTGGATAAAGAAGCTGTCCTCCCATTTGTAATCATAAACTGTCTCAGTAGCTACCTAATGCACAATAAGATAACATTTGATGAAAGGAGGATAGGAAAGAAAAGTTATTATTGTTGGCAGCCACCTAATCCAGAGTTCTCATATTTATTCACATAAAATTATCTATTACATCATTTTGTTCATAATGACTGAATGCTTTGTAAGGATTCTTATAAGCTAAATTCACAGCTGGAGTTGTCCTGACTGGACACAACTGTTTTGTTTTGCTTTCATGATGCCTTAAGGTTCTCTCTCATAATCAGACACTTCTCTGGTGCTAATGAAAAGCCTTGCCACAAATACTCCAACTTAATTATTATTCTATGACCACTCCTATACCCCCCAGCCCCAAATTGCACCAACATGAACACTGGTAGAAAACAAGCACAAACAGGGCATGAAAAAGGTCAAAGAAAATTTGTTTTCAACTTTAAAAGAGTATCTCTGTAAAACTCTTTCCAGCATCTATGGAGTCCCTATAGCCCCTAGAATTTTCTGTACTCCTGAAAACTCCCGGTTTCATATGGAGAGGCAAGGATGAAATATCTGGAAGAGGAAAGCTGGCAATAAGGAACCACCTCCTCCACCCAGTCATATCTATCATGCAAAACTCTAGGTTCCCTTGAACAGTCACAATGTAAGGGGGGGGGGGGGGGGGGGAATGTGGGAAGACTTTTCCCTCTTTTTCTAGTGCAAACAAGCAGAAACACAGAAAATGCCTTGAAGGTCTAAGCAAGCTCAGCTAGGTGTCTGGGGGGTACTGTTGAGCCACCACAAATTATTTTGCACAAGTTAGCCCTTTATAGCAGACTGCACAGTTGCATTTTTCATAAGATGTGCTGCAGTATCTGAGCCACTTGCAGCTATGATCCTGGACTTTTAGTACATTCATAGTTATATATACAATTTTTCTGCCCACCAGAAGACTCAGTAATTAATGGACTTGAGTCTCTTCTGGGTGATTACAAAATCCTGGGGCAGGTCTTGCTCCAAAGGCTGAACACTGAGGACAAGTACAGTCACCAGCACCCTTGTGGTGAAAGCAAGCATGATTCCCCCCTGATGAGCAAGACTAACAAACTGGCAACAAAAAATGAAGAGAAGACTAAAGTACTCAGCAACTTTTTCACCTTGGTCTTCACTGGCACTCTCTTTTTCCACACCTCTTGAGTGGATGGACTACAAAGCAGGGGGAGCAAAGTGTGTCATCGTCCATCCTGTCTCCTCCCCCCCCCTCCCAGTGTAAGAGAAGATCAGGTTTGTGACTACCTGAGGAAAGTGAATATTTGTGTCTATGGGACCTTATGAGATGCATCCTGAGGGAATTAGCTGATGTAGTTGCCAAGCCACCTTCCATAATATTTGAAAAGCCATGGCTGCCAGGTGAAGTTCCTGCTGACTGGAAAAAGGGAAAGATTTCACCCATTTTAAAAACGGGTAGAAAGGAGGACCCCGGGAACTACCAACTTGCCAGCCTCACCTCTGTGCCTGGGAAGATCTAGAAGCTGTGCTAATGTACATGGAGGATGGGGAAGTGATTCAGGACAGCCAGAATGGTTTTACAAAGGGCAAGTCCTGCCTGACCAACTGGGTGCCCTTTTGTGATGAAGTGACTATATGAGCGAACAAGGGAAAAACGACGGATGTTTTGTATCTGGAGTTCTGTAAGGTATGTGACATGGTCCCCTACAATATCCTTCTTTCTAGATTGGAGTGGAATTTGATGGGTGGGCTGTTTAGTGGATAAGGAATTGGCTGGATGGTTGCATCCAGAGGATAGTAGAAAATGGCTCAATATCCAGATGGAGATCTGTCACAAGTAGTGTCCCTCAGGTGTCAGTACTGGGACCAGTACTGTTTAATAACTTTACCAGTGACATGGACAGTATGACTGAGTACACCTTCAGCACATCTGCAGAAGACACTGAGTGGTGAGGTGACAGACCTGAGGGACAGGATGCCATCCAGAGGAACCTGGAGAAGCTTGAGAAGCGGGCCTATGGGAACTTCATGAGGTTCAACAAGGTCAAGTGCAAGGCTCTCCACCTGGGCTGGGACTCCCCCCAATGTCAATAGAGACTGGGGATGATGGGATTCAGCCCTGAGGAGCCAGCCATTGCTTGCAGTCCAGAAAGGCAATCATATCCTGGGCTGCATTGAAGAAAGTGTGGCCACCAGAACAAAGGAGTTGATTCTGCTCCTCATGAGACCCCACCTGGAGCACTGTGTCCATTTCTGTGCCACACAAACACAAGAAAGATATGGAGCTGTTGGAGCAGGTCCAGAAGAGAGCCATAGAAATTATCTGTGGGATGGAACACCCCTCCTGTGAAGACACGCTGAGGGAGTTGGGGCTGATCAGCCTGGAGAAGAAAAAGCTTCCAATACTTACAGGGGGCTATAAGACTGGGGACAAACTTTTTAGCAGAGCCTCTTGCGAGAGAAGAAAGGTTGATGGTTTTAAACTAAAAAAAAAAAAAAAAGCTATATCTAGATTAAGGAAGAATTTTTAGATATAATATTCAGATAAGGAAGAAATTTAAAGTCGGAAGAGGTGAAATACTGGAACAGTTTGCCCAGAGAGTTAGCAGAAACCCCATCCCTTGAAACATTCAAGGTCATGTTGGACAAGGCTTTGAGCAGCCTGATCTAGTTTTAGATGTCCTTTCTAACTGATGGGGGACTGGACTAGATGATCTTTGAAGGTCCCTTCAAACTCAAACTATTCTGTGATTCTCTCCCCAGCCACCCCCATCCACAAGTAGAAGAATTGGCATGGCCCTCTGCTCCTCTGATGTTCCTCATTGATCCTCCAGAATGCCCTTGAACAAATTCACCATCCTCTCCTCTTAGCAAAGATGGAAACTGATCTGAAACCAGCTTAGTCATGATCACCAGTGCAATTACAGAATGGTTGCTGAACTGAAGGGAACCCTTTGTTATCCACACCCTATCTGATATTACACTACCCTGCTCTATAACTACATATATTTTTGGAAGTAGTTCTCAAGAGTGGCAATTCTGCTAACAAACTCCAGGACAAAGGGACATTAGAAAACAAGCAATCACGAAAACCTGCAGTAAATGAAAGACTTTGGAAACTATCATCTTTTTTTATTTACAAGGAACAAGTAGCCTCATGTGTGTTAGGAACAAATGGGAATCAGCCTCCAGCCCTCACAAATGATTAATCATGTGTAGAAAATATAGGGGTTTTTTTGTTAAAAATAAAGATGTAATTTGCAATTAGCTGAGGAACAAGACTATTTCTTCTACAGCCAATCTAATGAGGTTTTTAAAACTGGCATGTTCTGATCTCATCTATTTCCCTATGGGCACTGAAGCCAATCTTTAGCTTTCCTGTTGCAGATCAAAGTGACTGCTACACATGTTAGTAAAACAAAGTCTCCCCTAGTGTCAGGCAAAACAGGATAGAAAGCAAACAAGTAAGAAATTCAGGACAAGGATACAGGACAAAATGAGAAAGTACTTCTGCCCTCTCAAGAAAGCTCAACATCTACTAAATCTTGGATTTCAATAAATACAACATTATTATAATAGAAGAGTGGTTACCTTATATGTGTCAGTGCTCTGGGGAATCAATTTTTTATTTTCTTTCCCATTCAAGAACAGTTGTTCATATATTTATTTGCATTGCCATAACCTGGAGATGCAGGCTGTGATCAGAGGTCCATTGTGTAAGGTGCTGTACACACAGTTTATCAAAACAACCTCTGCTTCAGAGAGTCTGCAGTCTAAACAGGGAAATTCTAGAAGTCCCAAGGGGAAAAAAATGCTTGTAGGGCTTCCAAGAGAACCAAAAGTCTTGAAAAAAGCATCTTTAGGTGGCATTTCAGACTAAACTGAAATCTTGATGTTCTCATTTCACTGATATATTTCCTTGGGTTTGTGTCATTGAGAGTCTTCCCTGGATTTTCTCAGCAATTTCATTGAAACAGTTTCAGATAATAAAATTTAACTGAGGCTAAAAGTTGTGCCCACAGCAAAAATTATCTGTAGTCCCTTTCTGTTAGAGAATTGTCTAATTAGTCCTCACAATTCCTCCTCAAACATCAGGTGCCAGAAGTTCCTTTATTATTCCTCATCTACAAACATTACTAACTCCCACAACTATTGCTTGTTCTGTCTTTCTTGAAGAAAGGAAACTTGCAAAAACAGAGAAACCTTGTTCACATGAGTGACTGCTACATGGGAAGGAGAGAAATAAAATGTTCTGAAGGCAAGTCCACCAAGGTATTTTTCAAAATTAAGGCCCGAAATATCTTGAGAAGGACACCTTGAATAGCCTTTTCAAAGCAAATGATGTCCAGCTGTGTCGATGTAATAAAAACGAGCAAAAGAACAAAACCAGGTATGTTCTTATAAATATTACCTTGCATCCATTCAGAGACAAAATGACTACAAATAGAACATGGCAAATTGTCACCCACTAAACATAAATACACACTGGAAAGAGGAGTGTGGGTATTTTAAGCAGGAAATAAATGATGGACAGGACAAGGAGTATGAGGAGATCTGCATCACTGGGAGTGGCACTACTTGAGGACATATTCCTCTTTCTTTCATCTTGAAAATGTAAGAACCAAAAAAGGAACACAAAAAGCCAAAGGTAAAGCCAAGACAATGTTTACCTTAATGTTCATAAAGAATCAACAACATCCTGAAGCCTCCTGTCTTTGAAATACTTCAGCAGAGGTGGGATCTCTTTGGTCTCTGTGTGGACTTCAGAATTCTCCTGCAGTCTGGAGTAGAAAAAAAAAAAAAAGAGAGAGAGAAAAGAGCATGTTGGCAAAAAGTGGAGCTCTTACAAGGAGTATTACTTGCTGGATGTGGGCAAGGAAAGAGGAGAGAGTGAAAGGGAATCACATTTGTTGCTGGTTATTCAGACTAAGCAGCACCTCCTTAATCCTCCCTCATGAATATAAGAAATGCACATTTATGTTTCTATTCAAACATAGCTGCTAGATGAGTGGACAAATCTGACTCTTCAGGGATAGATGTGACCATTTTGCCCTTCATTCAGTTGTTTGGTTCTGATGTTACATTGTAACAGTTGATGATTGTAAAATAATTTCACTGAAGTCAGATTGCAAGTGTAAGTGCTTTTTTTATTTAAAGAAAGATGGTGTAATCAACTTTTTCACTGGTAGCTGGTAATAACACTAGAAAGTTCTTTTTTTCACATATCATATTCTGAGTTGCAAAAAATGTTAATGCCTGCTACAGCTGGACAAGCTAATTTTGTAAAAAGCAGAACATTCCTGAATTAGTAAAGGCATTTCTGTTCTGAAGCTTTCAAATCTTCTGTTCACCTTCCTGTTATTCAATGAAGGGAATCAAAATTTTAATGAAAGCAAGTTCATCTAATATTGGTCAGAAAAAAACAGTATATGAAAAGCTAGTTCAGCAGTATGGCAACGCAACATGATGTGTTGCAGACTAGAGGTCCTAAATTCTTTGCTTAAGAAATTAACATAAAAAAATACATATGGGTGAAGAGCAAGGGGAGAAGACAAAGGTTTTTGACCAAAGCTACAAGTCAAGGACCTAATAGTAGAGAACCTGACAATGCTACCTAGCCAAGTTAATCACTGTCAGCTTCCGGTAGCCTTCCGTTACCAAGACAGGAGGAATCTGAAGTTGTTGAACAAAATATGCTAAAACATTGTCACTAGGTGATTTTATGGCTTTTGTCAACAACAAAGTCCTAGAATGTAAGTTTCAGCTTACATGGATGCAATATTCCTTCAGACCAATTTCTGAGCCCTTGTGTGATTGAAGTTATTCTAAAACCAAACTGAATAGCAAATTGAGTCTGAATATCATACTGAGTACATAAGCCATTTCCATTCCAGTGGGGGTAGATATTTTTCTACATTAATGAAGTTTTTAAAAATCACTGGGAAAACAACTATTATTCTAACAAATCGCTCAAGAGATGAAAACCTGGAATTTCCTGGCTGCAGCCTCTATTACTTCACCACTCTTCATCTGGCCAGTTATTTCTCCCTGTATCATTAACTGGATCTACTGTAAAAACTATACAATAGACAGCCAGGTTCTTGTGCTTTGAATCAGGTATTTTAGTCCAGGATATTTTTCCTCTCTAGTGAAGTTTGAAGGCTTTGAGGAGCATGCAGCCTTTGTTATGATTCACACAGGAATAAATTTCAACTCCAAATTCACTAAATTAAACCTGTTATTTGCCAAGGACCACAATGGAGAGATATTTATTCAATATGTTTTCCACTAGGGCCAGGGATTAAGGTCATGGTTTATGGTTGCTTCTTATGTAACGAACATCAAATGAAAGATGCAAAAAGATTCCATTTTAAGAGGGAGTTAAAATGAGCTATTTAATATACTAAAAGCTTGTGCTTACTGTATTGCAAGTTGACAACTGACAATGTTCCACAATGTCAATTGGTGCCTATGCCATTAAAGAAATTAAATGGATTGAGTTTCAAAAATAGCCTGCAACCTACTGAGAAACAATTTCTGCAGCCCCTCAAGCTGAAATGCCTATTACAGCTCCATGGCAGATAAAGTTAGAGTGATGCTCTCCCTTGGTTGCATGCTTGGATGGTAACATACACCTCAAGTCTTTCAGCCTAAGCATGAGGTCCTCATGAGCTTGAGCCACCAAGTAAAGTTCTGCACTTCCTCCTGCTTCACACAAAGACCACATAATACCACAATTTTACATTTCTGAATACCCACAAATCAGGTTGGCTGCAAAAATGGCCTAAGTTTATGCAAAAGGTGCATGAATATTGCAGACAAGTTAGGACTGCTCACATCTTTTAGTCTGCATGGAAATAAACTATTGTCTGCCCAGTTCCAGATGATGGCAAAAATTTCCCACCTGTTTATTTCCTGCATGTTTTCTTCTTGTTCTGGTATTTCTTAGCCTATTATGTGTAAATCAATTACCACCATCAGGGAGATAAAACAGCTTAGACAACTCTTTCCTGGCAAGTATGGTAAAATGGCAGGGATAATTAATTGTTATAATATGCAAATAAAAGATAATGCTTCACAGATGGAATTTTTCATAGCATTGTATAATTATTCAAAGTCTTCATCTCTGGTTCAGGAAGTCTTATAACCACAAATTGCAGGAGGGTGGAAGAGTATCACTGATTCCTTGCCCTATCTGTAACCTTTTGCCTTAGACATGCACATGCAGCTCTTTTGGAGACAGGATTCAAGGCTAGAAGAACCTGTAATTTGGCTTGGTACAACCATTCCAAGCAAGCACAACTTCAGTACATTTATACGCAATTTACTTTCTTTAATGCCAACATAAGTCCTGTTAGATTACTCCACTGTTAGGTGTATAACATGAAACTGGAAACAGGACTAGAGGAAAGGTATATGAACAGAGAGCTCAATCCCATCAGGTGGAGCAGCCAAGATAGTGTCGTCGAGATTCAGCTCCAGGAAAAATGACATCATGGACAAGTAAAAAAATACTATTAGTTTAGCATAAATCAGTAAGTTTTACATGGAATGAATTGCTCATTTAACATTCATTTAACATTAGGATGCAGGAGTTACAGCATGCAATTTGAGATACTGTTTATTACTTAGCTCGAGTAGCTAGATTTGATGAAGCCATACACCACAGGCTGTTGACTTTCAGGTAGATATGTTTTTGGCTGGGACAATTAATTTTCTTTCTAGTAACTGGTGCAGTGCTGTATTCTGGGTTTGGTATGAGAATAATGTTGATACAATGCCGATGTTTTAGTTATTTCTAAGTAGTGCTTATCTTAAGTTCAGGACTTTTCAGCCTCTCATGCTCTGCCAGTGAGCAGGTAGAAGATCCTAGTCCAGAAATCAGTCCTAAAAACTAAAGGATCCTAAAACCTAAATAGGAGTGTGAAGAACAGTGTATTGATTGTAAGCATCAGTTTCAGGCATTTTAGAAAAACAACCCACCAAGAAATAAAGGTGCTTGCTATTCAATGTTTTCAACTTCTGGGCAAACTGGTGTCTGAGAGGAGTGAGGTCTTTAAAGAAATAACCAGTTCCCCCCAGTAGATCATCTTTTCTTCTCCATCAGCTGCCACTGTCACTCCAAATATTGTCTTGGGGTCTCTGTTTTTCTGTAGGTATTATTTTCTCCAGTTTTTATCATTTGACATCAGCAAGTCTAACATGTAGGTTTGGTGGGTTGTTTTTAAAGAAAAAAAAAAAAGAAACCAAAACTGGAGGACTGGGAAAATATTCCTCCAGCTTTAAGTGAAATAACTTTTTTTCCTAACATTTTTTCTTTTATCAAAGATTTTCATTACCTCTCTATTTAAAAAAAAAAAAAAAAAGAAAAAAAGAAAAAAAAAAAAAAAAAAAAAAAAGAAGACTAAATAAGGAACAGAAACCTGGTAAACAAAACTACAGATTTATGCCTCACAGCCAATTACCACTGCTGCTTATCACGACAAATTTTGAAAGATGGTGGTTATTCCATAGTTTGATCTCTCAAAGTCTCTCTTCCATGTTGATCACAGGTACCCAATAAAAGAAGAGTTTGTGATGGTACATTTCTCTGCAACAAATTTATTTTCTCCTTTGCACATTTTAGAAAAGCTGTAGAAATGGATTAGCTTTGAAAATTTTACTCCTCCACTCCATTTAGCAAAAACAAAACCATGAATTCAGAAGTTCCCAGGAGGACTTTTCAGTTGGACAGGCGCACAAATCTACAAACACACAGGCAGTGGTTTTGGATCATTTCTCTAGGAAATCAAGAAAGAAGAAAACCATGCTCAAAGACAGGGTGATATTCCCCTGCCAACTTGAGCTGAGAGCATTAAATTGCCAGGACATTAGAGGAGGGGTGGCACGATGCTTATGCAACCCAGCCACGTAATGGCATTTGACCTACACTGCTTAGCTGAGCACCAGCTCTACTGTCAGAAGGAGCAATCACCAGGAAACTATCAGGTGGGAGGAGACAGGGAACAAAAGGAAAGGAAAGACAAAAAAAAAAAAAAAAAAAAAAAAAGCTAGCTGATCTGGTTGATTGATGTGATTAATTGCCACCCACACAGGCAGGTGTTGCTACTGTTTATTTAGCACTCTGCCAGAAACAAATGGTTGGGATTCTTTCTGGTTGCTCCATAGGCTTTGTGTACCTGAAAGTCAAAACCAGTTGTATCTTATGCATCACCACTGACTCAACCAAACATCAGGAGTGTAAGATAAACAATCCTAAACAGCTGGATGGCAGGGACACTGCATGCATTCCCCACCTGCTAGGGAGCCATGGACAGAAGGATCCAGCCATCTCTCCTTGCAAAGCTCTTTCTACTATCCCTCCTTTCCTCAGAAAGATGCTAGTGTAGGACTAAGAGACTCATATCTAGGTAAAATCTTGGAAGCTCGTGGTGTGAAGATTTAAAAGCTTCTCTTTTTGTCTTCTGCTATGGTTGGCAAAGTGAAGGTGGACTGCAAAAAGTGATTTGCAGAATCATAGAATCATTTTGGTTGGAAAAGACCTTTAAGATCATCCAGTCCAACTGCTACCCTAGCACACAGCTATAGGATAGAGAACATCTCGAACCATTTGAAAGGACACTACATATGCACTCACATCAGAAAAAAATGGCCAAACAGATCCTGATGCAGTGTTCTGAGGAATATGGGCAGGGACATGTCTGACCTAGAAAGACTGACCTCAGTTCACTGAATTATTCTACGGGGGAAGGAAAACTAAAGAATGTAAAGAAAGGTGTGTAGAGTAGGAACTGCTTTGATTTTGGTTTTTGGTTCTGTACTTAGACATCCTGCATGGACTGATCTTAATATGAACTGCTGCATTATCAAAGAATAGTTTAAAAAGATGACTGCAAAATATTCTAACATAAAAGAGATATACACATTTTCATCCCACAAATAGCAATTTTGAAAATTCTTTTCCAATTTTAGTCATGCTTGAAGAGTGTATTTCAAATACATCTGTGTGAAGGTTGAGTGATTTTTCTCTTTTACCCACAAGCATATGAAAAGATAAGTTACCACTCCTCTGTCAATTAGAGCAGTTAGCATTTCAAGTATGGCTAATCTTTCTAGCAATCTGATTTATTCTCACCAGTTTCCAGATATTAAACATAGCAACAGTATGCACCAGGGAAACAATAATAGCTAGAGAAACGTCAAACATTTTTCTAAGGTTTCATTTTCAGTCTAGATAGCAACATTTTTTCATCATGTCAGGAATTCCCAACTTCTCACAAGGTCTGTGAACACATATCTCCCTTAGTAACATGCACAGCTCCATGTCTGTTCTCAAGAAGCAACACACACACAGATATTCAGCTAGCACAGAAGAAAAATCTAGACTATAGAAAAACATACTTTCAGTCAGTAGTCAATGCCTTAGAAGAGTGAAGACATGGGAGAAAAAGAGGCAAGTTGATCAGCAGATCTGTTAAAAAAGAAAAGCCACAGACAGAGCTGATAACACTTTGTGTCATGCTGCTTCAGTGCTTTATTTTGGCCAGGGAACATACTGAGTGTGGCTTTCCCAGCTGAAAATAGGTGTCTATTGTTTTCACTTTTGGTAAGAAGCCAATTAGTTGTCAAACAGGGTCATCACAAAATTGTTAGTGTGCATGGCAAAGCAAAAAATCCTTTACACTTTGTCAGAAACAAATGACAACGTAAGAATTTCCAGGTAGGATGGAGCAAGGGCAATATCCTTGTTCACAAGGCAATCAAGATATAAACCTTCCTCCTGTTAAGCTAAGCTTGAGGTGATGAGGAAAATGGGTGAGGATCTATAGAAGGCTGGTCTGCAACACCCAGAATAGGTATTGCAGAGAATGTTTTAAGTACTACAGGACAATTCCTCTTATGTAATTACATCACCTCCTGATAAGATGCATGGCACCTGGGAACCAATGCAATACAGTCAAAATGCCAAGATTTTTCTTTTTCTCAGTGATGTTTGCAGAGGACATGAAGAAAACTACACTGTCACACGTGCATAAAGCCAAAGTTGCACAGTCTCAGATAAATCTGCACTAACACTGACCAGCAACAACAGATCTGAGAGGTATCACATGCCTCTTTCCACCTATTAGCATTGCAGCATTCTTTCAGTATGCAATTAGTATGGTTTACCTGTCTTAGCCAATATCTCTCTGCCTAATATGTGGCAATGAAACTAATTATCCAGGCATGATAGATGCCACGTTTCCAGTTCAGGGATATATAATGCTCAACCACCACATCCTTCAGACAGTTTCCAGACCTTGCTTCATACCAGCTAAAATGAGCATCAGTAAGAACACTCAAAGCACCTCCAAGCATAATAAGCAGATATTTGGGCCAGGTTTTCCAAGCTGCCCTTGGAGTCCAGCTGAGCAATTTCAGGTGTGGCCACGTCCAGGTTTCCAAGACTTATCATGCCTGGGGCCTCCAAGGCTGGTCACTGCATGTATGCAGTAAGGTGAAGGATGATGAGTGGCTGACGCAGAGCTGACCTTTCTTAATATTGCTTAAGTTCTTAATCACTTGCTTTGCCTGGCCACAGCAAAGCTAACTATAAGCACCAGAGATGGTGGCTACTGAAGGCACGAGAGTTCTGAGCTACCTGTGTAAATAGATCTCCAAAAGGTTAGCAAAAGCCAGTGGACATTGTGGTCTACCAGCTCATCATGGCTTAATCCCAATAAACAGTTGAGCCCCACACACTTCCTTGCTTGCTGCTCCTGCAGTGGGATGGGGAAGAGAATTGGAAGGGTAAAAGGGCAAAAACTCGTGGGTTGAGATAAAAACAGTTCAGATAGTAAAGCAAAACTTTTGTGTGTAACCAAAGCAAAGTTGTTTCAATACTTCCCATCAGACACCTCCAGGAAAGCAGTGCTCCATCATGCATAGTAGTTATGTGAGAAGACAAATGCGACAACTCCATATGCCTTCCTCACTCTCATCCTCCTTCTTCCCTGCAGCTCTTGTTACTGGGCATGGTGTCATATGGTATGGAGTATTCCTTTGGTCAGCTGGAGTCAGCTGTCCCTTCCCAACTTTTGGTGCCCTCCAGCCTCACTGGTGGGATGGAGTGAGAAGCAGACAAGGTCTTGACTCTGTTGTCAGCACCGTTCAGCAATAACTAGGGCATCCCCATATTACCAACACTGTTTTCAGCACAAATCCAAAACAGAGCCCTGCACTAGCTACTATGAAGAATATTAACTCTATCCCGGCCAAAACCAGCAGATAGCTGAAGAAGAGTTCAAGACAACCATATAATTTACCCATTATTAATAGATAAACAGATCAAACCCAGATCTGCTTCTTCCACTCCAGTGTCTTATATATCACACCATAGAAAAAAATCTCTTGCATCTATAGCATCAAATTTCATTCCTAGCCAGGCTTTCATTTCTTAAGACCATCATGTCTGTATAAGGCTACACCTGCCCTACAAAACCTTTAGTAGGCCCATACTCTTGCCTTCTTCACTGAGTTGGTGTGCCTGATCAACAGACAACATGCTCTGGGTGAGACAAACCTGCTTCACATTTTGTGTTTGGCCACAACCCCTGGGCACTGCTCAACTGGGCCCTTCCACTAAGGGAACAAATAATCCCTGTGAATGTTGAGGGAAGGAAGAGCAAACACAGCAAGGACTTGTTCTTACTACAGGTACTGTACATGACGTTAGGATGAGGGATACTCCACCTCTTGACGAGGCTTGGCTGGAAATATCCAAACCGAACAATCTTTTTCTCGTATATTTCTCTTTTATGGTTACCACAAGCGTACGTGACACATACATTTACATTCTCTTTACAGCAGTAAGAACGACGTCTAATACTCCATTCCCACCATGTGCACAGCTGAATGTGTATAACACACAAGGCGTGCTATCCAAGTTTATTTTCAATTACTTAAGAGAATGTTTCTCCCTGAGGCACAGTTTCTGCTTAGCACGTTTAGATGCCACAAATCCAAACTCTTGGAAAAAAAAAAAAAAACAGCAAAAAAACCCCAAAAAAACCAAACAAATAACAGTTGAAGAGCATAAACAAAGCACCGTGAAAGACTGCCCCTGGGAGGGAGCAGATACATTGCAATTTTAAAAATTAAAACTTCTGCAACCCGCTTGCCAGTTCCTTTGATGATGAAAGCAAATTCCATTAAAGTGACAGCGGTCAGTTTCCTGCAACTGCACCGATGTCTTCCTGCAAAGCAAAGCCAATAAATATGTATATATTTAAAGGCAAATGGAATTGACATGCCAATACAGCATTAAGAAAGGCACTGGGAGCCGCCGCCTCCTCCTCCCCTTTCACAAACATTCTTGTGTCAAGGCTTCCTTCCTGCAGCAGGCTCACCTTCACTAATATCCTCCTGCCTTTGCTTTTCTCCCAACAGCAGGTCAGAGGAAGGGACAGTCTCCTCTAGTGCAGTGGGTTACTTGCTCTCATGTACCAAAATAGTAACTTGCTCAACTGACACAAAAGAAAGAAAACATCCTCGCATCCTGTCCTGCTGCCAGCTTTCAAAAGGTAATTAAACATCCCCCTTTTTCAAAGTGCAGGGTCCTCCAGGATCATGGTGTTTGAGCTCTGATGTTGTCAAACAACAGGGGGTTGCTTAAGCTTTGACTGACCTTTCCAAAGACCTACAAGCAATTTAATGGGAGCCCTCCTTAGTGGTGACAGAAATGTCCCATTATCTGCTTCCTATTGTCTAGATTGCTTGGGGTGATGGGGAACTCCTGTTCTCCTGGTTATGAGGGCAAACCCAAATCATTTCAGACAGGTTAAGATCCAGATTCATCCGCATTTCCACTTCAAAGAAAACTTCCTATGTAAAATTTAGAGATAACTTGAGCATGTAAATTTTATTTCCCTTCCACTCTGTTCTCTTTAACCTGCTGTTTCTGCCTCAGGCTCAACAAATTGTAATAACTGCTATAAATGTCCAATCCCACTTCCAATCTAGGAAGTTAGATTCTCCATGTGTCCCAAAATCACTTGTCCATCTCAGAGCTGCCAAGAGGTGAGAATGGTTCTGAATGACCTGCTTGGCAGCCAAGCTCTCTTGGTGCTCCACACACCACATAACAGCTGTACCTTCTTATCTATCCTATATATATATGTGCATATATATATATATTTATCTAGCAAGAGATGCTGCAGAGACAGAAGACAAATAGGCTGACTCTATGCTGAGTGAGAACTCCTTACACCAGGATAATTTCCCTGTTCCTTTGCAATCCACTGGAAACATTAATAAAGCACTAGGGACCAGAATTCAGCTCAAAATTCACTCTGTTTTGTGTTTGTTTTCTTCTCCCTCCTCCCCCCCAAGATTTTCCTTCAAACACTAACAGAGAAAACAGGAGTCTGAAAATGAATGTTGGGTCAAAGCTTGCAGGCTGCAAAGCAGTAAACAGCCCACTCATTCCAGGGGAGATCTGCTCAATTGAGAGACATTAAGTCTAGCTTTCTTTCTCCATTTTATTGTTTGCTGAAAAGTCCCTGGAAGGCAGCCTCCCAGTGAATGAAACCGCCACAGCCAAAAGGAGATGGAGTAGTTATATTTTTGCTGTTCCTGGACTCACTCAGGGAGGACTCTTCAGTCTGCAAAGTGGAAGAGAGGCCCTTTCTGTGCCATCCGACGTTCAGCCACTTGCTTCATCTCAAATAAAAGGGGAGAAGTACAGGAGGCTGATATTTGCAGCTAGAGTGAGCCCTGTAGCAGGCTAGCTAAGGGGCCAGCTGGCTCCAAGCACGGTTCTGGCATCTGCATTTTGTCTTTGCCTCAGTGAGATAATTCTCTGCATTGCCTTCTCCTCTCTTAATTTTTCCTCTTTTTAACCAATATAAAATATTTACTGGCAGGAAACTTGTCTCTCAGTTTTCTTCTCCTCTCCCCCAGGTATCTGAGGGGCAGCAGTGTTCTGGGCCAATCTAGGAGTCTGAAAAAAAGGAAGGAAAAATCTCTGTGTTTAGCTCCTTCGGCAGCACAGTCAGTACACGAGCTTCCTCTTCACTCCCCCAGCAAGGTGAGAGAGAGAAGACATGGAGATACCAAAGCTTCTGGGGCAGGATATGGTCATGCTAAGCAACTCAGCTTATCCAAGCCATTTCAAGACATCCATGGTGCAGGTGAGGATTAGTGAGTGCTTTAACTCAGCCGGGGTAATAAAGAGAGATGCTGAAGGCAGCAGACTCCTGGAAAAGCTAAGCTTGCTGCTGTGGGCAGTGAGAGAGGTACTAGCTACTACCATGTAGGGGTGATGGAGTGAAAGAGCAGCCTTCCCAAAACAGCTATTAACGTCCCCAGATTTCTCATCACACAAAAGAAGGAGTGGCAGCCAGCCCAAGCTGTCTTCAGGGCACTTACCTAGCTTGGTGGCAGGAGCAGACAGGCATTAGCTTTTTTACCTTGGGCCAGCAAATTTAATTCTGCCAGCCCTACCAAAAAGATGCCTGAACTGGCCATGCTCAAACACAGGTCAGGGTCATTCCTTGGGAGCTTCAAGAATATCATAGCAACCATAATGGCCACAACAAATTAAAGCAATGCGTCAAACACTTGCCAGCGTTTCTGGAAAGTACCTTTGAATTATGCTTCTAGCAAAACACATGCTCACTGAAAACACAAGTTCTACAGTCATACAGGGAAAAGGGGTGTTGGGTCTGTTTCTACATTTGGATTTTTTTTTTACACTAGCTGCTGTAAATTTGAAAAGGAGAATAGCGAAATAATCTAAAAATTACTAAAATAGGTACATACATTTGATTATCAAAATACACAACCAAGCATGAAGGTGCTTTATAAATTACATGAGCACACCCAAATCTAACACCAACTCTGAAAGTGATTTATGAATGTATCAGTGATTTACTGATGTGGCCTGAAACTGGGCTGTCACACATCACCCTGAAGTAACCCCACCAGGCACTTATTGTAGCCTCGTATCAGCCCCAGGATAAACAAAGAGCATTGGTCCTATCCCATTCCTTGAAAACTCTATTTACTTTTTATCACAGCTGCAGGGGATATGTTTGTTCTCTGGAAGCAGAGAGGGCTACCTGGTTTTTTTGTTATGCCTCATGGACTCCTTTTTGCCTATGACTGTGGGCTGTGCTACCGTGGTTGCCACAAGACCCCAGAATAACACAACTAGAGGTGTCCCAAGTTACATTCCATCTGCTGGACCAGAGTATGAACCATCAGAAAAAAAGTATGCACAAGGCCACAAGGGACAGTTTTTGGGTCCAGCTAAGAAAATCAAACATTTTTGTTGTGGTGTTTCTGTTTGTTTGTTTTTTGTTTTTGTTTTGTTTTTTTCTTCTTCTCTCTAAGTATCATAGGAACAACAAGATGAAAGCCACCGAAAATCTTTTTCACTACTCCAAAAACATCTTCCCCTGAAATTAAGAAAGAACTGGAACAAAGCTTCCACAAGCCTCATAATGAAAGTACCTACATCCCACTGATAGACTTCAAGTCTCTTAGATGCTTCTGAAAAATTTGGTTTGTGCTTCCATAGGGAAGGTAGAACATACCTTGCATAAGCAAGGTAGAACATACAAAAACTGTGACATACAACTTCTGTGAATACAGATGAAATCAACCTAACTGAGCTTATTCATGTAACACTGATTTGGCACAAGGCAAAAGTACAACCCAACACAAAGAGCTAACTAGTTCCTCCTTGAATGCAAATCTCATGTTTGTTATCCATATGAATGTTATCCATACATAATTTTGGTTGATCAATATCCTAACTGTCATTCAGACAGTAGCTCCCAACTATTAATTTCTCTGCATTCAATATTAATAATTTTCATCAATTTTCTTAGCTTATAATAAACCTCCTTTATCTCTCTGAAATCTTTCCTTAGCTGCTTATTTGATATTGTGGAATTTACTTGTTAATTTGTCATGGTGCAAGTATCTATTAAAGACAGAAACTGACAGCCAGATTATTCTTCTTTTGCTGTTATTTTGGGAGGTTTGGGGGTTTCTGAGAAGGGTTTGTTTTTGTTGTGGTTTTTTGTGTTTTGTTTGTTTGCTTGTTGTGCAGAGGAGAGGGGAAAGAGGAAAAAAGGAACTAGTTATGTAAGGAATTAGCTTTGGAAAATTTCAGCCTTCTCATCTGGGATATAAACTGTATTTTGTGAGCCCAACTGGTTATGACTGAGAAAATTTGTTAGTGTTCTGGAGGAGGCTCTATCATCGTCTTGATCACATATCAGTCTACGATACAAAAAGGATCAGCTAAATATACTCTTGAAAACTAGACCTACTTTTCTTTACCCTGACCTATTTTTAATAGCTGTAGCAGGAGGAGTTCAAAGAAAAGTTGCTCTGCCTGGAGCTTCACCTTCCCAACCTGATTGCATCATCAACAGCCACAAGAGCTCAACAGTCAGAGCAGCAAAATCTCATAGGAGCTGGGAAATACATTCTCACACTCAAATTCAAAAGCAACAGTGTTAGCAGGCCAGACTCTGTAGATGGGCTGAAGTGATAAATCACCTCCTCCTTTCCCTATGGAGAACAAGAGAGACAGATTCTCTGTCACAGCTACTGAAGGCAAGAAGCCATGTTCCTTACAGGTGTGAAAGTGTTAGGAAAAGAGGGGAAAAGAATCCCTCCACTTAAATAAATCTAAACATTAAGCTGACATGCTCACTCAAGCACATCTCAGCTTTACAGCCAAAATCTCCCTCTCATCTTCAGTTTTCCATTGCAAATGTTCTACTGTCTCACACCCAAAATCCGGAGCTGGTAAGGTACACGAACATGGCATTATGCTCCAATGAGAGCACTCTGCCTTGTTCGGATTGGAAAGGAGAGACTGTGGTCAGCACACGAGAGAAAAGGCACAGCTGAGCAAAGATGTGACTGAGGCTTCAAAGAAGCCACAGGAGATGCCACAGACCAGCTTTTCAGTCCATGCATTCCAGCCAAGCTCCAGAAAAATCAGTCGATCACACCTGACGAAGAATAGCTGCACGATCTGACACTCACACTTCCACCCAGACTTGCCTCTGAACTAACTAGCTAATATTATTAAAATTAATTACTCCTGAGTTGTTACATCTTGTGTGTATTAATTTAAGCAGGTTGAAGATGCTTTCACTTTCAAAACATTGACCTCTTCCCAGTCCAGTAAATCCACTTAGAGCACAGCAATTAAAACTCCAAGTTCCAGAAAGACAGATTCAAAGCAACTTTCAAGTATCTTAAGTAAAACCCACAGGCAAAATTCTCTACAGGGACAAACAGGTGAGATCCCATTAAAGTCCACACCACAAGTCAGTTCAAGAAGTATTATGTTAATGAGCATCCAGGCAGCAACTGGGACACCTCTAAATGTAAAGTATGCAGCATACAATGTTGATTATGAAAAGCAAGTTGCTGTAACAAGATTCCAGATAGTGATATCCTGTTTGGGTCAAGTAGAAGAGTCAATTTTGTCTTGTCAAGTGAGATCTGT
Organism: Heliangelus exortis; assembly: GCF_036169615.1. Classification (NCBI taxonomy): domain Eukaryota; kingdom Metazoa; phylum Chordata; class Aves; order Apodiformes; family Trochilidae; genus Heliangelus; species Heliangelus exortis. Next base: position 68,220,468 of record NC_092423.1, read on the forward strand.
TTGTAAAATTTCCCCCGAGGTGCTTGCTTCTACCCAAAGGCTCAGCATTTTTTAATATAATCTCTTCCTTGAAGATATATTTTTGTGAAAGTGATGAGAATGTGCAGCACCACTCCCACCTTTTCCAAGATTGCTTTTGGTGTTATTTTGATGCCTCAGGAGTCTCATTTCAGCCTTATAATAACCCACTTACATATGAACAACTCGTAGTTGTCACAGAGTGATATTTCATATCTCCAGGCTTCCCATACCAAAAAAAGCTTGAGGCTTATCCTTTCTGTTTATGTTTCTCTGATGTGGGGCAGTTTTGCTTTCCTATACGCTGCTTAAAACTTTCTTTCTTAATAAACTGAATATGGCAGGTCCTTCCAGTTGTCCACATGTTTTATCAGGGCAAAGGTAACGGCTTCCAGGTGAGTGATTTGAGATGAGTGCTGGTTGGATCAAAGCCTACTACTGTACATACAAGTCCTGCCACACCAGGAGCCCCCTTTTGCAGCAGATCCCACAGCAATGCTGCAGGCTCAAGAGGCTCAACCTGCCAATGCAGCTGCAGCTCTCCTCAAAACAAGAGGTGGCAAGGGGAGCTCTGCAGCACCAGAGTCTTAACAGCCTCTCATGTGGTTCCCATCCATGTTCTGGAGGAAGGAGTTCATCATCTGGATGACAAGAATGAGCTTAAGATCCCTGGCTGGAGCTCTGTTAGCAGCCCTGCTTTCTGTCAGGAGCAAGGAGAGCTGATCTTGCCAGTAATCATTGTTTGGACTGATATTAAAATATCAGGTCTGTCACTGCAAAGAATTCACCCTGCTGTTTCATAGATGTTATTTATCTAGTGCTACACCTCTGGTTTCAAATTGCCCAGATAATAACTGGAAACTTACTGTATGGGAAAAGACACTACAAAGATTTTTACTCTTATAGCTTTGGATCCAACCAAGAAATAAAGAAACTTCACAGATTCCAAGCAGGAATGTGGATAATATAATTTAATTATTTACTTCTCCACCTGGATTTGATTTTCCTCTTACTTTGTTTAGTTTTGGTCTGCCCAAGACCTAAGATACTTCATTCACTGATTCACAGTCCTGTTAAAAAACCTCATTCATGTTACTACTTATGACCTTCAGTATCTCATAAATCATTATATTTCCTACTGTTATTAAATCAAAAGTTTGCATTTAACTCATATTTTCTAGAAGGGCTTCTGATCTAGACCTGAAGGAATCCAGAACTGACCAGCGTCCTGCCAGCTTGTTCCAGGGTTCATCCACCACTTCAAACTAAAACCTTCTCTTCTTTGTATCCTAAAAGCACCTGAAGGCAACTTTCAGACACTGACAGCTGCTAGGCTGTTGATTCCTCCAGAGCCTAACGACCTAATAAGCAGAAAAATATTTGGGTTTTGAGGTAAAATGCTGTGGAAGTCTCACATACCAGCTGTTGCTTAACAAGCACCAGCCTTGCCAACACTCACAAATAACCTGAAGAATCAAAGGTTTTGGCATATTCTTGCACAACTGATATGAAATATATGTCTCCTGCCTTCTCACCAGAAGGAGGGGCTTTCATGGGACATGCTCTGCTGTGAAAGCCGTCATGGGGGATGCATCTCTTGTGGCTGTCAGCAGCACGTTCTGGAAGGGTTCTAAGAGAACAAGAGTTGATGGGACATTACTTCCCCATCTCCTTGAGGCCACAGGAGACCACACTGGGCCCAAATGCAGAGGAGTTCTTGTGCTGGGTGCAGAGCAATCTGACATTTGGAGGAGCAGAAAGAAGTTTCCCTGTTTCTCCCAATAAAAAATTATGTTTAAGGGGAGAGAGGGGAGAAATGACAACCTTGCAAGTTTTACTTTCTTTTAGATTCTCATTTCCTATTTTGTGTTGGCTTATATTTAATAGGGGTTAAATTGACAAGACAAATGCCTACCACCAGTAGTTCCTAATTCCTCTGGGGATTACTTCCTTACCCCTGCTTAAGAAGAACAGGGACAAATTCACAAGCATGGAAGTGAAAATCTCTTGGCTTTTTTGCCTGAGTTGATGATTTGGAAAACATAATTACTACAACTCCCTGGACACAACACAGCTTCTGGCACCACTTCCCTGCTCCCTTCCACATTCCCATCTCCTCAGTTCTTGTTTTTTACTTGCAGCAACAAAAAAAAAAAACAAACCACATTTGCACGGAATCTGTGTGTTGATGAGAAAGGGGTGCACGTAGCTGCTCACTCACCTCATCACCTCCCTCATTCCCCTTCTCAACTCCCACTATACCTCAGCAACAGCTCTCATCCAGAGAAGCCTACTCTAAGAGGTTTGATGAGGTTGTTCAGGTGTAACTGCTCATTGCAGACCTTCATAGGAAGGAAAACACAAAGTTGTTTACAAGCTGATGTCATGTTCCCCCTGGAACAGCAAAGAGTTCAGTGATTTAGCACTCCTGCTTTCCTATCTTTCTATTTGACCCTGCTGTCCAAGTCACATATAAACTACAGATGTTACACAGGCTTCAGCAATCCAGACTCTACTCCCTGCAAGATTTCTAAACAACCTCCTGATGCCCTGAGTGGAGTGCACATACCATGATGGGGTTTGTTCAAATGCACATCTCCCCAGAAAAATGTTTTGGCTCTCCCCAGTGACTCATATGGTAATAAATGCTCCCTTAGGCTTGCCATGGCACTCACAAATAAATGCCTGGGTCTCTCTGCTTGAACAGATATAAATGTAAATACAACATTTATAAATGTTATAAATGTTACACCAGCAAGAGCTGGTGTAATCATGAGAGCTCAATGTGCTTGTGCTTTGCATGCCAGCACTCTTGCTGACAGGTGCTGCCAGTAACACTGGGAAAGAAAATATTTTGGAGTAGCCCTATATACACAGATATGAGCTCCTGAATAGGTACAAGGTGCAGCATATTCCAAAAGCCAACACTACTTTGCAAAAAAAAAAAAAAAAAAAAAAGGCTACTTTGCCTTCTAAATCTGCCCCACAGCTCTCCACCCTGACAAAACTGAGCAAGAAATCCAAAACCAAAAAATATATTATAACTTCTTTGCATTCCTGTAAGGCTGTCTAGGGAGTTACTTGGCTTGGTCTGCACCTACTAGGAGTTGCCTACTGCTTAGCTCAGACATACATAGGTGCACACATATATATGTACATACATGTATGTATATAGATTTTTACTTAAAAACTATAGGTAGATTTTATAAATATTGTATATTTTAGGCTACATATACATGCATGTATAGGTAGGTAAATCTCACACAGGAAATTTCCAGCTGCAAGAGGGAAAAAAAATAATCTAACAAAGAGCTGACCCTTTTGATCCCAGCATACCTGCCTATTGTAAGAGGGGCTGTTTATTTAAGGGGATGTTTTGTACATTATTATACCTTGGGAAGACACAACAACACAAACACTGCTGGCTCTCAAGAGGCTAAATGGCAAAAGTGAAGTAGGGAATTTTGGGGGGAAAAAAGAAAAAGAAAAAACCTGTTCTGATTGAAAGCCAGTGCTCTCTGTTCTTCACAGGTATATTTCCAAAGGACAGCTTTTTGAAGGAGCTGGCAGGGAGAAAGAAAAAAAAAAAACAACCTGTGTATGCAACTTTTGTGTAAGCTTCCTTTAAGAGCCCTGGAGTTTATGGCTCTAGGGACACACAGGAAGGTACCTGTCCACTCTCTGACCTGATTAGAGGCTTTGTTACCCCTTGGTCACTGCAAATCAGATACTTTTATGCTGCCAGATATGAGGTACGCTCATTTGACCCAACCAGGTGAACTACACCACCAGTCAAATGTTAACAAAAAGAGACTTCATCCATCTCTCCAAGGAAAAGCTGCCATGCAACTTCAGATTCCTGTCTGATTTGTCCTGCAGTAGATCATCTATCACCTTTCAAGGAACCATTTGTAAAAGAAAGATCACCAACCCCCCTACCTGCCCCAGTTAGACAAACATACTGGAAGTCTTTTTATCCAACAGCAGCAATTAAGGAAAAGATTTCCCAGGCAGACCCTCAGAAAGTAGAAACAAGTCATTTTTCTAGAGTCTCTTGATTGCACCAAGTCTTCCTATACAATCTTAAAAATCTCACTGCAGTGAGTTTGAGTTTGTAACTTGATTAACATCAGTGCTTTGGTGTGTTTAGTGTGCTCAGAGCAATCTCAAATCACTTTAGCAAGTAACATTATTCCCCTTCAGCAGCCAAGAGTGAGGTACACAGAGCCTAGAGGTGAACTGACAACGCAAGATGACTCAGTGCTCTGTAGCATGAATTTTCAATTTTAGAATATTCTGCCTTTTTGGAATGATAAGCTTTATGAAGAGCCTTTGCACGAAAATCTGCAAAGACACTGCTACTCTTTCAAAGAGGTGTCCTGTGACTGGTACTTCTTTTATCAGCAGTTTCATTCAGAGATCAGGCATTTATTCATAATGAGAACATTCAACATGTTTAAAAGCACTGTAAGAGTTTACTACAGAAGGTATAAAAAAGAAAAAGGAAGAAAAGAACACAAGCACCCTTGTCTTGCCTTGGGGCTCGTTGTTTATCCAGCCTGAATTTAACCATCCAGTATAACAATCAGCCTAGCCCAGCCTATCTCTCTAAAGACAATATCTTTGGCATTAATGCCAGCCAGCCTGATTGCAATCATTACCCTGGATGCAGACCCAGTTTATGGAAATGGCAAATTGAATTCTACCAGAAACAGAATGAGCTAACACAAACACTATCGTGAAGCCCTGCCCTTTGTCAACACTTCACTCCTGTCTCCAGTCCTGTGTAAATGGATTTGTTATATGTGTTCCCACATAACTTCTAACTGTGCTAAAGAAATTATCACTCCATTGCATCATACCAGTATTAAAATACCAGAAAAAAAACCTGCCACTTGACTGCTAGAATGGGAAAGGGAGACATCAGACCCCAGGTACTACAAAGGATTTGTACAGAAACCAAGACTGCAAAATTTTGGACAAGGTTGAAAGTTACAGGTGACTGTGACCAACTAAGAGAAGGGGGATGAATGGAAATGTAGTGGTTGCAGTAAAAAATTAAGGATACATTCTATGGTGAATTAACATTTTAACTTTTAAAATCTATGGAACTGCTGATCTAAAGCATTTGTGAAATCTTATTTCCTTCATATACTTGTACTACTACATCGTCCCAGGAAAAATCAGATTAAAAGAGCAGTTCTGCCATGTATGCAAGAAAGCTGGCAGACTCTATTAATTCAATGCTGCTGAAAGAGTAATCTGACTCACAGATAAAATTGCAACGAAAAAAGAAAAAGGAAACATTTGTTACATTATGGTATTTATTACTGCAGCCAACAATCATTGAAGGTTTTCTGTCAAATCTGAACAAGTGGATGTTTTTTTACCCCTAACAGCTTTGCCTCCTTTAAAAAGATAAAGTAACTATCATTAAAAGAGAAGATTTAAGAAAGGGAATCAGAGAAAAAAAAAAAATCCTTTTTTTTTTTCTTCCTTGCTGGAAAATGGAAAGTTTTGGAAAAATACAAGTGTGCAAAATTATTTTTCTCTCCCCTGAAACCCTTTTGCCACATTTAAAAATGTGTTTTTTAATAAAATTAAAAAACAAAACAAGCCCACAAAAACCATAACATATCTTTTTAAGCATCTCAGGAAAGAAGAAAAAAAAACACACGAAATTCCAAAATGCTTCCCTCAACAGAAAACCAAGCCCTTTTCCCATATTGAAATAAAATTTGACACTGTTGCTTGAAGTTGTATTTTTTCCCCCTTTTTTTTTTTTTTTTTTTTTTTTTTTAATAAAAACATTCCCTCATGCTAACTACATTTCTAACACTTTGTTTTGGTGGCCTCATCAGTTTGCACACACTGATTCCTTCCTTCTCAACCCAAGAAGAGATCATGACATCTCTTACACCTTGCAGTGCTGTACAGGAGGAGGAAGAGAAAAGGCAGGGCCACCCATAGTAGCAGCTTGGAAACCCTGCTTAGATGTCTCCTCCCCGTTGACTCCTATTTGCTGAGCTCCCATTTGCACAGCTGTCTCCCTGCTTCTCAGATGGACCAAACACCAACTTGATTCTGCAACCAGACCTCCATCAGACTGCAAGCTCACCTGCACAGATGAGATGTCTTGCAGCTGGGGCTGCTTTTCTTGGTTTCTGTTGGGCTGCATGTTGGTACCACCTGCCTTTGAAAGCAGGAGCACTGACTAAGCCTTGTGGTGGTACTCACCAGGAGGGAGAGACCTGGAGACCAGAGCAGAGTGACAGGGCAACTGGTGCATCCCAGGAAGATCACGGCTCTTGGTCTATGCGCTGACCACTGCTCTGTACTTTCCCCTTCCTTTTCTTTTCCCTAATTTGTCTAGAGGCCCAGTTCAAAGGCCTTAGAAGTCTGATTAATCCTGCCCACATCTGCCCAAATTCACAGTAACACCTATTTGCCATGAGTGACTAACTAAGAAGTGCAGAAAGAAGTAGATCTACAACAGCTAGGAACAGCTGCTGGAGAACTGGAAGGAAATAAGATGGTGCCTTTTAAACTGGCATGCCTCCAAAGGGCAATGACTGAGCTTTACTCTTTCAGTTATTCCCATAAAAAAAAAATATATATAAAATATCAGAAATGTTTATTCAACAGTGAATAAAATGCTTGAATCAGATAGGCTTTATCTGATAGTAAGGTAATGACTGACTACCAAATCACATAGCTGCAAAACATTTTTCATGGATGTGGTAATGCACCCTTACCTGAAAACCTCTGATAAAACAACAGGGAGGTGGGGGGGACCACAGATAAGAAAAGAGAAGTCACGTAACATAGCTATATCAGCAACATAGAGCAAGTCTCTTGGAGGTAGGGGAAAAAAAACCTTTGGGCATCCACCTACAGAGTTCTGCCTCTGCTGTGCTCTGTGGTCCTATTGCCTTTCAATTAACTGCCTCCTTTACTCAACTCACCTGGAGAGCTGAGTACAGACATATCTGCATTTTATTTCTGTGGCTCCTATTGCAGGCAAAGACAGCTTCAGCAAGAATTCTATTATTTACATAAAATTCATATATAATAGATCTATTTGCTGCCTAATATAACTAGTATTGTGTGATTTATCCAGAAGTTTTAGTTTAGGTCCCAGAAAAGGGAAAAAAACCCACCCCACAAAGTTCTCAGGGGGCCTTTATAAAAAACTGAGAGACAGTTACAGAGCAGTAAAGTTTACAAGAAGCAATTTAGTTTGTATAAATCCAACATACACTAAGTTGCTGGCAATTTTCAATCCCATTGTATTGCAACTGCTTTAATGCTCCACAGAAGTAGCAATTTTATTGCAAGCCATTAATCTTCAAACATTTTTAGAAGCTCATACAAGTAAGACTGGAAAGCCACAGCATCAGATCACAAGATGAAATAGACCCCAAAAAGGTCATCTAGGCAGGATCAACAATGTCAAAGCCACCTCTGGCAGATGTTTGTCTAAACTGTTTGTTAGAAGCTGCAGTGATGAAGGGACAAACGCAGAAAATTACTGTCCAAGACTAAAGACTTCAAGCAGAGAAATATTCCCCAAACATAGGTACACACACACAGGTAAATTTCCCTGTTAACCTCAGTATAAACATACTTAAGGAATGGAAGACAGTTGGTATATTAGCCACCAAACTCTATGAATACCACGAGATGAGTAAACTATACCTTATTGTGGAGAGCATAACTCCTTACAATTCATCTACTTCTCTCCTAGATGCTGCCTATCACAGTAGTTGAATCAGACATCACACAAGTGTCAGAGGGAAGCCTGGAAGCCTGAGGTGCAGGCTCTTGGCAGAAGAGGGCATTTCCAGAAGCTGAAGATGTTTCCAGAAGGAATAAAATCCTAATAAGAGCCCCCAGGTCCTTGAGACATTCTTGGCACCTTCTATTGCCAAAATTTCACCACATGCTGTTCGGATGTCAGTGTTTTTTAAATGGTTTCCCTTAGCTCCGAACCAATATCCCACACCATCTACAGACAAGATAAGGATCAGTCACATGAGAGGACTAAGATGACAATTCAGTAATCCAAGAGTGAACCTAGGAAATTCAAAAAACTACTGCTCCCACAGATCTGTGGCACTTTCTTCACTTCCTCTCATCTTAAAGCATTTATATGTCCCACACAGCTTACTTTGCTCTCAAACAATGCAATTAGGTAAATCCTTAATACTGCTTTTGAAGATAACACAAACAGATCTGCAAAGTCACTCACTTAAAGGCAATAGCTGTATCAAGATAAAGCATTTATATCCAGCATCACATGCTGGACACCTCTGGAGGACCTTTAATGCCTATCACTCCTCATAATGCTCTATGATATTCACACAAAGGATGCTGCCCCCCAACAGTGGTTACAGGTGAGATACAGTACTGCTGGATGCAGAAGACCAGCTCAACACCCAGCTCAAGCTTACCTTGTTTTATGCCCTTGTTTTAGCCCTGCCATACCACACCTGTGTTTCTACATCTATGGGGGATGTAGAGGTGGCTCTTCAGGAAGTCCACTCTGCCTTAATTGCTTAGTCCTTTGCATCCTAGTGGACCTTGTATTCCTAAGAAAAGGCAGGGAGGCTCTGGGTGTGCATCTCATATTGTATCAGGGAACAGAGACAAAAAACCCCTACAGCCCACAATGCAGGTCCCCAAAATGGGGCTCCAATCTGTGCAGCTGCAGAGGCTGATACAGCTTCCCTGTGACCTTCTGCTTCAAGGCATGTCCTGAGAAGGGCATTGCAGTGACCCAGAGTCTTGTCTCAGGGACACATGTGGGTCTGATTTTCCCACTTGCAGATTATTTCCACCCAATTAATAGTGAACCTGAATATTGTCCCCATCATCTTCACTACCAGCATCCTAATCCACCTCAGGCTCACCAAGATGAAGCCATGGAGAAGGATTCTATTTTACTGTTCAAAGAACTGATCTGAAGAGAAGCTGGATATTGTTACAGCTACGCATTGCAAATATCTGTTTCACTGCAAAATACAACTCGTGTTACAAAAATATATTAGCTGTATTGAAGTTATATAACAGCAAGGAAAATGAAGAATGACCCTAGCAAGAAAAATATGAATCAGCTTGCCCTATTAAATAAGTAACCTTAAAAGAAACTATAGCAGCCTACAGATTCTTTTTAGTCAGCCAAGAATTGCTCATCAAAACACAAGTAACTGACATTTGAATCAGAAATTTCACTAATACAAATATTTTAATAATGAGATTTAAAGAGGCTGAAGACATTTCTGTGATTTTAATAAGGAAAAAAAAAAAAACAAAAAACACTTGAGATTTGAGAAAGAAACTCTCAGCAATTAACTTACCCTCTGCTTAACTGAAAGATTTCTTTTCTGGAAGTACATTGTGTTCTCATCCCCAACTGGTTCCACACACTGCTCCAAATGCTAAATATCTATAGAACAGCTCCAGCTTTGAACTATGCTAATGACCAGACTTCAAGCAATTTTCTCTGGGTATGAAAACAACTTCAGTCTTGGACTGAGTTATCATAAGGAGACATTTTGTATGCAAAAAAAGAAAAAAAAAAAGAAAAAAGAAAAAAAATTGTTTTATTTGCTATCTGGAACAGTTCAATGGAGAACTAGGGGATTTTGATAAAAATTGTTTTGGCAAAACCTATGTGGCTTATGGAAGACTTACTTTTCTCTTCTAGCTGGCCTTAGATCCCAAACATTTTCAGTAAATTGAAGTACAGCTGCTCTTTGATGCAGCGAGGACTGACTTCCTCCTTTGTATGCTCACCTGACAAAGTACCCAATAAAAAGAAAACACCCTTAAAGGACTCAGAAAAATTTCAGTATGATCTGGGTAAATCAGGGATTACAGCACACAAGATTTATCTGTCTCAGTGACACTAACACTGACACCATGATATATTTTAGAGATAAGCTAAACCTAATCTCACAAGCAGAGAAGGAAATGCAATGCCCTCCATTGTTAAAATTCTTGATTTCTGAAAGTGGACACCAAATGCCTAAAGAAAAGAAGTACAGTGAGACTTTCTGGATTCTCCATGCTAACACCATCAGGTTTCAATACCACAATGACTCTGTTTCTTGGGTAGCTTCTCAGGCAATAGTGTTTCCTTATTGCATGTGGATTATTGTAACACTTCTAGCATAAACTCAGAAGGGGGAAAAAATGCGTTCCACAAGGCTTGGTTCCATTCCAAAGCAGAGAGGAAGAAAAATGTCCACTGGCCTACTTGAGTATTGAAATAGGCCCTTAGCAACTGGAGCCAATGTGACCTGGAGTTTGTCAGTGCTGAATGCGAGCATGCAAGTTCCAGGAGGCTTACACGCTTGCTATTCCTCCTGCACCTAGGAATAGTTTTTGGCCTGATCACCTGAACTCTTGCCATATAGCTTGGCAATGGCTTCCAGGCACCAAATCTTCAGTGGCATTTCAGAAACATAGTTTTCATTTGCTTTGGCTTGGACTGAAGCTTAGACTCTTACCTGCCACATGGGTTGACAGCAGATCTCAGCTCAGCTCTCGGGTGGACCTCCTAGCCCCTAACACCCCTGGTACTGAGAACTCATCCAAGTAATCAGACCAATGATTATTGCCTGGGAGAAATTTTTTTTTAATATAGCAGATAAGCAGAATATTCAGATGGCTGATCTGCAAGGAAATGAAATGCAATTTCTCCAAATCAAATATTACAGCAAACTGCTTACCCACTAAATACACTAAATACGCTGACAAAGTATGGGCTGAAGTTAGCACCATTTATCTGGGTTTTTGCACAGCCAGAATACAGGAGTGACCTGCCAAACCAGAGGATGGAATTAGCAACTACAGTGTCACTTGGCTTCACTCTTTGATACGCGTGCATGAAGGCGCATGACAACAGATCCAGACGGGTGACACGAGGAAACAGTTGGTACATGGTGGGATCAGAAAGTTGTGCAATTTAAACAGACATAGTGTCTATATTAAAGCAGGATGAGGCACGAGCATGCAGATGATCTCCAAATTTTTTCAGCGAGCAGATGCAGAACCCTGTGCTTCTTTCCCAAATGTTCAAATATTGTCCTTAAATGCTAACGTCCTCCATGGTTTTGGATCACGTTGTACATACCAAATAGTGATAGTGTCCTTCATAGCCAAGTTATTATTAGGCACCCTATGATATTTGGCTTTTTTCAGTATTGTCAGAAACAGAGCAGATCTTGCATTGTGCCAGAAAGTATAGCCACTCAGTACTGCGGGGCAACAGCATTTCCATGGCTAGTTACGTGTGTGAGATTACTGGGTAGGCAGAAACACAGGATAGATATGAAACTAACTCAAATGACAGCTAATAACTGCTCCTTCCTACTAATTCAATCCCCACAAATTACACTTTTATAGATGACTACACGCAATTCTCATTAACTCAAACCAGAGGAAAGACTGTTAACACTTACAGTAGGATAGAATGAGATTCTGAATTCCCAGATTTCAAACCCCTGAACAGTTAAAACACAATTGCTCAGTTCTGGAAAACAAAACAAAACAAACAAAACAGGAATGCCTCCAATTTCACAGTTTGATTAGAGAGTATTTGACTTTGCCAATGTATCCAATACTTATTTCAAGGTACACTTTCTGAAGCTTTCCAGAGAAGCTGGCCCATCACTACTTGAATAAACTCTTGTGTTCTAGTTTGGCACTCCGCAGAGGACAAAGGATAATGCACACATGTATGTAAATGTGTACATAGATTTACCCTCAGTGTACGAAGATCCCACTCTCCATCCCACAGAGGGAAATGGAAGGCAAATTGTGGTCTTGAAGGTTTTTAGCAATTATTTTCCAGTTTCTCTGCCTATTTTTAATTGTACAAAGACTATTCTACAAGTACACCTGAAGCCTGGCCATTATTTCTTTTTCATGTGTGAGGAATGTATAATCATGCAATAAAATCCCTTTTACACTGGTCTGCCCAATAGCAGGCTGTGGCTTACTCATGGATATTCCCTGAACTGTTCAGACAGAGCATGTGAACAATTCAGTGTGACTAGCTGGTATTTGTAATTCAAGCTACATCTACAGGACATCTGGAATATTCTGCTTCTCTTCCCTGATAAATTAACTCATAGAAGTTGGCTTCTGGTGGGAATACTCATGGTTCTGCATTTGTCATCTGTGCTAAACACTCACAGCTTTCTTGAACATTCCTGCCAGTAAACACTCACTGGAGAGCTGGAACACAAAGAAAGAATTTGTTGAAAATTTCAAATGAGCCTTTGAAATAGGGAAAGTCATTTGCTTTGTGTTTATGATTCGCACATTGAGTTCCTGACCTGGTCAGACCTTAAGGTGGTACCACAGAGTAGATGTTAATTTGCAACAAATAATACATAAGAAAACTCGTCTAGTTTGACTCATCCAAATACCACAAGAAAGGGCTGGTACTGGGGCTCTTCCCCAGGGCAACACACCAAGAAACCAGTGCTGTGTCACTTTTATCCATATTTCCCTCTGTACCTTCAGGCCACCTACGATCTAAGTGAAGGTCCTTCCCTATAAATTTGCATGAAATCTCAGTACAAAAACATTTGCTAAGCAGAAGTTCCCCCATCCCTCAAGTAATTTCACTCCCCCTGTTCTGGCTGTCTGGTTTTCAGCTAACCAGATTCCCCAGAGAAATACAGGGAGAGATGAAGTTAAAAATGGGACTCATCTCATCTACCTTTAACCACTTAAAAAATATCCAGTTTACAATAGCTGCCCAGGCTCCCTCTCTAGTCAATGCAAAGAGCTCTGGGATCAGATTCAATCTTTGTATTCCAGAAAGCCAGAAGTCTGCTCCCATCTCGTTTCTGTAGCCCTTATCAAACTTCCCAATTAGACTAGGAGGTAGCACTCACTCTATGCAACAACAAAACCATCCCAAAATGGTGCCTGACCCAGTGAAGGGAACAAGAATATTCACTCTCCCAAGCTAGAAATGCCAAAGGAGCAATCATCTTCTCCACGTGTACAACAGTTCTAAATTCCATGAAATACAGAACAACTTTCACAGATTAAAAAAAAAAAAAAAAAAAAAAAAAAAAAAAAAATCAAAAAAAAACCCTCAAAATGTGTAGTTAGTGAGGGAGAGGAAAAAAGCCAAACAAAAAAACCAGCAACAATTTTCTGTAAGACAAAATTTCTGACAGCAAATCAGTCATCTTATGATTCCAAGCCTAAGTGTGCCTTTTATCCATCACTGCTACAGTGATAGTACTTTCAGCCTGCTTCCCTTAGAGTCCCAGGAGGAAAACAGATATTTTTGCCAAGTCTCCTGTTGCTATTTTTTATCCTGAGTGTTGGCTTTCATCATTACAGAATGGGAATTCTGCCACTGATTTCAAAGACTCCATGATCATAATTGTAACTTTAACTTTACATTAATGTACATGTGTTTAATTTAATTGCTTTCTTTAAAGATAAAAGGAAAAATGGATTTCAAATCTCTCAACTGATTTCATTGCACATGTTCACACTTCTGTATTTAAAAAACTTATGCAGCTTTTTCCTCCCCCCACGGGGAAACAGCACTCTAAGAACCACACCTATCTGTGTAATGAAAGTAGCTATTAAAGATTTACATTTTCTCCATTGTAATGGAAATTTCACACAGTTCTAGTGTAAAACTGATTTCTCAAGTAATATATAATCTACTGTTTTAAGGGTAATATTTTATGCAAATATGTCTGGAAAGTAGGCTAGAGGCTTAACTAAATAAAAAACTGTTTTAAGGCCATAGCTCTGCAAGTATAAATGAGTGCAGTTCCATTAATACAGTTGCATTCATTTACATTTCTATAATTTTTTTCAGAGCCTTAGTCATTCTGAGGCAATATGTGACAATCTGTAGGCATTTTATAGAAGAAAGTAATATATTCATATTCACATTTACCTAGATTGAAAGGGGGTAACCAGATTGTGCTCATATGTGCAAAGGAGTATTCACCTCTGAACTTAGATCATTTGGGGGATATTTCTCTCCAGAAGCCCTCTTCAGATTGGAAGAGGTTACACAGAAACATTTACTGCAACTCCTTAACATAGCTATAAACTTGGGGTGCTGTGCAGGAATAAGCATGCTCCCCACCCTGTCTAGTGGTGAGGAGAGTAAGAATCATGGAAAAACGCACCCCAGCTTCCCCTATTAAAAAAGGATTACTCCATTATTTTATTTCTTGTCGTTTGTAGCCTTTTGCAGTGGGGGAAGAAGAAAGGATAGGCTTTCTGTTGTTTTGGGGTTTTTTAATCCTAATTCAGTAGTAAGGATTTGAAAACTGCCTAAAATGCTGTGGTGGTCTCCATGAGTTTACCCTAATGCCTTGGTTTTAAACCCCAAGGCTAAGACATTTGTGTTCTTTTATTCACAACAACCCCCCCCCATGTTTTGGTTTTCTTGTGGGGAGTATGGGAGATGGGGTTCAGTTTGGTTTTGGTGTGAATATCTACCTTTTCTTTCCTTTATTTTTAAACCGGGCCTTCATTTTTGTAGTCAACTAAAGCTAAAAATAAAGTCACAGCAGTTCCATTACTTTTACCTTGAAGCATTCTCTTTAACTCATTTTTAATGGATTGATCTACTGGAAAGATATGTACGTGTGAAGAACTGCTTTGTACTTTAATGAGAGCAGCCGTCAAAGTTAACCTAAACCCAGGCAGAACATGTGAAGGAAGTTTGACAAAGTTCACACATCTGCCTAAATGTAAAAGGGCTTCTACACACATGCTCTCGCATATTAAAAACAAAAAACCAAAAATAAACAAAAACCAAAACAAAACCAAACAACCAAAAAACCAAAACCAACCCCCCCCCCAAAAAAAATCCCCAAAACAAAATTAAAAAGCAAAAAAACTCAAGCAAACAAAAAATTAACAAAAGGCCCACACACAAAACAGATCTTGTGGGGTTCTTGGTTCCTTCCACTTCTATTTGATAAAGAAAGTAATATTTGCTATATGCTAAAATACTCTGTTAATAGAACAAATGGGGCTTAAAAATCAGAAGAATCTAATTATTCCAGTCACATCATTAACTGGGTATTAAAATAATTGCTGGTGTTGAATTTGTTATGTATTTATTTTAAAGGCTTTCCTATTGCCAGAATTAGTCAGAATACAAACAGGCTGCAAACAGGACCTAATATAGTTACATCAGAAAAAGACTAAGGAGTTGAAAATCAAAACTGCCTATTTTCTATGCACTCAGTTCTCAGCAGTTGTGGGGTTACTGAAAACCTTGATAATCCCCATCAAGACTGTTTCTTCAGTTTGCTTTAAGCAAGTATCAAGAGCAGGTTTAAGCGACTAGAAGTCAAATGGTATGTTACAAGCTCACACCTAAACTACCCTAAATCAATGCTCCTGTAAAAGGTTACCTCAGTACTCAAGAACCAAAGGTTGGCTGAGCTGATCCTGGCCACATCACTTCATTTGAATCCCTTGTCTACTGAAAATCAGGTACCTTTTCTAGCTGTATAGTGGTCAGGCTCAGGTGAAACAGTGATCTTCCAAGAAAATTGTGCTATCTATAAGTAATGAGTGTAAGATTCCAGTGTCAGAACCAGCAATTATTAAAAAAATGTTTTCAAAGTTAAAGGTTCCAAACATTTATGAAAACAGTTGGTCTTGTGTTAGCACAGCTGACAAGCATGCCATCACCTGGTGCAACACAAGACCTTATTTGTATGGATTTGAAGGATTTCAAAGTGGCAGAAATGTTCCCATTGGCACTGTAATGACCACCAACTGGCAAAGAATTTACCTAAGAAATACGTTCTTTTGCCTCATTTTTGACCTAAGTTATACTTAGCCATTTGATCTTTGGCATTTAAACAATGACTTATTGGAAAAGAGCCTCCCTTCTCCCTTTTTATTCAGAGGAAATCTTGGAGCAAATCACCATTTTGTTGGACAGGCACCTTATTTTTAAAAAAGGGGGATAACACCATAATTTCCTGGCTACTTTGCCTCCCGACATACACCCTGCATTTAAAAGTCACAAAGCCAGAAGTAACACTAGTCATGTCCAAGTTTCCCTAGCTAACTTTACCCAGACATCTCACCCTTTCTGGATGCTGATACAAGTCTGGGTCAGCTGAGGGGAATGCCATGCCAAGAATTGTACACAGGACTCCCTTCTGAATCAGTGAATTCTGTACAGGAGGAAAGCATTCAGTGCTGTGCTGCTGCCAGGGCAGACAATCCTTTCCAAGGGTCATCTCTCCTGTGTTCTGAGCTCACATCAAACATAACCTGAAGGAAAATGCAGGGCATTGGGCTGTTAATAAATGCATGCTCTGGGGTGCTACAGAGGGGCTGTAGGAGGTGGAGGCAAACTGGGTGTGCTGTCGATTCAGGCTAAGGTTTGGCAGCTCTGCATACAGGGAAAAGGGGGGAAGAAAGTTAACTAACACAATATGGCCTGAAGCCATTATAATCTTCTGTAATGCAGAAGATTATAATGTTCCTGTAGAACACTGAATCATTTCGGGGCTGCTGTAATCAGAAGCAACAAAGATAGAAACCACTGGAAGGCTGTTCTCACTTTGTAAGAGACATATGAACACTTCCATACTGTGATGACTGTAAGTTGCATCTACTGTGCTGATCACAGACCTCCACTTGTCACAGCATCCTCCCTAAGCCTGCTGGGACTCAAAGCAAAAAGGAAATCAGTGCAGTGTGACTGACAAGCAGAGATGTCAGAAGGCAGTGGTCTAAGTAGTGGCACCTAATCACCTTCATTTTTATATCCTCTTCCTAGTTCTTCAGCAAAAGAATTTTGTTGGGACAGTTAGTTTCTGTATCCAAATTCATAACATCTACTTAAACGTAAAGATATCTGACTGTATTTACAAAGCCTGGCTCATCCTTCTCTTAAAAAGACACAATTTTTCTTAATGTTTATTTCTTGCGGGCCGCAAGCCTCATTGCATTAATAGTCACCATTTAGCTAACAAAATTAATACAAGTGCTAAAATTACCAGTGTGTTAAAAATGATGGACCCTGATAGACAAGACTATTCTTTGACCCAGCTCTGTTATCAGAATTTTATTTAAAGGACTGGCTATCCCTTTCGGTGCAGTCATACAACAGGTGACAGCTGCAGGGTCACACTCTACTCACTGTTGGAATAATTTTTGCTCATCAGCCTGTGGGTAATCTCTAAGCTCCAGTCATGCAGTTCACTCTTCAGTAAGACTCCTCAGGTATCTGGGTGTGCTATGGGACAACCCTCCACCCCTCCTTCCTGTGAAACGCTAGCACATTCTCAGACAAATTGTCATCCTGAAAAGCAGCTGAAACAAATAAACAGTCTGATTGAAAAGCAAAAAGTAGTAAACTGAGCATGGGTCAACTTGCAATAGAGGTTTCCGGCTCCCTGCATATTGTAAGTTTTGGAGTTTTCTGCTTACTTGGGTTTTGCTAACTGCTCTAGGGGAGAAACTTGTAGCCCCACCTACAGTGGCATTCAGCTCAGGTCATGGGCAATGGAACTGTACACCTTTCTTCTGTATAGTCTTTCCATCTTATTTGAGAATATATACCTGTATATACCCCTAGGGGTCTGCTATCTGTTTCTTATACACAGGTCAAGGCTAGAGCTTCTTGTTTAGCCTAAGTACATGGATGGTTTCCTAGCATCCATGAATTGCTGTCCAGGTTGTGAAAAGAATATTTTGGAGGGCTGCACCAACTCAGTGTGTTTGTCTCCTAGCACCTCAAATCTTATTTAACTCTCCCATCTTATTTAACTCTTCCAGTTAGAGCTCATGTCCTGTAATCATTACTTGTACTTTCAGGTTTCCAAAAGATCTCCAAGTAACATCCTGCCTCTTCTATAAAGGCTCATGGACCAGCCAGCTATATTAGGCACATGCTTTCTCAGATGGTTCCCCTCCAGGGAACACTGACTTCTTTCCCACATCTGCTTGAGCAGCCACACAGCACCTGTAAGCCCTGTTCAATCAGCTTGCCTCAGAAAGAGTCACTTCTATAGCACAAAAACTGTGTTGTATTTTTGGGAGGAGAAGAGAGCTAACTGCTAAGACTGAAATTACCCACTATCTGCTACTATTCTTCTAATTTTATTTTTTTTTTCTCCTTAGGGGGTACTGAGAGTTGAGAAGAATTTGATTATTTCCTCAGTGCACTGACAGACAGCTCTGCAAAAACATGTTGCTTAATGTGCTTCTTTGGTCAGGTGTGTTCAGATTAGTAGTACACAGATGGAAGAAAAGCTCTATGACATTCAGCTGCTATCTCCTATCTGATAGCAGAGGATATCAGAGCGCTGCATCTCATAGCCAGTAGCAGTTATTTGTGAAAGAACATAAGAACAAGGCAAACATTCAGCAACATATACCATTCCTTCAGCAACATATACTTATCCTTCTGGATTTTTTAAATCTGCAGGTCAGAGATTTTGCAAGGGCTGCGTGTCATCTTTTGAGTTAAGTATTACTTGATTACTTCTTCATGGTCTGAGATATCGCAATCTTTTTAAATTGAATGACAGAAGTACATATGCACTAAAGTCTCTTCACACTAGCATGGCTTTGGTATAATGATTTTTTTTTTTTTTTTCTTTCCTGTGGAAAACAGTGTGAAATAATGCCTATCTGCTCTGTGTCTTAATTAAGATGAAAGCAGGGGGGTGTGAAGAGGAAGGGATGAGTGATGTCTCTATTTGTAGATGACTTAATCTAAGACAAGACAAGAATCTTCAGAGTTCCATGGTTAAGACATAAAAAACAGGTAAACTAAGTAAAATCTTCCCAAATTACTCTGAAGCTCATAAGTGAAACTAACTAAACATCAGACTTAAGTCAAGAGTTCAGAAAAGGCATGCATCATACAGTTTATCATTTTAGTTTTCTAAGGATAAATCCTCATTTCTGAGCTCTTGCAAAAAGCAAATCAGTGCCAGCACTACTCCCTGTGTCCTATTTAACCTTCTGACAGCCTTATTCCTTTTATTTAGATCCCCATGGTGAAACTTTCATCCTTCACATTCTGATCATGGCCACAGCACACCTCATATTGCTTTCTCTTTATCCCTGCATTCTCCCAAGCCAAACTTTCATCACCTGATGTTTTGGTTACTGCTGCATCTTTCGTGTGACCTAGCCTACCTGTGCTCCCTTCTCAGGTCCATGCTCCTATCTCAGGAACATGTTCTACATGGGTCAAAAGAGTGGCCTGGATCACTTGCCCAGCTCTGCCTGTGCCATTCTTCTACTCACCCAGTACTTTCTCTCTGTCACACACAACCTTCCTGCACTGGCTCCTAACTTGAAAATTCCCTGAGAAGTGAACTTTATGTTGTCTGCTCTCTGCAAATCTTTTTGTATGCTTCTAATCAAAATCCTTCTCCTGCCACCTTCTTGTCTCTTTTTTCCAAGTAGTGATATGCACAATGACCCTATGAAACTCATTCTGGAAAATCCCTAAATCTGTTTCCCCTTCCTTCAGAGCTTTCTCCGTGACAAATGGGCAGAGCAGATGGTAAAATAGGGTCTCAGCTAATAATCTGCTGTCATTTTTGTAAGTGTCTGCATGTACATGATGTTCACATCACTACTTCAGGAGGATATATTCTCACGTCACCACTGATGGATTAATTCCAAAGGCATCAAAGATCTGTATCAAACAACAACAACTGAGCTGCTCTGGGACAACCAGGAAAAAAAGCCAAGCATAAACTATGCAAGAGCTGTATACAAATTCTCTTGAGAGGGACAAGAGCAACAGGGACAGAGCAACAGTCTTCTAGAAAGGATTACGTAGTCATTCATCTTGATCATTTTTGGACCTTCTCCATAAAGCCACTGTTTTGAGAGTTCTAATTAATTTGACACAATTTAGGTCAGAATGGCTTAGGACTAACAGGAATGCTTAAACTATCTCAAACAGAGATTAATGTAGACTACGACACTGATACCAGTTTTATACAGGGCATGCATGTCTCCATGCTGTCTCCAGTCTCCATAATAAGCAGAATAAAAATTTAAAAAAAATCAGTAATAACTTATCAGCATCATCTTGATGTCTTTTGCATCCCAATTAGTCTTGTTTCCTCATGTCAACCACCTGTTACCTCCTGTGAGATGCTACAGTCAAGATTCACGATGTGAGGGCATGAATTTAACTTCGCAAAATTTGGGGTTTGCTGTCTTCCCCAGAATAGCTCAAAAAGTAGAATTTCCACACACAGTCCCATAGGGTCAGAGCAGAAGGCCACAAGTATTACAGATATCATCATCACGTTCTGTCCTATAGAATTTTTTTATGAGATTGTCTGGATGCTATAAATGCTCAGATAAGTAAATCAGTATCAAGGACAAGAATTTTCACTGCAAAAACCAAAATGCTGTCTGTAATTTTCAGGTTAAGCCATGCAACACTTCCCTAAGATCTATGTAATGAAGAATTCCTATTAAGTTCTTTTCTTGAAAAGACAGCATTTGAGATAATCTCACATCTAAACAATCTGCAGGCTTTGAAGCAAATTCAGATTTTACAGTGCAGAAATGAAAAAGACCACCAGAAATTATCATTGTATTGCCTTTAAAGGGGCTTCAAAAGGCCAAAAGACAAACATTATAATGTTTGCCCTGGAATAGGGGGCAAAGTCTGCACTGACATTACTTTCCAATCATACTTTTTGGCCTGCTTACAATAAAATTGGTGCAGGGAGGAAGACAAATCAGAACAGGAGTGAGGCACAGAGATCTATGAGTAGCTCAAAGTAGAAATAAGTCTTGATGTAGAGTCTGGTATTTCTAGTTTTGTCAACAAAAATACTGTCTCAGTATCAGATGGATGGAATTAGGCAAGTTTGATCTTCCTAGTTGTATGGGCAACATCTTTATGCCCATAAAAAGGGTCACCCTTGCACAATTCATATGGGCTTGGTAGCAAACACAAAAACTGTCCACATTGTCAATGAAATTTCACCTGAATTACTTTAGCAGCAAAGGAGCAGACTTAAATTTTTCCCCCTTTCCACAGACTGTAAATACCTCTTGCTTTGCAGCAGGATGGAGTGCAAAGGTGCCAAAAATAGATAAGTAAATGAAGCCATCCCCATGTCCCACCACCCACCCATTCTTGAGGGCTGTTTCGTATCAGGAAATGTGTGAACACTTGGGGGGAGAACAAGATCTCATGAGATTGCAAATCTTTTCCAAAGGCTTAAATATACTGCAGATAAGAATCTAAAAAGACAGGAACTCCAGACATCTTGAGCTTTACCCTTCACTAGCTTCTGACTCAACTGGTTTAGGTGCTTGCTTCAAGAAGAGGAATTGAATGCACCCAGGTGGACAATTCAGTTCCATTATGTGCCATGTTTCAGCTTGAAAATGATTTAGTTTCTTGCTGCAGAACACCTCAGCTGGCATTTCCCTGCTTCACAACTATAATGAAAACAACTCTGCAGCAAACTGTATTTAAGCCAACTTAACTACTTGGCTTCAGTGGTTTTTTTAAAGTATTACTATTATTTTTCCTCTTAACTGATATATAGTTCTTTCATCATTCCATAGTCACAAAATCTTTTGTGTCTCTTTTTGAGGAATTAGACCCTTCTGCCCTTACTCTGTCAAAACTTTCCTCCTTTCCACAGAGCCTTAGAAGAACATTCTTAAAACTTTAAGAGACTATTCATTTATATCTCTATTCAAACCATCTTGATCTATACATTTTGCTCACACCCCTTGAGGGCTTGTGTGCCTGAGAGTTATTAGCACAGTCCCCACACTGATGGTACGAATGTGTGAATGCTCGGTTCCCTCATTTTCCTCCCACTTTACAATCAAAGCAACTCAATAATTAACATTCTGCTTCCAGTACCAGGAATCAGAAATACTTAAGGACTAGAGCAGCTGAGCAAATGAGAGCAGATGCAAAGACAGAGCAAGAGAGATTTTTCCACAAGAGAACTTTCCTGGTATCAAATCATCTTAAAAGGGAGCAAACAATTTGGAGGCCACATGAGATGCATTATGCACCATATCTGCCTCACATTTCATGCTTGTACCACCTGACTAAGATGCTCATTAATCCCAGGATCCTGAGTTTGGCAATTTTAGCTGATGGGTAAATTGTCATAAAGTCTCCTGTCAGCTGCTATTTGTAGTGATTGCACTATGAGCTTGACATGCATTGCATTGTTCAGGCTGGTTTTGTTCTTTTATTTTCCTTGGGCTGGCTGCCTCCTGGAACCTCTACTCTGCCTACTTCCTGAGGATTAAAGCATGTCTTCTGGGCAAGCAGACGCAGAGACCACCTGCAGATTCTGTTTATACATCCAGCCTTGTAGCCTGATTGATCTCACAATAGGACTGCATAATGTAAACACTTTATTATTCCACTAAAGGATATGTGCTGAACCACCTAAGGTCCCCCCAACCAAGAGTCAGTTTTAGATGGTTAAAATCTGCTAAGCCACACCAAAAGAGGCTAAACAAAGGAAAATCTATCCTAGCAATTTCAAAGTCTAAGTTAAAATAATTAAATGCTATTAAATTGGGAAATTTACTCCTTTATTCCAGGATTTTGTCAACAAGCCTCAGCAGCGCTCAGACCCATTGCTTCTGATGCACTTTTTCAGTGTGCCTAGTAACAACCAAGCCCCAGATTATTCACTGGATTTATTCCTACTCTGAGACTAAGGCACCACAAATTCAGCCTTGTGAAAGCCTCTCTCAGCATGGGGAAATGGATGCCCAATTTTGATCTGCCCAGGATCCACGTGGAGAGAAACAGGAGCTGGGGGTGACACCTCTGCTTGGCTGTTTTCAACATGGCATCTATGAATTGTGCCAGCTGGCAAAGAGAGGGGTAAAGGGTAAAAGTAGGGTGGGACCTTTCTGTTCTTCCCAGACCACAGAAGAAAAAAAAAAAAAAGTATCAATGCTTCCTACAGGAATTTTATATTGGTATTTCTTTTTGCCAGACAAAAAAACGTGGAAAAGAGGCCAATGCCCACCCTCAGATTTTGGGAGTGCAGTCATTGTCTGTACCTGAGCCAGCACGGAGAAGCTCTTACTGCTTCCTGCACTGAATCCTTTATCACCTTTCCCCCTCTGCTCAGTAGCAAATTCCCCTCTTGGAGTAAAAGGACAAGTCAAGGGCAGAGTCGAGGCCATTACATTGCACGTCCTGGAACTTGGGGTTCAGCTCTTATGAGTATTTCAACATCTCTCTTGTGGTTTGTTTCCCTCCGGGATTTGTTTGTTGGTTGTTTTGTTTATTTAACACTGTTAATTAAAAACTAAAGACACACCCAGCTGAAGGGAGGCGAGGTAATCTGAGGAATTGCCCAAGTTCCTCAAGAGGGAAGAGAAATTTGCCCTGAATTCAGCTAGGTAGCTATAAATAATGTAAGCACAGAAAAATATAGAGTACATCAATGTCTGTAATACACTCTGCACACATCTCAGACTGCTTCTGAAAGCATAAACCAAAATGATAGAATTTAATTAAACTTTAAACAGAAACAGCCCATTTTGATTAGTAAACATGGTATGAACATGCACAGATTGTCATTGTATCTGTTGAACTGGGCATTCACAGCCTCAGTACAAAAAAGCAACCATAAGGTCTTGATTGAATAAAGGACATAAGCAAGGCATGTAACCACTTACTAAGGTCAGTGACACTTTAAACACATACATACTTACATGCTTCACAGAATCAGAGCTTAATTGTTCAGCAAATTGCAATAGTTTGGTGTTTACACTGAGCAGATTATCAACTGAAATACATTTAAAACCAACAAAAAAAGCTCCACCACTTTTCTGTTTTGGATCACACTGGAGGCCCTCAACAAGATAATCTGTAGTACTTTAGGTGGCTTGAGTGAGCTGTAAACTGGGTATCATTAACCTATTGGCTAGTGCTAACCTTCATTTTTTTATGACGGGGACCTAAATTTAATTCCCTAAATTCACATATATATTAGTAAGCATGAATACTTCAAACTCTGAGAATTCTCCAAATCTCTGATGTCATACTAAGATCATTCCAATCCTAAAAGGAGGTTCCTACCCTTCCAATCTAGACTCCCACAAAATAAACATCAAAAGACACTTCAGAATTGGAGGGGAAAAAAAACACAAACAAAAAGACAAGCTCAGAATCTATATAGAAGAACCTTTATATTAGAAGAAAAAAAACTAGTTTTATTTGACAGAGGACAGATATACCCAAGACTTTATACATGGCATCAGCTTTAGTCCAGGAAGGACTTCGGCCCACAAGCTTTGATAGATAGAGCAGCTTTAAAAAAATGCTCTGGGATAGAATTTTCCCTGAGTTTCTCATAGTAAACTTAATCCTTGGGAGGTTCTTTTTATATATACAAAACTATACAGCTTATCCTACCTTTACTAGCAACTTGGAGGAACAGCTCCTTACTGTGTTAATTGTTCCACAATTTTATTTGAAAGAAAGCCCATATTGTAAGAAAGGAAATGGAAGCTGATTCTAAATTCCTATATGCATTGTGCTGCATCTCCCTTCTTTAAATCACTGGAAGCTTAAAGCTATCTAAACCAAGAGCTGGATCAATTCCCCATTAAAAACAAACAAACAAAAAACCCCAAAACCCCACGACTCACGAACATGTAAAAAAAAACATTTTCACAGCTGAATTTCTCACAAGGTCAGGCCTGCTCCTCTCATTGCCTCCAGTTGGTACTTACCTCTGCTGCTGCAGGAGCAAGGCATTTTCTTCTGGACCCTGCTGGCACTATCCAAACACAGAGCCAGGACAGTAGCTCTCCTTGAAAACTTTGCTGCCACCCTCCTTACACTCACAGAACACACTCCACATTGTAAAAGCACCCTTGCTGCCTGAAAAAAGGAGCAGTGCTGTGCTGAGGCTTAAGAGATGTGTTGGAGAAGTCCTTCCTCCTGCACCTGCCCCAGCAGCTGAACTTCATCAAGTCATTTGAGCTTTCTGGGCCTCAGCTTCCTCCTCTGTGAGCTGAGGAGTAAATACCTCAGAACCAAAGTCTGACAAGACAATGCTTTATAGTATTCCTAACACAACCTGAAATCTCCCGCACAATAGAAATTCCTCTTAGGGAATAGATCTGTAGAGCTTAATGGAGATTTATTTATTTTTAAGAGTTGCGTATCTATAATTCAATTAATTCTGACTAAAGTGTCCAGACTTGTTCTTTGTGGTCTTTTCTTATGCCAAATAGCTTTTAACCTGCTTTCACTTTAAAAACCTTCCCACCATTTTAGGGCCTGTCTTGCAATCCCAAAGCAGATAAATTCTGATTTGTGCTCTCTCCTAAGTTTGCAGCAGCAGAGAAGAAAAATGCTGTTTTCTCTTTGCTGTTGACCAAAGAAATTCTCATTTTGTGGCTGCCCTGGAAGTGTTCACAGCCCAGACTGGATGGGGCTTTGAGCAACCCAGTCTAGTGCAAGTGTCCCTGCCCTCAGCAGGGTGCTTGACACTAGGTGTATCTTTAATGTCTCTTCCAACCCAAACCACTCCATGATTCTATGATTATCACTTTCCCCTCTTTTCTTCAACACACAGTGCTGGTGGAGCTGGTCAGCAAAGCTGCTGTTCTGAGCCCCTGTGTGACACAGAGCAGAAGAAACAGCACTGCCAGGTTGGCAGCCTCTGCTGGAACAGCATCCCTCTTACAAAATGCATCTGGGAGGAATGGCTGGAAATCCAAATCTGTGGAACATCAGTGTTATTATAGATGAAGCTAAGCCACAGGTTTGGAATCCAAATCTGAATTTATTTCTAAATTGAAGAACCAGGGAGTTGTTTCAATGCTTTGTAGAAACAAAGAGCCATGAGGTTTTGATCTGAATCAGAAAACTCAGGCGTGTTCAGAGCCTGGCTTTTGGTTTGGGCCCTGTGCCTAATCACAGCTGGTTATAAAATGATTACTCACCACTGCTTGTCCAGGTCATTCATCTTGCAGCCTCTGCTACTTCTGTGCTGTTATGTATACTTGGCATCCTTTGCTTGTTTATGTCCATGATCAGGTAAATCTAAATGTATATTGTGCTTTCACACAAAGGAGCTAAAACATTGGATGGAAGGTTGGGGGAACCACCTCAGACAGTACAGTTTCTCCTTTTTGACATCCACAGAGAGCCACAAACTATAGGTGTTTTGCACAAAAGCAGAGTTCTCCAGTTACTTGAAGTGAGCTGCTATTTCATGTACCGTGCAGAGTTTTTCTTTGTTGGTGCTACCACTTTATAGTGTTCAAAAATAACCCAAACAGGTTAGGTAGTAACCAAGATATTATCTGAGTAAATTTTACCTCAGGGGATTCCTTCAGAGTCAAAAATGTTTCAGTCTGTCTGCACGAATGTGGCCTCAAGGAAGATTTTACAAGCAAACAAGTTGAAGAGCACAAAAAAGAAGGCAAATGTGGAAAGGGGGGAAAGAACAAAAAAATTTGCTACACATTTTAGCAGCTATGCTTTTTAATACCTTGGTACTGATATTTGTCTGCCTTTGCAAAAAAAAAAAAGTGAAAATACATCTGGGCTTTTGTAAAATTGACAGCTTGCTTGTTTTGGTTTTGTAAGAGGCATAGGCAGGTCCAAACAAAAATCCCAGTTCCAAACACCATTTGTGGTAGGAAGAATCAAACTCCCAGAATACAAGCTCTCCTTTAATTTGAGTGCTTTACAATCCAAATCCTCTTGTGTCTCTGGATTACACTGCTGGGCATTGTCTGACCATAAAGCCAATTTAATTTTACAGAGCACGGATGATCTTTCAGTACTTTTGAGTTGATCTAGAGATTTTTACAGCACTCACTTCTTCTGCTGCCAGTTTAATAAGGAAAATAACTTAAGCCAGAGGTGTCTACGTCCCTTGGTAACCCTGATCTGCATATATAGCCTATTGTGTTCACAGCAGCCTAGTTAAAGTTAGGACATAGCCAGCTTTCTGTGCTACTGTCTTCTGATCCCTACCCTTTTCATACCTGCAGATCCCACCTTCTGCCCCTGCAATAAGACCAAAACTTTAGGACACATACCTACTGCAGGACGGTTGGACTAGATGACCTTTAGAGGTCCCTTCCAACCCAAATTATTCTCTGACTCTATGACTGTGTCCAAACGTGTCATGCTAAAAAATATCTTGCCTATTGTCCTAAAGTCTCTTGAAGGGTTCAGAATGTAACAAATCAAACTGGGAAGTGAGAGAAAAAGAGTGGTTTTGAACAAATCCTCCAACACTTAACTAGCCAACCAGGGCCATGGGATTCAGATAACCAGCTATAAAATTCTGTCTGTATTGATTTCACTGGAAGCTGATGCTATGCACAGTTTTGTAGCCAACTCGTTTCCACTCTTTCCAGTGAAGTTTTGAATTATGCATAGTGTTCAGCAGCTCTTACAAGGAACTTTTGGGCTAAATATGCCACTGACACTATGGAAACATCAAGAGAAATTCAGCATATAGCACCATCAAAAATATTTGTGGCTAGCCACGCACAGATAAAAAATGCTGAAGCATATCTGTTCTTTATACAAATTGACCAACATCATAAGCAAACCTTTTAAAAATCTTGTTCTTTGCTGCATTTCTGCAAATCACTGGCTTCATCAGGACTGCACCAAACATGAACTCTTCTAACATACTGGTGAATCAAGCCCAAGATGACCTCAGAGAGGGAGAAATAGGCGGAGGTCATTAAGTTAGGACCCTGGGCAGGGATGTTTCCCAGAAGATCCCACCTTGGTGGTATGAGCCCAAATGAAGCCCAGGAGAAGATGAAGAGGGGAGCAACAGGGGTGATGGGCTCCCTCCCTGACACTGGGAGCAGCCACTGGTTAGGAGCAGTCACAGCCTGTAAGCAAGACTCTGGTACTGAAAAGATCAGTGGACTTACTCTTCTATCAGTCAGAGAGGAACAGACCTTCAGGGGACCCCAGAAATTGTATGGGCCCTGAGGTGGGGCCATTTCCTGGATGTGTTTCTCCACATCTGTTCCCAAAGTCCTCAAAATCCTCTACTGCCAAACCTGTTCCAGTGCCTTACTACAATTTATTCTTTATGGCAGGTACATTTGCAAATTTACATCCTCTTCAGTTTCTGGTTTTCTTTCCAAAGATGTATCTCCTTGTCCCCAAGGAATAATCAGTCGGATCACTTTTGTATATGAAGAAAAGCATGCTTTTGTAATCTTTAGCTTTAGTTTTTTCATGGTACCTAAAATGATGGTGAATCCTTGATTGTTTATCTGGGTTTCATAACAGTAAGATCAGAGCAAATGGGTTCTGAGAGTAATGAGTACAGGCTTCTATGTGTTCATTATCCTGTCCTTTTAGTAGAAGCTTATTTTTCAGCAGCCTGAAACAAATCCATTACCTGGATATGAAATGTAGACTGATTTTCCAGCAGAACTGAAGCCACTTTAGATTTTCATCCAGGGAAAAAACCCAGAAACTGGGCTCTAATTTTGAACTGGCAGATACCCCCAATTTGTGATGCTACTTAAGAGAAACAGTTCTAAAACACATCAGTGCTTCCCAGTGTTCCTTGGTGAGATTTAGAGCTACAAACTCACCAACAAAGCAACCTTGCTTAAAGATTACAGCAGCCATTGACCACTGCTGCAAAGAACATTGCTTCTTCAAAGTGGGAACCTGTAGTGGTAGCTTCACTCTATTAAAAGAGAAAACTTACAGACACTGGCACTCTGACAGGACTTCTGCTTCGAGCTGAAGGGCCCAGAAAGGACATGTTCACCTCTGATTTGTTCCTCTGTACGTCTCTAAAAATGAAGCAACACTTAATGGTGATACTAAATCCGGAAAGACTTTGGGTTCCCCAAACAGCCCTTGGAAGACACTCGGAGTTACAATGGTGTCAGCTGATTTCTTCTCACATAGGCTGTCTACCTGGCAGAAAGTCTGACTTCTGCCTCTTGATCCAGCTACAGCTTCTGGGGACACTGATGCCAGCAGCAGAGGCCCCTCCAGCCCATAATCTGTGCTGTCTTCAGACAGTAGGGTGTGGAGGCAGTGATGCCCTGAAAACCTCACAACTGAGGCCCAGCAACCACCTCCATGGAGGCAAAACTTCCTGAACTGATTCGAAATAGCATAGGGGTGTTGTGAAGGTCAGATGTCAGGCAGCAGAGTCTGCTGGTAAGCAAGACCCTTTGTATTTGCAAAGCCTCACATGTGAAGTGTTTCATTCACCTGGGATAAAGTTAAATAAATGCTGGGTTATGTTTGAAATATGTCCAAGGTGGTTTACCTGAATGGTATTCATGTTAGCAGAGTTTTATCACATTGAAGTTGGTTTTGTTTTATTTACCTACTCATAAGCCATTCCAGAGAGTGTTTATAGTTTATTTAAAGCCTGATGGTGTTAGGACAACTTGTATAGCATTGCTTTTTTTTACACTTCCTTGACTGGCTTCACCTACTGCACAGAATGAAGAAGGTTTGCTGAGCTTTGACCAGTGGTAACAGAAAAGTCTTTTCTCCAGTGTCTGACTAAGACAGCTACAAGGGGAGTAAAAACCTTATCATGCAGTTATTTGAAAGTACTTCCAGGCTGCGTCTGCAGGAGACACAGCTAGCACAGCTAGTTTTACCAACTCCATCTTTAGAGCTGCAACATTTTTGTTCTGGACTCTGGTGTGCTAAGCTAAGCTTGAATACTGTTTATAACACATCTCTTGATGGAAATGGAGAGCACCATCCTGAAATTTGTCATTGGATGACCTCAACTATAGAGGAATATAAAAAATCTTGCCCAGCTACTTCCAACTCCCCCATCTCAACAAGTCTTTGTCCTCTCTTCCCCTATCCTGTTTTTCAAATTCCTTTTGGATTGTTAATTTCAGGAGAAGACATCACATTCCAAGTGTTATTCACCAGTAAAGAACTCTTCACTTAAGGGCTAAAAATACCCCTTATGTCTCTGTTTACTGCTCCTTAACCTTTTTGACTGTGATACCAGCCTAGGAAGGCCCTCTAAAGCTACTTGTGCCCTGATCCAAAATCTTCTGAAGAATCACTGTCCTCAGGGATACATGTCACCTCCCATCATGCCATGAGACCCCTTTTTGCAGGACATGGCCCAGCTCCTTTTGCTGCCAAGTGCACCTATCTGTATTTGCTTGCATTCAAGAGCAAGCCTGCTTCCCAAAAGAAACATGATTATTCTTATTTTTTATTTTTCTACACACCTTGTCCTTCTTAAAACAAAACCACAGCTTCCTGTGTTATACCACACACTCTCAGATTGCACTACAGCTGTCTCATCTTTTTAGAAATTGTTTATTTTGCATTTAGACTGAATACCAAAGTCAGCATAGGACTTCATTACCACTGGAGTGACAGCTCCGATGTCCCTAGAAATCTAGCTGTAGCCTCATATCATTCTGACTCAGTGAGCAGTAAACATCAGCACTAATGCTTGTGTGCAGGTGAAGGTGTTTGCTGGAAACAGAGCCTCTCGCATACATCATGCATATTTTACTAAGACATCATGGTGGAACATAATTGCCTCACACAATCATCCTCAACACTCCTTTTTTCTCACCGGCCTCTTTGAACAGGCATCTTTTTTGGCTTCAAAGTCTCATTGCAAACACAGAGGGTAGTTTTGAAACAGTTTTTGTTTCTGAGAATGCCTGTGCTGAGTAGCAGTTACTTTTAATGATTCCAAAACAGAAAAGCTGCCAGCTGCTGACCACTGGCCTGTCTCTGCCAGCTGCTGACCGCTGGCTGGGGTGCAGTGGTGATGCTGTGGCTGCCACCTCACCTGCTGTTACTGCACTTTGCTGACAGCTCCTGGTACATTTCAGCTTGACATCTTTCTGGCCAAGGGAATTCAAAATGAAATCGCCAAAGCCTGACCCAAAGTTCTGATTTTTTCCAGAAGAATTCATGTAAAGCACCCTTTTATTTTGATCAGTTATTTTCCCCCGTCTTTGAAAGTTCCTTGAAAGTTTTCCCACTTTGCTGATAACCAGAAGGAACCAATTTCAGTGAGTTTTCTAATATCCTTGCACTGAAGTAGAGACCAGGCTCACTCCGGTTACTGTTTTTCTGTGCCAATTGCTGTATATAGCAGATCTCAGACAATCCTTTCTGCCCTTATGAAGCATCTATTCACAAAAAGCCCACTTAAAATGGATTAGAAAATGCTTACATGAAGATGACTTTCACAGATCTCATAAAATTTATTCCAGTAGTAGTCTTAACTCCATTAAGAAAATAAAAAATCCAGTTGTGTTTTTGTCAATGGTGGGAGTTAGCAAGGAAGACAAGGAGCTCAGCTTTAGCCAGGTTAAACAATAACTTGCTACTATTTGTGGCTGGCTCCCAGAGGGCCAAAGAAATTAACTCGTGGTTAGTTAAATAATAGTTTTATTAAAACAATGATCAGATCAAATAACTGGCATGTATGTGCAGGAAATCTTTCAAAATACTCAGGTCCTGAAAAAAAGTAAGATCAAGAAAATGTCTTTTAAATGCCTGATCCCTAAAGTAACTAAAACCCATAGAAACTGGATCCCTTATAAAGAAAAAGATTTTTTTAAACCTTAATCCCAACATTCTCGCCTAAGAATAACATAGCACTCTACTTTCAGTGTTTTCTCTTCACACAGATGTTTTCTTTCCCTTGTTACAGTAGGGAAATTATTTTTTTTTTTTCCATGGCCACAGCTCTCTTTTAACCTTTTATTTTATTTTGAAAAAGAGAAATAAATGTAAGATCTAAAGCTGTGTGGTTTCACATCCCCCAGTTGAGTTGTGCAGTGAAAGGAATAAGTAACTGGAGAAGAGGAACGCTGACTGAAGGACAAGCCTCCAGATACCCCACAAGTTGTGCTCAACTGCAGCTGCAGAGGATCAACTCTGAGAGCCACCACAGGTACAGTTCCTGAGGGTCCCTAGTTCCTTTTTTTGTGCAGCCATGTGTTCACCAGCTACCTTTGCACGTTCACATACTTGCAGGAGAGAAGAGCAAATTCATCCCCGTGTAATTTTACTGCATCTGGATGATGGCACTGGATGGAGAATGCCACGGCTCCCTCCATCCCCTGCCTGCTGCAAGCAGCAATGCCATGGGCTTGGTGACTCTAAGGTCTAGGTTGAAATTTCTCTGGGCAAAATGACCAGCTTTGGTATGAGAGGATTGCAGCATACAGAGCAGACTGAGCATGAAAAGGGCCAAATTACCTCACAGGGTTCAACAAGAGTGCACAAAGGCAGGGTGCCTGCAGGCAGTCTTTGGCCCCTATTCTCTGCACTTCTGATCCATCAGCCTAATTGCCCGGTTGATGCTTCGTGACTTTTGGGGTTTGGGAAGGCAGCTTGAGGTACTGAGAGCTGTTTATAAAATCCATAGTGCAAATGGACACTGTCAGCAAAACAAGTCACGTTCAAAGGGAGCAGCAACATGAAGAGTGTCTGATTTCTTCAAAACTGAGAATGAGTTTTCTGAAGTGTAAACACACACGCACACTCTTGTGGCAGATATCCATCTAAAGGTGGACTGCTGCCCCTAACCTGTGCTTGAGTCTATCAGGTTGCATTATATTCAGGTAGCGGTGAACACTGCCTTTTGGGTGGGTAGACAGTACTCAATGAGCTTTTTGGATGAAGGGCAGGTAAAAACTTGCTTCGTCTTGTATCCAAGATTCGAGTATTTACCTGTTGGAGCCCTGCATATTAAGGCCCACGCATTTACTCTGCAACACAACATGGAATTTTAATGAATTCACGGACTCTGAAGGTCCCCACCCACCTCTTCTCAAACAACTGAAATCTTTTGCATTCCTCTAACCTATGCTTAGTCTGCATGTGACGGCAGTGGACCAGTCTGGGAACAAACAGGCCTTCTGCTAAACATAGAAAAAGTGACAGATTTCCAGGTGCCACCTCAGCCAGAACAGAAAATATTCCTCCTGTCTCAAAACACAAGAGGATCAAGAAAAAACTCTCAGTTCTCCTCTCCCATAACAAGCCAATATGGCATTAAGGTATACAGCATCACAAGCCAGGCTTGATCACTTTTATCTTCCTATTGAAGCAACCACTCTTGCTCAAACACAGAATGTTTGTAGTGAACATAATCAGCTGCATATCTAAAGGAAAACATCAAAACCAGGAGTGAGGCAACCCTTTGTAAAGCCACAAACAGATTTACTGTGCTGTACATCATCCCTATCCAAGAGGAAAAGGGGTGCAAATGGAAGTCATCTCCCAGTATGTAGCAGAATCTATTTTTACAACTGATACTGTAAACCTCCAGGTATAAAGCACTGGCCCAACAGAGAGAGATAGCAGCAGAGAAAATTTCTATTGCAGTATCTTAAAATGTGATGAAACAGTGAAAAGATAAACTCTAGATATTATCAATCTCACATATTGTCTTGACAGCTACTACTGGAAAGGAAAACAAAACATGTCCCATGTAGAAGAAATGACATAAATAAAGAGGAATGGGTAGCTGGGATGGAAACAAAAAAAGAGAGGACACAACATTAAAACTGGCCAATCTTTATCTGCCTCTAGCAGGAGCCCAAGAGGCTCCTTTCCATAGACAACAGTGGTACATCTTCTCATGCCAAGACACCCTGAGTGAATTGGCTTGACAAATCCCATAGCAGGTAAGAGGATTTCAATTAGGATGAGATTTGATGTTTCAAAGCAGGCTTCTTTAAAATACAACCCGCCAATGACAGTCAAAACCAAATTTTGGATTAAGAAACATTGGACAGATCTGTGCTCTTCCAAATCCCAGGCTCAGCATCAAAGGAGAAGAAACAGGGTGAGTAATGCATGCAAATGGCTGTATTCATATTTGAACACAAATCAGAAATGCCTGTCATCAAAGAAATGGCTGGGTTTGTATGCCACCCTCAGTGTCAGACTGTATAACCGAGCACAATGACACTTACGTGTCTGCAGACTGAAAATAGCTTGCGTGCTTCACTTCAGGACCTGGATGGCTGTTTCACTAACATACACACAGTGCTACACTCATGTGTCTGCCACATCAGTATTTTCCTTCTCTTCAGCTACTCCTGATTGGTGAACTTCCAGCAGGAATTCTTCTAGCTAAAGCCTCGCACTTCCCTTTACTATAACTGACCTCACATCTATTTCTCTCCATGTCTCTCATCTTAGAACCTGATCAGTTCTCCAGGTATTCATTTAGTCTGAAATTACCTCCCAACAAAGCAGTTGCTTTCACTAGCACTCTTGCACCTCCTGGGTGATAGTCTCGAGTAAAATTAGCACAGGACAGTGGTCCCAAGATCAATCCTTAAGAACTACTCTCTAATCCGAGAGTTCTCTTTTCACTTAAAACTGCCCTTTAGCTTAGCCCTTAGTCACATTTTTCTGCCATTACCCAGCTTCTCTCACTGTGTTACATGCTACATCATACCAGAACTTAAGCGAGAAGGACTGCATTTTGCAACTAGAAATACCAGTGCTTTTATCAGAAGTAGAGAGCAGGTTTACCTGGATCATGCTAGATCTACCCTCTTGTGTTTTATTTCCTTTTTCCATGAATATATGGTCTATTCTTCCTTTCTAGCTCTATGCTTTTCAGCCTACTCTATTCTTTTCAATTGCTACCAACAGCATGCCCTTCAGCAGGGCTGTCCTTGCCCCTTCTTCCAAGACAAACCTATATTCTCCAATTGAACAATGTTTTCCTTTCTCATTAAGTCCAAGCAGAAACATTTTTCTTGAGGCTGCAATTACATGAATCAGTTCTTTCCAGATACCAAGAGGATGATGATCCAAGCCTTCCTCCAACACTATTTTCTCCCACTTCTCCAGGTCTTTGTTGCCACTAAAAACCTGCTAAGCTTGCATAT
Organism: Heliangelus exortis; assembly: GCF_036169615.1. Taxonomy (NCBI): domain Eukaryota; kingdom Metazoa; phylum Chordata; class Aves; order Apodiformes; family Trochilidae; genus Heliangelus; species Heliangelus exortis. The sequence continues at coordinate 68,255,406 of NC_092423.1, forward strand.
TCAGAATCAGCATCATAACTGAAACACAGAAGCAAAGTATCTGATAAAGTATTAGGCCATGCTCAACTACTTACTTTTTACCCATTTCTTTATGTGGCTGATGGACCTTTCGCTATTTGTTTTAATTTCCTTTGCAGAGTAAAACTCAGCTCAACTCCTACCAGTTGTCATTCAACCCATACATTTCCTGACCTCTCACATGTGGTTTTCTTTGCTGACGTGTTTTAGGTTTTTTCTACTCCATACTCAGTTGTATCTGATTGCTTTTCTTCCACATTTTTCACTTTGCAAAATAGTCCTGTTCCAGACATTTTTTGCACCTTTAACTCCAGGAAGGGCCAGCCTGGCTTTACTCTCTAGAGTTCTTCAGGATTTAGCTAGCTCTATAAATGTATCAAATGCCATCCATCTGGAACTGAGAAGTTTAGCTGTAGAACCACACTTTTTTATCCTTCATCTTAATTGAAAGTGAAATCACTCAAACCAAGGTTATTTTCTGCTTCATTCTACAACTTAAACAGTGTTAGATCTAAAACAGTATTGCCTGTTGTTGTTTCAGCAACTGGTGAGGAACTCTGTTGGCTAATGCATTTAGAAATGTCTGACTTTAGCTTTTTGTTCCCCTGCATAATAAGGGAAGTCAAAGCCTCCCATAATGACAGACTTCTAACAAGCAAGATCTCTATCTATGAAATCCAGTTCTCGAGGTCATTGGCAGATACACTACACTGCCTCAGCAATCATATTTCCTCAGAATGTCTTTGGCTCTATTAGGTTGGTTATTTAACTCTGATGATCTCTTCTTATTTATCTTATTAAGGGCTTACAGTAACATCCCATTGTTTACCTTTACTACAGTCTTACACAGGTTAGGTATGTATGTGCACTCCACTCACAATTTTTTGCTGTTCCTCTTCTTCCCATCCTCTTCTTCAGTAACTGTTCCCAGATCTACAAATACATACATGGACCCCTGCCCCATCTCTTTTGTCATGTCATTAAATATTCACTTAAACTCCTCCCATCGTTTCCAGGTAAAACTGAAGTCTTGTGATCTGAAGAACTGAAGTCTTCTGTGACCTCCATTCAGTAATATTTTATATCTGAATACGCTCTGTGAAGTTTTTACTCAGGGATAGCATGCAACCAGAAACCTCCTTTACAACTGTTTTGCCATCTCTGTTGCACCTCAGTAGTCATCCTCATCTATCATTCCTTGTGAGAGTTTTAAGAGGGAGGGAAAGAAGTCTCCCTCTCTCCAATGTTTAATTCCAGATCTGCAGTACCTCCTTCTAACTCTAGCTATTGACCATTGAAGCTCATTTCTTGACTGATGCAGCCTTAGCCCTTTGTTTAAACAATGTCCACAGATTGATCCTGCCACTGCAAACTGCAGTTTGTTTTGGTAAAATTTCATATATTAGTTTTTAAATACATATAGTTAATTATCTCTCAATCTGCACCTCATGCTTTATTCTCTTCCTCAGTATTCACAAGTATTAGCATAATGAAATATAAACTGCCCAGAAAGAGGAGCCTTTTCTGTTATGACTTAATATATATAGTCCAGGTTGCTTAGGATATCTTCACAGAGGGATAATATTTCTTACATAATATCCTTAAGCTATAATCTTCCTTATTCCTACCTCAAATCAAACATAAAAGTGCTCAAACTCTATCAACTTTCTCTCTTTAACACAAATAAAAATAACTGTTTGGCAAACAGGTTGCCTATTCCCATTCTCTCCTGCCTGCTGGAATTTCACCTTGCGGGAGCTCATGCAAACCATTTTTTATTGGCTCTGGTTAACATAAGTTCAAATAAACTCAACACTCAAAGCCAAACTTTCAAAAGGTGTCATATATTTTGCCTGCTTTGAACTCAAGGATTTTGCAGGCTTTCCCTGTAGATCTGCCAAGGTTAGAAAAGTTCAGAGAACCTAGCCCAAATTGCAAGGCTGCAATAAAACCTGAAATGGAGATTCATTTAGTTTGCATATTTATGCCAATTGTTTTACACAGCTACTTACTTGGTCCTTCTGACACCCCAAAGAAAAGCAACAGGAGTGGAATTTCCGATACTGTCATCTGGAGAAAACTGTGCAGGGACTCTCAAAGTAGGAACTGTATGTTACTCTACTATCCTTGTCATGACCATCCTTCTTTCTCTTTTTCAAGGAACTGCTGCTGGTGTGAAACGAGCCACAGCTCAGATGCTGAATTCCAGCTCTTTGAATTCCCCAGGTGACTCAGTTTCATACCAGCTCCAACAACATTGTTTCCAATATTGGTCTGACCTTTTCCTTCATTTCCTAATCTACATTAAAATGCAGTATCTTGCTTATGTAGCTGGGCTCATGGTATATTGACATCATTTGAGTTCAGTCACCTCATAAAATCACATGATGATCTATTTTTTTTCCCCACAACAAGCCTCAGTCAATTACAATATTCCTGGACTGCTTGCAGGTTGGAGGTCAAGAAGTGATACATACATATATATATATATATATGCTTAAACACACAGACACAAATTTTTTCAGCTCTACACAGAAAAGAAGCTGAAAGCTGGTGTTCATTTCTTGGCTATGTCCTACCTCTGACTCTGAAAGCACATATTACTACAAGCCACAGCCAGAAGCATTGCTAAGGATGTATACATATCGTAGGCATTTCTTCCTTGTTCTCTCCTTCCTGCATCCTATTATGGCCATCTTTATCTTCAGTGGACATACAAAACTACATAGCAACCCAGTCTATGAATACACCTGGACTTGTTGTATGTTATACTACTATTAATAACGTATTATAAGAGGACTAAAGAATAAAATTTATCAGTCACTACAAAAATATTACTCCAGGAAACATAAAAACTGTAAACTGCAAGGACAATAATATGCAACAGCCTAGATGCTTTTGCAATACATGCATGGGCATTTCAGACACGCTCTGTAGCTAATATATAATCAGATTATTTTTAACCTGTGCCTCTTTCTACCAAGGACAGATGCCACAGGTAAATGCTATAAAGTAACAGCCCAGCCCTTCATCCTGTGCATAATATCCTCAGCAAATCTGAGGCTAGGAAGCCTCAAGATCCTCAGTACTACTGCTAGGATCTCCATCTCCAGGTGGCACCTCTTACAAACAGGCTCACTTTGCCCTCTCCACCATTTAGCAAGAATGGACAAAACAATTTGAAAAGGCCAGGAAATTACTAAGGTCCTGGTTAATCAAATCTCCGGTCACTGCCACCAATATATTTGCTAATCTCTTAAAAAATGTGATGGGTAAGGAGCAAGCAGGAACAAGGAATAAACTTCCCTGATCAACCAGAGTTTCAGATCATAAGCTGCTGGATGCTCTGTGTTTACAGAAGTCAATGTCCTTAGTTAGGTTCTTAAATATGGACACATGCAAATCCAGAACGTGTGTGGAAATCCTGTTGCAGGTGCATTCTACCAGTCCATCGACCTCCAAATCCTTTCCATAAGACATGCTTGCTCACTCTTGCTCTCTTCACAGATTAGTTCTGTCTGCTACCGGGCGCCTACTCTCTCTCTAATGTAATTAAATAAGCTCCCTGTCTCTCCAGGCTTGTGCAATGCCTCTCGCTTAGTCACCTAAGCACTCCACAACACCCCAAAGGAGTAGAGTCAGCTGAAACAGGAGCGTTCCCAGCTCTGACATGTAAAGTACTTGCACTCAGTGCTAAATAAACTTGGAAAAATGTTCACAATGCAGCTGTGTGCACAAGATGCTGCAACCTCAGGGCAAGAATAATTATACACAAACAAGATACTTAGGATTTATGTTCCCCTCAAATAAAAATGTGCGCTGCTCATGCCAATCTCAGCGCTTCATGGTATGCCTGCAATCTGAGGCAGAAGAACAGACTCTCTGCTAGAGTTAACAGATTAGATACCATTGCTGCTTTATTTTTCAATAAACTTTGCAGGAATTCTAAGCATTGTGGATACACACTGATATGCTTTTCACCATAAGAGGGTGAGGATTCATGGGAGGTCTTTTAAATGCCTTGCTGTGTTAATGGTATTTATTTGGATAATTTTCTATTGGCATACGTTGGGGATTCCTTTGCAGAAGTTAAAGGGTTAGAGCTGAAGCCCACAGGAATGCCAGGGCAAAAGAAAACTGAAAAAGTTTCAGGAAACAGGAACAATTACCCTCAAGACTATTCCAAGCAAAGGTTTATCTAACTGGCTCCTTAAATTCGTTCATGAGGGAGAAAACCAACTGCTTGTGCAAGTTGTGGGCTGCTGTACTTTTAAACATCTCTGAGAAGGTGACTATTTCTCCCAACAGCCAATGTCAATGAACTTCATTGCTAACAAAGTCCATCTCCCTTTTTCAGTGAATGAGGCCAAAGATTGATCACTGTCCTCTTCACAGTGATTTTTTAACCATGGTCATGACTTATCTCCTCATCCTGAGAAAAAAGGTAAAGCCAGTTCCCTGATGCTTTGTGTTTTCAAAACCTGTAAACATTCTTCTTGTGCTTTGGATCTGTAGGTGACTGCATGTACTGCAACAAAAAACAAAACAAAAACAAAACAAAAAAAACAAAAAAAACCAAAAAAAAATCAAAAACATGTGGAAAGGAGTCTTGACTGCAATGGGCCTGAGATTTCTCAGCAGAAATTCTCCTGAATCAGAGTCAGCTACAAACATACACAGCACTACACATTTATACTCCCATATTCTATCTAATCTCACTCTAAAAATCAAGGGGCAGACTATCAAAGTTGCTTTTACACCTACTTAGCTCTGTGCGGTGGAACTTGAAGTGGTATAACTTAGAGTTGAAAGGAGACTTTCTAAGCTTTGTTAAAGTTGCTGCAAACAAGGCAAACTCAACTAACAACTTTCAGGAGTACTTTAGTAAGCAGTTACTTGCTGACTGGAATGCAAGTTACACCATGTTAGACCCACTTGATATTTTGCCCCAAGGAACCAGCAAGCTGGGTGGGAGACCAGCAGGCATTCCCACCAACCCGTCAGGCTGGACAAGCTGCAAGAACAAGCAGCCTGATATTTCTGCCTTCCCTTTCTTGACCACAACAACAGGGAGGAAAGAGTCAATTCAACTTTCAACCTTCATATTTAGGTCAAGTTCAGTTAAAATCATAAAAGAGAAAGGTTCAAGAGTTCACCTTTTTTTTTTTTTTTTATAGCCAAATAACAATGACAATGGAATTTGCATTCCTCTACTTAGAAGACTTGCAGAGAGCTGAGGGAGGCTTTACAAGTGATATGTGAGCAGCAACTGGCTCTTCACAGGAGCCTTCTGGACTTAAAGGAGAGAGGGGTAGGAAATGCTCCCATACAACTCCACAATCTTTTTTTGGTTGTTCAGTCCACAGGTGATCGCTATTTCCATGGTCTGGTCCTGCCTCTTGCCATACCCTTTGCTACATGAAAACAAGAAAAATATTAACCAGGAATGGGTAAAAGATGCTACTTCCCAAACATATGACATGGAGGAAAATGTTATTTTTCCTGCTGGCAACTTTGTTTGGGTTGGCAGAATGTGTCATTTTGACTGTGAAAAGAAGCACGTGTACTGAGCTCATCTTGGTATCCCTGCCAGTGCCAACTAGTAGCAATTCAGAGCTCAGCCTGTTATTGAAGATGAATCCATTACAGCTGTCAGGTACCTGCCAATTTAAACCTTAGTGAAAAATGGTCAGAAATTGAGTGACTTTAGAAATCAGTACATATTTACTTGTTTCAAAGGCTCAAATGGACACTTACAAAAGATAGTATCTTCCAGCAACCCATTCTGCAATTGATTAGAAATTAATTCCTTTGTGCTTGAATCAGGGTGGGGAAAATATTTTGAGACTACAGTTTGATCTAAGTGTTGTTCTTACTTGTGGTTTGGCAAAAGACTTTGAAATGCTGTTAAATCAAAAAGGCAAAGAAACCTGCAATTGCCGTGTCTCTGCTTATAAAAAAACATTTTAAAATAACCACATGCATCATTCACTTCACAGATGCCACATTCTTCCCTACCCTTATTTAATAGCTAGCTGTCAATCTCTGTTGAAGAGCAGTTACCTGACATTACCATAATAATGCTTCAAAGCTTCATATTAAAGATGAGTATCTCCCTAGACAAGCCCATAGGAAAAAAAAAAAAAAAATCTTTTCACTCTAGAGTTGCAAAAATGCATTTCTCTAAGAGATAATAAAGTGTAACCAGGCAAGAATGATGATCACAGATAACCTTGACTTCTCTTTACTCTAATTAAGCAGAGATCAACAAAGCTGGGTCTGGATAAGAAAGGCTCCTCATCTCTGGTGGTAAAGAGGAACGTTAATGTGAACTGAGACTCTTGCCATGAACATAAATGCTTCTGCCACCTTCCAGGGTAAGCATTACACTTCTCAGGACAGCTCATGTAGAACAACTCTGTGTTTCATCACTTCTTCCACATGCTCCTGCTGTGAGCAAACACTGCAATGGAAACTTGCCTGTGCCACAGGTTTGGGATATGATGTTTTGTGTACAAGCCAAAAAACCCTCAATCTTTCAAACTGTATTAACTCCATATCAAGTGTGGGGAACTGGAGCTGACATTAAAAGCATCATTTTGTAAGCAGGATTAGGAGAAGATGGTGGGAGCCAAAGACTTGCTGAACCTCTGGGACAGAATATTACCTCCTCCAGGTGTAAGGAAAGGTGTGAAATCAAAGCACAGAAACCCTGTGAAAAGGGGACCATGTGCTTAAGTGACTTACCAATACATAGAACCTTCCATTCCCTCTGCAAGAGGTTAGAGAAGGGCAGGACCAGAGGGCAGTTAGAAAACAGAAGGTGACAGGGGCTCCATGGGGAATCTCCAGTGCCAAGCACACAGCAAGTACCCAGGCATGTCCTCTCTCTTCCTATCATGTATGGTGACCCCATCAGATGAGTCCCAGAGCAAAGATTCTCCTTAGGAGCTACTATCAGGAAAGCTCACCAGCCTCTATGATCTGCAAATCCCTCATGCAGCCTCCCATTGACTAAGCCTTCCACAATTCAGCTTTTCACTGACTAGAAACTAAATGTTGCAGGAATGTAGCTGTGCCAGTCTTCAGTATTATGAGGCAAGATTACACAGACCTCTTTACACATTAGACTACACAAAGGGAAGCCATTAGGAAATGGGACAAAAAGTCAAGCGTCTATGAGAGAAAAAGGATGGGCAAAGATAAACTGCCTCTTGGAACTCCCTCCTCCCAAAAGAGAGAGATAGACCCTGCCGCTTGCAATATTTAGCATGAGAAAAATACCTATGTGAGGATCACCTAGTAGCCCTCCACAGAAGGATTTGTCAACCTGAAAACTACCCTTCAACTTTTCTTTCTCTGAATGCAGACACAGTATGAACTGAGGATGGAAGAGAGTGACATCTCTCAGCACTTTCTCCCCATATTCCACAGCTGATAAAACTATTTACATCAGAGCAATGGCTCCCACTCGGCAATCCAGGAGACAGCATCTATTCAAGGCAGGGAAACTCCTTATTCAAGCACAGAACTGTTGTGGGCTAGGCAGAGCATTTATAAATTTGTATGCAATGTTGTTTACTCTGGTACAACTGGATTGCTTCACACAAGCATTTTGTCTAAAACAAGATGAGATAATGGGAACCCAGACTGCTGGAAGCTGGCTCAGTTTCAGTTTGAATGTATGTATTTATTTAAGCTTTTGCAAGGTTTCCCATTGACTCTGCACATAAGAGGAGCTAAGTCAACAGAGAGAGAGAGGGCTCACCAGTATTTGTGAGCTTGCACCATGACAGGGAAAAAAGCAAACACCACAACACTTTTGGATATCACAAGTTTCTTTCATAGCTGTTCACTCTACATCTGTTTCCCTCTTATTCTGAAAGAGCTGAGGTTTTTTTTGGGTTTTGTTGTTTTGTTTTGTTTTTTTATGGAGGAGAATGGGGAGAAGGGAGGAAAAGGATGCAAAGAAAATTCTTTTCACATTGGAAATTCTTTTCACATATTAAAAAAATCTCTACATCAAAAAAATTAGAAAATATAAAGTACACAGCTTTTGCTGTGAATTGATGTAGGACCCAACACACACTAGCAATGTGTGTTCACATGCATGAACATGTACACAAACACATACCTGTTCACATATGCATACACCAAGAGGCAGTGCCTACCACTCATTCTAGGGGAGTTTCACCTCTACTTTTGAGAACAGGACTTTTCAGTAAGAACATCCACTTTTGAATCAGTTTTCAAGTACTGGATCTAAGTTAATAATGCTTAAAGCAGTGAATCTGAATTCAGGGTCAATCCTCTCTCAAATCTGACCACAAAAGATACTGTGTCTGGGTTTTCAGTGGATCTGTCATAGATCAAAACATGCCAATATTAACTCAAACTTGTGGACCAAAACAGCAGTAACACAGCTATGAAGAATTGAGTTCTTCAGTCACAAATAATCAACAAAATAAGTAAATATTCTGTGTATTGCAACAGTGCTTTTCATTAAATGTTTGCACACAGTATAGCAACCATGACAAAGTAATTTGTGGTTTATGCATGTATATAGCTACATTAGACTGTACAGGCCATTTAAATAGTGCATTATGTTAGCAATCATCGTTAGTAACCCTACGTTGAGAAGTGTGGGCAGACACCTCATTAGTGTATACACAGATTGCCAGGATATTGTGCTGTCTCCTTGCTGCAAAAATATAAAATACAGTAACAAGATTGAGTGGGATGATGAAGTCATCTGGCAAATCTCCACTGGGTGATGCACCTAGGAGCAAATGACATAGCATATTCACACCACCCACTGGATACACCACTGGACTGGAATTCAGGTGCAGACAGACATTTCAGCAATCCCCATCGCCCAAGTATGACAAGCTACAAATCAAACCTAACACGCTACATCTTTGACAGAGGGAACACTATTACTACCTTTCTTAACTTCAAATTCTAGCAGAAAATAAAGTAATGGTAGAGCTACCAAAAGGGAGGGTTGCCCAACATTTCCCATTCGAAATACTTTAGGTTTTGCCTGCTATAAATAGGCTAAGCTTCAGTTAGAAGGGGTGAACTTTCTGTGGCAGGATCTGCCTCCAACTATTTTTTTTTCTTTTGAAATTAAGACAGTATAAACAAATAACTCCTCATCTTGGGAAATGGGGAGTCCTACTGTATGAAAAAGTCCTGCTCAAGCTTGTGAAGCACAGGATGCTTTGGTTTTAGGCTCCCAATCTACAGATATGAAAATGATAAATTCACTACTTATTGAGGCACTTGCATTTTACCATGAAAATATGAAGGCAGATAACAAGAGCTCTTGCTTCTAGGGTCATGTAATCTAAACATAGTTCAACAGCTAGAATCACAGGTGCCACAGAAAATCCTAAAAATCATTCAAGCACAGGGAGCTGCAGATTCAAGCTTCAACAAGAAGGATCAGTTGCAAGCAGCAAGAAAGAAAAGGTTAACAAGACTGTAACCTGCAATGCTCACTCAGAAAGCTCTTTATTATGAGGCAAGTATGAACAAAAGACAGCAGGGATTTCTCAGACAGAAGTGTTCCCTGGCCCTTTTCTAATGCATTTATCCAATTGTGGAGGATATCGCAAAACTCCACATCTCTTTAGCAAGAAGTTAATTTAAATAGCTATATTTTGGGGGTGGGGGTGGAAACAACAAACAAAACACACATTATAATGCATTCAGGACAAAAGAAGATATTTTTAAAAAGCCAGAATAGAAAAAGGAATAGGCAACTGATTAATTTATCTTAGCAGCTACTTGGGTTTTTTTCCACTACATTATTTTTTTCTAAGAGAGTGCTGGGTTTATGCCTTTTCTGTGATTGCTTTTCAGGTAAGTTCTTTCCCAGATGTTCTCTCCCTCCCTCCTCCCCCTTTGCCACTACGAGAGGCCAAACCCTGCCACATTTTAGTGGAATGTTGACGCCCATGTGGGTGGGTGCAGAGTGAGCCAAAAAAAGTCCCTGCATTCCGTAGGATGCCAGCCTCCTTCTGCTGCCTCTTTCCTAAAATCATATTAATATGTACAATCTCTTTCTCAAATCAGCCTTCCCCATTCTTTTGCAGTGGAAAAAAACAGAAACAAAAAAACTTCCTTAAACAGGTGCCCAGGTATATTTATAGCAAAATATTATGCTAGTTAGACAATTACAGTTTTTCAGTTGCTCAATTTAAATTCCTATAGGTAGCTAATAAACCATCAAATGAAGGAGAATTACCAGTAAATAGAAATTACCTTGAAAGAACAGTACTTTAAATATTAAAGTGACACTTCATTACCTATGCTGGCAAACAGGTCAGTTTGAATCAAATGGCTAGTTTAAATTAGTGGTCCTATTGCAGACATCGGGTGTAATTTTTATTGCCAAATACCCAGCCAAGCTAGTGACCTTAAAAACATTACTCAATAAATGGTTAAGAGTTAATTAGAATACTGCGCCAGGGGAAAAAAGAAGAATAGTCTTGAACATCTCTGAATTCTTTCCAGGAAGGTGTTTTTAATAATGACAGTAGTTTACTCTATTTAGAGGTCCATATCCTCAAGTCAAAACACAGGCTTTTATGAAACCAGCAAAATACAAGACCAGAAAAAAATATTTCCATCCTTTTTCTTCAACTGCAGTGAAATATTTTCCTAAGAAAAATATCGAAGAGCCTCCAAAACATCTACAACTTCAGAACTGCACCTCTGCTACAGGACATCAACTAGAAACTGAGCCCTGAAGGAAGGTTATACTGGTATTTCCTTCTGCTGCACAAGCTGAAGTGAGGGTGGGAGAGACACCTATGGAGAAATGTAACTTGAAATTTATCACTTTCATTTTTGGCCATCTATGGTATTAGAACTCTGCAAAATCAGTTGGCTAATGTGTATTTTCTTAATTACAAACTCTCTTTTCTATAACATGCAGCAAAGCAAAGTGTTTTCACACTCAGCAGTTTCAAACTGCTACCTGTAATCCACTCTCCCTTATCTGGAGATGTTCCTATATTTCCTTCAGTCCTGAAAATGGGGTCTAATCTTTCTCAGCAGAAATAACCGATAAGCTGGTAAAATGCAACAGGAATAGGATTGTTTCTTTTACAGATATGTTCACTCCACAGTCTCCTTTTCATCACTTCTATTCATCTACTTTCATCCCAATATCTAACATTTTCATAAGCTATTACCCTTTACAAAATCCCATTTGATGTTTTCTGTGATGGCAGTAGCCTCAGTCACAAGCAGCTGTGGTTCTTAAATTCTGACTAGCTGAAGTACAGCATTTAAGTTTTTCTTATGCCATAGCTGGGGAAAATTTGCCAACTACTTACCAGACACAAAGAAAATGATACTATGAGTCATAGCAGAGAACCCATGAGAATTGCCATAACTACGCTGAAATTCAACATAACAGTTAATTCCCTCTAAGGTAGAACGACTTCACAAAGAACTAAAAGGAAGATTAAAAATGAAGGTTGAACTTAGGTAGAAAAACTGAGATAATCTTTCTGTCCAAAGACGGAATCCATTACTTTCCAGAAGTATGCATGACAGAGGCACAAGGAAGATCGATAACAGTTAGAGATCTGATAAAGGATTTGGGTATCAAAGGTGGGACCTGGAAGGAATTTATGCACCTGAGAAGGGGGAGCCCAGAGATGTGGCCTTGCTCCTCTGATCTTTACATCAAGCAATAAGATACATGAACAGACCTAGAAACAGGGATCAGAATTCTGGAATCTTCCCCCTGACTTCCCTAACTACAAGACTACAAACTTCTCTATATGCCCTCTATGGCTCCCTTGAATTATTACCTGACTAGCAGAATAATTTTCACAGGAGCAGTGGAGAAGCTTCCCACACTTCCCTTGGAGATGAGTCAATGGTAAGAATATTTCAAGCAAAGTAGGGAGCTGAACTTGGATCTGCCAGATCTTAGATGCACCTCAGCCATTAAAGTGTTGTATAAAATGTGAGCATACAGCTCTTCCACTCAGATTTCCAGAGAAGTGAGTCTTATTCAGCACTTCTGGGACAAAAGAGGTAGCAATCTATCACACCTGGAAAAACTTCAGGTCTCTGTACCTACCTCTTCAGGATACCAGGTGGGTTCATGGAGTAATGTTTGATTGGAGTATTGTGTCTGGTTCCCTAGACCAAGAGAGGTGTAAGTTTTCAGACACATTCTTGTTTTCAGTATTTGTTTTAGCTGTCACCTGGCACTTTTTGAGCCTAATGTCTATTTTGGAACCCAATCTGGCTAACTGTCCTTAATTACTATACAGGGCTCTAAAGCACTAGACAAATGTCTGGTTTGCACTCAAGGGGGTTCAAGGCAGCACAGAGGTCATCATAAAAACTAAGCGACGACCTACAACTGACTGTACATTATTATTTTTTGTTGTATTCATGTACACTGAAAGCTGTTCATTAGCATTTCAGATTGGTGAAAACAAATACTATAACAGAAGCAGCAGACACTGGAATGCTTCTTGAGCACTAAGGTCTCAGCCACAGCCTTTTCCTGACCCCGTCCAGGAAAGATCTGCACCACTCAACACCACGTTGGCTGCTTTAAAGGAAATTTGGTTCACATGCTGGACAGTCAGAAGAACAAAGTGCCGGAGCACGTCATGCTGCTCACCCATCTCTTGGCTTAATCTTATCCAGAACAGGTAATAGTATGAAGCCAACCAACGCCCCATTCCAAAGAGCTCTCACCATACTCCACACAGACCCAGTGACTTAGATCCATTAGCAAGGCCCTCACAAAAAACAGACTGCACAGTCAACAAGCAGTACTGCTCAGTTGTCCTAGTCCTCAGATCACTTTGGGGAAAAAGACTAAAGCCAATTATTTCAGATTAACTGTGGACTTAGTAGCCTAATTTAAGTGGTGTTCACACTGGAAAATGAACTGCAAAGTACAGCTGTAGGAAACAAACCCCTTATAATTGAAGTTAATTTGTTCATTTCAGCTCAGTAGTCATTGAAATGCCTATCTTGTACAAATATGTCTGATATACTGATATACAAATATAATTTCACTATATTAGCTGGAGCACTAATTAGATTAATAGCTATATTTGCTCTGAAAAGGTCTCTCTTGCTGAAATCAATTAAAAGTGCATGATGAAATATTAAGCTCTACAATATGTTTTTCCATCAAGTGCAAAGTTACTATCTTCCAGCTATTTTATTATAACAGTGCATGATAGGACTCCCAAATAGATTCAGAAATCACTGTGCCAACACTCTTTTGTCCTTCATTATCAGTAGGCATGGATTATTTTTTTCCCCACCTCCTGAGGGAAAATATTTGCTTTGCATGAAAGCAGCACTGAACTTGTAAACACAGGATTAAATTTACTGAGGGATATACTGTGGTTAATCTCAACCCTGCACTGCCCAGGAGGGTTCTCTTGTGCAAAGAAGCACACGTTTCATCGTGTAACAGGCTTTCCTGGGTCACAGGCTCTCCCTCCAGCTACCTACACCATGATGGGCGATAACCACCATCCTCTTCACACCTGGCAAAATGTACTCTATAAACTATGAAACAGAACCTTTATAAATGTATATGTATTTACACATTGCTCAGGAAGTCCTACCAGAGGACAAAGGAGAAACAGAAGCTAAGGACAGAGGCCTGAGATAACCTGAGGGGCTCAGAAGCCAAGGAATATATACAGCTCCTTCCCCAGAACAATCATTACATTTCATATGAGGCAGAAGAGGCTTATGAAAGAAGGCAAAGAGAAAAACAAAGAGAGAAGAGATGGAAAAGCCATTCTTAGACCTGAGGATGGTGCCAGCACCTGCACACACAGAGCCAATGATCTGTAGCTGTTTCTCTTCCCAGTGTCCTTTCCGTTCTCGCTTCCCCAAGCCTCATTCTAAACAATCCATTTGGTTTGTCATAACCACATGATTTGGGAAACTACGTCACTACTTTGCTTCCAAACTTCCTCCATGTCTTGTCTCTGTTTCTTCACATTGCCAACTAACACATATTGCAGTGGTGAGCACAGAAAAAATTCTTTCATAAGCTTGACCAACCCTGCTGAACAGCACTGGGTTTTATCCTAGGTCCAATACCAGGTATTCTGTGCTACTCTAAGAGTTTTCCTGCTAGTACTCTGACTGCCACCACTGTTCAAGACTGAAAAGGAAAACAAGAGGGTAGGAAAACAAAAAAGAATGCATGTTGAGATGTGGCCCAGAGATACAGAAAGAAGGTAGATCTCTCTGCTATGGATTTGTGCTTTTCTGGAGAGGGAATTAGAATGCTCCTGGTAAAAGCAGGATCCTTACAAACATAAAGGGGCCAAAATGAGGTTGAAAGACAGTGGAATGTTTCTGTAGTCAAGAGTCTGATCTCACACCACTGAAATCTGAGGAGCTGCTCTTAATGTCAAAACTTAAGCAGGTGCCTAAGTAGTTACCCCAGAGAATTGACTCGTGCTGTAATTTTGCAGTTCTTAGCTTGTAAGTGGAACAGAACTGCTTTCTTCACTGAAAGATCCTAAAGAGAACTAAAGAATTAGAGATTTTATTATGGGCACAAGTATCTATTTAACATTTTTGCTAACATAAACAAGAACTGGCATATTTATAAAAAGTTTTAAAAACTTTTAGATATTATGTTTAGGACACAGTGAGAAATATGTCACTGCTTGTGAGTTTTATTCCATCGATGGCACTACCACCCACCTAAGTCTGTCCATGTGTTGGTGTGGAAAAATGCCACATCTTCCTTCATCACTCATGGCTGAATTAAAATACCTTGCATTGTAGATGCATTAAGGAGGACTTTATCATGCTCAGCTGATGGACACAGTAGCTCATTATGATTGGGTAACTCAGCCATTAAGCTCTACAATAAGCCCATGCTGAATCCTAAGAAGGGACCCATATATTGGCTCTGAAGGTGTTGAGCAAGGGAAGATTTACTGCACCATAATTAATTTTGCCTTCAATCTTTCTGGCATTTTTTAGCTAAGCAGCTAGCTGAACACATGGAAAAACATCCCTTTTATAATTTCATTGATCATCTTCCAGCTTGACTGAGTTCAGACTGTTAATGCCCCTCCCTCAAAAAAGAATTGAAAATACTTTAGCCTAGGTAGAGAGGAGAAATACAGATTTATTTTTTTTTATGCACACTTGAGGCTTCTGGTTACTCTGGACCAGGGTTAGGCGTTGCAACCTACTCATTGCAATATACTCCAGATCACCTATGTCAGCAGTTGTCTATTTTCTTACTTCCAGGAAGTATGAAAGAAACAGCTTTTGGACAAGAACAACAACAAAAAGGAAAACAAAACCACTAGAGGGGAGGGAAAGAAAACTAAAATAGCAAATGAGTGAAAGAGAGACTGGGACCATTTGAACAAAAAGACTGGAGTTGGAAGCCAGAAAAGAAAAAGGCCAGAATTAGGTTAGCTGCTAGAAGGAATACACTACATCAAACACAAGGGGAGAGCTCACAACCAACTAGCCAGAGGCCAGAATGAAGAGCCAGGCAGAGGTATTAAAACAGGGGAGGTGTGTGGCATCGGTTTAGCATTGCTTGGAAACAAGAATGAATGCGGGCCCGAGAGATGAAGGACAGGATATAGGGTTAACCTTGCTTAACTGCACAGGGATATCATGCTATTTTTGCATTATAGTACCTTGGTTTCTCTATTCTACTTCAAAATGCAAAGCAAGGCTTTGCTGTAACCCTTTATGATAAAAAAATAAAAAGTAAAAAAAATTGCAGATGGCAAAACTAAAGGTTAATACCTTAAAAAATAGCAGTGCACTGTTAATGTGTCCCTCTTGTACACCAGGCCTCCTAACACACCTGTATTGTTTTCAAATTGTTTCACTGCTGTTTTCCCCTACTTGTTCTTGTGCGTTTTCTTTCATGGCTGTGGTATGAATCTTTCCAGCATGTGTCTTTAATTCATAAATACTAGGTAGGGCTGTTTCATTCCAAATTATTATGAGTGCAATTAAATGTATTCTTTCAAATGAAGTTCTTAATATTCATCAGAAGTGTAATTCATATCTCTAGACTGTGTGCACCTGCTAAAACAGATAATTTTTCAATGGGATCCTCACTGTGTATAAAGATTGGCTAAATATCATGACAAGCAGATCCATTTAAATCCCATCATATTGAATGATATATTGAATTGCTCACCTGGTAACCCTAGAACACTTCAAAGAAGTAAAGGAATGAAGAGCAGGTGCTCATATGAGGACAGCATGACTATTGCTATGTTTCTTGCAGTGTGTAATGGGTACTTATAGCTGTTTCTTTTTCCTGAAACTGAAAACCCAAGATCAGCCTGTATAAACAGAGAATTTTATGAGTGCCATAGTTTTAAGCCTAACTAACCAAAAAGCAAACGAACTCATCACTTGGGAAGAAGAGATGAGAGTGCTAGGAAGTGAAGCATGAAACCCAGAATAAATTGTGTGACCACATGCATTATAAGACAAAATGATACTCTCTGGTAGAGAAGGCACAGTTTATATAAGGGATAGGAGTTGCATTAGCAAGAGGGCTATTCAGACAAATAGGACTCATGGACCTGATCAACTGAAAATACTGAAATGTAGTAGCCTGTATCTCTTACATTACATAGAACTTGGGCACATATTTAAAAACAAAAACAAAAACACACACACACACAAAAAAAAACAAACCCAAACAAAACCAACCAAACAAAAAGCAAACAAAAAACCCCCACACCAAGACAACCATCCAACAAAAATAATGTAAAATTAAAAATAAATTAAAAAACCAAACCAAAACTACAACCTCTCAGGGACTGTGACATTCTACTGACTTTGCCCTTTGCCAAAAGGAAATTTTCATCACCATCAGCAACCCACTGGATACTAAGGAAGGCAGCTGGGGAAGTTTTGGTTGAATTTATCACCAAAATACATCTTCTACAGGGATTAAGCAAGTAAATAGATTGGTCAGGTCTTTCATAAATAAACACCCTCACCATTTGTCATCTCTGTTTGTCAGCAGTTTGCACTGTGTTTCTTTCACATACTTTTACATAACTTGAATAACTGAAGCATATTAGAAGGGTTGCATCTGTTCTAGACTCATGACCCATTTATTTCTTTTCCAGGCACTAATTTGTCCCAAATGTTCC
The DNA here is from genome assembly GCF_036169615.1 of Heliangelus exortis. Classification (NCBI taxonomy): domain Eukaryota; kingdom Metazoa; phylum Chordata; class Aves; order Apodiformes; family Trochilidae; genus Heliangelus; species Heliangelus exortis. Next base: position 68,272,604 of record NC_092423.1, read on the forward strand.
TCAAACTGAGCAGTTTCTGGCAGCCTCTCTATAGATTTTGTTTCAGCATCTGATGACAAAAGGTCAAAGGTGAAATTTGATTTGAGGACGAATCAGAAAGATGAAATTCCCTTTACAAAATTATTTGTAATTAAGACATGCATTTAGAACAATAAGGAAAAGAACAGTGGAAAAGAAACCCCCCCGGGGTATGATTGCCTAGAACTTAAATTGCAGTCCTCTGCTTCTTGGGAGGTTGAAAAGACTTTGTCTTTGCTCACATTAGGGATCAAAGCAGGGTACACAGCACTACATCAGCAACTCAATCCACCCAGTTAAAGAATCCTTGGGTTACATAGAGGAGAAACTGCTTGGATCCATTAAACCTAATGGACCACGTAAAAGCAGTAATATTTCTCAGACATTGCTATTTGTCATCACAAGTTATCAACAGAAGATGCACCTCTGGCATTTCCTTCACAATCATTTTCAGACAACTCCAATTTTCCTGGCACATCCTCAAATGTTCCTTTCAAAAGCATACCAGGTGCTCAAAAAATATAAAAATAGTTTCTTTGGGTGTCCTCATCACCCAGACTGATGGAGAATGATCAACAGGTAGAAGATGAATAGAAATTCACAGTGGAACAGTTGGAAGACTATCCCTGCTGATCTAATCCAGCTAATGTGATCAAGCAAGCAGGGCTCTGCCTCATAGGGTGAAATGCCTGAAGCACAACAGGCAAGATGTGTTTCACCCTCAAATTCCAGGAAAGCATTGTGCAAATACTCTGCGTGGGAAGGATGTCTTTGCAGGGCCCATGTGACTGAGTACAGTAAAAATGTCCCAAGTTTCTCCCTGGCCTAACTGCATTGCACCCTGTGGGGTTACACCAGAAACACACTGCCTTACAAACCTAATGATCTCTCACAAAGGGATGGTCAATAGGGCAGTCTCAGGACAGAGATGGGGAGGCAGGGGTCATTCCCAAAACTGAAGTCTAGTAGCTTCTTGTTACTAGATCTGTTCTCTGGACATCTGTGGCCTGGAATCAGCTCTTGTACCCTCACATCGCTGCAACCCCACTGACTCTAATTAGTAAATTAATCCTGAGGAAGATAAGTGTATGGCCTGTGACAGATATGACTGACCATCCAAGGCTGGCAATATCCGAGTCTTTTATTTATTTCACATGAAGCAACATGAAGGACCTGGTCTGAAGACCAAATAGCCTGTAGAACACAACTGCCAATGACTTGGATAATGGCAGCTCAAAGCAGCGGAGATGTTTTCCACCCTTAACCCTCTCATTCATCTAATGGATTACCTACCTCTGCAAGTTGTGCCAAAATATTGCTTCAATACCTATGAGTAACAACTCTATATTTCATATAATACCCTCCTGGGCAAATATTCACAGATGAGCAGTTAAGGCCAGTCGGTCTGTGTCTTCTGCCCTCAAAGATGAATATATTCTATTGCAAACTACTAACATTTCTCACAAACTATCATATAAATCTTCTCAGTTGACTTTCTTAATTGAAAACAGTGTTGAAAGCACTGTTAAGCACCACTAATAGTTCAAAGACTTCCTTTGCCTTTTCCCCATCTCGTAGCTCTTGCCACAGGACAGTCAGTATATGTTTATTAGCCTCTTGCTGGATCCAAATGAGATGTCTGGCACCAGACAAACAAAAGGGAAAAAACAGAAACAATGAAACAAAACCCTTTCAAATATAATCCAGGGAAAAAAATGCTGAGTAAAAAGTCAACAATATCATTCATTCAAACACTCCCCCAAAGACAAACATGGAGCATAGAACTGGCAATTTTTGGTTTGGGTGTTTTGTTTTGTTCTTTGGGGGGTTGCGGTTTTGTTTGGGGTTTTTTGGTTGGTTGGTTTTTGTTTTGTTTTGGGTTTTTTTGTTTTTTCTGTTTGGGTTTTAAAAGCATGCTGTACAGATGCACACACATTAATGGCAACTGAACTTTTTTCTGAACTTGACCGAGTAATTACTGCTCTGTGGATTGGATGCAGGAATAAAAAAGACAGGTCAAGAAAACAAGCAGTCCTCCAACTTCCACAACTCGTGCTGTAAAAAGAGATCAAAATGTTACTCTGCTGAACTGCAGGCTTTAAGGCTCTTATGGCTGCTAGGTAAATCAAAAAGTAAATAATGGAATCCCAGCTTACGCAGTTGTTCAGCCGGGGCTGCTGTCTGGCAGTGCTGCACCAACTGACAGAGGCTTTTGTCTTGGAACACATCAAAGAGAGATGAAGCTTCATGGTACTCAAAAGAACAGCTTTACCAAAGGGCATCTCAAAGCTCTGAGTCTGTAAGTAAACTGAAGCTTGAATTACAGTTCCCTCTCTTCGGTATGTTATCCCAACCACATTTGGTAAACAAATACCAAAATATCTTGAAATCTCTACCAGTGTGCGAAATGTAGTCCCATACACCTGTAAAAGATGGGTTAATGAACTGGCCGAGTGCAAGATGGTGTCTAACTATAATTGCAGATCCGTCTAACATCTGCACATCTACTGGGCATGTTGATGGTAAACACAAACTTCTCAGTGGGGACACTGATGATTATTATTTTATTTCCACTAAATTAACAAAGATCCCTGACATGGTTGAATAGTACACTCATTAGACCAGTACAATAGGTATGCTGCAGGGGTAAGATGAAGGACTCTAATTACCCTAATTTGGTCAAGATTGTTTGAATATCTTGCCTTCAGAGAGTAAAGAAGCCTAAGGGAATTTGGTCCCAAATCCCACATCTAAATTGTTTAGACTTTTTTAAAAATATAGTTCATGAACCCTAAAGTCTCCTAAATGTCTTTTGAGACATCTGCCCAAGTGTCTGGAGGCTTAGTACCCAGCCACTTTGGGGATGTTCAGCATACCTGAGCAAAAATGGCTGCCCAAATAAGGAAAATATGGAGGACACAGTCAACAGTGATTCACTAGGTTAACATTCTCCCTATTGTTCTTCAGGTTCTCACAGAAAGGAGTGGAGAATTAGAGAACTAATAGGCATAAGGTCAATGATCTACACAGCTGATAGAGCTGAGTTTCCTGCAGATGTGTGGCCCTGTATTTCCCAGTTACAACCACTTTCCTTTGTCACCATGGAACCCCTCAGTTCCCTTCCAAATGCTCACCTGTTCAATTGCCTCCACACAGCATCTGAGTTGGAGCTACACCTCCCGACTGGTCAGCAGGCTTCAGTCTCTGGATGGGTAAGGGATTGATCATCCATGCTAGTTCTTCACTTTATGAGGAAAGAATAGGGCATTCTAATAGGAATAAAGCATTAACAGGAATCCCTCTTTTTCAACCATCTTTGATAGTCATTAAATTGTGGGCACCTAATAGCTTTTTGTCTTCTATGCCGTGACACTATCCACTGTATAATTTCACCAGGGAATTAAAAAAGGAAATAAAGATGTGCCTTTTGTCATAAGGTCTTGATTCCCAGGAACCAGGCATTGTATAAGCTGAGAAAGACTTATTGTAAAGTGGACAAATGGATGATTCATAAAAATAAAAATCAAAGGGACATTCAGAAAAAGCACATTTTTCTCTTCTTAAAGCTAAATTGATCAGTTGCCCTAGAAGCATGGTTAACTATCAATAAAAATTACCAAATACTTTTCATTTTTAAGTCTCACAGTTAATCCAGTGCCATCTGAGCCACCTCCACAGAGAACATGGATTCTGGCAACAGAAGTTGCTTTTTGCCAGTTCCCTGCCAAGTGTTACAGAAAAAAGGCATTATTTTTTTTTCTGAATGAGCATAATGCACAGCACATTCCAGATGGTAAGGGAAGAAATGGAGAAGGCCTAGTCAGCAAGGGTTTAGCTAAGGAAAGTTCTTTGTACCCACAGATTTGACAGGATCCAACAGAAGCTGCACCTCTCAGCATAAACTCCAGAGATCAAATTCCTTTACAAGAAATATGAGTATCTTGTTATAATGTCTTCTATGGAAAGTATAGAAGTGAAAGGTGATAAACCAAAATTCTAGTAATCTACCAATCAGCAGCAGAAAGATAATTTAAGGCTTTAATTTATTACATTCTATGTTTTCTTTTGTCTGTGCAGCACAATGTGATCCAGAATCCTATTCAGTGTTTGTAGATACTATTGTATTACATACAACATATACATCAGAGAATGGCAAAGAATTACTAACACAATAAGACTAAAGTATACAGCTACCTCCATATATAGTGCAGTGCTGGCTAGATCATTTTGACAGATCCCAAAAGATTTCATTAAAAGCCAACAATGAAATGCAGACAACTTTAAGAGAAGTCAACAGAAGGATAGTTTTGATTCTTAGCTGCAGAACACAGGCAAGAGGAGGGAAAAAATATTCTATATTATCATTGCTGCTACCAAATTTTGTGGCTTGACTTCCAACACCAGATTAAGTCACTTGAAGAGCTGGTAAAGTTCCTGCCACTCCAGCAACTTAGCACTATTGGAGTATAAAGGTTGTGACTATCTTCTCTGCATCTCCCAAGATCCTCTACACAAACTGTATGTATGTCTATAACTATCTATGCAGGAATCATTTTTCGTTAGCCAAATTTACATTGTCTTTTACAGTGTCATGAGGTAACAAAACTGTAAGAGAGGAGTGTCTAATGCTGTTAATCCCCAGTAAAAGCATCAAGAAGCAAAATCTGATCAGCCTGCTTTACTAAATGACTCAAAGATAAGATTAATTCACCATGGAGCTATGAAACACATGACAGTAACATGAAATAGATAATTTACCCCAGTCTGTCAGGGCACTCACTACAATCATGGATATGAAAATAAATGCTACTGATGGATTTAAGAAAGGGAGGAATTTTTAATCCCACCATTCTATGGATGGCACCTGGAGGGAGAAGTTAAGCTTCTTATCCAAAGGTGTAAAGTAATCCCAAAAAAATCTTGGGAAGGCATGTTCCTCATGTTCACCGTCATGAGGAATGACATTGCACATTCTTCCCCTTTACCCAGCATCATCTGAACCAGCATTGCCCACAAGTTCAGTGACCAGGGAGGACAGGGAAAGCACAGGACAGAGTACGGGCAAAATTAGCTACAGGAGAGGTAGAAGTGTGAAGGATTAAGCCAAGGGGACTTCAGCCATCTCTGAACCATAGTGCCTTAATTTGACTATAGGCAGCATACCATGCTTGAAACCTTAATGATCTGCATTGACATGGCAAATCTCATGTTATAGAAAACAAAAAGCAGGGCAGAGCCCTTGAGGCATAATGAGAATTCTCAATAACAGCAAATCCATTCTCATCTAAAGGAATGTTTCCGTGTTGTATGGAGCTCCTCACCTTCCCCAGCAGTAGCTGGCCATTCAGCTGGGGACCACAGAGGAACATTGTACATTGTGTAACTGTTGACATTTCATTATACCATTGGAGATGATGACAGAAATCACAATTTATTATAGGGCTAGGAAACCAGTATGAGTTTTCTGTTATGAGCAAAGCTAAAATCAGACTGGAACTTTTCCCAGAGTATGGGATGAACAAGAGGAGCCTGAAGCTGAGTTGTCACCACCTTCAAATACAGATGACTTAATTAAAATAAAAAAGAACATATCTGATTTGACTGTTTTTCCCCCTCACCCTAAAGTCAGCATATTGGAAAGGGAACACAATTTATCTTACTGAAGAAGCACATGTCCAGGGGAATCCAAGGGAGGGGCTGGAAAGGCTTGGTAATGAGCCTTGGTGAGACGTGGTAATAAACCCTTCTTTGCACGTCAGAAGCTTAGCTCCTCCTTATTCTCTGACTGCTATCTGCTACCTTAGTATTGAGCAGAATCCCTCAGCTGGAAGCAAATAACATTTATTCCCCTCACTGAGATTCCCCTATGCTGCCACAGCAATGCAGGTTGCCTTACTGCTGGTCCGTACCAGTAAAATGGGAGCAATAGAAGTACACCAGCCAGGATGAGGATCAGGCCTCACAAGAATACAGTTACACCAGTATCAGGGCATCTTACCCCAGCAGAACTTATTCCACTCCTTCAAACAGAATAAGATACCCCTGGAGAATCACTTTCATCTCTGGACAGATCTGTCCACCCTGTGTATACTATGCACCCCACAGAGGGCAACCTCAAAGCCCTCTTCAAAACTAGCTTCATGACCATACAAGCAGCAAGGCAGTACACAGAGGTGCTGACACAGCTGAAACACGTAGACCTGAGCATGCCTGGACACATAAAGGAGGTTAGCGGGCTATTAAACATGTCTGACAGGCTGTCCACAAACCAGTCCTGTGGACACGAGGTGAGGAGTAGATACATGCTGCTACAGTTAAGATGGTGCACAGGCAAACGGAGGCAAAACTGTAAAAATCAATAAAGATCAGGCAAGATACACATCATGGATCAGCCCTAAATTTTAATTTTGATTCTGCAAACCACCTTGAACTACACCTTCTTGTGAGAAAAACAATTTCCAAAGCACAAAACTTACTTCTTTTGGGTCCCTGAAATTACCGAAGTCCTTTGAGCCCACAGAGCCAGAGACAGAGGTCTCTTCTTTGAGCTGAAGAGACCTGCGCTGGCTCTAAGCATGGCAAAAGAGACACATGCTATTACAAGTAATAAAGATCCTTTTCATTTCTCCTCAACATCCTACTCCTGGATCTAGCACAAGCAAGTTTTGGAAAAGAAAAGTTAATGTGACTGTGCAAAGAACCCAAACCCAAACACGCTTTTATTTATAGCATACGGTTGCCATATGAACTGACAGCTAAGACAAAAGCACTCAACAAGTTAATGATTTTTTTCTTTTCTGTGAAGCATCCACAAGATGAAATCCCATCTGAATCTCAGAGTTTCACAGCCTTGCCTTATTTAAACAATTCATCTCCTTTTGTCTCTCATTTGTACTTCACTCTGTGCGTCATTCTGGGTTGTTTCACTGCCTGTTGCACAATTGTGAATGTTCAAACACACAGAAGGCAAGAATAGCTTGGGCCTGTTTCGGTTGCCTTACAATCAATACCTCTGCCTCAGGCACTGAAGAATGTTATGAGAAAATGAGTTTTCTGTTTTTATAAACTTTGTCTATCTGCAAGCTCACTTTGATCCATTCTTCTACACAAATGAATAGGGTGGGGCCATTACAGAACAAGTAGAGACAACATCAACGTTCTGTTAGACTGAATCTCAACAGAGGTGACCACACCAAAGGCCACCTTCTTAATGATCGTGCTTTTATTCTCCAATTCATTTGAAATCTTTATTCTCCCTTCCTGCACTGAACAAATGCAGGCTTTGTGATAGCTGTTCCTTTTTACTCTGTGGCAGCAATGGTTTTTTTTGTTGTTTTTCTTTTTGCTTTGATCTGATGCAGTGTGCAATGCTCTGAAGGTACTATCTTCTAAAATAGGAAAAACTATGCAGTTTATGATTGCTGGAAGTTAAAGCTATTTGTGGAGGTGTTTTCTGATAACATGGTAATTCAAACCATATCCTTACCCAAAATAACTGGGAGAGAAATAGTGTATTATTACAATGCTGAAAAACTGTTTGAGCAGTTTCACCACAAGACTGTGGTTTACATAAATGAGGATTTACCAGCCTAAGGAAGAATTGCAGACGTTTTAAGAGTAGCACAACATTTTTTATCTCCCTTTCAATTCAATCAAAAAAGTAGTTGCATCTTCAATGTGCCAACCCTTTTGGAAAGCCAGCATTTTTATGAACTCTGGATATTTGAAAAAAAAAAAAAAAAATCTCCCTTAAGAATCAAAGCTTATTTTGATCACCTTTTGGCTGAGATAACATGAGTTTGCCAGGATATGTACAAAGAGCAAAACATCAAGGAAAACCATAAAGAGGGGGTACAGAATTCCTTTACACCACAAGATATTTCACATACAGAACTCAGTCTTCAGCCTAGATCTAAACATCAACACAGCAGACTCCCATCTCATCTTCACCCTCCAGTAAAAGGAAGTATAGATTCTAAAAGGCAGCAATAGCGTTAATCCAGTTAGAGCTGGCTGAGAAAAATATCTTTTGGTTCAATCTGAACAAGCCCAGCTGAGCACACTGATGTATATTCCTTCACAGAGACCTCTCTTACAGTTCACTTTGAGACTGATATTTCTCCCATTGATGTAATGAAAAATCTCCCTCTGCTATCAATATGGGCAGGAGGGGATGGCATATGTAGAAATCTAATTGTGTGTGGTTGCTCTATCTTTTGTGCTTTGTTAAGTGTTCAGTGGGTATTTTTTGCTCTCTTGCCAGTTTCCAGTTTTCACTGGGGTATGTTGCAATTTTTAATGGGAAATAAACCATTGTATTTAGTCGTATTTTGAGAAATAACCTCTGGCTTTCACCTACAAGCATCATATAAAAATGTATCTGTGTTTTATTATTATTATTAATAATGCCACTAAATCAAGAGCAGCATAGACTCTACACATGGCCTCAGCTAACTTGAGCCAGTGAAGCTGGATGACTTTTGTCTAATGCCAGGAGGTGGTAGTCTCTCCACTGCTAAATTTGAGTTTTGTAGCTGAATATTCTTGACTATGTAGACTGGACAAGAAGGATCACTGCAATTTCCTCTTCCCAGTGTGGGGATCATTTAAAGACTTATTTCTAATCCAAGATTTTAATCCAAGAGAATGGAAAGCTACCATTGCAAGGACATAAGGCATAATTATAAGCTTGTTACTGTTTAGCATTTATATCTAACTACTTATAAGATTATACCTTATATTATATTAGAGAAGATCCAACTTTCAAAAGCAGCCCTTGGGTTAGAAGGAGCAGAACTAGCAGGCTACTTAGTGATGAAGTTATGCTATATTTCAAATGCATTTGTTCATTATAGTTATCAAACACATATCCAAACACAGACATGTGCTCCTGGAAGCTGTTCATTAATTTGGAAATGTAAGAATCACTATAAAGGAGACTGAGGCTATATCACAAGCAGATGCAAGGTAGTGTGGTCAAATAGTCTGAGGAGCAGGGGATGTAATTAAATGAAATCCAAAATGCTGACTTCAGCTCATTGATGATTTGTAAGATCACTTTTTTTTTCCTTCCTAAGTGTATTCGGAAAACTGCCAAGTATTTGGAAAAAAGGTATCATGAATTTTAGCACAAATGACAGTTTCTCAGAACATTTCTGAACTGCCTCAATTGCTATTCATTATTATTCTTAAAAAGGTTCAGGCATCAGGGCTTTAAGACTGCAGGAAAATGTTGTGACCCAGCAGGTAACGCAAAAAGCAATAGCTGGAACAGGATCTTCAATAATGGCTTATAGTCTGACAAAAGTACTATGAGCTGAAGCAAGAGAGGCAGGAACAAGGGGGATTTAGGAGTGTTTTGCCAAGAGAAGATGACCTTATACTTTACTGTCCCTTCTGTAATTGCAGCTGACCTGAAAGCTTGGTAAAATAACTCTTCCAACATGGAACCATAGTTTCTCCATCTGACTGGGCAAGTGAAGCAATAACAGCACCTACACCACAGGAGAAGTACTTCTCCCTGGCTTTGGGAGAAGAGACAGTACATGAGAGGTAGGATTCTCACAACTCTAGGACAACCACACTTCAGAGTCTGATTCATCTGACCTGTTTATAAGTTTGCTTCAGCCTGAAATAGTATCATTCTAGAAATGCTTCTTTCTGTACAGTAACTAAAATGGACCCCAGAGTGACATACTCAGGTGGGGATGTCTACCTCACAAGATGTGACATTTGGTCATCTGGATCCCAGACAGATGAATGTGCCACAACTTCCTTGTGCCATTTCAGACCCTCAGAAAAAAAAACCCACAAACAATAACTTATACAGCAATGTAAATTTTTCAACTGTAATTTCCTGGATTTTTTTATTCCTTAAGAACTTGTGAACATTAGTTATTTTGCCCCAGCTGAGGTTAGATGTAAATTTTCATAATAGAAGAACATTCTTTTTGTTCAGCCCTACTTGTAGAAGATTTTTAAGCCAACCATGCCTTAAAGGCCCTTTAAGGGCTTCACTTTATAAAATCAGTATGAAGTTCTGATTGCTGCAAATGAAGAAGTATTTCTCAGAGATAGCAACGATACTTTCAATGATACTAAATCCCTCTGCTTCTCAAGATCCCACTGTACTCAGTATATACTGTCTGATGACACTAGCATATAATGACATAAAGACAGGGCCAAGGGTGTGAGGTTAGACTTTGTTGTTTGGTTCTGTCTATAACACTTTGATATTAAATACAGTGGGTGGCTAATTCTCTTTCAGATATCATTGCCTTCACTTGGGCTGCTTTCAGATACTGGTTTGAAAGAAGTTGTAATGTTTTGAAACAGCCAGGTGACTAGAACAGAATGGTAAATTCATAGCACTAGAGTGATACAATTTTCAGAGAATTGTGAGCTGAAAGTTGCTGAACCAACTGAATTGGTAACTGCTACAGACAAACAATCATCTTGCTAAGAATGTCCAAAGGCACATCCATCTAGTAAATCATGACATGTTTCATACTTACTTCTGTCAACACTTCCTGCTAGGAGGACTTCAGAGTGTGTGCAAAAACATTCTGTGAACAGACATTAGCTAACACTGCTTTGTGTGCCTGAAATCTTATGGTACATATTCACTCAAGACATAAACATTTTGTTTACACACTCCTAGAGGTGACTTTAATGATTGGATACAAGAGAAGAATGTATATCCAAAAAGGACCAAAACATTAATTACAGCAAAATCCATGACTGTGGATCCATAAAGCCCTATTCAGCTGCTACTTAATGACTGTGTTCTACAGATGCTTCCATATGTGAACTTCAAGTTGTAAGGACAGCTAAAGCTCTGCTTCTTTGTCTGCCACTCAGGAAGCCTCAACAGCACTGAGTATCTCCTACCTAAACTAAGCAAAACCCAAAAGTTGGTCATTTTCCTCTCTCCCCACTGCCTTGATCCACCAAGAATCTGCAAAGCACCCCTGGCACCAGGCACCACAAAACATGCAGTAACAACTACTGTTTTCTTTCTAGATCCAGCCACTGTGCCATTTTTAGTTTAGTTGCCAGAAAACTCTGCTAGTGTGGAAGAATCTTGGGATCATGCCTTCCATGACCATGCTAAAGTCACCCTCAGAGAACTCAAATGCACATTATTCACTTGCCATGCACACCCCCCAGCCTCTGAACCCTAATCTGTTCTCTTCTCACTGTTTCACTGGCCAGAAATGAAAGCTCTTGCTTCCCTCCAACACAGAGAAGGAAATCTTGAAGACAGGTTCCTATTCCCTGCATGGCAAATGCATGTTAAAGGAAACAGCCCTTGGAGATAGAAGTGACTGTGCTCCTTGGAAGCACTGTCTTATTCTTGGTTTCTAGCCCAGTTCGCCTTCAGTTCTCCTTAATTCTTTAATTCCACAGCAGGGTCAGCATCTGCACTGCAGAGAGCAGATAGACACATTATTTAAGAAACTCTCTGGGAGGTGAGTTTGAGTTCCCTCAGGCAAAGCAATAACTGAGATTTCCCACAACCTGGGGGAGTGCTTTAATCACTAGGCTCCTGTTCCAAAGGCCCACCCCCACCTACTTTTCTGCCATGTTTTAGGAGAGAGAGGGAGAGACAAGCTCTGTTTTTGGAATAAAGGGTGTAACAGGTGGCTACGTGCTGGTAAAGCTCCCACAGTATCCTCAGCATTTCCTAACAGGCAGCTAACTACCTGATCCCGATGTACCTCACTCTTCCCACATACCTGTATGGGGCCAAGGCACTTAACAGAGGTGTCTGCTTACCTTGGGCCAGCCACATAAAAGCTCAGCAATATAACACTCAGTGTTGCAGCATCAAAGTCCCACTTTGGACCAAGCCTGAGGGTGCTACCAGAGGGAATTTACAATGTCAGGGCTTAAAACCATATGTGATGCTCATTACTGTAACAACTGGCTCTAGTCTAACAAAAGCAGCAATGCCACAATAGTTATTGTTAAGCAATTTAATTGATCCAGACATTTATGCAGAGCCATTTACCTGTCGGGGCTCAAGGCAGAGGCTAAGCTACCCTTTTTTTCATTCCCACATTAGATGACTTATAATTGCTTAACTCAGTCTGATGGGATGTCCTCAGGCAGAGGAGCCTTCAGCAGCTCTTCTGGTTGCTCACCACCAAAACCAACTCTGCATGTATATTGGTATATTGTGCTAGTCACCAGAGGTGACACCCTTTATTTTTGGGTGCAAACACTTTACTTTAATTGTATATGCAAGTCATCGGTCCCTGAGGCTCACCTTACTTCACCTCCAACGATTCAGTGAGGTAATATGGTTTAGTGAACTCCAAAGATTTTTGCAAACTACATTGAAATAGTATTGTCTTCTGCTTCCCCCTTCTTGTCCCCACCTTCCTGGCCTCCCTCCTACCCTACCTTACCCCCCACGCCCCTCACTATCTATAAACAAATCCAGTGAATTCATAAGTGTAATAGGAATCACTATCAGTAATCCCAGTTGAAATTCTTTACCTTGCATTTTCATCAGAAGAAATAGATGACAAACAGTAGGCTGGTCTATGGGCCAGGTAGGAAAATCTGCTGACTCTCTTGAACAAACCTGAATAAAATTTTATTTTTATACATCACTCCAAAATACTAAATTTGCTTCCTAATACTAGCCCCCCAAACTACCTACCTGTAACCTACATTAGAGAAAATGGGAAGAGACAGCAGGCAACTCCAAGGATTGATGTATTTTCAGGTAGAAGTCTGACTCAGCTAGAAGAAATCTTGCTCTATTTAACACTGATTTTGCCAACAGTCACCACTGCTGTGCACAGAAGAGAAAAGCCAACCCATGCAGTTTTCCAAATAACTTAGCTAGATAGATGAATGGATTTTGAAAAGTTAGGGACAAATTAAAAGCTAACCACTTCAGAAGAAAGTCAAGGGGTGAGACTTGATTACTTGAGCTATGGAGTGCACCCAGTACTAGAAGAGCTTCAAAAGGCAAAAAAAAGCAAAAGGCATCATTTCACATTCTGACTATTCACAGAGTTCACGCACCCATTTGATTCTATGTATTTTCCCCTTCTAGACAGCATGAGATTCTACATGTGTACTTTACATGGAAATTATAAAGGGAGAATATACATTGTGTTGATAATAAACAATCTCTTAGACATTAAGTAGCCTGAATAAAATATCCTGACATCAGCTAAGTCTTGGTTGTACAAGTTCCTAGCAACTTAGTGGGTAGAAATTAACATCTTTAGACTCATTCTTTAGATGTCTTGTGAAATCAAACATGAGCAACTTACACTTTTCCTTCACTCTGAAACAAAGTAAATCTTCTAGGTACTTTGAGGCTAAAGAGGAACTCACCTTTTTTACTAATCTAGTTAGACTAGATAAGTATCTTTCTACATTTATACATTTATTTCTTCCTTTTAATAGCTGCTTACACAGACATACTAATAAAAAAATATATATAGCACAAAATCTGAAGTCACTTCTTCCCCTTGTCTGTTGATGTAGTGGCAGAAGAACAGATGGCTGAAATTAAAGAAGCACTTGGAGATCTAGCAGAGCATGTCAGAGAAGGAAAGCAGACAGTATTTCTTTTTGAAAAAAAAGAAATACAAGAAAAACCTTTCCTTTGAGCAAACCAATGAACATACCTAGGTTACTAAGGAACTTCTTCCTTGAAGAAATTAAATCCAAGCAAGTATCCACTAAAACCAAACCAGGCGTTCAACTTACGTGGGAAGAGTCGTGCTTTCCCTCCCACTACCAGGATCAGGTTGTTGCATTTCTGCAGCACTTAAAAAATAATAGTCTAAAATATACAAATGCTTTCCTTCCAGTAGCTATACTGAAAAAAGTACACCCATGATGTAAATCACTTAATGCCAATGAAATTTATAGCTCGGGTGAATTTGATCCAGAATGTTTCATTCCCCATGTTCCTACCAAACAAGATGTACACAAAGATGCGTTGGCACAAAGTACAGTGAGTGAAAAAACTCTTTCAGCCCTGTTGACTGATACCACACTCATCCTATTGTTAGTAATGACATACCTCAAGAGAAAAACAAAGATACATTACAGGTATTATTAGAGAAAGTGTGAGATCATCCCTGTGGATGGACAAATTCTTAATTCCCCAGCCTCTTCTCTCTTGGATCTTCACAGAAAGTACCTCTTCCCATGTTTCTATTTAACAGTGCCCTCAGCTCTTGAACCTCCTTACCTATGACTACTCCACTGAATAATAATATCGTGGTTATATCCATCATAACAATGACATATGTATCTGGTTTATATTTTTTTTTTTTTTGTTTTAGCTCATACTAAACATTTCTAAAAATCATACTATACTTACACACAGAATTCCCTGTGCCAATTTAAAAGTACAAGAAGCTAACCAAAGAAACAATGCTTTTCCACTTCCCATTTTCTCACATTACACTTAACTAAATTGCACTTAAAATTTTAATAAAAACCAGGCCTAATGTTAATTAAACCTCCCTTCTTCACCCTCTTCTATTTCAAACTCAAACAGGAGTACAAAGTGGCTCCTTCTGTAGCCATTTTAACAGGCAATTTCTGAAGTGCTCCAGAAGCCAGGGTGTGCGTCAAGTTGATCAAAGAATGTGCTCAAAGGACAAATGAATCCTTGCACAACTGAATAAAGGTGAGTGATAGCCAGCACCAGGAAAGAAGGACAAAAGGAAAGTCTGGTCATTTTTTGTGAAAAAATTTTGAGACTATTAATGAAACAATTCATACATGTCCTCAGTTTCATCCTTTGAAACACTAAGCCCACACACCCTAGACTGAAATTCTACAGTTTTGGCACCTCTGATAGTTCTGACAAATAAATCCATAAGCAGCAGGAGTGGTGAGAGAAGTCACTTGAAGCACCTCTCATGCTCTCGTTGCTCTAGACAGTGTCTGGGACACAGAAGTAAATCAAACACAAACTTTTTCATGGGAGCATTTGAATGCATGAAAGTCCAGTGAAGGTTTGCCCGTGATTTCTGTTGGAGGAGGAACAAGGACAAACTCAATTGAATACATTTATTCTACCTGTCAGTCCTCTTGGGTGCAGAAAAGGGTGCTGAACCTCAGAAGTATTTGGGAAATTAAATCACCTTGGTATTGATGAGTACTGGGTGCCTAACAACAAGCAACACAGGTTCAATTCACACAGTACACACAAAACACAGCAATAGTAAAGGAATAGTTAGGGCTACTGAAAAAGCTCCAAGATTCCAAGCAACCCATGCAGCTCAGGACTGATTGCTGAAGCTAATGCTCATTAAAACCTTTTATTAAACTTACAACTGTTTCAGGGCAGACAGCACAGGCAGTTACTCAGAAAAATACGTTTTCCATCACTTGAGACAGTGACCAAAGAGATTTCTCTCTCCAGGATAGTCACAGTAAAACTACACAGAGGATGGGACACTGCAGAAGGCAAAAAGAGATACGGCAAAAGTATTCATTGACTTAGAACCTACGAATCTCTCACAGTTCCAGGTTTTGCAAGCTCCTAAGTAAAATGTGCCTGCAAAACTTGTTTGACTAGAATGGACCTTACTTTTGTAACTTAATCCTGTATTTTTTCAGACGTGGTTCAATTAAACAGGGAAGACAAAAAGCAACATTTTTCTACATGAATGAAAGGCATCAAAGTAAATGCAATGAGATGATCTGTTGCCTCTAGAAGGTAATCTATGCATTTGCATCGATTTCACAATGCATGGTACTCTTCAAAGATGTCTGACACACTCCTTTTTCTTAATCTGTTTTTCCTTTTTTACCTTTCTATGTTTATTCCTCCCTGTGACCAATACCTGTTCAATTTTCCACATACTTTCACTCTTTGGGTTTTTTTCTTTTTCCTGTTCTCCACCTTTTTGCAACCACTTCCCTGTTTCTCTTGGAACACGATTCAGTAGCAAACTGCCTCAAAACCAACAGCACTCAAGGTCTGTCATATCATTGCTGCTGAAAAGCAGTGCCACTATCACATGCCAGCAGAAGGGTTTAGTCTCCTGCAGCCACATTACTGTGCTTGTCTAGGAGCATCTCTCATGTTTGCAGCCACTACTTCATTACCTTTCTCCATAGCTCTCCCCTGCACTTTGCTTGCTACAAAAGCTATCAAAATATTGACACCAATGATGCTACCTAGCTGCCTTAACACTACCAATTTTATTAGCCAATATTACTTTACTT
The DNA here is from genome assembly GCF_036169615.1 of Heliangelus exortis. Taxonomy (NCBI): domain Eukaryota; kingdom Metazoa; phylum Chordata; class Aves; order Apodiformes; family Trochilidae; genus Heliangelus; species Heliangelus exortis. The sequence continues at coordinate 68,288,843 of NC_092423.1, forward strand.
TCTGTTTATACTTCTGCCTTTTCTTTGCATCCATGTCCAACTGCTGTCACTTTTCTTTTCCTTCCATTCTAAATTCTCAGAGAGAACCACTGCCTTTTATTCTGTTTTTCTACAGTGCACGGCACAACCCATCAGAGCCAACCATAGTAATAGCAACAAGTAAAAAGACAAGCCTTTAAATAGTTTTCATAAGCCTTCTGTGATGTTTTATTCTTGCCTATGCTGATGGGAATCCACCAGTAGGTGCATTATTAATTAAGCATATATCTCATACATTGCATAATGTAATGCAAAGCCTTTCTATGAACTCTCTGGAATCAGTAGAGACACTCCAGAAGTCCATCCCTGTCCCCAAGTCATGTGTGCAATTGAATCTGGAGTGCAGCTATGGATCATATGCAGGATGAAAAGCCACATTTGAGGTTACACTAATGGGGTTTTATTAATTCTAAACTTGGAGAGGCGTTTTCAGGTTATTTTTAGTCATCCATCTTTATGTTGAAAACTGTACATAAACTCCCTACCATGAATGCATAATAAAAATATAAATAAAAGAAAATGCAAAAAGAAAAACTGAAGGTATAAAAATTAATAGGATTAACAGCATCAGGCTTATGACTGCTTGTGCAAATTGATATAAGCCTTCCTTGCTTGTATGTATTCTGTAATAACATGACAGATTATTTTCTCCTCTGCCTCATTCAGGACCCAGGGTTACCGGCACAATCTCTCAACACTAAAACCAGCATTCCTGAATGGAATCATAGGCTTCTCTATCATACTGGTCATAAAAGCATCTAAGTGCTTTCATAAGAAAAGAAAAGGGAGGAAAAGAAAAGGGAGGAAAAGAAAAGGGAGGAAAAGAAAAGGGAGGAAAAGAAAAGGGAGGAAAAGAAAAGGGAGGAAAAGAAAAGGGAGGAAAAGAAAAGGGAGGAAAAGAAAAGGGAGGAAAAGAAAAGGGAGGAAAAGAAAAGGGAGGAAAAGAAAAGGGAGGAAAAGAAAAGGGAGGAAAAGAAAAGGGAGGAAAAGAAAAGGGAGGAAAAGAAAAGGGAGGAAAAGAAAAGGGAGGAAAAGAAAAGGGAGGAAAAGAAAAGGGAGGAAAAGAAAAGGGAGGAAAAGAAAAGGGAGGAAAAGAAAAGGGAGGAAAAGAAAAGGGAGGAAAAGAAAAGGGAGGAAAAGAAAAGGGAGGAAAAGAAAAGGGAGGAAAAGAAAAGGGAGGAAAAGAAAAGGGAGGAAAAGAAAAGGGAGGAAAAGAAAAGGGAGGAAAAGAAAAGGGAGGAAAAGAAATGCTGATTAATACATAAACACAAAACATCTTTGAGAAAGGAAGAGCTGTGCTATGCCTATCAGAGCGACCAGAGCTTAGACACCAGTGTATCTCAAAATTACCCCCTAAATTTGCATTCCAGGCTCACAATCTATTTTTTTTTCCCCAGATTTTTGCAAGGATTTTATGTTTAAAGCTTAGCTTTTACATATGGACTACTCCAGGCAGCATTCAATTGCTGCCTGAACCTCTAAACAATTTTTCTCATGGTCTATCTCTGTTCCTAAAGCAATGGACACCCCCTGTAAGGATGGTAATCACTATCCTTATCACTACAAATTATTCCTGAGTAACCACCCTATTGTATAAGATATTGCATAGTGTTCTCTTAGAGTATCTCTCTTATACTCAAATACTTCTTAATACTTAACTTTTCTACTCTCCATGGCTTTTTTCTGGTACCTTCTTTTGTGTATACAGGCTGTGCCTCTTTATACATAAATACAAATTTATAAACTTGTACCACACAGACATTTCCTGTTTCTACAGTCTGCAGCACAAACCTTTATATCTTTAAGAGAGAATTTTGGATAGCTGGTTGCTGTCCTCTGTGTGGGCTGGTTAAAGGATCATTCATCAGATACATTATACATCTGCCAAAAGATAACAGAGGACTTTGCCAAGTTTGGAAGCTCTGAAGTCTAATTTTTAAGAATTTTTCTTTCCATTTCTTACTCTACAGCCTCTTTGACCTTAATGACCAACTACTAGTATTCTTCTACCAGGTCTTCTTGCAGGGCATGCAGCTAAAATCAGGCCAGCTTCCCAACTTAAGTTTCAAGCCCTTGCTCAAAAGCAAAAGACGAAGTGAAAACTCAGTATATTTCCTCTCCTAGTTGAATCATTTTTTGCCTAATGTTCCTCAAAAATAACAATAACAACCTACAAATAGCTGACATGGAAAATCTGAGCCTAAGTGGCTTAAGCTTTGGCAATGTTATCAGTAATTGCAACAAAAGTCTTATAATGAAAAAAGTTAGTCAGTCTTAATTGTCTGTGTCATTACCAGGTCTGCCTGTAATAACATGGTAGCTCAGTCTCCTGGCCTCTTCTAGATGACACTTGACTTACAATTCTGTGGGAATTTTTTATGTGTTACTATATATTTATGTATATCTGTCATCGTTTCATTATGAGATTAAAATTATATCCCCATTTATATTCTCATCAGAAATAATGGCCTGAGAATATCCACTGTTATTGCTGCAAATTGTAAATCATGCAATAAGAAGAGGGCCAATTATCAGACTGAAATTGCTTTAAAAGAAGGATCTCATTTTGTCACACAGGTGAGTACACTCTTCAAAACTTTCCACTGTTTAGTTATCTATATGCAATGTGGCATTTTCAGGCAGAGAGGTGGGATTTTCTGGTCAGTACCCCATGAAACATTCAAGGTAATGATGACTGTGAGGCAAAGAAAAGCTGTTATCCTATCTATCTACACATGGAGCACAGAAGCACAGGAAAGTTGAATTCCCACACAAATGTCACAGGTCAAGTCTGTGACTCTGAAGTCCCACCCTGACTCCTTAAGCATCTACCAACTTTTTTTCCCTTTTATGTGTAGGTCGCATATTTTACTGAAAGATGTCCTATTTTGCATTTGATTTTCTATGAATTCTATGATTTTTTAAACCTCTTTATTAAAGCTAACCTGGATGCTTTACATCTGTGGAACTGTTAGGAGAAGACCTGAAAGAAAAATAGGATTTGAAATGTTCTAGTTCTAGCTAAACCTGTCTCTTTGGAAAAAGATGGTTGCTTCTGGTAATTTTTGGCACAATGTGATAAACTGGTTAATCTCAGCCCAGCAGCCAATTCAGTTCAGAGAGGTCACAACAATAAATCCTTAAATTTAGCACCACAACTATTTAATTATAGAGGATAATGTTAATGACATTGCTGGCATTTAATGCTGAGTGCACCTCTATTCTGTCATGAGGATTGGAAACGTATGTGTTACCTTTCCTTGAATGCTTTTGCTTCCCATTGGAGAACTGTCTTTCATCATGTTCACATCTCAAGCAATCTGAAAAGCCAGTAGCTTTACTAGAGAGACTGAGGTTACAAGAAAGCCTCTTCCTCCTTCTGCATGCTGGGAACAGCAAGATGAGCAGTTCCATTGGCTATTTTTATTAAGCAATACCAAACGACTTTTTTAAAAAGTTATGATAGTTTCTGAAGAAAATAAGTTTCAACATCTGGCATTCCCCAATCGCTTATTTAAAGGCCAAGTCCTGCAGCAGTTTCTTTTTCTGTCTGGCATTTAATCACATATAGGACATCCTGCAATTGGCTTTTTATACATGCAACTCTTAGTGCAGCTCTTTAGCACACTTTCAAGGCCTTCCTGCCCACATCTCTAAAAAAATTAGAATAAACTAAAAGGTAGAAGCATGATATCAAGCAGCTGAAACACAGGTGCAAACTCTGCAAGGGGCTATGTAGCCACAGGACCAGTACTCTCCCTGGGATCCGTACTGGGTCTGTCTGGGGTGGAGTTACCTTCCCTCAGCTCTGTCAGGCGAGGTTTAGGTTGGATATTAGGAAAAAAATTCTTTACAGAGAGGGTGAGGAGGCATTGGAATGGGCTGCCCAGGGAGGTGGTGGATTCTCTGCCTCTGGAGGTTTTTAAGAAGAGACTGAATGTGGCACTCATTGCCATGAACTGAGAACCACAGTGGTAGTGGATCATGGGTTGGACTTGATGATCTCAGAGGTCCTTTCCAACCTGGATGATTCTGGGATTCACAGCAGCCTCCATGGTGCTGCTCTTTTGCATCTGTGGCTCAAAGGGCTTTGGTCACACACCAATGTTTTGGCTGTTGATGACCAATGCTTGCACAGCATCAAGGTTTTCTCCCTTCCCCATAAGCCAGGAAGCAGGCTGGGGGTGGGCAAGACACAGCCAAGACAGCTGACCCCAATTGGCCAAAAGAATATCACATACCATATTGCCAACATACTCTGCATTAAAAATTCCAGGGAAAGTAGGAGAAAGGGGAGGAAGTTGATGGTAATGGCATTTACCTTCTCAAGCAAGTGTTACTCATGCCCATGGGAACCATTGAATTAATTCCTCTTTTTGCTCTGCTTGCATGCTCAGCTCTTGCTTTTCTTAAGCTGTCATTATCATGACACACAAGTCTTTTCACCTTTCTTCTTTTTCCCACCCCATCACACAGAGGAGTGAGAAAAGAGGGAGGGTGTTTGGCTGCTGTTCACAGTCTACCCACCACAGGATCCCATGTAATAGGTTTGACCCACCTGACATTTTTCTAGTAGGCTGGGCAAATGCATCTCTTCAGAACTGCAAAGTAGGGATATAAAGGCGTCATCCAGTCATTTGCCACTGTACATGGTACAGAACAATTTTAAAACTTAAAATCAGACAACCCACTCACCTCTGTATGCTTTTTGAAATAAGCAAAACAGTTGATAGCTGCTGTGCAGCATTGTGTTTCATTCTCTTGCAAAAAAAAAAATATAGTTGTTCAGATATGCAGCCTTTTGCCCTACAAACCAGCAATGTCATCTGCACTTTTTCTTCTCAAGAAGAGCTATCAAGAGAATTGTTTTCCTCACAGGAAATAATATCTGTCAATAAAACTTCCACTTTGTGTCAGAGTACTGAAGTACTGTGTCATATACCACCATAGAGTTTCATTACTACATTTTAGGTACTAGTATGCATTTTTCTTTATCAGACTGAGTGGCCAGAATCCCTCTCTTTTAACACCCGATGATCTCACTTTCTGCCAAGATACAATGCAGTAGAGAAACCTGGCCAGAAACCTCAACTCCCAAGTATAATAGGGCACATTCCCCAAGGACTCACAATACAGCCCTGAAATGACATGTTCAATAAAATTATTAATTTTTGAAAACATAAAAAGCTGTCAGATTTCTGGTATTTATTTTTTATGAAACATTAAAATTTCCAAAGAAAGCCAGCTCTCCCACCTATTTTAATCAAAACCTGTTATCAACTTCCTCCTTATCTTCTTGCCCCTCTTGCAAACCAAAGCCCCTGCCCCCCCTCCTCCGCCCCCCTAAAACAAAAAGGTAACTTTGCAAAGATTAATCCTAGCTAACTGCCAAGAAGGTTGCTTAGTTTCAGGTTTTGCTTTTCCCTTATTTGTTGGCACTAAACATATTGATGGTTTCTACACACTTAAGACAAGTTCCTAGTTGCATTTGCAAGTAGCAGTTTATGTGCAACATGTAGCCAATACCCAGTCAACTTTTTTTCAACCCATTTCAACTAAATTTTTATGTGTTTTCTTAAAAGGAAAAAGAAAATCCCATGATTTATTCCACTTCAAGATGCTGTAGACAAAATATTTTGAGATTAATCATACCACATCTCCTAGGCTGTGCAAATACCACCCTGTGACATTCTTTTTTTACCAACCCATACATTATTATGTTACTCAGTTTGGTGCTCCAAGAAAAAAACATTAGCTCATACATCATTCATCAGAGATATTTACCCACCTTTTCTAAAAGGTCTCCTCTCACAGAAACTCTGCTACTTCTCCAGGTAATCACTATCCTTACCACTACAAATTATTCCTGAATAACCACTCTATTGTATAAGATATTGCAATAAGAGCCAGTTATACTATATACAACTATCTTCTGATATGGATTCTTTGTCGGAGTTTTTTACATATTTGAGGACCCTTATTAAGCTGTTTGAAACACTCTGTTTCTTTGGGCCAAAAAACCCCCAATTCATTCAATCTCCCATAAATATTAGGTTTTCCAGCCTTTTGATCATTCCCCTGTTCACTTTGGATTTTCTCCAATAACCACACTCCCTATTAGAAAGGCACAGCCCAAAATGAGATCCAGTGCTCCAGCTGATGCCTTATCAGCATTGAGTGAAGCAGAATTACTTCATGTGCTTGTCAGCTACAGTTCTGTTTATATGTCCCAGGTTGGCAAATTTTTTAAACTATTTTTTTTAAACAGCATTCTCAACTCATGTTCACACTTGTGATCTTCTACAACCTGCAAGGCTTTTTTTCTGAAGAAGTATTTCCCAGGTACTTACTCATGTGAACTGATGACTCGGTGATGTTCTTCACTAACAGACAATCCCAGTGTAACACCCCTAAAGGGCAAACTATCCCTTTGACCTATCCAGGTAAGAGCCTCCATGCAGAGTTATGGGAGAGATCTATCATGTTACTTCTGTGTGGCCTGGGTGCGGTTCTTTCTTTCCTTGTTTGTTTGGTTTGTTACTGCGCTTTTAGGTGTTTTGTTGCTATTTCTTGCAAAGAAAACTGGTGGACAGGAAGAGGATTCATACAGAAGATGGATGATCCCATTCAGTAAGTGTTCTTGCTGACTACAACATACTTGCATAGCTGCTCTGGAGTCAGTCACTAGCACTTCCACAAGGCCATGGGGACTGTGTCTCTCAGCTCACCTTTGGTGGCTACATTCCCTGTGTTGTGGCAGAGCCACTTTTCCTGACCATCTGTATACAAATTGCACCTCCTTTGTACAACCCACTTGCACGGTACTTGAATGTATAACCCAAAAGAATTATCACATAGGATTTGAAAGTGATAGTCCAGCAGTGCCAAGAGGAAGGGATAGTCCTTTATATTAAGGCTGACCAACATGATCTGAAGTGATAGTCCTCTTAATTCATACTGACCAAGATAGCCACTGTACATTTCTACTACCACTAACAGGCTCCTATTGTTTAAGAACCACAGCAGTTGATGACCTGGAGATCTAAGATATAATTTGGTTTGCATGGTCATTCCTGAATTTCAAACCACATGGCCACTGTACAGGAGAGACAGAAGCTTAGGGAGAGAGCCCTTATACAGGAGAACAGAAAGTCTGAACTGCTTTACAGACCAATTACCACTATGACCATAGCTGCTGGACTCACTGAAGTTAACACAAGGTCATTCCACTCAAGTCTGTAGAGGTTTTAGGCTGAGCCTATGCTTACTAATGCATCTCCAGGGCTCCAGTTCTGCCTGTGGCTTTGCTTCCTCTATAAGACTTGCATCTGTGTTACTGGACATTTTAAACACCTATGTTTGAGGTGGAGCCTTTGCAGCATTTCTCAGTTAGAGAAGTTTAAGGTCTCTAAGAGTTATCAGGTTGGCCTCTGCAAGGTGGATGCCTTTGGACACCATTAAAGAGGCTTGAGAGGCAGCAAATGCCTTCAAGAGATATTCAGAATGGCCCTGTTCCACAGATTTAAGTTAGAGAAAACAGCATAATTCACAAGAATAAGGGTGTGGGGAAAAAATAATCTTTTTCACAACAGGAAAGCCTGCTTAGTCTTTGGTGGCCTTCCTGTATCAGAACGGATACCAACAAGTTTTTTCCTCTTCCATGAAACCAAAAGAATCCTCCCTGTTTATCAAGCAGCAAAAAATAACCAATGACTTCAAATACTTCTTTAATCTCTACCATACCTACAGAAGACTTTCCTTTTTACATATTTCAGCTCGTTTATTGCATAAATATTATGTTAGCAGTCATTCTTCAGTGTGTAGGTGGGATCGCCAGTAGGCAGAGACAGTGATAAATGAGTCTCCAGGTGTTGCTGCTCTTTTTAGAAAATCCTTTAACAAGCAGTTATGAAGATTGAGGTCATTTTGCAAACTTAAGAGTTACAGTCAGTTGCTTCACAGACACTTATTTTTATTTATTTTAAGAGATGCTGTCGAAGTTGGCAATGCCAAAGTGAATTGTATCTTTCTACTTAGCTCTGTTTACAAAACTAGATAATTATTTATATGTGTTTTGTTTTGAGGATGCACTGAAGAGGTCAGGGCTTGGGATGATTGCAATGATGCTTTCATTAATTTCTGTTCTGGCTGCAGTAAAGCAAATCTTGCAGTCCTGAACTCTCCAACAACCATTTTGCACACTTGATGACAGCAAATAGATGATAATCTGATTTGTTAAGGTAATTATTGTAAACACCACGAAGCCAGGAGAGAGGCTGCACAGCTCAATAGATAAGAGTCTAAAGTCTTTCACCTTCAGACTGCAGAGCCTACCAAAAGCCAGGCTGAACAGGTTCATTCAAGTATTCAGCCTACACGAAAGCATCCTCACCACCATCAGCATCCATCAAACCCAGCAGTAACTGGCTTGCCGATTGATGAGGCTCCACAGGGAAGGGGAGGACTGAGCCCCATTGCCATGCAAGAAGGAGCAGTGGGGTCTGTCAATCCCCATGCAGGCACTGCTCCCTTCTCACTGTGGTGATTCTGCAGACAGAAGAACGCTGGCAGCTTTCCTGTGTATCAAATGGGCGCAAACTCTTCTGTGAAGCACACCAAAGGAAGAGGAGGAAAAGCAATATTTCAAAGCTTGTTCAAAGCACTGTGCCACTGTCCTTATCAACATCATCCTCTGGCATGAGGAAAAGCACTGAGAGCGGGTAATTCCAGGCAAACACCACCCAAAATACCATCCTGGATTCTGAACGCTCCCGTGCCAGCACTTGGAACCAGGTAGCAAAAAGGAGAGGTGCTGCACAGACAGGATCAGCACTGAAGGCCTCAGCTCTCAGGATGGAATAAACACCATATTGAGGGAGCAGAGCTGTGGAAAACCGTTTGGCATTTCATAACCAAGTCCCCCACCTTCACGCTTAAGTAATATTTTATCGTCTAGCATCGTGTCTTGGCAGAGGATTCCACAAGCTGAGACGCTTTTGTAATTCTTGTGCTCTACAATGTGTTTTTTTTTCCCCCCCAAAGACACCTTTGTCCAAAGGTGAAACACAAACAAGCTCCATTCTGAGTCATAAAAACATAACACATGCGTAAGTGCATGCAATAATCTTGGTTTAATTTGCCCCTTAGTCATTGTCTAGTCCTATTATGTAAATTTGAAACATGCATTTTTGAAAATAAAGGGCTTCAGTAAAATAATTACTGTTGTAATCCTGGAACCACACCCAAAAACAGTTTAGCAATCAACTGGCTCCATATATGTGAAAGCTATAAACAGATTAGTATAAAATTAAAGCAGTAAGGGACAAAATCTCAGCTGCTGGTATAAATTAGTACAGTTAGACTAAATCAAATTAGCAGTTTGATTGACTTCAATTAAGCTGCACTAATTTACAGCAGGCTGTCATCTTTTCTTTATGTGTATGCATCTCAGAGTACGTGTATATGATTTTTTTTCTGTGTTCTAGAGAGATAGTGATCTTTAGCACAATAATCTCATTTCTCCCTCTGCATATGTAGATTTGCAAAACTTAAGTATGGCTTCAGGCACTGTGGGGTGAAGAATTGAAGCACTACTAGAAAAGAAAGAAGGGATGACTCCAATCTAATAATTTCAATAAACTCCTATTCATTTTCTTTAAAAGAAATTTGCTTGACTACAGAAGACAGACTGAGACTGCCTGTAGCAAGCTTCATTTCAAGCAAACCTAGAAATTATTATCCATTTACAGTTTTTGCACAATTTGGAATAATAGGCAATTTTTCTAAAACCATTTCTGCTAACTTCACAATTTTCCAGGACAGATGTTCCACCTTTTTACACACCTCCCTACAATTCACAACAGGACTTTGGTCTCACAGTAGAAATAAACCTTATTTCAACAGTTTCTAATGGCATAGAATTGGCCATTGGATACTGCACTTTCATTATAAGCCTTCTGAAATGTGTCCTTACCATTATCCCCAGGCTGCAGGTTGAATAACTGGGGCACAGAGTCAAATGATGTGCTTAGGCCAAGGAATGGGACAATAAGAAATCAGATTAGGAAACTGAATCTTGTGCCCTAGCTGTGTATCAAAGTCAGGCTTTTCCCTTAGACCATCTGAAGTCCATCACACTGCCAAACTAAAAATAGTCTCTCCATTACAACTGCTTTCTGGTGTTCTGTTTAGGCCACCCTTTTATGATAGGGGCAGAAACACAAGGGGTATGGGGAGCTGGGGAAAAAAAGGCTGTGGCCTTGAAACAAACATTGCCTCTGGGTGACAAGAAAGAGAAACTCCTAAATGCCCTTTACACCAAAAGGAACAATATTGCTAACGAAGAAAAAACATAAGGTGGAAAAAACAGTCCCACACAGTTCAAAAAAAGCAGAATGAGAAAGTGAGGAAGTGAAACCTTGATCTAATTCTTCCCAAACCATTCAGAAAAAAATACTTTTATGTTCTCTCTTCATAAATTATATCCATGTAAGTATCTGCAGCAATTTTGGTATTGAGTGGACCTAAAAGGATTAAGGCAGACCTCTCCTCCATCTCTTGGGACAAGGACAACGGGCAAAAGTGGTAGAGCAGCCCATAACACTGCCACCATGGCCAGACCATAGCTGCTGCTCTTCCACCAGGCACAAAAGAGAGCATCTGTCCATCCTGGATTTCCACTGCACAATTTCCTCCTGAACACACAACCACAGCACAGGAACATGGCATCCAGAAGTAAAGGGAGATGGGGAAAGCAGCTGCTCTGGAGAGTGAGCATCCATCCTGGTGAGGAGATCCAGGCCTTGCTCTTTTCCCATGTTGCTGGCTGGTGCCATTGGCCATACAGATCTTGGATCCAGTTCAGTTTCCATTTTTTTGAAGGTGTAGCTAACCAGAGCTATATTCCTTAACAAGATTCACGCAGTCAGAGGGAAAGAACCTCTCATATGCCCAAGGGCAGCTGAAAACAGAGACTGCCATTTGTGACTGCATTATCTACCACACATTGCTGAGTGTAAAGCCTAACAACACATGTCCCAAACACGTCAGCAGATAGGAGCTTGGTTCTGCAGTCTTCATCTTTGCTGGCTCATTTCACCTCTGCTCTGCTGTAAATGCACCATGTGGCTGGACAGTCAGCAAACTGCTTTCCAAGCATCTAGGTTCATCCTTCAAATACTAAGGAGTGCTACATTATTGACTAACAGGGCAGAATATTCACATTAAATAAAAAACAAGCAGTAAGCTGCTGATTATTCTGTTTTCCATATGCTCTTTCACTTGTTTTATGCTGTCCGTCACAAACCCCAACAATTTTAAGAGCAGCAATATTTGTAGAAGGTATGACTGCTCGAGTGAATGCTCAAGGAATTAAAACTCTTAATAGAAATACGTGACAACACATTCTTGAAACTAGGAAGGGCTATTTCCAGCTCCCAAGTAACACAGCTGAACCTTAAGACTGCACATAGCTGGTCAAACTGACTGGGTATGTCACATTTAGCTGACACTACAAAGCAGCCTGCCATGCCATGGAGAAAGGATTTTCTAGGATCCTTCAGCATTACACTTGAGGCTAAGATTTTTCTTTCACTTTTTTCCTCTCCACAGAACTTCAGGTTTTAAAAAGCAGTATTTAAAACCTCATTGGCGAGTCTTAGAGTTTTCAGAAAAGTTTCACCATTTATCTTTTCTGATCTAAGTTTTAACTGCCACGTACCACAGAAGTGCAGAGTTAGGTTTCAAAAGTCATGTCAATGCCTGAACAGACTGAGAAATATATGTTGGTACTGTCCAAATAGCTGGGTACTCCTTCCAAAATCAACAGGTGATGCTTACCTGGGAACTTCTGAAAATCTCTATCAGTATTTCCAAGTTCTTAAATAATTTTGCCAGAAAACTGAGCACTCTTGAGGCTGAGAGCCTCAAGAATCCCAGAGACGAGACTCCAGGACTCACTCACTGGGTGACAGAGCAAACCTCATAATTTCTGAGTGTTTCTGTTTTGCCCCTGTAGCAACACTAAGAGTGCTGGCTGCCAGGGCAGATGTGCTTTTCATCAGCTGATCTTGAAGTGCACTAGACTAGCTAGGTATTGGGAAGCTTGCCTTTGCAGGGTAAACTAATTAGGCAGCAAGGGGACCCTTTGAAGTTGCTAGAATGATTTCCATTGGCTTCAGTGGATGCTGAATCAGGTCTAACAAGTTGATAGAAATGATAGGAGCCTTGAAAATACCTATATACAAAAGTACACAAACATAACTTGCCCATCTGTGTCTCAATTTCCTCATCTCTGAAAAATGGATAACAGATATTTACCCATCTTTACAGAAGGCCTGATAATATTTAAAGCAATTGGTGTCATGACTAATTAGTTAATATTTGAACAGGGATTTGACAATTCAAAGTACTACATAACTGCTAAGTACTATTACTAAATTAAGCCAACTGTCACTAATGGCAGACAGTATGATCTTCGTTGCTTGTTGACACAAGACCAATTAAAAATAATGAGTTCCATAAAGTCTAGAATATGTCATACATTGAAAAATTAATGAACATTAAGAAGAATAAAATGGTCTCTCATCATTCAATATTAAACTTATTTATTGGATTTCAGAATTTTAATCAGCAATGCCTACAACAATTTCCCTTTCTATACGTGTTGTATAGCTAAATAAACCTTACACTCTTCTTTCATTGTAAATAAGGTCTGAGTTAGCCTTGTGTCATTAGACCATCCCCTGGTACTCTTAGTTCCTGCATCAGTAGCCCTGTTCATCCGTTCATGAAGCTCCAGTTAGATTTACTGATCTTTCTACTCCAGCTGGGAGGTTATTACAGAATCTCATTTTTAGTAGCCTTCTAATTAAAAATCTAATCCATTAATGACCAGTCTATTTCCATTTGGCTTTTCCCATATTGCACCAGAAGCTCAGAGTTATTCTGTAGCCAATTAGTATATCCATATCTTTCTCCAACAAATTCTTCCCCGCATCATGCTCTATTGGCCTGTAGTGACAAACAATTTCCAGTAAAGGCAGAAGTCCTCAGCTATTAAACTTTTAGTCTGTTTGCATCATTCCTGCCCTGATATTCGCTGTATGGAAAGAACTGGACATTATCTCTACATTAACAATGCCTCCTCGCCTTATGTCAGCAGAGAATTTCATCAGCCTTTTCAACCTTCTACACCCAAGGCATTAATGAAAATGTTAAGTAAGATCAGTCCCAGGCTGGCCCATGAGGATTTCTACCAATAACCTTCCACTAAACTGGCAGAACCTGTGCCATCTCCCTGGTCCCTGCCCACCTTCTACCAGCTCACAGAGTTTAAGAAGAGAGGTGTAGTTTGTAATCGTATTGTTTCACTCCTGACAAAGCAATTTAGGAGATGAAATCTGAATATTTATTTTATGCAGACATTCTCTGGTATGTTTATAGAAAAATTCTAGTTTTTGAGATTCCAGAGTCATACAAAACAAGTATAGTACTCTGTGCTCATCTTCAGAAACATAGAGGTAAATATAGGTCTTCATAAACATTCAGTTAAATCATTGCCTAAATTTTTTTCAAAAATTGTGGGGAATTATTCCTTTCCAACTGTCTAAATAATTACTTTTTGTTAGCTCTATTGTGACAGAACTGGTTTAATACATCTTTTTTAAAAAATACACAACTTATTCTTTTTGATCATCATGAGAGGTCACCAGCCTACCACAAATATTGTAATAAATAACTGCACCACAAAGGAACATGATCCTCTAAACGCTGAAACGACTAAGGAGGTGTGCATCAAACCAAGTCATCTCAGCATATAACTGATCCCCCAGTGTGGGGCAAACAAACAAGAAAAGAGAATATCTTACCTTTGAAATTCCAGTTAATTCAAAATTACCTTTGAAATGCCCGTTAATACAGCTCTGTAGGCCCATCTTTTTTCTCTAGTATATACCACCTGCAAGGAAGCTGATGGAGTCACAGAGCTGCTCTAGCAAATGGCCTGGTCTACAGCTCTCAGCAAGGGTGTTTGCTTGTCACACAGCAATCAGGGACCCTGCACCTCTTCCCACCAAGCCAGGAAGAACCAGGCACTTTCTCCTCTCCTTTTCCTTCTGGTTTTTGAGGCCATACACACAACCCTTTTGTCTCCTTCTGGGAAGCTGGATCATTTTGAGATGGCAGCTCCATTCAGCCCCAGGTACTCTGTAACATCAACAGCACACAGGCTCCTGACTCTTGTGTCTCAGAGGAACACAGGTAAAACTACTCTGTTAGGGGAAATTCCCTTCCTGGTTATAAAAATCTCCTCCCTCAAGAAAAAGAATGTCCCCCCTACACATTTTGCCTGGAGGCAAAAACCAGCATCCTATTTTTCTCAGTCTTATCCTTTCCTTCCCAGAAAAAACATTAAATCAGCCAAACAGCTCTTTCTGCCCTTCGACTGGAAAGGGAGAAAGTAACAACTAAGGAGAAAATACAGAAAGAAAAGCATGACTGGCAAAAAAGAAGTGGTAGCGCTGACCTCCTTGCTCGAGGGCAGCGTGGAAAGGAAAGCAGCTCAGAGTGGGAGGGAAGAGGCAGAGGAAAAATAGTATGCATATGTGCAGACACACAGGCAGATAGGGATTTACCAAGGACTAGTGAGGAGGCATCAGCCTCCTTCTTGGCACCAGTTTGTGGAGCACACATTCCTGCATCTTGTGGTGCAGCCACAGCAGCGTGGTTCAGCTGACCTTCACCCTACTCGGGAAAGGGCATCACTTCTCCCAAACAAATGCATCAACATCTACGTGTCCACATGTGAAGGTGCCAGCATTGCAGAAGAACATTAAGTTACACGTGCTGTTTTCTGTTAACTCGAAACACTATTTATAAACTGACATAAGGAACGTGACCTTGCATTTTGTTCCACATCTGCAGTTCCTAGAGACCACTGCATGTGTCAGACTCTAAAGCTGAAAGCCCGATTTCTCTGCAATAAAAAAGAAAAGTCATTCCAAAAACCTTTGTATTCTTTGCACTTACAAGGGCAGATCCCCTTGCACCAGATACTGCTCTTTCAGCAGATCTTTGTGGGTGGAGATTTCATATCAGCATGTCTGCCAGTTCCTGCCAGAGTTTCATCCAAGCCACAACATACAGAGTCAACATTAATTAGCATTAATTATTATTTATAAGAAGCAATACTATCTGCAGTGCTATCTCTCACACTTATTTTTATGTCTTACATAGGGCTCATGTGCATGGTACCACACTGCCCAAACAGACAGAACCAGGTCCCATGGAATCTGCAGACTAATGCACAGCATTGACATCCTTAGACCATATTGAATAGATCATTGCAGAAGTTAGGACATCCCCTTTTCTTCATTCCCATAAACTTGCCTTCCAGTTTCTGTATATAGTTGGGACAAGATTTTTTTTTTTCTTACAGACAGGAAGAAATTTTAAAAAAATATATATCTGCAGATAATTTTTTTTTTTCTATAAGGAAAGCAGAAAAGAACCAACACAAGAACAGCATCCTCCTAAACCACTTGGAAGCCTCAAAATACGTTGTTTTTAATACAGAACTGTCAAGTGAACCTTTTGGACTTTACCAGAATATATTTGGTTTGTATAAACAGAAAACATGCTGAGTGCATTTGTGTTGACTTCATTCCTCTATCCATTTTGTTGGCTCAAGTAGAACCTTTCTCAACCACTTCTTTATTCTGCTTCAAACCCTGACTTCAAACCCAGAATCATATTCTATGAAACAGAGTTTTGTGTTAGGCACTGAGGCCGTTTTTGTTCAGGTCCAATAAAACTGCAAAAACTTGCAAATATTACAAAATTCACTTCAAAACAGTTAATTAGTCCAGATCACTATTATTACTAGCATTGAAGTTATTAGGATTGTTGATAATAACTGCTCGCAAATAATCATTTGCATACATTAAATTTAGCTGGAGGAACTTGGGAGCATTAGCAAATCCTATAATGAATGCAGTGCATATTCTCTTTTTAATGAAATCTGCCTCACTTCCAGTTTAAACAATATTTTTTGCCGCTTTGTTTCTTGCTTATTCTGTTGCTTGATGCAATACAAAATAGCACAGACACAAAGATTAGTGCAACGAATTCAATTTAGAAAGTCACTTTAGCACAGGCCAAGGTTAATGAAACCACTTGAGTATGCTAAAGTGAACTTTCTGAGTCAATCCAGGCTTGTCAGAGAAACTATTAATAATCAGCTGGAACTGCTGAGTCAAAGTTATGAATGAGATGGAAACACTGAGCACATTTTATGCACCCCCATTGTTTGTATCCTATTTGGGACTGTTGCAATCACAAATTATGCATACCTTTGAAATACTACATACTTTGACCAATAATATTTTGCAACATTTCGTTGGGGAGAGTCACAACACCTTGTGTCACACTGCGTACACCTTTCAGTGAGAAGCATGAACCAGAGCAGGATAACACTGGGCAGCCATTTGCTGTTAAAAGCCAACTTCCACCTGGAAACCTTTCTGAATAGGTTGATTTCTATCAATAGGTACATTTTATTTGCTTTTCTCAGAGGTCAGACTAGACTTACTTCAATTGTCAAACACATATGAAAAACAACATTGAAACTGTATATTGTTGCCATATCTAGAATTTTCTCTTTTATTCACATATGCATTATATTTACTTATTCCATAAATTATCTACTCAGAAAGGAGAAACCATACCTTTTATCTTACAGAACTAGCAAGCATGAGCATTACAGGGCTCTTTTTGTTGTTTTTTTTTGGCCAAAATAAGTCATAATTCATTTGTGTAATAGGATAACTGAGAACATGGCTCACAGCTCATAGGCAACTAATATATATATGACTTTTTAAAGCAATAAAGCTTTTTCACACAGGTTCCCAACCTTGAAATGTCATACTCATGACACTAGGATTCTCCTCATGAAAAGACAAGAGATGTGCTTTCAAGATAATAAAAGCATTCCACGTGAAAAAAACTTTGATCTTTATTATATCTATAACCAGTAATCGCTGTCATATTATATTTCTACCAAGAGTCAAGCACCTCACTGGCTTAAACAGACACACCTCTTTGGCAATAGAGTTACAATCACATATGCTAGCAGTTAATCTTCATCCAAAATTCAGAGAGTTAAATATGAAGAACGTATAATTTATTGCCCAGATCTTTAGCTAATTTATCACAAAACACTTCACTGAAATTAATACTGCCATACCCTCTGATAACATATCCTATTATTCACAATCTAATTAAACTGCACTTGGAAATTTCACAAAAAAAGAGCTAACCAACCAATGCAAAACTCAGTGTAGCAAACTTAAGTTAGCCCTATTAGCAACATATTACTAACAATGGAAAGAACATTTTGGGGAGGCTCACCATGTCAATAGAGATATCCTCTTTACTATTGATTAAGCAAGGTAACCATTAGGACCCATAAAAGCCTGTATTAACTCACCTTTTCCTGGAGCAAGCAGTGGTGTTCTATCATTTCATGGAAAGAGATTACAAAACAGTCTAATGTGCAATGTCCTTTTGTGTAAGCCACATCAGAAAGAATGATAAGAAAGTGGTAGCCAGGCAAAAGAAGGGCATAACTACAATGCTCGAGGTGGAACACAGGGTACAACTTCTAAGCAGAAAATGAAATCTGAGGGACAACCCCTCTCACCTTACAGAATGCTTTTGTCTAGCCCACTACACTTAAAAAGTATCATCACTTCAGGATAAAGTTTTATCCATGGCAAAGGTAGCTTATCTTTCCACAATTAATTAACTTCTATAAATAATCAGTGTTAAGCAAAGTATCTTAAACATCAAAACCTGAGGTACTTCCTAAAGAAGGCAAGCAGCCTCTAATTCACCTTAAATACTTTTAGAGCTCTGTAATAAATCCCAGGTGATCACCTGGGAAGCCTTAGGCTTCCTTTCAGCTAACAGAAATGGGCACTGCAAGGTGCAAATCACTTCTACTACAAGCACCTGCTCTGGGCTGAGGTGATGAGAATTCCCTGGTGTGACAGCATGTGCAGGTATTTACAATTTCAGGCAGCAGCTCTGGGAACTCAGTATGTGCAAAGCAGAATCTAGATAGTTAGAAATTGTCAAAGCTACAAATTTTCAGTTCAAACTGACTA
Organism: Heliangelus exortis; assembly: GCF_036169615.1. Classification (NCBI taxonomy): domain Eukaryota; kingdom Metazoa; phylum Chordata; class Aves; order Apodiformes; family Trochilidae; genus Heliangelus; species Heliangelus exortis. Next base: position 68,307,046 of record NC_092423.1, read on the forward strand.
TTATGTCTTCACTGCACAGGTTTTATTTTCTTCTTGTCTGTGAATTTCTCCATCTTTTCCTCTATTCAAAATAAAGCCACACCCCTTAGTACTAATACTTTCCAACTCTTTAACACCGTAGCCAACAGTCTTTTTGTGACAGACTGAAGTGGTGTTTATAAAAAAAAAATATGAAAAAAATTACTTAGGCTGTTATCAGATCTTACATTTGGAAAGGAAGACTCACAACACACTAAAAAGACAGTTTACCTGCAACATTCTTGGGCAAAACCCTTCAGCATCACTGGAACAAAAACCCAGCCAGCACGTCCCCAAAAGTAGACTGCTGGAAATAACAAGTGCTGCTGTTTTCTGTAAAGAAGAGATGAGATCAATAACACTTAATCAAAGCTTCAAGATCTGACATGAACACAAGTATTCACTTAAGTTACAGCTCGCATTTGCAAAGGAACAGGAGCCTGGCTCTGGACTCAAGAGCTGGCATGTTACTATCCACATTGTTTAACTTGCAGCAAGCTTCCCAGCATGGGATTTACCCTGTAACCTCGCACTCCCTCGTGCAACACACAGGCATGATTCAGGAGATAACGTGGACAAAGGACAATTCCCTCTAGGCAGAACAGATGAGGCCACTTCTCTGGAAGGAAGAGAATTTAGCCATGTGGACACAAGCCTTCAGGGGCAAAGATTGGGTGCTGACCTGTTTTATTTACTAGTGCTAGGGTAGCCATAAAGACCGGACAGGACATTGTGGGCATCTTTAACTATAAGACCAAGATATTATCTGCAAGACTCACCATACTAAGACCATGATGTTTCAAATACTAATGAATACATTCATGCACAAGAGTAATTTTCTCAAATTAATTAGGATTACTCCTATGTTTAAAATTATGCCAGCGTAGGTGTTTGCAGAAGAGGTTTTGGAATGTCAGTCATCATATACCCATCAGTTAAAGTACACTCATAAATGCTTTCACTTGGAAGATTGTATTAACCTTAATATAAAATACATGTTTTCTGGGTCTGATGACTCAGGAAGAACTTGCAAGTCTATACCTCAACCCATTAATCCTATATAAATAAACTTTCCCCTTGTGAAAGGGAGTCCCATAGCATTAATAAATGGGGATCTTTCCCAACCATAATCAGATACTGTAAGAAACATTTAGATTAATTATTTGTTGTGAATTATTCACTTAGCTCTGTCTCTTCAATCAAGAAGCATGGCTCTATTTCTTTCAGCAACATGAGCTAGTATAATAGAAGACAGAGTTTCCACATTTAACTCTGACATCCAACACCATTTAATTAAAGTCTCAACTGTGAATAATCAAGAGCCTGGCCAAAGTTTTGAAGGTTTGAATTGAGGCCCACTGGAGTGAAAGCTTCACCTATTCAGTTTGCCTCTGCACTTGACTCCACCTAACTTCACCAAGGGTCCAAACTTTAATAGTACATTTAAAGGCCAAATCGGGGGTAAGAGGGTACAGGGTGTATTAGTTCACATCCTGCCTTCAAAATAAACTGTGTCCAAGTCACCAAGATTTACCTACAGAGAGCTGACAGGTATTTAAAGTAGCATGCTGGGAAGGCAATTTTCACACACTTCAATAGCTCTTACAAGTTTTAGCATATATTGGGCTTTGCTATGTTTCTGAGCATTGTCATTCTCCATCTCAACTGGAGAAAGCAAAAATGGACTGTTTTCCAAACCCTTATGGCATAAATAAAATGAGTTATGATTAAGGACTCTTGTAAGCGATGAGTAAATATCCCCATAGTTTGACCCATCAACATCAAATGCCGGAGCTTATGCTTCCTTGATATGAATACTGAAGTCTGCAGTTTTTAAAAATATTAAACCCCCTTCTTGAAAATCCCTCTGTGCATCAGTCGTGCTCTGATTCTGTTTCAGAATCTCCTGTTCTTCACAGTTGATGGAGATTTTCCATAGAAAAATATTCATACCAGCCCCTTTCAGGAATTCCACATTAGTGTTCAACCTTCACTTTTGCATTTTTCAGTATCTTTTTTTTTATTTAATAGTAATAAAAAATAATAACAAAGGGTAATAAAAAAAAACCCAAGCTCCTCAACCACTCCTAGCCATGAAAGACAGGAAAAGTATACTCCAAGGGAGAAAATGCAGATGAAAGACAATTGGTTCCAAACACACCATGGGAAATGAAAACCCAGAGAACTCCCTAGCCTGAGGAAAGCTGTAGAGGTGAGCAGTCCAAGAAATTCCACCAGCAGAAGCAGCCAAATCAGAGATCTTTGGGCATCCTGGAAATTTTCTACAGGCTGAGTGGAACTGCTCTGCAATGTGTTCTCAGAGCTATCTGCCCTGATTTTCTCCACAACTCCATCTCACCTCAGCTGTGCTCTAGTCCCTTTTCCTTTTCCTCTGCTACCTTTACCCTGCTTTCTGCCCTTCCACATAGGCTTCATTTTCCCTTTTCTTTAGAGTAAAAAAGCTCTGAAATGTTGTTTCCATCACAAAAAAACATCAAAAACCCCTCATGTTTTCAAAAAGGAAAATGACACATGTAAAAAGAAATCCAACAAGCAGCTGAGTGTCACAGAAGCAATTACATGCCCCAAGGAAGTGAAGATACTGTTTTTGCTAGACTGTCCACATGCATGTATCCTAGCTCCCTCCTCATGATCCTGACTGACTTATAGGTAAGTAACTAATGCATTAAAGCAGATTCTGAGATATTTAGTAATACCTGGTCTTAACCAAACAAATCAGAACTACTGACAGATTTACAGGGGAGAAGGCACTGGGTGTGACACACCAGAGAATCGCTAACAGACACTAAACTGGCTCAAGTCTGTGGACTGTGTTTTACTTACCAGTCTTGGGCTAACACCCAGGACTTTTCTTTCTTTGCAAAGGTATGATGTCAGGCACATGGCAGTTCTTGAGATTCTGTACAAGCCAGCATTGCCAGAGGCTCTGTGCAGGTGTGGTTAACAGTTATTTAATGATTCTTCACAATTGCATGTATCTGTCTGAACATAAATACAGTGTGATCATAATCTTTCTTTTCACACCATGAATTTGCTCTAGTGCTTCCACCTTTACAGGTTCTCAAATGCCTGATCATAGTTACTACAGATGTGAGACTCACTGGATCATTTCAAACCTTTTGAGAGCACTGTGCTGTCCTGTTGGCTCGGTAAGGGGAAGAGACTGAAGGCAGCATATTTAATATGCTGCAGTGAAGAGCTTTAGTTTTTCACTTAAACTCTCTAAGTTCAGCTTCCTAATGACTCACAGGACTCTCCTCCCTTCCCTGTGTTTGTACACTGATGACAAGTACTGTTAAGTTTCTAAAAGCACAATTATCAAAAAACAGAACACTGGCAACTCCTGGTAAAAGCTCTCAGTCTTTTTCCTTTTCCCAGCAGTTTCACGAACCTTTATTCAGCATAAGTACTAGCACTGTTCAATTAGTTAAAATAATTTTGAGTGATAATTCAACTGTTTCTTTTCCAAAAGGTAATAGTTTTCCTAATTAGTCACTTGCTTTGATAAGGCACTGACTTTTGCTCTAATCTAAATTAACAAGACTTTATCTACCTGCATCATTTAAACACGCCCTACTTGCAAATCTGGTATGACTAAAAACCAAGACAAGTGTTTGGTTTCATTTTACATTTGCTTCAAAGTGCCCCACTTGGAGGTTAATTATTAATCTACTCAAGTATATGTAAAGGTTCAGGGAAACAACGGGGTTAGTAGGTAGAGCCGTAGTTGAGGAATTAGGAAACCCAGCTCCTATTCCCGTCTTAGAACATGTAAATTTGCCCAAGACATTTCAACCTGTGTACCTTCACTTAGAGAACAGAAATAGCAACACCCTTTGCACAAAGCACTTTGACATCTTTAGGGAAGAAACTTCATGTGTGTGAAGCAACAGCATGTTTGTTCGCACCTTTAAGAGACTGAAACTCGTCTAATCCCTTAAGAACTCACCTAGGAACTGGAGATTAGATACTCAACCCATGCAACTCAGAAAAAATTAATGATTTTGTCAGATCTGCAGCAGCTGAAGAACCAGCTCCTCAAGCTTCTACCACATTTCTCTGCCATCTGAAAAGTGGTGAAAACACACGTCACTTCTGGAACGTTGTTTGGAGATTATAAACCCCCATACCTCACCACTCCAAGGTACTCTGATAGATGTACCCTTGCTGTAAGTATACTATCTTTCCCAGAAGTAAGCAGCACCATGGATCAGAGAGAAATTACTTGCAGATGATGATTCAGATCTTGAGGCAGGGAAGAAAAATAGAAAACAACAAATGGAGGATGGAACACGCACACGAGAGATATAATTTGGAGGCATTACTGCCAAATCCTGCCTACCAGAGGAAGGCCTGGCTGTCAGCAGCCTGCTTCTGAATAGCTCCATTATAATGCAATTGATGTGATCTCAGAAAAAAAAATCAAGAAGTTTTTTACACTATTATCTATTTATATATTTGGTTAATGTTTACATAAATCATGCAACTCCATCCAGAAATAGCTATTTGAAAACAAAAAAATAAAAAAAAAACCAAAAACCACCACACACACAAAAAAAAAAAAAAAAAACAGGAAAGAAAGAAAAGAAAAACCCAAGAAGTACTTCCAGAAGTAAGAATGTTGAATACTTATTGCTGTTCAACTGAAATATTATTGGCAAGGTGATTCATTTGTTAATCCACAGTGCTATAAATAGTACTTTAACTTAGTTGAATGGAAACATATCCTCCCTATCTCTAGTCACTTGTTTACCCATGTAAAATATATGTGTTTTTAAGTTGACATAGTTGTGTTGCAGGAAGGACTAGCAAAGTTCAATGACTCTCCGTCACACTTTCAAAGCCCTTCAACTCTCAGTCAATTTTGCTGTACTTCTCTTACAAAGTTGTTCACTCTGCTCCATCAATGCATGGACTTGAAGGCAAGAAGAGGCTATTATAACAGCTCAGCCAGTGTTTCCTCATATCATGGGCCAGTGATAGCAAGCCTCTGGCATCAATACCAAGTTAGGCGCCAACAGATATTTGGTCTGGCACCAGAAATAACAAGCTACGATGGTTTCTTTTTAAGTTTGTTTGGCACCAGTAGCAAGAAACATTCACTATTCCTGGCAGAGAGCCACAGAATTTCACCAAATGGCTTCTGCATCACAACTTCATAACAAACACAACTTAACTTCTAATTGCGGTGAAGCCTGTTTCTTAGCAAGCAATTCCATCCTGACAATTACATCCAGACTTATCAATACCTGTGGTGCCTTCCCATACCAACTGGTTTCTTTATTACCATAAGAACAATCTCCTTGAAGAGATTCACAAACCTGTAAGTCTATCAGCACTTGGATTTTCTCTCCTTTCACGCAGTTATATGGAAATAGGTAATCATCTACGAGAAAAGCCCATGGGGAAAGTTACAAAATTAAGTCATCACAAAATATGTTGTAAATACTGTGTTGACTTAACCTCACTCCTCACCCTGAACTCTTTTCTGTCATGTACTCTCTCAGACTGCAATCTATTCCACTGCAGTTCATCTTATGCCTGTGTGGAGCCCCATTTGAGCCCCTGAGGCTTAACATAGCACTAGTAAAGGGAGAGGATTGGCTATAAATTGCCTGAGTCTCAGGACAGAGCAATCTCCCTTTTGACAGCTCCTTGCTAAAAGGTACAACACTTCAGATGAGGCCATGTGGTGGAAACCTCAGTGAACACAGCGCAGGACAAACTCCAAAGAGTTCAATTCTACAGAGAGGGTTGCAACCAACTTGCCCGACAGTTTTCAGCAGGACTCTGTTTCACTTTGCCTGAAAAAAAGGGAGATCTGAAATCTCTGGATGGAAAGGATAGTGTAGGAATGAGGAATTACTTTTCTAGTACTAAGCATTAGTAAAGACAGGAATAATATCATTCTCTTCACAAGAGAAAAGTTGTCCCTGCCCATCCTGCTACAATCCAGTACAGCAGAGAAAAGAAATTTGTTTAAATGTAGACTATTTTATGGGACATGGAATGGGCACAGGGAGGAAGTGATACTAAGCTTTAGGCATGGAAAAATTTCATTTGGAGCAACAGCTTCTGAGAAAATAAAGACAGTGTGAAACAAAGTTGAAATGGAAGTCCCCATTATAAATTCAGCTCTTAGTACCTGCCAATGACATGAGAAAATCTGTGCCCACAGGGAAGGGCTGTCCTGTGTAAAAGTACAAATCTGTAGTGTTCCCAGTGAGGGAATTCATGCAGACAATAATTCAGTGATCAAACTCTTCCTCTTCAGACCTCTCCAGACCCTTGAGGGTCTGAAGGAATTTCCACTAACCTCCTTTCTTAAAGCTCAGTCTTTAGTTGGATTTCCTTCAACTATAAAAATATACACAGTTCAATTAGCCAGCCTTCACAGACTCTGTAGTTCATTTATGCATGCTAGGCACGTCTCCTGCTGTGAGCAGTGCATCTAAAGAGAACTCTTTGAACTAGTCTATTGTTGCTCACGTAGTGTATTGCATTGTCCAATTTCATCATTCCTGGCAAGGCAGAGCACTCCTGCAGCTTGCTACAAGAGAAGGAGAAGAGATGATGAAGCACTTTGTCCAGCTGGTGTGCTGGACATCTCAGATGTACAAATAAGCTTGCCTACCACTAACTAAAGTATTTTCCCAGCCACCACAGACAGACCTTTACTGACCAGTTTTGTTTATATGATCTTACCTGGAAGCCCTCTCTAATCTAGTTAGCAATCTGGAGGGATAGAAGACAGAAAAGATGGTAAGAAAGAATTGGGTAAAAAAAAAAAAAAAAAAAAAATCTGTATTTTGCTTAAGTGTAAAAACAAATCATAGTTAGAAATACCACGGAGGATCAACCAAAAAAAACACCCACAACCACCAGACAGTGTAGCATTTTGCTGCATTTAGTAAGGAATATTTTTAGAATCCATAGCTTGGACAAATTGCAAAGGACTACACTGCCCTACCTCCAAATTCCCATTGGCACATTCTTACTCTTTCTGAATTTAATGGGTCAAATACTACAGAAAATAGAAAGCAAAGCTGAGCATGTGTTTGTCAAGCAACCATTCACATATCTCCCCTTTTTCTTTGACTAGGTACTCCTTTGGATAGGAAAAGAGGGGGTCATACCCAAAAAAGTCCTTCTCAGCTGCTCTAAAGAGGGGAAGAACAAAGATTCATTTTAGAACAAAGATTTAGATTTATTTTTTTGCTTCACTAGAGGTTTTTGGGAGGTTTTTCTTGGGGTGATGGGGGTGGATTGTTTGGCTTTGCTATAATACTGCACATCAAAGTGCTTTTGATGTGAAGTTTACTTAACAGAATCAGTTTTTCCGATGATTGTGTTAATCTTTATAAACCTGAAGGCGATACCGTGCCTTTTAAAAAACTATAGCAGGAAAAGACTTGAGGTTACATATACTCTCAGTGCTGAGAGATGGGAGTAGTTGGATTATTTTGCCACTTCTTACAACTTCACTCGTTGATGCATGGGCAGCACTAACAATAGGCTCGACATCTCTCTCACTTAGGCCAGGATGGCTCTATTTAAATCATGCACAGTCCTTCACATAAGCACCTTCGTGTTTTCACAGGTAAGAGCCACCAGGTTTCAAGGGCTAGTTTACAACAGGCACTTGCTCAGAGGCAGTGAAGGGGCCTTGAGCTGCAACAAGAATGAGCACTGATCTTAGAAATGCTCCCTGCTCCCAGCTGTTAATAGCTATCTTTGTAATGGTATTATTTTGAGCACAAGCTTCTGTCCCCTCTTCAATCTTGCAAAACCAGCTTTGCCATCCACTCCTAGTCTTGAAGTATGGCTGTAAAAATGCTTCTGTTATGTCTGACGTGTTTACCTACAGCATCTGAATGACTTTTTAAGTCCTTTGAATAAAGATAAGAGACAATGTGTACATTTTCCACACAAATAGTGGAACTGTAATAAAATAAACATCAAAGGTAAGCTCGCAAATCATCACAACTTCACTGCTATTTACAACAAAAGCAGGAAGAGGAAAAAACCTACCCTCACCATTGGCATCATCTTAGAAAATACAAGTTTTGGAAGGAATGATAGCTTTTTCCCATACCCTTAAACACAAACATTGGCACCTACAGCTAATGCAATGTTTTACTGAAAGATATGAGTTTACATTAGATGGAGACAACAACAAGGAACCAAGAGAGGTCTCCCTCCTCTTATTTTTGTCTTTCTGAATTACCAGCTTTTCTGAACTGGTACAGTTCTAGTGGGAACAGGAAGACATCAACCCTTTTTCTATTGAAGTTAGTGAGAGTACAACCAGAAGGACAGAAGAACCTCTCATTGTTCAGTACTTACTCCTTAAGACTTATACAGACTGGAGAAATTGCACAGCTTTGAAACAAAAGGCAGGTGTGTCTGGGAACGTATATTCTATTCAAGGCAGACCAAGTCAGAAAGTAGTGCTGTTTGTTTATGCTGTTAGTCTTTTAAACTTCGTGTTTTTTTCATGTTCCTCTCCAACACTCCTTCAAAACCAGACCGCAACAGCATAGTCCTGACCAGAGTGACTTTGCCATTTCTAAAATAAGGTCTGATTTAGAAAGACCGCTTTGGGAAAATACGGATCAATCTAACTCTTACTCCAAGACACAAAATTCAAAGTGTACCTATGAGAAATAAAATGTAAGCACCACACTAGATTTCTGCTGATGTCTTTGCTTTGTTATTGTTTTGCAGACACTAGCGCTACTGCTGAATGAAACTGGCATTTTGCAATTGACTTTGAACAGCAGCAAGGATAGGACTGAACAGGCAGCTTCCAGAGAAGCTACTGCCATATAGTAGCTATCTTCATTGAGTTGTTCTGTCCAGTATACCACTGAATGAGGCAAAGCCTCTGAAAGAGCACATGATTCTGACAATTTAAACCTAAAGCCAAACCAAAAATCACAACTAACTTTTCTTGAAATGAAACGGTCCAGGTAAAATTACAGAAAACATTTTTGTCCCAGGTTTTATGGAAAATGCATGGATCCACAATACCCAAAAACATGGTAAAGTACAGACACTATTAAAAAAAAAAAAAAGAAAAAAATATTTAAAAAACGCACAATAAAAGATTTTATTGGAGAGTGATAGGAGAGTGACGTTTACAACAGAGATGTTATAAACACACCATCTGAAAGAGAGCAAACCATGCACATTAACACACTTTTAGCTAAGGCTAAGGCTTTTGACTAATTCTCTCATAGCAAAAGCCCACAGCATTGCCTACTTTTTCCCATTTTCCTCCTGCACCAGGTGTAGTTATGACAGAAGGAAAGAGGGGCCAGGACTGAAACGATTTTGTTAGGCTACATAAATCATTAGGAATTCACAACTCGCGAAGCCGTGTATCATCTTCCAACAGGTTGTTGAGCTGTCACATTACAACTATTTGCTATATACGGCGCTATTAAAATAAATCACTGCATGTAACAGGTTCTGCTCTGCCACCTACACGTCATTCTGCATTTTACACCTGGGAGGCGGGCCCGGCTCTGCGAAGTCGCGCCGAACTGCGGCTTCATTCGAAATACCCAGGAAGGGGAAGGACCTGGCAGGAGAAAATAAAAACAAGTTTCGTAAAATAACTTTCCAACTAGACCTCGCTGTCATCTTAGCTAATTACGGCTCTGATACGGCTTATTAGCGAGTACCCACCTTTGCTACCTTGCTTCTCCACCCACCACCCTTTCAGATCTTCGTCCTGGCTCCGCCTCTCGCCGGCGTTATAATGGGCTGGTCTGAAAGTGGTGGAGAGACACAGAACCACAGGGGAAGAGAGAGATAATGACAATAACGCTAATAACCCTAATAACCCGGCTGCTGCCCGTGCCGCAGCGAGGAGCCAGCCCGGCGTCCCGGCACTGACGGGAGCCGAAGCCGGAGAGAGAGGAGTAAACCCCCGACGTCCCTCGACAGCTTCTCCCCGCGTCCGGGGAGCGTCGGACGGTAACAGCGGCAGCATCCCCAAGGAGGGCCGGGCTCGGGGGGACTTGGAGAAGAGCCGGGTCCAGCAGCCACCCGCCCGCTCACACCAGCCCCGCGTGGTATCCTCGCCCCTGTCCTCCGGCCCCATGGACCAGCGAGAGTAAAGAGCGAGAAGGACTAGCGGGGAGTGAAGGGGGCGGGAAGAGACCGAGCGCCCCGGTGGGGGAGAAGGAGGTGGAAGCCGGAGGAAGCGCCCCGTTCGAGGGCGACTGGGCACTGCTGCCTGTCTTCGGTGTCTCCCGGTGGGGAAGGGGCCAGACCTCTGCCACCGAAACCCAGGGAGCGGAGGCCGGGTGAGGCGGGCGTGGAGCCCCTCTGCCTTCCCCTGCCTGCCCTGCCTGCGCTGCCTGTCGCCCCGGGAGCTGTCCAAGCCAGCGCGGGGGCAGACACCCCCCCGAAGACCTCGCCGCCCCCCGTCGCCTTTCAGGCTGCGCTGAGGGGCGGGGGTCGCGCCCGCCCAGCGGAGCCGCGGGAAGCGCGGGGGGCTACCGGCGCCGTCGCCATGAAGCTGGAGGTGTTCTCGCAGCACTACGAGGACAAGCTGAGCGCCGGCAGCGACCAAGAAGGCAGCGGCTCCCTCTCCCCGGCGCCGGCTGAGAGCGAGCTGGGCTCAGACGGCGACTGCGCCGCCAACAGCCCGGGCGGCGGGGCCGGGCGGCCGGGACACCCTCCGCCGCCTCCCCCCGCCCCGCAGCCGCCGCCGGCGCCGCCGGCCGAGAGCGCAAAGGGGAAGCCGTATACGCGGCGGCCGAAGCCGCCCTATTCCTATATCGCGCTGATCGCCATGGCCATCCGCGACTCTGCCGGCGGCCGCCTGACCCTGGCCGAGATCAACGACTACCTGATGAGCCGCTTCCCCTTCTTCCGCGGCGCCTACACGGGCTGGCGCAACTCCGTGCGCCACAACCTCTCCCTCAACGACTGCTTCGTCAAGGTGCTGCGCGACCCGGCGCGGCCCTGGGGCAAGGACAACTACTGGATGCTCAACCCCAGCAGCGAGTACACCTTCGCCGACGGTGTCTTCCGCCGCCGCCGCAAGCGCCTCAGCCGCGCCGCCCCGCCGCCACAGCCCGCCCGCCCCGCCGCCGCAGCCCCGCCGCCGCCGCCGCAGGAGGCGGCCGGAGCGGGCGCCGCGTCCCCCGGCGGTTCCCCGCGCTGCTGCTGCGCTTCCTCGCCCTGCAACTGTGCGCCGGGCCCTGCCGCCAAGGAGGCGGCGGCGGGGGGCGGCGGGGCGGCGGCGGCTGCAACGGGCAGCGGCGGTGCCAAGTTCTCCAGCTCCTTCGCCATCGAGAGCCTCCTCCGGCGGCCGGCGGGGCCCCGCGCCTCCCCGCAGCCGCCTCCGCCGCACGCCCGAGGCCTCCTCTGGCCGGCGCCGTCCGCGCCTCCGCACCTGCTGCCCGGTCCCTACCCGATGCTCCCCTACCCACCTGCCGCCCCGCAGCCCCCGCCCGCCGCCGCCCTCTACGGCGGAGGCCTCCTGCAGCTCTGCGCCTACGGGCTGGGCGAGCCGCTGCTGCTGGCGGGCGGGCGGCAAGCTCTGGCCCACGGCGAGCCGGCGGAGCGGCCGCGGGCTCCGCTCTTCCCCGCCGCCCTCCCCAAAGGCGGGCGGGGGCCGCCACCCGGCTCCCCTCTCTACGGATCCCTTCGGCTGGCCGGGCCGCTGCAGCCGGCGGCGGGGGGCTCGGCCTCGTTCCAGCCGTACGCCGTGGAGACCCCCCTGGCTTAATGGAGCCCCCCCTCCTCCCCTACGAGGGGCTGGCCTGCCTGCCCGGGGAGGCGGGGAGGGGGAAAGGAGGAGGCTCTGGATCCCGCACTTTACTCCAGAGGCGACCAAAGCCTCCAAGCAAAAGCCTTGGTGACTGTGCCTTAGTGAAATGACAGTGGGTTTAACTTAAACCAAAAAAAAAAAAAAAAAAAAAAAAAAAAAGGAAAAAAAAAGGGGGAGGGGGGAGGCAAAAAGTAAAAAGAAAAGAAAGAGAAAAAAGAAACAGCTGTCGTTTTGGACATAGCCATGAGCCTCAAGTGCTTCTTACTCTTCGTTGAGACTACTTGACTTCAGCCATTCCCTCGCCGCCTCCTTTCTTCCCCCCCTTTTGTCCCCACATTTTCTGCCACCAGAGCCTGGGGCAGAGGATGCCCCTGCGGCAGCGGCAGGCTGGGGATGCGCTGTGCACTTGGGAGGGCGGAGAGGAGGGGGGCGGGGGACGGGGGGCCCGGGAGGAGCATGGAGAGAGAAAGGGAGGGGGCCGGGGGCTGTTGTGGAGCCGTAGGTCTGTACTGCAAAGCCATGCATCACTGTGCCAAAAGAAACCTTTTCTCCTGTCCGGCAACTAGCATTTCGTGGGAAGGGAGGACATTAAATTATTTATAAAGTAGTGTTTTTAACACAAAGAGAGTGCAGCTTTTTAAATTAATTATTGTTCGGGAGGTCAGAGGGACAGAAGAGGGGCTCAAAGAAATATCAGGCGTTGTCTCCTGTACTTGGTTGTTGTACATTTAAGGCCAAGGCCACTGCTACTGGAAAGAGAAGAGTAAATTTTTTTCGTATTTTATTTTTGTGTTTGTATATAATATATATGTGCAAGTGCATTTTATTGATGCTCAGCCACCATGGGGTTTTTTCCCTTTTTTTGGTGTTTTTTGTTTGTTTTTGGTTTTGTTGTTTCTCTTTTTCCTCTTCCTCGAATAAAAGCTGCCCCCTAAATAAAGACGGTAATAAGGAGATGAGCGTGATGTCTGTGCAGGAGTGGAGGGAGGGGCCCTGCCGTGGGGCAGCATTGGCCGAGGAGCGCTCGGGCTGCGGGGGCAGCCAGGCTGCCCGCCCTTTCCTACCCATCCTTCCCAGCGGGTTAGGGGTGCCACGTACTGTTTGGCCTTATTTTGACCAAGGAAGGTGAGAGAGGTTCTCCTCTTGGGCTGCCGCCAGGTTTAGAACTCTTCAATTCCTCGAGTCAAATCAGGTTTCCCCGCCGATGCTCAGCCCCGCAAAAAGGCTGGCGATTTGCGGTCAGGCAGATCTGCATGCTGCCTGCCCTACTTGGGGGCAGCCTGCGGAAGTCCTGCCCATTTGCCATTTTTTTTTAAAGTTTTTCTATTTTTTCCCTTCTTTTCCCCCGAAGGCCAGCAGACGAAATGTAATCCTGTTGTCATCTCTCAGTCCAAAGACAACTCTCTTCAGGAAGGTTGTTGGCACGGCCGGGCTCCAACTGCTTCTGATGGAGGCAGACCCGCTGGCACCTGCGGAAGGCTAAACCTCTGCAGAGTGAACGCTGTTCAGTATTTGCTGGTAATAAAAAGTTTACACGCGTTGCCTTCTCCCGACGCGTGTTGTATTAAGGCTGTTTCGGATTGTCAGAAGGTTCGAGTCGGAAAAGGGAAAGGATGTGATTTTAATTGCCCCTGCTACTGAATTACAATTTAGTGGCGTCCCGGACCTCGTTGAGCTTTAAACAAACGCCGAAATGGTAATTCGACGCTTGTTTATTCGTTCGATTGTTTTAATTTTTAAAAAGATGAAAATAGGTAAGTTTTTTTTCCCCCCCTCCAAGTCTCCTGTAAGCACAGATCACCTAAACAAACGGTGGCAAGCAGAACTTTGGGCGCTGGTTGTTCTTTTATCTGATTATTCTTATTTAAGACCTTGCACTTTCTCCTTCATCTCCTTTTCCCTCAGCCACCGGGATTCAGCCTCTGAATAGCTTCTATCCTCCTCGCAAAAATGTTGCCGAATAGCGAAGGTGTGTTGGGAAAGAAAAGCTTCAAACAGAAAAATATGCGGGCAAATACACCGACTTGTTTCAATAAAGCTCAAGCAGATTTCACGGTGTGTTTAGCTCAGACCATAACATTCATCAGAACATTGCGAGAGATTAGTGACTAATGTATGAAGTAATCCAGCCCTTGAAGGAATTGGTTTTTATGTACACACACGCATACACACATACACGCACACACACAATTTCGACATCGTTCTGCCTTCAAGGCTCTGCTCAGATAGTAATCCACCCTTCTATAATCTACCCTTTCCTCTGCCTTGTATTTTAACATCTCTTTCTTTATTGGAGTCCACATGAGCCGTCAGTATGCATTTGCTAATATCTTTTGGTTTTGTCAATCCCTAATCTTCGAATTTCAGGGTATGTTAAGAGCACCTTGACAGAACGTGGAATTTGTTATTACAGCCACAAGCACGTATTTAATCGGATGTACTAAAGAGTGACTACGGATGAATGTGTGTATGTAAAAGTATGCATAATAGGATGGCGTTCGGCTTTTACTCTTAGAAAAGTCCCTTTTTATTAAAAATAATTTAACATTAAAAAAGAAAATCCGCTCATAGAATTTGACACGTGCCTCATTAATAAGTACTTATCTTCTTTGAATCTCTGTTTTTCGATACGACGGGAAATGTACGTCAGCAGGACAATATAAAGGGTACCCGTGTCCTCCCGGTCCTTCCCCAGTGACTGCTCGGATTTCCCAGCGGGTCGAGATCAGAATTTGAGGGGACCCGATGGCATCCGGGCTGCAGGGGGAGACGATGGGGAGGAGGGCAGGGCGGGCAGGGACTGCTCTCTGTCCGCAGCCTGCTGGGGGTCTGTCTCTTGCTGAAGGGTCGCATCCTCACCGCCTTTCTGCGGGACAGCATCGGTTACTGTTCCCATCCCCTGAACAGGATACCTGGGACGATTTTTCCCTCGTTGACCTTTGTGTGGAAATCTCCCCATCGCGATACTGCTCAGACCACGCCTGCGTTTCTACACAAGGAAGCTGTGACAGCAGCTTCACACGCAGGTGAATCTGCGGGAGGGGGGGGAAACAATTTTTTAACCAACCGGCTGCGTCTCGGTTGTCATCCTGCCCGGCGTACGGGGCAGAGGAATCCACACGGCAGCACCGCGGAGCCGGTGAGGAGGCGGGAGAGCCCTGCCCGCTGCCCCCCGCACGGGGCGCCCGGCTGGCCGGGGCCCGGAGCCTCGACCGGAGCCGGACCGGAGCCGGCGGAGGCTGGGGGGCGGCTCTGGCGTACAGCTATAAATCCGGGCTGTCAGCTGTGACAGACGGCTGGTGAAATACAGCACCTGTCCAAACACTTTCCAGCAGCAGGTAATCAGAGAACCGACACTTTACATTTTTGTGTGGAACAAGCACATTAACCATTTCACAGACCTTCCCGAAACAGCGACGTTTGTATGTCTGGGTACTTTGTCTTTCTTAACGTCTAATAAATCAGGATGACAGAAGAGAGACAAAGCCTTTCTCCTTTTGATATTTGACACATTAGCAGTAAACCGATACTATTGTACCCTGTTCTTTCAGCCTGTAGCGGGTCTACATCACCCTGAGTATCTGAGTGCTTGTTGGATGGGTGCACTTTTGGGATACTTGAGGAATTTTTACATGCCATACAGGCAAAACTGATGCCAGTGGCACAGGAAGCCTGGCTGGAACAAAGTGTGTAACAGTCTGTTCATCAACATGTGAGAGGATCTGCAAACATCCCATGTTGGCTGCACCATGCTCTCCAGACTTTCTTTGAGCAGCACTTGGTGAAAATCCCAGCCTGAGCAGAATTGCACATTAATTCTGATCCAGCTGGGCTCTAGTTTTAACTGCATTTTTTTGAAAGAGACTTCACTTCTCAAATAAAAGTATTTTGTTTCTGAGACCATTTGTTGTATAACTGTTTCAACCCTTGCAGGTTCTGAATGTCTTAGTATGCTTTAAAGAGGAAAAAAAATATATTCCTGTCAATCAAATTATTTTCATCAAACTTCTTTTGCAATCCGCCCCTCCCTCCACTGAACATTGATAAAACATTGAATAATGTTAGTCCTAGCCACTTTCTTAAATCTCTTAAGAATGTAGCCTATGGAGCATCAGAACTGCATAAGCTCCTCCTTTATGGATTAGGATCAAATTCATACAAAGGAGAAGTTTAAGTAGTTTGGGAATTAATGGTTACTGAATATGAACTCGTAAAAGAAACAAGCTTGTAAAAGTGACATTTGGATAACTGCTTGAATATATTACATGGATCTCATGCAACAGCAGAAAAGAGTAATATCGTTCCTGTTCTTCTTCTACTGGAGTCAAAAAGTTTTAGATTAGTGGAGAGATTTGATTGTGTTATCTTCCTATCACAGTAGTTAACAGTATTTTTCACCACCCAGATCTGATGGAGTTTGAAATCTTCTTTCAGTTGTTACACTCCAAGCAACCCGTAAGATAGGATAAGTAGCCCTTCAGTATCCCTAACCCTTACTTGGGAAGAAGTCCACTGGCATCAGTCACTTCACTCAAGAGCCATCTCAGCACAGCAGTATGAGTTATGAGGCTCAGTTGAACACAGATCCCTGGTGAAAGCTCCTGAGCAAAAGTGAAGCCCTTGATAACAGCTTAATTTCAGACCAGATCGTGAGAGGACTGGAAGAGGAAGGATGTAATTTCTCCACAGGACATTGTCCATTTTTTCTGGCCCACATTCTTTTTCAAAAGATGGATTCTTAAATACCTTGAGAAGGTATATAGACACAGAAGACCCTTAACAAAAAGAAATTTCACCCCAGAAGAAGGCACATACAAAGGACTCAGATTCACAGACAGCATCACCTTTTGCACCTTGCCTTAAAGCAGCCCAAGGTGCAACTTCCTACACAAGACGAAGGAGAACGACACAGCCCCACACAGAAGGGCAGAGCTTCTGAACCAAAGTCTAGATTTTGCACAATTCTTCATTAAGCTGGGGGAGGTGTTTCATTTAATAACAGACAAGAAATTCCCTTAATTGTGCCAGGTTTTTTGACTTTTAAGTCTGGAATAGGCATAAAAACAAAGTTGAAATCCACCTCAAGAGGAATTCAAGGAGCTAAAGAGTAATTGTATCCTGTTGCAACTTTTCCTAACACTGCTGTAACTCTTTAATAAGGGGGTAAATATGGCTTCATTTTTCATTTATGCTCTGGAAACATTTTGCTCTTGAATAAACTTTCCTGTCTTCACTGACACTTTTAGAAGTCTTGAAATCAGTTTCAGAAAAGCCATCGATGAAGCCCATCATAAAATCAAACAGATGTCTAGAGAAAGCCTGTTCCACTCTAGACATCCAACCTGTATTAACACATCATTATTTAGGTTACATAGATAGCCAGCTTCAGAAAAGCTAGTAATTTATGTAGTCTGCAGCCCTGCATAGGACCTAAACATTGTTATTGCCTTCAGGAAATTTTACCTCCATACATCTGGATGGACTAGGCCTGTGTCCTCTTTTCCAGAACCAGAGGGGAGATGTATGAGGAAGGACTGAGAGAACACACTGTCATAATATTTGTGATCTTGCACCATGGTATTGTTTTCTTTGTTATGACATGTTTCGAAATTTCAGAGCTCTTTCAAGCAGGATGGCAGACTAATAGTCTTCTTTGCTATGGGGAAAAGCAAAGCTTCTGTGGGTTCTGTCCTTAATAGCAGAGCAGAAAAAATTCAGGATGGAGCAATACACCTTTAGTCTTCAGTACAACGTCTTGAGCAGAGTATATTGGACCTAGAAACAAGGACCACTGGGTAGAAAACCATGTGAGAGATAAAAAAAGGTAAAATGGGGGTCGGAGGGAGAGTGTCCTATTTTTTTTTTCTTGACTTTTCAAATTTCTACTGTAGCAGCTTCCTGATCATAGCTATTAATCAAGTCCATGTTTGTAAGCACTATGCAAGGGTTCATAAATATTTTAATAAGTATAATTGAGCTGGTTTAGGGTCTAGTGGGTTTATTTTAGCTGTGTGTGAACTGCAGTTGTTATTTAAAATAATAATTTAGTACTGGAGTAATACTAAATACTGCAATCACATATGACAACCAACTTGTAAACCTTCACATAAATAGTGTGTTTCTGTTATCCTTGCCACTATTGAAGTATTTTTAGTCTGCTGTAGAGAAACAATGTGAATATCATGCCAGAGCCAAACCAGGCTTAACTACTTGTATTTTGTGGCTCCATGGTGCATCCCAGGCTACCTCACTGGACAGAAGAGTCTTAAGCAAGACTGCTTCTGAGAAATTCATATTACCTTGGCAGAACTTCTAGGCACTTGACTTAGAGATCTTAATTTTTCAGAAGAAATGTGACAGTCTGATTTTCTAAACTTTTATTTTTTTATCAGTAGCTGTTACAAATGGCCAGATAAACATCAATAATCTAAATAGAAGCTGTCAATCTTACTCCAAGGTTTTGTACAGATAGTTTTCTGTAAGACCTCAAAGGTTACCTACAGGATTTCAAAACAGACATGTGATGCCAAACTTTTTCTTTCCATTCATTCCACAGCACTTGCTGTTGAAAACTGTGGCATCTCACTAGAGATGTAGTTTTCTCTAGATTTCCAATAAGTATCTATGGAATTGCAGGCATGAGATACTTCTAGACTTGCTTAATTCACTTTCCTTCCAGTGCAGTTTTTTCCAGTTTATTTTTAAAAACTTATGAAGCAAGGCAGTATTGAATAGCCTCATTTAAAACATCCTAAGCTGTGAAGAAAAAACATCACAGAAAATACAGGCTTACTTCTAAGAAAAGTTGCATCACTAGGTAATAACAGTTTTTAGTATTTTATATTTGCAAAACAACTGTCTAATGCAATTCTCTTTCACCATAAGGCAACTGCTATTACTCTGGGTATTTCATCCAGCCATCTTCAATACAGTAGAATGCACTCATTACTCATCCTCATCATACAAACACCAAAGTAATTCCCCTCTCTTTGGCATATACAGTCCTCAATTAGTTGTGTGTTATCATCACATTCCCCATTAATCACTTAGCAGAACCATAAAGAAGCACAGCAACAGCTTTCTCACTTCTGTCTCATAAGTCAGTCCAGCCCCCCCCCACAGTAATTTCTGTTTTTTTGTGAACTTCTCCAGAGTATCTCTTTCTGATTCATCTTAAGACATAATGAAGGCATATCAGGTTCTTCCCACACCCCCCAGCTCCAGAAGAAGCAGGTTAAAAAAGGACAAAAGTCATAAGGTGTATTCCAAGAGCCAGACTAACACATGACAAGAGTACACAGACTGCAGTTACCCAACCTTCTAGCAAGAGCCATCCCCAAGACCCCCTTCGGCATAACATTTCAACAAAGCCTTGTTCAAGCAGAGAAACAACCTTCCCCTTTCACCTCCTTGCCCTTATCCAAGGCTACCCTTGAGGAAGCAGAAGCAATTTCTCCCTTGAGCCCACAAAGCATCAGGCACAGAAAGACAGAACTGGACATAGACTCTTCTGATACCAGCATCTCTTCCTGAGACAGCTTTGCCACAAGTCTCCTGCAGACACCTTTCCTCGCAACCCCTGGTTCAAGAAAATAAGGAAGGCATAGAAACAGCATTCATCCTGGTCAGACTCCCTAGCTCAGCTCAATGCACCCATGCTGGGGCAAAGTCACGGCTGAGATTTCTGGCAAAGCAAAATAAATGTATCTCACTGCTATTGCCAGTTCCCAAGGAGATGTGGGCAGTCTCTGGGTCTTCTAGAGCTGGCAAAATGAAACATTTGTCAGAGCTCTATAGGAACACTCAGTTTTAACTTTTCCTGTTCCCCAGGGGCTGGGAACTGCTCCCCATTATTTTACTTTGTATAAAAGACAGTGGTTTTACCCATTGCTGGGAATAAGTTTCTCCCACTCCACACTGTCCCCAGTGACTGCAAGAGACAATGTGTCCTGTGCATTATTGTTTCTGTCACAATGGATGAAGGGCTCAAATCTGACCAGTTGACTCCACAAGCTCAGCACATGTTATCATCTTGTTACCATTTCTTCTTCTCCAGCAAAACCAAGTAGAGCAAGGATAATAAGGCTACCTAAATTATCTTTAGTTAAGAAATGGTAAAAATTGAATTAGACATTTTCTTGTTTCTTGTACAGTTGAAACCTCAAGGCCAAAAGATCCTGTAACTAGCTTAAAGAGAAGTGAAGGACATATACTTTCATAGTTTGATTTAAATGTTGGGGAGTTATATTGGGTTTTCCTGGAGGGCAGAGATGATTCCTTAGACTCAGAAACAACATCTGAAGCAGCTAGAAACTGATTAGTTCACATGCAGGTTTGTGGATTCTGAAATGGTGCTAAAAGCCTGTTAGTTGGATACGTAGGCTGGTCTAGCAGAGGAGAGTATGGGATAAATAGTACCAGAACGAGTGCTTGTGGTAATTAATAGACATTACTGTTTACTGTCTTAGTCAGAGATACCATACAGACCTTTTTATTTTCATCTCATGCGGTGGAACCAGCAATTAGTATATATTTTCATTCTATATATATTAGTGTTACATAAAAAACAAACTCTACAATAAAGGATATTAAAGCTAATAATTCAAAAACTAGGACCATTGTTCTCATACTCCATAATTTTAGCCCCTTTTAATTCAGTGCACATACCATTGTAGCATACTGTTTAAATTGCAGGATGACACTATTTTTCTTCCAATAGAATTCCTGAATAATCTAATAACTATTGTGGGAAGGAAATAGTCTTGTGCCATTAGAAGGAATGTTGTTCTCAGGGCCCTGACTCAACTGAAGTTAGAAGCTTTATTCCAAGTGATATAAACGACCTCTGGATTTTTTAAATATTTAAGTCATAGGATTCTGGGTGTCAAAATCTTTTCGGCCAGCTTGATGTCAGGATACATAAAAACCTGTTGTAAACTAAGCCGTATTTTTTGCATTTGGAGTACTTGTGGTAGGAAGCATTATTAGGAACACAGTCATTACAGTACCAGAATCTGTTCTAGTACAGGGGACATCAAAATGAAAAAGACAGCCTCTGTGGTATCTTGCATACTTTGTCATAGTATCTTTTTAGAAAGGAGGTTTTGCAATTTCTGAGCAGTCACATGCATCTGCCATGGAGTCTAACTCAGATAATAATCTAAGCCTTGGGACCCTTCCCTTTGGCACAGTTCCGCCCTTTCTCACCAAGGCAAGAAGGCCAACTATACAGGCTGGTGCCTACAGGTCTCCCATATGTGATGAGGTCTGACAAAACTGTACCCTCATCCTCGTTTCATTCTTATTTAATTGCTTGCAAAACTGGATTGAACACTGCTCGAGTTCAATTTATTTTGGTTGGTGTCCTGGTTTTGGCTGGCTTCCTAGAAACCAGCATAGTACTGTGGCTT
This sequence comes from Heliangelus exortis, assembly GCF_036169615.1. Classification (NCBI taxonomy): domain Eukaryota; kingdom Metazoa; phylum Chordata; class Aves; order Apodiformes; family Trochilidae; genus Heliangelus; species Heliangelus exortis. The sequence continues at coordinate 68,328,286 of NC_092423.1, forward strand.
GGATTTAGAATGAGAATAATGTTGATAACACAGTGAATTTTTAGTTGTTGCTAAGCAGTGTTTGTTCTAAATTACAGATTTTTCAGCTTCTCATGCTGCCCTCCCTGCCATCAGGGACTGGGAAGGCACATGAGGCTGGGAGAGGACACAGCAAGGACATTTCTCCTCAAATAATTATTCCTTACAATATGACAACATGTCCAGTATAATCTGGGGGAATTTTCCAGGAGGCACCACGGCTTGGGGACTGGCTTGGCATCAGTTGGTGGGTGGTGAGAAATCGCATAGAACTGGGCATTGCATATTTTGTATTTTCTTTTATCATTATTGTTGTTATTATTTCCCCTTTATTTTCAGTCCTATTAAACTGTCTCTATCTCAACCCACAAGTCTGGTTTTGTTTTGTTTTCCAGATCTGCCTCTCATCCCCCTGGGAGCCTAGGAGTGAGCCAGGGGCTGTGTGGTGCTTAATTGCTGGGTAGGGTTAAACCATGACAGTTGCTTTCACAAGCACCATCCAGCTATGTCCTCTGATGAAAAGCCAGCAAGCAGTATCCTACAACCAGAGATTAGGCCTATAACCAGGATCTATCAGCCACCATCATACCAAGTGCAGCACAGGAGCATCACAAGGATTTATGACACCAGAAGGAGGACTTGATGCCTCTCACATCACAAGAGGATGGATGTATAACATATAACTACCACCTCCCAAAAAGACTAGGAATGGATGCATGTAATGATGAGCACACTTCTATTTCCTTATTAAGTTTCCTATTCTGTCACAAACAGACTGATAAATACTAAAGATATACTTCCATGCATTAACTGAAAAGTATATTATCAGTTTAGCTTCAGCCTCACAGTTTAATGTCACAACAGCAAGAAAAAGTTGATGATACCAAAAAAAAAAAAAAAAAGACTCATTTGTTTTCTGGGTATACACATCTACATGACAGGTAGCTCCAGCTGATTTAAGCAGGAGTTCTCATAGACACTAAATATCTCTCTCATCCAGCTCTCACTGGGAGTGGCTCAAAACACAAGAGCCAGGTACTAAATGGGAGCAGCTACACATACAATCTTAATTGCTGTTCTATAAATAGTCTGGGAAAGAAGGCAACGGGAAACCCCAGCCAAATTGAGCAACCAGAGTCATCAAGGGGTATTTTTGTGTCCACTGCACTATTAAAAGGCCAAATAAGTATTCAAATTCAATGGCTCAAACACCATCATGAAACTTTGAGTAAGAGGCTCGTTTTGGCACAAAGCCAAAAAAAAAAAAAAAAAAAAGAAAAAGGGGGGGGGGGGAAGGAAAAAACCCCATCAATCTAGTTTTCACCTTTCTCCACCCCATATCTTTAAACTCTCCTGTATAAGCCAGATTTGAAACCTTCAGATGCTGAACAAGCTCATTATTGACATAGCAGATGATTTTTAACTTATTACAAAGAGCTTTAAGATCACAACTGCAGCAACATGTGAGGGACCTGTAGGATTTCAGGGTGCTAGGCTTACCATTTGCCAGGCTGCAGCCAGTTTCTCCAATGGTTTCATCATGTAGCAAAGAATAGGTTAACCACCAAGCATTTTTGCTTTTATGCATATACAGCCCATCCTAAAGTCTCTGCAAAGTTCTGCCCCAGACAGGCAGAAAAAGTCTTTGTCTTGTGCAATGCCATTCCTACCAGAAACAGAAGCAGGTAGCCCTTTTACTCCAGTGTGAGGCAAAATAAATGAGCAACATCTGGACGATCTAATAGACCAGGTCTCCCAAAAAGCACAGCCTGTTGGTGGACATAACCCCAACAGCCTAAACTTTAAAAATAGAGTCATCCTTCAAGAGGGTTCATTATCATCAGGAGTTACTCAGGTGCCCATAGACAGTGACTGACTCATCATTCTCTAGCAAAGAAGAGGAAAGTCGTTCTCATATATGAGGACTGAGACTTGGTCAACAGTCCTGAGGTCCAGAGTGATGAATTCATGTTCCTCTAACCAAAGCAGCTCCACAGACTGCCTGGAGCGATACCAGCTTTGCCCAGGCCACTGCTGCCTCTCAGTTATCATCCACAGAAGCAACTGCAAGAAGCCTGAAAAAAGAGCTTAGAATGTCCCAAAGGTCTTGCTGCAGCTCTGACAGTCCTAAGTTGAAAGGTTTAGAAGTTTCCAACTTAAACACTCTTATCAGCTCTCAGCGCACCGCCCTGCAGGTTCCTGTCTGCCCATCAATGGACAGATACATTATCAACATTTTCTATCATGTAAACTCAACTACTGTTCAAGTTACACTGATATCTGATAACGTGTTGATCATCCCTATCAAGGTTAAAACATACCTGAGCTCTTCACTGTCTACATGTACAGACTGGTAGAGAAGTTTGGCTGGAAGGCCTGTTTGCATAAGGCTCTCTCGCCTTACTGTTAGTTGTACAGATTGGGCATGCAGAAAAAAATGTAATACATAGATAGAATTTACATATTTTCATTAAAATATAATTATAGTGAGGACATAAGACAGATGATAGATGTAAATTAGTTTGCTATTAGGATGAAAAAATCCTATTTTAAATTATCCACGTCTCTTTTTTTTTTCCATTTTTTATTTTTCAGAGACTTGATTGACAATGACAAACATCCTGCTGCTTTCCATTTGCTTTATTTCCTGCAGTATATATTATTTTATATACCTTTACTTTTATGCACCTGCTTTACCTTCCCAAAAAATAGGGAGAAAAATTGCAAAACGTTAATTCTTATAAATATGAGCAAAGAAAAGCAATATCAAAGGGGGTCACTCATTTCATCAATACACACAATCTGAAAAATGCATCAATATTTTACCTACAAATAAGTCTCCTTTTTTTAACTCATTCACACTTACATGACAAAAAAGCCTGAATAGTGTATTTTCCTGGCTGCATAGTAAACACATATTTGTATTCACTGAAAGAACAGGTTTGTCCTGGTTAAAAACAATATAACACTACAAAAAAGAAATGTAGTTTAAATTGAACACAGGGCTCATAGCAATAACAACGAAAAAATCTTAAACCTGCAAGTACTGTTTCACTGGTGTAAGTGGGACCATGAAGAATAAAGGTTCTCTATGAAAAAAGATTTGCAGAACAAGTTTCTTGCTCTACAGTCAAACAAAGGTCTACATACTACAAGGGGGAAGGAATAGAGCCTAATAATGTGGGAAAGAGAAGGAGCAGCTTCCTTCTGGACATTAACATGCACCTGCACTAAGAGCAGCACAGGCGACCACACCATTCATCACCCCAGGGGCCCACACAACTAAGGGAGAAGCCCCTGCCTGAGCATCCATGTGCCATTCAGAGTTCCACAGTAGCCACTTAGGACTGTAACTACGGGGACCACAGTCCCTTTGCAGTGGGCAACTCCAGCAAGCTGAGAGCTGCCCTTTTCAGCTTCTTGCTAACACACACACAAACTCCCAGGTGCTTCCTCCTCCTTCAGGTTCAAGCCTAGGTTTCCCAGAGCAGAGCCAGCATATAAAAAAAATATTATTCAGATGGTAGAATTAAAAAAAACAGCTCAACTAGCGGCCTCCTGGGAGAAACTCAAACTCCAGATGAAGAAAACCAAGAACAATTATACCTTTACAATTTATGCGCCCACTCCTCACACTCACTTCACGCTCTGTTTTGGTCCTGCACTGATTTCTAGTTTGGGGTCTTCTAATGCCTTATTTGACTCTGTGTCTGGCCAGGCCATTAACTATTCTCATCTATCTGAGTCTCAGCTTCTGCTGACAGCTGAAGCCTCCTTATCTCCTGGTTTGCACTTCTGGTGCACCTGCTCACTGGAAGAGCATGGGAAGCTGAAAAGTGCTAGACTTAGGATAAGCACTACTTAGCAACAAATAAAACATCAGTGTGCTATCAACATTAGTCTCATACTAATCCAAAACACAGCTCTGTACCATCTACTAGGTAGGAAATAACTCTGTCCCAGCTGAAAACATACCTGGATGAAAGTGTGCACAGCTTGCACCCTGTGGTGTCAGCAGATCTAGCTTATGCTAAGTGATTGATTCTGAGTCATTCATTCTGTTTAGAATTTAATGACTTAAGCTAATCAACTAGTATTTCTTAAGAACGTGTTTCACTTAAACCTGGTAGCTCTGGCAACATCACCTCTCAGCCTGTACTTGTACAGGATGCTGAAAGAACTAAGCTGGGCAGACTGGTTTGCTGGACTATGACCAGCATGCCCTGCCAAGAGCATTAGATCTTCCCTGGCTGCTCCATCCAAGAGGACTCTGGCACATGTTAAATAAGATGTATTTGATCTGCATAAAGTCCAAGTTTACATCCCACCCACACAGATTTTTCCAGTGGACACATAATTAGTGAAAATACAACTTAGAAATACCAAATTAGATCTTGTGAATTGTTATGCATCTTTTCGTAGGAAATAATTGATTCCCAAATACCCTTAGATATGTTCAATTTAAAATTCTACCTCTCCCATGTCAAAGCAAGGGTCTAATTAGCCTACTGTCCTGTCTCCAGCACACTTATTCTCCATAGCTTAAACAGTGTACAACAGCAGGTAAACACATTCATAGAATCATAGAATGGTTTGGGCTGGAAGAGACCTTAAAGATCATCTAGTTCCAACCTCCCTGCCATGGGCAGAAGCATGTCCTGCTATTTTGCTCTGCATGTGCCACCTGATAACAATGCACAAATCAACAGATATCATCTGGGAAAGATGTGTAACCATTCCCCTGATGACTTTTCCTTCACAACTCAAGACCTCTGTCATACCCCCTTTCAAGTAATCTAATGGTTATAGCAAGCTCTTGATGTCTCTCTTCTATCTTTACTGTAACTTGCTTTGTAAGGTAGAGGTGGCAAATGCACAGGGGTGCGAGGCCTGCAGCCACCTACAGGATTTGAGAGCCAGGTATATCAGGGACCAACATTATCCAAATACAAGTGAACTGATATTCATGAACAGTTCTCTTTACTTGATACTTCTGGGGTTTTTTTCCAACTGCAGCTAGACATGGATCTTTGGGTTTTATTAGAAAAATTGAAGCCTCACTCCTGTGTAGTAAGTGTTGTTTCAAAGCTTACCTGAAGCTATTTATTGGTTGGCTGGTTTCTTTTGTTTTTAAAGTTTCAGGTGCTATATTTCAAAAAGCCAGACATACCCCAGCTTTGGTAGGTCAGCTTGGACTTGTGTATGTCATTTGTACTAGGTGTGTAGCTTTGTCCCTTTAAGTAAGAGGCATGAGATCATGAAAGCTAGTCAGGAAGGTCAGGTTAACACTGAACCATGCTTAAAACCCTTACAGGTGACACACCCCACACCCTCATATTTACCAGCATCATTTGTAGTTGTATGTACCATTTTTGGAGCCTTGTCTATCACCTCTGAAAGCAGAAGCAATGGCCCAGCTGAAGACTAACTTCAATTTTACACACACACACACAAAAAAAAAGATCTGGTTTGGATCTGTTCTCCTGACCCTTAAATGATATCACAGATGTTTTTAATAGGTAACAAGAAAAAATCTTTATTTTCAATTAAAGCAGGCAGATAAATATTTCATAGTTTAGCATCATGGGACAAAAACATCAGGAACAAGAACTATCTTGTCCACCTTGTTTATTGCAGAGTGGCTGAATTCTTCAGACCTTTTATATTGGCCTAGATGCTTTCTAAAGGCAGAAGACCTCCTTTGCTTTAAGAAGATTTTGTCTAGAGCTTTAGTCTTACTAGGCAAACCTAGTTATCTACATAAGAGCATTCTTCCTAGCAAACTTGCACTCTCATCATTGCCCTATCTAGTAAATGTGGTGCTGTGTGTTCCTGATCAGCCAGGAAAAAACATAAGGAAGGCTTTGGAAGAAATTTCTATTTCATATTTGTATTTTCAAATCAGCTGAAAGTTATTAAAGCAAGGAAAAATCACTTTCTGAAGAGCTAAACATCTGTCACACCTCTTCCTCTTTCCCCATCATCTTTTGTTTAATACTAGTTTCAATAACAAAAGTCATTACGACTTACCCAAGCTACAAGGTATCTTAAATATTAACAAGGATGTAAAGCCACTGGAGTTAAGAGCCCGGAGCTGTATAATAATAAGGCAACACTCAGTGAGATTTCATAATTATTTGTTACACAACCAAAGAAACTAGCTAGAGCATTCTAAGATTATACACCACTTATATATGATGTCTAGCCATGCCAGAAATTACATAACACTTTTAATAACTTAACAATTTGTCATTAAAAAGACAGAACAAAGGGCCATTATGACCAGAGGTGGCAATCCAACAATTAGTTTACTTAGAGCCTGATTAAAACCCATCCTTGTGATTTGCATACATGTCACTGTGTTTTGGATGTGACATTCAGTATTCTCCATGTTTGAGTTTCCTTTTTGATTTTTGTGGAACTAGAGGACTCGAGCAGTAGAGAACATAAAAGCAGGGATTTGTTCTTGTCAGAGCTGAGAACTCAAAACTGGCACTAATTTTGATAGTAGAAGCATCTGCTTTACATCCTTTAAATAAAAAAACAGAAACAAAACCAAAAAAAAAACAAAAACCAACTACAATAACAACAAAAAAAACCCAAATCTGGCCACCGATTCAGATTCCCAAATAGGGGTTCAAATTCTTTCTAAGTATTTCAGTTCTGGAAATTTTGACCTATGTAGCCAGCCCTAGCAGGATTTGCAGACAATATCTCAAGCGGTTCTGCTGGGTATATCTGTCCCTATGCATTTATATGTCAAGAAAAATTCAACACACTTAACTAGGTGTGAAGTTACAACAGAAAGATGACATCTGTGGCATGGAAACAGTTGTCAGCTGTGAACCTAGCCCTGTCCCTATCAGGAAGCCCCTCTGCAAAAGATTGGACACCTTAGTGAGACACTTCATTGCAGGTGAGAATCTACATTACATTTTCCCCCTCCTTCAGGCATAGTAAAAGCTGTGGAGAAGACACGGATCAGTGGGGAAACACTATAGACAGAAAGAAAAAAAAAAAGTATTATTGTATACATAATCATGCATGTTGACCTGGTAAGCACAGGACTCCTACAGAAGAAGCAAAACAAAGGCTTCAGATTGACTTGGCAGGGAGAAATCTGCAGGATCTAATTTTAAAAATTTCACTGCAGAAGCACTGCTCTCAACAGTTAACCATAATATACCCAGAATCAACATACTTTATAGGAAAGGGAGAAAAACCACCACAAAAACCTATAGAAATCTATAGAGTCTTGAATATAGTGATGAATAGGAACTGGATCTGATTGTTATTTGCCTTTTCCTAATAACCCAAGGGCCATTAGATGAAGCTTGTATGATCCAGGTGTTTTGTTTTGTTCCAGAAAAGAAAGTTTCATAGCTCCCATCATGGAGGTCACCTTTAACCCAGCAGGGCATCCCCACTGGTCAGACTTCCATGGGATTTAGCTTGGCTTCTGGACCTCTGACTTTGTTGCAACATCCACACCTCCATGCCCAGATCTAACATTCATGCTACTTGGGACTGATAGAGTATACTTTGTCCCTCCACATTCATAAACTTCTCCTTTAGCACACAATCCAGTCACTGTTCTTCATAAGCCTCAAGCCTGGCTTTATCCAAGGGCTGCACAGTGCTTCTCCAACATGCACTCTATTTTCCAAATACAGAAACAAAACCTGGCAAATACTTCAGGTCAGCAATAGCAGGGGCCACCTTTCAGCAAAGAATCATTTTTCCTTGCTCAACTCTTTTCTAGGTAGAAGGACTTGGAATAGCATGGGCTAGTCCAGCATCCTGCCAAGGCATTCAAATTCTAATTGTAACTCTGTTGGTTCCCATCTTCAGGGACCAGCAGAGCATAGACCAGTGGCACAGTAAGGTGCTGTTCTGCATGCCTTGATTCATGACTGTACCAAACCTGGGGGCTGGATCTACCAAAGACCTGCCCAGGAATTTGCCTCCATAGGGACACTGCATATTCCCCATCTTATGATCCTGTGACTTCCAAGTATGACCCAGCAAGTGTGATACTCTTGCCCTAAGCCAGGAAAAATCCCAGTGCCAACAAGAATCAGGAGAAAAACCCCACACACCAATTAAGAGGGCATTCTTTTCTTCCCCCTACCCAAATGAGTAGCATGTCACTTTGCTTTTCCTGGGATACTCAGTTTTCTGGGTTCTTTGGGAGCAGTCTGTGGTCATGTTAATGCTTCTCCACACACACTAGGGAGCTCAAATTCAACAATCTCTTTTCCATCATGCACCATTTCAAAAGGAGAAAATTCCTACAGAAAATGCCTGGCCCTCAATCTATTCTTTAGACAATACACACACCCTTTCAAAGGAAATGATAAGAAAGAATTTGATATAACTTCTTCAGCTTTCTTGGACACAAACCTGAAAATCTTTTGGATTAAAGGGAACTTCTCAGATACTCGTAGGAAAAGTCAATTTTGAAGCCAAAATGGTTTTATTTTCAAATAGGAATATCTCCATCCCGTACACACCTGTTAGACCTACAGTGTAGGAGCAAACACACTACTATTAGAACCTACAAAACACCAGTATTGTGTTTGCTCCCCCATTAGCTTGAACACTGATCAAAACATCTAACATGTCTCTTCTTATTTTGAAGAATTTGCTCAACTACTGACTTTCCCTCTACTCAAGTTTCTACAGCTAGTATTGGCACACCCAACAAGAACAAAAATTAAGTGGTGTTTGTAGAGGTGTGCAGATAATCAAGGCAACACTGCAGCCTGCAGGTGCTTTTTAAGATAACACCAGGACACACCTGGGTACCCATGGAGGAGGACACGCTACCAGCAGGAGACTGGAAGATCTTTTGAAGTCATTTTTGAGGGCTAACAGTGTTAAGGAGACCAAAATAAATTATTTAGGCTGGATTTGTAAGCAGAAGGAAATGGTGACTTACCCCTCCTTCTCAATAGTTGAATGCCTTTTTAAAGGTTATTTGTAGAAATCTTTTTTTAACTTTGGATGTTTGTGTTTATTTGCATGGGAAATGACAAAAAAAAAAAATCAATATGACAAACAATACATGCAATTGTACACAGAATTGAGAGTGTAAGAGGGAAAGGAAGAAAGATTTAGAATTTAAAATTAACTAGCACTCTTCTTACCTCCTATGATAGAGATGCCAAAAATCTTCTCAACACAGTTCCACTCACCAGACTGTTGTCCCCTTCCTTTACTTTAACATATTCTTCTTCTGGGATGTCAGGTACTGTACCACCATTTCCAAGCTACTTTAAGTGACCCTCCTCACTTAAATTACCTGAGAGCTTCAGATCCCTTGTCAGTTCCTCCAAAGAGTAGGAGCCAGAAATATAAAAGTATGTTATTTTACTGCTTTTTCCACATTCCTACACCATTAAATATTCTCATCACATTTCAAGAATTCGATTAGTTTTGTCCTGTTATATTTTTAATAAAACTTCTCCATGGCCTGCCTTTTAAAACCTTTCAGTAATTATTCAGAACCAGATTTTGCTCTACCTCCTCCACTCAGTTTTATAACCTCCAGGAGACTTCTGGATCTTTACTTTTATTACCCAGAATCGTTCAATAAACTTACCACTCATCCTGTCTTTTCTGGAGAAATCTGTGTATTCCTGGAACACAGTGCAATCCTTCCCTTCTGTTTCCCCATCTCTTTTCCAAGGCAAGTCACTCTGATACAGTAGTCATGCAATCTGCCAGGTCTCTGTGATGCCTCTTATAACTCTGGCTGTGGACCAAGGCTTTGAATGCTTCTTGTTTATTGCCATACCCTTGGGCCTTGGTGTAGAGACATCCCAAGTGCTCAGCTCACTGCCCTGATATTCTCAGTCCTGTTTCTCTGATGGCTTTCATACAGCTCCCTCTTCCCTCCTCCAGGGGTGCCAGGATAGTCATTTATCTGCAGACTCTTACTACTTGTCCCTTCAAGTCTAGGTCAGTTGTCTTCTGCCTAGGATTGCTTTTTCTTTGCTTAGCTAATTGGATATCAGCTTTATTTCTTCTTTCTCAAAGCACTAGTTCATGACCACCAAACACAGAGCAGCTCTGTCAGGCCCTTTTCCTCAGCTACACATTGCCCTCTGGCACCAACCTGCCTCTCCATTTAGGGCAACGTGGGTGCCCCAAGTCCCAAATTTGTTTCTCATCTAGACAGAATCACACCTGGCTGTGGTACCTCTGAATTGACATTAAAAAAAGCAGTCAGAGAAACACCATCACAGTTCATCTTCCTGTGGTATCTCCAGCTGTGGCCTAAGCATCTGTTCTACTACCCAGAATAGCAGGAGAAGCAGCCTGGGAGCTAATTCTGTGCCCTTCAGAAGGCAGCCACTGACCACCAACAACCTTTCTCTCTCAGTCTTTTACACACTGCACTCATGATGCTTCCTCTTCCCTTTCTTCTGGAAGAAGTCCTACACAGGTTCACATACAAAATCACAAGTTGCTTTATCCCCACCCTCTGTGTCAACTACTTTTAATTAACAACATACTGATGAAGAATCACTCCCCTTTAACTTCAAAGATACCAAAAATAACACACACTACCAAAGCCAAACAGCAACAAGATTTAGACATTCATCAGATGATCTTCTGCTAGAGATTGCAGCTCCTTCTTTCTCTCCCAGGTTATCCAGAGGAATAGACACAAATCACACTACACCACCTGTTTAGTAGTTCCAAAAACCATACACACAAGCTGCAACAATCCTTCCATTTGCAAAACACAGAGAACCCCCAAAGATAATATCAAGCCTAGTCTGTGGGCTAGCCTCATTTTTATGGTTGCCTTAATCAGTAGTATATTGAAAAGAGCTGTGCTGCTCAGGCTCAGAGCACCCACCCCATTCCCAGCCTTTTATTCCCTCAGGCCAGGCTCTTCATGGCAGACAGGTGGTTGCTCTTCAGGTGGTATCTCATGTTTATACAAGTGTGTATTTGGGGTGGATGCTAGGTTCTGTATCCCTAGTGTAGTTCCTCGTGTCAGACCATCTCTCCTGCTTCCTCCTGACACAGACACAATTAAAAAGCATGTTCTTAACTAGGGGAATGGCTTCTGCTTTGCTCTACTGTCTGTTTCTTCTTGCTTAGGGATTGATTCCTTGCACTTCTTGGTGCTCACCACAGTGATGCTGGATGGTTCCCAGCTGGATGCCAGGCATGCAAGAAAGGAAGGAAAAAGTGTGAAACCATGACAAAAAGACAGAATTATGACAAAAAAGACAGAACTTCATATATTCAAATTATTATACATTTTCCAATATTCTAGTAAGAGTTCCTGAACTTTCTGCACTCTGAGGTTAACATGGAAATTTTGAAAATTCCTGTGATTTTTCAGCATCTCCAAAGCTCTTCTGCCCCCGAATTTCCCCAGGCACCTGCAGTCTTTCTTACATATAATTTCAGTCAAAATGTGTAAGAGAACTTGTAATGTGTGATTACTAATGTTATCCTTATGGCAAAAATGGGCAAGAAAACATAGTAGGAGTATTATGTGTTTACATTATACTGTATTTTCAAGATGGAACAGGAGCTGAAATTAAGTTTCAATGTTGGATTTAAGAAGAGCACAATGCCATAGAAATGTCACTCATTGCAGCTAGGGCTTTTTTATTATTATTACTTTAGAAGTTAAAAATTATTTTTGGAGTAGGTTCTTTCTTATTTCGAGTACACAGTCCCATGCCAGTGACATTAGTGGAAAGTTTCCAGTTTAGGATATGATTTAGACCAATCTTTCATGAGTATATTTTTTTTGAGAAAACACTGAAGGAAAAAAACAAAACAAAACAAAAACAAGAAAAAAAAAAAATAAAAAAAGCAACAACAAAAAAAAACCAGCAAAACCAGGGGAAATATGTCAGTGGAAATATATGTAGGTAAATAGGACTAAAGGAGTTCTTAACTGAGCCCTGAAAGTGTCCTCACATGAGCTCTTGCAAAGGGTCTCTGATGCAAGACCAGCAAGGAAAAGCACAATTTAACACCCATTCCTGTACTTGATGATGAAACCCTCTTGAATCCAGGAGCAGCAGAAGAGGACAGAGAGGCTGCCTTGCTTCTGACTGAGTAATGATTGTACCTTAAACAACCATCCAAATGTCCAGCGTTAGCTAGAGAGAGGACCTGTGCAGAAGAACTCACTGTTCAAAAAGGTAAGATAAAAGACAACAAAAGAAAATCAATCTTACTATCCCCATTTTATAGGTAGGAAATGGAGCTCTGCAAAAATTAAGTGCCCTGCTCAAAACCATGCAGGAAATCAGTGTCAGAGGAAACAAATGCAAACCTGAGTGTCACAGTAGTTCCTTCCTTTTGATACCATTTAGACCATCAGGGCTGCTTTCAATTATGACTTTTACTGGGGACATCTCTTTCTAGCTATGAGGTTTTGTTTTTTGTTTTTGTTTTTTTATTGTGTATCCCATGTGGTGGACCTGTAGAATTACGAGTGTCTCCAGCCAGCTTCTTTACTGTGTTTTATGAACCTTAATGAGCCCCCACAGAAAGCTGAAATGCCTACACCAAGGGGGAAGGGAGCAGCAGAGCAGAAATAGCAGCATTGTGTGCAGCTTTTAGTGTGCGGTCCAGGTTCATGCAGCGGTGTGTAAACAATCCGATTTGCCACATTTAAGGACAGGCACAATTTTAGGAAATCCAAACACCCTGTTAGCCTACTGACCTCTAGATAACCTACTTCAACAACAATGAAACTTACAGTATGCTGGGGAGGTGGAGGGGCAACTCTGGGAAGATGCTTTGCTGCCGTAGGAAATGGGCCAAGCAAAACTCTCTCGTCATTTTTGATGTTTGCTTGATGAGTCTGTAAAAAGAGAAGAGTATCAGCTTGCTAGAAAAGCTGTTTTCTGACAGGCATTTGCAGTGAATTGTGCCTCATAAGAGTCCACTGAGCACTGAGACCTGGCACTGCCTTTGCTTGCCTAGATCTTTTCACCTGAGAGTTCTGCTTTTCCACTGACCTGAGTGAAACAGAATCCAAAGAGAAAGTGGCTCTGCATTGTCCTCATCCCAAAGGCATAATAGAAGTGATCAAATCAAGCCCTTTGGCCTTAAGTACATACTCTCACTATGGAATACAGCAATTCAGACAGAAGACGACCCAGGAACACAGGAACACATACAGAACTGAAGATGAAGGGGAAATTAGTGTTAAAAACATGAACGGGGACTGCTTGCATGGCTGCTTGACAGCATCATACATTCAGTAAGCAGCTGTCTGTGTAAATACCCTCAAAGGCAAACAGCAGCAGCAAACCCATTCACCTTGTTTGGGTTTCTTATTCTGGTACTGGTCAGGCTGACACTAAATCCTCTCAGCACAGGAAGAGATGTGAGGATGTGGTACCATTTGCATTTTTCACCTAGACATGCATTCTGCATCTGAAAATACTTACAGCCAGTAACTAGAAACCAGTGTGAAGCACCTTCTTGACTTATTCAGGTGTCCCCAACACCTTAGCTAGTCTACTGTCCAGAAATCTATACTGGTCTGTCCAGTGGCAATGTAGAGGACAGAAAGACGGCCTCTTCTTCGGCACTTAGTAATCAAAAGGAAATCACATGTAAAACAGCATTCTATATAGCCCCAAATGGTTGTGTTCTCATAAGCCTGGTCTTGCTGTGCACCACATTGTGGTAGTGCAGAGGAGAAAAAAACATTACAGCTGCAACAGCTTTGTGTTATTGTACTTTAGAACCTAGAACAACCCAGTTAGGTGGTCTAGCCACAAAAGTGAAAAGAAACATAGATAGACTACAAGGAATAGTTTCACACAAGCCTGCCTCTGCCTGTATCTCTTCAATCTTTTGAAAAACTACTTGACTTTCTCCCCCCAGCCTGGTAGTAACATGCTGGAGTTTCATTATACCCAGCACTTGCATGTAGCCAGCACGCAGGCACCACGTAGCAGCAGCCATGAGTACAGCACTGTAAGAGCAAGAAGTCTTGTTCTTTATCACCTTGTTACATTGGTCCTGCAAGCCTAGCCATAAAAAAACGCCTTGTAACAATACCTAATATCCACTGTGGCTGCAGCAAAACACATTTTCCATGTAATCTGACTGTATCAAATCCGTATAGGCTGCAAAAAGAATTACTTGGAACAGGAAGAAAGAAGGAACACTGAGCTCTCGGAAAACTCAAAGGAACATTTTATTGTAACATTCATAATAGAAAGTTGGGGGGTTTAGTTTTGCCTTAAGGTGTAACTTGCTAATAAAAGTTCTGGAAAACCTGCTGTGTATAAGAACCTTGGCCTATGATGTCAGAATTCATTATGCACACAGGGGCTATTTACAGCCTTGTAAAGTTGTAGACAAGGAAATTGTTGCTGAAATATACTTTCAAAAGTTTAAAGGTAATCATTCAACTGATGTATACACCTCAGCTATTGAACAGATCTTTTAAACAGTTCCATGTAAACTGAAAAATATCACATGGCTTGAGCTGTAAACATCCACCCATGTTTCTTCATACATATTGGGTATAGATTTATATATATGTACTGGCGTGACTGGGGGGTCTTTATTTTTATTCAAAAGTTATCTGGGTATAGCTATAAATTAAGCATATGCATAAGGTATTCAGAAACTGGAAACAATTTTCACTGCCTTCGATTCATTCTCCTTTATCTACCTGAATTAAAAAAAAAAAAAAATAGAAACTAACAAATGTATTTTCAGCTTTCTAAATCTAAATATATTTTATCAAAAAAAACTGGAATACTAATTGAAATGTGTGTTTTTCCTCAGAGCAGCAGCTACTGAGGCATAAAGCTTCAGCCTGGTTTAACCTGAATTTGAGGCAAAAGAGCTGCTGAATTTGATGGGTCTGAAGGGTCTGTGAGAACCCCTTGAGAAAGCAGTTGCTCTGGTTAGTACAGCTGAGACTAGCACTGCTGTATTATTTTAAAATGTGAGGGAAAAATTGTTGACTGTAGTGTGTTCTGCTTCACTTGATTGCTACATAGAAGTTTCATTCTTCATCTCCAAGCATTTTTATCACTGCTATAGTAATTTTTTCATCACTCTGAAAAGGCTCCGTGGCCAGATGTTGTTTGTCATTTGTCCCACAGTAGCTGGCACTAATAGAATTACAGAAATACAGAAAAATGTGCTCAGCACTGGGGATTACTACCCAATCCAAGCATTTTCCTACTGAATCATTTTTTCAAATATTCCTTCTCACAGCAGTCCAAATGATTTTCTAGCTCTGGCTGAGCTAACTTCCCAAGTATTCCAGTTATATTTATTTTTCCTAATGCACTTGTCAGCTACTTCAAACTCCACCCCAACTCCTGACAGCAAGGCCAATCGAACACCCTCTCATTGTGGTTTCATAGGGAACCAGCTCATGGCCACAGAAATGGACTGCACCCAATGGCAGGAGACCAAAAATAACTGTACCACTTCCACTTTTTTCAATGTGTCTGCATTGTTCCAAGAGCACTGAGATATTACTACTGATTAATGCCACTATATAAATAACATGCAAAAATGGGAGAAAGCTTTAAGGTATTTTTTTTCCTGCTTTTTCTTTTGTTCACAGTAAGATTTCCATTGGCCTCCATAAGCTCTGTAGCACCTTACTCCATACCAGAGTAGCACTAACACAATTTCATTAACTAAGCTGACTAACTCCTTGGTTTTAGAAGTGGAAGTGAGTGGAAAATCAAAGGGATAAAAAATAATCCTATTATTCTGCCCAGCAAGGTTGCTCTGTGTTTAGAGCTGAGCTTTGGTTTTAGCACTGCCTTCTTTGAACACATAAGGTTTTACATCCACCTTTAGTCTAAACAGCCATTTTGGTGAGTTCATTCTTTTTTCAGTCTCTCATCTCTCCTCCCTCCCTCTGCTGCAGGGCTTTTTTCCTCTAGCAAGGGTCAGCAGACAACTTGTCAGCAATTCAGGGTGCTTAGTGAATCACTCATATGGCAACTGACAAGAAATGTCGAGTTCACTAAAGTCCTTCAAAACTGAGAATTTCTCTTTGCCATCACAAAAAGTTGTTAAAATCCCAAAAGGTATGTGTGGGGAAGGTGAGTAACTGCACGGGCAAGTTTCTCTTACATCCCTTCAACCTTGTAAACCAAAAGCATCACCCATTCACCTATTTGAAAAATATTTACCCTGTCATATCCCCTTTGCCTGTAGTAGAGATCACCAATGCATCCAGTCTGCCAACACAAATACAGTTACATCAGACCTACCTCATGCGTAGCTACAATTTTCAAAATGTGTTGGCTGAGATTTCACCTCTGTGTTGGTCACCCTGATGTCATTTGGCGGCCCAAGGGATGCTGCAAATGCAACTAGATTGCCACTGAAGGAAAGACAAGTTTTATGTGCTCTGATGGAATTGGAGCAATCTTCAGGTGAGGAAAATACCGGGGCAAGAAAAGTAACTTTACCTGGCAGTCATTCCTTTAACACAGACCTAGTCAGTCTGGACCATGCCTACTAGGGAGCTTGTAGAAAAGTTTTGCATATATGCTAGATGAATTAACATATGTAAGATATGTAAAAATATACACCTACATCAATAAATATACAGTAGTTTATGGCTTTCCATTTGGGTTCTAAGTAATTGATGAAAAGCCTGTTATCCTTAATTTTTATCTGGGAATGTGTCTCTTTGCAGGACTATGTCCAGTCTCTGAGAAGAAATAACTTTAGAATAAAACTAGGGACAAGTTGAAAGTAAAGACAATCATTGAGACGTGAGATTGATGTGCAAAAATATCAGTGGTGATTATTTTTACCCCACAATATTGCAGTGAGATGAACGGGCCAGGCTGCTACAAGAGTTCTGACTTTTAAAAGCAAGGACATGTCTCCAGCAAAGACTCAAACCTGTCTGTGAAGCTCAGAGACTAAATGTGCTACCTCCTCTGAACCAAATTTCCCCTTGGATACACACTACAGATTTTGGGATCTAGAATAACTTATCCTTTGGAGATTAGGTTATTTACTGGCACTAAATATTGCCAGTGTTACTGGCAAATTTGGCACCAGCTTAATCTTCCAATCAGTTACTTCACCAGCATTCTTCTATGTTGGAGTAAAGAACACATCCCCTTGGGTCCATCACTTCTCATAATGAGTTTGCAAAAAGACTGAATTTTTCGCCAAGAAAAGATGTGATATTTTCTGATTTTTCAGATATGTAACTTCTCCACTAAGACCCACAGGTGTGGGGGGGTTTTTTTTTTGGTTTTTTTGTTGGGTGTTTTGGTTTGGTTTTTTTTTTGAGGACAGGAGGAGAAGGAGAGGAAAAGGCCTAATTTAAATAACATCAGGATTAACAACTGCAAGCAGTTGTTAAAACTGTTGTCTTCTGTACCATGTTGGAACAGTGGAGCTGCACTGCCTTCCCCATGGAAAGTCTGCCTCTCATCCACTCTATGGCTGTTGTTTCATTTCTTTTTCTGCTCGCTCTCAGATGTTTTCAGAGCCTTCAAACCACAGTGCCTGATCCATTGAGGTAATCAGATGCATGGGTGGCCCTAAGAGCTGCAGGCTACCCATTAGGTAGGGTTCTGACACATTAGCTAATGCCTTACCAGAACACAGGAAATGAAGCCTCCACTCTATGAAGGTGCACACTGTGGTTCCCATGTAGAGCCTCTGGTAAAGGGGTGTGTTTTCATATGCAACCTAGATCAGAGACTCCACAAAATGTCCCCCACTGGGTAGTATTTGTTGCACTCCACCAGCATTTGCAGATCCCTGCTGCACACCATAGCCTCATTACCCTGCGGCTGGACACGCACGTAGGAGAGGAATCCTTCTACACAGTGATTACAAAGTGCATCTTCTTAGACACAGCTCAGGAAGTGCTGGGATAAGATCAAGAGCCAGGTAAAAACCTGTGAGCTCCCAGAACATTATTATGCCATTTCAGCATCCTTTTTTGCATGATACTGTATTTCAGAGCCAGGTGTAGGATGACAGATGGAGGTGGAGCCATGTTCTGGCCATGACAGCAGTCACCCCAGACCTCCTGCTCTTTAACCACCTCCAGTGTCACTCAGCCTGACACATTCCATCAGCCAGCATGCCTAAGGGTGCCCATCTTACTGTCCTTGCCTGACTCCTCAGCAGCTCTCTTCCTATGCAGACCCTGCTTTGCTTCTGAATGAAGCGACCATTCAGCCAGTCATAGGAGGAGATACCAACAGAGAGGACCGCACATCTAGCCCAGATCCACATACTGGGAACTCCCTCTTGCCCCGACACAGCATTGCTCCCCATCCCAGAAACTGTGCCCTGAGTGTGCAGGGGTCCCCTTCCCTCTCATGGACCCCTTTTTTGCCTGGAAGCCTAAAAGCCCAGCCCACAGCAGGGGTGCCTCAATGTTCACTTACACCAGCTTTGCTGCAAGTGGTGAGCAGGGACAGGTCTCAGAAAAGTAGTGTTCGAGGCAGCCCACCCGCTAAGGATGAGCTATTTCAGTGGCTAAGTAGATCGCTGTTGTGTGCAGTGGCTGCAGGATAGACGCATATCTTCACACCCAAAAGCACAGAAAGGGCAGTGTCCTTTGCGTGGGAAGAATGTGGAAATCTTTTTTAGTAAAGAAGAATGGGGACAAGGGAAAACAAAAAGGAAAGGGAAAGAAAAAAACTCTCCTATTTTAATTTACGTTTTGGATTTTCTGGAAACGAAAAAACAAGGAAGCAAAACTGATTTAACAACATCTAGGGCTCCAAGAGATCTGTTGCTTTGATTGTACCATACAGCTTAAAGGCTGTTTGGTTTTGCAGAAGAGGAGGGACAAAACTCCCCAATGACTGATGACTCAGTTTCTCTCTCTTCCCTGGTGCTTTTTAAATGTCTTTTCGCACCCGAACAGCCGAAGGCGCTTTGCCCTTCAGTGCCAGGTTTCACCGAGAAGGCTTCGGACGTCCCCTTCGTGTGGGAAGCAATCTGTGCCCCTGGTGGTCGCCCCGCCCCGGGGGTGGGAACCCTGCCGCCCCGGCAAGGTTGGCAGCCGTGTTGTCCCTGTGGCGGTGGCAGAAGGAAACCTTGACTCAAGGAGACCCTATTCACCGCCCGGCCCCAGAGCACGGGGTTTGTTTAAGGCCATGTGACCTAAATCCCTCCAACAAATCTCAGCCTCCCTCTGCCCTCGGTCCGAACAATAAAACCTCTCCTCAAAGATTTAATAGAGATGGACACATAAAGCGGAATGTGATGTCGGCCTCGTGTTTAAAAGGAATCGCAGGTCTTAATAAGCAGAGGATATTACTCTGCCCTGAGACAAACCCGAGGCAAGAGTTTTTGCTTCTGGAGAGACGAGGGGGTGTTTAAACCCAGACTGGGCCGGGCCGGCTTTCCCAGGGTCCCTACGCCGCTGAGCTCTGCGCTTCTCTGCCTATTAGCCTGGGAAAAATTTGGGGTGTTAAGAAACAGGCATGGCTGGTGTAACAGGCAGGGATAGCACGGGAACCTTCGAAATTGTCAGGGTTGGAGTGGTCCCTACTCTTCCTCTCCATCCAGTGTCATGGCTCATCTGAGTAGCCGGCGAAAAGATCAGAACGATATGGGTGCATTTTTAAAATAGACCGTCTCAGAAACTATTGGGTAAAGACTCACGCTAGGAGGGAGGCGGGGTCAGTGTCTCGGGGTGCGGTTGGGGTGTCCGGGCAGGTGGGGCGGTACCGGACCCCCATTCCCAGGAGCCCAGCGCCACCCAGCGGAACGGCCGTGCGGACGCCGCAGGGGGGGTGAGGGGGTCTCCCACGGCGGGGGATCAGAGACCCTGAAGGTCCCAGGTGTGCCCCCCCGCCTGGAGACACTGAGGTTCCGAGAGTCAACCGCATCCCATGCCCGAAGGGGAGGGGACTAGCCTGAAAGGGGAATCGTTTTGAAACCTCACTTTGTTTATTTCTTTTTTGCTGCTCTCCCCCCCCCCGGCCCCCTCATCCCACTTCTGCTGCTGTGGGAGAGATGGCACTGCCTTGCCGCAAAGCCTTAGTGAATTTGGGAACGCAAGCAACCATGGGGCATAGGGGCATATATTGTACCAATGAAGGTAAAAAAAAAAAAAAAAAAAAAAAAAGCTAAATCATGCGGAGGGGGTTTTGGCCCAGACTCCATGTTTCTGAAAGGTCAGTGGTATAATTTTGACGTTGATTATGTAGCTGTTCTGGTCTCAAGTATGCTTCCCTCCCCTCCTAGCGTGGTGTGCGAGGATTGTATTTGAAAGGGAGGAAGCAGATACCGAAAGTGATGGCTGATGAATTGTCTAAACCCTTCACGGACATTTCGTGCGGGGGCTCGGAAGCAGCTCATCAATAAAAGCCTCCCGGATGGAGGAGGGAAAGAGAGAAAGGGTGATGGGAATTGGGGGGAGGGAGGGACGGACCCCGGAGGTACTATCGCGCCCCCCTCTCTCCCCCCCTTTCTTTTCTCCTTTGATCCGGTGGGGAATCGTGGCAGACCCTGGGCTTTGTAGGTACCGATATAAAAAGGTGTGTATGCAGTGAGGGGAGACGGGGAAATGGCAGATGCAGCACGTAAACACACACACACACAAAAGAAATGTAATATCGGCGTATGGTTTCCTGTCCCGGGCACTTCGAAGTGGCCCTAGTAAGTGTCGCCGAGGCTGGAGGTGGCAGGGCCGTGGCCGCAGTCATCGTGCCCAGCCTTGGCAGGCTCGTTCCTGAGGTGCGATCTTGGGTTATTACTTTTTTCCAAACTATGTTCGTAAATCATGTAATAATCCGGCACTCAGTAACTCGGCCCTACCTTTGAGTGGGTCGTTATGTTTTATGGGCTTTACTTAAAAATTAATGAAAACCTCTCACGAAAGGAGAGGGGGGTGCTGGAGGGGAAAGGGGCCGGGGGGGGAGGTGGAGGGGAAGGAAGGAGGGAGCGTGCAAACCTGCTCCTGATTAGTGCCTTGCCCAGCAGCGGGGCCGGTGCTGCGGGTGAGCCACGCTCCGCGGCCCGCGGGCACTGCCGCGACTCGAGTGGGGAGGGCGAAGGGCTGCCTGGCAGGGCCGAGCTGATGGCTGTACCCTTCTTCTTTCGAAATTCAAACAAACCCCCACACCTTCCGATTATGCCTATTATACCAGTCACCCACTCCCACGTCCCCGATGACTCCTGCCTCGCTGCCCACCGGGCGATACACGCTGTATCGGGCCGCGGGGGGTCCCGCGGAGCTTTTCACGCGGGTTTCTGCGGGAAGGGGGTATCGACCCGCCAGGAACTTTTGGGACTGGGTGAGGCGGCTGTCGGAGAGTCCTGAGAGGCGGGGGGGAGACGGAAGAAAAGTGTAGCCCTCCACCAGAGCCAGGGGCACAGCTGGCTCCCTCACCCCGCCGAAACTATTTGTCTGCTGCAAATAGTATGGAAAGTAATTAAGGTTGGAGCATGTATGAAAATTATTGACAATGTGTAAAGTCAGAAATCTCATTTGATCGGAATGTAAACTTGGGCGGGGGAGAAGCCAATCAAAAAGGTACCGCGTGTTCAGATCTCGGGCCAAACCCTGTTTGCCCTTCTTCGCGGCTGTCAGTGGGATATGCGGAGTGGGATTAGGGGGTGCCTTTTCCTACTGCCTTGCAGAGACACAATGAAACCCGCGGCATTGGCTGCCGCTAATATTTTTGCCCCGCTGACTCTTGCGCGACCTTCACCGAGACCCGACAGGGATATTCGAGGGCGGCGGGAGGAATCCGATCCGACACCTATCTCTTTTGCAGAGGGCCTCTTATTTGGAACCGTTGCCCTGGACAGCAGCCTTCCTCCGTGTCGGGATATCGGGAGAACCCTCCACCTGGCCGGAGCTGCCTGCTCCGCTGCCGCCCGTGCTGAGCGGGGACCTCGCCTATGCTCTGATCTCGAAACATCCCGCTTCTTATTTTACCCCGCTCCTGTCACGTTTTATTTACACCGACAGAGGATGCTCAGAGACAAAAGAGGGTGTTGTTTTTGTTGTTTTGGGTTGTGGCTTTTTTTTTTTTTTTTTTTTTTTTTTTTTTTTTTTTTTTTTTAACGTCAAAGATGTTTTATATTTTTGGAAGAGTTGTGTTTCCTTTTAGAGAGGTGACCTATATCCTGACCGCTGTAGGGGGTTTATTTTGATGCTCCGGGAAGTTCAGTTGGAGCTGTGCAGGGTTGGGAGGGGATAAAATCTTTAGCATTGTCATCTGGCATAGGAAAAGCAAAATCTGCCCACATAAACACTTGGTGGAAGTAACCGGGGGAGGTTTGGGGGGGGAGGTGACACACAAAAAACGAAGCTATTATTAGACTCGGAGCGAGTTTTGTGCAGGTTTAATTGCGCAGCTCCGCTGTTGCAGCACCCACGGTATCTGCAGGGCGGCCAAGTTTCCTCCATCGGTCGCAGATCCTATGTTACCCCACGTCTGGGGACCCCCTTTCCTCTGTGTCCCACCAGTTTGGGACCGCGAGGAAAGCAATGGGACGGGCAGCCCGGAGAGTCCCGGCAGACCACCCTCGACACCCTCAGGAGAGCTCGGGGCTGGTTGGAAGTCAGTTTTGGTAAATCTGAGCTTAGACAGCTCGGACGGCGAACAGGCACCTCGGGCTGGCAGAGTGTCTTTGTGCTACGGCTCCCTTGCAGTGATGAGGACGGAACGGGATGTAGGGGATGGAGGCGGTCTTGGAGGAAACTGGGAGGGATGGGGCGGTCAACACGGCAACAAAATCTTAGGCTGTGGGTGCCCTGCCGGAGTCCAAAAGCCGAGAAAGTTTTTTTTCCTTTTCTTTTTTTTCTTTTTTTTTTCTTTTCTTTTTTTTTTTTTTTTCGCCAGCTGAAGAGACAAACCACCTGGGAAAGTAGAACCTGTCCAAAGGCGGGGTGATACTTCTTCACTCCCCGGGTGTTCAGTTCTCGGCGGTATTATCCGGCCCTTAGGGTTCGCGGAGTCCCGTCTCCCAGCGGGACTCCCCCGGAAGCCAGGGTCCTGCGTGTCCAGAGTGGGAGGGTCTGGTAGTGCTTCTTCTTCCACTTGATGAGGCCGATTTCCCCCTACTTTCCTAAAGACCAGTATGTTCTGCTTCTCTGCCGGCTTCTCGCCCAAACTTTGTTTCTCTCCTGGTCTTTCCATCCTCGGGCACTGAATCAAGCTGTTCCGAACGGGAGGGTTGTGTAGCAAGGAGGAAAGGGAAGGGTTCGGCCCTAATAATTCATGATCACTACCTGACCCAGGCTTAGCTCCTGCTACATCTAAGCACAGATGAAAAATTTCCCAAGGTATCTTCAAGGGAAGCCAGACAGACCCAAGAAGTGAGTAGCAGAAATGCTACGACAAAGGTGCCCGTTCTGTGCAGGAATAGTGTCTGGTGATGCTTATGGGGTCGGAATGATGGAGGTTATTTTGGTTTATTTTCTTTTCTTTTTTCCTTTTTTTTTTTTTCTTTCTTTCTTTTTTTCCCCACAAAGGAGGGTAGGCCCCTGCATTTGCGCTAAATGTCCTTGTATGCCCTTGAGATAGAAGGTGCGTAAACCCTTTGGATGCTGTGATATCTCCCCTTTTCCTCTGTCTCGGGAGAAGAGAGAGACCGATTCTTCAGCAAGAGCTGGGAAGAAGGGTCCTGGTGGAGGCCTGCAGGGAGCCGTCTATAAAAAGAATTACACCCGCTGCAAAGGGAACTAACTAAATAATTTTTTTTTAAAAAAAGGGGGAGGGAAAAAAAAAACCTACAAAAAAAACCGGAAAAACTTCTCCAAACAAACATCGGGATCGCACGGCTTCTGCCAGAGGTCCCGAGAAGTCAAGAGGTCCCGGGATCAGCACAAAGGACGGGGCAGGGCGGCTGCGAGTCCCTTCCCATCTTGGCCTTTCTGCTCCCTCCGCCGCTGCGGGGATGCCTCCCCCTCGTCCCGTTCCGTTCCTTCCTCCCGCCCCGGGCGGTCGCCCCGGGCCGCCAAGTGCCGGGCGCTGCTCTGCGGCTGTTCGGTTCTTCCAGGTCGTTAAGATGCCCACATGCTTCTCATGTGGAAAGGGATCCCTGTCAGCCGCTGGAGATCGAGATCTACATCCAGGCACCCTGAAACTGACAGTTGGAGGAAAATCCTCCGGGGCTTAAGGAAACGCACTTTTAAAATACTGGAGGGATTTGTTTAAGTTTCAGTCTCGGGTTTAATTGAAAAAACGCTTCTCCTCTGCAGGACCTCAGAAAGGAAAGAGCCTGGAGCACGCAGTTTAAATATATATATATATATATATATATATATATATATATATATATATGTAAAGAGGAAAAGGACAGAAAAAGACTAAAAAAGACACGGGGGGGGGGGAGCGGAGAGTACGGGGGGAGGAGGAAGAAAAAGGGCTCCAAGATAACTGTAAACATTTATCTTTCATATTTGTCTCCCATTTTCTTAACTAGTTTAGACTAAGTTATTACATTTAGCACAAGAAGCAGAGGGGACTATGTTATGAACGTGAAACTGAAACCGCAATAATGAAGAGATTTCCTAGAATAAAAACGATCATTATAGAACAACATCTGAGTAACCAAATCTGCCAAAAAGTTTAATTTCCGTATACTCTGGTAAAACAAACCAGTTGTGCTCCAAAGCTGGGATCAGCTCAGAAATGGCTACAGCAACCAAAATAAACATCTCTACCAAACAGCAAATACAATTCTGCTTAATCATAAGCACTTCAAACCGTCCTTTAAAATCTCAGGGCCATGTACTGGAGACTTCTAATGCCATGTTTCAAACAAGTGTCAGCTGCGAAGAAGAGACATTGCTAACAGGTAGAAGGCGGCTGACCGAACGTGCTACCCGCGGTTCTTGTACCAGGGCTGTGTTAAGTCGTGATTGAAGCAGCATCTGACTCCGTGCCACCCTGCTCAGCTTTGCTTCGTTATCCGTCCTGTTTTGTGAAGAAAGCAACGACACCTTCATATATCGTGACATATGTGTTGGAAATAATGGTTCCTCCTTCTTGACTAGTACTAAACATCAAAACGACTTGTCTGAAACGGGAATAAGTCAGAGTGATTTTCAGGCAACGACTCCCCCCTTTCACTTGCTTTTAATGCTTTCAGGTTCCAGAAATTACTTGGACATATCATCCAAAGGTGACATTTAGGCAGGCGTCCCACCGCGGAAGGGGAAGAAGGATGCTACCTCGCAGGTCTAGAGCAGGAAAGGATGTTTATATACAAAAACACGGACATTTTTTATAATTCGGCCTCCCTGCCTCTCCAGGGAAAAAAATATCGATAGATAGACAAACATATATATATTATTTTAATTTTATTTTATTTTCATGATGGGAACAATTTAAATCGATACCTTAGTAAAGGTAAACATGGTTTATCAACCAGGCAATTATTTTTTTTTTCTAATAAAAATGTGTAGTAAACATTGCCGGGCTTGGTAGTGTTTTTCTTAGCTGATCCTCAGATACAATCAAGCCATTTTCGGACACATTCCCATGTATGTAGCAGTGGTGATCTGGAGGAAGCTGTCGACGCCTGTTCAGTTAATTTAGGTTTTCTTTGTCTAATTACTGTGGAGCTTAGGGAAAAGGAGCCGGGCTCAGGGCAGTAAACTGACACTTGGGCTCTGTGTGTGGTATCCAGGCAGAGTTTGATGGAAAAAGCCTGCTTCCACTCAACTGCAGGTCACTGTCTGGGACCAGCCCCACCCCCTCCCTGCCCGTACCCACCAGCGAGTTCTCAGCACGGAGCTGCGCTGAAGACAAACGGACACACAGACACAGACACACAGAGCTCTGCACTGACACTGCGTTCTGTCCTGCCCGCGTCCTTTCCACCCCCGTGCCTTTGGTCCAGCATCCCTGTGTGCTTTGCCTGCCGCCCTCCTCCTTCCGTCTCCAGTTCGATCCTCCATAGCCTGGGAGCAGGCCTGTGCCTCTGCCGGCCCCTCTCCTCCCTGCCCCCTCCGGCGCCCCGTTTCCTTCGGCAAATGGCTTCGGGCAGCACCCGCTTCACCGGCGGGATATCCCCGGGGGGCGGAGGAGGGGCGCATTCCCGGTCCTCGGACTCGAGTCCTAGAAAATTAATTGTGGTTTATAAAGGGGTGGTGGGTGGCAAAAGGTAGCGTGGGATATTAAAGACTGAAGGTTTAGCAGGCTTGAGGAGCAGCAGATACTGCTGCCTGGGGGGGCTTTGCAGGGTGGGCGACCCCCTCACACTCTCCCGCTCCTGGACGAGGCGGTATCAGTGCCTATATGCCCCTGGGCTCAAGTGGCCGGCAGCCGCTCCCCTCGCCTCGGGGCCATGGGGGGCAGAGCGATGCCTGCGGGGCCAGGGGAGCCCGGAGGAGGAGGTGAACGGTGTCGCTGGGTCTTACGGAGCCGGCAGCGAGAGCCAGCCGAGGATGGTGTCGCAGCAGCGCAGCAGCAGCAGCAGCAGCAGCGGCAGCGCCTCCCGCTCAGATGACGGGTGGACAGAGGCCAGCTGGAAAAGGGGTGGTCTCTCTCTCCCTCCCCTTCCCTCTTCCCTTCTCCCTCTCTATCTCTACTGATTTCTCGGCCGGATTCCGGGGGGTCTGCGGGGAAAAAAAAAAACCAACAAAAAAACCAAACAAAAAACCCAGGAAAGATTGAAGGAACTGATAGGCGCCATGCTGTGCCTTTTACGCAAGAAAAAAAAAGTATATATGAAAGAATAACAGCGCGGAAGAGATTGCAGGAGGGTGGGGGGCTCTTGCCCTTCCTCCCCATGCCGGATTAGGCAGCGGGATGGTCCCCAGGTGGGGGGCAGAAGAGGAAGCGGAGCGGCGCTGAGCGGAGCCTCGGCGGGCGGTGCGGCGCAGGGAGGGCGGGGGCCGGGCTGGGGCCGGTCCATCTCGCCAGTGCCTGGCTCTGGAGGAAAGCAGAGGAGCCATTGCGCAAGGGACCTCGGGGAGAGATGCGCAGGGCACTGCCACCACCCGGCCGCCGCCCGCCGCGCTGAGGAGGTGCCCGGAGGACAGCAGATCCCACCACCCCCCCTCTCTCCCCCTCAGGGGCACCCCCCGCCCCGGTTCCCACCCCGCCCGGCTCCCCCCCCTTCCCTCCCAGCCTCACCCCACCCTGCCCCATTCCCCTCCCTCCGCCAGATGACCACCGAGAGCGGCCAGCAGCGGCTGGAGCCCCCCGTCCCTCTCCGCTCCTGCAGCCCGGCTCCCGGAGCTCTCCAGATGAGCCGGCCGCCCTCCTCCGCCCTGGAGACCTCCACCTCCTCTTCCTCCACCTCCACCTCATCCTCCACCTCCTCGGCGGCGGCGGCGTCCTCCAAGAGCAAGAAGGCCAGCTCGGGGCTGCGGCGGCCGGAGAAGCCCCCCTACTCCTACATCGCTCTCATCGTCATGGCCATCCAGAGCTCTCCCTCCAAGCGCCTGACCCTCAGCGAGATTTACCAGTTCCTGCAGGCCCGCTTCCCCTTCTTCCGCGGCTCCTACCAGGGTTGGAAGAACTCCGTGCGCCACAACCTCTCCCTCAACGAGTGCTTCATCAAGCTGCCCAAAGGCCTGGGCCGCCCGGGCAAGGGCCACTACTGGACCATCGACCCGGCCAGCGAGTTCATGTTTGAGGAGGGCTCCTTCCGACGGCGGCCCCGCGGCTTCAGGAGGAAATGCCAGGCGCTGAAGCCCATGTACCGCATGATGAACGGGCTGGGCTTCGGAGCCTCCATCCTCCCGCAGGGCTTCGACTTCCAGACGCCTCCCGCCTCCCTCGCCTGCCACTCCAATGGCTACAACCTCGACATGATGCCCAACGCCATGGCCAGCGGCTACGAGGGACTCAGCGGCGGCCACCACGTCCCGCACATGTCGCCCAACCCCGGCTCGACCTACATGGCCAGCTGCCCGGTGACTGCCAACGGGGACTACGGCCCCGACAGCAGCAGCAGCCCCGTGCCCTCCTCGCCGGCCATGGCGAGCGCCATCGAGTGCCACTCGCCTTACACGAGCCCTTCGGCTCACTGGACAGCCTCGGGGGCCTCGTCCTACATAAAGCAGCAGGGCCTCCCCGCCGCCAACGCCGCCTCCTCCGGCATCCACTCCAGTGTGCCTTCCTACTCTTTGGAGCAGGGATACCTGCACCAGAGCCCTCGCGACGACCTCTCAGGTAAGGACCTGGCGGGGAGAGGAGGGTGGAGGGTGACGGGGGCGGCGGGGAGCGCGGCGCCGGCGGGGCTTTCTCCGGCGACGAGGGTTTCGAGCGGGGAAACCCCGACCTCAAAGGCGTCAGAAAAAGAGGGGCATTGTCTGCAAGAGGGAGGAAAATAAGCGTGGGTTGGAGCTTTCTGTTTCGGGACAAGAGGGGGGCTGTCTGTGAGGGATGTGGGTACGGTTACGAGCATCCCTCCTTCCTGCCCAGCACCAAGAAGGAGCTCTCCGAGGAAAGCTCGGTTCCGTCTCGGCTCCGGGACTCGCAAGTCTGCCCGGTGCCGGAGATATATGCGCGGCGGGAAGCGGGAGCCCCGGCGCCCCCGGTTGCGGCTTCACTTAGCGGGGATCGCCGCCGGGCATCGCCACCGCCTCGATAAACCGTGTTTCGCGAGTAATCAAAAAAAGGAGTTAAATATTATGCCTTAAGCCCTGCGTAGTGAAAATAATAATTAAAAAAATAAATAAAAAATTAAAAACC
The DNA here is from genome assembly GCF_036169615.1 of Heliangelus exortis. Taxonomy (NCBI): domain Eukaryota; kingdom Metazoa; phylum Chordata; class Aves; order Apodiformes; family Trochilidae; genus Heliangelus; species Heliangelus exortis. The sequence goes on from NC_092423.1 coordinate 68,356,950, forward strand.
AACCCAAACAATAAAAAACCCCAAACAATAACAAAAAAACCCAAACACCGCTCATCTTGAAAAATGCGAGAGTCTAAAGCCAGTGTATTTCTGCAATCGGAGAGAAAGAGTTTTCTGGTCTCTGTCTCCCACCCCCTGCCCGTGATTACAGACAATGTCTGCTCAGAAAAATCCGAGAGCAAAAATGGGTAAAAGATGTTGGGCTCTTACGGGGAAATTTTCCAAATAGCCCTTTTAAACGTAGGTCCCGGAGGTTAAGCAAACAAAGACAGTCTGGGCTGGACCACACCGAAGAGGATTTTAGCCTGACTTAACCCCTATGAGAGCGGGGTCTTGTTCAATTTTATGGGAATTTCAACAAGTAACAAATACAGGCGACCCTCAGCTCTGGGTCCCCTCCCGCCCCCTCCTTGGTCGCCTGTCAATCACTCTCCTGTCTTTCTGCTAGCCCCGCAGCCTGCCCCTGCCTCCTCAAAGCCTACTGCCGCCCTAGGGAGGATGAACTGGAACCCAGCTTTGCTATCACCGCTGAAGGGACCTGCGGTGTCGGGGGACAGCAAATGGTTGCAATTTTTTTTCGCTTAAAAAAACAAAATCAAAACCAAATACAAACCCCAAACCAAAACCCCAGCCCCTAAATAGTTCCGGTGTGGCTCCTGAAGAGAGGAGGCTGCAGAGCGGGTCGCCGTCTTACCGACGCTTTGGTGCAGAGGGATGGAAGAACGCGGTGTATCCCCAGATGGGCTCCTCTGCACCCACGGGACTCTGCTCCTGAGCTCTAAACCCCCTTTTCGGAGATTCAGGTCGTCATCTCACGTGGTTTTGAGGACCAGAGCGAGAGGCTGGAGGGTTCACAGGGGCATTCCTCACCAAAATACATACCTTTACCTTTAGGAAATTCTGCTTTGCTTTGTTGTTGTTACCCGCCTTATTTTTTTATTATTATTATTTGTTTTCTTTTCCTTCATTTGGGATTTTTTTTCTTTGTTTATTTAATTCCTTGAGATCCCGCGGGCCACCACAATAGTGGGAATGGCCCCAGAAAAGGGACTGGGAAGCAGCTGCCCCCTCCTCCCGCCAGACACCCGAGGTAGGAAAGGCGATTCTTGAAAGAATTTTTCATTCCGCAGCAGCCCAAGAACAACTCTTTAAAACAAAAAATGGAGGCAGAGACAGTGAAGGTTCTGGTCCTGAAGCCTCAAACTACGGTTTGCGAGGCTGGGAAGTTTTAAATCCGAATTGATTCTTTTCAAGGACGGATATATATACCTATCAGACAGACCAATGGACACTTTCTTAATGACAACGATGAGCGTCGGTTACCAGTAGCTCAGATTGAATCTTCCCACTTGGCAAAATGGCATTTCTCCGCTTGTTTTTTACAACTTCAGTATCTGGGCCCATGAATTTAGTGGAAGCCATCTCCATCCCTTGATTTACTAAAAAAGAAAAAAAACCCTCACTTTTTCTTTTTTTTCTTTTTTTTTTTTTTTTTTTTTTTGTGGCTCTGATCCTTATTCATGTGTACTACTCAAAAACTTTGAAACTTTGTGGCGCAAACGTTTTAGTAGAATGAAAGGAGATGGGGAAAAACGGATCCATCTCCTTTAGTCACAATTATTACCAGCAATAACTTTTCTCTTCCTCACCCCACAGAGGCAGTAGCAAGTGAATTTCTCCTTTCCCTTTCTTTTAGTTAAATGCAAAGCAAATTCGGTGGCAACCGCTGTTGATGGATCAATAATCCTCTACTCAAAACAGCGACAGAGAGGACTTAAAACCTTGAATTTGCATCAGACTTAAGAATGAGAGAGGAAAAAATTGGAAACAGGAGGCTCAGTTCTGCTAAAAGGATTTTGAAGCTGGGGGGCGGGAGGGGAGCCGGATTTTTTTCACACACTATTAAATCCTGCTAAATGATTGAATCAGGATTGTAATAAAGTGCCCTGGTTTATGGTGAGCATACCAGCAGGGTTATTAGAAAGCCGAGGAAATCCAGCGAAATAATCACTTTTACAAAGTGAGCTCTGCGGGGTGAAGGAGGGGACAGTGCCGGAGGAGACGGGCTGTGCGCGCTACAACCGGAGGGGTCGGCTCCGCCACCCTGGGGAAAACCGGGGACATCTCCTTTGTTTTGTTGTGTTTTAGTTTTTAATTTTAGGTTTTGTTGTTATTTTTTTTCTTTTTCCCCCTCACTCTCCTACTCGTTTTTGTGTGTGAGTGTGTTTTGCGTGGCTTTTTTTTTTTTTTTTTTTTGCTTTTTGCTTTTTTTTTTTTTTTTTTTTTTTTCCCTACCTCGACCCTCGGTCATATTTGACAGGATCCCGCTAGCCGAGTTTGACATCCACACGCCAAATCAAAATCCATCCCTGGCTCTGCCCTGCAGGCCTTGCTCAGGCAGTGCTCCCCTCCCTGCCTGATTCAGTAGGAACCCTGCCAGACTGAAGATCCCAGCACGGCCCTACAGCACGGGCCAGGGAGTTGAGGGGGTGTGTAGGGTGGGGGTGGATCGCCCACGTGACCCTTGGATTTTGTCCCCCCGAAAGATTCCTTTAGGGCTATGCAAAATGAAAATGGGAATTTGCAAGGTCATTTACCTTGCTCTGACGCGCGAGTACTTTGCTTGTTGCTGATGAACTGTGGTAGGGTGTCCTCGTTTTGTATCTTACGTTTATGAAAGTACACACACCTACAGGCGTGCACGTTCCTCTACACACAAGCACATAAATACACTATAAACGCACAAACGGATCGCAGTTGGAATTCAACCTGCAGCCGTACAAGTCAAAAGCAAAAACCTCCCAGGGACGGAATGAGGAGAGGGAAGAGGGAGCAAACATGAGAATCAGGTTCTAATAGCTGTGGCGTAACCAGAAAAACACACAGATCGCATCCTCTCCTAGCACTCACGCACTCCCTCATCCACCCCACACGCAGAGGATGACTTAAACCTCCCCGCTGATAAATACGCAGTCAGAAGGGCTGACAGACAGCAGTGCCTGTGTGCCCTCACGGGGGGGATGCTCTGAAATGTGCGTGCGACATAAGCACTCACCTCCGCCCTCCTTCCTCTCCTCAGCTGCTGTGCCATAGAGTTGTGGTTGTAGTTTATAACCTCCCGGTAGGCCGGGCACGGGGGATTGTACTAGCACGAGTGCAGCCCCAAGCCCACTCGCGAGCGATGGGGAACTGAGGGGGATCCACGTCCTGGATCAGGGAGATGACACCCGCCGCTCTTTCTGCCCTGCAAGCTGGGAAGCCCCCAGTCCTCTGCCAGGAAAGACAAAGGAGAGCTCCCAAACCTTGCAGGAGGCAACCCAGACCGGGGCAAACGAAGCAAAAGTGTCAGCCCTGCCGTATGCAGCCTCCTCCCTGCCAGTAAGGGAGAAGGGTAACTCCGCCTGAGTTACCAGAGGTACTCGAATTCTGAGCAGCTTTTTCTCTCCTTCTCTTGCAGTGGGATTGCCTCGCTACCAGCATCACCCCTCCCCGGTGTGCGACAGGAAAGATTTTGTCCTGAATTTTAATGGCATTTCTTCGTTTCACCCGTCCGCTAGTGGATCTTACTACCACCATCACCACCACCAAAGCGTCTGCCAAGACATCAAACCCTGCGTGATGTGAAGGCAGCGCCCCAACAGAGACAATGAGGTGGCATTGAACAGAGCCAAGGTATAGACGGACCCACGCAGATTAACTATAATGTGCACTCTGATAGCATTGATAGTACACGAGTCACTTAGAGAAATTACCTAACGAAGCAGTGGTTTTGGTCCTCCTCCATCCCTTGAAGGACATGTACAGCCGGTAAAATGCTCCAAAGCTCTTGCTAAAAAAAAAAAAAAAAAAATTAAAAAAAAAAAAAAAAATTTAAAAAAAAGCCTTGTAAGATGTGTGTTAGGTTGGATGAAACTTTGGTGTTCTTACACCGAGTCTGACCACCTTAATTATAAATCACCTTCTTTTTTTGGGAAAGGGAACAATTTGATAACTTCTTATACCAGGAAGTGTCTTTGAATAGGAAAAAATAATTCTCCCAGCTCAGCACCTGCAAGGACTTCCCCTTCTGTTGCTGTGTTAGTGGGAAATTTACTTCTTTTTATTCTCTATCCAGGACATTTTGCATGGACTTCAGCACCGACCAGTCAATATTATTAAAAGTATTGTTTAGCCCTTTCGTGTATAGACTTTAAGAAAAGTTCCATTTTTTCCCAGTATTGCAGCAATACAATGTTTTGTTTTTATTTTTTACAAAATTTGTTTTCTACCACAATATTTTTTTAAAAAACTATTTTAAATAAATCTCGTGTATACTCACACACTATTGCTTTAAATGAAGAATATATTTGCACTTATGTATACTTTTTACAGTTTGCCAAAATATTTTGATGTACAAATTTATTATTTTTTTTCCAATAAAATGTATATAAACGACTATATGCTGGACAGGCATTTATTTTCTCTGGGTTCTTTCTGAGAAAACTCTTCCACCCGGCAGCCGGGATGGTTAAAGCTGCAACCCCAAATCCTCCATCCGCTGAAGGTGAAGGAGTGGAGCGAGCGTGTGACTCGAGGGGACAGTGCCGTGGCCTCTGGGCTGCGACTCCTACCCTCACCCACTTCCTACCCTGATTTCCCCGCTGCTGGATCGGCTTTGAAATAACGGGGGCAGCGCACACAAAAACAGCAGGAGCCGGACTGCCTGCTTCTCTCTCTTTGAGGGCTCTCCAGAGCCCGAAACGCCCTCCCCGATGTTCAGGGATGTGTCCCGTTGTCTTCATGTCCCTGTGTCCCCATCCCGCCTGTTCACGCAGCCCCATCGGAGATCTGCTGTGGCCCGACGGGACTTTGTCACATGTGGGAACAGCAACCCCCCTGTAACTTGGGGTTGCACCCAGGATGACGAGAGGGGTCGGCTCTAAAACGGTGGCTTGATCACTGCTTTGGAGGGAGGCACCGAGAATGGCGTGGCCACTAAACTGGGTGGGAGGGCATAAGAAGAGAGAAGAAAAAGGGAAACGAGACAAAACAAAACAAGAAAAGGGCCCTGAAGCGCCCCGAGCAAACCAAACGCTGTCCCCGAGGTGCCGCCGTGCCCTGCGGAAGGTTGATTGCCGCTTGCCCTCCTACTCCTCAGGTTCTCCCGGGCACACCGACCCTCCCGGCCCCGCGGCCTCCATGGTCGGGGGATGCCCGCCGAGCCCACCCGCCCTCGGACCGGGGCCACGGCCCGAAGCGAGCCCTACGCGGCCTGTCCGGAGGGCGCAGATCGCCGCCGCCCCACCGCACAGCCCGCCCCGTCCTGCTCCACAGAGGGGAGAGAGGCTCCCCCGTACCCCAAGAAGCCCCGCAAACCGAGGCAGCCCCGCCACGCACCGCCCCGGCTCAGCGCCCAAATGCTGAAAAGCGTGAGAGTTTCAGCAAAATGGTGTACGTTTATGTGTGTGTATCTATACATGTATAGATACACACATGCATGCATACACATATACATGTAAAATTATATCTACGTAATTACATCTAGAGATAAAACTCTTCATCTTTTAAAATACATATTTATGCTCCAGCATGCCCTTTTCTTCCCCGAGCTTCTCAGGGCCTGTGATAAATTATAAAGTCAGTTTCAGAGTTTGCTCCGACCACAGTGCTGTGTTTACATTCTTTCAGAGGCAAGCCTGCATGGTCGTAATTTATATCCTAAACACTTGAACGTAACTTGTTTATACAGGAATGACAGGACCTCAAAGAGAAAAAAACTGCCCGTGCCCGGACCGCCGGCGGGGCGCGGACCGACACTGCCCTCCAGCGGCATCGGCCGGGCAGCGGCAGACCCCAAACCATCTCCGCAGCTTCACCGGCTTTGAGCATGACGGGTTTTTTTTTGGTTTTTTTTTCCCCACCACTTTTTGACTACCATTCTATCCCAGAAAACCTAATACGCTTATGAAAGGGAAAAGATTTGCTAGGGCATTCCAGTTTTGGGTTTCTCTCTTCTTCTGTAGTGGTTTCAGACTATACTCCTTTAACAGACCAAAGTTCCCTTTTCTCTCTTGAAGCTTCCTAAAACAAAGGGCATTTCATAAGCAGCACTCTTTAGATATCAGTCTGTTTCTGAAAGCTGTCAGTAAAATGAACCCAGCCTTTTTCTTCTGAATGTAAGGTGACCAGCAAATGATGGGGAGGAAAAAGGCCTGATTTTTTGAGTTAATTTGATCTGATTTTGTTTTGATATTGGATTTTATTAAAGTACCTTCTACCCTAGGAATTCCACTCTTGTTTAGTCTAAAGAACTCCAATGGCCACAGAGCCAGTGAGAGTCAAGACTGAGTGCTATGCCACTGAGAAGACAAGTGTTTATGTCTTAAACACACATTTTAAAAATATTTGCATCTTTTTATATTCATTAACAGCCACTGAGCACGCCCAAATACTTCACATTTTGGAAAAATAAATTATTTGTTAGAGATCCAGAACAATGAGACTTCTAGTTGTAGTAGCAGTGATACCATACCCACTTCTGAGGATCCTGAAGGCTTTCAGCATCAGAGAAAGTTGAAATCCTTAGTGTTAAACCCAGAAATTTAGATATGCCTATTTGGTTTGAACACTGTGAAAGAGCTTGGGAGGGCACAGGTGTATTTGAGAGTGTATTTGCTAGTCACCCTGTAGGGAAAACTGTAATTATTTCGTTAAAATGAGCATCATTTGGTATAAGAAGGTCTGTGTTACTGCAGCTTTCTTAGCGCTCTTTTCTGCAACTTTTTTAGCCCATTCTCTTCCTCTTTATACTTTATTTTTTCATTCCTTGACTGCAGACATGGCTTTGACTGCTTTGTCCTCTGTGTGTATTGCAAGATGCCTAAAGCAACACCCTATTTTTCTTTAGCAGAGCACTAGCCCAAGTAGTACTCAACAACAATCGCCCATCTCCACTGAGTCTGAAAATTACTCATCACTAACTCTCAGCCTCAGGCTTCAGCCTGTACAACTACCCTGTCCTTACAGGTGAGTACAAAGGAAGATGAGAGCAGAGAGCTTCTAGGTACACTTCTCATGTATCCAGATGCCGAGCTAGTGTAGCCAAAAAGCTGCATTATTTTTTTTCCAAGCAGATCATTTGGCCTCGTGCATTAGTAATGCGTCTCCTCAAAACTTTGCCTCCCTAATGACCTCAGACCGCCACAGCTACAAGAAAGCTAGAAGTAAATTACAAATAGTTAGTCATCTAGACTGATGGTGTAGCTCACATTTGGTGAGGCTCTGAGGCAAATGGATTGAATGTAGACTAATCCAAACATTTCCATTATTAGAGCACACTAGGCAGAGTTTCTGCAGGATGGGAAGAAATCACGCTGGAGCACCTCAGACGTTTTGCGTGCGATCCACTATAATCTTATATATATCTTTTTCTCCATTCTCTGGTTTCATCACAGTCTTACTGCCTCAGTGGAGGGATTTTGCTTGTGAGGGTGTTTATGTTATAGAGAAAAAAAATCACTCAACCACTCCAAAGCTGGGCTCATTTGAACAATCAATTTTACATTGGCAAAATTAGCCAAATGCAGAGATAGCTTATGTGAGATGTTGAATTTCTAGCTGGTAGCTGACCAAAGAATTCTTTAAAACAGTCAGTTTATTAATCCTGCTAAATCCCCTTGCCCATTATTCTATTAAGACCAACATCAGATTAATATCTTACTGTGTTTTGGCTCAGCTGGCAAAGTTCTTTCAGCCAACACAATATTTTCAGTTAGTGTGAGAGTTTTAGCCTACTTTGGAGGCAAAGAAAAGTTTTATTTCTTTTCTTTTTTTACTCAATAACAATAAACCTGATTTTATTGAACTAGAAAGATTTACTCATAACATATGCATGAGGTAATATTTAAATAAGCCTGTTCAGTATAATGCTAGGCATGTCACTTTGGTCCTGGGAAAGCAAGGTGCTGCTTTCAATTATAACTTCAATGTACCTGAGCACGTGAGTTCTCCCATTAAAGTCAACAGGATTATGCAGACGCTTAGGGTTAAAAGTGCTTTGCTGAAGAAGGATGATGGGACAAGAAATAAACACTACAGGTTCCTCCTATATGCTGCAGCTGAGCCCTGTATAAGAACTGGGGTAGAATATACCTGACTCATTTACAGAATGAAAATTAATTCAAAACATACTCCAGCTTTGAATAGAGATGTATTTTACAAAACCTGCTGGCATTAATCTGCATGAAATACTGCCTCAGCTAATAAGAACACCCGGGCTTTATTTATATATTGAGCCATTTGATAGATATAAATGAAGAAAGAGGTAAATAGAAGCCAACATATTTTTGAATAAAAGCCCAGAGGTTCTCTCAGAGTTCAATGATCTTTGTGTCTAGATTATAAAGAATTCAGAGAAGCTTCATGTGACTTGCCAACTACTGAATAGAGCTCCAAAACATCTGTAATATTAAACAACTTCAAGCCTCCTTTTTGTGCTTGTTTTCGTCCAGCACTGATTTATAGAAATCTATCGGCTTCTACATTGGTCATTTCTAAAAAGAAATATGCTGGGAGGAGGAGGTTTTAAAATTTGTTGGGACACCACTACCAAACTGCAGCTGGAATCAGAGGTATTTTAACAGTGGATTTAGATTTATTTAGGAGATTACAAAGAAAAGTTAAGTGCAGTACATTGGTTATTTTAACCATTGCAAAATTAATTTCCAGCACTTTGCAGGGAACCATTGGACTCACAGGTAATATAATGTTTTCAGGGTAATTCAAAGAGACAGAGATGCTTTTGAGGAACTGATAAAGGACAGATGTCTTGGACTAGATCCCCACTGGTAACATTTTCCTTACAGTAGAGTTGCAGCCCATTAATTCTTACTGTCCAAATATAGGTAGCATTAGTTTAAATTAGAAGTTTTATAACTGATTTAGCTGAGCTACTGAAATCCTTTATGTCCACAATCTTATCTCATTTTTAGAGATCCTCTTTGGATTGGTTTATACCTGTCGTGATTAGCGTATACCAAACACATTTTACTTGATGAAAACTCTCTCCTTTTCATTTTGTATCAGCTCAAACTAGTTTAAATTTACTCTCTGAGCCTGGCTCTCATGCACAGCAGTTTTCTGATATGATGAAAGGTGTGATTTAGTTCAAACTGCATAACTGTTCCTTATGGACACTTTATCACTGTAATCCCTCGTTTATACACGTACAGCTGCAAGCTACATGAGCTGCACAGCTATGACCAACCTTCAAGTGGTATCAGCTCCCCAGAGCTGAAACTAAACAGGTCAGTGCCTGTGACTAGGCAATCCTTTAGTTAAAAGGCTGCAGCTTTTCCTTGTGTGATAGCTCTATGTTAGAAACTGGATCTAAAACATGATTAAACTGGAAGGTCCTGGACAATTTTACTTGTTTAATCAAGGTTTAAAAACCAGGCCTTATATTCCCATTTGTTTTTCATCTGGGGGTTTCTCTGCCAGAGATTTGTTGACCAGTGGTGGCTTGCAGAGTATTTGCTGGTGGCTTAGAGACAGCTATTTTGTTACAGGACAGTGCCTCTCATCCTTTGTGGTGGAGAGAATACAAACAGATGGGAGAGGGAAGATGCAGGGAAGATTGAAGTCAGCAGTATGATTCATTCTTTAAAAAAAGGAATAAAATGCTTTTAACATTAAAACTGCCAAAACAAAGAAATGTTTCCAGCCCCTGCCACATCTCCTTTGACACATGGTCTCTCAGTGCAAGTAAAGCTAGATGTTTGCCTGTCCATTCATGAAGGGAGAACAGAGTTGCTCACTGGAGAGGAAAAGAAATAGTTGCAAAGCTGTGGAGAAAGTGTACTTTGATCCTAGGTGACTTTACAGGCAAAGCAGTAATACAGAGGGTGTAGATATTGGGGAGCAATGTAAATATTATCAAGTCAAGGTAATCACCAATGAAATAGGTGCAAGAACAGGGGTAACTTCTGCAGCCACCATGGGAAGCTCCACTAAGTAACTATTAAGACTTAAAAGTGGACATCAAGTTCTGCTCCTGATATCATGCATTAAATCCTGTTTTCACACATGAGAAAGAAGTTCCCCTCACTGCTGTGCAATCCTTTTCCCCTTCTGAGGCAGAAATACTGATTTCATAAGCACTTCTATGTTTTGGGAGGTCTGGGAACTGTGGCACCTGAATACATTAATATGTACTGGCTTGTATCAGGAATAGTGTGGCCAGCAGGACTAGGGATGTAATTCTCCCCCTATACTCAGCACTCACATTGAGTACTGTGCACAATTCTGGGCACCCTCAATTCAAGAATATTGAGTGCTGGAGAGGGTTCCAGAGGAGAGCAATGAGGCTGCTAGGGACTAGGGGGAAACTCCTGTAGGGAGAGGCAAAGGGAGCTGGAATTGTTCATCCTGGACAAGAGTAGACTCAGGGGGGACCTTATGACTCTCTACAACTACTTGAAGAGAAGCTGTAGTCAGGTGGGGGTCAGGCTCTTCTCCCAGGCAGTGAGTGACAGGGCAAGAGGGCATGGCCTGAAGCTGCAGCAGGGAAGGCTTAGGTTGGATGTCAGGAAGCACTTCCTCAGAGACAGTGATCAGACATTGAAATGGACTGCCCAGGGAAGTGGTGGAGTCATCATCCCTGGAGGTGTTGAAGGAAAGCCTGGATGTAGCACTTAGTGCCATGGTTAAGCTGATGTAATAGTGTTAGGTCATAGGTGGGACTTGATGATCACAGAGGTCTTTTCCAGCCTCAATAATTCTGTGATTCTGTGTGATTTGTAATATAATGGTTTTTCTTAGTCCAAGGCAACAGGAAGAAATGGACAGGAAAAAAGCAACAGCTCAAGATAAGCAGACTCCAATAAACAACAGGCGCTTGTCCCAGGACAGCAGAGGAACATGGAGTAGGAGGAATCTGGTTTGACTCACCAATGAAAGGGTCCAAAGTAGTATGAGCAAGAAGAATCAAGGCCCAGGACTCAGCCAAATGACTCAGCAAGGTCAGGGGTACTGTGAAGGAAGCAGTAGGAGCTGTTTAGGGGAACCTATCTGAGACATAGGCATGTGTGAGGCAGCCCAGATTTTCTCAAGCTCCTGGCACTGGAGCTCCGGGTAATGTGGAGAGATGGGCAGAGTTTTTCAAATATCTTTTCCTTCTAAAAGCATTGTTTCTTGTAGGAAAATCAACCATTTTGACTGAAGACTAATTTATCTCTGGGTGCTTGCAAGTGCAGGCTTCCCAAAAGCTGCAGCAGTGCTGCCTGATGTCAGTGTGTTTGTGATGGCAACAGTGAATATTGAGGAAGGTGATGACAGCAGCAAGACCCTAATCTGCCAACAGAGTGCAGAGTGGTATCTCCCCAGTATACTTTAGCCCTAGACCTCAGATATTTTCAGCCTTCTTTTGCTGTCCTCTCTCACCTTTCCATGCCTGTTGATTACCCCAGACTGTTTCTCTCTCTGCCAAGGGAGTTTTCTTCCAACCTCAGGACACCGGCCTTGCTCCCATAATACATCACAGACCCATGAGGGCAAGGAATGGCCATAAACAATTCATTTATTGCTGTTTCTGTTCTAATATAACAGAAGATACGCAGATCTCCACAAATCTTTGACATTTCCTCTGTATTTTCCCACCAATTTCTTCCTTATTGTTACAGGCTGACTGCTCACACTGCAGCCCTGTTATATTACCAGGTCCCTCAGCAAAAGAAAATATATCCACATGCACTTCTTTCCCATATCCAAAGAGAACTATGATTCCTTAACTTTTTCTTTAACTGTAACCAGATGATTCTCTCCTCTTAAATTCCTGCTCCATAGAAGAAACACTGGAAGTCTCCAACTCATTTTCTAAAGGAAGAGGTTAAAAGAGAAGATAGCCAAAATAAATGAGGGCAAACTCAAAGTAACTCAGCAAATCAGGTCCACAAGAGGCATAAGGGAAGAGGAAAAGAAGAACAAACCTGGTATTTAGCCCTGCAGGGGTGGGCAAGGTCTTCTATGAGTCAGTATTGCATTTGATTAGCTCCTTGGTGGTTCCATTCTTCAGCCTTAGAGAGAAAAGTGATCAAAAGGCCATGCTTTCATTGCGTATAAAAGGATCTGAAGAAAGCAGCAGACATTTGTCCATCCCAGGAGTTTTCTATCTTCCTTTTCATCCACCACTGCCCATCACCTGGGGGCTGGCTGCCTCCCTGGGGATGGCTCTAAGAGAACAGAAAGGCATAAGGTGTCTGAGCAGTTCCCACCTGCCCATAGTTGGTTCTGGATCTAAGCACCACAGGGAACCACAGTCCAAACCAGAAAAAACAGTGTTCATATGAAACAGACCATCCCACTTAGGGCCATCTCAGGACATATTTATTAATCAGGAGCATGCACCACAGCAAATCAGGGCTCCCCTTTGATACAGAAAAGCCTTTGGTTGTTGGCTACTAATGGCTAAAAATGAGGCAAATCCATAGTCCAGACAGGCTTTAGATATGCCAAGAAAGATTGTGCTGGCAAACACACTATTCTGCCAGTTCATTTCCTGTATGCTGTTTGAAACAGCCAGAGCCCTTTCTCACTATTTAGTCCTCTGTATGCAGAGTAAAATAAAAGCAGAAGAAGAAATGCACAGCTAATAAAAGTCCTAAGCTTAGCACTTCACTTGAGCACAGAGAGAGCAGACAGAGGACACCCCAGAACTGAGAAAGCCCCCACTTATAGCATAAGTTCTGAATAGCTTGATCTGTGGAGATAATAATAAATTCCTCTCTTGTCTGTACAGCTGTCATTCACAAGGTCAGTTCCTGCCACCAGGAGGACCTGACACAGGTCTTTCATACCCTTACAGATACAGGCAGTAGGCAGAAGCCTAGAAAAACTCATCTGCCCCATAAAGTGCATATGTATTCGTATTCTTTCAGGTGGACTCATGTCATTAAGGGAGTGTAGCAAGCTCATCATCAGTCCAGACTCAAAGGTCCAGGACCCTGCGTTTGCAAGGGAGACAGAAAATTTGGGGACTTAATAAAAAGAGGTAAGGGGTCTAGCAACCCCCTGCTTGCTTGTGGTGAAGTGTCTCTGAAGGATGTGATCTACATCTTGACCATCATTCATTGTTTTAGGAAGAGCAGTAATTGCACCTTATTTTGCTAGGATATCTATTTTTCAAGATACCCACTTGGCAGTCTAAGAACAGCATACCAAACTAAACATTAATTTCTTTTCCAAGCCTGTAGGTGAATGCTGCACTCATTTAAGATATTCTTTCAACTTATTCAGCCCATTTCACCAGCACCAGGTGCTTTGGATGCTGCAAGAAATTTTGCAGCAGGCAGGTATGAGATAACCTGCATCCTCACCCACTACTCTGAGGGTTAAGATTGAACTCAGCTTTCAGCTTAACTCTTGGCCTCTCTGTGAACCTGTGCTGGGGATACCAGAGGCCGTTTAAGTGGTATTTAAAAAACTGGTTTATTTCTGTCCATTTTGCCTGTGTTTCTTTTAACTATAATGCCAAGACAGAAAAACCTAATTAATCTTAACAAGGTTTTAATTAATTTTTAAGTGGTTTTACCACATCTACTCTTTTTTTCCTTCCTGAAGCAGCTAACCACCATCTTCAGACATTCTGGCCCCTGCCATCTTTTTGTGACTTTGCACGTTCTTCACCTTACAAGAAGTAAAACCCAGTTAGGGTAGTAGACTGTAGCATAGACATCAAAACTAGTTGTCAAAACTCCTTCCACAGAAAAAGTAGTCAAAATAGGCATCAGAGGAAAAGCTATCTGACCTCTTGGAGATTCTGCTTTAGAAGAGCATGAATCTTAACCTCAGCGTGCAGATTTCTCTCCATTGTCTGTAAAAGTGTTCAGGTGATGGGCTCAGGTGAAGGTGACTACTCTGTAGCTAGATGAGATGAATCAAGGCCATGATGCCAGGTTCTGAAAAACAAATACCAGATAAGGCTGCACTGCTGACTTCTACCATGATGCTATTGTTGTCCCCATTGCTTTCAGTATTCAGATCACAGCTGCACAGCAAACAGAAGCTTCTATTAAGCTGCCTTCAATATGACCCAAGTCTTTTTCCAGATTTAATTTCAAATGCTCCCAATACACAAGAATATTTCACCTCCCCCTCCAGCACACCCTATTTTGCATGTGCCACCAATTTAGCTCTATTTCCCATCATATTGGTTCTTTGCCTGCTTTGGCCAAGACACACTGACATGTTTCCCTCAGTGAAGTAAACTGAAGGTTTTAACTAACATAACTTTGTTGGTATTTAGACATTCCACTTCCTTATTCCCATTCCCCTTTACAGGCTGCCAATATAGATGTTAAACAATATCAGACCTTGGCATTTCTCTGCCAACCTTTCCTCAGGGTCAAAAAATTGCCATTTATTCTTGTAGTCAGCTTTTGGTTTGTAGCTCCTCCTATGTAATAGCCTTATTTTCTTTAGCAAATGCTTAACAAAGACCTTTTTCAAAGGCCTTTAATAGAAGGATAGTAGGTGCTGGAGTTCAAAGGACTGTTTCCTTTTTTTACAGAAATCAGGTTGGAAATATTTAGATACAAATGGAAGATTAGTGTATTCAAGCCCACAAATAAACTTTTAATCTTAGTTACACTGGTGCAAACATGCAAGAGTTTTGGTAGTTTTCATTGATTGCTCAGGAGAGTTAGCATGACTGAAAGGAAAACCTACAACAGTTTTGAGAAGTTTACAGTCTGATCAAATACTGTATTGTAAATATACTAAGCTGCTGCAGTCAGTAACAATTTTATTTATAAAATCACCTTGTCCAATGCACAAGGAAGACTATATGCTTGCAAACATCAAGATTTTGTTATTAAATGCACCTGCTAATAACAAGATCTAACAGTGATCTGGACAACCTGGTAAGAAAAGGTGAAAATAAGAAAGAAAAAGAGTAAAAATGAAGACCCTAAAGAAAAAAAAAAATTGGTATCAGATCTGCCACAGTTATTTTTTGTACAGGGTAAACCAAAAGAGGCTGGTAAGAGGAAGTATGCAGGAAATTAAATAATGGTTGTTGCAAGATACCCCCAGAAATGACGAGCGATGCCCTGGGGACTGGAAAGCAGCTGCTCCTCCAAGCACTGGCCTGTTTGGCAAGCAAGCTGGTGTGTCACCAGCCCTATCCAGACCCAGAGCTGACAGTCACTCCCATCTAATACTGTTTCTGACTGAAGGACAGAGAGCTGTGTCCTGCCTCTCCCAGCCTGAGCGCCGAGGTGCCAAAACTCCATGGAACTTGCCCAGAATTTGCAAAGGAAGAATGAAGCTTAAGTCATATTCGCACGTGCAGGCTTTCTTTTGTTATTTTAACCCAGTTATCAGAGCAATGAGTTCCTGTTGGTTTTTAAACCCTATTTTGTTTTGAAAAGGCCAAACTGTGTTGCTGGATACATTGTCTGGTTAGAGACCTCCCAAGAGGGGTGACTTTCAGCTGAGATCCAAGCCAAACCAGCCCAGCAAAATGAGTCATGGGGAGACACAGGGATGTGAAGCCAGGGATGCAGTCTGAAAGGGATGCTGTCTGTCTGGAAGGATGGAGAGCACAGGGCAGGGGCACCCATGGAAAGGCATGCAGATGGCAGAAGGCACATTGATCATGAAGGGGTCAGGCTGACACAGGCAGATGGACACAGGCTCTTTTCATAGCTTGGTGCTGTGGCATGTGGATGTGACCACGTTCATCAAAGCTGACAGAGCTTTCCCCTATTTTCCTTTGTGGTTCTACAGCCTGAAGACCCAAAATCACCTGGGTGGCTGGAAAGCATGACATCCACTTGCACTTGTGAATTCACACCTATGGGGTGTGTCACCGATAATGTGTCTGGGTAGCAGGAAAGCCCAGAAAGATGGCTAGAGGAGGGAGGTGGTTTTCAAAAAGGGCTCTACACAAAAAATCACCCAAAAAAACCCAACAACAACAAAAAAACCCAAACAAGCAAAAAAAAAAAAAAAAAACCCAAACAAACAAGCAAAAAAAAAATAAAACTTTTGACCTATAGGATGGGGAAAACACATGCAGAGTCAGGGCTGGGAAACAGGTATGAATTCAGTTGCATAAGAAGTAGATTAAAAAAAAAAAGAGAGAGGTGGTTGGGTTCACACTAATGATGAAAGAAGGTAGAGATAATAAAGAAAATAAAGTGTTAGGCAAAGGGCAGGCTAGGACAGAGGGAGGCCAAAGAGGCTGGAAGAGCTGAATAAAGGGTGATGCTTGGAAGACCTTTCTGAACAAAAGATGGAAGCAAAGATGGCTGATCTGTGGGATGGGAAGTCCTCCCCATTTGGAACACTACAGGAGGGAAGAGCAATCAATCTCTGAAAGCTCAAAATAAGAAAAGAATTGTAGAAATGCATGAAGCGGAAATGCAGTAAGGGATGGGGAAAAAGAGAAATCTCCATGGGAATGAAAGTGATCCTTCATTTATTCTCAACAGGCAATTTGCTGTTTATCCCCTTTTTTTCCTTTTTCTAAAATATTTCTAGGTAGATAAAATAATTTCTGTAAGTATACCAGATCCTTCCTGAAGTTCACACAATTTCTTTGTACAGAGGGAAGATGAGGATCTCACTACATGGCATCTCCTAGCAAAACCATTTTTAGTTATCAGATGAAAATGCATTTAGCTCACACATGGGTAATATCTGCAGATGCCTTCAAAGACAGATTTAGATGTTCTAACTACCTCACTATCCCTGTTTCCCTTTTACCTGTAGTCTGTCTGAAGAGATAAGTCACTGAGAAAGAATATAGATTTGCTGCTTCAGAAAATACATTTTTTTTTTCTTATCAGTGAAGTAAGTACATCCTGTGCACAGAGACTAAAAAAGAATAGAAAAAATAAAAGTTCCCTGGGACCTCCCCTTTGGACTAGATTGCCAGATTATTATAAAAGGCTTAAGTAAATAAATAATATTGCATTGTCAAAAAACTCCTTTCTTGGAAAAGTTTGTGTCCAGGCTCTTTATGTGGTGAATGCAACATTACATCTTCCTGGTCCTTTAAAATGTAGTCTGTTACAATGTCATAAAAATGTGGAGAAAAGATACTTCAGGTTTTTTCCAAATAAGGAAAATATGAAGCATAATTTATTACAGCCATAAATTTTCATGTAAGTGTCAGAAGCCAGTAGATCCTGGATTTCAAGGATGGCAGCTCTCCTAGTAGGAAAGACTCAGTGTTTAGTTTGAGGCTGTAAAACTGCTCATCTGTAGCCTTTGGACAGCCGGTACCCAGAAACTGCCATAAAAAGAGACTTAGATGTGAAAGTTTCCCCATTAGGGTTTAGTGCCACAGCAACAACCATCAACAGCACGAACAGTGGCACAAGCAGGGGTGTTGGAGCAGGGCACTGTGTGTTGTCTCTCAAGGTGAGTCTCAGCATTCATTTAAATACCTTTGCTGTGGGAATTGAGTGCAATTCTTCAGCAAGATAGGCTATTTCTTGGGACAGAAGCTTGTTGCTAAAAACTGAAGGTTGTCTGTCACCTATTACTCCTGAAGCCTTGGGGATCTAGAATATCTCAAGGCACCCAGTTTGGAGAAGAGGGATGCTTTGAACTCAAGGCAGCTGTTGGGAGCAGATGCACTAGAGGAACAGCAGGGTGAAGGCAAGCAGGGTTTGAAGCAAGGAGCCAGTTTCTGCCCTTGTGTGTTTTTCATTCAGTTAGGTCAACATTTTCCATCCTTGCTCCCTTCAACACAGGGGAGCACAGTGCTTATGGCCATGGCCACTTGCGTGCCTTTCTCCTTAGCTCTGCTCTGCCCTTACCTCACACTGTTCCCTGATGTGCCTCAAGCAGCCTTTGCCTCTGCAGCAGGGTTATTCACATGCAAGGCAGGAGGTGATTTATGACATAAAACAACACCAAAGCTTGTCCTCAGTGCTTGTACTCCATTCAGTTGTGACACAAACTGCCCAAAATCCTACCTTGGCTGAGTCATTTACACACGTCTATCAAGGAAGGAAGTGGTATTACAGCATTAAGAGCTGCTCAAGGTTTTGCTAAGGCAAATACTTACTGATGTGTCATAGTTAGAGATGTTGTTTATGTTTAAAAATAAAAACAATTTATTTACAGAATGACCACATGCTCAATGTGAAAAAACAGAGCATGTACCCCATAGGAGGAGAGCTGCTGAACATGGTTGGGGCAAAGAACAAGGATAGTATTCTTGCCCTCCTATTCTCATTTCCCATCTCCTTTGCCTTGGGATTCTTCTCTTTCTCTCTCCACCACACTGTCAGCTAACTGTGGATCCCTTCCCTCATGCCTGCCCTGTTTCCTCTCTTGGCAAGCCCCACACCCAATCCCAACCTTACGCCTTGCCAGCAGTGGTGGGAAGGTGCAGCCCACATCTCTTTCCAGGGGGTGATGCTGGTGATGGCTTTGCCAGCTCAGCTGCCCCAGCTCACTTTTTGTGGCTAACCTGTTTTATAAGTGAGAGGTATCTTTAGAGCCATTGTCTTGGAGACACTGCATCAGCAATCGCTCCAGGGCTGCTCAGCAGGCATGGGAGAATGCAGCCTGACCACACAGTATCATACCATTGACTTTGAATCCAAATTCCTTGCTGATTACTTTTTCTTCCCCAAAGCTGAATGTTTACAGGCAGTAAGTCTGCAATGCTTAGTCACTGTTGTATTTCCTTCCATATACAATGAAAAAGACTGGGAATTTTTCAGCAGGTAACTTTTCATGTTAGTAGGTGCACAAGACCATCAGTGAGAATTGGGCAGAATTTGGTGTAAAGATGCCCAAAAGTGAAACAAAGATCCAGGGAGGATTACAGACAAGAAGAGACACTAAAAGTAGGTAAAGAGCACCCTTCAGAAGGTTCTCCTCAGGCTCAGATGGGGCTCAGATGATGTTTGGCACTCACTGAAGAAGGTTTTGTCTGAACCAGATGATTACTCATGTCAACAGAGCCTTGTTTGTCATCTCATCCTCAGGCACTGCTGGCCCCTCAGGGTCTTACAAGATGAGGATTTGTGCCTCAAATCTTCCTAATAGAAAGCAAATACTGAGGTGCAGCTTTAGGGAAGAACTGGCCCCTAAACTCTTGAGGAATAATCATGTACTTATGAATGGGTTTTATCAGTGTTTGCAGGATTAGCTTTCCTATACATTTAAAAGTTATACACTTAAGCATGATACCTTAGAAAATAAAAGTGCTTTGTTTTAATGATTATTCTAACTCCTGACCATCATATTTTAAAACCATTCTTCTCTGAAAGTGAGGATAGCCTGAGGTAAGACACTAAACTTTTTCGCCTTTCTTTTCCACTTCCTCTTTCTGCTCCTGTCTAGGGTGTCTCTGCCTGCTCCTGCCTTTCTTTTGATTTTTAAAAACACAGATGTAAGCAGATAACAAGGCCACAGGAGGAGAATCCTTCAGGATGTCTTGTTTGGTTTGGAAATATTTAAATGTCTGCTACATTTCCTCTGAGCACAAGGCAGGAGTCTGTGAAAGTGCACTGCTCCTCCTGCTACCCACAGTACTGCTAAGGGTGGGAGAATGTGCGTGCATGTAAGTGTATGTGTGCATAGGGTGGTTTCTAATCTTTTCAGCATGGCTCTTTTTTCCTGGGATAATGGGAAACATTTCTCTAGGTTTCATTTCCCTGGAGGAAAAGATTTTTAACTCTAGTAAATCAGGTGAAGTTTGTCCTTTCTAAATATCCTGCCAGTATCACAGGAACGGGGCAAATTCATAACTTTCTAAACAACAGCGGTTTGAAGAGTGATTTTTTTTGTTGTCGTTTGACTAGGTTTAAATGTTCTTTGCCATTATGGGTGATGGTTGGTTGATTGAGCTCAGGAGATCATAATCAAGATGAAAATTTTATTGTTGCATCATATGTGAAGCCATGAAAGGCTGTTGGATGAGTGACACAAAGGGTCTGAGGGTGGGAGTCAGTCAGCTTTACTGCAAGGGTGGTACAAAGCAGTAGCCCAAGAGACCCCGACACAAAAAGTGAAACCTCTTTCATTCTATTCCATAAAGTTAAAACTCCATGCTGCTGACTGCTCTTGACTTTCTACTGGCAAACACCTAGTGGCCTAGCTACCACAGATGGGACTGGAAGGAGGGTGAATGTAGCTCTGATTGAAAGGCAAGGATCAGAAAAGGACAATTCATGGCAGTCAAATGTGCACAGAAGAACAAGGGCTTATATCACAGATGAATAAATAATATCTGGGGGCTTTTCATAAGATATGAAAAGTCAGTCACATAGTACCCGTGCTTTTCCTGGCTTAATCTAAAGAGGAGCCTGAGGTCTACAGACAATATTAAAAATAAAGAGCTGCAAATATTCAAGAAAAGTGGCAGTATTCATGCCAGAAAGAGCTGTGCCATTGCAAAATATGAAAGATCACTTGCTGGCTTCACTGATCATATTTGGACCTTACAGTTCAAATTTAGAGTTTACCTACCAGTGCAAAGAGTGACAGATCTATTTTGTAATAAATAAATAAGAGGAAATTACAGTCTGATCCAAGAAATCTAATTAACTTGAAAGTACTCTAACCATGACAAATGATTGTGAAATTTTGAAGCAATTTGTTTGGATTTTCAGAAACAAGATTGTTTCAAAGAAGCAAATACTGCCAGTACTCTGGCACTACTCCACACACTCTATGCCAACGTGTGTATTTAAGTCTCATCATAGCCATGATTTTTTCCTGTGCATTTGAAAACAACTGTATTTTGCTGCCTATACCTTTGTATGTAGTTTGGTGGATCACACAATGACGTATCATTGCTTTTTAAGAGTCATAAAAAATTATCAGCTTTCTTTTTTTAGCTCATATAACAACAAGGTTTTCAAAGTAAACTAGTGGAAGGATGAAAACCTTTCAAATGTTTTAATTTAATTTATAAGGAGACAATAAATGTGAGGAAATGTTTTTAACGTAACTTATTGTGTCAGTGGAGACTGTAGTGTAAAGAGCATTTTTTTTTCTATTTCAGTTCATTGTGCCACCAGTTGAGTGATGCAGCTACACTGATGTCAAAAACAGAATTATTAATACAAGTTTAAAGCAGGATACCATTAAATCCACTCTACAACCACAAATGCATTCCAGTTTCTAGTAAATATGTGTCCTGGGCTAGTCTGGTGGGTAAGTCAAAGAGTGGGATAAAACCATTTACACCAGGCAGACATTAGATGTGATCACAGTGAACACACACACACATGCAAGCATACACATGCACACACACACACACATATATAAAAGTAAATATTTATTAAATGGATGTCTCAGTGTCAGCCCTGCTCTGTATGTTGACATGATCCAAGTCTGGAAGTCACAGCTTGAAACAAAACAACCTATGAACACTTGACCTGGAAACAGTGAGAAATTCTTGTGCAGTTCACTGATCTTCTAACATTTAACCCTTACTAGTTCTACTTCTGGCTTCTGGGTGAATGTCTGAGACAGACCTTATGTGGCAGAAAGTCAGATATGATATAATTATGTGTCTCCTATTGATTAACTACCTTAGAGGAGCAGGGCCAGACAAAGTAGGACATGCTCTGAAAAAGTGGAGAAAAACCTCACACTGCACATGCTGCTCCCAGAAGGGAAAAACAAAAGAAAACCTTTGAAACTGCAAAGATTCTTACATTCAGACTACTCCTTTCCAAGTCTGTAATTTCTCAGCTAGGTCAAAACAGAAAATGAGTGATTACTGTTACAACTGGCATACACTCTGCACTTTGGCTGCATTTAAGATACACAACATTTTCCAGAGAATCATGTCGGATAATTTGTCTTGCGTATTCTAAGGCTTTTTCACATATCCTGAAAGACACAAGCAATAAAATACCTTAAGGAGTGCAGTGGCTGAAGAGGGGAGGCAGTGTGGGCCTGGTGTCAGGGCACCCAGGTGCTTTCCCTGGCAGAGCTGCCCATTTATCATACAACTCCAGATGGGTTGCTTACACCAGTACTCCCCAACTTGGCTGCCTAAAGGTCAAAATCTCTTTGGCAAGAGTAATTCTCAGTGTCAATAGTATTGTTTATCTTCACACAGGAAAAAAAAGTAACTGCAGCTAGACACCTTGTTCAGATAGATATGCAGAAATAAGCACTCTGATTTGCAGATTTAAGCTCCCATGGGGTGGGTGCATGGCACTGTGCCTGCTTGTATATTTGTGCTGCCCAACTTACATGTTTTTAGAGGGTCAGTGTAAGGAGAGAGGGGTCGTGAAGGAGTTTCACAGCAGGAACCACACTTAGGTTCTTGGAGGACCGCGTGTTCCCAGTGCCCCACATGTCATCTGCTGTAAGGGGCTTTCACTTCTCCTTGCCCAGGCTACTCTCTTATGGAAAACAGATTGTGAGATGAACATACTGAGGTTTAAGGGGATCTCTCACCTTGTTTTGAGTCTGTGTTGTCACACACACCCTACAGGAAACTGAGTTTCCCAGAGCAGACAGAAGCCTGGCTTCTCCAAGGGGCATCCTGTCTCTCCACATTGTCTCTATTCACACCATACATAAAAAGTGGGCTTCCACCTTTGACACCTACCCAGCCTAGGCAATGTAAATATTTATTGTCTCCATGTACCTTACTTACATTCTAAAGGGCACATCAATTAGGACAACATTTTCCTTGGACCCAAATACATGGTATATTCTACACATTTTTTTGAACTACATGCCCCTTCATTTCTTCTGTTATAGTAGAAAACCCACAGAATTATTTTAGATAATTCCTAGTTTAATTTGTATGATGACATTTATAGAAGAAACCATATACCATTTGGCCTTCTTATAAGAGCATTTTAATGCACTTGTAAACTTCAAACACATGCTCTGGTATTATTAAGTTCAGCACCCTTCCGCTCTCTCATAAATCCATTACTTTTCTCAGAAGAATTTCTCCTTAAATTCAGTGTCACAGGTATTCAGCTCCTTTGTTCCAAGTTAGTTACTGTTATTAACAGTGAAGAGGGAAATTTTTAATTCTGCTTTGAGAAACAGAATTACTTCTTCTAGTCAGAGGAATTAATGTAAAGGTAAATTTCTGGGTTTTACTGTCATTGTTCTCCCCTGAACTCGGATCCACTTACCAGCAGACGTCTTTTCACCTAATTCTAATATGGCAAATTCAGACCAATACTGAAAATCAGTTTTCCTGTTCAGAGAGTCATGAAACTTTAAGGTCAGAAAGGACATCCTGACACAAGTGGTCAAGGGGCCAGTTACTGGAGATCCTCTGTTGGACCTGTTACTTGCAAGCAAGCAAAACCAGGTCATGAATGTGAAAGTCAAGGGCAGCTTTGGCCACAGTGAACATAGAATGATGCAGTTCAGGATCCCGGCAGAAAGGAACAAAGCAAAAACCAGCATCATAGCATTAAACTTCAGAAGTTTACCCCCTCCAGGGGTCTGGAGGAAGCCCACAAGAGACAGTCTGGGAGAGAGAACCAGAAGAGCTGTTTGATTTTCAAGGATCACCTCTTCCAAACTCAAGAATGTTCCATCCCAACAAGTCAGGAATCAACCAAAAGCAGTGAGAGACCTGCATGGATGAACCAGAAGCTCATGTCTAAACACAAACATAAGAATTAAGTGTAATAGAAGTGGTAACTCAGGAAGAACACAAACAATATGGTTCTAGTGTGCTGGGGTGAGCTTAGGAAAGCCAAAGCCCATCTGTAGTTGAATCTAGTGAGGGACAAGAAGGGCAGCAGCAAGGGCCTCTATAAGTATATTGAGCAGCAAAAGAAAGTCTAGAGAAAATTAAGGACTGCTGCAGTGGACCTGGTGACAAAAAACATGGAAAAGGCCCATGCACTGAGTGCCTCTGTTGCCTCAGCCTTTACCAGTATGACTGGTCTTCAGCAGTCCCAGAAAGACTTTAGCAAGACTGATGGAAAGTCTGGAGTAAGGAAAACTTACCCTCAATGGAGGAAGGACCAGTGAGGAAATATTTAAGCAAACTGGATCCACACATCTTTGAGTTCTAATGGGATGCACCCAAAAGAGGTGAGGGATCTGGCAGATATCATTGTGAGGTCAGTCTTGATAATCTTTGAAAGGTCATGGCAAATGGGGGAAGTTCCTCAGGACTGAAATAAAGAGCTAGCTTCTAGAAAGGTCAATAAGGATGATTTGGGGAATTACCATCCTGTCAGCCTCATCTCAATCCCTAAACATGATGAAGCAAATTATCCTGGAAAGCATTTCCAAACACAGTAAAGACAAGAAGGTGATTGAGAGTATTTAGTGTGGATTTATGAAAGGAAAACATGCCTGAATGACCTGATGGCTTTCTTCAACAAAGTGACTAGCTCAATGGATGAGGGGAGAACAGTGGGTTTTGTTTATCTTGACTTACACAAAGCTTTTGGCACTGTCTCCTGTAACATCCTCAGTGACAAACTGATGAAGTACGGGCTTAGATAAGTGGACAGTGAGATGGAGTGAAAACTTACTGAACTGCCAGGCTCAAAGAGTTGTAATCAGCAGCACAAAGGCCATCTGGAGTCCAGTGTCTAGTGGTGTGCCCCAGGGGTAAATGCTGGGTCCAATACTGTCAAACATCTTCATTAATAACCTTGACAATGGAAAGCAGAGAGCACCTCAGCAAGCCTACAAATGATCTAAAGCCAATACACCATGTGGCTGTGTGGGTGCCATTCAGAGGAACCTCAACAGACTCAAAAATGGGCCAAGAGGACCCCAGCAAAGTTCTATGAGGGGAAGCATCCAGTCCTGCATGTGGAAAAGAATAACTCCATGCACCAGTAAAGGCTGGGGTCTGACCAGCTGGAAATCAGCTTTGTAGAAGAGGATCCAGTTGTCCATGACCCAGCAATGAACCCATGTGGCTAGGAAGGTCAACAGCATTCTGGGTTTGCACTAAGAAGAGCATTACTTCCCTTCTACTGAGCACTGGTGAGGTGTATAGGGAGTGCTGGGTCCAGATTTGGGCTCCCCATTACTAGAGACACATGGTCATACTGGAACAGGTTCATCAGAAGGCCACAAAGAGGAGAAGCTGAGAGAACTGGGACTCTCATCCTAGAGCAAAGAAGACTCAGGGGAATCTCAACAATCACTATTAATATGTGAAGGCAGTGATTATTGAAGATGGAGCAAGGCCACCACCCCCCTGCTCAGTGGTAGCCAGTGGGAGGACAAGAGGAAAAAGGCACAAACTGAAATGCAGAGAATTCTGTTTAAACATGATAAATAAACACATCTTTTTTCACTATGAGGATGGTCAGACACAGGTTGCCTGGAGAAGTAGTGGAGTCTCCATCCTCAGAGACATTCAAAACCCAAAAAGATTCAACCCTGGGAAATTTGCTAGAGCTGACCCTGCTTTGAACGTGCAGGGTTGAACTAGACACTCTACAGAGGTGCCTTCCAACTTCAGCTCTTCTGTGATACTGTGACTCCTGCAATAACTTAGTCTAATCTCTTGTACTACACAGGACGCAGAATTTCAGTCATGGCTGACACAGACACAAGTCAGAAATGTTAACTGAGCGAAGCATCACTTCTTGACAGGCATCTGGGCAGGGGTATAAGATTTCATATGATGGTAAATCTGCCATACCCTCAGGGAATTAATCTCTCAATTAATTACCTTTGCTATTAAGAACCGCCCCTGCTCCTTATCTAATCATCTTCCACTATTAATAATAAACAGCTACTAATTGAAAATTTCCGTGAGCCAAATTAAGCCCTTATTTTTGTTTGTGCAAAAATACTATATTTGCAGAGCTCAGACAAAGTACAGATGAATTAAACTTTTCAGACGTCTCTTAGGTGGACACATGACAAAGAATTGGGGCCAGATTGCTGTTTCAGTCTGGGGTAAGTTAAGAAGGGGTCAACAGATTGCCAGGTGTGAAATCTCTCAGAGAGAAATGGATCAGCTGAGTAAGAAGGTACTATTTTTAAGATGCTTTTCAAAGTAAAATTATCCTCTCACTAATAAAATGACTACTTAGAGGTGGTTTAAGCTTGCTCTTTTGAATTGCACCTCAAGGGTCAATGGCTGAAATGCCCTCCACTTTACCCTGCAAATCCTTCCTCCCTCATGTTTAATGCCATAAAAAAAATTCCTTTACTCAGTTATTGAAGACCTGGAGCCTCTTGCAGAGAGTGAAATGCCAGGTAGACTCTGTTCTGTGATGATCTACCTAAAGTCAGAAAATAGATGTATAGGTTGAGTAATTCACAAGCCATTTTACCTGCCTTGTGAGCTATATATAGTTTCCCACTCATCAGAAATTGGGATACCTCTGCTATTTGGAAGTATGGTATTTCAACATATTTCTGTGACACAAAGGCACACCCCAATCCACTGCTGAAATTATCACAATAGCACCTTGCGTTTTCACTTTTTATAGTGCACTTTAAAACCAAGATTTCATATTTCTAGTACTCTGCCATCCTGGTTTGACAGGTCTCTAATCCCTACCACTATACTAATTTTAGATAATCTTCATCATAATCATTTTTCTTTAAATAAGCCCACACCACCTAAAGCAGTTAGGAAATAAAGCATGTAATTTCTTTTGTAGCCCAATATCTCCATCTTATGGTCATAGCATGTATAAGTGCTAAGTTTCTCAGTATTCATTTTAGCATGACTTTGTTAACAAAGAATCCTGGGTAGCTATTAAAAACACAGCTTACTATTTTATCTGAAATAGGTAGGATGCTTTTTCCAGAACTTTTAGGATTTTGAACAGGATGCTACTGCTGAATCTTTCTGAGGGGAGAGGGTGGTTTAAATTACTGGTGATGGGTACAATCCCAACCTATGCTCTTCAGCACCAGTTCTGCACCTTGAAGAAAACAGAAGCTATACAGGCAATACCTGTCCATCTATGTGTCAGCAAACCATGGATTTTCACTGCTGTGATTCCACCCCCACCTCCCTGATTCCTAAGGGAAAATGAAACTGTGCAATATTAAGGTTATATTTTCATTAATGCTTGGAATTAAGGTCTTAGGTGACCAGACAAAGTCAGAACCAGATATATTGCTAAACTCTGCATAGTGTATAGAGTGAATGCTTTACAGCTGTCACAGGTTGACTGCTCATGATCTGCACAGCCTAGAAAAATCCAGCTGAGCAGACAACAGCAGAGACCTGCAGGCAACGAGCTTGGCAGGAAACAGCTGCTGGTAGAAAGACTTGATAGACAGCAGCACTGATTGCTCTCCCAGAAATGTGCTCCAGATGGTGATGCTGTGGTTCACAGAGAGCAACTTTGTTCACAGGGGCCTAGATTATCTACTTCTGGCTCCACTGGCAAAAAAAGAGTTTGAATATGCTGAGGCCTTAAGATCAGATGGGAGTAACAAAATCAGATTAGCATACTAGCCAGACTCGGTTCTGGGAGAGACACACTACACATCAAGCATACCTATGTTAATGATGGAGTTGATAGTACATCTCTTTTGCCACACAATATCCCCATTCTGGCACTGAAAGGCAGCATCATTTGATTTCCAGCAGAGAAGAAAAAACCTGTCAGTGATACTGAGCCTAGTTAGTCCCAAAACACCAAGTGGTGTGTGTACCCTTCTATGCCAGTCTTGGCACAGTGTGGGTCAGAGAATGTGCAGCTAAATTATTCTTTCAGGAATGTCAAAGAAAACCAATTTCTGCCTCAAAGATTTCCTCTAATCAGCAGACTGGGGAAGTAGCAAACTCTCCTTTCCTTACATTGTCCACTTTGGACTTCTCTGTCTTCACGTGATTCTGAACATCAAAACCTGCTAAACATACAACATCATTTCCCAAGATCAAACAGTTCCTCACAGGCTAGAAAAGTTAACCCAGAAGTCCTTATTTATCAATACCACCTGGCAAAAGTTGCTACAACAACACATTTTGGTGTGGGAAAACTAATAATTTTGACAGATATGCTCAGCAATTTTTGTCAGTCCTACTACAGCTTTATGACAACAGCAAATAAAGCACAGTCCATCCAGCCTACCTATCCACCACAGCTCTTTTATTTGAACAAATGAGTCTGTCACCAAGCATATCATCAGTTCTGCCTCTAATAATTTAGGATGGATATGATGCTCCTCTAACACTCAGCTACTGTGTTTTGAAAGAAGGTCTAAATTTTTTTACCAGGGAGTTCTGGTTAAATTGAATACAAGAACCACTTCACTGAGGGGAATCAATCATAAGGAAGTACACAGATTTGTGCTCTCATTCAGTGACTACATGGGCTCCGGAATAGAAAAGGCTTTGTAAGTGGGATGTAAGACAAGTTCTTGTTTATTTAGAATAGCACTCAACTACAGAAAATCTATGTAGTATGAATCACATTGAATTGAAACCTGCCCAATCCAACGTAAGCAGGAAAGACTGCAGAATGATCAAGTCCCATGAGATGTACCATGGAATGAGGTACCACAGCCAAAAGATGCAAATGGAGTGTGCCTGCTAACAGCAATGCAGGTTTTCCTCAAAAATGAGGCATACTACCCCAGGTATGTAAACAGAGTGATGGCAAAGGGCAGGAACAGGAAGCCCTTACTTCATACTTTTGTATGTATTTTGTCCTGTATTTTTCAAGTAAAATTAAATCCTAATTCAGTCCAATACGTAGTAAGAAACCTGCTCTGGATTCATCAGCTAGAGCAAGCTCAGGGTGGGTGCCAGAATTTGCTGCTTTCGCAGTTCTCTGCACAGTGGCCTGGCTTCTCACTGCTCTGAGTGCAGGTGTGGGACCATGCAGTCAGGACAGCATTGCAGCCCAGATGGAACCTCTTCACTCAAGCCACTCTTCATCATGTACCCATGGCTGAGAAATAATTTAAACCCTCTATGAGTTATTTCTGTGTCTAAAACTGCACTTAGCAACAGTCAAGAGTGGAGCGGAACCATTGCATGAATCCCTTTTAAATGAAAACAGACCCACAGACTCAAATATCATCCAGTGGAATAGAAAAAAAGAAAAGTGGGTCTAGAAAAATGGGAGCTGTGAGGGAAAGATAGCTGCCTTTACTGGTGTTCCTCAGATGTAACACCGGTAAGTTGTAACTGGGTGATAAGTTCCCAAATCAGCCCACTTCTTTCTATAATTCATACATGTACCACAATCACAAAATATATCATAGCTGCTACACCAACACAACTAAACAAAATGCTTCTGCTTATTTTCCAGTATATCAGTTATGGAAAGTAGGCAGTAGACATTTATCAGTGGCAGAAAGGATGAAGCATTAACACTCTTTTGCCAAGGAACATGCTTTGAACCAAGGCAATAACCACCTTTCTTCTATTTCATCAGTAAAAAAAGGTAGTTGAACTTCCTAATAGAGGGTGAGGGTCATCATCCCTTTCCCAAATGAAATCTGATTTTCTTAATTCACTATCCAGAAGTCTCATATGGATCCTATAACACTCAGTTCTGCTCAGTTCTGCATTCTTGTGAGCTCAGCGAAGACGTTGCAGTTTGTAAATGATGGTTCACACAGGTAAGCTGCACTGCAAGACAAAGCCCAGTTTTAAGTTTACAGCAGGATAGTGCCTGCATTTAATCACTGCACTTTTCCTTCTGAGCCCCCAGAAATTGTTCATAGAATTTCTGATCTGAATTGAAAGGCCATTAAATAAAGGTCTCTTCCAGTTTCTTGTGGTTCTTCATTCTTGGTCTGTCTGGCATCCCCACAGAAACACTCATGAGTGCTACCTTCACAGGTTAAAGGGGATTAAGAATGCTGCTTCCAGGAATGATTAACGGATGATTAAATATCACTGTGGAGATAACAGAACTGGGTAACTGCTTCGTCTACTAATACTTGTGGTGTCATAATTAAATCCTTTCCCAACAGATAGAGTTACAGTCTGTGGGTATTACGCTTTGCATATCTACTCATACTTGCCAGAATGATACTACCATGTATCTACCATGTACTGTGGATACTCCACAGTACAAATAGGCATATGGTCAACTATTTATCCATAGGATATAAAAAGGAAGATATATCAGGAAAACAAACAAAAAATGCAAAAATGTTTTCATACAGAATAGACATCCCTGCACCTGCTCTGGCATGAGTAGCCATGGGATTCTTGAGAGAAGCTGCTTTGCTCAGGAGAGTCAAAATGTGTTTGAGTGCTGCTTGTGATTTCAAAGACTTAACCTCACGTATTATCATTGAACTTTCTGGGCATTTCACAGAAGATTCTGAACTTTGTCTTGCAATGCTAAAAAAACCCAGTTAAATAATATTTATTTATTCTGTTGCAGAAAAATACAACTTCTGTTCTACTGAATATATAAGGGATTTAGGGAAAGTGCAGGAGAATTGTTGAAGAGGTCTTACAGACTCAGTAAAACATATTCAGGGCATGAAATTAAAACTACTCCTTCAGTTCACAGCACATTTTAGAGAATACTATGTGTGCATCGTCTTTCAAGAAAATGTGAATGATGAAAAACACGAGTAAATCTAAGAATCACAGCATCATAGAATGTTGTAAGGGACTTCATGACTCATCTGGTCCAACCTTTCTAGGTAGAAATACAGTTTAGTTGAGAAGAAACATAGTTTAGATGAAATAAAAAGCATGCCCATGTTCAAGGAGCAATCTCCATCATGTCAGTCATAATGCAAGAAGCCATTGCTTTAACAACTGCTGAATTAACATTTACATAAAAACCTTTCCCCAAGGAAAAGCAAACTTACCAGGTAACTCTGAAGGGCAGGGGCTATGGCCAGACAGTAAATCACCAGGGGCATCCAGTTCAGTGTTCACAAGTTTCTCAGCACCTTCAATACAGCAGTGAGTGCAAAGGGAGGTTTTGCTCCTACATTCCGAAGGGAAGTTTTGCTGAGCATTGGTATATAGGGGCTCAATCTGCTCAGCTTTTCACGTGACAATTGTTTCTGAAGTCTCAGCATTGCACTAGCCCTGGGCTAGAGGGGATTCACTGGTTGCTCTGAGCATGTCTGAGGCCTGTCTCCCAGAAGCATGACCAGGCTACCCATGCCATTATAGCTCTTATACAAGCCCCAGTACAGAAGGTCCAGTGAGGGGCCACCTTCCTGAGTGGCCCTTGGGAGCAGCAGGACGAAGATCCTGAAGAACTGGGATCCATAAGTTCCTGTCTGCCTCTTCACCTGCAGCAGAGAAATGGGATGCTTTGTCCTGCCACTTGTGCAAATCCCTTTGTGTCCCCTGGGCTAGCAGGAAGATGTCAGCAAGGTACAGGCTCTTCTCTTTGCTCCTACTGTTACCATTCCCACATTTCCTTGCCCAAGGGTGACTGACTCAAAGGCTGGAAAGTGGACAAAAAGGCAGAGTGCTTGGCACTGGGAGACTTACAGCAAACAAGCAGTAAAGCAACAGAAATAGCTCGGGAGGTATACAAAGGAACTTTCAGGAATATTGTTAAATGCAGATTTTGAGGTTCTTTAACAGGACCTAAAGAAACTGGCATTCCGTTTCCACGCACCTCGTGTGTGCTTTGCATTAAGCATTAATCATGATCCTTGAATATTTAGGTACAAAGAATTCATGTGTACTCTGACACGTGTGTTGATGTTAGATTTATAGTTAAGATATTCTAAAGATTAAGTGCTCCCCTTAGTGTTAGTAATTTAGAAGGCACATAGCTATTTCCTCTTGTCTAAATATGTGATGATGCAACAGCCAAAATAAATAGCCCTAAACACAGTCAGGTTGAAGTGCTCATAACATCAATGAAACATAGCTCTAATATAAGTAAAATACTGTTTGTAACAGTTTGGCTGGATTAGAGAGGAGAAAAAAAATTAAGAGTAGATCCAATATACACTCATAATCCATTGCATAGGAAAAGGGATAATTGCCATTTCATTTGAGAAGTTTTGCAAAGAAATATCTTCAAATCAGAATTATTAAATAAAAGCAGCATAATTATACTCATAAAACCAAAGTAATCCAAAGAAGCATTATTACTACTGAGTGACTAGCTATAAACATATTTATAAAGCACTGAAACCTTGCCTGCTTCCCCTAGAGAAACACAATACTAAGCAAAAGTCTGAAGCCATGCCTTGGCCCAAAGGCCCACCCCCCATCTTGGACCATCTGAGTCTTCTCTTCCTTGTGAGGGAAAAGCCTGCTTGGCACAGGGCCTGTATGGTGGGAAGAATTCACACCCTTTAAACTTTTCTGCCATGGAATGTGGCTGGTGTATCTGATAGAGAAGTAGGGAGGACAGGATAAGATGATGGCATCTGGACTGACACAGTGACCCAGCTGCAGCCACTCTTGTCCAGGCAAGCCCAGAAAATTAGTGAAGTGCAGAAGCCATCAAGCAATTTTTTCTGCCTTGCTTCTCATTTTCTTCAGAGGTGTCAATGGCACAGGCAAAAAATCATCACCTAAGAGCTCAGTACTGCAGCAAAAGGGGTAACAGTGGCAATACCAAAATGTGAAAGCAATGGTTGTACTGGTTTTGTACTGGCTTCATGCCATCAAATAAGGTGGAATTGCTCCTTGCCAGCCCCAAAGAGCAACTTGCAAATGGTTGCATTTTATAGAATAGGTGGCCTTTCAAGAAGTGATTTGGAGAAGGAAATGGAGGGCACTGACACACATTAATCAGAAGGCAGCATGGAAGGGGCCCTGAGGCAGAAGTGGGGAAAGCAGACAAAAGAAACAGTCATGGCAGATCACCGAAGGCAGGAAAGAAATAAAAGCACTATTTTAGGTAAGGTATGAAATGCAGAGGGCTTAAGGAGTTCAAACACCTCTGGATGGAAAAAAAGAGATGAAGACAGCACAGAAACACAGAATCAGGGAGACAAGGAGTGAACGGTAAGAGCTGGTGAGCTTGCTGGTGGAATTTGGAACACGTTGAGGGACTGGGAGCAAGATGGACTGAGCCCAGAGACTAGGATGTGGTAACCGGAGCAAGAAATGACCAGAGAAAGGTTTAAGTGCTGTCAGTGAGGACAATAGGAGACTATTCCTGTTGGAGCACTAGGGAGGGAAAGTGAACACAATTTACAGCAGTCCAGGAGCAAGCAGGAGAAAGCTCCCACTGATTAAGGTCTCTTAGCCATTTAGAAAGGTTCCTACTCCATTTAAAGGGAAGGAAAAGTGAGGGAGCAGGAATGTCAGGGAGAGAGACAAGGAAATAATTCAAGATTAGAAAATATCAAAACAGCTACAGAAAGGGGATAAGAGAAAAAAAGGATGCACATCCACGTGGAAAAATACATAGAAAAGAGAAATACAGCAGGAACAGAGTAACTTGAGAAGCCTCAACAGACATATAAGATTCTTTTCTCATGTCTGCCACTAGATGCAGCCCATGCTCTTGGCTGCATGTGCTTGGTACAGTTGAATGGTTGCAGACACGTACGTATCTGTATTCCTGTTTCTGTAGATGGCCAGCTCTAATTAGGATATGAGCTGTGGCAGAGGCTGTGTGTCCTGAATGCCCACTGAGGTTACCCAAGCATGCTTCTAAGCACTGGAAAAAACAAAAAACAAAACAAAAACAAAACACAAACAAACAAAACCAAAAAGCCAAACCCTACAACAGAAAGAGCAAACAAAAATGTATCCGGTACAGCCCCTCAGTTGGCTGGAATCTCTAGCTAGGCCAGATCTTCAGCTCATATAAGGTGGCCTAGCTCCACAGATATCACTGGAGACATTTTGATTTTAAGCAGTGCTGAGGAGCTGCCCCTGTGTGCCCATCATTCACAGAAGGAGTGTGTGTATTTCTTTCATGTGAACAGACTCTGAACCCAGACCCTCAACCTCCTCTCGGCTCGCTCCAAGAGCTCTATGTCCGTCCTGCGTTGGGGGGTCCAGAACAGGACACAGTATTCCAGGTGAGATCTCACAAGAGAGGAGCTGTTGCAAGACGAACCTCTCTTAGGGCACGGTGCTCTGAGGTCCAACAGGTGTTCCAGCGGAAGCGCACAAAGAGTGCTCTGAGTCTGTCGCCCTCAGGATTGGTTTGCCTGGCTCGGTGCTGCTGCTCCAGAATCCCCTAACCTCTCCTCTGGCTTGCTCAGGAATAAACCGAGCCTGTGCTTCAAGCCTCACCTTTTATTGGCCCCCTAATCCTGCTCATGCGCAGTTGGGGCCCACCCTAATCAGGCACAGGTGGGCTTAACACAAGCTCATGCCCACTACCTGGCAATTAGTGGCACCTGGTTGCCTCATTTCACTACAGGGAGCAGAGAGGGTAAATCACCTCCTTTGTCCTGCTGGCCGTGCTTATTTAATGCAGCCCAAAATACACTTGGCTCTATGGGCTGCAAGTGCACACGGGCAGCTCAGGTTGAGCTTTTTACCAACCAACACCCCCATCCCACTGAATTTCCCTCTATCTCCACTTTGTATTTTCCCTCTCAATCAGCAATGAGG
The DNA here is from genome assembly GCF_036169615.1 of Heliangelus exortis. NCBI lineage: Eukaryota > Metazoa > Chordata > Aves > Apodiformes > Trochilidae > Heliangelus > Heliangelus exortis. Next base: position 68,391,370 of record NC_092423.1, read on the forward strand.
TCTTGATGTCCTTCATTTTTTATTGCCTGTCTTCTGATTTCAGGAATACATTTTTAGAAGTAACCTTTTTTCAGCCTTCTCCTGTAGCCCATTTTAATGGCCTGTTTACATTTTCATTTAAAACATTTCTCTATTTTAAATGAGCAAGACAAATAGCTCTGGTTTACAATGGCTTTCATTTTATAGTGGTTGTGTCACTTTATATCCGTGGAAATGCAGACGTGCTCTTCCTTCTTGAGTTTGAAACTAAATAGCCAGTGAACATCTGTTTGAATTTTATTTGAACCTGTAGGTTCCAAATCAAAAACAAAATGGAAAAAAAAATATTTTGTGTTTTTAAAGGAAGTAGAATAAAAAAATCTCTTATATGTCTTACTCCCTTATATAACAATAAATTCTCTCAGACTTTATTGAAATTGTTTCTGATAACAATTACTTTCATTTCAGTATTTCAGTTTCTTTTACCTTTCTCTCTGTGGCTCCTTAGAGCTCTGCTATGCCATATATTCTTCTCCAAGTGTGTATTATATTAATCCTTCCACCCAATGAACACCTGTAAAATGTAATATCTCACTCCACAAAAAAAAAAAAAAAAAAAAAAAAAAAAAAAAAAAAGTTTAAAAGTCAAAATGCAGTCTACTAAACAGAAAACCTCATTTTTTCAAATTGGTGACTTAGAAGCAACCTATTACAGGTAGACATTAGAGCCCTTGTAGCTCTTGCAGGTCCATACATTAGTGTAGTAGTTCTATACATCAGAGGTAGTTCCTGTGGCCTCAGCTGTGGCTGGGAGCTCCACTGGGTTTGGGAGCAATGGGAAGACAAGACACCCTCTCAAGCCCTTGCAGAAGACACCTACATGACCAGAGGCAGCAAAGCTGAGGGTGCAGTTCTCTGGGGAGCCTCAGGAAAGCAAGAGGGAGAGGCTCATAGGTGAAGCCTGAATCCCTGCCTCTCACCTGATCTGCTGAGAAAAGATCAGACGTACAGCAAGGTATTTTCTTCCCCCGGAGGAGCTGCTCCTTCTTCCTCACTAAGTCAGGATAAATGAGCAACCTGAAACATTATTAGGAACATTAATCAGCAACAACCCTTGATTCAACTGTTAAGGAGCTGAAGCAACCCAAGGGGTTTTCTTGTGTGGCACCTTACAACTGAGGGGGGTTTTGTTTTGGAGGGGTTGCTTTCCCAGGTTGAGGCTGTTCAGCTTTGTGTGAATAAGAACAATCAAGTCTCAGACAGCCTAAATATCCTCCTAAAGAAACGAACACCCTACAGGGACAGGCTGAACAAAGTTTCATGACCCCTTTCTAACAAAACCAGCCTCTGACTCAGTTTTTGGCAGGAGAGGGAGAAAGGAGGGATCCTTCTGAGACATGCTCAGTGGGAGGGCTTCAGTGGGGGAACATCAGAAGGATCCACCAGATGGACACTTGGACTACATCTAAAGCTTTCTCACATTTCTTTTCCTTCCTCCCCACCCTCCCCCTTGGCCCTGCCACATACTCGATTTACCTCTTCCCAGCTCATCTACAAAGTGCCTGTTCAAAGTGCTGGGGACAGTGATGTGTGCCCACAGGAGCACAGAGGCTGACACTCTGCACGTGCCAAAAGCTCCTTTGAACCCACAGACTGGCTGCAAGGCACATGGGTGGGCACAGAAAGCAGGGGGGAGGTCTTTCTCCTGCAGCCTGGGTCCACGCTGTTTCCTAAGGGCAGCCTTTTGGACCAGGCTCACCCGAGTACCCTACAGCCAAGTCTCCTCCAAAGCCTCTTCAGGGCACAAGCTGCATGAATGTGCTCCTGCCAACCAGCAAGGCATCACACAGGCAGGACACAGAGCATGATGCTCATTGAGACCTCCTAATGACACCCTTTTAATGAAGTGAAAGTACTAGAGGGGAAGGAGAAAGGAGGAGTGGAGGAAAGGCTCTGTGCAGATTTTAGTGGGATTTAGAGGTGATGTAATGAGGAAAATTATTCCCCGCATTTCAATTGCTGTAGTTTCCTCTTTGGTTGAATGATGGTATTCCTCTAAGCTTTCAAAGGAACAAATATAATTGCAATATGCATTTTGTTTTGTGTATTTCCAGCTATTTTGCATGTAATTTATCTCATTAATTAATCCTTATTTTCTCTCAAATCAAATAATGATTTGACTCTTCCTCATTTTGAACAGATCTATTTTCCTCAAGTTCTCAGTAAGAAAAAGAACTCTTGTTTAAAATACAGCATAGTGTCCTGTCTTGTCTTCTAATTCCATTGGGAACAAAATATTCTTTTATGTATGCTTTGATGTTGAAATAAAAGGTACTCTTAATACTATTTCACTGTACTGGTTATAAAAATGCTGTAATTTCCTTGTTATTTGTCTTATTGGAAGTAAGTCAGCGACAAAAATACAAATATCATATACACAGAAACTTCCTAAATACCCCTTTCATCCACAGTGCTCTGTTCTATTGAAGGGCTCTGAACCTATTGTCTGTGACTGAAACTCCATCATTATTGTCTAAATGTTGTTATTCTCACTCCAAATCTGAGTACAGATATACACATTAACACAGCCACCATCCAATAAATCACATTCTCTCTCAGGCATGGGTTTAACAGGAAAGGCTGGATGTTGTGTGGAGCATGTTTCCAGCCATGTGTTGCACATGTACAAGTGTCTGTACATGGCTTCTGTGTTTGGCCTAGCAGTCTTAGAGAGCACCTTGATTCAAAGATGGTAATGTCCTATTTGTGACTCCCACATCAGTTATGCAGCAGAGGTCAGTGGATACACATGTGAACATCTGCAAGTTTTGCATTAGATGCCACCTGGATGAAACCTACACATAGCATAAACTCAGCCCACAATATAAATCCTGAGTCATGAATACAGTTTGTGCCAAGAAAACTGAAGAATATTAAAAACACCTTTTATGCAAAATTCAGAAGATCAAGTCTTTTGATTTGCTTGCACTCATATAACTGCATTGACTCCAACAAAGCTTCTCCCCACTTAGCCCAACAGCAGCAAGAGCAGGAGCAGGCCTTTCTTCATTACAGGTTGTAAAGAGATGTGTTCAGACCTGACTTAAAAAACCAACAGTGTAACAGAAAGCACGTTGTCCAATTACCTCTATGACACCATTCCTGGAATGTGTTAGCACTACCACTGCCAAAAGTCAGCATGCCTCCTCACTGAGCCATAAAATACATGACATTATATGAAGAAAAGCAATCAGACTGCTAATTCTTAAATAGATCTTAATGAAAGGTAACAAAAAGTCAGTGTCAGAAAGAACAATAGGTACCAAAGGAAGAAGAAGAGACACTTTATTAACTTCTGTTCACAAGCACAAAATGCTCCTTTGCTATAGTCTGTTGCTATTCCTGTCAAATGAGTTAATTCCTCAGGCATTCTCTAAACAACATGATATAGTTGTATTGTTGACAGTAAAAATCAGTAAATGTTGGACAAGACGCATGGTGAAATCTCTTAAAAATTATGGGTGAGAATCATTGACATCCATATTGATCACAGGCATAAAACAGTGGCTGAAAGAAGTGACTACCTCAAAGCATGGAAGCAGGCCTGCAGGAGCTGCTGCAAGACCAAACTGTGAGAAATTCAAACAATTCTTTTGCTTTGTTTCATTTTTAAGCTTGTTTCAGAATTATCTTGGAATTAACTGAAACAGTCAAGATTATCTCATATTCATCTCCACAGAAGGGCCAGAAAGGTAAGGCTGTAAGTACCCATAGGGGAGTAATAGGGGAGGTAAAGTGACAGATAAGAAATATCTCTGAACACTTTGCTTTATTACATGCTCGGAAACCACAACCTGAAAAGAAAACCTATGGACATGTCATAGAGGCTGTAGGGGGCTGTCATGAAACACACGGTGTCATGTAGGGTGGAAGAGTTTTACTCATCTGCATTTGTGATCAGTAGTCACAAGATCAGTGTATCAAGAAGAAAAGACATTTTATCTAGACTTTTCAAATATTTCTGGATGAAAGACCAAATAATAAAAGCTTAGCTATATAAGAGGTAACTTTGTATTTTACAGGTCTTTAAAAAACACTTCATAATGTTTAACTAGTAACCTAAGGCTGGTTTGGGTATTAAGAGTACAAGGGAGAAAACCTTTCCACAGCCAATTCTAAATACGAGAACCTGAAACACAAAAGATCTCCAACATATTTCAGCCTGAGAACAATGTTACATTGTCAGGGACTAGTTTTAAAAGGTGCCTTTAGCATTCAGTATCCCAATATCTAAATGTCTCTTGGCTTCTTGAGAATCTGGGCTGCATCTCAGGCATATAGAGGCTTCCAAGTTTGTGGTAGAACATAAAAATTCTAGATTTCCAAGTACTTTAGCTTACTGAACAATACTGACTCTTCTAGCTTAAGCCGAAGCTCTGAAAGCAGAAACGATTTGTCTGGCTTCTGGACTTCTGGTTGACTTTGCCTCAGCCTTGCTCTCTGATTTCCTAATATCCCATCTACAAAGGAAAGCACCATATTCTAATGGGCAGCTGCTGTTATACCACTGACAATGTACAGATTGGTACTTGGCAACATGTAGTGTCTGCAAGGTTGCAGCATGAGATGGAGCTGAGGCAGCTCATCTTCAGTACAGTCCTTTCTGCTTTGGTGATATTTCTCAATTGACTGACACTTACGTATCATAAATACCTTGCACTGGTCTTATACATAGATTAATACAGAAATAAATGTTCCCATGAAGAGCTTGAGGTATCTTCTGGAACGTCTGCAGGCCTTGCTGACTTCTTCCAGAACGTGTGCAGTCTGCAAGGATGTGAAAAGCAGAACAGGATCTGCAGGCAGCATGAACTGATGCAGCTTCCTGTCAAGTGAGGATCAGGACCAGGAAAGCAGTGCATTTCCTCTGGAAAGGATAGCCCCCCACCTCTTTTGCTATAAATACACCAGACTTGCCTGCTTTGTTTTGAACCCAGTTTCCTAAGGAAATAAGGTCTATGCAGTCATGCTGTGTCTGTCTGTTTCTGTTCCCCATTCCTAACTCTTGTTAGTTGTCTTGACCAGATTTGAGAGTGGGAATGGCAGTCTCCAGCACATTAAGGCTTTTTTGCACCTCAGTGACCATGAGCAAAAAAGCGTTTGTTGTTTTTTATGTTTCCCCTAAGAGGAAAGCTTTATCATATGCTCTTTCTGTCTGAGACAGACAATCCAGAGAGGGAGAGACCTTGTGAGACAGGTTAGCAGGAAACCAGGTTGTGTTAGCTCCTCTGCTCCAGGAACGAGTTGTTTAGTTTAATCTCTTCAGGAAATATCCAGCAAGACAGCTACCATGCAGGTGGTGCCCTGTTATACCTTTTTGAAGCTAGCCATTTCTATTTTCAAAAGTTAGAGATCAACGAGCCAACAGTATGCCCAGGTAGCCAAGAAGGCCAATGGCATCCTGGCCTGGAACAGTGTGGCCAGCAGGTCCAGGGAAGGGATTCTGCCCCTGTGCTCAGCCCTGGGGAGGCCACAGCTTGAGTCCTGTGTCCAGTTCTGGGCCCCTCAGTTCAGGAAGGAGATTGAGGTGCTGGAGCAGGTCCAGAGAAGAGCAAGGAGGCTGTGAAGGGATCCAACACAAATCCTGTGAGGAAGGGCTGAGGGAGCTGGGGGTGTTCAGCCTGGAGAAGAGGAGGCTCAGGGGAGCCCTCATCACTCTCTACAACTCCCTGAAAGGAGGGTGTAGCCAGGTGGGGGTTGGTCTCTTTTCCCAGGCAATTCTCAGCAAGACAAGAGGGCACGGTCTGAAGTTGTGCCGGGGGAGGTTTAGGTTGGACATTAGAAAGAATTTCTTCATGGAGAGGGTGATCAAGCATTGGAATGGGCTGCCCAGGGAAGTGGTGGATTCTCCGTCCCTGGAGATATTTAAAAAGAGACTGGATGTGGCACTCAGTGCCATGGTCTGGTAACTGCAGCGGTAGTGGATCAAGGGTTGGACTTGATGATCTCTGAGGTCCCTTCCAACCCAGCCAATTCTATGATTCTATGATTCAGGGCTCTGAGAGGGCAACATGTTAGTCTTTGAAGGCTGAAGAAATTCCGATACTTCCCTGCTACCCATCTCCCTGTCTTCACAATGTCCTTACCTTCTTCGGGCAGAAATACCTTGGGGGGCACTGGGGAAGCTCCTTTTCCCAGGTCCCCACCTGCCAGCACAAACCAGGCTTAACTCCCATGGCCTTGTAGATCATGCAGTCATTTGCACTTCTCTGAATTCAGTGGATGGCGGGGGCCCAGTCATGGTAATGATTTCTATTCGCCTGCTCAAGTGCATTCTGCACAAATTAGAGGAAAATCAAACCTTAAGGATCCAATAAGAGAGCATTTTATAGCCACTCTGCATAGCAGTGGAAAATGCACATAGCATGAGGCAGAAAGTCTACTCTCCAGAGGGTATTTGTGTTACAACTCTCTATTAATCACAGCAAGAGTATTCTCCCATAATGTATACACATAAAATCATCGCATTTTATGTGTGTGTGTGTAATGATGATGCTTTATCTACTACCTCTGCAGCTACATATAAGCACAAAATCTGTGCTTAAAGAATAAAACACATATTAACAAGAAAATAAGTTAGTTTAATTCAGAATAACATTGCAGGTTCCATATAGGAACTTATTTCCTCTTCTTTACTTAATAAACGTATCATGTGGGCATATCTATCTTAAGGCAGGCATGCTTATTCACTGCAAAAATGACAGCTATTTTTATGCAAAGCAGAAACTAATGAAGTAAGAAAATGTATTGAGAGATTTTTGGCTACACTTTTTTGGGTTTTGAGCATGGTGTTCACATGGCAGCTGTTTTGCTGGATACTGCCTTCCTGATGGCTTGTGGCATTGATTTATTGACATGCCTGAACTAGAAATTAAGGCAGCCTCAGGGGAGGATATCAACTGACCTGTAAATTGGAACATGTGTTTCAGGTTTTTTGTTGTGCTTTTTGTTTGTTTGCTTGTTTTGTTTTTAACAAGACTTCTGCCACTGACTTCAACATTTCTTCCATATCTCAGATATATTCAGGCCACGACAATAAATAAGGACAAAGGGCCCAAGCTGGCTTCTACCAGCGGAAGATCTAGCTCCTGTGGTTAAATTATTTTTTCCTATACGGCATTAGAAAAATGAAATACCTTTTTTTTTTTTCCACCAAGTAACAAACTATGAGGTCAGTGAATATGGAATTCTAGCCAGAGTATTAGCAAGCTGGTGAAAGAGCATTCTCATGAAGCTGTCTGCCATGTCTGCTGATGTTCAACAACAAAAGAGATTCCCAAAGTTCTGTCTTGAATTACCTCTACATCAGGCATCTACCTGTCAGTCAAATTTTATCCGTGCCATTTATACACCCACTCAGGCAGCAGCGTGGGAGCAGTGAACAAAGGGCAGGCATCCATCAGGAGCCTGGCCAGAGCGAAGACTGACAAACCATGCTGGGCCCAGATGGTTAGATACTACATTTTCATAACCAAATTACCAGGCAAGGGTGCTGCCTGTCTCTACACTGGCAGAGTGCCTCCCATGACAAAGCCTGATACTGCAGGGAAAGATAATGATGATAATTCTGTCATCCAGGGTACTTATGAATCATTTGCTAGGCATTTTTGAGGAAGAAATAATGTCTGTGAAGCAGCAGAAGACTTAAACCAGGAGAAAGCTCAGGGGAACAGTCCACACTTCAGAGCACAGTTTTCAATGGATATCAGCACCTGACTGTCAAAATCCAATCAACCTTCATCCGGTGCCCAGAGGGGGTAGCAAAGGTATTTCAGTTCATGACCATCCTGGATCCCAGCACTGGTTAGCAGGCTCTCTCCAGCTCCTTCCCATGACTGATCTGGTGCCCTTCTACCAGAACTATCACATCCGTGCCTGTACCATGGCTTTTGGCTTGTTCAGGGTACAGACAGCTCACCATCAATGTGGAGGCTGGCAGGAGATGCCTGAGGCCTAGCCAAGAAGAACACATACTCTGTGGAAAAACACAGTTTTATGGCAGTCATGATCCCAAGAAAGCACTTTGCAGTACCTGCACTCCAGTTTCCATCTTTGTTGTGGCCTCATCGGCTGGGTCATTTCTTCATACCCACAGGAGGACACTGGAGAAAACCACCATTTAGTTTCATTGTTCCTTTCTAACGGAAAGGCAAACCAAATCCTAGCAACCTTATTTTCCTTACAGTTTTTTTACTAAACCATTGGCACACACTGCTATGCTGCATGACTACTCTCAATTACTTTAATCCAATTTTCAATAGCTGTAACGCATGACAATGGTAGCAAGTGTTATTTTACAGAAAAGCCAAGTCCCAGTGTCAGTTTACCATTTCAATGCTGGCAGACAATCTACTTTTTCCTCATTCCTCTCCGGTTCTTCAAGATCTGAAGGAAAGTGCTCTCCCTTTTGGAATCCACTGCCTTTGGACCAGCTGCAGTGCAACACAGGAGGAACGTGAATTGCTTTGAACAATGGATTTGTCATGTTGTGCAGTCTAGCTCCATGGAAAATACCTCACTGCCCTTCAGTTTCTCTTCCCACTGTAGATTTACCATGTGTATGTGACAAGGAAATTACAATCGCTTTTAGGCAATGTGCAAAACCACATTTTGAAAATTAAGGGGTTTCTTATTTCTTTTTCCTTCAGCTTTGCAGATGTTTAAAACTGGGTGTTTTTTGCTCCACTGGTGCACATTGCTCTGAAAAGCATCCTTTTGAACAAGCACTAGAGAAGAAAGCTTTCTGTTTACTCAGTAGGTGTTTGGATGCATTTGTGCTGAAATTAGGGTGAAAGGAAAGTAACAGCCTTGATCTCTCCCTCAACAACCAACACCAGAAGGCGGAGGAAATTCACAACTTGTCCCTAGATCTCCACCTCTAACATCAGACAGAGGAAAACAATTGCTTTCCTTGGAGACCTTGCAGAGAATAAAGCTGCAGCTAAATAAAATTCTCATGCCAGCAGCTTTGGGAATTACTCTGTTGTTATTGTTACAGCAAAATCTCCCTTGACTCCAAAGAGCTTTCATGTGAACGGAAAAGAGTCTGGAAAAGAAACTGAGATGACAGCAGGACACAATTCCTATGTTGCTTCCGCTGCTGCAGATCCAGGCCCTGGTGGTTCAATCCATGCTTTCTCCAGCCTGAGGACACTGGGCTTTCCTCTTGTTTGCTCTTGATTTTCATAAGTGACTACAGCTCAGAGCCTACAAGGATGGGCATGGCACAAACCCTGGTAATACAGTAGCCATGACTGAGTGGATGCAGGATGTCGGGATCTGAAGAAATGCTTGTGGTGAGCATCACATGTCAGCAGTTATTTGGTTATTACACATCACTAGGAAGCAAAGAAAAGGTCAATTTCACAACTATCCAGATCTTGTTATTTCAATAATAGTGACATTTTTACTTAAATAAACATCGTGGCTCAGACAAAAGCCGTAACTCTAAACCTGGCCTTCATATGCAGGATTCCTAAATATCTATATGAACTCAATACCTACACTTTTGGGCTCACAAAACCAGCCACTGGGGCCCCTTGCATAAACCTGTACCCTCTTCAGCTCTCTTTCAAGCCAGGCAGGTTTTGTCATCTCCAACCCAAGATGTCAACCCATACTGCCTGCCTGTCCTAAATGGTCTGTGGATGGATCCATACTGACTCGTGGGGGGAACATGAAGGAAGCCAGTGTAACTTCATCTTGGTAGAAACAAGACTACAGAGATTTATTATAAACTGATGTAAGTGAGAGAGTATTGGCCTCACAGCGATGGGCATGCTGCTAGGTGGAAGGCAAAAGGTGCTAAAGAGATGTGAGGGGGGACATTCTAATTGAACCATTTATAATTTGTAGGTCAACAATAAAGGCATTTTACTAGTTTAGAGTGTCAGCAGGAGTCAAGAGACTGATGCTCTACCCACAATTTGCTGTGTAACCCAGAAATGTTTAACTTCTACAGTCAGATTGCACGCTTGAAAAGGAAAAAAAAAAGAATTAAGAGCAGTAGGAGAAACAATACACTAATGCTTGTAAAGTTCCTTCAGATATTGGCTCTACAGTAAATGAAAATGTAACTTTTAATGATCTCTTACTTATTGTGAGTGAGATAGATGGAAGCAAGGCCTCTGGGTAACCTCAAGGTATTGCTTTCATTACATACTAGCAATTTATTAACGTTCTTTCATTTCCCAAATCCATCATAATTAACTCTTAAACTTTTCGGAATACACGCAATCTTTTATTGAAAGAAAGGTGTCCTCTCCCCAGCAGACCCAGCAACACTGGCTTGTGATTGGAGGGCTAGGTTCTTAACAATTTATAAAGCATTTCTCCACAGTTTTTAAGAGATTTCTCAGCCACCTCTGCTTAGAAATTTCTCCCCACTTCAGCAGCAGAAGGTCCCTGGCTGTACCCCCCAGCAGAAGGCTGGCAGGTGTGCTTTTATGTGCTCAGCCTCCACCACTGAGCAGAGACTGCCAATTGTGCTGTGCTGTACTTCATTAAGTAGTAGTTTTATGAGGTGGACTGCAGCACACAGGGGACAGGCACGAGACCACCGGATTTATGGCATTTCAGTGTCAACCTGACAGCACAGCAGTATTCACACAACAAAAAACATATTATGAGAATGTTAACGTTGCGAGACAGATTAAAATAAACAACAACAGGGGGGAAAAAAACCCACCAAAACCAAACAAACAAACAAAAAAGCCCCAACAGCCCAGTGAGGTAGGGAATTCAGAGGTAGGCATCAAAACTCCCCTACCCAGCATATCAACATTAAGAGGGTGTGCACCCCTCTCTCTCTGCCTGGTTGTTGGGGTCTTTAACCCTCAGCTATGAGTTTAAAGAATTTTTTTTTAAGGGTTTTAGGGCAGCGTAGGTGTTGGGCTCCACTGCCCATGTTCAGGAGGCAGGTACCCATGGTGTTGGCACCGGCTCCTTGTCCTCCTCTCTGGGACAGTCAGACTGACCTCTTGGAGCAACAGCCCCGGGAAGTTAGGATGCATTTAGGAGCCAGATGGACATCTATCAAACAGAAAGGGAAATATGGAATGTCTTCAAACCTATTTTTTAAAAATGCTTGTCTCTGTTGCCTGTAACCCCCCCTAATGAATGAGCTCTTGTTTGTCTCAGTGGCAAACTACCCATCTGAGGTACTTTCCAAAAAAAGCCCAGAATTTTTAAGACAAGCAGGAATGAAATGGCTACAGTAGAAGTGAATGGATAATGAAGGTTTTGTGTCAAGTCAAACTTCAAAAAGCATGGATCACAATGAAACTCAACCATCCCCCCAGTAATTTTTTAGACCAGTTACAGAGATTAGTTTGGCTTTAATTTTAGACCAATTAAAGGGATTACAGGCTTACTTTGGCCCAATATGAGATTACTTCTGGCAATTACAGGCTAGTGGTGTGAGCTTCATGTATTCATAACTGATTCTCAGCCTCACAGAAGACACAAGAGTAGGAACAGACATCTCGAGAGCATTTCTCTACAGGGTTTTTTCAGGAGGAATTGGTCAGGAATCCCTTTTGAGAGTGGATCATGCTAACCAAAACAAGGAACCTTCACCCAAAATTGAAGTGCATATTTAACAGATGTTGCACTTTAGGCTGATATCCTTACATTAATCTTTAATGCAGAGGAACTCAAAATACTAATGGACATGAAGGGCTGGGATTGCTCAGTGCAACCTCTGTGAATCCTCACAGGCCAGAGGTATGTACATATAATTTTATCCTGGCTGCCAGGGAAGTTTTCTGATTTTAAAAAAGATTTGCTCAGACCACACTACCAGGGAAGGTTTCCTGGGGGCAAGGGAAATCTTGACTCTGGCTTCCAGGACCATGCTTTAGTGTAATTACTTTTGCATGTCTGCAACATGGCAGAAAGGGGCATCAAGAAAACCCTAAAGTAGGCACCTTTATAGGGCAGAGAGTCTTCTGGCTACTTTGACACTGACAAAAGTTACTCTATGCTACCAAAGGGACCTGACCCACCAAAAGGGGCCTTAGCTTCATAGCCCCAAATTGCAACAACCCTGTGGCTTGGCAGCAGGTAGCTTTGTTTCAGCAGCACAAGCTTCATTATCTCACTCAAGAAGTGAGTGCTATTGTAATTTGGCAATGAAACACTATGCACTGATACTGTGACTTGATCTTGTTTGCTATAATCAGGCTTAATGCTGTCCCAGGGCAATCTGAAAAAACTTCAGACTTATGCACCAGCATAAAATCCAGGACTCTGGCTGTATTTCCTTTCTGGGACCTCTTGCTAGGCAAAATTAGCTCCTATAGCTAACAGCTTATACCTGTTCTTTGTCTGTCCTCTGCCAGCCTGGGAGCTCTAAAAGGCAAGGTGAGGAGCTCACACCTGTCTACAGCATACCTGGCTCCCTTACCAGGCATGCATTTCATCCTTGTGAGGTGCCACCACAAAAAGCTCACCCAGAGCATCTCAGAAGGTCAATAAGCTCCAGCAAAGCAAGGTTCTAATGGGACTTGCCCTCCTGACTCTATCTCTTGACTCTCTGTGGGTAAATCTCTAAACCTACTCTTAGCCAGCTCAGATCCCTCCAACAAGTCACTGCATCCAGGTGCAGCTCCAGGACTCGTCCAAACAGGCAGCTGTTTGATGGTGAGACCATGAAGCTACTGCCAGTGCCAGAACACCCCCATGGCAAGAAGTTATGGTACATGTTGCTCCCCATCATGAGTGTGTTGAAATGCAGCACCTCTGGCCAGGGGAAGAGTGTCAAGATGGTGCCACAGAGTACATGAGGGAGCCAGGGCTGCTGGCTTAAGTTGGAGTCACTGTGAATGATGTCTGTGTGCACACCCTACAACTGATGGTGCTTCTATCACTCACTCAAAGCAGAGCTTGAAGCTGTGCTCCAGCTCACAAAAATATTTACAAGTACCCTCCTTTGAAAACTCAGTATGGTGATGGCAGAGATGGATGTCACAAGAAAAAGAGTTCAGTGGCAGAATCTGACCAAAGCACAACCAGAGCAACTTGTGTTCTGGGAGACAAATTGACAGAAGAGGACTTCAGTGAGCTTACAGCTGAAATCCACAATTCAAAATATTTTTACCCAAATACCAGAAGTGTCTTTTACTGAAAAATTTGCTTTCTGGAGAAAGAGCTCAATAATTCGGTTTCCTCAAAAAACTGAGGATAGAAACTTAGGATATGTGCTTTTTATACCTGGGGTGTGGAACAGTCTCCTCTACAATGAAATAAAGTCCACCCATGAAATCTGTGAGCAGATCAGGAGGTGGATCAGGTCAACCTAGAAGTATGATTGGGCCATTTGTTTCACATCACAGGGCTGAGAATTTACAAGTCAAGCCCACCCTAAAGTGTTTTAGGTACCTAACTTATGTCAGTGACTCTTTCCATATTTTCATTTCATGAAAAACAAAGGGTAATTATTTTCAGCCTGGAGAAAAGGATGCACAGGGTAATCTCACCATTGTAGATAAATACCTGAAGGAGAGTGCCAAGGGGATGGGGAAACCAGGCTCTTTTCAGTGGTGCTCAGTGACACAACCAGGAGCAAGGGGCACAAACTGGTTCACTCTGAGCATCAAGAAACACTTCCTTACTGTGAAGGTGACTGAGCACCTAAACAGCACGCCATGGAATCTCCATCCTTGGAGATACTAAAAAGCCATCTGGACATGGCCCCAGGCAACTGGTTCTATAAGGCCCTGCTTGAGCAGAAGGGTTGGAATAGGTTGGATCTCCAGAGATCCCTTACAACCTCAACCAGATTCTATGAAGAGTTATATCCTGGAAAATAAAATTTACCTGAGGCACAGGGTACAGTGGGTTCAAACCAGTCACACAGTGCAAGTGCACATAATTAAACCAGTCCTGCAAAACAGCTGAACCTCTTCCTAACCAGAGGCAGGGGCAAGGCAGACATCTGCACACCTCAGGCTCTGCAAAACTACACAGAGAGAAAAAAAAACAAATCAGCACCACGAATAAAAATGAAAACTAAAGATTACTGGTACTCATGGTTTTCTCTTCCCCCAGTTCTGCCCGAAAGCGTGCAGATACAGCTCAAAAGTCTTCTTTCACGGGCAACATTCGGGGGAAGCCCCGCAAACCCCGAGCCCGGCGACTGCAGGTAGGGAGCGGAGCACTAGAGGGCAGCAGCAGGACGGGGCCTCTCCTCCCGCTGACGGAGCTTCACCCCTCGGACCAGGCATTTAAGGCTTCGCTCCTCGTTTTTCCTTCCCCCCACCCGCCCAGTCCTTTTTAAGGAGGTTTAGCTCACTCCCAGAAAGCAACAGATACCTCTGCCCTTCTCTAAAAGGGACAAGAGGCATTTTGCAACTCCTCACCGCCTTATGAAGTGGCACAAGATACCCCAAGCGAGGAGTGTGAGAGGGACGTCAGGCAGCCTGGGCATTATATCTGCCCTCCAAAGTAGTAGAACTGCTTACTTAGAGGAATTTGAAGCTCATCATGTTAAGAACTCGGGGTCAAGAAAGACAAACAAGGAAACAAAACATTCAAGATGGAGCTCTGTTAACCAATCTCTCTATTCCCCTACAACCCTTACTCCTCTAAGGGCGCTTCAGCGTCTGCTGCAGGGGCTGCCCTGACACCCTGGGGACCTACGGCTGCCCTCTTCTTTGGGCAGGACCTGCAGGCAGGCATCAGGACCGACCACCCCAGAAAGTTCACCACAGGCATCCTCCGAGTCTCTGCAGGGTCCTCCTGAGCTGTTGTCACCTGTGCAAAGCTGCTGCTCACCACTCAGGCTTTCCCCAGCAGGTCCCTCCAGCTCATGGATGGCCAGCACAAAGCAACTCGTGTTTGTCATTGCCAGCCAACATATGTCTCTAGCCAAGCCAACTTCATCAGGTCACTACTGTTCCTTTCTTCAAATATTTGTGCTCCCAGGGCTTTATCATCACCAGGAACATCAAGCTCCCCCATCCTCACAGGAAGGCAGGAGGGTTTTGCTGGCAGTCAGAGCCATCCCCCACCTCTCCGCCACATCCATCCTCCACCTTCAGGGACCAGGGAGTGGGTTTATATGCTCACTGCTAGGCCTGGGCTGAGCAGAGACTGCCAATTGTACTGCACTGTACTTAATTATGTAGTAGTTTTATGAGGTGGGCTGCAGTACACCAGGGACCAACGTGAGACCACTAGATTTATTGCACTTTAACTCTGAGCTGACAGTATAACAGGCTCTAAGAGGTAAGTACTCAGTGCTTTATTCATTGATCTTTTGCCTTCTCTCTACTTTTTTGTACAAGGCTACAGAGCCTGTCTGGGATGATAGGAAGAATCTTGAATGGTGAATAAGGGTGTGCAAAGAGAGAAAGACAGGCAAACAGACAAAGACCAAAAAATAGGAAAAAGATGGCGAAAAAGACAGACAAGAGGCAGCTTCTTGGTGCCAACTCAGCATCAGGTGCTTCAGACCCCATGTCCCTGGGTTTTTATTTTAGTTCTTGTGAAATCACAAATTGAAGACTTGTCAGGGGAAGTAATTCCACTGGAGATGCTAATGGCCACATCCTTGTGGGATCCTTACCTCAGCAACCATTTCATCACAGCATCAATGCTCATATTTTAACAAAATAACAAGAGTAACATCCTAGGGGTTTTCACATGGGAACAACTGGCCATCATCCCCATCCATCCCTTTGAAAAAAGACTGAAGGAGTTGCTTCAGTAGGAGGTCTTCAGCCGTATCCTTTGACAACACGGGCTGGACTTAGCCCTCTGTGCTCTGGGTTTGAGGGAAAGTAATACTGCCTGGGTTTGCAACATAGTTGGCTATATGCAGCAGGAGGATGGAAAAACCATCACAGAGTTGTGGATTGTTTTTTTTTTTTTTTTTAATCTGCTCTGGTGCGATATTTAAAATATTGCTTTGAATCTATAAGATTTTCAGTAATTGGACCTCTTGGATTTTTAAACCTTGCTGACTCTCAGCCAGACTGCCTCCATCTGCATTGAAAGGAGCCATTCTTTTCCCTTTTTTTTTTTTTTTTTTTCCTTTTTTCTTTTCCTTCAGTGAAACTGGAGCGCTTCCCTTCCCATAACTTTCAGCTGGCTGAGCCATTCCTAGATCTCTGCATTTTTTACTTTGCAGCCTGACCTCCAGGACTTTGGGATATTCATAAGAGAAGTTATGTGACACATTGTCTGCGGTGAAAAGCTTGCGTAGATGAAGGGGAAATGCTACACATGTCAAGATAAAATAAAATAAAATAAAATAAAATAAAATAAAATAAAATAAAATAAAATAAAATAAAATAAAATAAAATAAAATAAAATAAAATAAAATAAAATAAAATAAAATAAAATAAAATAAAATAAAACAAATTTTACGATCACAAGGAAAAAGTAGGGTGAAAATACTCAATAACAAATATTATTAGCTACAAACTAGTGAAAAAAGCAACAAAAATGTAGCAAGGTTGCACAGTGTAAAACAATAAAGTACACGTACTCTTTTTCATTATACATATTTTTTCCAGAAAATCACTAGGATTACTGCTTTAACTGTTACAAATCTTCTTTCAAATAAAATTATATAGAAAATATGAGAGCAGAAGATCAGTTTATATACCACAAAATCAAAGAATCATAGAATTGCTAGGGTTGGAAGGGACCTTAAAGATCAGATAGTTCCAACTCCCCTCCATGGTAAAACTCTGACTTTAAACTTGTTCAAATTAACAGATTTAAATTGTTACAGACACTTTATAGGCAACAGCACATTTCTCTTGGAAAAATAAATATATAATTATTGAAATGGGGTTAAAATTATTAGACTGCTGTAGCAGCCTTAAAAAAATCCCAGAGCATGCTATCAAATACAAGACCACACAATCCAGTAAATTTTTCATGAGACTTAATATTTGAGAAAGTGTAGTAAAAGCCCCAGGATGGCCTATGATTTTTATTAGTGATTCACTGCAAAAATACTGTCCCAAAAAAGGAGCTCTTCGTTTATATGTTACCATGCTTAAAATATTCTCAAAATAATTTCTTGGCCCAACACAGTGAATAGTTTTGAACCCTACACAGTCTGAATGTGGAAACTCACATTTTTCTCTCTCCTTTTTAAAGAGCAGAGGCTCTTAAATGCTATTCCATCTAGAAAACAGATAAATCTCATCATACACATACAGTAAAAAATAGTAATACTACTGGGATGCTCTTTAACTTACACTTCTCTGGTAAAACAGCAGTAGACCAATACTGTAATTTTACTTCTGGAATTATCCAGAGAAGGATCATCACTGAACCCACCAAAAGCAAAATATGAGGTGCTTTAATATTAGAAAACTTACTAATGGGGCGTCAGAGAAATGATGCTCAATTATTGCCAGGATACTTATAGTGCAATGTGTTTGTTCCTGAAGCTGCCTCTTGCTATGCATTTATAACATTTGTAGCATGAAAGAGTATTGATTTGTGAGGGACACCTGGATCAAAGGATAATAAGAATGATAAATAGTCAAAATAAACTAAATACCTTGACAGGTGGTTCTATTTCACCACAAAGTTTTATGGCAAAACTGCATATTTAGCAGTCTGCTGTCCTGTCTGAAAGCATAGAGTCACGGTTTTCTTTCTTTTTTTTCCCCACAGATCTACTAATAATGATTAAAAAAAAAAAACCTTCATGGGATTCTTATTTTATACAAGTCTGCACAGACCACATTCACAGACACAGTTTAAAAGGCAAAAACACCAGTAACAAAGAGTAGACAAGGAAGACTCTAACAGTTAAGCAGGAAAAAGGGTTTTAACCAGAGATCAGTAATGGGGTCTTATTTAACCATCAGCATTCAACAGATGAGAAGGAAGATCTTCTCAATGGCAGTGAGAAATCTCAAAACTTCCATTCAGCACCTTCATGTTTGAAAACATCTGGGATGTGCCTTGGTGTTAAACCCTTCTGTCATGACTGCACATTAACACTGCCTGAGCACACAGAGCTCTTGTTGTATCAGCTCTGCATACCAACCCACATACGTAGGACTTCATAGTGGAAGATTTTACCTATCCATCAGTGGCTAGGAAATGTAAGATAAATGGACAATTAGGTAATCTCTTTCCTTTAAAAATGGTTTCATGAGCTGAGAAAAATAATGGGGACTCCAAAAAACAAGTGCCCTCTCCTGCCAGTGGCAAAACATTTTTTCTTCCAAAAGCAGATGTCCCACTGCTTTCAAATTCCTGGGCACAGGGAATGTTCTACCCATTGAGAGAATCACGTTGATGGCCATCCCCATCATCATCCCACCACTACTTTGTGCCCCTCCTACGTCTGTCTGCTACAGCAACGTGTTCTTTCTCATCTTTCACTTGTCCTGTTGCACTTGTCAGGGCATTTGTGAACTATTTGGATCTGCACCTCAATGAGATCTTTCAGCACCACCTACGAAAATTAATTGGATGAATCACGCACACAGGCTATGTGTTTAAGGCATGGGCGTCTGTGTCTCCCTAGTAATTTTTCAACCTGTTTTCCATTTTCAACCAAGTTTGACAGAGGGGCAAACAGCTCTTGAGACATAAAATTCCCACAGGTCTGTGAAAACAGACATCCAGACGGAGGGAACTGGCAACGCAACTGTAGGAAGGGCAGCAGGATTGGCTTTGCTTTAATGAGATTAGACCTTGTAATCACCTGTAGTGGAGTACACCCTACAGACACAAATCTGCAGGAAACCAGGTTTCTTTCACTAGGTCTACAGCTCATGGAAATGCTTGATTCAATGATAAAAAGTGTGGGTTCATAGTGGAGACAGGGACCTGCACTGTGGTTTCCCAATGGCTCATGAACAGTAAGGTCAAGTGCTTGCTTTTTGTTCCCAGAGGTACCCTGCACTGTTCAGCACAGGAAAATATGAAAATATCTACTCCCACAAATGGAATGTCAACACATCCCTGTTAGTGTGTTCTGGAGGAGCCCCAAGGTAAAATGAAGACATGCACCCCTTCCTCCTCCCACCTTCATGTGGTCTGACTTGCACTGCTGCCCAGCTTAGCCCACCAGGACTCCAAGTTTAGGTTGCTCCTCCCTAAATCCCTCTCTCTCTGCATCATGACTTTTTCCTAACAAAAGTAAAAGCATTTTAACGGGTCCTAGAGATGCAAATATTTCTGTGAACATCTATTATAACCAGACCCTCTTTCAAGTGATCTATCCCCAGGAATTCAGAAGATACCTCCTGTAGGAAGAAAATGAAGCAGGCATCCAACAATGTTCTCCAAAAGGAGGATACACAGCAAGCATCATATAGGCCAAGGCAACAAAGTGCAAGTCTCTTGGTGACATCCTGTAATTCTGCCTGCACACCAATACACCCAAGCATTTCCCATACTGGAAATTAAACACAAGTATATGGATTGTCACTCAAAAATTCGGGCCCATTTCAGGCCAAACCGTTGCTCAGAGCTCTTCCTCCCCATTTTTCTCAGGACTATTAAAACATTAATCTCTTTCTAGGTCCTTGTTTCTTCTGCCCACACTCCTGAGGAGCTCTCTCCTGTTCCTCTGCTTGAGAAATGCAAATGGCTGCAAACTAATCAGTAGCAAAAGTCCTCTGCATGTTGAAGCCAGCTCATGCCTTTATTATGGACAATGTCTGGTTTGGGGAAGAGGATGGCTATTATTTCAACCAGTTAATTTTGTAGCACAGCCTAACTCTTTTGTGTTTCCACTTTTTCAAATAACTGTGGAGGAGCAATCGTGCCTGAGCCGCCAGACCACACTGTGTGTTCGCTTTGTAAATGCCCTCAGCTTCACAGCTGTTCAGCTAATTGTTTGCACAGTCCAAGACAATTTTGTACACAGCCACAGTGAGGAAGAGCTCATCAGCTACACAATTACATGCATGTTTTTCTTCTTCAGCACTGTCCAGAAAGAGGCTTTCTACTTCTGTGCCAGTGATTCTGTGATTGCACACAAAGACAAGTTCACATTACAGACAAAATTCACATGTTGCATGTATCTCCATGACTGTTAGAATCCCATGTGCCATGGGAAGAACAATTCTCTGGGTATTCACCTTCAAATCCACACATTTTCCATCCCTTACCTAAAGGGGAATCTCTGCTACCAGTTCAGGTTTTGTGGATAAGCCAGTGACCAGAGAGACGCAGAAGGGAACAGATCTCACATTCCACTGAGCAGGAGGCAGCAGTGACCTATATACCCTTGTCAATACATTTCACAAGAAACTGCAAGTTGCTTCAGCAAAATACGACTCCTTTGATACCTTCCTGTTTAATTTAATACAGGCTTTTAGTATCCAGAGAACCCCACTGCTTTGAAATGAGAAAACTCGGTCAAAGACCTAGGCAGTCAGCCCACAGCTGGCAAGCATAGTTCAGGGGCCTAAACTACAACTGCTCACTAGGCTCACACTCAGAGACAATGGAGCTTTTAAAATTAAGGCTTGTATACACAGGCAAATTTATCAGCCTAATTATACTGGCATAATTAGGATGATAAATTTCCCTGTGTAGACAAGTCCTGAGACTCTCAAACTCATAATCAGGCAGGTCTTTCAGAGAGAGAGAGAGGGAAAAAAAGAAGGTGGAAAAGCAACTCCTGGAGTATCCAAGCAATAATTTTTTCTCTCTTTTTTCTTCTACTTCTTTTTTTAAGATTTTTTTTTCCCGCCAAGCTAAAGGTGCATTTTCATTTCTGAATTAAGATCTGGATGAGATGCTGATATAACATGGTTTTAGAAAAATTAGAAACAACAATCACACAACAAGCCCTCAACAGAGCAGTGTCTCTTTCAAGTGCCAGATAAACCCCTGGGCATCGACAGAGCCCATCTAGGAAGGCCATTCTTCGGATTACAGTTTAGAATATAGACTGAAGCTACTTGTTCCCTTCCTAGGACTGCACATCTGATGTCGGACTCTCAGGCACCCCTGTCCCACCACAAGAGCTGCAAGATGCCTGTGTGCTCTTGGGAACAGCAGCCCAGACATGCTGAGAGCAGCTCTATTGTTAACTCTCTTCCTTTCCATCCCTCCCTCGCCAATCTTTCCGCACAAGAGTATCACGTAACTCCCCATCAAAACTGCCAACTCCACAGCACATAGATCAAGCCTAATCTGGAAACAGCGTGATACACCTGACCAGGACAAGTCCTTTCTGGTCTGGATATGGATAGGAAGAGTGTCTCTTCCCAGGCATCTCCTGCACTTCGCTCTGCCTCTCCATCCTGGTGCCCTAAAGCACTACTTCTGTGACAAGAGTCACATCAGGAGGAGGATTCAGGGCAGGACAGCTGCACTGAACCTAGACCCAAACCCCTTCCTAATGGAGAGCACTGCTTGCACTCTATTTGCTTCCCATGTTGTGAGATTACATCCCTGCTATTGCTAATATTAAGTGACCTGATATTTATGAGAATTTTGCCAGCACAGCTATTGCCAAGGTTTATTGGCAAGTGCTGACTGCTAATTCTCATAATCTGGCTCAAAACAACCCCCCAGAAACCTCAGAAGATTCAGCCTTCAGTTTCAGTAACTTCCCTATCCCATCCTTTTATCTTTTCCCTATCTTCAACTTCCATCTTCCGTACTTCTCCCTGTCAGGGACACAGCTCCCTGTGTCACCAGGGCCAAAGACTTTCTTGATAACCTTGCTTCCTTCCCAGTCTGTTCCTCCCTTGTTTGTTTTTCACCTCAGTGTAGCACTGAGCAGGCTGACGAAGATTTGGGGCCCCCATCATGCCAAGCAATGCATACGCATGCAGCCTAAGAGGGACCTGTCTTCTTGATCTTACAACCCAAACAAGTAAGGCTAAAAGAAATGTTATTCCCATTTTAAAGATGGGAAACCAAAGATATTAAATGTCTAGCCCTAGGAAGCCTGCAGCCAAGGCAGGAACTGACCCCCTCTTTCCTGAAAGCCAGTGTTTGGTGTCTAATCACACATGATCAGTCTTTCCCCTCTACCTCCCTGTAGGCATGAGAAATTTGTGCTCTACAGCTCCACATGTTTCTCTTGTACTTTACCATGAGCAGCCGTACACACCTAGGTGGGACTCCTTAATAAATAATCATACATGGATTCCTGCATTTCTCTTCTACTTTTCAGCCCGTGCCTCCCTTACAGCACAGGAATTAGGCTTTCCTTCCTGTATTCCCAGTGTAATTACCAAGCAAACTTTCCTTCTGGTGTAGCCTTCCCACACCATGGACACTTTAAATCTCACACATAAATCTCTCCCATTTCAGCAGGTCTCTCTCTTGGAGAATGACATTTAATGGTGATATTTTTAAAATCAGGTTCAGTCCCCTGTTTCTCACCCCCATCTGGTGGAAGTGACTTTCCACTTAGAGAGGAAGTCAGTCTTTGATTTCATAAATGATTATAAGAAGATTTAGCATCCTCAGGAGCACAACCACTTTGATTAGAATATATTTGCTCCAATTCCTTTTCCAGCTGTCCCACTTCTTAATACAACCCCCAAGATAGAGAAATTCTTCAGAATTCACCTGCAAGACACTCCATTGGGCAGACAAGCTGCTCTGCCTCTCATCATTTGGACTGTGGCTCTGGGTAACTCAGCAGAGAGAAGCAGGGAATAGTCAGCATGCCAGCCATCTGTTGGTCTCTACCTTCAGCCCTGGCAGATAGGTTTTTGGGTACAGATGTGTGCGGGTTTGTTTGCTTTAGCTCACTGACCTCTGCTTTGCCACTACAGCACTACAGCACTCCCAGATTGAGTGCAAAAACTAAGAAAAGCAATGTGTCCCCAAAAGCAGGGGAGCTAGAGAGCTGAAGACTTCAAAGGATCCTGCATCCATTGTCACTGTTAAAGGCAGGCTGGTATAAGTATAATTTTACAGGAAATCCCCATTTGGGCACAAGCTCTCCCTCTTCATGCTGTGGCTCACTAAAAGAAAACATCAGACCCTTTGCACACCCTTTTCACTGTGCCACAGTAGACTGGAATTTTCTGGCTTCAAAGGCAGATTTAAGCTGTAAAATAGAATTTTTCTGTAGCTTTGCGTTCAAAGACCTTGTACCATTTTTCTTTTCAAATACTATCCCTGTGAGGATATTTGTGTACATAAAAGAAGATGGTAACATGAGGGGCACAGTCCTAAGTCACTCTCTGGTGCTCTTAAAGGCTGTTAGAAGCACAAAGGGCTCTCTTTAGAAAACAGTAAGAGATTCTGACCCAGAAGGACATGCCATGCAGAAATTTGCTGCCTAGGTCTCTTCAGGAGTGTTTATGACTCTGCTACCAAGTCCAAGGGGATGGGACCCAAATGTAAATCATTTTTTTATAAAAGTCTTCAGTGTCCCACCCTGCCTATGAACAGCCAATGAGCTTCGCTTCAGCAGCACCGGCTGTGTGAAACAGAACACAAGCAGTGTTAAGCTGGCTTCACATCTGAAGACTTTAGTCCTTTTTTAGCTGTCTTCCAGGCTAAATCTTTCCTCTGAGGACCAAAAAGCCTCTTCTGAGGTCTGAGTTACTCAGCCCCAGTTTGCAAGTAGCACACCCACCAAGGAACAGGTTGATTAAATGCAACCTGTCTATGTTCCAGCACAACAATCAGTACAATCATAGAATCATAGAATCATAGAATAGGCTGGGTTGGAAGGGACCTCAGAGATCATTGAGTCCAACCCTTGATTAACTACTGCTGCAGTTACCAGACCATGGCACTGAGTGCCACATCCAGTCTCTTTTTAAATGTCTCTAGGGACGAAGAGTCCACTACCTCCCTGGGCAGCCCGTTCCAATGTCTGATCACCCTTTCCGTGAAAAAATTCTTTCTAATATCCAATCTGAACTTCCCCCGGCACAATTTAAGACCATGCCCTCTTGTCTTACTGAGAGCTGCCTGGGAAAAGAGACCAACCCCCACCTGGCTCCAACCTCCTTTCAGGGAGTTGTAGAGAGTGATGAGGTCTCCCCTGAGCCTCCTCTTCTCCAGGCTGAACACCCCCAGCTCCCTCAGCCTCTCCTCATAGGATCTGTGTTCGAGTCCCTTCACCAGCCTGGTTGCCCTCCTTTGGACCTGTTCGAGGACCTCAATATCCTTCTTGAACTGAGGGGCCCAGAACTGAACACAGTACTCGAGGTGAGGCCTCACCAGGGCCTCACAATCCCTCTGGCTCTGAGACATTGTGCCTGAAGACTCTTACAAGCCTTTGCTTTCCATAATATCATCAGCAGCCAGATCAGTGCCCGTGGCTGTTGTACTGGGATGCAGAAATAAACTTCCCCATCCTACACTAATGTTTGGATGTTTAGGCCAAAGGTTCTTACTGAGATAATTCTATCTGACATAGATAATAACATGGACTATAAGATTATGCTAAGTAATTCATACTTGAAGTTCAATAGCTGTGGTTGAACAACAACCACAATAAACACGCAATCAGGGAAAATCTACCACAATCCTTAGTAAGTTGTTCCAATGGTTAATTACCTTCAGTGCTAAAAATGTACACCAGGTTTCAGTTTGAATTCGCTTAGCTTCAATTCCTGGCCAACACATAGTGTTGTTACACCTAAGTCTACTGAACTGCAGAACTCCTCACACTGAATCACTGAGCCCACTGAGAAATCTTTAGCCTGTAACAATTGACTTGTTTTAAAGCTACATAAGCAGAACACCCCTCACAGCTTTTGCTGTCATTAAAGGTTTTTTTTGAGGTTTATTTCCACTCTTTCACTTCTCTTTGTAAGTTTCCTCTGAACCTTCTTAATTTTCTTTTAAATATCTTCCTTAAAACCAGTCAGGGAGCTTGCTGAACTGTAAGTGGTTCTCTCAGCACTCACAGAGCTGAACTCCTTAGGTTTTGTTCCAAAAATTTCCGAATGCATTCACTAGGTCCTTCCAGGCTGTTCCGTATTTTGACCAGCCTTAAAAGTTACCACAGCATATCCAAATCTTCAAGACCAAAGTCCTGTTAAGTGACATTAAGATGAAGCAACAAGCCCTTGAATCCCCACATTAAAAATTGGAAAGAAGCAGTCTCACAGCAGGATCTATGAGTGAGTAGAACGATTTGTCATCTGCTCCTGTTGTTTCTTTCTGCAGGCAACAGTCTTCACACTGACTGTTCATCCAAGCTGATAGTTAATAGCTCACTAGAGCGCTGCCATCGTTTCAGATTTTTAGTCCATTTCTTTCTACCTACAACTCAAAGTGTGTGAGGAGATATAACATATTCCAGAGCAGCTTTCCTTTTTGGTAGAAAAGCAACCAAGTCTGCATACATGTAGCTTGTTCATGCCTAAAACACTGCCCCAGACAAGCAGAGTCAGCAGACTGCTATGTCCTAGAAATAGCAGCTAATTTTGAAGCTGCAACAGCCTTGTTATGGCACATTACAGAAGGGCCAGCACCTTTCTAAAAACATGCATGCCAAACCTGTGTCTTCCAGTGGAAGCAAACAATGCTGTCTCACCTTATGCTATGGAAGATTGTCATTGACTTACAACTTGGAATATAACCCACCCATCTGCTTCTAATGTCGTGACTGTCATCAAGAGCTTAAAGAGTTTTTCTCTCTTGCCCACTGCCCAATCCTCCTGAGTTCTAGCAGCTCTCTCACCTAACTCAGTCAGTCTCTACAAGCAACTTCAGAGCCTACTGATGGTGCAATCAAAACCATTGCCCATGGCTGCCTCTTAAGCAAAAGAGCTGGTCTGCCTGCATGGGACATCTTTGCTTAAGGAAGGAAGAGGAGAAGAAGATCACCACCACACCCGAAGTCCAGTCTTTCCCCATATGCAGTGCTACTGCTCTCAGAGTAATAATAAAACAGGTGTTGAAAGAGAAAGGCTCAGCCTGAGGCATGCTTGGTAGTACACTTGTCGCTTGACCCACCTCCTCCTCCCAGAGATTAATTAGGCCTTGCCCCTCCCTGTTAAATTGCCTCTCAGGCACATTGCTCAGCCCTCCTGCCTCTGGCATATTCACTCAGTAACTTTTTATTTCAATATTCATGTTTCCCAGCTTGTAAGGCCCTCCACTGTTTTTTTGCTGGGCTGACCCAAGGACTCTGCTCCAGTGAGGGGACATGGAAGAGGAAGGATGTCTGAAGTGAGGGATGAAGAGCAGAGCTGGCTTGGGATGGGGAGCTGGAGCTTCCAGTGTCCCCTCTGTTTGCTCTCCAAGTCTTTCCCATGATGTAGTCTTAGGTGAAATGCACTAGCTGGGCTGAAATCCTACATCATCTCTTCTTGGCTCCTGAAGAAGCACTCTCACCTCCAGGTGCTGGTTTGTGAGATGCAAGTTCACAGCTCCCCAAGCAGTGGCAGGCCATGCACCCAGCCATTCCCTAACTTCATCTGGAGCTGACATCTAGGGACAGGGCTGTGGTGTTTGGCTCCAGAAAAGGTCTCTGCACTCTGAATTCTGCCTGGGGAAAGAGGAGGATCTGAAGAATAAACTTTCACTACCTTTTACCAGCTAGCTGGCTCAGTGCTTAGTATGTTAGCTGCTGCCATTCCTTGCCTTAAATGTTCTTTCTTTGCATCACTTCTGGGGCTCAGATACCTTACTCAGAGCTGAGGACCCCACTTCCAGCTCAGCAAATCCTTGGCTAAGTTTCAACCTTTGCTCCTGTCTCCATCACTGGTTCATTTGTGTCATCTGCATTGACTGTAAGCTCTTTGGGGCAATGTTTGCATTTTGCTATACATGTACAGCAATAAGCTCAGCAGAGCCTTAATTAAGATCTCAAGATGCTGTTGTAATACAAAAAATAAATATTAATTAGTAGGATTAGCAGATTCACATACCAGACACATTGCAAGACACACCCCCGCTATAGTTATACGTGCTGATATGTGAAAGAGCCTGCAATGGTTAATACCACTGTATATTTGGCTTGTCTGCACTCTGTATGTTTTTCATGTAATATCCTTTCCTTTCATAATTGTCTGTCACTTAATATCCTGACTAAGACAGAACATTCTGTAACACGGTAGCACGTGTTTGGACAGAGGAGTGAAATTATCATTGAAATGTAGCACAGATGGAAAGATCAGCTGACAAGACTCCTTTATTTCTCTTAACTTTCTACTGTGGCTACTTGTGTTTTAAAATTCTAAACCATCAACGGGTTCATTCTTCATGGTTGTGATGAACTAAGTCATACTCACAGCTATCTGATTTTTGCATGTGGATTGCACATTCCAAAGAAAACTCATAATGGAAAACATAATTGCAGTAACAAGCACCCTACAGGGATGCAAAATTCCTCCAGAGGATCGTCAGGGGTTAATAGGGCTCTTCTTTGCACAGTTCTGCAGAGCCGTTTCTATTCACATCGAGCAAGCACTAGAGGGAAAGCAATAAAATTACCAGCTAAAGCCCAGGTTCCTGCCTATTCCATGTACCATGCTAACTTGTAAAGACAGAGCTCTGATTGTATGGCTGAGCCAAACAGGATGGCTGTTTTTAACACTGTTCTGACTTATGGTAACCATTAACTACAACCTGACTTCCCATTACAACATACCACTGTGAACACCTATTAGAAGCTAATTGAATCATCTAAAAATGGTCATAATTCAAACCTCTGTTTGTATTTTTCTAATGTTTCTTACATCTTTTGCTATAGTACAGGAGAATATGCAAATTGTGGTTCTGTTTAAGAGCTCACGGTAGGGTGGAAATTTAGATGGAAATCTAATGGAGTGACAAAGGGGAATAAAAGGCATATTGTATTTTTGATGTTACCCTTGAGACATGATAGGAGAAACCAATAACAGGCTAACAAGGCTCCCTATCTCTAAGCATTTTCCAGCTGTAAGCCACTGAAGAGCCAAAAGACCTCTCTGAGTCAACACCAACACATGCATATACTCACACTATAATTTTCTGCTATTTCTATTCATAATTTCAAGGCTGTATGGCACTTCTCATTCTCCTTTTTATTTAAAGAAATAAAAGCATTTCCTCTCAGAGGCATCAGTGGGTTGTTTCTCAGACCACTGTATCCTGAAGCCTTCAGTTTTGTTGTAGTTCTTTAAACATGAGAATGTTTATATTACATTATGAAAGGCAACAGAGTATTGTTTGCACAGCATTATTGACAGGTTTGTGCTGCCAGGGCTTTTTAATTTAACTTACAGCCCAATTTTGCAAAGAGTTTTCATTAAATCTATGAAAAAGTTGTTAGGTGTGATTCGGGTAGAAATACTTTTGGGTAGAAGTTCTTTGATTTAGCATAAATTACCTTAAACAAGTATATCAGTTTAAACTGAGACTGAGAGAAGAGTATATTTCACCGATTTTAAGAGAACTGTCAAGAGCAGCCAAAAAAAAAAAAAAAAATACCACACACATCCTTGGAGGTTTCTGCCTCCCCAGGGAAAAGGTCTGCTCCCTTCTGCTGAGTCACAGCAACACGGAGCTTCCAGGCCATTGCAGTGCAAGGTACAGTGCAATCCCTTAAAGCTCACTCAAGGTGTCACTGAGGTTTGCATTGGTTACATAAATCCAATCTCGGGTTGGGTGAGGCAGGGGGAGAAAGAAGTTCAAGTAAAACTTTTACAGGTCCCTCCTGCAAGACCCCAGCTACTATCAGCTCTGCCTAGTGTAGGTATCTATTTGGACAAGGAGGTGTGAATTTCCCCAATGCATAGGTGGAGCATTAAGCTGCTCCCGTTTTCCACACCATCCACTGGGCAGCTTGGAGAAAGGTTCTTCAGATCTTGCAGATCACTGTGGGATCCAGCTGCTGGGGCTGGCCTGAGGTGTGACCCACAAGCTGAAGGCACTCAGCTGGCTCACACATCAGGGCTGTCCTACTGCCTGGCCCTTTCATATTTGTTAAAGGGGCCATATGCATGTATCCTGCATCAGCATCTGATGTAGACTGCTGCCTGGCTGGAACAGCCATCATTTTTCAACTGATATTAGAGGTTTTAAAACACCTGCCATTCATCAGACTGTTTCACACTGGCTTAGCACAAAATATTTTGATGGGTAAGGAGCAGTGGATGGTCTCTCGAGCAAATCTATAATAAGAAGGATGTGTTCTACACAGGAGATGGGAATTCCTCCCTGCAGATACACATATGCAGCCCTGCTGGCTCTCTTGGAAGCTACATACATACTTCTGAACAAACAAACACTCACCACATCATTTCTCCCAGGCTCAGAGATTGTGCTAGCCCCCTCCAGCAAGTTTCATGGTGTGCCAGAAATAAGTAACTGAACCCTCATTTAGACAACCCAAACAAGAAAATTTTTAATGTCCAGCACCTAGATCTTTGATTCAATCCTCACTTCAAGCATTAGGAAATCTGTGTTTGTCAAAACCACAATATTTTTCTGGAGCAAGTAGTATAGAGAAAGTAATGGCTAGGGCAGGTACAACAATTGCTTTCTGGCTACAACGCGAGCTCATACCTGTGTGTGTGTCTCTCCCTGGTTTTGGGAAGCCCTTTCTTTCCTTATTACCACCAGAGCTCAAACAAGTTCTTCCTCTGCTTCAGATGTGGGGACCTTATCTGATTTTAAAGGAGAAGCCCTTCTGAGGTTGTTTTTCCCACACCAGCACAGCACAGCTAAAACCCAAGGCACCTGTGCTGCAAAGACATGATCTAAAGTTGCAAACACTGAGCTTCTGAGAAGGCACATCAGCAGCCTAGAATTAGAAGTCAAGAAGAAACCCATTTGCCCAGTAAAGACTCCTGGCATCAAGAAAAATGTCTTCATTTCATGACCTGGAGTGTTAAGAGTTACCAGCATTCGCATTTTTCATTTCAGCATGGATGGTAAAAAAGCCCTCTTGAAGACAGGAAAATTTTAAGGCATCTAGCAGATTGTGTGCCTTTTGCAATTTCATTCAGTCCACATCCCATGGAAGAAAGGAAATTAAAATTCTTTTTTTTTTTTTTAAGTCGTCAACTCTGACCTACTAAGCTTTTGGGTCATGACCCTCATTTGGGAAAAGCTGTGCTTTCTCTTCTTCCTCCTCCTTGACTTACACACACACACACACACACACATGCCATGAAAACATTCCCCTAATGACCACTGACAAAACAATGCCTAAAGGAATGTGTCAAATGTAAGCATTCAAACAACAGAGCCAAGAAAATATGTCTGTCACTTAATTTCAATTTCAAACATAGGATAATGTATTTTAAAAGTCCCCCAAAAGTTACACAGTTTTACTACAAAGCCAGTTCAGCGTTAAGTACATTGACAGGAAATGATGGAAAATGAAATAAAATGACAGCACCAGAGAGGAACCATTAGTTCTGGGTTCTTTTCTTTCCAGGTCTCCATTAGTTTTTCCTCTCCTTGACATAATGCTTGTATTTTTTCCTCTCTCTTTTAGATACTATCTTTTGTTATTTCTTTACCTCTCCATTTCCATATCTGATGATTTTTCTATCATCTTCTGTGAAGCCTAACTCTGGGTTCCCCAAGGAGCTCATTCACAGTCAAATGTTTCTTAGTCAGGGAAACCTTCTACATCATCATGTTTGCCAGAACTATTCCTACAACATTCACTGTACCCTTGAGCTAAGGACCGTGTGAGCCCAGGGTCTAGGGAAAGGAAGTTCACTCTTCCTGTCGTCCGTGACAGCTGCCTTCAAGCATCCCAGCTGGGTTTCTTGAACCCAGGATGGGAAAACTCCTGTTTAGGTTCAGTTCATGAGTATCTTTTTTTTCACCCCTGAGGTGTACCATGCTTTTTTGAAGTTTCTGACACTTGCTGCTGTATCCGTTACTGAGGTTCTGGTTAATATTTTCAGATATATATATACATATATATATATATATGAATTTAATGGGTGGCAGCAACAAAAAGAGATGTACCCCTTGCACAGCCTAGCACACACAGATAAGCCATAAATCTGATGTAGGGTATCCTATTTGCTGATGTGTTTTACCCTACTCTTTACATGTGTAGCTGCTACTTTGAAAGGGAGCAAATCATTGAATAGCATCTCTGAAAAGCAATTCAAATTCCCAAGCTAGGCTGAAGGAAAAAAGTTCCTGCTTGTCACATTACTGAAATCTTTTGTCTCCATATAGATTCTTAGTTCACTAATACTGATTCTGTAATATTTACTGTTCAGCCACATTCAGCTTCTTTCCATCATAACTGAGGATACAGCAGCAGTATTCTTCTAGCATTTTACCTGACTTTAGCTTGCCCTTCATCTGCTTTGGGGATGCATCTGCTTTGGGGATGCCTTTTTAATTTAATGCAGTTCAGGCTGTTTATTACCCCTGCTACTCAAGAAGTACTGGGGTTGCTAGCCTAGCAAATGTCCCCTGGTCTGTGAAAAGCCATGGCCATGCAGAATCACACATGCTAAGAACATATTCATGCCAGTCCCAGCAGGAGCTCACGTGCAGGTGCAAGTTAAACGCTTGTTTTGGTCCTTTTCACCATAAAACATTGAATCTCAGGATCCCTTAATGCTCCCATCCAGCCTCACAGCAGGCATGTCTGAAGAGACCTGAGTTTCAGCATCTCATAGTGCTGGTGAGGTACTTAGTCAAGCGTTCCCCTTTTGGGCCTCACTTGTGCTACTACGCGCAATAGCGCTCAAGGCTATGCAGCTGCACTCCAGTTCATACAGGATCAGGTTCCCCTGCCCTCTTTCTCCTGGCTTAGCACTTCTTTTTTTTTTTTCTTCTTCTTCTTCCTTTTTTTTTTTTTTCATTTTTCTTCCTTTTTTTCCTTTTTTTTTTTTTTTTCTTTTTTCCCCCTATACTCATACATGAGCACTTCAGAGTGCAGAGCACCATTAAGCTCAAGGAGAACACGCATGAGCACTTCATAGCTCTCTGCACGACCCTCTTGCCAGCCTTTCCCTTCAAAGAGGCTGCTCCGAAAGCTGACTGGAGCCAGGGAAAGTCTCCCCGTTGGCCTTGGATCAGGCCCAAAGCATGGGACACAATTAGACAGGAACAGAGGCACTAACGAAAGGCAGCTTGCCTGCCACCAGGCAAAATGCAGGGAGACCTACAAGGAGAAAGCAGTATTAGAGGGCCAAACTCACAATCCTTTGAGAGACAATCCTCTGTGGGGCCGGTGCCCTGCCAAGCAATCTGTGCTCTTCGTGACTTCCACTTGAGCAGCGCGCCGGGGCACTCAGCAGCGGCTTTGAACTGCGAGATGAAGACAGTATGTGGGCACAGTCTCACTTTTTTTTTTTTAAGCCATCAGATTTATTTAATGTGTTTTTATTGTCTTGTTTATTCTTTTTATGAACCTTATTATTGCAAAGCAGTATTTTTTTTAAAAAAAAAAGGCAGTGGAAAACATGCCAATTGAAGATGGTTTTGGAGAGTCAAAAGGAAACCCAAATTATCCAATTTTTTTGAGAGGGTAAACAGGCACTGTTTTTCTCGTTGCCCTGTTTCTTCTGCTGGTACCAGTCAGCCTAGGAGGAGATGTCCTAGAGCAATTCTGTCCAGCTTTTTACCAATAAATAGAGCAATGCAAGAGTCTTCAGTATCCAACAGTTCCTACTGCCTGTTACTCAATAACTTGCAAACACACACTGTGTTAGCACCACCCAGCATGAAATAAAGTCTTCACTCAATGCAAATTGTCCACTGCTCTCCACTGTTCATACTGCTCTTCCTTCAAAATACCCTCATTGCAAAGACTTATCTACCTAATTTAGATCTCAGTGCTTTCTACTCACATTAACCCTGTCTGCGATGAATACAAATGTACTATCTCATCTGAAATAAGATCCAACAGATCCTTTTGTCAGGCTTGTAAGATGATATGTTTGGATGAACCGTCTAGTGGGGTCCTGCCAGACCTTTGGTTTGTTTAACATTTTCAGCAGTTATCTGGAAGCAGCAGAAGAAAAAAACATTAATTATACCAACAGTTGACGCCAAGACTGGGGGAGAAGAGAGAAAACAAGAAGTTTATAGGGAAAAAGGAAATCAGTTTATGAGGGTTTGAGAATTAGACAAGCATTATCCAAATGATGCACATTTATATTTACAATATGTCATCAAGCAGAGGAGTTTCTTATCATGTCTGGATAACCTAACGCTGGCTTAGAAGATACTTTGCACAGAACTGTGGTAATATCTTGCACCTAGAAAATGTGTTTTCTATTCTTTATCCAGTATTTTGAATGCTGTAGAAGTTCATAAGAGATGTGGAGGTTTTGGCAGAAGAAAAGTACTTATACCTAAACAGAAAATTAACACAGATGATGGAAACACTGCAACTACTATTGGGTGTGCAATATTTCCCTTTAAACTAATAAGAAGAATTAAGTTCAACTACTTAATGACCACAAATCATCTGCATTGTTCTGTGCTGCTTTACTGTGTATGTAAATTATGGTTTACTACACTGCACATAAAATATGGCTTAATGCAATCCAGATTTATTTCCATGGGCAAAAGAAGAAGAGATAGATAGATAGATAAGGAAGCTGTCACACACGACAAGATAGTGCAGGAGTGCCAGTTCATGGCAGAGTCAGTGTGCATTACAGACTGGGCTGTGCAGGTGCTGGGTGCAGAATGAAGACTCTCTGCTGAAAAACTTTCCTCAGCACTGTCAGCTCCTGTACTAGGAGTTACTGCAAGGTCCCAGAGACCTGCAGATGTTGGGTGAGAGGCTGTGAGCCTTGTGAGCCACTACCTGACAGGGAAGAACCCAGCATATCACGGCTGGTGTGCACAGGAAACTCAGCCTGTCCCAAAGGCCACCAGAGAAGCATCAAATGAATGTCTGAGACATAAATCTCATAGGAAAATGTCTTACTCTGGCTGCAGTCTACTGTTTGTCTCTGGCTCCCCACTACCAGCTTTTAGTCCCTTTCTCATATTCAGTTTGGCTTCCCAGTCCCTGACATTTTCAGTGCCAATACTGCAGTGGCTCCTGTCCCACTTGCAGTTCCACTGACTCTTCTTCCATTCTCACACAGGCTCCCTGTCCCTAGCACAACTCCTGAGCACATCCTGGTCCTTCTCCTCCTGCTCTCTGTGCCAGCAGGACAAATGTTATGGTGACATCTCCTCCAAAATACACTCATATTCTTGTCCCAGGACAAGGGACCCTCAGCCAAGCACTACCTGGAAACCAACACACCTCTGAATACTGTAGGGTTTTATAATCTTCCAGCCTCAAAAATGCTCTGCACAGTAAATACAGCAGTACAACCCTGGACACACTAAAACGATGAAAGTACAAAAAAACACATCAAAACTTAGGAACCTGGGCATGAGGGTCAAGGCATGATGCAAGTGACTCAGCACAAATTAAAAAGAAATCTTGAGCTTAGCCTCACTGGATGGATATATTCAACAAAGTGCTTAAGCAGGGCTGGCACAGTCAATCCTCCAAATCCATGCTATGGGCAAAGTATCCCAGCTCTGCTTTTGCCTATAGAATAACCTCTAGGGATGAGATGGAACCATGAAAAACTCACTCCTTTCATGATTTTTTCATCTCCTCATTCTTTGAGTCTGGCAGCATTTGTGTTCATTGGGAAGGATCCTAGGTTGGCAAGAGCCAACTGAACAAACTCAGCCTCTGGGCATCTCCACCTTCCCCCTGTTAGTGTGTTCCTAGAATGGCAGAATTTGCCCCCATTGTTCCACCTCCCTCTCCTCCAAGGTAACACAGCATGAAAGTCCATGAGTTTTACTCACAAGTCTGCACAGACTTATATGAACAGCTAATATGCTCCATGTTGAGTTCCAGTATGGTACATGCACACCCCATGCTGGGTTATAGTCAGCCTATCCATACCAGTAAACTAGACCATTATTGCATTAAGACGAAACACCCAGGCCAGCTGGCAGAGAACAGTGTGCTAGTGAACCAGTCTCCTAAATGAGGTGGCAGCAAGCAAGCTGCCTACTGGGTATGGTCCCTGGCACACTTCAGTTGCCAGACCAGGCCCAAAAATTGTTCTGAGAGAATGTCAGTTGCAATGGGCTGTGTCTGTGCCAGAGAATGTGCTAGCAGTTTGCTAGCATAGACAATCACTTTCCAGGGCCAAGGAAAGCTGCCAGGCACGCTTGGATTTACTAGCATCGACTCAGTCTCAGCATCTGTCTTTTCCCTATGTGACTAATGATACCACAGCATCCCTGAATGTGGCAACCATGAAACTAAAAAAGGTTTGGATTGCAGCCTCTGTGTGGGAGGGTGGAAAGGTACATACGGAATATTTCCTTCCCACTTTATATCCCCAAGGTGAGCTGAGACCAAGCACCACATTTGCCTTTACCCATTCTGCTTGGAATAGGTAGGAAATATATTTGATCGCTTTCATCAGTGGAATTTCTTTGATCTTAAGGTTACTTCTGAAGTTTGCTCATATTCTTCAAGACTATTTCACCTATGGGCTGTTCAGAGTGTAAATATTTTTTTTACTTATATGCTTTGGCAAGTGACAATCAGAATTTGCTTTCCAATTCACACTGAAGTTTAGAGGCAGCCGAATGCAGCTTGGGATATATAGTTTAAGGACAAAAATCTTCCCTCTCAGGCCTGCAGAGTTACACATGGAATAAAATATATGGCAGATGGGAATGACTGTCTTCATCCTCCTCACTTCATTTTAATTCAGGAGTCAATCTCTCAACATCAGAGTTGTCTACCAGCATAAGACTAGTATCACATGAAGAGCAGTAGGCTCATCATTGAGTCTTACTTTACATCCATTCTGGCCAAATATCCTCTTCCAGCCCCAGCTGTGCCATCCACAAAGGTGCAATCACCAGTCCCCTTGCCTACACGTCACTGTCAGCAGTGGGGTGCCTTTGAGCTCAAGGAAGCCCTTAGCCATCCTTAGTATATTACACCTGAGTAGCTCAAATGATTTAAACTGAAGGGTTTGGCTGCACAGTTCAGGGAGATTTTACTTAAGCAAATTTTCCAGGAGGCTGAGAGAGACCTGCAGAAAGCAGCAGTCTGTAGTTGAAAATGGCAACATCTCCCATAGATGTGGTTCTTTGTAAAAAGCATCCTAGTTATAAGCAGGGATCAATAGCTTTGAAACAGATACTCAGCAAGGAATAAAATGTGTATGCCTTTAAATGTGGACATCAGAAGGCAAAGCTGATGGAATTATGGATATTCCCACCAGCTACAGAATCATAGAATGGTCTGGGTTGGAAGGGGCCCTAAAGAACATCTAGTTCCAACCCCTTTGCCATGGGCAGAGACATCTCCCACTAGCTCAGGCTGCTCAAAGGCCTGGCCTTGAACACTTCCAGGAAGAGGCATCCACAACATCCCTAGGCAACCTGTTTCAGTGTCTCAGCACCCTCACACTAAAGAATTTATTCCTAATGTCTAACCTAAATATACCTCTTTCAGCTTAAAACCATTCCTCTTTGTCCAATCACTCCATGCCCTTGCAAAAAGTCCCTCCTCAGCTTTCCTGTAGGCCTCTTCAGGTACTGGGATCCCACTATAGAGTGTCCTGAGAGACTTCTCTTCTCCAGGCTGAACAACCCCAACATTCTCAGCCTGTCTTCATAGGAGAGGTGCTTTAGCCCTCTGATAATCCTTACAGTCTCCTCTGGATGTGCTCCAAGAGCTCCCTGTCTTTCCGTTGTTGGGGGCTCTAGAACTGAACACAGTATTCCAGGTGGGGTCTCACGAGAGTGGAGCAGAGGGGGAGAATCACCTTACTTGACCTGCTGGCCATGTTTCATCCCAGAATACAGTTGGATTTCTGGGCTGCAAGCTGATGTTGCCAGCTCACGTTAAGCTTTTCTTCAACAAACTTTCAGGACAAAAAAAAAAAAAAAAAAAA
Organism: Heliangelus exortis; assembly: GCF_036169615.1. Taxonomy (NCBI): domain Eukaryota; kingdom Metazoa; phylum Chordata; class Aves; order Apodiformes; family Trochilidae; genus Heliangelus; species Heliangelus exortis. The sequence goes on from NC_092423.1 coordinate 68,428,200, forward strand.
AAAAAAAAAAAAAGCAAAAAGCAAAAAGCTTACTGCTACTTGCCAGCTTTAAACACTAAATCTGATGTAACCTCAGTGCTTGCTTTTCAAAGTCAAAGATTAAGTGGAAAAGAAGACAAGTCACAGAGCAACTTAAGTTGAGAGGGATGTATGGAGATCTCTGTGCCAAGTCCACACTCAAGGCAGAGTTGACCTCAAAATCAGATCCAGGTGCTCAGAGTCTTGCCCAGCTCTGGATATCTCCAGGCAAATGTTCTTCTCTCACTAAGTCCTTATTAGTTCAGCCTTAAGGATCTGCCCTCCCCAGCTAGAGGACAGCTTACCTAGGGTACCACCTTGTGTACCTTCCAACCACCTGTGGGTGGAGGCTGCAAGGAAAGGAGGTGCAGGGTGTGTGAGCATGCCTGAACCCTGTTGTTCTCCCACATCCCCCTGGCTACTCTTTAGAGCCTCCTGGCTTTTTAGAGATGCTTCTTACCTACCCTCCCACTAGCTGAGCCTTCTTAGGCCACTGCAGCTGGTCCCAAAGGGAGCTGAGGCTCTGGGGGATGTGAGAAGGACAAGAGTAGACCCCACATAAGGAGGGTTCTATCTTCCCTTTCTTCCCCTCTCTTGCCCTAGGACTGGTGATGCTTGGCAGCACAAAGAACACAGCCATGACCAGTTCATTCCTTTGGTTGGAGCAGTAGCTCAGGCTGTGGCAATGGATGAAGATAAGGATTTAAGGCAGATGGGGGAGAAGGAAAACACACACAGAGACTGATGCTTTCTTTCTACCTACCAACTCAGACTTTTCTCAGGTTGCTCACAGTAGCCCTGGCATCTGCTCAGCCAAGCAGGGAAAGTGAGGAACCTGAAGGTAGTGGCAATGGGTACAAAGAACATAACCTCTTTCAAGACACCCAGTAAAAAAGAAAAGAGGAAAATGAGCAAGCCTGAGACCTCAGAGCAATACATTACAGATGTATCTTCTCTCCTTATTTTTTCCCAACATTCTCCTTGAGCTAAAGGAGGGAACTGGCTGATAGAAATGTGAACCAAAATGTCCATGCTACAGGTGGCTCTGCCACTTCTCTCTCCCTACAATACATCTACCTAATCACTGATCTGCCATTTGTTGGTATCATGCTGTTTCGTGTTCAGAATATCTCCACCACTTGCCTAGCTTATAAGTTCAGGAAAGCAGAAACTCTGATTGCAGGACTATACGTGCTTGCTGTTATTGACCACTATTGACAACATAACTGGCATAAGTGAAAAAAGGGAAATTCCATAGTACTCCTAGCCACTGAAATCCTCCACTCTTGCTGAATATGCATCTTCAGATGGTAGAATACAACACGGTATCTGAAAGAGTTATATTCATCTGAAGCAGTGTAATTCACTTCAGAGTAACATGACATCAGTGAAATCACAGCAAAGACTTAAGCAGGTTTAGGGTCTTCTGCTTGCTGCTGGCAAAAGATTAGTGAATAGGTACTTGCCAAGCTCTGTGTTGCCAGCTCAGGGACAGAATGGGATTTTCAAGGTGCTGAAGGAACCCACATCCCAGATGCAAACAGCATTTGTATCCACAGCCCCACTCAGAGTTCTCAGACTCACATGTTTGTGTCCTGTCCCATAGACCCTTAAATGAAGAAAAAAGTCACCCAGAGCTTTAAGACACAACCAAAAGTAGTTGGTAATTTATAACTAGTCACCGTGACTTCTAAGTAGTTCACAAATGTGACTGTATTTTGTCCTTACACTGGTCTCAAGAGATATTATCAAAAGGGGGGTCACCAGAGCACTGACAAACACCAAATCTGAAGTTAGAGCTCTCTCTCACAGAGCTGGATCTTCTTAAACCTTTGGTATTTGCCTCCTGAGTCCAGCCTTCCCTGGGTGCTTTCAGTCTTAGACAGAAGGGAAGGTAAACGTGCAGGTGAAAAGCAGAGTACTGTAACTTTGTATGCTGAGTGCTATCAGCAACAAAACAGCTTTGACAAGTCAAGTGCACTCTCTCAGGCTGTCAGATCTCAACCCACTTTGACCCACTGGGTCAAAGGCAGGAGAAAAAGCAACAACAAGAAGGAGACTCACTGGGTCAGCAGACACAAGTGAGCATAGCTCCATTAACTTTTCACTAGCTAAATTATCTGGAGACTTGACTCAGTTGGAGAATTAACTACAAGTGACTAAAAAGTTAAAATAATCTTATATCATCAGTTTTAAGGAATGAAGCTAAAAATACTTTCCTTGTTTTCTTCGACCTGTGTAATTTTTTACCTCAAACTTGACACCTACTTTGAACTATCAGTCAAACAGTGAATACAAAGATGATGAGAGAGACAGCACAAAATCCAAAGTTCAGTGACAAAATGACTTCCAATGGGATTACTGAAAAGGACAGGACTGGCAGGGGGCTGGTGCAAAACTCCTTCAACCCTTTGAAGCCATCAGCTCCCACCTTCTGTGGCAATTATTGTTCAATAATTTGGGACCTACTGCCATGATCACAAGAAGTTCCTGGGGTTAACTCTCCTTCATACATAGTGTTAGGGAAAAACCCAAGCAGATGCTAGAGGAAATCTTCCCTGTCCTGTGAAACACAGAGAAGCCAGAGAGAGAGGGGGAATAAGAAACAGCCTCTTTTTTCACCACCACCAAGGAAGGCTGAGAAGAGACTGCCACTCCTGTGACAGCTGAAGTCTCCAAGAGCTGCAAAATAGCTTGTGGCAACAGCCTGCAATTGTCTTGCAATATCGGTGTCCTCACATTGCCTGGATGGATGATGAAACTGCATTGCATTAGTTCCATGTCTCACTGTGGGCATTGTGCTGCAGCTCCACAGGCTGTCATTACACAGGGGTGCTGCCTCCTACCCCTGCTGCCTACATTTTCAGGGCAGAGTGCTGGGGGTAGTCAAGGGCCAAACTTTCAGCCGTGCAAATTGGTGGATCCCCACCAGCTTCCCTGGGACTCCATTGATTTACAACAGCTGAAACGCTGGCCCCTGCTATGCTTAAAATCTGAGACAGGCTTTCATTGGACACAAAAGAATACTCTTTGGGACACTTTGAAACCTGTGCTGTGTGCAAGAGAGGAGCTAAACGATTCCCAAGATTTTCTGTGAGACATGCACAAGCACACACATTGTGCACCGAGGGCGAGCAGGCTCCACCAGACACGCAGACATAGAATACGCTCCCTGGGATGTGCCAGGGTGAAGAAGAGTTTTCTAAGTCACTTCATTTTTACTGGAAACTCTGCACCAGTCCTCCCACTTATAGCGCACTGTGCACTCCTCGTAACCAGCATTGTCTGAACTTGTGGTATTTTAATAAATGTTCCTGCCAAGCCAGAGATGCTCTAAGACACATCACCTTTGTCCAGAGGAGGATCCCAGCTGAAACGAAGTCCAGAGAGTGTGACCTCTGCTACAAACCAACATTTAGGTATGTTAAAAGAGTTCCTATTAAAAATAACTGCTCTCCATACTTCCTGGAGTAGAAGGGGGCACAGGCTGTTTAGAGAGAGCACATGAGGGTGACAGATTGCAACAAAAAATTCTTTCACTGTATGCAGAGGAAAATGAGGCGGTACAAATGAATGCCTCTTTTTTATTTCACAGGGACAGGTTGGCAAAAGCAGATTATTGGGTTTGGGCTGCATGGAAAAGAAGAGGTTTTTTTTTTTTTCTGGAATCCCGATTCATCTTCATTATTCAGTCACTCAAGCTTCTTGGAAACGGAGTGCCACTGAGTTATTATGGTAGTCACAGATGAATTCAGCAGAAAAATATACATATAATAACGAAAGAAAGTAAAACTGCTCTCCTTGTGCAGCCCTACAGAGAGACAGCCAGACAAAAGCATGAAAAAATTGACTGTCTGGCCAAGAATGAAATTGCTGGCAAGTCTGGTTTCAACCCTGCTATTAGCTTTCTTGCAGCTGCTTCAACTACCCAACCAGTATTGAGATAAGTGCTTTCTCTGAAGTCCTTTTTTTTCATATTTGGGGTAACAGTTATTTGCGTGTTAGCCTATTTCTGCTTCATACCTCATCTGAAAGAACTTAGGAGCTAACAGTCGGGCACCTTAAACAGAAAGAAAAAAACCCCACAACAACAAACAAACAAAAAAGCCCAAGGGCAAAAGCACTCAGAAAAATTCCTGCATTTAGGGATGAATGTCCTGCTTCCTCTGTGGGCAGAGCCCTCTCCAGCTGCATTGCACATGGGGCAGTTCTGCTATTCCAAAGGGGCAGGAGGCAGGCAGCTGCAGGAGGGGGGAGGCAATGTCAATGTGCTCTTGCAGATTCCCTGCTTGGTTGCTGCTTCCTTGTGCAGATGGGCAGAAAAAAAAAAAAGCAGCAGGGCTGGGTTTACACCCACGAGGCTCCTACTCTGACCCCACAGCCACCTTGATGGCACAGGGGGCTGTGAGGGCAAACATTATGTATTTCAGGGAGGAAAGGGGTTGCTGGGGGTAAAGGCTCACATCTTGCTCCTGTCCCAGGAAGCTCGCTGCAGAGTGCTAATGGATTGGGTCAAGGGAGGTCGTGCTCGGGGTCTGGACCTCAGCAAAGTATTTTGGACCTGATGTAATGATAAGGCGTGACATTATGCCAGCCTGCAGGCTAATTCGCCTCACAGGCATGTCATTAAGGTTTCCTCTCTTAAGAGGTGTAAAGCACTTCTGTTGCAAGCCCAGTAAAAGAAGGTACTGTCTAAGGGTGGAACAGAAAAGGCTATGGAAGATTTGCCAAGAAAGTGCCTGGGCTCTTCTCATTCCAACACACGGCAGGCTTAAAAAAATTGAAAAGGCACCCAGCAATTGTTTTTTAGGAAACAAAAGAAGCACTTATGTGTTAGCTTTTCCAAGGTGCTGTGTTATAAGATATACTAAACAGACAGCTTGATCCGGATGAATCACATGGCAGAAGAGGAACAATGACCTGTGTGTTCCTCCAGTACAAATTATTAATTTTTCTCTGTCAATAAAGATTATTATTTTTTTAACATAATTACATTTGGGCAGCAAATGAGGAGGGTGTGGCTATCAGAAGATCACCCCCTCCCCCAGGGAATCAAATCTATTTGGCCACGTCAGAATTTCAGGATACCCTAGGGCAGGTCACAGCATCTTAAAATAACTTAAACACACCTCGTATCATGCCTGGATGTTGAATCAGCCCAGAGATGTCAATCACATACTGCCGTTCACAGTCAAATCACCTCAGTTGCTCTGATCCTCACTTTTGAACTTACAGCTTCCCGTCTCAGGAATCAGAGAGGGGTGTGGGTATGTGTGTGTTTGTGTGTGCCTGTGTGTGCATATAATTCCCCAGTCTCCACAATAACAATTCCACCCTTTGAGCCTCCTTGTTGGGAAACAGCCCTTGCAGAACAGCAAGTTCCTCTTTCACAACAGCTAGTTGCTGAAAGGAGGCAGCACAGCTTGGCAATGCCAGCAGGAGACAGCAAACCCGGGCCTTACCCTTCAAGTTTTATGGGGCTTTTGCCACCAATAGGCACACCGGTGTCATTGGACCTCACTGAGTTCTCAGCTTGGCCCCTCCAACTTGTTCAGAAGAATCTGTTCATCTCAAAGGTGTCAGTTCTCCGAGACCTTCCCTTGAGACACCAGGTGTAGTTTTCAGAGGGTCTAAGCCTCCTCTGGTATTATGTTATTCTGTACTGTTGCTGTGGTGGTTATTTACCTGCACTGGAACAGCATGCTGCAGACCTCTGAATCCTTACCACCTCCAGTTAACTGTCCAGTTTCTCTAAAGAATGGTATCTACATGTAGATACCCCAAAAATAAGGGTTCAAAAGGGATGCTATCTGTTTAGATATACACCACAGTCCCTCAAATTTTGTTTTCTCTGTTTGTAAACTGAGGGCTAAAATACTATTTGTGTAAAATACTTTGGCTATAGAGGCACAGTGCACTTTGTAAGCATAGCACAGTGCTGCACTGCATTGCTTTTCAATTTAAGAATGATCTTCTTTTCTGCTTCACCTTGCTGTCATGGTATTCCCAAACTTGTACTCTTGTAAACTGCATTGGTGACCACTGAACTAAGCCCGAGAATTTACTTGGGAAAAAAAAAAAAGTATTATTGTGTTAGTATTTCTGGGATTTGAATAATCCATTGGTATATACTAGGGCAAGATACAGAGTTTTGGAAATGGGCTTCATGGTTTTGTTGGTGACTTGGAGGTCAGCAGGTTGAAGAACTTGCCTTATTTTTTGGAGACCACTAGGTGGAAGTGCTGCTCCATTTTAGCCTTGCAATTCCGAAGCCCTCTGGAAGCTACAGCGAGGGTTGGAGCAACCCTTGACAAAATTTTTTCATGGAGAGAGGAAAGATGAGGAACCAGAAGCCTCAGTCCCCGTTTTTTCCAATGCAGAGATTCGTTTCGAGTGCACACATTATCGCAGGAAACATATTTCAAAATTAATATATAACGGAATCATAACAACAAGCTACAAGCTTGTGACAACAAGGCACGAAACCTGGAATGTGCCTTCAGAAGGACAGAGAGAGATTAATTTATCAAGTTTGCCATAGCACAAGCCTTTTATGAAATATTAGTAATAATAATGCACTTTCAGAGGAGCAGGGAGAACCTAGGGAAATGAATGGGCTTTCTCGACTTTTGTCTGAAATGACAAATGTCTTTTATCCCGTGTTCTCTCTCCCAATTCCCGGCTTCCAGCCCCTGCCTATACGCTCACTTAGCACTAGGTAACTCTATGTCTCCTGCTTCTGCTCTCCCTGAAATGAATTACCTACCTCCTGGAGCAACTTTCCAGGGCAGTGCCTGCCAGAAGTCCTCTCCTAAATTTGTCTGTCCAAAGCCATTTGCCCCGCAGCCTCGCTCAGAGCTGACCCAGCAAAACCAGAAAAACAACTGGCAGCCAGCTTCCCTCCTCCCTGCCTTCTCCCCCTCCCATTCCATTCAGCAGTTTATGTTCGCTCACTCTTAAGTCCTGGGACCACCGGGCACTTCGGTCCCATGCAGACCAAATGCAGAGTAGGGTAATCCTGCAGGGTGGGACAAGAAAAATGGCAACACAGGAGGGTTAAAGGCAAGCTGAACCTAGCATGCATCGTCTAGACTTTCAGTCTCATGATTCAGTGTGTCTGATGTAAAACAATTTAAATAAGAGTTATGTAAATAATGTGGCAGACAGATAGATTGTTTAATATAATCAAAGTGAGATAAGGCCCAGGCCCCAATCCTTCCCTGAAGTAAGGCTGCTTTGTGCCATCCTCACAATACAAACAGCCCTGAGGCCACAAGACCCAGCCAAGGGAGAATCACCTCGGTGCAAGGAGATAGCCTCTTGGCTTGCAACCAGCATGTCAGCTCCTACACACCTCCTCCATCCCTGAAGCCCAGCACAAGGGTCATTAATGAGAAATCTCAGTATCCAGCTGGCCCGAGCTTGCAGTAATAGCACCTGGGAGACATTGTCATTTGGGATCAGTTGGAGCAGCCTTCCTCTGAGCCACACGAGAGAATTTGCCTTCAACCCAGCCAAATGAACACTGTGACCAGGGACAGAAACAGCTGGATAATAACATGAGCAAACTTTTTGCTGACCTCTTCATCTTCTGGCAGGGTTAATCTCAAAAATATAGTTGCAAATGTCCCATAAGGTAGAGTAGCCATTCCCTCTCATTATCTCATTATCACCTTTAGTGTACTCTTCAGGTTTACCCACTTTCAAACTACCCCAGGGCATGTCTGCACCACAGCAATTGTATGCAGGATTGGCCTGGCTGAGCTAGCTTCAAATCACCTTACTTGGGGTCTGATAGCAATGTAAACACAGGAGCACAGGGCTTGCTATGGGCTGCAAATCCTGCTGGAGAAGCTGGCCCTGTGCACAAGCAGCCAGTGCCCACAAAGCCACCGGCAAGTGTGAGGCTGGATTGAGTTTGTCGTCAGGAACGGGAGTTGTTGCAGTGCCAAGGAGCCCTTGTGTAATGTACCAACTCCCCTAGCACACTAGGTTTACCACTAATTCCTTCTGGTTTTGTTTCACAGCGAGGTAACACCACTTCCCTGACATTCCCTCTCTCTTTTCCTTTAAGCATAGAGGCCTGACTTGACAGTCCCTGCTCTAAAATCCACATGCGGGCAAGTTTGAGTAAAGTTTAAGTAAGGACTGTAGTGCTGGCACTTTCCAGAGCACCACACCCTCTTGCCTCTCCTCATTCAGGTCACTCTCCTGACTACACCTCTTTCCCTCCACCCCCCCACCTTTTCTTAAATTGCATGGAATCTGCTCAATCTAATCTTCTGATCGTCATTTAAATGGGATCAACCAGTTGTGTTTCCAGACGTGGCCTGGCCCATGGATAATCTTTGCAGTTGCATGACCATGTCAGTTAAGGACACTTTGTTTGGCTTTTAAACCAGGAGAGTTAAACCTACCAGGGGACAGGTTTATTCAGGTATAAATATGCTTTGCATGGATACAACATAGTCTCCCCCCACACGGCAGTTCAGGGGAGCTAAAGCAATACGGCTGAAGACAGCACTGACTTTTCTTTTTTTTTTCCTTTTTTTTTCTTTACATACCAAAAACAAGCATGCGTGGCTTTTGCACACACACACACACACAAAAGCCAGGCAAGCACACATGGAGCCTCTCCCTCTCTGTCACAGTTACTCAGTGCCAGGCAACAATTTAATGCATCTTCCTTCAGTTTGAAGACAACAGGAACTATCTAAAGGCAACTTGAATGAGGAACAGATTTATTCAGACTTCCTCCACTCCTACCTTCTACCCAAATTAATGTTAGAGTAGATAAGGCTGGAGAGCATTTCCCTTTTTTAAACCTTTCCTTAGTTTAAGTGCTCTGATTCATCAGCAACACAAAGATGACAAAATGTCTATTCTATTCTTCCCCCCATTCCCCTCCCCCAAATATTTTGGCTTGATTTCGCTATCAAATCAGAGTACTCAACCCATGCCAGCTGGAAAAAAAAAAAGAAATAATAGGCTCCTAGCACACTCATTGTATATGATTAGGATTTGGGGAGGGTGCGGAGCATAACATCATCATAGGCAGAAAGTGAAAACAGCCAAAGGAAACGCCTACACTCTTCCTTTACAAAAGCTGCTTGTTGTGTCTGTCTGAACAATTGGTAAAAAACCTGGAGGGGAATTAGAAGGAGAAAGATAACTGACTTTATTAAGAGCAAAAGATTGATTGAGCAATTGATTGCACTTAATTGGAACTGCGCAGGCAAGGGAGAGGATTTCAGGGTTGTTAGTTTTCGTTGGTTTGTTTGGGGTTATTTTTTTCCTTGGTCTCACAGACAGTCCTGCTGCAAAACTGTAAAGGCAGGGGGCTGAGTTATCAAGCTCAGAGTTTAGGTTTGTTCCTTCTCCCAGAGCACTGCTTGCCTGGAAGCAGGTGGCTTTCAGAGCTGTCCCCTTCCACAGCACTGCCAATCACAGTATTTGAGACCTCACGAAGGAGGAGTGACAGGGTTAAACTTCAGAGGTCACTTTTTGCAAGCATTTATTTCCAGAATTTTTTTCCTTCACTTGTGCAGTACACTGGCATTCATGGGATGCTTGTCTCTGACGACAAGGTCTAGAGACTTTTATTTTTTTATTTAAGAGAATGGAAAGATTCTCATCTCATCAATTCATTTCAGGAGTGGAGTCCTTATAAGAATGTTAGCTAATTCATAATAATGAAATCTGGAAGAATTATGTGACTAAACCTCACTGACCAAAAGGATAGAGACAACAATGTAATGGGGCATATTTTTATGAAGCAGAGACTTCATTTTCTGTAGTTATGTACAGGAAGCTGCAGCACAAGAGAGAACTAGCTCAGAGTTTCACAATCTTTCTCCCCAAAACAGTCCTCAAGGGGAAAATTATAATGTGCATGAACAGTTAAAATAAAAGCAAAACCCAAGCTAACCCCTTTGAATGAAGCAATTCCTGTTGATGTATTATTATTACGATATATATTACCCTAGTTTTCCTCTTAAGGAGCAGGAAAGGCAGACAACCATACTGCACAGATAAGGGTGTGATTTCCGGTTAAAATAAAGGTTCCAGCAGTTAGGTTTGGATGTAGTTTGTTTAATTTCAAATGGCAAGGTATGTGGGCCTCAAACTTATCTTATCAAGGTTGCCTTTGCTTGCCTGTGTGACTGCTTTAGACTAAAATATAGAAAGTTTCTTTGCCTCCAAAGGCAAGGAGTTGAACTGGATGGTTGGGATGCTCTGAGTATGGGCTGCTCTATAGCTTCCCAGGTACAGGCAGCTGAATGCTCTGATGGTGATGCATTTTACACCCACTAATCCCATTTGCCTACTCTAAGCAATGACAGAAGCTTAACCTGAGTATTTTTGGATGAGCAAAATTGATAAGAAAACAAAACATGGGGGAATGAAGGGGTGATGTTGCAAGACAGAATGACCAGTTTTTCAGACTGAGGTAGTAATAGATGGCCATAAAGATGCATAAAGAGGCATAAAAGATGGCAGGACTAAACAGCTTGTCTTATGTCCTTCCCCCTCACAAAAAGGCTGAAGAGCTGTCTTTTTGGAGGAACCCCTCAAAAAAACATCCTAAAGCAAAATCATCAAAAGCAGCACCAATTTGTCCATTGCCCCTTCTAGTTTTCCATTATATGCCAAGAGCCACATGCATAGAGTCAGGAAAGATACACTTTTTTACAATGAGGCTTTCCAAACCAAGTTCCTTCGGACTGCCAGACAAACCAAAGGAGGAAGAACCAGCATGGGCTCGTCTTTCTTTGCCAGACGCATTCCTGTGCCAGCCGCCTCAGTTGCCAACCTCCTACAGCCCTCCTACAAGCCTCAGTCACCCTCTTTTCTGCCCATCTGCCAGGAGTTGCCACTTTCCCAGGTCTGCCATCTGAGCTGCTCGGCCAAGCACTCCCTCATCCATTCCAGTCAAAACAAGCCAGATAAGCTAAGGTGGCTTGCCATGTAGGTCTTTCCTAACCCAGCTCACCGGGACCGAGATACATTGGCAAACCTTAAGATGAGCAATTCCACCAACTGACCCATGGAGTCACTGACCTCCAGCAAGAGGGCAATGACCAGATAGAGGAAGAAAATCAACCCTTGCAACCAGAAGAGTCAGTGTCTCTGAGCCTTCACAGACCTAACTGCACCGTGCCAACCGTGTGCAGAATCACTGCAGCAGTCACACACATGTTTCTCCTTTTTTTGCAAAGGGCCATATCACTCTGCAGCTACAATTACCTGTAGCTAGTGCTTGTTAAGTGCTTTGAAGATTAAAAGCACAGATACAAGTGTTAAATATTGTAATTATTCTTACTACATAACACTGCTGCACTGAAAGTAGGGAGGGGTTGTTTTTCCATGTTTGTATGTGGGAATAACACCATGAGCACCATGACAGCTGCTCCTTTCTGTAAGTGAATTGCTGCCAAGGACCTTGATAAGGGGTTGTGCTTGAAGGAAAAGGAGTTTTCTTGGAGTGCTGCATACCACAGTGAAATTAAACTGTGCTCTTACCAGGCTTCCACTGTTAGAGCTTATTCCTATGGGTGCTGATTACCCAGAGCTGCCTCTGGCTTCAGGAGGGGCAGTAGTGACTCTCAACAGCTTACCAGGGCTTGATCCTACAAGTAACACACAGAAGGAAACGTACCTGAGAATTCAGCTTGGACAAACAACTTAAAAGCAGCCCCACGAACATCAAATCCCCAAATCCATGCTTCTGCTTTATTCATGGTTGGGGCTTTAGTAGAGTGCTCTTCTTGAATAAGATCAGGAGAGCAGGGGCTTGGGTTCTTCTTTCTATTAAGGACACCTTCTAACCTACCAACACTTAAAAAAGAAAACAAACCAAAACAAACAAACAAACAAACAAACAAACAAAAAAAAACAAAAACCAAAAAAAAAAAAAAAAAAAAAAAAAAAAAAAAAAAAAAAAGGGGGTGAGCCTGAATGCAGTTTCCCTATATGCTGCATGACTCCTCTGGCACTGCCCATGTGGCCAGAAGAAGTAGTTGGGAGAAATGCCCCTGGGTTTAGTCCATTCTTTGTTCTCAGAAACAGGTGGGAGAAGGTTGTGAGAACAGCACACAGTTCATTACCATCTTGCAACTGTCCCAGATTATGCCAGGAGCTGGGCTGGTACCTGGCTGGCTTTCCATAGCCAAGCACAAACAAGGCTGTGCTGAATTTGGGTCATGTCTGAGGGTAAAGTTCTGAGTGACCACTTCAGTTTGTGGCATGGAGTTAAGTGTATTCCTGTGTACTTCTGGGCTCTGTGACACAGCACAGACAGCCAAGGGCAGTGCCAGCCAGGCAGTACTACTCTGCATACACTGGGAACTTGCCTGAGCTAAGGCTGAAAAGAAGCCACATGACCTGCTGTTTCCACATCTCATCCCTCCCTTCCTTGTCCTGCAACAGCCTTGGTGAGCTTTGAATCTCTCTACATGAGTAGGCAAGTAGACCCCACACTCCAAGAAGACATGATGCTATGGCCCATCTCCTTCACACAATTTTGCAAATAGATGGAAATTTAAAAAAGCCTAAGGAATACAACTCCTGCAAGAATAGGTGACCATCACTTAGAAGGACCCACCTCGCCTCCCTTTTCCGTGCTCTCTCACACGCAGACAGAGAGGCCTGAAGAGGTGAAGCCACAAAAAGGGTGGGCTGTTCCCACCTGAATAGAAAATGCTGAAGAGAAACAAGTGCCAGAAAACCTCTTGAATATGATAAGTGTAGACACAGGCAACAGCTGCAGCTAGTAGCATATGGAGGAGGTGTGGGCAGGCACCAGGCTGGTAGGACCCAGTTCAAAAGATGTTCAAGTACCTGAAGCTTTCCCTGAATCCTATGGGGCTTGCAGGTGTTTGACATTTCCAGAAGAGCCTGTGGTACATATCCACAGTCATTTTCCAGATCCACAGAAGCCCTTATCTAATTTGAATCTCACTGCCATCACTGAATTTGTGATCAGAGATCACTTGTGGAAAGAGGCATGCTCTTGAACCTTCAGAGAGAAGGTTTATCTGTAATTTTTCTGATGAGGCGTGGAGGGCAGAAAAGAATGAAAAATATTAATTCCTTTTAGAACATTTTTAAACTTATTTGGTGGCATGGGAGAAGGTAGCAGGGGATGAAGGACAAGCAAGAATGAAGCCAGGGTGTGTCACAGAGGCAGGGAAAGGCAGTAGGAGGAAGTGTAGGAGGTGATGCAGACAAGCTCACTAAATTGGAAGGTAAAACATGGATTTTGTCCCCAAGCAAAACACCTCTCTGCCACTGTCAGGTCAAGCTAATAAAGACAGCTCTTTAGACACTCTACCATCTGTCTGTATTTCCTCCCTCACCATGAGGAAAAATAATTAATAAGCAGCTTCTGTCTGGCAATCAGCAACTATTTGCATCATCATATATGGAGATGGCAGCCTTCCTGGTCATGAAACACACCTTCTCTTAGGCAGTGGAGTTTCTGCTCATTCAGCCTGGTTATGTAGCTGGAATCTGCAATGCTGCACACTACTTTGCTCAGAAGTGGCTGAAGGTGGGCAGCACCCCCTGTACAGGCTATGGGGTGAAACACCAAGGTGTCCAAAGTCTTGGGAGGTTGGGCATGGGCACAAAAGCCAATTTCCAGTATTTGCAGTCTTTACAACATAGGATTTGCAATAGAAGTGCTGCTGGTGAGATGCAAATTCACAGCGAATCCAGTAACTAATAGAACAGCTTCCTTTGTTTATTCTGCAGAGGATACAAGAAAATTAAGCTAATCTGGTGCTAGTCCAACTCACTGCTAAAAACACTTTTGACAAAAGCTGACCTCTTTGCTCCTGAATAAATATTAGCAATTTGTTTGTGCATTGTTCAGCCAGCTTTGTAGACAGGCAAAGAAAAATGAGCAAAGAACTTATTCGGTCATTTTTTTTCCCACCAATTGTCAAATAAATTATTCACAAATACAAGCTTCCATCATTCATCTAGCACTAGACTAAACACTTTCTACTAAACTTAGTTTTCAGCATCATGTTTCAGTTTATAGTTACATTTTTCCCTGGGCAAAGCAAGCCAGGCATTAGACAACTCTCATAGGTTTCTACTAAACATGCTCGATTAAGTCTTTTAAGAACTAGGTGGAGGAAATTGCACTTTAAAATCAATGGGAACGTTTCCATTCACTTCAATGGGAAATGCGCTAGAAGTGATAACATTATTTTGAAGAGTTAATGAGCACACTTAACTCTGAAGAAAAAAACCCAATACACACACATATGCAAAAAAAAAGAAAAAAAAAAAAGGAAAAAAAAAAAAAAAAAAAAAAAAAAAAAAAAAAAAAAAGAAGAAAACCACAAAAAAATATCCCAGACCAAAATAAAAAAAAAGAAAACAAACATGCCACCATTGCACACTGCACTTTGTGATGGACAGCTTTCAAACAGAACAAGAAAGGAACAAAGTTTAATATTGCAAATGCCCCAAACAGCATTTTTCTTTACCACCACCCCATGATTCTACCCAGCACATTACATACATACATGAAATCTAGCAGCCTAACCCAAACTCCATCCATGTTCACTCTCCTGTGACTTAACTTTTCTGAGTTCCTTCACCATAGTGGTGGTGAGCTAGCACAGGTGCTTGCCTTTAATTTCTCCAAGCCAGAGCCACAGCTGATGCAGTTCAGCTTAATGGCTTCAGGATCTGGCCTCATTTGAAAGGGAAGGCAGAGTATGAAAAGAAAAATTAAAAAAAAATTAAAAATCAAATATGGATTTCTGGATTGATTTACTATATGCCACACAGCCATGAAAGGTTAGGTTGACACACATGCAAGAGACCTCTGAGATTAAATAAGTAAATGAAACTACTACTTTTGGAATTTCTATGGGCAGGCAGACTGAAAAACAGGCACACCTCAGGAGCACACCTTTGCTGCAGGTCAGCAAGAAAACTCCTTGTCATCTTTTTCTTCAAAGAGGTTGAGACAGCTGCTGCTATACCCCTAAATTTAGAAGAAAGAGGGACACAATGTACTATTCAGTCTATGCAAATCCATCCTGAAAACCACTGCATGCAACACCTGTGTTTACCTCTGCAGAGAGTGATCACTTTAATCGAGTGATTACTGTAATACCTTCTCTTCCAAAGGAAATGATCCCCGGTCCAAATGGTTCCACTTGAATCCTTGGAGAGTATCCCCCCAGATAATTATGCTTATTCACTATTAGCACACCAGCTTGAGATCCCAGGCAGAGTCAGGATCTAGACAGTACACAAATGTAGAACAGGAGGCAGTCCCTACCCTGTTGAGATTGCAATCTCAAAAGTCATAGGGGACAAAACCCCACCAAAATAGACAAACAGGCTCAGCAAATGTTGAAAGCTAGAGGTGTGGTGGAGGGCTCGCATTCCTTCACTTAGTCAGTGTGTAGATGCAAGACAAGCCCAGCCTCTGGAGGGAAATACATGCATGGAAAGACACTAAGCTCTTCCCATCACTCAGGGAGGGCCATCCCATCCTTGTCCACTGCAACCTCCTTTCACAGGGCTCTCACCTAGCTGGAAGAGTTGTTTCAGTTGTAGATGTGCCTGTGGTGAATATTAAGGACAGTATATCTAGATGCAAGAGTAATAAATACCCTTCTCTCCTTCTGTATTCAGCATACTCAGCAGGTTCAGCTCAGGGCTTCCAAAAGAACTAGCTTTGGGAAATCTTGCTGTCTACATTTTTTTACTCCAGGACCTGTGCTTTAGACCTTCAGTCTCAAGACCTGAAGAACAAGGAGTCAGTGGCACGAAAATCTATGTGACTAGTGCCAAAACATGTCACTTCATGTCACCACCATCCAAAAACCATGAGGCTCTGGCCAGAGTTGGGACCTGTAAAATACAGACATATGTGGTGCAGAGCTGATAAGGACCTTTCTTTCAAATTTATCCCCAAGCCCAAGACATTATCTATTGGATCAGCCCCTGTGGGTAGTCAGACGCCACTCTGCCTACTTTTTGGATCCCACTGGGATTTAGGCTGAAAACAGGTGCCAAGATGCTCTGACTCAGGCGGTTGCAGGCATGCCCAGCAGCAGAGCTACCAGTGCCTGGGGAACATACAGGTAAAAGACAGAGGTACCAACCAAGGGTAGGTACCTTCAAAGTTAGATAGTTGTCCAGTGTGAGGCAAGGGGTCGTTGCTGTGATTTTGGGCTATGAGGTCTGAACTCCATTTATGCCCTGTAGCAAGTGATGAAGTTCCCCTCTGACGTGGGCTTTTATAAAAGCCATCTACGTTTCCTCTGCACTGTTCTCTCCACTTAATTTAAGTGCACCTAATCATGAAATCTACCTAATTGGAATATCTCTGCTAAAAATCAGGGATGCTTACTAACAATGACTGCATCTTGATCGGGTTGGTAATATCACTTAATTGGGATGCCTTCAGGTGTCTTAGTGGTTTAGGGTTTTTATGTCTCAAGCTCAAGCTAGTCTTGTCTGTCTGCTCCTCATAAAACAGTTTTCAGTTCCTCCTTAGTAATGATACAGGCAAACGATGATGTAAGTTACTTTAACATTTTTTGCTCCTGGCTGTTAGTTGGTGTGGGAGGGGCAAATTACCTGTTTCTGTGGGTGTTCTTGCCACAGGGACGGTTACGGTAGCTTCAGTCTCCGTCCCATACAAACCCTCCTTCTGCCTCCATGGGCCTCTCTGTCATGCAGGGAACATGCCACACCTCTCCAGAAGCCTTTGCTGAAGAGGGAAAGGGTGTTTTCTGCCACCTGGCCAGCCTGGTAGCAGAACTGAGGGGGAAGCTACCACCCCAAGTGTCCTATCATGAGTGTTCTATTTGTAGCTTACTGTTGCAATGTTTGCAGCATCCACAGCTCTGAGAGCAAAGCTATTTATTAAAAGAAAGCCACATATCTGCCTATCTACCCAACCAACCACACTTATACCCCACAATTATACATGTGCCCTTACTTCTAACTGTCTCAGCTAAGAATCTCTTCCTCTCATTACAGGTTTTCATACTAAATAAAAAACTTAATCTTTTAAAATAATCCTTCCAGTGTCTTTTCCCTCATGCCAAGCCCTCTTAAAAGACCTGTATTTATCAAGTGAAGCACCTCTAAATTGATCATCTAGCAGTGGATATAGGCTTGCAATCTCTTCTGCTTTGCAAAATAGAGGAACTGACCCAGTTCGGCTTGGCTGGTGTCACCTCCCTTGCAACCATTAGCCAGGTTGCCACCTCAGCTGGCCAGCTGGTCTTGCTGGGACAGGAATCGGGGCATGAATTGTGCAGTCAAGCAGGCGGTGTCCCAGAGCCACATACCCAAAGCACAATTGTCGAGTGAGGTGAGCTAATGCCACCTAAATAAAAAAGAATGGCTGAAAGCCTTGCTTTTATTTGGTTTGTGAGAGCAAAGAATGCTGTTTGCAGAGATACTGAAATGCATACTGCCAAAGCTCTTTTCTGCTTCACTGCAAATTTTCTGTTTCGAATCATGATTACCAGCCTGTTTACAGATTTGCAGAAATGGTACTTGTGGCCTTTTGGAAGCAGGAGGGAGAGGGAAAGAAGGGATTGGAAATGGCAGCAATATCATATTCAGGAACTGAATGATGAATTCTTCTACTTTTAAACAGTACCCTTCCTGGTTCTGATCAGGGACAGAGCTCTACAAGAAAGAGGGGCTTGCCTAGGGTCACAGCCCATGGGATTCCTGCAGCTGCAAGTTCCATGTGCTTGCTGCAAAGGGCACATTTTAAAATCCATCTTTTGTGTGCATCCCCTGTGTTTTATAGAAAATAGCAAATTCATCGTAAGAGCTCTACTTCTTAAAATTATTCCTTCACCCCTTTTTATTATACTTTACTTTTTGCCAAGTGAGACATTGTTTTCTGTATGCAAACAAGTATAACGGGTTACTTCCAGCAGTGCGCAAATAACTGTGCAAAGAGAGTGTTTGTGGCTTCATAAAAGTGCATATGCAGATATTGAAGTTTTATTACTTGTATTACCATAGCTCCTAGGAGCCTTAAGGAGACTAGTTCCTTGGTGTGATTGTACTTAATACCCATAAAGGCTCTATAAAAATCTGAAAACCATACGTGCATCTAGATATGCCTGTATGTTTTCACGTGTGTGTCTATTTACACGACTGTACAACCGTGCAAAAGCCTCTGCCTCTGGATTTACCAGTCAAGTTTTATGAAGCTGTTCTTCGGAGGTGGAACACATCAGTAATTAGACAGCAAGGGGGAGGTTAAAAAACAGAAGTACTTTTCCTGGAAACCAACACTTTTTCATTCGCAAGTTTTATTGGCAAACCTGGCAACCAATAAAGACATTCCTTGGCAGAAAAGAATGGCCTGGACAGAGCTGGCATTGCTCTAGCACTCACCTCCAGCAACACGCTGTGCCTCTCGAAACCGGCACCTCGTGGCCACGCTTCCAGGAGCTCTTTGGCGGCAAAAAGACGGCGGGACAAGTTTGAGGGTGGGGTGGTGTGTGTGTTTTTAAGCCCCTCTTCCCCCGTGGCACGGGCAAGCCGAAACCGCGGTCGCTCTGCGGGGGGGAATCGCGGTGAGCGGCGGGCAAGGAGCCGGCAGGTACCGGCCCGGCGGAGAGGGAAGCTGGCGGGACCCGCGGAGCAGCGCGGTGAGGCGCGGAGGGGAGCGGCAGTGTCACGGCCGGCCCGGGAGGGGGCACCCGCGTCCCACTCAGAGCCCACACCGCCGCGCAGGTGGCCGCGGTGAGGTGCGGTGTGGGGCGGCATCGTCGCCTTTTCCCCGTCTTTGCGGCTTCCTCTGCTTGTCTGCTGTCTCGCTCAGGCACCGGAGGTTTGAGGGGCAGGGGGGGCGGGCTCCCCCCTGCTCAGCTCTCCGCAGAGAGCGGGGAGCTTTCGTCTTCCCCCCGACAAGGGTCGCCTGCAGCGGGGCAGCGCCCGGTCGCGGTTCTCAGCAGGGTTGCGCGGGCTCACCGACCACCCCCACGCACCCCCCCGGTTTCTCCGCACCCCCACATCTGCTGCACACCCGCCCGAAAAACCTCTCAGCCCTCTACAACCAGTATGCAAAAGGCAGGGAATAGTGTATCCAGGGGCTGATCTCTATCTGCTACCTAATGACTTGCCAAGTACTTATCACTTCCCAGAGTAGGAACTGTCGCTTCATTCTAATGTAAATAAATCCTTTATACAAATAAGTCTCTCCTGACTGGGAAGGTGGAGATGGAGCAGGACAGGGCTGCGAAGGTTCACGCTCCCAGCTTCGCTTCTCCCTGTGTGTTTTCATGTATATGATTCCAGAGAATCCAATGGATTCAGCCCCCCTCCGCCCTCGCTGCCCCTCCCAGAGAAAGGAAGGAAATAAGGGAGGAAAAGGAACACAAAAGGGACAAGGGAGCTTGGAAAGTAAAGGAAAAAGAAAAATAAAATCCATGTCTGGCTATCTTCTTGAAGGTTTAGGAGTGAGTTTTTAACACCTCCAAACCCCCAGATGTTAGTATTTTACTGTGAAATGCCAAAGTAGGAGAACCTACCAAATTAAAGGTTTCTTAGCGCTTGTGGTTTTTTGCTGTGTGTATGTTTGTGTGATAGTACTCTACCTGACTGGCAAGAACAACACAACGGGTTTCCCACAGGCTGTTTTTTTGTTTTTATTCCTCGTGCTATGACAATTCTGAGATTCAACCTGTGTCACGGAGGCGAATTATATGTATGACCGCGATAATAATCGTGGGAAGATGAAACACTCGGGCTCCGACCTCTTCATGGTCTCGATTCTCCCTTGTAAATTAAATGTAAAAATCGTTTCTATATTCTGAACGTGAAATTAAGGTATTTATGTTGTGAGCTACACCAAGCCGGTGACTGCTGCCGCATTTGCTGCAAAGGATGGCTTATTTTTCATTCAAGAGAAGAGAGACTAAAAGATGCCAGAGGGAATGGAGCGCTCATTTTCGTATTAAGTTGTGTTATTTGTGTCTTAAGATAAAAGACGCCCTGGATTGGAAAACTAGCTCGGCTTATTTATGGAATTGCTAACCCACGTTAATAAAATAACAATCACGCCTGTTTGCTTAACTGAGTGCCACGCAAACAGACCTTGCATTTAGAGCTCGGCTTAATTGCACAGGCTGAGATGGCGGAGGTGCTGGCTGCAGGGACAGGAGGGAGGCAAGGATGGCTGTCACCTATGTCCAGTGGCTATAAAGAGAGAAGGGACTTGCGGCACAATAGATTTTTCCACTGGTGAAACACAGATTTGATACGATCGCTTCCCTCCCTGCCCCCCGAAAGGATGTCAGCGGTTTTCTCTTGCAGTGTCGCCTGCTGTTTAAGGAACATGGAAAGCTGCATCCTGAGATGCAAAGACCCGGGCTGGGTGGCTTGTTTCGGAGTTACAGGGATACTGCTGTGATGTTGGAGCCAAAAGAAAGAGAGAGAAGCGAAGCTCTGACTACGTCTAAACATAAACAGCCCGGGGTTGGAAAGCAGTTCACCTCCAGGTCTTTGAGAGGAGAGGACAACCCACAGCGAATTGTTTGGGTTCACCTGGGCTTTGCCTAGGTCAAATAGTAGCTCCTCCGCCTACCGCTCCGATGTCATCTTTCTTTCTGACATCTCCGTAAATAAGGTTGCAAATGACCACACACGCTAAGCCTCGGAAGGTTTCAAAAGGAGCGCGGCTCTCCTGGCCCGGGGCTGCCCGTCGGGGCTCCCTTCCCACCGCCAGCGCCCCTCTCTTGGCTTCGGGGAGGCGGCGGCAGCGGCCGTGCCCCCTTCCCGGGGTCTTCACGGGATGGGGAGGGTGAGCACAGAGGCCAGGGCTGCTGCCGTCCTGCTCCGGTTCGGCAGGAGGGCCAGGCGGTGCACCTTAAATGTGGCTCTCCCATCCGGAGGCCAGACTGGATCACAGGGCGCTGGGGAAAGGCAGCTCTGCGAGGCGGCCGGGTGGGTGAAGCCCAGGCGCCGAGGTCTCTTTCTGGGTGGTATCCAAACACAGCGGGGGGGAAACTGATCTTCCTGCCTCCCTAAAACCGTTGTTTCCCCCCCCCCAGCACGCACACACACACGCACAACCCCCAAATCACTCTAGGAACCTTCACAATGGTAACTTTTGTGCCTGAGCTAGAGAAACCAGAGTCCTGCTGGTTCGAGGTATGTAACAACACACATCGGTAATTGCGTCAGTTAGCAATTATAGCATCAGACTGGCTATTGCAAAATATATTAGATGCAAAATACAGCGGATTAATGCCCCCCCCCCCGTCCCTGTGCTGAAACTTCTCGCTGTTACTCCAGCCTCCGCCTGAGAAACAGCTTCGCTACCGTAAACATTGTCCAGATAAAGTGAAAAAGTCAGCAAAGGGTCCGGCACCGTGAACGGCACGTTACGGCCGCTCATGGGAGCGAGCGGGAAGCCCCTGGAAATTGTTTTTAACGACAGGTAATAGCGTGGGAAAACCGGATGACCTAGGCTGCATGGAAACGTGCTAAAATGCCCTTTTTCTTACTTTTTTTTTTCATATATCTCTCTCTCTTTTTTTTTCTTTTTTTCTTTTTTCTTTTTTCCCCCAGCTAAGAAAAATGAGTTTTTTAAAATATAAAGGGTTAGAATTGATATCTAATCCTGTGCTTGCACATTTATTAATTCTGCCGTGGTGGGAGGAAAGAGAAAAATGGGTAATTAGGCAGGAGCAGGTGAAAGATTCCAGACGATGAAATACAACATGCTAAACGGGATAATGTATTCACCATTAAAGGATTGACATTTATTACCAAAAGGAGACCCGTTATGTTTGAATATGAAAAAGGGCAGATATTAGTCTATATAAATTACCTCCTTCATTACTTGCATCTCATTTGAAATCCATATTCATTTATTTTTTTAATTACCAACGGATTCATGTTTCAGATGAAAAACCATGCCTCCTAAAATACCACCAAGAAAATGATGCACCTTTAAGCACTCTCCAAAGACAAGATCCCCAAAGCAATCGATCACAGTAAAAAGTGTGGAAAGGGAGCTTGAAATCAGCGAAGCCAAAAGGGTCTTTTGACGTATTTGTAGTGTCACGAGATCAGGGTGGCTAATTCATCTCACAAACATACACACGTCTTTCCCGTGCAAATTCCATCACTCAAAATAGATTTCAGCTTGTTCCTTTCAACTGATCTATTATTAACGCTAATGAAGTTTCAGAGGTCTAAGCTACGAAGTGAGTGAACAGCAGCTTCGAATAGCTAAACTACGGCTAAAATATACTATTGAGCAAATACGTATACGATTCTTCCCGTGCTTAAAGTACGAAAAGAAATACTTCTTTCTAAAAATATAACAGCAAATATAAAAAAAGGAAAAATTAAAAAATAATTAACCAAGATCTCACATTCCGCTCACTCTGAGTGCCTGTTAAAATATTATTCTGTTAAGAGCTCAATAATTCCTTCAGATATTTAGACAAAGGCAACGGCAATGCAAATGAAATCTTCATAGCAGAAAGAGCCAAGAAGCTTAAGGAACATTAATTTTATTGTACTTTTTTTTTTTTTTTTTTTTTTTTTTTTTTTTTTTTTCGACACACCTGACACAGTAGAAGTCTACTCTGAAGCAGATGAGGAACAAAAGTATGACCTCTCCGTCTCAAACAAATAAATAAATAAAGCTTTCCATGTCACATCCCACAAGGTCTGTAAAGATTACCTGGAGAAGCGAGCTAAAGACCCCGTACAAAGAACCGCGCTCGTGTTTGTAAACAGCAGAGGCGCTTGCTCTGCAGACGGAGGGGAGCAAAGCCTTTGGTGGCTGATTAATAAAGAGGAGCTTTGGCGGACTCGTCAAAATCTTGTCAAGGGGAGGAATGCAATCTCTTCAGAAGCATTTGGTCAGGCGGGCGAGCAGCTGGCTGCAGGCAAGGTGGTGCTACTGGGTGGATGCTTGGAGGGCATCCCATCCCGCACACACACACGCACATACACCCCCCACTCCCCTTTACCCACCGTCCCCGTGGGCCTGGGGAGGTGATGGTGGAAGGGAGCAGGGGGAATGCAAAGCCTCCTAGCTGGGGAGGGCAGGGAGGGAACCGGCACACCGGCGTAGACCCTGCCCGCCGACACGGGCGGCAGAGGGAAGGGGAGGAGAGAGGGCGCTGGGATCCTGCGGAGAGAACAGACAGACTAGCAAAAGGAAAAAATAAACTAAACAAACAAAATACCAGAAAGTGGGGAAAACACGCGTGGAGGAGCGCGGGGTGCGCCCATGGGTCGGAAGAGCTCTGGAGACGAAAATGAATATATACATATATACATAAACACACGTCGGTGTAGGCATGCACGTCATGCGTGTGCCCGGGGCGAGTGTGCGAGGGTGAGTGACCGCGCGCGTAAGGACACGGGTGGGGGGGGTTGGGCGGGCAGGCATGGTGCTATAGGGCTCGTCCGGGTCGGCGCGCAAAGTTCGCGGGCGCGGGAGAGTCCCCGGGGGTGCGTGGCGACCAGAGCGAGCCTGGGGTTCCGCGGAGCTCAAGGCGTCCGCGTGTGCCGGCGAGCGTGTGTGGCCGGTCGTCGAGAGCTGCAGCTCCCAGGGCTGCTGTGGGTGGTTTTTTTTTAATTCTTTTTTACTCTTTTTTTTTTTTTTTTTTTTTTTTTTTTTTAATTTTTTTTACTTTGCTCGCTCGCTCCTTTTTTTTTTTTTTTTTTTTTCCCTCCTCATTCAGAGCCCCGGGTGTCTCCCGGCTCTCATTGGCCGCCCCAGCTTGGCGGGGCGGAGCTGGGCCGCCTGCAAAAGGAGGAAAAGAAAAAAAAAAAAAAAAAAAGAGAGAAAAAAAAAAAAGGAGACCGAGAGAGGAGAGGGAGGAAAAAAAAAGGAGAAAACTCTAAGTGCGTAAAAAAGTTCTCGCCGTGGTGACGGATGCTCAAAAGTTCAGGAGTTTTTCCGATGCTTCCCAAAGCAGCCTGCGACTGAAAAAGAGACTGAAAAAAAGCGAGAGGGAGACTTTGCACTGGGAGATCGGGAAGGTGGATTTTTTTCTTCTGCTCGCTTAAAAAAAGCCAACAAAACACATCCCTCTACTTTTGTCCCTCCTTTGCAGACAACTTGTTGCAGATCCCCGTGGAACAAGGAACTGGGAGCGTGGGAGCCTCTTTGCAAAGGTTTTATTTTCTTAATATTCTTTCTACGTTTGGAAGTTGCTTTCTCCGCTGCGATTATTTTTTTCCCTCCCCCGTTTTTTTTTTTTTTTTATAAACAGTTTTCCCCCTTTTTCACCCCCCTCCTTTTTTTTTCTTTTTTCTTTTTCTTTTTTTTTTTTTTTTCTTTTTTTTCTTTTTTTTTTTCTTTTTTTTCCCCTCCGAGTGGAGTGCGGGAGCTTGCCGGTGGGTTTTCCCGGGCGAAGAAGAGGAGACTTTCGGCGCTGCCGTCGTTATTCTTCCTCTCTTTTTCCGCGCTCCGCCGGGGGGTTGGGGGGGTGGGGGTTGCCCGGCCGCCCGGTCCAGCTCGGTCCGCGGAGCGGCGGAGGGGTGGAGGGGGAAGGGACGCGCTGTTTGGTCCGGCGGGGAGGGTGGGGGAAAGCTGACGGGAGGACATGCAGGCTCGCTACTCCGTGTCCAGTCCCAACTCCTTGGGAGTGGTGCCGTACCTCGGCGGAGAGCAGAGCTACTACCGTGCCGCGGCAGCGGCGGCCGGCGGGGGATACACGGCCATGCCGGCCCCGATGAGCATGTACTCCCACCCGGCCCACGAGCAGTACCCGGCCGGCATGGCCCGCGCCTACGGGCCCTACACGCCGCCGCCGCAGCCCAAGGATATGGTGAAGCCGCCCTACAGCTACATCGCCCTCATCACCATGGCCATCCAGAACGCGCCCGATAAGAAGATCACCTTGAACGGGATCTACCAGTTCATCATGGAGCGGTTCCCTTTCTACCGGGACAACAAGCAGGGCTGGCAGAACAGCATCCGCCACAACCTCTCCCTCAATGAGTGCTTCGTCAAGGTGCCCCGCGACGACAAGAAGCCAGGCAAGGGCAGCTACTGGACCCTCGACCCCGACTCCTACAACATGTTCGAGAACGGCAGCTTCCTCCGCCGCCGCCGTCGTTTCAAGAAGAAGGACGCCGTCAAGGACAAGGAGGAGAAGGACCGCCTGCACCTCAAGGACCATGCCCCGCCGCGCCCGCCGCCGCCCGCCGCCGCCGAGCCCGAGGGCGGCCCGGCCGGAGGCAGCGCCGCGCCGCCGCCGCCGCCCGTCCGCATCCAGGACATCAAGACGGAGAACGGCACGGCCTCGCCGCCGCAGGCCGTGTCCCCCCCCGGCGCCGCGCCGCCGCTCGGCGCCGTGCCCAAGATCGAGAGCCCCGACAGCAGCAGCAGCCTCTCCAGCGGCGGCAGCCCCCGCAGCACCCTCCCCTCCAGCCGCTCCCTCAGCCTGGAGGCCCCAGAACCGCCGCCCCCGCCCCCGCCGCCGCCCCCACCGCCTCCCCACCATCACGGCCCGGGCTTCAGCGTGGACAACATCATGACCTCGCTGCGGGGCTCGCCGCAGGCCGCCGCCGAGCTGAACGCCGGCCTTTTGGCACCCGCCGCCGCCGCCCCGCGTACCGGCATCCCGCCCGCCCTCTCCCTCGGCGGATACTCGCCGGGCCACAGCTCGGTCTACGGCTCGCCCTGCGGCCAGGCGGCCGCCGGCGCCGCCGCCGGCACCTACCACTGCAACATGCAGGCCATGAGCCTCTACGCAGCGGCCGGCGGCGCCGACCGACCCGGCCACCTGCCCGCCGCCGCCGCCAGCCCCGCCGAGGACCCACTGCCCGAGTACGCCATGCCCACGGGCGGCGGCGGCGGCGGTGGGGCGGGGGGCGGCGGGGCGGGGGGCGGCGGCGGCGGGGCGCTGGGGCACGGCGGGCTGGGCGGCGCGGCGGGCGGCCACCAGGAGGGGCACCACCCGCACCCGCACCCGCATCAGGGCCGCCTGGCCTCCTGGTACCTCAACCAGGCGGCGGCGGCAGCGGCGGCAGCGGCGGCGGCGGCGGGGGAGCTGGGCCCGCTGGCGGGCGCGGCGGGCTACGCGGGGCCGCAACAGGGCTTCGCCGCTGCCCCGCGGGAGGTGTTCGAGGCGCCGCGGCTGGGCCTCAGCGCCTCGCCGGGCGGCGGCGGCGGGGGCGGCGGGGCGGCGGGCGGCGGCGGCGGCGGTGGCGGTGGCGGGGCGGGGGGCGGCGGCAGCTGTCAGATGGCCTTTCCCGGCAGCCAGCCACTCTACCGCACCTCCGGGGCCTTCGTCTACGACTGCGGCAAGTTCTGAGCGCTCTCCGCCGCGGGGGGACCACCGTGGGGACACCGCGAAGCATCACGCCGCCGGTCCCCCCCTCCCCGTGCCCGCGGAGGGAAGGGAGCGCACGCGAAAACCTTTTGTACAGAGACAGCCCCAAAGCATGTCTTGGTTTGTTAAAGGACAGTGTTACTCCAATAACACGTAAGTTTGTTTGGTTTTTTTTTTTAATTGCTTTGAGAAATACTTTTTTCCCGTCCCCCCCCACCCCGCTCTCCTCCCTATCCCTTAAGGTATTGTCATGCCCCATGTTTAAGAGGGGACGAAAAGTCCAGCGTTAGAGTACCAGCTTCTTTCCCCCACACCCTTACCTCCTTCCTCTTTTACATGGACTTGTTTTAAAATGTAAATTGCGACATAGTAATTTATTTTTAATTTGTAGTTGGATGTTGCGGACCAAACGCCAGAAAGTGTTTCCCCCCTCCCTGAAAAGTGACGTTAAAATTGACTGAAACGCTAATTTTTTCACTATATATAAAAGGGAAACTGTATTAATCTTATTCTATCAATATTTTTCCTTTTTTTTTTTTTTTTTTTTTTTTTTTTTTTTGTTGAAAATATTCTGAAGGTATGGCATTGTTTGTTTATTAATAAATTACCATTCAGTTGGAATGATCCTTTACACGTCTGTATATTTGAATACTTTAATTGAGAGAGAAAAAGAAAGAGAGGGAAAAGGGATTTCATAACTAACTTTGTCGCTGGAACAGCTCGTTCCCCTCCGCACAAATTCCAAAGACCATTTAGGAACTGCCAGGTCGAAAAATCCCTTTTCAGTCTCTTCTGCAATATGTTCCACTTAGTCAGCTCCCCTTATCCTCTAGGAAAAAAAAATTAAAAATACTTTCCCATGGCAGCTCTGAGTTGGCAAATAAACAAACACGTTTTCTTAGCATTAATGGGCAAGACCTGGAAATATTTGACCATACCCAGTAGTATGACAACATTACAGCTTTTTTAATAATTTGCCTATGTAAGGATATCTTAAGCAATAACTCTGAGGTAGAAGTGAAGTACATGCATTAGATTCTTGCCCTTGTGTAACTGTGTGTATATCGAGCTATCGATCTCTGTGGGTGTATTTCAAATATTTTTTTATATAGGATTTACATATGTATCTATATTTAAAGAAGGATTACATATTTATTTATAGCTTCACACACGCATTGCTTATGTTTCTTAACTCCACGGTAGATGCCAGCTATTTTGTAGTACATATATTCTTAAGTATAATGTAAGCCATATAGAACACTGCTTCATAGAATCAATAGCAATGCACGCAATCACATCTGTGAAGCTGCTTCTATAATATGTATTTTTAAAGTAGTATTTTATTCCAGATAAAAAGGAAAAAGAAAGTAGCTGGATTAAAGGGCACTTGTACAGTACAGTCTACCCTTTATACCTTTATAGCTCTGCTTTACTTCTGTCCTTTAGGGACATTGCTAGTCTGTTGAAAGAACCCAAATCGCTCGAGCTGAAATTATTGTAGAAAGAGTTAGCGTAGCAGAATTTTTTTTATATAGTTGGGTTGGTTTTTGTTTGGGGTTTTTTTGGTTTTTTTTTTTTTTTTTTTTTTTTGTCTCCTTCCTTCCCTCCCTCCTTTTTCCTTAAATCGGAAATAAAAATAAAAGAAAAACTACCAGGATGAGTAGTATAGAGTGAGCATATGAGTAGCATAGCATCTCAGTGCAGCATAGATTGAGGTCTTGTTAGATCAAGAATCTCACCTTCTGGACAATTTGCAATTAAGAGCCTACAGGCAATGGGGATCACCTTTCCCCTTTGTAAATAACCACCAAAATGCAATAAATTCATTAACTTAAAAGAATCTGCCTTGTCAGTCAGACTTGGAAAGAAGATTATTTGATTACAGATATTTAAGGCCTAAAGTTTGCTTTCAAGATAATACAGTTTCCTATCTGTATCTCTTATCTAAAGGCAACACTTAGCAGTAATTGCTGTTGCATTGTTAAGGGTTACACTGTAAATAAATACAAAGGTATTTACAGTTAAACCTTATTACGTCGCTTTTGAAATGCGCTTCTCCTCTACATCAATAATCTAATATTCAAAAAACACCTTCAGCAGATCGAATGAACCGGGATATGTGTGTCATTTTATAAGGTTGGCTTAATATATGTTTATTTAGGTATCGCACCGTCTTTTTTTTTTTTTTTTTTTTTTTTTTTCCATGCTAGTACCTTTACAGGGATTGCCGGCCTTATTTATATTTATTTGTTTGCTAAATTGGGTGAAAGAAGTTCAAACGCTCCGTCCTCTGGTTAAGCTGAAGCGAAGGATAAGCAAAAGTTGAACTCCTTCGCTCCGGGGGTACATTTTAATCGCAGCTCCCCGTTTTTCACCAGTAAAAGGAAAGAAAACGTTACCTATTCCCGGTCGGTCTCACCTTCTGCTCCCCACAGTCCCTCCCCCTGTGTCGAGCCGGGGGGAGCTGAGCTGGCAGCTCCCACCTTCCTTCTCCGTGTGAGCGGGGTTGCCGGGCCAGGGGCACGGCGGGGCTTTCGTCGCCTCCCTCCTTCACTCCCCCTCCTTGGGAAGGGGAGCCTGGCCAGCGGAAGCTCCCTGTGTCCCCGGCAGCTGGGTTTGCAAGCGAGGTGGATGTGTGGTAACGCCATTTCCACCCCCCTCCACCCCACCCCCCTATCGGTATTAAAAATAAAACTAAAAATTAAAGACAGGAGAGGGTAGAGAGAGATGATTGCATGTACTATTTGCCTGTTATTTTTGTTTCGATCAGGCGCCGGCTTTCCTGTATTTTGGGTTTTCTCAGAGGTCTCCAGCGGTAGGCTGTTTCTGGTGAAAATAACTAGGAGGGAAAGGAGTTGTTAGCTCGGCTTGTTCTCTCACCCGTTGCATTGTCAGTGGTGCTGCTCAATTAGGGGAGCCAAGGGGGGGCTGTGTGGAGCTGGACAAGTGCCGTTTATAAACACTTTTAATTCCCTGACCGCTCCGCCGCTCTCCGCGGCCTCGGCACCATGGGATGACTGCGCAACTTGCGCTCCCCGAGGCCCTGGCTGCAAAAACGATGTGAGTGGAGTGGGCTCGCCTTGCCCCTGTCAGGGGGGCAGCTGGCAGTCAGGGAGGGAGTGAGGGAAAACGTTCTGCTCCGCAGCCGAGTAGGTCGTGCTGGGATCCTGTGTCCCCGGAGGGGTTCCCTTTCCTGAAGTGACGTGCGTGATGGTGGCAGTGGAGGTCACCTCCCGGCTCTCAATGAGTCGGGCTGGCTCACCTCACACCTTCGCTTCGGTCTGGGTTGTAAAAAAATTTTATTACTATTATTGTCATCATCGTATTTCCTTCCCCCCCCTCCTCACAGAAATTGTTTACAACAAAAATAACATTAGCGATGTAGAGTTCTCCCGGTAGGCAGTGAATAGTGCGGGCTTGGCAGCGAGAGGCGACCTTCCCTCCACGCAGGCCGGGACCGCGTGTCCCTGCGCGGGGCTGCGCGGAGGTGGGTCGGGGGCGTTGCTCCCCTCTCCATCGGGCCATGGCCTCCGGCCGCGATGATACTGATTCTCCTGCTCCAGGGAGTAGGAAAGGCCCGGCGGGCTTCCTAGAAATCTCCCCTCTCTGGGGCAAAGCAGTGGGGCGGGGTGTCTGCCTGCGGGCAGCAGGGCCCAGCGCGGAGCTCGGACCCTTGTCCTTCTTGTGTTTTCCTCCCCTTGAGTGCAGAAGGCAAAACCGAGTGTACCTTCTGACCTGTGATTGTCTCCCAGCAGAACTGGGCCTGTCCTGAACGCCAAAAGAGATGCGGTCCGAGCCTGCGCGGAGTTGGGCACGGGACACGGGCCCAGGCAGCAGCTGGAAGGTGCTTCCGTCGGGCCTCTGCATCTGTGATGGCAGCCCGTCCAGCCAGCGGGGACACTTGGCCCCCAGCCTTACCTGAGGAGCGTTCCTTTAGGTGCCAGGTTAGCACAGCACTTTGTGTTGTGTGTTTAACTCAAGCTGAAATTTTCCAATACTGTTGCTTTGCTTTACAACTAGGGAAAGGGGGGAAAAAAAAGAAACAAAGCAAAACAAAAAAACACACCGCTTGTATAATTAATTTGAGGAACCGTTCTGTTGAGCTGGTTCTGGTGGTTTGTTGCTTGTATTTGGTCATCTGTCACTTCAGTTTTGGAAAACGTGGTGAAAGGGAATAGTTTCCCTTTTAAGCTTCCTCCTCAGAATTTCTTCTTAAAGCAATTAAGAGTTCATATTACGTTCTGTAAAGGTCATAACAAAAAATAGGAGCGAAGTGCATGCAAATAGTTGAGAGGACATGGATTAAAACCCCTTCCCTAGCTCCACAGGCCAGGTCAGATGGAGAACATGGTGTGCTGAGGATGAAGACATTTAAGACAGTGTTTCTAAATGGGCGTTTTACAATATCTGGGGCACTTTCTGAAAGACAGGGAGCCCGAGAAAGGCTCTTCGAAGTTAGCACGGGAATAATTTTCGTAGTCGGTCCTAATTTAGTAACCATCGGTAACCCTGGGGTTGCAACCTATTGATCAGACCGGCTTTACTCTGGCGGCACGCTGTCCCCTGCTCTCACCTTCAAAAAAAGAAAAAAAAAAACCCCACAAAATGCCTCTGGCGCGGGGAGAGCTTAAAGCTTTCCTCTGGGCTCCGATGGGTTGGCTTGCGCGTTGCGGGCGAATCGCAAAGAGAGCAAGCCAAGCCTGGTGCGGGTTTTGCGGGAGGCAGCGTGGAGCTGCCCCGCAGTACGGAGCGGCCGCGCGCTATCTAGGCTTGGGAGCTGGGAGGAGGGGGGTGCTGAGGGTCTCGGCACCCACGTGAAGATGAGCGTGAGCTAACAACGCGGAGTCTTATTACGTCGTCTTGATTGCGTAGGCAAAAGCGTGCAGCGGTGAGACGCGCACATGGCTGGCTGCGCAGCGCACAGGCACCTGGAGAGAGGAGCGCTGCGGTGCGGCTCCCCCATCCTTTCCCCGAAATCGCCCATTTCAACAGCAACCGCTAATTGAACATTAACTTTCAATTCGCTTATAAAGTAATTTAAGCCCCTTGGTCTGGTCGGTCCATTTTTTTTGCCCGACTCACTGTGTTGGGGCTGGTCATAGTGGCTAAATGGTTCCGGTTTTCAGATGCGCAGATAGGTTTCTTGGGTAGAGGGATGAGGAGTGCGGCGGTGGGTGCCGTAGGGGGACCGAAGAGGAGGTGTCGCTGCGCGGGGGGCGCAGGTGGCGCACCTAGGCGCGCGGTCCGGACAGCGCGGAGAGCGAGCACAGGTTTACGCGGCGAGCTGCGCAAGAGGTGCTCCGGGCCTAAAGTGTAGCGCAAGGGAGCTGATCGGTGCTGCTTTCTTGGGACGTGCATGGGTTTCGATCCAGCGGCAGGTCACACTCAAGCTCATAGTCTGGGAGGATCCCATTTACCCTTCCCGTGTGGGATTTGTTATTATTATTTTTTTATCTCCCTCTCTCTCTCTCTTTTTTTTTTTTTTACTTTTCCTTTCTGCCTCGCCCGCCCGGCGGTTTGTCTGTGCTGTGAATCCGCCCCAAAGGTGGTGCGGTGCCGCGATGAACGTAGCCCTCCTGGTTTAATTACGCTGGGGCTCATAAAGCCATTCGCTTCTTTCCAAAGTAATAAACAAACGTCGCGTTAGGTCAAGATTGATGGTGTCCATGCAATAAAAACGGGCCAGGTCAGGAAGGAATAAAATTCAATCAGAGCTCGCGGAATCATTTTTCAGGGGACAGAAAGACAGAAAAGGAGACAGGGGTCAAGGGAGACGATGTCGCCATTCACAGCACACCAGCCAGGAGGGAGGAGGGCGAGGGTTAACGAGCGATTGTTTTTTATCAAGCGGGGCCTAATTGAACGAAACAATAGCCACATCGACGGGGGAGGGACGGCTCTTTGCGCGGGGGAGTCTCCGCGGGGACCAGCTCCAGGCACGCACCCCGGAGCTGCGCAGCGCGGCGGGCACTGAGGACCCCTTGCTGCAGTGTTGTGACTCCCTCTTCCCCCCCCCCCCCCCCCCAAAATGTTACACAAGAACCTCGAGCAACGTGCAGATCTCCCTGCCTTAGTCCAGAAGCTGGCGGTGGTAGCAAACGGCCGTGTGCTCAGAGGAGGAGGGCAGGAGCCCCTCATTTCTCAGTAAGGCTTCCAAAAAGGCCTGCTTGGTGGGCAGGAGAAACAAGCCTCGGCACGAAATAAGCTCTCGCCAGGGTCACCCCGACTTGTCCGGCAGTATCAAGGGCCCAAAGTTACTTGCAAACAACCCCTCTCCCTTTGGGTTTAGTTTGGTGGGAATGCTGCTAGCATTCAGAGATTTGAGGGACATCCGATGAGCTGTGGATGCTGGGGGATGGCCGGGCTCAGCGGAGCAGGGCCGTCGGGGGGCCGCGGTGTGCGGGAAAACGGCAGCTGCACAACCCCGCAAGGAAGCTTGTGCGGTGCGAAGGCTCCTTTTGTCCTTGTCCCGCTTCGCCAGCCCGCTGGCGTTTTGCATTGTGCGGGCCGCGTAGTCAGCGGCCGATAAACCCACCGGGTGTTTGGGAGGGGTTTCTCCCTCACCTCCCAAGCAAATGCCTCTGTTGTGCAGAGCTCCGCGACTTTCTGGGCCCGTAACTTGCGCCTTGCTTGGTACGTGTGTGCCGCAAAATAATAGCGATTAAAAAGTATTGGAATGAGAGGAAGGCGGCCCGGGCTACTGGTGAGAGCTCAGAAGTTCTCTGGCTGAATGGGAATTGGGTGGTCGGCAATTTTTTTGCCCCCTAAATAAACACAGCTTGAAACAACTTGGGTGGGCAGAAGGGAACAATTTGTGAGCCAAAGAGCAAGTGAGCTGGGCAGGCAGCCGGCCCGTGACTTACCTGCTGGAGACTTTCACCTGACCTTTAGGTGTCAGGGGGCCTGGAAGTGTAGTGTATTACTCAAAATTCAGGTCAGCTGCTTTAGGTTGAGTTCAGCAGAATTAAAACAACAATGAGACCCCTAAACTGGAATCCTCACTCCTGTCCAGCTCCCATCATCTCTGGGGAAAATGCAGGAAAACCAACACATTTAGAACCATTACCTCTCAAAATAGATTAATTTCCTCCAGTAGAAAAAAAAGCAAATTATTACACGAGTTCAGGATATTTATATATTATATGAATCGATGAATAAACAGGTCATGTCACTACAACCGTTGTCCCTCGGAAGGCAAGCACTTGGTTTAGAAGAAATGCCATAGACGCCCTTCCCCCCACCCTCACCCCCCGGTTCCTGGAATTTATTTATTTGCCAGAACATTTAAGGGGCCGAGTTTAATTTTTTTTTTTAAATAAATATTTGAAATAAAGAAAAAGAAGACTGTTTTCCATTGAATGGTAATGTAAAAGTACTGATAATATCGTATAAAGCAGAAGAGAATTGTTTAAACAATGTCGGTGCTTGCAAGATTGCCCAGTGTAAATACATTCGCACTGCCTTTTTGGTGCGAGTTTCTACTGGAACTGGAACTCTTATTCTGCCTGCGTGTCTATATATGCGTATTTTCCCGCTCCGATGGTGTGAAATAGGTCTGCAGCTGCAAGCTAGCGGAGGGGCACATCTCCTTGGGACAGGGGTCCGCGGCGGGCACGACGCGGCTCACGGTGCGGGCAGTGGGCGGGAGCGGTGCGATGAGCTGCTCGCCGCTTACTCTTAGCGAGGATTTATGGAAGTGCTCGCGGCCAGCGCTTCTAACCTTGCCTCTCAAGGATGGGATAGATTTAAAACCATATAACGAATTGCAAAAAATTACAGCTTTCTCCCGACTCCATTCCCCGCCCCCCAAGCACTCCGCCAGGGGCGGGGGTGGGAGGGGGAGAACTAAGAGGGGAGGGGGGAACGGAGCGCGGAATGAGCCGGTGCGAGCTCATTAGCAAAGCAAAGGTTGCAATTAGCGTCTGCTGCTGCGAACCGACCTCTTCCCCGCCCGCCTCCCCGAGCCCCCATCACCAAATAATTGCAAAGTATCTGTTGATGTTTTTCTTCCACCCGTCAAAACGTTGGAGCTCTGCCTGCTCCAGCGCTCCTTTCTGCGTTTGTTGTGTCTGGAGACAATGCTCCGCCAGCAAAGTATCCGAGGTGAAAGAGGGTCACAAAGGGAGGCAGGGATCTCGGCCCTGCGAGCCGGCTGGGGGCCTTCCCTCGCCTCGCACCCCTGCAAACCTGCCTTCCAGGGACGGGGGGGAGGGGGAACGACCTCCGGATGGCGATGTCGGTGCCCCTCTCCCCGCACTGCCCCGGCCTGCCCTCCTGGTCGGGAGAGGAGAGGGAAGAGGATGTGACCCTTGTGTCGAGCCGGGGGGACGCGGCTGCTTTATATGTCGGGGGAGAGGCAGGGGAACTCCTCTGTTTCCCCAAGTCACACCTCAATTTTATTTTTCTAAATACCCCTCTAGCAATCGATCCGTCTCCGTGCGCATCCAGGGCTGGGCTGGCTACGGAGACATTTCCCACCACCCACCCACCTCATATCCCGGCGTCTGCTTGCCCGAATAGCGGGTCTGTCTTCCACTCCCCAGCCCCCTTTTGCTTTTACCCTTCAGGCTGACGCTGCCCGCAGGAGGTGTGCTCAGAAGGTGTATTTTTAGATGGCTCTGGCGGTTTTACTCTGCGACCCCGAGGAAACCCCCGTCGCTTTGTCTCGCCGGCCTTCCGCGCCGGGGCCGGGGAGGAGGGCGGCTGACGGCCCGGCTGCGCTGCTGCAGGGCCCTGGGGTAGGGCCGACCCCCACTCCTGCGGAGGTGGCGGGGGCTTGTGCTCCTCTGAGGACACCCGCCTCAAGCCTCCGCCGGACTTGCTGCTCCTTGCGGCGATTTTGCAGCCCGCGATTGGTTGGTGGTC
This sequence comes from Heliangelus exortis, assembly GCF_036169615.1. Lineage (NCBI taxonomy): Eukaryota > Metazoa > Chordata > Aves > Apodiformes > Trochilidae > Heliangelus > Heliangelus exortis. The sequence continues at coordinate 68,463,410 of NC_092423.1, forward strand.
CCGAGAGGAAAGGCCTCAGGAAAGGGAAAAATAATAATTTTTAAAAAGGCTTTCGTGGCAGTTTTACCTTTGGCAAGGCAAGGCTCTTGGGGATGGGCAGCGGCCCGCACGGCGGAGGCGAGGGGCCGAGTTACAGCTCTGAGAGCGACGGCTGCGACAGCTGCGGCGGGTACCGAGGAGCGAGCCTAACCCCGGCGCAGCGGAGAGGCAGCCACAGGCAGGGCCTGGACGTCTCTTTCCAGTGGGCCCCAGCCCCCCGCCACCCGCTGCGCAGGAGTTGGGCTCACTCTCCTCTCCCTGCCCTCCTGAACCCCCTCCTCCCGACGGGGCGAACGCCCGGACAGTCCCCACGGCCCCAGCTCTACCATTACTAATCCCGCTTTCAAGCCTCAGAAGAGGCGCAGGGTATCCCGCTCCTCTTCCCAGGAAGCGGTGGGACAAGCTGCGCGGGCGGGAGCCGGCACGCTCCCGGGTAGGCATTCCCCTCCCCGGCCTCTGGCAGGCAGGGCGGCCGCAGGCTGGCCCCGGCGAGCGACCGGCCTTCCCCTGCCAGCCCTGCCGCTCCGCCGCCGGCAGAGCCGGTCTGAGCCCTCCTTGGGCGTGCCGGGGACCAAAAGCAAAACCCACCTTGCTGCTTGCTTTGTTTGCTGCCGCCGGCGAGACGCTTGTAAAAGGGACAAGAGATACTCGGTTATTTAATACTGGAGCTGCCCTTTTAAATTAACGAAGCTGTGATGACCCTACATGAGACAGGATCTTTCCGTACCTGCGCGCACAAAACGCTTGACGTGCACATTAATTAAACCGAAGTACAGAACATTAGTCTGTAACTAGTGTATTACCTACTTAGATAGATATCATCTCCCTAAATCCCGGCGTGGTTTTTCAAGTTTTATTTATTTATTTCGTTTTCAAGAAGTGATTCCGCCGTCACTGCAAAGAGCGGTAGGTTAAGGAGGAATTAAAAATCGTGTCGGAAGGTGGTGGTGAAACCGAAAAGCAGTTCGGACCTTTGCCAGATTATAAAAGAAGCGGGCCAGTGCTGAGACGCATATTTTGTCCGACCAATAACATTTTTTTTTTTTTTTTTAACAAAAGCAGCAAAAAGACACCCATTACAAGGTTACCATGTAGGGACTACTTGGTCTAGAACCAAGTTTTGCCTTACCATCCCCTTCCCCGCTCACCCCCGAATACAGAGAGCGAAAACGGGGAATAAAAATGCTTTTCTTGAATGTGCCACAGTTAGCGATGCCAATGGAAAAAAAAAGAAAAACCAAAAAACAACACCTCCGAGGTCGAAGGAAAATTGGCAGCTTATGTAAAGGTTCCCAACCCTCTGCGAGATGTGTGAACTAATATTCAGATGTACGAGGAAACCTCCCAGTGAATCACTGTAAGAAAAAAAATAGTTCCCAGCAATACAAAAAATACCTTGTCATGAAAGTGCCCTAATTTGTTTTTTATTGTTATATTTTATTTAGTGCCCCACCAAAATTTTGCCACTCGCAGCCCGTGACCGCTTGTCCGAGGCGCTGCTAAGGAGGCTCAGCCTTCGTTACGCCCGGGGTGTTGGAGCTTGCCCCCTCCCCTCTGCCACCCGCCCCGACGCGGGGGTCGTGGCACCGCTGGGCACGGGGGGAGTCTCTCGGTAGCGGGGGCGTTTGGCGGCGGCCCGCAGAGCACAGCCGCAGCCTTGTGTGTGCCCGTGGCACAGAGGGTGAGCGTGGACCGCTGGGGCTGTGCAGGGGACCCAGGCGGTGTGAGCACTGCTGAGCAGGGGGAACACAGCTACTGCAAAGGACACGCACCCACGGGAGGGAAGCGGGGGTGTTGGTTGTTTTTACTCTAAAAAAAAAAAAAAAGGCGTAGCCACGGAGTAGTCGTACCCGTTCGGAGGGAAAACGCCCCAGGAGACTTTGTGTAAATATACCCACGGTGGGGAGGATGGTGTACATACTCGCGCGCGCGTGTGTGTGGAATGTGTGCTCGACCTACAGACCTCCCCACGGTCGGGGCGTCCGCGCCCACTTCTGCATTAGTTTGTACTGGGGGAGCCCCGCCGCGCAGCGGAGCCTGTGCGTGTGCGCTGGAGGGCAACAGGGACACCTCTCCCGCACCCGACAGGTCCCGCAGCTCCCCTCCTCTCCAGCCTGCGAGGGCGCGGGCTCCCTGCACCTGTAGGAAGGAATCCCAAGTAGCGGTCAGGCTCTCCCGTCTTTCCCTTTCCCAGTGTGCTGGGGTGGTCCCGCTCCCCCTCGGTCCCGCGGGATCAGCCCCGAATGAAGCGGCGGCTCCGGCTGCCCGGACGCGCACTGTTCCGCACCTCGCTGCTCCCGGGGCTGCGGCCACGGCCAGCTCGCACATTTTCCACTGCACCTCTGGCAAACGCCGGCCTATTCAAGCCAGGAGTACAAAGAGCTCTCTCTCTCACTCCGGCAGCCCGGCTCCTCGCAGACTGCTCCTGAGCCCCCTCCCGTCCCCCCGCACCACTTCAGTCACCTCAACCACTCCCGAGAGCAAGCGGAGTCGCTGCCCCCAGCTCCGCGCTCAGCCCCCCTGCTCCATCACCCCTTTTAAGAGGGGTGTCGGGCCCCCCCCCCCAGTGCAAAGTAAAAAAAGCAAGAAGGTGCACTCGGAGAAGGTGCATCACCCTTCTGTGTATCTCTGTACTGTGGATCTCTCCCTTTGCTTGTTTTGAGGCATAAAGCTAAAATGATGGGTGTAATTGGTGGGTGGAAGATCCTAAACCAAGGGGAAGTACATGGGCCTGACGACCTCTGGATAACCTGGGTACCTTGGCACGAAAAGTACAAAAATATTTACTCACCTTGAAGTTTCTATTTCTTTAAAAGCTTTTTTATTTAGTTAGTTTTTATTTCTTAAGTCATCTTTTGAGATGGTTCAAGGTCTAATTATAGTACGCAGCAAGAGGATGTAAAGGGAATGGGTTGATTCTAGAAGGGCAAAAACCAAAACACCCTAAATACCCAGATTAGGAAGGTGCTGGACAAAAAGGCTTTCTGTGACTCACACTCTGAAATGAAGATCTGGAAAATGCTTACATGCCACCTCTGACTGGTTTGAAAGCGATTCCAGCAATTAGGAATTAATTCAGCATGGTCAAAAGGCGATTTCACTGCAAGTTATATCAAGTTATCCAAACTTTTACAGAGTTCAAGTGGTGGAAATGGGCTGCTGGGGTGGAGGTAAGGCTGCAGGAAAAAAGACAAGGAGTGTTCAGGAAAGGCAAAAGAAGGGAAGCCATGTAGCAAAGGCTGGAAAGGTGGCAAGCCCATGTTAATGCCAGAGGTTTGTTGCTGGTACTGGAAGAAAGGGGAGTTTGACGGGTGGAGGGCTAGGGATGCTTTTGGTTTTCCTTTTCAAATGGGAGAAAGTACTAAAAACGTGCTGGAGGTCTTAGGTAATAGAAAGATGAGTTTTAATTAAGAAATGGAAATCAGAGGGCTTGCTGTCCAATCAGTACCTCAGGTACAGTATTAAGAGGAGGTGTGTGTGTGTGTGTGTGATCCCCTCCCCAGTTAATTGCAGGAGCCAGAGCGAGCCCAGGCAGGGCTGACCCTAGGATGATGTGTGGAGAGAGAGGCACCAGGAAGGTGTGGAGGGTGGGATAAAACTGGGCTTTTTCACAGGGGCAGGCCAGCAATAAAACCATCACGTAGAGGGGAGGCCAGCCACACTGGGCTCACAGCAGTGCCAGTTGTGGGGTGTGTCCCTAGCACAGGTCCTGTGACACCCATTGGGCCCAGCCAGGACTCAGGCGTTGGGGTTGTTTCTCATGAGCTCCACGTCGGCATCCACCATCTCCCTCACCAGCTCCTGTAAGAGGGAGAGAGGCAGATGAGGGTCCCAGTGCAGGGGATGAATAGGCAGTATCTCAGATATGACAGCTCCCCACCACCATTGCACCACCCCCTCAAGGCAAGACAAGGAGGACACAGGGCTTTACTGGGCTCTTCCCACAGACCTGGCCCTGGATCTGTCATGGGAGTGGTGGGATGTTCTAGAAACTGGCTAGTTCAAGTCACAGCCTGTGTCTCTCTGCTGACACTGCAACATAAGTGACTGCTCTTTTCCAAAATGTTGATACCTGCCAGGCCCTTTCTAGGGTAGGTTGGCAGAGCCAATAGGAGTGCTCTGTGCTGCAGTCTTCAAAGGAAGAGAAGCAGTTCACTGAAGCAATCCCACTGAAAATGGGATTTCTTGGTGTGCCCAAGTCACCTGATGCAAAGGTCTCTCCCTCCCTTCCCCTGCTTGTGGAGTGCTCTGAGAAGACACAAAACCCCAGCAGATGCGAAACATGCCAGAACAACCACTCACATCAAATGTGACTCTCGGCTTCCAGTTCAGCTTTTGTCTGGCTTTGGTACAGTCCCCTTGCAGAAAATCCTATGGAATAGAAGAGAGAGGCACTGTGAGAAGAGTCCACCATCCTGACCTTGATGGCCACCCCATTGCTCTTGCATCCCCACAAGCCAAGAACAGATGGAGTCACGGTTGGACTTCGGAGGGCAAAATATTTCTCTTTAAGACACAATTTTAGTGGAAGCTCATATGCCTATAAATCACCAGGAGGCAGCATCCTTTCACCAGGCTGTTTCAGACTGAAAGAGTTATTCTTTGTTTTTGTGTGTGCGCGGGGTTTGAACTCCAGCCTTCCAGACGTATAATGGTGAACATTTTATAAGAAGTTGTCATATGTCTTAGTCATGCTATTGAATGAGCTGTTTCAAATTCTTTTCTCCCCCATTTGTTTAAGTAATGTAAATCACAGAGCAAACATGACAACTATTCTCTTTCAAATAAAAATGTGATCACAGACAGATGATGCTGAAACACTGTTATGAATATGGGTAACCACATGCAACAGTGGTAAACATCCAGCTTTTGAATACCTACATCTTTGTTTTCAGAGCATTTTGAGCATCCACATGGAAAGAAAAATCTAAATATCTCATAAATGGAAATAAATTATCTTTAAACCATTACAGAAACCAAGACTTTGGTCATAATTCGCCTTACTGTTCAAGTACTCTTAAAAGACTTACCACACCAAAACAATCCCACAAGCGGGCATAAAAAATAACATAATAAAATTAAACAAAACCTCCCCTCCTTTTATTGCCTTTCTAATTGAAAAAAAGAGACCAAATGTTCATTTAAAATTCAAATCCTGTGTTTAAATACTTAGTTTTTTCCAACCGTATGTGTTGATTTAATCCAAGATACCATCTCTCCTCACAAGATTCTTTGCACTGTAGCAGTAAATACTAAAATTATATTTGTCGAAGTTTAAAGAAAACCAAACGAACCCAACTTTATTACAGAACAAGAAAGCCAAGGCTGAATTCTGCTCTGACATTTGACTCTGGTGGTAACACAGCAGCAGAAAAATGCGCGGGCTGCCTTTCTTCTCCCTTTTCCACTCTATGGCCAGAGGAGGAGCTAATGAGCATTTTCTGGCTAGATTTTTTGGAATATTTTTTTTTTTTTTTTTTTTTTTTTTGAACTGCACTGCCACACACTACATTTTTCAGATGCTATCTTTTGTGCATGTGTGGTTCAGGTCATGTTAAGTTCCAAAATCACCTCATCCTGTGCAGTAAAATGTAGGAAATTCTTCTTCATAACTGTGCTTCAGAAAGCTAGACAGCTCACTTCCAGAAGCAGAGGAAATCCACCAAAGGAAACATAGCACTGAAGAAGGGGATGTGGAACAAACATGTCTGCTGAGACTATTTCAGGCAACATTTTACTAGTTCAGTCTTTAGGCTAGAAACATTTCACCCTCCCTTCAGGAAAGAGTAAACAGATGGATCAGAATTTTATGAAAACAAAAAATGCTGCGATTTCCTTAAATTAGACTAAATGGTTTCCTACTGCAGCTCTATAATGGCTTTTTAGAAACTGCAGCAGACATTTGAGTCCAAGTCATGCAAAACCACATCAGCTTGAGGGATCCCCTGGAGGGTTGTGTGAATATGGATTGCAAAATCTGGTTTGAAATGGGAAAGACTCCCACTAGCTTTGATAAAATTTGGATCAGACCCTAATGTGCCTCATGAAGGTATGCCTTTTATCTGGAGTTTGGTTTAATTTACATTATATATGTGTGTATATATGTGCCTGGAAACTAGGAAATCCTTCTTAAAATAATAATTTCGGTATAAAAACAATTGCCTTTTATTCAGTCCTAATTCAAGCCATTAGGTAGAAGTTAAGTGTTTTAATACCACCTAGTTTATGACATAAAAGCCATATTATAATATTTGGATTTTCATTTTTATAAAAGCTGCGTAAGCAATAATTTTATATCCACAACTCTTACGTAAAAACATCCCTTAAAACAGCCTATCTAGGATACTGGCTTCTCATTTGAAAAAATAATGGACAGGGAAGAATAGAACGAATTGCCATTGCCTGCTGTATATGTAGCTGCATTCTGCTTTTGAACAGCTTGGGAGCAGTCTTTTAACTTTCTTGCCTTTTGTTAAAATAATTTATCTAAAAAAAATACTTTATTTAATTCCAGCTCTTAATTAAAAAACATAAACACTTAGCTGCTGAATAGGCCAAAATAAGTTTGGGGGAAGGTTGCAAATCAGTAAAAGTGAAGTTATTTGCAGTGCTGGATTATACATAGAGATAATACAAACAGCTAGTGTAGTAAATCAATTTAAGTATATAAAATAGTATTTTTCCTTTAAAAGTTCACATGCTTTAACAATGATGCAGTAAAGGTATTATGGCATAATCAGTGTACAAAAAATAACAAAAAAAGATTTAATATATATGATAATACAAATTCCCCATCTGACTTACATTAAAAGATTTTAAATGGCTCTCCTGGAGAAGCTTGTGTACTTTTGAGAAATGCTACTTCGTAGCTAGATTTACTTGAATATAACATTATGGACAAAAAGTCTCTTAGGTACTTTTAGGAAGGTTCTCTTATGGAAGTTACTATGTACAGAGAACACATGAAAATATAATACTAACACCATATTACATCTAAATTCAAAGTTTGATTGTATTCTTCTTAGTACAAGTTTCAATAGTGGATAAAAATGATGACTGGAACAAAGCTATTCCTGATTAGAGGATTGTATTGCAGTCCTGTTTCCTGTATTTTTCTACAAGCAGCTCATAATATGAAAACAATAAGGTAATTACAATAAAATAAGATTATTAAAAAAACCTCCTCATGAAACAGAACAACTGCTTGTTTATATTATTCAAGCCTTTCACTGAAACCAGAGATACATCTATCATGCTTCCAAAATGAAAAAACCAAACAAACAAAAAAATCCCCACCAAGCACAAAAAACCCACAAGCAAAAACCTCTGGCATGCTGATCATTGAAGGGCACTGATTTTTTTTTGTTTTGTTTTTATAGCACTCAGATTATGAACATAAAATTCAGTCTTTGCTTTTAGTCACCCATTTCGGCAGGTACATGACCTTATTCTCCATGCAAATACAGTAAACATAAGTGAATAATAAAAAAACCCAAGTTTTACCTGCAAGTTAGGGGTTGAAAACAACAGGTAAAAATCAAAGGTGCAGGAAGACAACATCAAGTTCTCTGTTGCTCTTTCTATGAGGGTAAATTCTTGTAGAGTACTTCACTCATATCTGCACCTCACTCTTGTAAAACTGTCTCTCAGAGAAAAGAATGGGTTTACCCAATGTGGGTTTTCCTGTTTTACCTTTTCTGTAAATGAGGCTGTGTAACTGTGTAGAAAATGCCCCATTATTACTAACGCTGTTTTTATGATGATTTAATTTTATTGTCCAAATGTGCAGACAAATACATACAGATAGAAATTTGTTACGCAGTGTGGTAAAGCTTTTTAATTATTTTTTTTCTAAAGTCCGGGAGACAAAAATGTAAAATATTTTAATGTAAATATCACATTTCCCAAGCTCTTGTTCTGAGTGTCATCATGACTCCTATTTTGACTCACACAGTGATTGATCTGGTTTCACTGTGCAATGTATCACTGTCTCAATCAATTAACTTTAACTGAAAATTTAAAGCCTTGAGACAATGCGAGAAAAAGGAGATAGCATGGCCTGAAAGAAGGCCAAGGCTTCCTTTATTACTCCAGCTCAGCTGATTCCCTTTAAAATGTGCTTTCACTGAAGCCAGCAGTGAGCACCAGCTATTGCTTTCCCTTACACCAGAGGAAAACAGATCCAGTCCTCAGTAAAACACCTGCAATGGAATCGTGCCCAGCTCTGCTCGCTGCAGCAGAGAGAAGGCTTTACCTCTAAAAATAAACAGACTTGATCTAAGCACACAACAGTTTTACTGCATCTGAAAAGCAGCCAGGGTTATGTTCACAATCAACACAACTGCTTGAAAGATGATTTGTTGCATCAGAGCTCCCATAAGTAAAGAGCACAGACCCAGCTCAGTGGAGGCTCTGGCTTACGTGTTTAGTCTTGCGCTCCTTTGCTCAAGAAGTTTTGTCAGGAAGGATTCCTAGAGTCTAAGGTCCAAAGTTTCCTGCTTGAGTTTTATTTTCCTCATTTCCTTCTTTAAACTAACACCTTTCTTCTTCTTTCTTACTAAGAGAAAAATTAATAAATACAGCTCCTTAGGCATTAGCTTGCAGATTTGCGTTTTCACCATTTCACATATTGTTCACATATGTTTATCTTATAAAACAGTCTCCCCCTTTGTGCACTTTGTGAAGCATTTTTCACAGCAATTTTTAACGAGGGTCATATAGCTCACCTGAGTAGTAACATCAGCCACACAGTGTACATGCATTATCTGCTACAGCTTATTGCTCAGACAACAGCCTTGTTAAAGTGTTTGCTGCAAATACTCAGGAAACTGCATGCACTGCCAACAAGGCAATTCTTCCACCATCACCCTTATTCTCCATTCCCTAGTGTCCTCCTGCACTGGCCACCAGGCCCTGGGATGTCATATCTTAACCCAGATATAAAGTTGGAGAGAAGATTCTGTGACTTCCCAGCCAACCTGTTCCCTGTCCACTCCATTAAGAAAAGCAGTAAGGTCTTGCTGAATCAGAGTTGAAGAGCCTGCAAGCACGCACGTTACTGGTGGAAAATTCAATACACAGTTCATCTAAGCTCAGATCAAACCTCAGGAGTCACAGAAATAAGCACTGTGTGCTGCACACTGTTCTGAAAGTGCTTCTGGAGATCCGTGAGGCAGAGAGCACTGGCTCGATTTATTTGCAGAGGGTGGTGTTTGTTATAATATCTATAGTAACAGGGCAAAAAACCAGTATAATTATAAAGCTGGAGACTCCTATCTCCACAGCGAATTTGAGGAAACTGAAGATAAAACATGTCAATGAGCAAAGTCCAAGCCTAATGAGGAACACAGTAAACATCTTCAGGAATTTAAGAAGAGCAGCAATGTGTCGCTCAGTTTTCATTTTTTCTTTCCACTGTTCTTAGAAAAGCAAAGTTGTGGAGCAGTTAAAGTACCAGGGGAATAGAAGAATGCCAGTGAATTTGGTTCCTGATCTAAATTTGTTTTAATGCAGCATGAACAGACTGCTTTCCACTCTTGGGTCAGCAGTCTTTTGCAGAAAGACAGTATTGTTTGCAAAGAACCACAGGAAAAGGCAAAAGGCAAAAGCAACCAATTGGCTGAAATTCACGTATAACAAAATGCCATTTAAAATAAGAGGCATAATGTTTTTCCCATAGCATGTTTTCCTGTGCAAATCCCCTCCCTGTTCAGAAAGCTCAATTTTTACTAAAACCATGTCAAGGGGGAAAGGGAGAGAGAAGAAAGACTTGAGGAAAGGGCTGATTCTGCACGTCTGATGGACCTCGGCAGGCTGCGAGTGCCGGGCATCTTTAGGGTAAGTTCTTATCTCAGGACTACGCTGTACTCCAGCAGTAAGGTGTCAACACAAGCCACACAGTCAATAAAACCTGAGCACAGCCTTCACTTTTCCTCCAGGAACCAGGGGCATTAGAACACGGGCTTTATCTTATCGGTTTGATAATCTTTAATTTGACCAGCTTCCAAAGGGTTAAGGAGAATGAAGTCAGAGCAGCAATAAACATCAGGGCAATAATAACAGTAATGGAGCTCCGCTCCCTCCTCTTCCCAGCCCTCCCCTGTGCCTTTTCCACTTCACCGCTGCCTATCAGCCCAAACCCATGCTGAAGCCAGACCTCTCTTTCAGTGACAGGGGGTGATAAGAGACGCGAGGAAAACAGCAAGCTGTCTGGTCTGCTCAGGAAGTCGGGGACGGGTGGCATTGTCCATCAGCGGGGCCACGCGGCGGCCGGAGGCCGGGAACAATGCTCCGCTCCAGGGAAATGGGCTCACTCAGCACCGGCTCTGGCAGGCTCCCCTTCCCCCCGACGTGACAGATAAAACAGCAAAGCAAGGGGAACTGGCCCCAGGTGCCTGGGGAGCCTCGTCGCTGGGCCCTAATCGCTTGGGTGGAGCTGGTGCCCCAGTAAATGGACACCAGGCTGCAGGCCGAGTGTCCCTGGGAGGGGAGCTTGTGCAGGACTCATGCCATGGTGCACGCACCAGAGGAGCCGCAGGCACAGGAGCCCCTCGCAGGGCTGAGCATTACTCAGATCTTTTAACCTGCCAAGTGAAGCCTGAGAAAACATCTTGGCCAGTGCCGTCCCACGAGCCAGATAAAATTCCTCCTGAATTACAGCCCAACATCCCTGAAGCCAGTGCTGAATTTCACTCGCTTTGGATCCGGAACTGAGCTGGCTCATCAGGAGCCATCCTGCACAGGCATGGGTGTAGCTCAGCACCAGGGCATCCTGCTGCGAGTTGGGCCAAGGGTGCTTTTCAAGATCCCACACATGGGGCAGGCTGAAGGGTGTTTCCCCCACAGCAGGGAAAGCCCCGATGCTGCAAACTGCAGAATTCCTGTACCAGCTGTGGTGAGGAGGGTGCTTCCCTCCCTCTTGGGGTGCCCCAAGGCCCAATTCTGCTCTTGTGGGAAGACATCAAAGGTGTTCCCCAGCCTGCATTGTTTCTAGTTTACAGGAATGCCTCTGCTGAAAAAGCAGGGGACTTCTGGGGGAACAAGAAGATCAAACCCACTGCACTTGCCACACACATACACACACACACACCATAATGATGATAGTTCAGGTATTAGTTCTGGACACATAAACATTTTCTTCCTGATATGGCCTACTCGTTCATCCAAATGAACATGTCACAGCAAAAAATCCTTAGCTTGTTTGCTGAAATGCAAAGTAGTACTTAAATGCTATACACTCTCATGAACCAGACTAAGCTTTTCCAACTCTTCTTTGTAAATGCTGGTTAATGGTGGTACCACTCCTGTTGGCCATCACCACCTTGTAGTCTGGCTGCTGCTAGGGAAGAATGTGTGAGACCCCCTGCTTCAGGGTAAGCTGTATGTGGAAAGGTTTTGGAATAACATGGATTTTGCATGACATTTCTGCATTTTCTCTCCCCAGCAGAGGTTTTGGGGAGGTTACACACGATCACGTCTTCAGGCTCCCTGCTTAGAGGGTAGAGAGAACATCTGTGTGCCTCCTTCACATCTCTAAAAAAAATCTTTCATATGAAGTGGAGATCAGCTGCAGTAAAGGAAAAGAACAGCATCCTTCACTTTTCACTGGTACCTCAAAGTCCTGCTTTTGTTCACTATTAAAGGTGTCCACCTCTTGCTTCACTCTGGCCTGAAAAAATATTGGGTGGGTAGAGTACCAAAATCATCTGTTCATCATACAGGGCTTTATTATCACACATAATATGCCTTATTTAGAAAAGGGCATGGTACCTTTTAAAATTGTTAAATGCAATTGTCACAATTTTTTTTTAATCAACTCCGATTATTTTTCTTATTGCTCCCTTCCCTTAACATGTTTTGAAAAAAATCAGGAAATCAGTCTGTGAAGCTGATTTCAGCTTGGTTTAATGTTCAGTAATGGCTGCATTTTCTTTCTGTAAATAGTGGCCTCTAGGGTTTGCTGTCTTCACTGACTGACTTGTTAAGATGAATAGGAGAAATAACCCCAGAAAACGATGCTGCAAGGCTACTTAGTTTCTTCTCTTTTTCCATGAAAATGATTTCATTTATAACCACTTCTATTGGAAATGTTAATACATTTGGATATGATTGCTAGTCAAATACCAAACGATAACCAGCAAAACAATGTGTTCATTGCTCACCTCACTACTGTGAGGGCTTCTCTGTGACTTGGGTTGGGCAGGAGCCCCATTCCCTTTCTTCTCTGTTATATGAACCTTTGCAATCCTGTGTTAAGACTGGGGGAGAAAGGACAGCAAAGGGATGGATACTCCAGTCTTCCTGTCCTCCTCCCCACTATGGATTAACTAGTACCAAAGAGTTGGCATGGAGGATGCTTATTAATTTCTCATTGTTTGAAAACCAGCTGTAAAATACTCCCTTCCTGAAGTATGGGGGATGAAGAGGGGACCTGCCACTTCCGCAGGCATAGCAACTACAAACTGCCTTTTATTGCTGGCTGTTTTTTTCAGAAATGGCCTCCCTCTATGTGGTAATAAACCTGACCTAATTTATGGGATATATCACCTTTCCCCCAACCCCTCACCGCAGCATTCCAATTTCTCACTAAAACTCCCATCTGATTTGAAAACCCTTTTTAAGACACAATATAAGAAATAATTTAGGCTGTGAAAGGCTTAAAGAGAGCTCGTGAGCTGAGGCTTTGTTACCCAAGGAAAACAAAAAGTCCATTTTAAACACAGCATATGGAGGGGACTCAGGATGGATGGTACGGGGCTCCTGTTTGCAAGAGTGAAGCTATCCTTGTCCAAACAGCTCCAGTTACAGAGCAAACAGTGGTCCACAAAAAGGTTGAAATAAACAGAGGTAAGATAATTTCTGATCCTGAGCATATCCCAAATGTATTCTCCACCGTGCTTGATAGAGAAGGAAGTCCAAGCAGTGGCCTTTCACATGACATCATAAAAGCCTAATTTATCACCAGCCACCAAACATCTAGAAAATCATAACATCCTTTCAGGAAAACCATGTGCAAAATAATCAGATTTACTTTGATGAAAGCTTTAGTGCTTGGGTCCAAGTAGGACACTACAAAGAATAACCCTTTGCAGGTACTAGCCTACAACAAAGCAGGTCACATTTAATGTTTCAAACTCACACTTTACTCATGACAAGGCTTATGCATTTCCTGCCCATAAACAAATGTATTTCTATTCTGCACGTGTGTTCAGCCAAGACTGCAAGATAAAAAAACACTGGTCACTGTTAAGTCCAGGCAAGGTAGCCATCTGCACGTGTCCTTTACAGATAAAAAGCATCCTGATGCTTCAAAAACAGGCACTGTGCTCCCCACTCCCTTGCATCACAGTCCTTTGCAAGCGCATTTGGCATATGGGTTGAGTAGAATCATAGAATCATAGAATTGGCTGGGTTGGAAGAGACCTCAGAGATCATCAAGGCCAACCCTTGATCCACTACCGCTGCAGTTACCAGACCATGGCACTGAGTGCCACATCCAGTCTCTTTTTAAATATCTCCAGGGACGGAGAATCCACCACTTCCCTGGGCAGCCCATTCCAATGCTTGATCACCCTCTCAGTAAAGAAATTCTTTCTAATGTCCAACCTAAACCTCCCCCGGCACAACTTGAGACCGTGCCCTCTTGTCTTACTGAGAGCTGCCTGGGAAAAGAGACCAACCCCCACCTGGCTACCCCCTCCTTTCAGGGAGTTGTAGAGAGTGATGAGGTCTCCCCTGAGCCTCCTCTTCTCCAGGCTGAACAGCCCCAGCTCCCTCAGCCTCTCCTCATAGGATCTGTGCTGGAGTCCCTTCACCAGCCTGGTTGCCTCCTTTGGACCTGCTCCAGGACCTTGATATCCTTCCTGAACTGAGGGGCCCAGAACTGGACCCAGGACTCAAGGTGTGGCCTCACCAGCGCTGAGTACAGTATGACCACAGCATCTCAGAGCTTTTGAAAGAATGCTCTGCAAGTCACAGCCTGAGGTTCAGGAGCACATATCTGACAGAAAAGTAGATTTGCTTCTCCTTTCTGCTTTTTAGGTTCATTTTATGAAACCCCAAGACTGAACTGTTAAGAAGTTCAACTGTTCAAGGCCAGGTTGGATGGGGCAAGGAACAAACTGGTCTGGTGGGAGGTGTCCCTGTCCATGCTGGGGGGTTGGAACTTGATCACCTTTAAAGCCTTTTCCAGGCCAACCCACTCTGTGATTCTATGATAACCACTTCATTTTCACTACAGAACATCTGCAGCTTTTGACTCCCTGTACTAGATGTGCATCCTGCCATTTCTAGTTGGGACAAAAGATAGTTGGGTGCAAATGTTTATTATCAAGGCTAGTGGTATGACACTGGTATGTCAACAGGTAAGGAGGAAAAACTGAACTCCATAAAAATTTACCTGGAACTCTACACATGAATATAATAAAGCCCTCCCAGCACACTCAGCATCATGGCTATGCTGAACAGAGGGGTGCATTCCACCTGACAACCTCCAAAACACTTTGTGAAAGATATTCCTCTCTGTCTATCCAAGGCTCTTGCTGTTCTGACACTTCTTTATCATTGTTTTTTTTGGCAGCCAGTGTAATCTGACTGTCTTGATGTAAAAATACTGCTCAGCAAGCAGTATATCTCTGTAAAATCAATTTGCTTCACATTTGCAAATGAAATTAAACAAGTTTGCTTTTTGTGTTGATTTGACAGACAAAACAGATCAGAAAGCATTTCATGAATGGCTACAAATATCAGCTACCTAGTGTTCAAGAGATTTTTTTTTTTTTGTCTGTAAGGGAAGTTGGTTGGTGCATATCTCAAGACGCACAGATTCAGAGAGCCATTCAGTTTACTGATCCTCTTGCGTAAAAAGGCTCCTGATGGTCAATGGCCACAGGTTCTTCTGGTGTGACTGGAAAAATAACCAGCTTTTCCACACTATTCCTGGTTGTTTGCTGTTGCATGATTAATAAAAATAACTTCCTATTACATTTCCTGCACAGGAAAGCCTAGAAAAAAAATTTTCCTAGTTTTTCCTAGTCTATCCTTCACTTTCTCTCATAGCAGACATCCAGCCCACCACAAAATCTCCCCAAAATAAATATATTTAATCAAAACTATTTTAAATTTTAAAACTAAATAATGTAAATCATCATATTAATTACATTATTATAGACTTACACATATAATATGCAATAAAATTGCACACTATAAAATAATATACATATTTATATTACCTACTATACATAATGTACATAATACAAATACAATAAAATGAATAAAACTACTTTCTTTTAAAATAAATCAGTATTTTGTTCTCTTTCATCTTTCTCTTTCCTTAGGCATTTGATTTCCCTCACTTTCTTTGTTGTTTAAATCTTTCACATTTTTAAAATTTATTTTCCTGCAAAATCCCCTCTCTTTTCTATTGTAAGGCATTTTTCTTTCCTAATTTCATGTCTCTCCCAAGTTCTCTCCTTCACTCAAGATCTTCCCATGGTTCTAAGAATCATTCTCCTGTTCCTCACAAGTATTATCTTAAAGCCAGCCTTCATTTCCTGCCTTTTCTTCACTCTTAAAATACATCACCTTACTGAGATTTTTTTCCATTCTCATTTCCACTAGAATGATCTCCTAATTTGATTTTTTTTCAATTTTTCCCCAAGTGTTCTCTCTTCATCCTCATAAACTTGTTCTTTTTTTTTGTCCAGAGGTTCTCCATCACATGCCAGCACCAGCTTTCTCTTCATTCAGGTCATGAATTTTGTGTAGAATACTGCAGGGACAGGGTAGCAAACTATTTTGAAATAATTTTTTAAAAAGCAAAAAGGATTCCTAAAGCTTACAGTGCCACTTTCAGTAGGGGTAAAAAGCAGATTACTGTTCACAGTAGTTGCCTATAAAATTCCACAGATTGGGCAGTGTGTTCACCATATATACTTTAAAAGCTTGCATAATATGCTCTATTTCATAGAATCACAGAATCATAGAATCGATTGGGTTGGAAGGGACCTCAGAGATCATCAAGTCCAACCCTTGATCTACTACTGCTGCAGTTACCAGACCATGGCACTGAGTGCCACATCCAGTCTCTTTTTAAATATCTCCAGGGATGGAGAATCCACCACTTCCCTGGGCAGCCCATTCCAATGTCTGATCACCCTCTCAGTAAAGAAATTCTTTCTAATGTCCAACCTAAACCTCCCCTGGCACAACTTGAGGCCATGCCCTCTTGTCAAAGCATCACCAAATGCAAACACCAAATACTACTTGATGTCTGTCCTCTCAATGTCCTTCTTCACTTAAATACTTTCAATTAAACACAATTTTTTTTTATCTGTTACAAAAAAAATTCTTCATTATTTCACCCTGCAGCAGTTGAATATGAAAGAACATTATAGAAGGAAAGCAGAGTTTCCTAATGGTCCTGGCCCTACTTCCCATCCCTCATTTAGTTCCACAGTTAAAAAGCAAGCAAACTACTCAGACACACAGAGCAGTACACACGGGCTCGGAATACTCCAATGCTTCCACCTGTAACACATTTAAAATGTGAGGTGTCTCATCCATCACTTGATTCCTTTACAAGGAAAATGTCTCTTGAGACCATTCACACTGGGATCATTTATTGCAGAGTGTTGGTATGAAAGACAGAGCTGTTCCTCAGACAAGCAGCTCTATTTCTCATTCACATTTTGGCAAAGCAGAGATGTCAGGTAAGGGTCCCATCATATGTTGCACAAACATAGAAATGGGAGCCCTTCATCTGAAAATCAGCTCCCAGAATATTCTGTTAGAATCCATCTACAGCTTGCTTTGCTTTCCCAGTGCAGTTCACCAGTAAACTTTATGTCTTGGTTTAATTTGTTTGATGTACACAAAATAGAACTGCTTGACAGCAGCATTACAATGACTATGAAGGACCACCAGAGAAGATAGATACAGATTTTAGATAATTAATCAATAATCATGACATCATAATGGCAAGAAAGCACTATCATTGCCATTTTACAAAACTAGGACACAGGATGATTTAGAGACTTGACAAAAACCTTGGAATAAGAGGGAGGAACAAGAAGAGAACCCAGGCTGTATTCCACCCCTTCCCTCTGATATATAGCTTACTATAGATAAAGCATCTGAAGCATTCACAGCAGAGCTAATCTGGCATAATTTGCCCTGAGTAAGTATTAGACATTGATTTGTAGCAGCTCCCCCAGCAGCAAACCACTCCGAGGATGAATGAACATGCAGCAGGTGACTTATTTAACTATGTATTTCTTGTTTGTCTAAAGTTTCACTTCTATTTCTGTCCTTGGATTTTTTTTCATAGCTTCTTTCACATAAAAATCAAGTACTCACCCAATTAATATTAAAAAATAATCGTCACTTGCTCAACTTTTCCCCTCCAGGCCTCTATTATTCACTTGGTAGAAACAGACCTCATTAGCTTCTTGGTTTGTCTTCTGTACTCCAAAGACCTAATTTTCAGCTTATCAAAGATTTTCTCTACATAGAAAAGGTCAGAGCAAAAACTTAACATGTCAAAAAGTTGACATGTTGGCATCAAAGGAACCCAGAACTTTATGCTTTATGAAAACAAACAAAAAGAAGAATATGATATGAATTATGGGACTGAAAAGGTTGGAAACACAGAAGAAACAAATTTATTTCACTTCGCTGTCATTCAGGCAAGGATTCTTTCTGTTACTTGCACAGCAGTGGAATACTTTCCTTTTCCCTAGATTCCATTTTCACTCCAAAAGATACCTCAAAACTTATTAGGACTGCATCATCCCATGTATTTTTAAAGAAGATATAGAAAGGATTTAAATCTTATTACAAAAGCTCAGCACTTTATACACTTTTGTCAGGATAGGCACGAATTAATGATTAAATCTCCACTTAGTATTAGAAGCATGTCTCATGATGTTTAACCTGTTTAACAGTGCCACCCACAACATCTCACTGCAGTAGCACACAAATGAAGCATGAAACAACCAAAAGCTTTAGTAAACAGACAAACCCAAACCAAAATGGTACCACAGCTTCTAAATGAGCTTCATAATACACCTGCACATAGTATATGGCAGAACTGCTAATTTCTGTGGTCTTGAGGTTTGATTTGGAAATACAGACTGAAATTGTTCACTGATACAAAAAAAAAAAAAAAAAAAAAAAAAAAAAAAAAAAAAAAAAAAAAATTAACCTAGATGGGCTGCCTGGCAGTTTACACTAAGACGACCCAAATAAGCCAATCACATAATTTAAAACTAAACCAGGATATATTTTAACAGTGTATAGTGCAGTGAAGTCCCATGAACTTACTATTCTATATGGGCAGTGAACCGAGAGTTCTGACTTTTCATGGCATCTTTTGGCATAATTTATATTTAAATAATAGCAGTCAGGATCATTTTCACCTACATGAAAAAGAAGTTCAGATCTAATCAAGAGACAGTACTGACACGGCCTGCTCTATGCTTGCTTGAGCACGTAGGCAGCAGCTGGCACCTCCACGGCTTGATCATTACAATTTCTTTTCAAATTATGCCTGTCACACAGGTTAGGAAAACATGAGTAATTAATCATAAACAGCATCATAAAATAATAGTAAGAAAAAAATTAATAATAATCCAAAAGAGTGTTTGGGGCACCTCCCTAAACCACCTTGGATTTCTGCCCCTTCTGCTAAGAGAGTTTTCCTCTGTGTACTTTTTAATTATTTCCTTCATGAATCCTTTAAGGCAAAGAAGTTTGTAGAGACTGGAAAAAAACACATATTAGAACTGATGAGAACAGTGATATGCAAAAACCAAAATGCCAATTAAATGTTCACTGAACTACTGCAGCCTGATTTTGAATTGCTTATGGCAAAGACTTATGCCTAACTATGACATGACTAGTTCAAGATGTGCGTGTTTTAAATGCAAAAATTTCAGAAGCTGCCTGTGCCTTACTTGAACCATGCACTACAGCTGGTCACTGGCTGCAGTATTTCTCTTCTGGCCCACCAGCTTATTATACCAACCCTACAGAAATTCTACAACACAGCAGCCTCAACAGTATGTGGAGATGTAATAGCTCCTTTAGCTCAAATCATCAACAACCAAGTTCTTTCCTATCTCAGTTCTCCTACAAAACCAGCACAAAACAACACAGCAATAGAGACTGAGTCTTTGGACCATGTTATTAACAATCCTAAGCAGGCTGTTGCAGCCTATTTTTATGCACATGGTTACTGGAACTGAGCATGCAATTCTGGTAATTGCATACAAAAATGACCAGCTACATGAGTAACGGGACACTTCCCATCTGCAATTATTGTTGTGTAGGAACTATGTGAAATGTGTGATCCATCATGTTAGCAGACATGCATATATTAGGTAAAAAGGGCATTGTTTCTAGCTCCCACACCTGGAATAGTTATTTACATATCTAACCAACAAGTGCAACTCACTCAATTTACTCCCACTTCGTCCATGTTTTGCATGGGTATGAACTCGACAAAGTAAATCTAGGTAAGACTCGTGACTGTCTGTATAAGAACAAAAGTAAGTGCAGCCACATACATAACCTTTAATGCATTAAAACACACATATTAAAAGCACATTTAGAGATAATTCTCGTTCTCACTGGGTAATTTTTGCTCAAGTGTGTGCCTTAAGTTACATATTTTCATGCAAACTTCATGACCTCACTGAAATAAAGCTCTTCTTGCCACACTTTTAAGTGCTTCACTTTCTGTATTCAAGACTGAAATTGTTTAGCTTACAGCACCAGAGGTGCTAACTAGTCTACTAAAAATACACCATCAATTCAATACAGCAGCTCAGTGTTAGCTAACAGATGACTTTGGTAGGGAATTCCCATTTCTGGAGTGGAGGGATTTGCACATTCTCATGCAAACTCCCACTGAAACCAACAGGAGCCTGTCCAAGCAGTGACCGAGTGGGCTAAATACAGCCAAGCTTTGGAATGTTCACCCTTACTGCTGGTAGTATCCCACCAGGCTAAACTCACAAATTTGACAATAGGAAGAGAGGAACTGCCTGCATCTTTCATTATTCTTGCTCCTTATAGATCTCCTTGATTTGATTCTCTTTCCACTAGCTAGATGTAAAGACTGCTAAACTTAAAACCATATTATCCCCTTGACTTCAGGGTTTGATTTAAGCTCTTTTCTTCTTGGCACCAGCAGATAACATACAATATGTACCCTGTTTGGTTCCTCATTGGACCAAGTGTCCTTGGATATTCTCAGTATCTCTAATTAATGATTCTTTTTATCTTCCCTTTGATGCTTTGCTAGTAAACTTTTTTTCTTTTGGACCTTTCTCCTTAACTCTTAGAAGCTCCACCCCTTATCTTCCTATTCCCAGCTCAGTGCAATCCCTGTTTTCTGCTCTCTTAAGGCTCTTCTACCTTTCACACATTTGAATAAATATACTTCAATTTTTGTCACATCTCTGGAGAGGGTGTTTAGTTAAGTTGGCTCACTCTGCTAATCAGCTTTCCAAAAGACTTTTCTTGCCAGGACTGAGGCAAATTATACTTAGATTCATTAATTAAGAAATACTAAGCTCCATTTACTATTTATCGCTGTGCTATGTGTGGGAAAAAAAAAAACCACCACCACCAAAAAAAAAAAAAAAAGCTTATGAAACCAGGAGACCTTCCTGGCCGGTTTATGGACCC
Source organism: Heliangelus exortis (assembly GCF_036169615.1). Classification (NCBI taxonomy): domain Eukaryota; kingdom Metazoa; phylum Chordata; class Aves; order Apodiformes; family Trochilidae; genus Heliangelus; species Heliangelus exortis. The sequence continues at coordinate 68,484,140 of NC_092423.1, forward strand.
AAAGTCTTCCTGGGAAGGTCACAAATCTCCCAGATATCTCCAGACATTAAGTTTTGCACTTGAATTTCTAATTTAGCTGAAAGATGTGAAAAAAACCATGCAGTCAGACAGCTCCTTGGCTACACATCTAAGGGTGCTCAAAGCATAAGTTATTACTTCCAAAGTCAATTGTAACTTATGCTCACTAAATTGGCTCCAGATCCACCCTTTTCAGACAGTAGTATAGGAATAATTTATTTTGGTGAAAAGCACCCATTTTAGCTAAACCATACCCCCAGCTGGGAGTCTCACCAGCAGAAGTGCCAAAGTCAGGGGGATTCAGAGGTGTGCAGGGCTATTGGAGGCCAGCAGCACAGAGGTGAGAATAAAGCACTGTATGTAATAATGTCTGTCAGCACGCTGAAACATATAACCTCTTGCTAACATAAGGGGTCTGCAACACAAATCTGAGAGGAAAATCTATTCCTGTGGTTCAATCATCACATCAGATGAAGAGCTTTCCTTGCTTGTAACATCCATGCTTGTAACATTTACCCTAGAAGTCTTACAGATAGTGGTGAAACCATTGCAGTTTTCTGGGGTTCTCAACATGTATCTTGTTTTCTTCCGTCAAGAAAACGCTGAGGCATGAGGAGTTTGAATGCTGTAATTTTAGATACCAAACCCAGGGGCCAAGTTAAGAGCTTAGACAATGAAGAGGTACAAAATCTACATAAACCAGGAGCTTTTCTCTTACTAATTACACTGGAAACCTGAGTTAAGTGACTTACAAGAAGCAATTTGCTCCACCAGAGGGTTAACTTGTCCACAAGATTGCTTCACTAGCTATCTGCAGAAAGACTGACCTACATACCTTGCAAAGGCTTTTCTTTCCCCAGGTGAACCCTTGAATCACCACCTCTCCAACAGGAACCTCCTCATATGAGATCTTTAATAGCAGCAGCTGATGTAGGAAAGGGAACTGCAGAAACACATTTGTTACCAAACTGCACTTAAATAGAAGGAGAAGAAACAGATGGGGAAATCACTCTGCAGCCTGTGTTTACTAGCACAGTCAGCACCTGAGGCAGCACTTATTCAGGTGCTGAAATTACAGAGCTATGTTTTATGATGAGAAATCTATTCCTCATATGACAGCTATATTTCTCATCATGGATCATAAAAAGCAGATGATCCATCAGATAGCTACTTAATTGTAACGTGCATCAAAATAAAACCGTCAACTTTCTGTTGTGTTTTATGACCCTAGTTACATCTGGAATGATTTCAAGAAGAATGCTGATGTTTGCTTTAGGTACAAACTGACTCAGGGCACTTCTGGATTGCTACATCCGCAGTAGTAGATAATAAGAATAATGATAAATGATAGCAGAATTACCTCCAGTTTTGCCACCAGGAAGATCACCATATTACCACTAATATAACTTTATTGAATATTTTTCTTGGACTGGACCATAAAGAGGTTTCTTAATTGTCTAACACCTTTCTTTTTAGTCAAACTATTCCTTTCAATCTCCTACTTCCTCTTACATTACAGAACTTTTCCACAACTACTGTCACTAAAAGTAATTATTGACAAGTCAAGGATAGTAATAAAACAAGTATTCATAGTAACTCACGTTGTTCTAAATTTCTATAAAAACAGCAGTAGTTTCTTATCCTTACATGGTATTTGTTTTCAGGTCATTCCTAATTCCTGTCTTCCTAGAGGGACACAAAAAGGTGAAACTACTTTTCCAAGGTTGCAGAGCAAGTCTTAAGTAAAATTCCTGAATTATCTATGAGTAAATCGTGGAAATGCAAGCTTTCCAAGCTTTCAACAACCCAAAGAGACATATTACCAAAAACAATTTTAAAAGAGACTTAAAGATCTGCTCTTGAAGCCTGTTGTGATCCAAGCAGAGCACTAAAATTGGAAACAAGTTCTCTTTACTGATGCAGAATTTGCCTCTTTGCTTGGCAAGGTTACAACCCCATTAAACACAACAAAACCAACTAACCCGCTGGTCTTGCACAACTCTGCCAGGAGGGCTTGGAAGTTCTCTGGACAATTGAGATTGCCCTTAAATTGTGGGGTTGATCCATCAGATATTGAAATCAACAACACCGAACCATAGCTCAATATTCAAATTAGTTCTGCACAGAGGAACAGCATTTCTGTAACCACCCAGAACACTGAGTCACTTCATTCTTGACCTTCACCAAGTGGGTTAAAGCAATATATACCTCATATTGCCCTGCAAAAGCTTAGCTGTACTTGGTATTAGCAAAGAATTTAATTCATTCCAAGTTCCAGACTTGGGCCATTTTATTCCGACTGCATGATAAAATTCAGATGTTTTAAAAAGATCCTTCTTCCCTACGTGTGCCCACCCAAGCAGCAGCAGCAGCAGGGTTCTTGCTAAAACATGACAGTGAAATTTGGCTTTGGAGAAAGACCAAGCATGGAACTCCATTTATTTGCTTATGTCTTTAATTGTCAGCAATGTAAAAATTTGGATACCCTCTGATGAACCCCAAGTAAATGGAAACAAATTTCTTTCTCTTTAAAATCAGGATATTACCTGATACTTCTTTCAGCTGGGGACGTCCTGCACCTTTCCCTTAGTAAAACTTTCAAAAGCTCTCTTTCAGGATAGCTAATTTCCATAACAGGATGTATATTTCACTACCATAAGATTCTGCACTAGGGTTTACTACTACACTTTCTCCTTGAAGGCCTTTCCACCCCAGCAGCACCTCTGCCCAAACAGCCCAACATTCTTGTCTTTTCATTGAGGCTCACTGGTTCCATCCTGGCATGTGACTCAGGGGTTACTCTGAATTCTAGAGCAAAGTCTGTTTCTAAGCCAGGTCTCAGAGAGTTCAGCCCTGCTTTAAGGGAATGCTGTTTTCTGTCAAAATTTTATAAAAAGGAAGTATATATTTTAGCACAGATGTTTGCACAGCAGTGGAGAGCTAAATGAGACACTTGACACATCTCTGCCAGGCAGCCTAAAGTCAAAGGTAACAAACATATGCTTCTTGATGCCTCATAGCTTGCTTGCTCTTATTCATGATGCTGAATAGTTTTTAAAACTTGTCACCCTTATATTAAGGCTTGGACCTGAAAGCATGCTTTGGCTATCAGAGAGATTGTTGCTGTCCTTGTGCATTAAGGTGGGTGGTTTTCCTAGAGATGGGAAATACTTATGCCAAGATAGGCACTTGTGGGAGGGGGCATTTCTGCTTTTCCTTGCTGGCAGCCAAAAATTTGAAAAGCAGAATTTAATAAGTAGGAACAGTGAGTGGGGAGGGTGTGCAGGGGAAACCGCTCGAAAAAATTGGAGCATATAATTACTTTTTCATCGGCAGCTGAAGAATCGCAGTATCATTTTGGCATGGCTTGTCCACTGGCATTTTTAACTGAGGCATAAACACATAATATCATATTACTTCAACTGCTATTATAACACTGCACACAAGTAACTCCTGCTGATTTAACAGTGCTTGGAAAAAGCAATATAGTATTTGTCTCCACGGAATAAAATTCTTCAAGATCCTGGCAATTAGTTGAATGAAGCAACAGAAGCAACACAAACACTAAAAGTGCTAAATAACTAATGGGAACCAAACTTGAACAGCTTCCCCTATGCCAAGAACCATAGAGACCTGATCTTGGTTTTTGGCAGTTCTGCCTTTAACAGAGCTCCTGGTGGTTTATATTGGTGTAAAAAATTGGATCTGTTTCTATGAGTTCAGTCTTGTCATTCTAACTAAAATGCAGTTTGAAGCAGCAATGAATCCAAATAAATCATACATTATGGGGGGGTAACACCGAGCAATTTCCTAAAAGTGTGAGAGGTATTTGGTACTCTTTGCTAAGTGCCTTGGTCTGGAGAAATCATAGATGAAGAATTTTCAGGTCACCGTCAAGTGCTGAACTATTCCACTCAGCACTGAAGATCTATTTTCCATACTCTCCAAAAGGCTCAAGTGCAATGACAAAGCATGACAGACCTCTCCAAATATTTAAGCAACAGAGAACAATGGTATGAGACAATACTGGAAGATAGTGTTGCATGCTGGGAGTGGTGCTGGCCCTGAAGTCACCTCTTGAAGTGTGGTAACACCCTAGGGTGTCTCCTGCCATTGCCTCATTCAAGTATGAACTAGAAAAAAAAGAAACCCCAGACCTTTAAAGAAACCTATTTGTAGCGAGGAATTATTAGTAGATGGAAGCTGTTGGAGAAAGAACTTCGCTTTCTACAGCTTTAATTCCCACTCGAGTTCCACATGTGTTAAAAAAGGTGCCATCTCCTGAAGAAAAGGTAATATGTTAAGTCACTGTAGCTTTCAGTTGCTTCATCTCAGAGAGCATGTCCCACTTTGGGGGTAATCTTCAGACAGCTCCCTACAGCAAAGTGGTCTGTGGTCACTTTTTTTCCTGCGTTGCTTGCATGGTCTTGTATCTGTAGCTCTGACCCACCATGAAGTTTACACTGGAACTAGTTTAAACTCTAAGGTGAATCTAGCCAAGCATTTCAAATATCTTAATTCCACTGAGCGAATATTTCCAGATATCATCCTAACTCAAAAGTTTTCCATGTTTGATTCCAAATGAATCTTTTCTAGAACAGTATTTATATTTGGCAACTTGCCGAATCAAACCAATGGGTTTCTATGGAGCTAGGCGGGGGAGGAATTTGGCCTATTCTCTTTAAAACATGTTGTGCTTGAAAAGATGTGGCATGTGATGTCAACTGGCTCTATTTTATCTTGAGTTGTTTCAGATAAATAGGGCCTGTTTTCTCGGAGGCTGAAGGATATCCATGGGACCACTGCTTCATGGGGAATGGAAAAGAAATGCTTCCCTTTCAACTGCTGCCATCTTCCTGTATTGAAACCCAAACACTCTGAATGCCACTGTCATAAAAACCAGCAGACACTCAAGTTTATATGTCAGATTTGAAATAGATGTGCAGTGGATCACTTTGATTAAGAGAACGATATTTGACCTGTTGACAACTGAGGACTGTGTTCCCCATTCCTCTGCAAAGGCAACTCTGACCGCACTTTATGTTTGCCAAAACCATTACTGAGAACACCTGCTCTGCTGGTGGAATATTGCACGTGAACTGGGAAGTAAGCTGCTGCTTCACAGTGTCTGTCCACTGCTAAACACTTGGAAGGCACACAGCATGCAGCCCCCATCACTCTTAATAGCCCTGATATCTGATACAGCAAGACATGACACAATCACTCATGGACAGGGAATAAATGTTTCATCAAACACCATAAGTACACCTAATAAAAATAAATGGTAGGATGTCTACTTAAGTGTGATTTTTAAATTTGGCTTTTAAGAATGTGATGAGCTAGCTTGCTTTTGCTGACATGACTCGCTCCTAAGAGATGCAGGTTGACATTTTTGTTTGTTTGCTTTGTTTTGACGTTTTAAGTCAAATGCTTATGGGACTGATAGGTTTTGCTTTGTCACCTCTGTGCAAGCAGGCACGTCTGACATTGTGAACTACCAAACCAGAGCTGAAATACACTTCCTATCGGAGTCACACAAGGATACAGTCATGCACAGAGATATAATCAAAGTAGTAAAATGATACAAGCATGTTTTAGCATATTTCTGTTTCACTTTCCAGGTTTCCTGAACATTAGATGCATATATAATGACAATAAATTATCTGTCTTCAGTCTTCATCTGTTAATGAAGTATGCTACAGTGATTCAAAGCTGTTGGAGTGTGCAAAATAGATGTTCTTTGATTCTTCGAAATGATTCTTCTAAATGATTCTTCTATCAAAAAGTCTAAAACCCACAGCATCATGACAGATAAAGGTAATTAGGCAATACTTGGACAGTAGTGGTACCAAGAAAAGATATTTCATTGAACTGAAGTTCTAATACTTCAATACTGATCTTCACAAGGGGGCCCAAGGCAGAGCTGAAATGTTACTTGTTATTTTCAAGTGTACATAGATTTGACAGAAAATAGTTTCCCATGATAGCTATTTTTATGATTCTTCAGTTGTAAGTTGTAAATACATGAGAAATAAAAGCTCATAACATAGAGTTTTCTGTGGACTCTTGTCTACTAGCAATTAACAGATATAGACAGGGGCATTTCTATTTACAGAGAAAGTGCCTGAAGAAAATGGAACTGATTTATTTAATCGTCTTTGGCATGAGAAAAAAAGACCTTCATGAATCCTAACATTTATTTGCAAACATGCAGGCAGTCCTGTATGACTATTATGTGCATGATGTCAATGTGCTTTTAAATTGTAAAAGATATGAATAACTTAACATATAAAATAACCCCAATATGTCATTAGGAAGCTATGACAGTCATCCCCCCTTTAATTTTCCACATAAACCATGCACTGCCAAAATGGGTCTGGAGCAGACAGCTATGAAAACAGAGTGGCAGTGGGAAAGCCCTTCTTATGAACTCATGTGAGATAAAAGATAATTATATTGGATGCACTGTTTGCCTTTTTTTTTTTTTTTAACTTCTTGCTTAGCATACAAATAGTGCATCTGGAATGAGGCTTGCTGTCACCATAGTAGGCAGACAGGTATATTGCCTGTAGAAAAGAGAGTTCCTGGCCTGTCTGCTTGAATTGGGATGGATCACTGCATGCTGGGACCTGCCCAGACTTTGGGACACTCCTTTGTGTTAATGCCAAGGGTGGCAACATGCTTCATTTCACGTAAATATGATACAGCCCTTGGGCTTCTAGCAAGCCACCAGAGCAGCCCAAAGCTCTCTTATGAAGATAAAACTACATGTTCCACAGAAATAAATCAAAATGCTGCAACCATCTGAATGTCATCTGCCTCATGTGGGATCCCATAATTTTAAAGTATGACCAAGATATACATATTATATATTTATTGCAGCTGCATGCACATACGCACAAAAGAGCTGGAGCTTCTCTGAAGGGAAAGCTGGAAAAATGAAAAGATCAATGCAAAGACTTAGAATTGGATTTTACATATATTGTGCAACAGGTTAGTGGGACCACTGACAAAAAAGTCTAGTCCTGCAAATATGTCTCGCCCAGTATAGTTTTCTGGTAGTCCCTGTGTGACTGTAACCCTGTAAGAGGTTAATAATTTCTTTTTACTTTTTTCCCAGGCAAAGTCATAAATGTCTGTAAATGTCTGAACATAAATGTTCAGTGGGTCTGGGAAATCAGGATTCTACAAAATGAGGATGGCAAATAAGTCTATTTCCAAATGCTATGTTCAGCAGCCAGATGTATTAGGCATATTTGGCAGCATTTGCCAGCTCCTTTGCACATGAATAACTCTGCTCACGTTGTTCAAACAAATAAAACTTGGATAAATTAGATTAATTTGCCAATAGCAAATTACATTCTCTTTTAAAATATGAATAAGCCTGTATCAAATCCACATGCTTTTGCATATTTCCCATGTAATTTTCATGCACAGAAACACTACAGCAGACTATCCAAGAGTACAAACTGTGGTACACTCAAGTGGCTGAAAATGAGAGGAGAGTCCTAGAGGTGAGGTACCTTTCCAAGAGCCTGAAGACCACAGGCAGGCATGTCACAGGGACCTGTCCCAAGGAGAAAAAGTAACCACAAACATCTCACACGGTTCAAGCCACTTTGGAGAGCAAAGGACTTTGTGTTAGAGCAGCCTTAATCAACATGCTCAGCTCAGACTGGGGGGACCATAAAGCTGGATTAACCTACTCGTGTAGATTTTTTACATATCTAGCCATAGCTGGGGATATTGGTTACTCTGTCCAGCAGAAGGCAGAGCCAGCTGTAAACAGGACACGGAACCTAAACAGGTTATTTCTTTTGCTGTCTCCTTTGTCCATCACATATTCAGACTAGTCCTCCAAACTCCATTTGGTCCTCAATTCTTGCATTCCTCAGCTTGCTATATAGTTAGTTTGAGTATGGCACTTCAACTCTCACTGTGTGAGAATGCCAAAAATACTGTGTTAAAAGTGTTCCTGTTCCCCTCCCTAAGGTCTTCGTGTATCTACCCTGTTAAGAAATCTTCTCCTCATCTCCTTATCTCTCTCCTCATCTTCTCTTTGATGTTTTTGTTACCTTTGTTGCACACCTCTTTTCCACTTGCCATATTCCCCTCTAAATCACCTTCATTTACCTACCTCTCTCCCTCATATGCCTTTCTTTTACCATCTATTCCATTCTCTGAACGACTTTTTCACTCCGTTTTTTAATCCATTGGGACTTCTCCCCACACACTTTTTTTTGTCTCCTCACCCTTCTAGTAAGACCGTGAGCTCTCTACTCCCTCTCCCATGTGCAAAGCCTTCAAGATGAGGCCTAATATCAGTGGAGAGGGAGAATGAAGGCTGCCTTCTCTCCTTGGTCCTTCACCTAAGAAGAGACACTCGGAGCCTGAAATAATAAAAGGGTCACCTTACTTGGAGCTAGGTTAGATCATCCTTCCTGCAGATAGCTGCATGGGACAATTCACCAGGAGATCAGTTGCAAGACCATCCATCACCAACCCAGACTACAGAGAAAAGAAACTGAGAACACTATGACTCCCTCTAGTGATAAATCCCTCCACTCCTTTCAGGACTGACAGGACTTGGGGACGGATGGCAGCTTCCCATGAAAAAGTCAACTAACTTGGAGGGGGGGAGGGGGGCGGAAGCATCCTTCTCTCTAAAGAAAAATAGGCTGGTTTTAAAGGTTATCTCTTATCACTAGGAAAATTACATGCTGGCTATTTAAAGACTCTTCTTGAAAAGCAATAAAAAACAAATAGCAGAAAAGTGATGTAATTTCTGACACTGTCAGTGTGGAAGCCCCCAATAGGAAGTATTGTAAACCATTTCCCAATCTTCCTTTGTCCAGGCATAGGAATTAAAAAGAAAATGTTAGTGTTTAATGCTTAAACCAAATGTTTAATTTTTAACATCCCTATAGAGTCACACTGCAGCATGGACATTGCAGTTAAAAGCCCAGATTCCTTCATCTTCCTGACACTGGATCTACAGTGTAACAAAAACATTTTGAAACTAATGTAGAAATAGTTCTAACTGGAGCATTAACATAATTTACTTCAGTCATGTTCATCAGGATCATTTATATCTTACACATGTGATGTGTAAATATTCACTCTCTATATACATATACAGTTGGATTTTATATATTATGTATAAAAACACACCCTTACAAAGTATGATTCATTGGTTTAGCAGTTGGTATTTTAGCTTTTCATTATGCTCAAAAGCAGTGTATACATTTAGAAGTATGATGTATATAATCTTTACTGCTTTAACTAGGGTCTCATCCCATCTGTATGAGAAGACACATTACACGTGCTAAGCTAAGCACTGAGATAAGCTTTGGCTGAGTGTTTTCTGTGCCATTAGAAAGTGGCTTGCTACCTGTTTTATAATTATGCACAGTAAAATATCAAGAGAAAGGAGTGTAAAATACTAGCTGCTACCATGTACAAGAGCTGATCCTTCAGTGTGCCTTGGCAGAGGAGCAGGACTTGCTACCTCCTGGTTAGAAAGGAGAGTTGGGAATCAGATCCCACGGTCTGTCCTACCACGGATTCGTAGGCAAGGTGTCTGGGCACCCTGGTTTTTGGTTCCTCAAAATGAGTGGAAAACCTTTTCAACCCAACCTGTATACGCTGAAGTTTCTTACTTCAGCCTGAAAAACACAGTGATCTGCTGACTGCCAAGAATGATCCTATTTTTGTTTGGCATGAAGGAAAAACATTTCCACTGAATACACCTTGAATATTAGCAAACCCAACATGAACACAGCAGGAAGAACATCCTTTCAAAAACACAGAAACACTTCACATGCATGTGCAGAGAAAATGGAAAAGATGCACACCCCCAACCAGAGTAACACTTGTGCCATATGTGATTACAAGGACTTGTAGGCTGAAATGAGTCTGGGTATATTCAATATTTGCGTCCCACATTAGCAGCTATGGATCCTCTTAAAGTTGTTACTCACAGACACACCCTCCAAGACCCCCAAATATTACCTTTTAAGACAGAGAAGAGTATGCTCCTTTTTTTTGGAGTGACAGAAACAGTTGAGAACCTGCTTCTCTGTTTTGTGAGCAACCAAAGAAAATTTCAACAAACCTTTGCTGAAAACAGGTCAGGTAATCACTAACCTGCTAGGATTTGAGGCCTATGCTGTCTCAGTGTAAACAATATTCTTGGGAACAGAAACAATATTGATCTTCTGTACCAAGTGGTTTCTCCTCTAACCATGTATTGGCTCAGATTCATTCAGTTCAAAATGATGGCATTGGCAGGGTGGAGGGAGCATGCCTGATTATTCCCAGAAATAACATATCTCATTTAGCATCATCAGAAGTCTGAAGATGTTGAATGTGAATTAAATATTCTGACATTTTTACCTGGGAAATTTAGGCTTTTTGCTAAGTGTGCACAAAATGGGATTGCTTCATGCAGTGATTTTCACAGGAGAAAAAAAAAAAAAAGTATTTCAGTGACATACGAGCCTCAGCATCACCACATTTTAAGCCCCAACCTCAAAGCTGAGCATTATACAGGTCCATTGACAACAATATACTTTGCTTTTTTGCCTGTAATGATTATTGGAAATAATTTTGGCTGAAGTTTCCCAAATTTGTCAGTTTGGGGCAGACATTTCACATTTAAAATGTTAGCCAGTGTGGAATAAAATCTGCAAACTTGCTCCAAAAAAAAAAAAAAAAAAAAAAAAAAAAAAGAAGATAAAAATGACACAGTAGAAAATTTTGGATTTTACAAGGCAAAGGTTTGTTGAGAACCTTATTTGGCTGTTCAAACCAGACATATTTGGTATGCAAAGCCCTTCTTTGGGTCAAGCAGACCAGGCTTGCCTACAATTAAGATTCCTCAGGGTGCCTTAGGTATCTACCTTCTCCTAATAAGTGCCTATTTTGGGCCCTGCCTAGCAGTAATCTTGAATATTTAGGTTACCAGTGTGGATAGTAGGAGGCAGGAAGTACATAACTGAACTTTGTGCTTTCTCACATTAGAGGAGCAGCTCCATTCCTTGTTCTGTCTGGCCCATTTCCTCAGCATTGTCCCGGGTCCCTCAGCACTCACTGAAAGCAATGCCTGACCAGCAATCAGCAGCACGTGTACGCACACTAGGAAACCATGAAATTTTATACTGGATCTGATGTGTGTCCCCCCCCCAAAAAAAAAACCCCTTGCAATGGACTGCACTCCTTCCTTCCTCCAAGGGAGACAACTCTGTCCGGGTTATGCTGGGTTATGATGAATGCTCTTCATCAAGTGACTTGATAACAGGGGTGATCAAAGTCTGGCAGTTATACCTTATCTATTGGCGATCATAATTCAGGACTGGAGCTGCCCTCCAGTTTGCTCCTCCCTACCATTAAATTACATTCAATCACTGCACAGAGAATGCAGCCCATGCGCTCCCAGCCAGATGTTATCATTACAGGCCTTTTCTTATAAACTGATGCTGAAACCCGAGTGGTTGATGAGACTAGCTAAGCAGTTGTACCTTTGACCTGATTGCATTAAACTTGCCCTATCAATTTAAGCTTAGTATAAACACCATTTCCCAGAGTCCCTCATGACTTCAGTAGTGAGAAGAAGCTGACTAAGCCTAAACATTTTTTAACAGCAATCTTGTCTTACAACACCAAGGGGATTTGCCATGTATCTGGGGCTTTATAAAACCATATGAACATGCTGAAAGAATTAAAGTCCTTTAAAAAAGCAAAATTGATGGTGACAGTCCTTTTAGAAAACCAGTTTGTAGAATGTCAGCACAAGAGGAGCTGGAAACAGGACTAAAATAGTTTTAAAAAATAAAACAGATTTTTGCTTGTTTCTCACAGTTATTCTTGAATACTGAGATTTAGAGTTAAAAGCCAAAACAAAGGAAAAAAAATTCTCCCAAACTGAATTCACCAATTAAAAAGAACTCCCGCTCCTGCACTCCACAACTCAAAGCCCTTTCAGATATATCACTCATCTGAGATCTTCCATGAAAGAGAGAACATTCTTTACCCTGCCATTTCAGATTTATTTTTAATAAAGCTTGGTCTATTTCACATTAAGGATAATTCAGTTAATCCTATCAAACGTTTCTACGTAGCAGCCCATGAGCTATAGCATATGGTATAGCATATGGCCAACAAAACTTGGCTATGCTGAGTAAAGGGGGACATGCTTATAACTGTAAGCATAAGAAGGAAAGCAACATCATTATGTTTCAGTCAGCTGTATTGTCTCCTGTGGAATGCTAAAGCAGAGTTTTGGTACTGCAAATGTTGGTAAAACAACAGGACATAGACCAGCAGAATATGGATCTTCATCTTACTACATGGCATGTGCTCTGGATCTGATACAGAAAAACACAATTGAAGTTGACCAGATGAGTATCCCTGCTAATTTTAGCAGAAGTGCAAAGTAGTGAATGCTCTGAAAGACTGAAACTCTGACCCAGAATTAGGAAAAAAAAAAAGTAAAAATTAAAGCAAGCTCTGAGACTCACAATAATTTTAATACAGAAGCTTTGTGCTGTCTGTTTGTTATAATAAACCAGCCAGTGGAGCTGCTGCTAGAAATGCGAAGAGGAAGCACATTAAGCAGAATGTAATGATTTCATGCTTATGGATATTTATACAAAACATGACTCAAGAGCACTGAAACATAAAGCACGTAAAAAGTCAACAAGATGTTACTGACTTATTTTACTCTTTTGAAATCTAACAAAGCAAGAATATGCATGTAAAAGCCAAAAACAAAACCCAAACCAATATCCCCAAACAAACACAAAAGCCAAATCTAACCAACAACTACTATTAAATAATCATGGAGCAGTGCTTTTCAAGAACTGTTGAATTGCTACCTCAGTTACTCTTAGCAGCAGCATCCAATATTTTTCAAATTTAACAAGTGCCAGTATTCCACTGTGGGAAGAAAATGCAAGTAAGGAAAAAGAAATCTGGTGCACAATTTTACATAGCACTGAGAAAGTAATCTAGCACTTGATGAAGAGTTCTATTGTGATTCAAAATTAAAGCAGGGTCTTTTATTCAAACAAGAATAGTACACATTTAAATGACACAAACTAAAACCAGCATTAGAAGACTTGCACAAATGGCTAATCTTGCTGAAAACATGTCCGTTTCTTTCCTTTTGGGATCAGATGAGACAGAACAAACCCAGTGATGCTGAATCTCAATCCAAAGAGGAGAAAAAAAATAGAAAAAAATATCAACTCTTTCATGCAAACTTTCCAAAATAGTGTTGATTAATGTAACAATACCCTGGCACTACAAAAGAAACTTGTACGTCATAGTTTACAGCACAATGTGGAAGCATCTGAGTAGCTTCCACTCTACATTTGCTATTAAGTGTGATCTAGCTGTGACATGACAGGGCACAACACAGGGTACCCTTCCAGTAACTGGAGTTACAGCTAAGATGGAGAAGATGAGGTAAAGCAGTGCAGTAATAAAATGTAAAGAGGAGGATAGCAATAGGTTACAAAAGGGAAAATCTTAAGCTGGCATGAAGTTACTGGTGGGGTAAGAGTCATTAGAGGCATTTTATGTAATTCAAAATTATATACAAACAAGTTGAATAAAACGGGCGATGACTTAAAGTTGAGAAACACCAATACAAAGGAGACTCAGGTTAGAGAGAAAGAACTGTCCCAGCATGAAGGCTGCCATAATGGAAAAGAGTTGAATTTCAAGAGGAAAAAGCTTGAGAAAATTCACAAAGGGCTTACTGTATTTTGAAACAACTGGTATAAAGAAGAACCTGGAGGTACCAGTTCATCACAAGTGATGGTGAATCAGAACTGTGATGCAGCTATGTAGGGAAAAAACAACCCTAGTATGACTAGTATGAGGTGTTTCTAGCCAAAGTAGGGGAGTATTACTGCTAGTGTACCAGACTGATTGATGTGTATTTTACTTCAAATACTGTATAGTATCTATTACTTTTGTTAGTATTTAAAAGTAAGCAAAATTGGAGCAAGTATGAAGAAAACTTCTAAGGACGGTCAAGGGGTACAGCAACATCTTAGAACAACACAAAGATGGTTTCTGTTCGTTTATTCAACCATATTAAAACCTGGGAGGTGATCTAACTGTGTGCTATGCAGTCCTTTGGGAGAAGAGGTTACATCATTGCTAAAGGAAAGAACTATTTAAGTAAAGGCCAGTGATATAAGAGAGGACGGATACAACCTTGCCAAAAATGCCAGTAATGTAGGAGTTCTAAAGAAAATTCCTAAATGTAAGATCAGGCAGCTCTGGGACTGCTGTAGAGTGAGATTTGCTGGGTCTGAACATCCTCATGATTTCTAATGTACAACTAATGAAAAGAGTTTTGTGAAGTGCTGCCTGCACCAGAGATGAAGTGTAGTTATCTTTCAACTTGCTATTAGTAACATGGCTATAACATAAGCTTCAGCATCTGGTAATAGTCTTATCCTCCTAAATGGTTTAATATCTTAAATTCATTAAATTGAATATTTTTTTTTTAATCACAATTGACATGCAGTCTGTGAAGAGGGGGCTTCATCCACTGCAGAAATAGAGCTGTAGCACAGGTGAGAGGTAACAGCTGTTTAAAGTGTGGTTATACTCAAACTATAAGGCAGCATTTACATTTTATAATAGGGAAGATGAAGTGGTCTTTTCACTGGAAAAATGTAAGTATTCTGTATTTCCTATTTTCTTCTCCAGGCAGGAGTTTTGCTGTTGCAAGGTGCAGCAGTCCTTGTAGAATGAAGGCAAAAATATTTTCCCTGCTTGTGCTTTTTCTACCCATCAAAATAATTTTGCCTTTTGTAATGTTACCCTCATATTTTGAGGACTTTCCTGCCTTCTTCAGGGGTATTATCTCAGGAGACTGATTAGAACATGACCAAATTAATCCTTTTAAATCAAAGAGAATACTGAGGTATGTTTGTGCAGGATGTCTGCCCTGTGTAGGACAACTACTGCCTAACCTTCCTTGAAATGCATGAAAACTCCAAAAACTCAGAATGGATCTTTGCAGGTGACATACAAAGGCTTGGCCAGCTATCAGACCCAAATCTTCAAAAATCACAAGGCTGGCTTATGAGTAGAATAATGCTATTCTCTTTATATCTTGACTTTGTGATTGCTTTGATTGGTCTCTTTTATTAATAACTGAGAATTTTTATTGGTTTTGGGTTTGGATTTTTTTTTTTTTAGGATGATGGTGTGATATGTAATCCTCTAATGCAATTGTGATTCTTTACAGCTATAAAACAGTAGCAACACAGAAATTAAAGAGAGAGGACTATTATTACTGGTAACACCTGAAACAACAGGCAAATTACTAGTTATCATAGGCTCAAGGGCTATTGTTCTGGAAGCTGTAAAATGAGCAGCAAATACAACAAAAAAGAAAAGCTCTTATTGAAGAGTTTGCAGTAAAAGTTAAGCGTACTTGAATGTTCAGAACAATCTGAAATTCAGATAAGGAGAAATAAATGCCATGTTGGAAAAAACTTTCTGAAATTTGGAAATAACTTTCTCAAAATAAGCTGAACAAAGACATTTCCTTTTTAATTGAAGGGAATGAAAGTTTTTCTACGGAACTACCGAAGCAGTCATAGATGTGTCACTTCCATTATTTTTTTTTTTATCCCCTCTTTTTTTTGCATCCCATAATTCTGAATGGAGAGGTCACCTGCAGGTCACTCCACTGCCTCTGGTGCTACTTAAACAATTTTTTAAAACGTATCTTCATGCTGGTGACATGCACAACCCATGTAGGCTGGATTTCTACTAGGAGTTGTTATCCCAGCCCCCTTGCTGCCGTCCCGACCCCCCATCTACTTCCTTCTCCTGGCTTCTGTGCTCCCAAGGCTGGCTTGGCTCAGCTGCCTGGCTGTCACAGCACTGCCACAGGGCTTGGGGAAATTTCAGACAAGCTCACTCATTTCCAGGAGGCTCTCCTCCCAGTGAATGCATTCTCCTGAGATGAGTCCAGGCACACCTGAGGTATCTGACGCGGGCTTCCTCGTAAGCAGCAGTGGTTGATAGGAGGCCCATAAAGGCAATGCTAACCACTGTGTCACTCAGCAGATTACCAAGAAAACTTCTTAGAAGCTAAGTGCTTGCTTGTTTTGGGCTGCTGGTGGGCTCAGATTTCTCCCAACTCAGAGCTGTCAGGCCCTCATCCAGCTTTTCATGAAGGCTGCCCTGTGCTACCCCAGCAGCCCTGGAGCGTGTGTGCCCACCCATGCCTCCTTTTTCTCTTTCTCTCAGGACACTGGTGAAAAGCTGTATCCTGCCACCTCGTGCATTAGAAAGGTCTCTCTTGCCCCCTGGCCCTTTTTCTTACCAGCCTATGTGGAATAGAGGAAGAATGGGACACAACAGCTTTGTCCCTGGCTCCTGGGCATCTCCTCTGGGGCATGATTTCTCCATAAGCTGTAGCCCTCCTTTATTTTACAGCTGGAACTCAAAACCAGCAGGGTTTTGGAATCTTTGCCAGGTGAATGTTTTCAGCCATCCTGGTGAATGTTCACCCCAGCCTGGTCAACTCATGTGCCTTTGAAACAACAGAAATTTGGCAGTTTGCACATGCCCAGCAGAGACATGACAGGGATGGAAGCTTTAAATTTCTGAGCAGTCCAACTTCCCTGAAACATCTCACACACTCTGGGTATTGGCCAAACTCCTCTCTCAATGCATGAAGAAGAACATCAAACTAAGGTCCTGAACTGCTTGCATTACCTAGGTTCAAGATATTTGACTTCAGAGCTTAACAAAGTTCCTAACTCATGTGTGGTTTCTCTTTTTTGTATTTTTGTTTTTCTAGTGTATAATACCCTGTGTACACAGACAGATAGACAGACAGACACTTTCTGTTTTGTAAAGCAGAAGATTCCTGCATGCTCCGCTTGCATTAAAAAGAATCAATACTAAAAACAAACTGGCAGACAATTCAGTTTGTAATTCAGTTTGTTGGTTCATAACATAACTGGATTGCAAGGGGAAGATAGGAAATCAGTGATTTTGCCTAAGGGAGAAATCTTTAGGATGAAAAAATAGAGGGGGAAACAGACTCAAAACCTTTAAAAAACCCATCATTTCCTAGCTAGAAAAAGAAAAGTAATCCAAAACCATAAATTACTGAAGCATGTGAATACTATTTAGAGCATATTTTAAAATTTAGAAAATTAAATATCTGGGATCTAATTTTAAACAGGTTTTGCATGGTGTAACTCCATTGATGTCAGCAGAATAATTTCCAAGTTATAAATTTGTTACCATAAGGTTAGTGCAATATTCCAGTGCAGTGGATGAGAATCGTTTTGAAAGTACAGTACAAGATGGAAGGCTGTATGCTAATGTTGAATAATCTGCTAGGAGATTATTTGCTTTTTGCCTACACAGCCAAGCTACGTATTAATTAACGCTACCACAGAGACTGTCATCTCCTAAGGCATAAAGCAAAATAGTAATATTCTAACCTTAATAATAATTAATATTGTCTCTTATGAATATTGTTCAAATAAAAGGTGGTTGTATTTTAATACACGTTTACCAAGAGACTGTAAAAGACAAAGTTCCTATTTTACTTTGTTGTTCTTCTGTCAAAGACAGACAATGGTTAGTAAACACCTTTGAGCTGATGAAGAAAGATAGGGGGTTACATCTTTAGAGTGCAACAGCAACCACTTCAGAAATTCAATTTGGCTGTAGTTCAAAAGCCAACGTAAACAGCCTGGACAACATCTTAAAGAAGGCTTATTCACACTTTCAGCCAACAAGAGTTGATGAAACAGCCTTTAACAGGCTGGTTTTGCCTTCTCAGGTAGACACACGCAGCACCAGTTGCTAAACACACAGCAACAGCCTTGGATGAGGCAGGGTCAGGAAGCGCCTCTGTACCACAGGCAGCAGCTGGGCAGGTGTTTCACAGGCAGCTGGCCCTGACTCCTTCATGGCTTTGGGTAGCTGCAGCAACACTTTCAGTGCCTGCAAACTCCTACATTGAGCCTATGAAATGACATCTCAAATAAGACTCCAGCAGCAACACGGAATACTGGGAAAGCTTCCAAGCATTGAGCTGGACTGTGACTCAACTCCAGAGCCATGAGATGGTGGCTGAGCGTGGGACAAATACTAGGTCACAGAAACCAAATTAAGAATAAGCAAGTGGAACAGCATCTCAAAGCTCAGTTGTTACCCATGTAAACTAGGGCTGCGTTTATTATTTAGGAACGAGGAAGAAGGTGGAAGGACTACATCTCCACCAGCACAAGCAGAACTGGGAACTGCATATTGACCTTGCAGGGTAAAACATGCACTGGAACATAAAGCAGAGGGCATGCTAGTAAGCTGGGGTGCTCACAGAAATAATGCAGGAATTAAAAACATATAGCAAAGAAATCACCATCTTATGCAAAGTGAGAGGGCTAATCAGAAGAACAAATACTTGTTGCTGATGACATGGGATTAAACAGCAAACCCTGGAAGAGTTTCATGGCAAGATTAACTGAAAAGCCATGCTTTACATGGCTTTTTACATTACATTTTATATAATAGTTTTTTGCATGGTGACAATGACACTTAAAAGTAAAGATAGTAGTAGTCACAATGGTACATGTAAATATGGCACTTTGTGAAAATGAGAGGATTTCTAAATAAGGGACATCTTGAGAACAACGAAAACTGGGAGATCTGAAATGCCAGTCATGTTACAGAGGTCAGATGCTGGAATATGATGAAAACAAAAAGACATTGCCTGCAAAGAAAATAATTCAGATGAATATAAATTACTTAAAAATGTAAGAAAAGGAATTAACTAATAAAGACTGGGGAAAAAAAAAGATGATGTCACAGAAGGTTTGAAAAAGCCAGTAGTGTTCTTGGATCAAGAGTTCTGAAATGCCCACTAGAGCCTCAGGAATTAAAAATAAAGGGAGATTCAATAAGTAGTGGATAAACTGATGAAGAATGGCACACAATACATAGGTTCAGAGAGGAACAAAGCTCAAAATCTGATAAAGAGCAAGAAGCAGTGGCAAGATTTCATTTCCACCCACTGCTACCACAAACAGTAATTGAAATAAACAAACAAACAAAGCCTCGTTCAATTATTCATACCACATAATTTAGAGTTGTTTGTTTGTGGCAGAGGACTGAGATCTTTTGTTGATATAACTGAAATCATGCCAGTTAAAGGTTAAATCCTGCCTGCTAGACATAAGTTGAGTTGTGGAGAATCATGTTACTTGTCTCAGAGAAAACTCAGGGCTCCAAACAGCCCTCAGAGATCCCAAGGCTGGTTAGAGCAATTAATATTCCCTGCTGCACTCTTCCTGAATTCATGCTGAAGCCTCTGCTCCAAGAATGTCATGATCCCAGGTCTTTCTCAAGCCTCAGGATCTCACATTCCTTGCAATACAGGCACTATAGTTTCTTGTCTCACTTCGATAGTTAAAATACACTTATTTTTGTATTTCCTCCATTGCAGTTTAGTGTGGCCATCCTGACATTTTTTTTTCCTCACCTCTTCTATAGGTAACTGGTACACTCCATATGCTACACATCAGCCAAAAATAAATATAATTTGAGAATTGTAGTATATACTATCTTTGATTGAAGCACCATGCTTCAATCAAACATATCAGCTCCTTTGTAATTTCCCATTTCTAGTTAAAGACTTCTGAGGCACATCTGCTTTTTGCACTGAGGTATGACCTGGTGAGTACACCTCAGTTTTCTTGCAGGTTTCTAAAAATATAAAAGAATATCTTACTCTGTCTCATAGAGTCACCCCATTATGGTGAGTAGTCCATCTGAGAAACCTCCTTGAAGACAGAAGGAGAACTCCTGCATTTTCACAATGGATTTGCTAGAGGGTGTGATTCACCATTTCCCCATTCCATCTTTATGTCAGTGTAATTAAGTCAAGGGGGGTTACATCAAGATAGAACTGAAGAGCATAATGCAAAATTGAGTCAGATCCCACATACTACAAAATGTAAAAAGGGTTGCTGCATAGCAGGAGGATGCATATCATGATGTTTTGGAACTTGCTTATTACTAAAAAAACATGCTTCAGAGTGATTCCTGATCACTTGGGAATTGCCATTACAAAATCAGCTTAGATTGATTCTGTTGTTAGCCAGATCACAACTGGGCAGGAAACATGGCAATGCAAATCTCCAGAAAGATACTTCATATTTAGTCTTGAACAATGAACTCGTCTTCCAGAGGGGAAAAAAATAACAAACCAAAAAAAAAAAAACAAACCCAAGATTGACAATAGACTACACTGTTCTTTGATGTTGCAGCATAGACAAATCACAGGTGTGTTACGTAAATACCTGTCAAACTGACAATTAATACCAATTAGGCTTTAATCTGATATATTACATTGGGTGCATTGAATTCAAAATCTGTTCAAAGTAGATTATAGATATGTACCCTTCAACTAGACATGAAGGAGGAGGAAATTCTACTCTCTGGGAAAGCACAGCATTTAACTCCTGAACTGCTAGAGATCTCTATGGATAAAATCCAGCCTGGTGAAGGTGGCCAGTCCAGAACTTTTTTGATTCCTAGCAATTTCAAAAGTTTAAGTGGCACTTAAGTAGTCATAAGGAGCTGTTCCTTCCCTCTCTACATACACACATACTCAAGTGGACAGTGATTATCAGTTCCTTTCTTTGACACATAAAAAAGTCAGAGTGGAGGAAAAAAGAGAGATTTCTCTGGACCAGACCTTCTGAAACAATCCTGTTGAACTCAGAAAGTCAGAGAGTACTCACAAATCTACACAGGCAATGAAAAGAGGCACTTGCATGGTGTCTCAGAGCTGGAAACTGAACTAGAAGAACATACATCTTTTCATTTACACAGAGAAGACATCCAGACATAGCTTCCCCAGACTAGGTATCTATGTGTGACCATGTTTGATATACCTCTGTGATTTTTTTTTCAGGCTTTGCAACACCAAACAGATCCCTAAAACACTATAATCCAAAATGGCTATAAAGTAATCCCCCTTAAAAGTGAGAAACTGCAAATACATCACCAAAATTGACCCAAAAGATAATGCTACAATGGATTGTCCTGGGGCATTTTACTTCTGTCCACAGAAGTAAAACATGCAGTAGATACATTCTTAGCAAGATTTGCAAGCAAGCCACTATTGTAGTTATGACTTAATACCTCAAAATCTCAAGACAAAGAAGACATTACTATGATATTTTGTGGCATATGAAGAATACATAAATGAAACAAAAACCACATTACTTGTGCTCCTTCTGGAGAAAGCACCCAGCCTGAGCAATACTATTTCTACTGTTTCACAGCTTCCCTTCCTATACAATACACTTACTTCCCCACTTTGAATTTATCTTTTAATTTTATATGTTATCTCATGTATTGCCTCCAAAATAGAATGCCCTCTCAATTCTATAACGCACAATTTTTTTTATGCTGTGTAAAACTTTTAGCATTTGTGGGCTTTTCAGAGTGCTGGCTGAAAGAAAAAGCTCACATAACTTCACATTAGTCCTGAAATATGTAGACAGAATTATGCCTCTTGTCAGCTACCAACACGAGCTAAAAATGTCATTGATCGGACATCCCACTAGTCATGCCTCAAATTTGTACGGTTTACATATGCAAACATTCATCAGGATGCCTTAAAATCAGCAGATATGCTTTGTAATAGAGATTTTCAAAAGAATTACAGTTAATAACTACTCTCATTTAATAAACATTACAAATAATCTCAATAATTTAAATCCGGACTGGATTACAGAATATTATTGAAAATTTCCTTTCATTTGAGAACATAAACATCTGCTCTTCTATTTAGTGATTTCATAATCTGAGATGATGCTACATATTGCTTTCTGAACCCAAAGATGGAAGTGGCCCTGTACCTTTCAGATCAGAAGGAGTGAAAGGGGAAATATCAGGGAAATATGTAATAGCTTTATTTTCAATTTAAAAGAAGGAAAAATGGAATGTGAATCCTGGCAATACATTTATACTCTTTATTAGATAGAAACTAGATTGACAAAGAAGTAAAATAAGACCTTCACTTGTGAACAAGAAAGCCACTGCTATTAAAAAATACAGGACTCATATTTTCAATTTGTTTTTTCCCAACAGAGGTTGAATTATGCTCTCTATGGTTGTGCAATGACATACTGTTGACTTTGGTGACCTCCTTATGTGAAGGAAGTAAAGGAGAATTCAACAGTTCCCAGAGCTGTCTCCAGAGAAGCTGAACTCATGTCACAGGCAACTCAGATAATCACTGTTCTGACAGAGAGGATCTTCACAATATTATGTGATGAATCCTTGTTCTACTGCTTTAGGTACATAAAGGCTTTTACCTTTAGGTACATACAGGTACATTCACCTTTAAACTAACCTTCTATTGTTTCTTAGTACTATATTATATACAAAGATGCTACATAGGGTAATACAATGATACTTTAGAGGGTGGTAAAGTATCTTTGACCAAGCATTCAGGAGCAAGAAAATCCCTCTCCCTTCCACTTGACATTTTCAACTTTATTGATAGTCAGTAAGGTAGAATACCTACTGAGATTAATTTTTCTGCTTTTTAGGATGTGAATGTCTTAAGACGGGGATGTGGTAGGGACTTCCACACAGCTACCATGGGAGCATCCCCGTGCCCCTTGCACCTTTCAGTACAAACAGCACTGGTGTAATTCTTGGTTACACCTTTTGGAGACATCAGCGTTTGAAAAGCGGTGGGAGGAGCTTTTCATTCCACTGTGTATTTTCACAAAGCATTTCGAGATGCTGCCCTGACACGTCTGAGTGAAGCAGGAGGAGGCCTCCTGCCAGCAGAGAGCTACCCAGCGGCACGCAGCCGCTCCCCGCTCCGGGGCCGCATCGGCGCAGTCAGGCGGCCGCCTGCTGCCTCCCACCGCGCAGAGATCGACACCAGGACAAGGAAGGAGGAGAGAGGAACGGGGCAGCACTTAGTTCTGTCGCAAATTCAGGTGTGGGAGGAAGAGGTGAAAAAAAACCCACCAAAAAAAAAACAACCCCTCCTCTCCCCTCCCCCCCCCCCAAAAAAAACTAAAAAAGAGAGAGAGAAAAAGGAGAAAAAAATTAAAAAGAAAAAGGAAATGAAGGAAAAGAAGGGGGAAAAAAAGGAAGGAAAAAGTAAAATAAAGAAAAAAAGTAAAAGAAAAAAAATTAAAAAGGGAAAACAAAAAAGAAAAAATTACCACAATACGAACAGACATCTTAGAGTCCCTTTTAAAGAAAAATCCCATTCAAATAAACAGTGAGCCCCCTAACAGATGTTTGCATAAATAAGAATAGCTGTAGTTAATCTCAGGGTCCCAGTTCTGGTCACACTGAAGCTAATGACCATATTTTCAATAAGAGTAGTAACAACCATGTCAGCAGTATTCACAGAAATCCTTACTTTTCTAACGCCGTCATTATTTCTTTTTCTGTCCTCTGTCTCTTGGCATAATTTTCCAGTATGTTGACTATGCTGTTACTGATCAAAATTGAATTACAGAATTACAAAAAAAAAAAAAAAAAAAGCCACGTGTGCTTTATTACCTTTAGATGTTAAATGAAGAGAAGTTACATGATACTGCACTCTGAAAGCAATCTGACAGAAACAAAACTCAAAGTTTTGCTACATTTGCTGTAGCAATGTATGGCATCATATATGCCTATTATTACTGCATAGTTTCATGGCCAAAAAGTAACCTGAGGAGAATTCATACCATATCCTTCATATGAAATACGAACACAAGTCCAGGTAATATCCACCCTTCCACTCCATGAAGAATAGAAATTCTGGGATTCCCAAAGGCTCTTGAGGTTTGTTAGTGAGCCAAGAGCACAGAGCAAATGGCATTCCCAGGAAACACCCACAACAGAGGACAGAAACCCTGGCCTGATGCCATTCCCTCCCAGTTACAGCTATATGGCAGTGCTGTGACTGTGGCTGAGGTATGCCATACACTAACCTTTGATGGTAACACAGAAAGACAGAGCATTGGGCAGGCCTGTCACAGGAATGAAAGAAAGGATTTTATAAGTTAGGAGAGGATAGGAAAGGGAGCTTTCTAAGCAAAACAGATCCGGGTCAACCTGTTGCAATCCAACAAAAATACAGCCAGATCCTTGATCAAAACTATGATACCACACTGCCATTGTCCATTGTTACAACATTATCACTATGCTAAAACATAATGCAAGGGCATGAACAACAAAATGCACCTGACTGGCTTCACCTGAATGTGAATTATGGAATTTATATAATTTTTTTTTCTGTTGTGCTCATATTCTGAGTCCATCGGGTGCTGAGTGTGTCAAGTATGAACTGCATTTTTAATAGTTCAACAAAAACATCAACAGTCCAAGCAACATAGAGGTTCTTTTATGTACCTTTCCACAACCTATGACATATATGTCAAACAGGTTATTTTACAAACCTCTTTATTTGGCTTATTTTAATTCTTGCTCCACCAGCTACTCATAACTTCATCAGGGACTTTCCCAGTTTAACGAGGGAAAACTGCAAGAACTGATCTTCCACTTTTTGAACATGAGATGCTCCTGTTTAACCCAGGATTCCTCAAGAGCAGCCATCACAGCTTCTCCAGAGACCTGCTGCACCTACAGGCAAGGTGGACATCTTACTGGAAACAAAGATGGTGGTGTCTTTGCCTTCAAAGAACTGAATCCAAGGATGAATTGTAACACCATTAGCACCCAAGTGTCAAGACTACTGTTTTTCTTTCAACTGACATAAACAAAGCAAGTTACTATACATATTTTTTTACTTTACAGATCTGTAAGGGCAAGTTGCCAAATAATGGATTTGAAGTAGTTCATGGATTGCCATACACTAAGCTGAGCACTGGTTCCCAATAGTGGATACACATCAGCAGCTAACTGAAACACATTCACTGAAACCACTTTCACATTCTAAAAAGTAATTTGAAGGGAAACATGGTTGATGTTGTTGTAATTAAGTTCCCTTTTAACATACTTAAAATATACTAGTAGGTAATCGAGTTACTTAACTGGTACCACCAGTTCAAGCTACCACCTAGTCTGTGGTTTTGTTTGCATATCCCACATCCCTCCAAAGCTTTTAACCTCTTACTAGTTATTATTTTAGAGGAATGTGATACATAAATTTAAAAATGTCTGACACAGTGTTCAACACTTCTAATGATCTATTACCTTCGTATTATTGAAGTCCCTGAGGAACTCTGGCAGATGGCAATCATTGAACTATCATTACTATGTTTTAGCTTTAATCTGGAGTGCCTAAGAGCTTTCTGCTTCTTAATTCATATTCTAACACTCTTAGGGGAAAAAAAAAGGGTGGAGGGGGAGGGAAGAATGGGCGGAAATAGCTCACCATAACTGGCCTACAATTTGTCCTATTTGGGGAGGAGATCTTGGTTTTCCAAATTAGATTATTTGTTCTTGTTTTAGCTATAAATGTAGACCCCTGAAAATTCTAATTATATCTTGATAATTTACTTAATATACATCTGGATTATGTTATGAGAAAAATAACATACCATAGTATCACAAAGGACTTCAAAACCAGTTATCGTTGATCCCAATATTTCCTATATGTGAAAAGAAGTGCAAGGTTGCACAAATACATTACTACTGGTAACTCTGTCTTGCAGTCCCACTGCATTATTAGTATTTCAGTTTCTGATTACAGGGGCATAACATTATTAAGTAACTAAAGTATGGCTTTATGATTACCTCCCTATTTGGGTACTTTGTTGCCTCTGTGGAAGACAAAGAGTCAGACAGTTGTAGGCAATACTACCTCAAGTAGTGATTCAGGATGTCTGTTTTCCAATGTCCTAAGTTCAACCAGGCCAGTGTGGGTGTGTATGAGCCCAGTTGCACCCCTGTGGGCTGGAACATGGCCAATTTGCAATGAAACTGCATCTTAAGGTAGGTAAGTGCTTAAAACACAAGTGCCCTCCCCTATGCTCCGTGGATTATACACACTATGGGCATGTGCTGACCAGCTTGAAACCAGCACACAGAAGTTGCTGTGGCAACAACAGAAGATACTCATATTTGAGCAACCACTGAGCAGTTACAACATATAACAAAAGACACGGGAGAGATGGGTTCAGTTCCCTTGACTTCTTGGGAAACCTTGCAGTGGGAAACATCTTTTAACATCTAACTTAAACCATTTCTGCTGCGATTTAGGCTGCTATTTTTTTTCCCATTCAGTCAATAAAAACCAGACACCATCCTGTACCTTGCCAGCACTGAGTAGGAGGATCATTACATGGTTTAGACACAATTTTTTTGTTCATCAGTTTCTTTGGGATACCTGCTTTTCCACAACAGAGTGACAACACTGACAAGTTCTGGATGGCAATCCCCTATGATCTCTCTAATCTCTTTTCTGGAAAATGGCTTTTTAGCTCTTGTTTTTCACCCTATACTGGCAGATTTGACAGCTCCTAAAGTACAGTACTCCACATGCATTCTCATTGAATCACGCCTTATTCATGTCACACCATTTCTCAAGGACTCAAGATCACTTTGAACTCTGAGCCTTTTCTCCCAGTTTAGTATGAGGTGGCTTTCTGAACTTGTACGTTAAGCTAATCCCATCTAACACTCTTCAGATTCAACAAATATGTTACCTATTCCACCACACTCTGAAAATACTGAAGAGATTATTATAAAACCCCATTTGAAACTTGTTCATAGGTTGAAACTCTATACAAAGGCAGAGTATTGCTTAAATATTTCTTTGTATAGATCTACTTTAAGATAATAATAGAACTTCTTCAGTAAATCCCCTTCCAACCTACACCCTCCCCTAATCACAAATGAGTCAGGATGCCACTTAGTCAACCAACAAATAGATTCTGGCAAAAAGAGACGGATTTATTTTATCTGGATGGAGAACATTCCTATACAGGGTAAAAAGCTAAGTCAACAAATTAGTACAAAAGCCCAGCTCTTGCCCACAACTATGCTTTATACGCAAACAATTGGCAGCAGGGTGTGATTTTTGGGAACGGCCCACTGGATTTGGCTCCCAGCCAAGCCCATGGAGGGACAAACACCATTCATGCACCCCATCTTCCATTGTGTACAAACAGGCAATGCTTCACAGACCCTCCCTTGACACCATCACTTCCTTTCAAACAACTGTCTTACTTTGCTCTCAGGACAGGTATACCATGCAGACTTGAGACACATCCACTCCAAAGCCAAAAAGAAAGTTATGTGTTGAAGATCTCTTCCCATGCCCCTTGAAGATAATGACAGGGTTCCCACTCACTTGGTAGAGAAGTTCAGAGAGCCCTGTAAAGCTAGCTTTCATTTTTAAATTGCAATCCAAATGGAAAGAACAAGGCTGGTAGTACATTAAAGACCAGCTCAAACTCCACCTGCAGCAATTTATAAGGGTACGCTGTAAGGGAAACACCAAAATCCAAGCACAAGCTACACCCCAGCAGCAAGCCGTGTAAGTTATGAGGAACCTTGAGGGTCTTATGGTTTCCAGTATTTTTTATAATGACTAAACTAACTGGAAATTAAAGATGATGGAGACCTGTTATTTGAATTGCTGAAAATTGTAGAAAAGAAAGAAAAAGAATGGGTTGGATTTTTTTTTTCCTTATCAATCTGAGGTGATCTTATAAGGTTGCTTCCAACAGCTTTTCAAGTCTTTTTTTGATGGGGGTTTAAAATACTGCCTTTGCATTTTCAAACCAATCAGAAAGTATTACAGGGTTAGATTACTGGGACTTGAGGCCTATCTGGGGCCATAGGGAACTTATTCACACAAAGTGCCATTTTACCATAAAAGAAAATAATTTACATTTGACTACAGCACTTCCTGTTTGTCCCTTCACATGTCACAATACCTTTGACTACTTTCATATCACAAGTTCTTTAGGCTGAAGACATTCTTTACTTTTGCTTTGTGTGGTGCCAAATACATTGCCGGTACTTAAAATAAATAGCAGTAATACAGGCCCATTATCATGCAATTTAAACCCTGGCAATCTATACTTGATCCAGAATAGCCAGTATTTTTTCTGACACTATCTGTGCTATCTGGGGAGGGACTGTGCTAATACCTTCCATGTGTGTTAAAAGAGCCTTTGCTAAGAAGGTTTTCATGCTGGCTTTGAATCTGATTTCACATGCCCCATTTCACACTGATGCAACTATTTTCTTCAGTACAGTTGCACCTCATACAGGGCCTTCTCCAAGTGACCTTCCATGAGCCAGAGGGCAAATGTGAAACATTGCTTCTTGGGACAATGTGAACAAACCTTATATGACTTTATTTTGATTTTTGATTTTTTTAAAATAATAGTTTTGTGATTATTTCCAAACATTGGCTTCCTTTTTCCCCTGAGGCCTAAAGAAATTTGCCATTTTGTTTTATTCCCCTCCCACCCAGTGGATTGGCAATTTAAGGAAATTTTGCCTTTGTGGTATGAACTTAAACAGCTGGAAATAGGTTTGTGGATTGTGGCAGAGCACAAACGTGTTTGCAAGAAAACAGGCTTTACAGTGCTTTGGGTGCCCTGCAGCCACAGGCTACCAAGACAGGAAATCACAGCATTAGCCTGATGATCAAGCTACAGACAGCAGCATCTATATGCCACAGGACTCCCACTATTCTAAGTGAAAGGCAGAGGCAATGAAAAGAGATTAAAATACAAAAATCTGTCAAGCCAGAAGAAATTTGTCTCATACCTTTCTGTCTATATGCACACATAGAGATGTACGTGTACCCTCTTTCTACAGGTAAATAAATAGGGATAATATAAATGCAAACATATTTCTGGCTTCTCAGATCGAAACCCCACATTCTGAACTGATTCCTATTACCTTGTGGTGTGACAACATATTATTTAATAGCAGTATAAAGTGGTACATGCTCTGAAGGGGCTATGCTCACAAGAAAAGCTGCTTTTGGAGTCAGTTGCATGCATTACATCACTCATGGCCACATGTGAAAGTTATTTGTGTATGTACTCTGAAACAAAATAAGGGGGGTAGACAAAGAGATATTCCTCCCACACCCTGCATGCCAGAATCTCGTTTCCTATCCTCAGCTGGTGCTCAAGAGTCTGACTCCAGCAATAACAGTCTCCCACTGAGATTAAAGCATTGGCAAACACAGCTTATCTTGGTTAATGTATACTTAAGTTTTGTGTGTATTATACATACATGTATTTACATATATAGGCGCACACACACATATGTATATATTTATATCTCTCTCCCTCTACTGATACACATACTGTGTT
Organism: Heliangelus exortis; assembly: GCF_036169615.1. NCBI lineage: Eukaryota > Metazoa > Chordata > Aves > Apodiformes > Trochilidae > Heliangelus > Heliangelus exortis. The sequence continues at coordinate 68,513,494 of NC_092423.1, forward strand.
TATACACATTTATAAATATGATATGTAAGAAATCTTTTGCAGAGAGGAAATAGTCCCTGGGTGGGAAAACACCAGTAAATTTGAGCCCAAGCAGATATGAAATTTAACTTCAGCAGCCTCTCACCAGCTCCCTACAACTCAGTGGGTACAACTGCTCTCAGAAATCTTTGGCTGCCCCCCACAAGGAACTCTGCTCCTGCTCCAGAGCTGTGAGTCCCACCTGGCTAGTCCCAGCCACTCTTGTGAGTGCTGCTCATTCCTCCACCTCATATGAACCGTATTGAAACTGCCATAAAGCCTGAAAAGCTCAGAGAACTATGGCAACCAAAGCAACAGACTACAGTTTTTTTGTGAGACTATCAAGCATCCATGCCTGAAGTGGGCAGGACAGACTCTGGAGATATTGCTTGGTGACTTGTTTGTTCAGTGTTTCTTAAGGAATTGCAACATCTATCAAATTTCCCCCTGGGGACAATCATACTGGTAAATGTGGTTCACTTGATGGTTGTCTTTAAGTTTAAATTAGTCTGGGCAGACATACTTAGCAAATGAAAAGACAGGAGAAAGTGATCCAAATTTTGTGGACAAACACAAAACAAACACTTTTGTGGACTGTGATCAGCAGAAGATTTAGTGGGGCATGATTAGCTGCTACTTGCTTCAGAGTAAAGAGATAATGTTGCTCCTGAAAAAAAAGCAAACAAACAAAACACCTCTGCTAGCAAGTGATAACTCATTAGGAATAAAAAAATATAAGCAAATTTGCCTATGCACGTATAGGTGTTAGCACTGAAAAGTTTTTACTTCAGATTTGTGTGACATCTGTTGATTCCCAGAGCAAATTAATTTCCCCTGAAAACTGAATGGATCTGTATAATGCATTTACGCTGGTGTTTAGAAGATAAAAGCAAACCAGGAACCTTCATACAAGGGAAATGCTAAAACTGCCAATTCTTACTCTTGCATCATTTTTGGCACAGAAAAAGGGAAGGATGGAATGTCTGTAAATAAAAGCTGTTATTTTAAATCTACTAAAAAACCTCAGGTATAAATACATACCAGTGAGTCAGAAAAGTGAGATGTAAGTAGGTGGAGTTTGATCATGGTCTATTTTTGGTGGATATAAATTAGATGGAAACAGGGAATGTAGTGCTTTTGAGTGCCTCAAATTCCATAACCAAGTCACAGACCTGTAAAGAAGGAAGCCAAAGAACCCATGCTAACAGATCTGTGGGAAAGAGAAACAGCATATAGCAAGAGTACTGAGATGAGTCCCAGCAGAGAAACCTTTCTTCCACCCACTGTCTGCATCTATTTTCTACCACCTTACCGTAGGACAGATTTTCTCCATTAGTCTGCCAAGGTGAACAATTTGGACAAAACTTGTCTGCTCATAATTTTTCGGTCTGTTCCTGTTACCATCTAAAGCCAGACACAGTGCCAGTCAGCCATTATTTTAGTTGGAAGTCTCCAGTTCTAACCAGCCTTTCTCCTTACAAGTCCTACAACTCCTCCATCCTTTGGGATGTCCACCACCTACTTCAGATTCAGCTCTCATGTAAAGAAGTACTGCCAGGCTAGCCTATGAAGTCATCCCTTTACATAACTTTTCACAGGGTTTCTTCAAGGTTCTGATCCTTCAAGTGATAAAATGAAGCTGCTAAGGAGAAAGGCTATGTTGTACTGAAAATCCCAGTTAAGATATGGGAAAGACAAATGTCATTTGGTTGTACCTTTTGGAGGGTAAAGGTGTATTAAACACAACCAGCCCTTACATTTTGCCCCAGTCAGATCTGAATTTATCAGTATATTGCAATTCAAGTAAAGAATAACCTTAGCTTTCATTCATGAGATTTATCTTGATCCTTGAGTGGCACTTTACAGGCTGAAATGCAGATGAACACCCCTCAACTAGCATATTTTTACATCGATGACTTGGGCTAACCTAATTTATTTCATTCTGAAAATGGGAAATCTGAGACTATTAGCACATTTAAGGAAGTAATTGGATAAAACCAGTAAGACCCAGCAGGCATGGGAATTGTCTATCCTTCAAATAAATCTCAGTGTCAAAAGTGGAATGTGTGAAAGGCATTTAATGCTGCTCCTTCAATGCAGTCTAGCCTTATGAAAGGCAACTTCCAATTTTACAATGGGCTTTATGCCACCAGAGATATGAAGGAAGGGAGTGGGAGTGAGAAATACAGCTTAGCTAACTAATGAGTTGGGGCTATCCGCTGTTTTTGGCTGCAGAGCTGTTGCTTAGTTGAATAGAAGTTATTCTCCTGGCAGGGCAGAGATGAACACCTCATGAAATGAATTAGTGACATTCCTATGGTTTGATTTCTCATGATCTGCAAAATTTAAAAACTGATCCTAATTCCCAGATCTTAGGTTTTGTGCCAGATCCACCAGACAGGAAAATATTAATATGCTGGGAATTTTCAAGGAACTTTCTGGATTAAGGGACGCTGTAAATATGTTCCTCCAGAATCAAATAATAGCTCTACTGCTCTTCTTGCCCTCAAACCCACTTTTAACTTCTGCAAGTGAGTCCTGCTTGTGACTGTGTAATTGCTTTGATTGCCTCTTCCTTGGGATTGCCTCATCCCAGGGTGAAATCAGAACATGCAGAGGGAGACTGAAGTTCACACACATCTCTGCAGGCCAGGGCTTCAAGACAAGTACCTGCAGGACATGAAGGACAAGTTGGATGTGATGCAACATACCAAATAAATGGGGAAGAGTCTGAGCTCCCATTCCCATGCTCAGACCCTGCTTCAGAAAGTGTGAAAAGTAAATGGCTGTCTCTGCAGCTGTGGCAATCTCCATCATCCCAAATACACTTGTCTGATTCCCTTTCATCATAGAAAACAGGAAAAAAGTTGCAACAAATATGGAATATATTGATTCCTAAATTCTCCCACGGAAAGCATATCCCATACAACCAAGTGACACTCTAACATCTGTGCAACTGGGAAGGAGGCATAAACTGTTTAATGAAAAGTTTCATGAAGCTTGCTCAGTTTACGGATAGTTTCCAGGAAGAGAACCTCTGGATGGGCCGTGTCAACAAAACTATCACAAATCCTCATTTCTGCCTTTAAAATTGCACTGAAAAAAAGACAGAGAAAGAACAGCAACTAATACCAGATAAGGATCCTCAGATCTCTTCAAAACTTGATTGGATCTTGCCTGTTTATGCATACAGTAATAGTTAAATGGTGTTATCCATATAATATTAGTAACTGGTATAGAGTGGTAGTTGGGTTGACTTTTGAGTCAAACATTCTCATTTGAAAACAATACAAAAAACTAACTAAAGGTTAATCCTGATAAAAACATTTTGGTTCCTCAAGGCAGACATGATGTTATAAATGTAAAATTTCCAAGTTTTGTGGGGCGTGGGGGATTCCTTAAAACTGACACATCCCTTCCCTTGGGCATTGTCAAATCTTAAACTACACTGGGAAGCCAACACTACTACACTAGACAGACTCAAAGAGAGAAGACCCTGCTGGAAACATCTATGTTAAGCTCTGCCAAGAAAGTGTGTTTTCTGGAAAAGAAATGGCACTTTCTGTTCACTTTGTCCCAGAACACCAAGAAAAAAGGAAGGAGGGAAGGAAGGGAAGGGAAGGGAAGGGAAGGGAAGGGAAGGGAAGGGAAGGGAAGGGAAGGGAAGGGAAGACTCCAGGCTCTTTCAAAGAAAGAAATCCCCTGAATTTGCAGTCTGCATAGGTCATGCCTTCATGCCTGGTGGCAGATGTGGTGGGCTGGTGGTATATGGTATTTTGTACTGTCTGACTTCACATGTGTCAAGGCTAAGTGCCTGGAGTCTAAACCTCTTTCTGAGCAAGTCAAATTACACCTAACCACACAGCCACACTGCCCCATCTGTGACCTCTTTTCCTAGATTCTGGAAGGACCCACCCTCTCAGTGAAAGATAGTTAATTGCATCTCTATGATAATTTAGCCCAAAGACTGCTAGTAAGTAGAGGCTATCAATTGTGTTGAAGTATAACTGCTGCTTTTTGTGTTCCAGATTACTATCCACCAAGGATTTCCTAATGCTTTTGGACTCAAGCCCATATATGCAAAGACAACCTGAAGTGTTAAATGAGATGCTTAAACTGAATTGTAGCTCTTGCTATGGCCAATGCAGATTATTTCCACTGAGGAAAACGCTTCCTTTCCTAATTGCAGGGAGGTGTTTCACTTGCTCATTTTACAGACAATTTTTGCATTGCACACAGAGATAGCTGTGAAATCACAAATGTAAAGTAAGAATTTAAAAATTGCCAAGGTTGCAAAGAGTACAGTAACATCATGAAAACTTGTTTAAGAAGCCAAGCATAATGTATGTTATGTTACACCATAGATTAAGAGTTTAGGACTGAGTACACTGAGAACTTTAAAGAGACAAAAAACTTCTTAAGCTGAAAATCTTGCTGCAGCAATAATTATTATTCCCAAAGAACATTTTTATTTTGGAGAAATGTCATCATCCCTTTCACCTCAAAATGCAAGTAACGTGGACACTGAAAAACTACAATCACTTTAAAAGTGTACAATGACTCATCTGCATGGAGGTCACACTTCCTCAGCCCAAGGTCAGAATTGTTACTGAGTACATAGATGATTTTATACTTGCAGGATTCCATTTTGCCTAAATAGAATTAGTAATTCTCAGCTCATAGCACCCCCAAATAAAGACCTGGCATTTGATCCTAAGGAGATCGAATAAGACAATAAACAGAAAACACTACTGAATTGCAGCCTTAGTCACTACTAAAGAGAGTCATGCCTGGGCAAGGCTACTTGCAGTAAATATGCTGCTTTCCTTTATCTTGTCAACAATGCCCGCCAGTCAGTATTAGCTGATTTGGAAAACCCAGGTCACCTCTGACAAGCTGATATTATGAACCTTTAAATAGAGTAAGACTGGTGAAATGAAATACTTGTTTTCCAAAATATGAAAGTATAGAGCTAAAGTAAGCCCTCACTCAGTGTCTCTGTCTTTCCACTGGTCCTGGCTGTGGGGGAGTATTTATACCACAGCCCTGCTAAAATGCTTTTCATAGTGCTCCAGCTTTGCTGGCAAGCATTTCATCCCTAAGGGCCAAGACACCAGCCACCCCTTCCTTCCTCTGTGAGTAACCCTGGAGGGGATGCCTTGCTCAAAGATTCCATCCCAAAGCAGGACTCACAGTCCCAGCTCTGAGGTCCAGTGTCCCTCTAAGCCTCTAATATTGGGATGGTTACTTTCAGTTGTTAGTTTGGGACTGAATTTGAGAGTGGATTAAGCCTGGTATTACTCACTTTTGGGCTTCAAAACTGACTTCTGATTGGTCACAGCGAGCAAGTGAAAGCATCTGGATGGCAATGGAGATACAACACTCTTGCAGGCATGCAGAAAGGGAGAACTTTATAAACTGATTCTTTAAGCCAACAGAAGCAGCTGTATAATTATACTCACGAGCCTTGTATTTGCAGCCTTTAATCAGAAAAATAGCAGAGGGAAAGAGGCAAAGGTTTACAAACTGACAGGGCAGGACAGTGTGTATGAGAGAGAGAGGTTCTTGGAATTACCTTAACAAAAGAAAAGACACTGTAACCTCAATTCCCTTTCTTACCCTGCCTAGAGGTGAGGTGGAATTCCCATTCCCTCCTCTTGCAGTCACCCCACTGAAAACCCTCACTGAGGGGCACAGAGCATTTTGTTGAGAGCATTTACTTTCCAGCCAGTGGGATGCCTTGTGTGAAAATGCACCACGCAAATGAAACCTGCGTCACGCTGAAGGCTGTGTCCAAGATTTCAGACTCCACCCGACTGATCATTTCCATGCTTTGCCTTTCTGGCCCCCGTATGCTGCAAGGTGGCCTAGGACAGATTCCAGCACCACAGTACATTAAAATCAATTTCACCTCAAGAACCAAAGGTTTCATTTTTTCATCTATGTCAAGTGTTAAGAGATTGTGGGTTTTACAGCCCACAATTTACAGCCATGTCAATTCAATATATTTTCCTAGGGGGACACACACCATTGGTAAGGCTACCTTCTTGTTCTCTTCTGACAATAGTTCCCAAGGTTCTTATTTCACTAACCTTGCAGAGTGCTGTCTTGGCAAAAGTTTACAAGCAAGAAGGGTAAATAATGGGATGTAATTAACGTGAAGATGCCAAAACCCAAATCTTTGTAGCCAGGTTCTAAGTCGTAGCATCACTAAACATTCCCTAGATCTGCTTGGCTACAGCATAGATGACAATTACTTTGTTATTTTTGAGCATAACACCAAGGAAACAAGGCAGGAAGAATCAGTAATAACAACTATGATGTATTCACTAACCACAGTTATCTGTTGCCAGTGATCTTTTCTTTTGCTGAAGCTGTTGCTGCTTAGCATCTTTTTTTAGTGTTCCACTCATTAGCCAATACCTATAAACAGAGGTATTTACTTTTAATAGTGCTCCCTATTAAAATTCCCTTATAAAATTCTACAGTTTTCTACACTCAGAGTCCCTAGTGCTTTGTTTTACAGAAGTGTTAGGATAGTGCTCTGGGCAATTACTCAATAGTATTGGAGTACAGGAGTTAGCCTATGGCTCTGAATCAGCCACGCTATAAGTATACCCTAAAAGGTTATTTAATTAAAGAATGGCAAAATTCCAAACTTCTGTGCTTCTTCAGATAACTCTGCAAACACAGACAGGAATTTTAGAGGTTGGTGATGGAAAAATGTATCAGAAGGAGAGAACCAAGTAGACATATTCACATTGTTGGTGATTCTGGCAGGGGAAAAAATTCCTTCAATAAAAAGTAAAAGATTTTGGGCTTCTTTCTGTGCAGTAAACACCAAAATTTTATAGGTGCTTTCAGTCTACTCTGAAGCTGTGTGAAATACCTTGTCAAACAAACCTGAGAAAGTACCAATTCGGCTCTGAAGTTCTGTCATTTTCTGTTTTGTAAACTTGTCCCTAGCTAAGCATAAGAAATGGTACAAGGTACAGACCTCATAGCTCTTGAGAGAGTGTAAGAAACACTTTCCAAAAGGCACTGGCTGAGTTTTTATGAACCCCTCTTTCTATTTTTTATGACTCCTCAGCAACTCAACTGGTTGCAGACTGCTCCGTCCCTCCAGCTGGTGTTTGCCTCATGACAGAGTTGCACGTGGATTACAACTCCCAGCAGTCACTGAGAACTTTAAATGGGTTTTAAGCAGAAAAGAGACAGAAAGCACATGTATGTGCACAGCATATTCAACTCATCAAGAATGAATACCGAATGAAGTTCTCTTTCACTTATCAAAATCAGGAAGTTTGACTCTCCCTTTTTTTTTGTCTGTAGAGTTCTTCCAGGCATGTGCTTTTTTGCTTTTGTTCTGGGTAAGCACACGTTGGGATTCTTGGGAATACTTTCAAAATACATCTCCTTGATAAAAACTAAAGTTCTGTTTCTGCAGAAAGATCAAGAAGAGCCTTGTAGTCAGCTAGCTGGGCAGCAAAGGCAGAGGGCAGCAGTAGGCACAAAGGAATATTGGGAGTGTAGAATTTGTGTTCTGCGTCAAGTGCCTCATTGCTTTTGTTAAAAAAACAAAGGATTAAGTAACACAGAAGTATTATGCCTCTGAAGAGACATAACTGAGTAAGGCTGCAATGTCTAAATACATTTGAAAAGGCAGAATTGAGGGATAAGAGAACCTTTTTGGGAAAGCTGAAGGAAGATATTGGCATGACTAATGATGATGCATCAAGATGGGTGATCAGATGACCACAGTACAGAGAGTTAAGTGGAAGGCTAGGAAGAATAATAGAATTATAGAATCATAGACTCACATAATGGTTTGGGTTGGAAAGGACCTTAGAGATCATCTAGTTCCACCCCATCTGCCAAAGTATGAAGACAATGTAGCTCAATAGAGAAGTATAGTTACCCTGTGCACAAGCACATTGTGAGAAGAAACAGGACAAGAAACAAACCTCGGCCCTACAAAAATACTGTCCATTCTCCCTATGATATGTGCCAGTAATAGAATTAATCTGATATCTGAGCCTTTGCTCAAGCAGTTTAATGATAATAAACTTCCCCTGTAAAGAACATTTTAATGTAGAGGAAGTATAAGAAGGTCACAATGTAAATGAAAATGTGATATCAAAGTCTCTACATGAAACTTCCTGAGTCTTTAGTATCAGAAAGTGTATATAACTCAATGAAGGAGACACAACTAATCAGTGACATTAAACAGTCTGATTACTATTCCCGAGCTTTCTATTTTTAGTAGAAAAACTACAGGATAAGTCTATTCATGTATACTAGATACTAACTACATCTTTTTTAAAGAAGAAAAAGACAGGTATTGTACAATCCATACAAGGGTTTAGACAAAACAACATTAAACTCCTACAATGTTTTAATCATTTTGAATATGATAGACAGCTTTTTAAAGTACACCACCAGGAATGTTTGTGATGATACCTTGCAACTGCTGAAAATGTACACTGACTTGAAATTTATAGCAATGCAGTTACCAGTGTAAAACTCGTAGGATATAACCAACATGCTACTAAGTCATAACGTTTCCTCATTAAGATTAAATTTGTAGAACTGGTTAATGAGATGATAGTGGAGACCACAGCTAGATGCCAGATAATCTCACTTTCTTTGGATCTTCCTTTAACTGCAGGCACACAAAAGCTTCATATTTAAAAAAACTGTTAGCAAAAATACATTATTTTACAGTTGCAGACCATTAAGTTGAAACTCTAATGCAAAGATACAAGGTGCTGAAATTTCAGAACAGGCTTCCATTGATCCACCAAAGGGTGAAAAGCACTAGTAATAATACTATAAAACATTCAAGGAGGGTATTCAAGGAGTTTCCAGCAAGAGGATGAGATCCTTGGGTCTCAGGACATTGAAAAGCTCCCTTGTTACCCAGCCAGTGAACTAGATTTGGTATTCTTGCTTCAGCTTCTGTACACAGGTGGAAATCTGCATTTATAGGTCAGAATCTTCACAGACATCATAAATACATTTCCACATATGTTTCTCTAAATCATACCAAAAGTATAATGGTGATTATTACAACATAGGTCTAAAAACATCTGCTGTCATCAAGGATCTTCCTGCCCTAGCTGTGCTGCAAATCGGGACCAAGTTTGCCTGCATGTTCATAAACTGAACTGAAACATAATAAAAATCATAAACACAACTGAATGTGCAGCAAACAACAAGAAGCCATACTGATACTGTGACAAACACAAGGTTTTATATGAAGTAATGTACCCTGCTTCTGCTGCACTGAAGCATTTCCCACTCTTGTGACTTGATTATTTCCTTTACTCCACCAAATTCATATGGTCAAGTTGAATGCTCATGCCCTCAGTACATGAAACAGAGCACAAATAAATTAAGAAAACAGCAGTGCTCATCGGGATAAGCAAGAAGTCATGGCACATCACTGTTTGGGGGCAACAAAAGAGTTTTCAGAAAGGACCTTTAGGTACAAAAAAAAGGAGTCTGCTTTCTTTGCAATGGGATGACTTGGAGAGGCGGCAAAAAACCAAGCAACAAAACAGAACACTTGTGAGCTCTCTCCTCCTCAAAGCATCACCTTTTTAGGCAAAATAAAAATTAATTTGGGGGATGAGAAGAAACCATAGCAAAACATAAGCAATTTGTCAGCATGCCTGGAACTTAGTTTTGGAGGAACCCATCTCTAAATCTGTGCCTAGGGCCATGTGAATATGCAAGGCCAGTTACCAAAATGATATTAAATGCAATCATTGTAGCTCAGGTCCACATGAGGTCTATCCAGCTCAACACCCTGTGTATTTCTTTTTTTTTGAAGAAACCCCAAATTGCAGCTGAAATGCACTCAATTTTAACACAAAAGCAATTTGAAAAGTCTCTGAAAAGAGGATATTAGTCTTTTTCACAGTGCTAGGCTTAACTGTACAAGTGTTTCTGGAAATCTTTAATAGAACAAAAGCATGTTAAAAAAAAAGAAAAATAGAGGAGAAAAATCAGCAGGCACAGCTGATGTAGATGTTTTGTGTTTGCTTTTTTTTGTTGTTGTTTTAATAATAATTTTTATATTGCCTAAATCCCTAAAGTCAGTGTCTGGACTCTGTCTGGAGGCTTCCCAAAAATCATTGCTTGTCAACACCCTTTCCAAAGAAATGAGTCTGTTTACCTCCACCAGTGCATTGTAAAGTCATCTCTTCTCATTCACATTACAGTTTAAATTGGTAACCTTGCAGAAAAGTCTAACCCTCCCTTTCTTTATTGATGAATCTCTCTAATGTCTAAAGATCATGTTAAAATAATTTATATTAAGAGGATACCTTTCTACGAAGTGCATCTCTACAGAGATCACTGGACATGTTTAGATGGTACTTATTATGAAGTCAAAATTTGGCCAGTTGATAGCAATGAATGAAAGGGAAACTCAAAAAATTCTGACTGCGTATTCATTCACTTTTAATTCTAATCCAAAGTGAACATTTTTCCTGCAGAGGATCTTGGTAAAAAGTTCCTTTCTCTACCTCAACAATCTATTAATGGCTTTTGGGAGACACAGGCATGACACATCTCCAGAATCCACCAATCTCCTGAACTGTCTTTGACAGGTTACACAGGATCCCTGAGAAAGCTTTCATATCTCCTAGCATTTGAGGGTATTTTCTATGTAATGTGCTTTTTGAAGTTTTGCTCACTGGTAACTGCAAACAGTGTTAAGATGAGTTCTTGGCACTTAAAAAAAAAGAGACTGGAAGACCTCAGGGACTACCCAGCTTCTTCAGACTTCACAGAAAAAAAAAGTAGTTGGTAACAATAGGCAAACTGATACAATAACCAAGCATGCATTAAAATCTAATCCATTCAGCTCTTTCTGTCTCTAGCAGTCACTGATATTCATTGGTGTGTGGAAAATAAACTATTCATTCCATTCCTCTGACCACTGCACATGTCCCTTCAATAGACCCTTTCCTCTTGCCACCATAAATGGGACAATCCCTGGCAGTCCCATACTAAAAGCAACAGTGACTCCAGCCACTTTGTCACATTTCTAAATGGTCTCTCCCAGCTAAAAGCCCTGGTAACTTATATCCAAGTACATGAATGGCAGCTCTCTGTGCTGTCCCAATACTGTAGCTAAAATTTCCTGTCAATTGTCTGTATATCAACGTGCAAAATACCTATTTGCTGAACTCTGGTGTGCAATGCTGACCCTCACAAAAGCCACAGCAAGTGCATCAGCTGCCATGTACCTGTGCACATGGAGGGTTTCCCCCAGAAGCTTCCCTCCAGAAATCACAGCCCTGATGCCTGCTTCACCTGAAAATAAATCTCTAACTGAAATAGCTGCTGGATGCAGATGTTTGCATCTGAGGTGCTCTCAGTCCTAGCAAGCTATACTATCAAGGGTATCAAAGATAATTGTTCCAGTCATTACCCTGGAGTAGGAAATCCTTCACAAAGCCATATTAAGGAGTCAATTAAGTCAGTCATGTCTATTTTTTTTTTAACTGCATCCAGCAGTTAGGCCAAAGTAGAACTAATTGTGGCCGCCAATACTGGAAGGCAAAAATAAGAGTGCTTTCCAGCACAAGACGCCTGTCATCCATCACCAACTTCCTTTGGCTGTTCTTCAAGTGCACATAAGTCTTCACTGTTGTGAATCTCTACTGTTGTGAATAATGCACCTTCCTGTGTTTCTGTTTTTACTCCTCTGTCCACCTTCACCTTGCATTCATTATGCCACACAGCTATTGAATTATTACAGAGGTGGGTGGCTTACCTTTAGGGCTAGCCAGATTCTAATCATGCTAACTTGTTGTTTACAGTGCCTGAGCTGTCTAACTCTTTTGGGATTCGCTTCATCAGTCAAGATTAATTTTGGTCCTTTATTTTGAGCCTAGAAGCCGTAGAGAAGGCATCTAATAAATATGTGAAATACAGAGATAATAGCAATAAGCACCTTGGAGAGGAGACAAAGAAAGGTCAGGAAAAACACCTAAATACTACCTTGAGTGTTCATCTGCAAACCCTTTCAGCCAGCTATGTGCAGGATAAAAGACTGTGGTAACCTTACAGGATTAGCACTACAGAAGAATTGTTTAGAGTGAGAAGCCAATGTCACAACATGTGATCAGTGGTGACACTGCAGTAGAAGAGCCCCCTCCTCCCCCTCCCTCCCTGCCTTTGTTTCATAGCTGTGAAAAGGCTGCACAGAGCAAATTTGGTCCTATCACTCACCTGAGCTCTTCCTAAAACCTCACATTTCCTCTGTTTCCAATTTCACCTTCATAACCCACTTTTTAATCTCCCCCAACACATGGAAACAGAAACTAGGATCAAGAGGGAAATTCTGCCAAAGATTAGAGGTTTGGAAATTTACAACTGTTATCTAAGGGAAAACTATAGTGGGAGCCAATTGCTTTAGTCAGAAGTCTTTGTTATTATAAAGAAGCTTTAATAGATGTTTTTGCTTTCTGAATCAGAAGGTGGAAGGGTAGTATTTTATAGGTCAAACAGAAGAAAAAGTAAAAACAAAGGCAGTTCAACTCCTAGTCACCCAATCTGAAAATTTGTGAAACTAAAGTCTGCAAAGCACTAACTTGGGAACAGATGTAGTGAATTATAAACATGAACTTGTCACAGATTTCTGTAAAAAACCAGGCAGGCATCCTATTTTAAAACAAATTTTTTTGTTTTCACTATGGTTAATCCACCTTTATCCTTACAGCTATTCCATATAAAACATGACTGCAAAACGGGACCAGTTCAGCAACCCGGAGGAAGGGTGAAAAAAAAGTGTCTTTTCAAAAATTACAGAACAGTGCTCCAAAAAGAAAATCTGATTTAAATAATCATTCCTGTTCAGCAGTCAAGTGGTTTGGTTTTATTTCAATGGCTATCTCTAGCACTGAGGTTTCTGTCACTGCCTATAGAAAAAAACTGACAAGGAATGGTGCCGCCTTTCTCCATTCCTAACCACAACCTGGGAGATAAAGTCTGAAGTCAGAAGTCAGCTGAGAGCTCTAGCAGGACTATTAAAATATACTGGCAAAGCTAGAAGGAAGAAATTTAAATGAGGCCAGGTTAGATGTTTCAAAGGGATGAGTGACTGATCCTGTTTTATGTTATGCCAGACAATGCTAATAGGTTAAACACTGGCTCTGTCAAGTGAGAAATAGATGCATTATCGTCTGTGAATTATTAAAATTGACTTCACCTACTCACCCTTAGACTGTTCTGGCTGAAAGAAAAAAAAAATCAAGAAAAAATTGTCTTGCAAGGGAGGCATGCACTCTTAATCTATTACTAATGTCTTCTTGAATCCTGTTAATATTTTTCATATTGTCTGCTTTGGTGAGCTCAGACACTATATTTGAGGAATGAATAAAAATTCCAGCTGATCTTAGGCATAAAGCTCTTTAATATTTAAGTCTCTCCTGTCCTGCAGATAATTACTGTCTCCTCCTTCACCCATCCAGCTGGGACATTAGACAATTTGGGGAGCATCCAAGATGGGCATGAAGATCCATTTCCTGGTTTATGACAAGTACTGTAGTAGTTTATGACACAGAAATAATTTCCTAGAGTTTCATTCAGCAACAAAAAAGCCTTTGAAAAGTTGTTTAGATCTACAAGGGTCAATTTCCCCTGCAACTCAGCCATACATACTCTCCCTAAACAATAGGGAATTGTTAAGGATAATAAAAAATAATTAACAATGTAAAATGTTTTTAAGTTGTGATAAGGTCAGTATCATTTCTGCAGGTTTTTAGTGTAGTAGAAAGATGAGACATGAAGATATAGAAGGTGGTTAAGCACTCATCAACTTCATCATCATCACAGGGGAGCAACAATAACAGAGGTCCCACCTCTTCATGCCTCCATCATGAAGCTGTTAATTTACAAATGATGACTCTAAAGGTGATAGAGGGGAAAGGTGACGGTTTATTTATTTTTTAAACAACCATTTCCAAACCTCCACTTCCTTTCAACCATTTGCCCCTTTGAAAGATATTGTAAATGGTGAAGGACAGAGATACTAGTCTGAACAAAAATTTCTTGTGGATCATTTTTGGGAGACAGAAGACTAGTTTTAGATTTAGGATCAATCTAAAAGAAAGCCTGATTACCCCCCGAAATGTACACCACCACACCCCAAAATTAGACTTACTTTAGAAAAACTGAAAAGGGAACTGAAAAGTGAATTTTGTTTTTTTTTTTTTTTTTTAAGACTTTTAAAAAATAAAAGTAATGTTTTAAAATTAAAATATCCACCATTTTCTAGGTGAATAAGCTTCAAAAAACTATGGAACACTTGAAGAACATGAAACAAAAGCTTTTGGACACAATCCCTGAAACCTTCCTGCTTCATCAGAACTGGCTATCTATGCATTTTTCCTGACCTGGTCTGTATGACCCTTTCAGTGGCCCGGGCCGGGGGTGTCCCTCAGCTGGCCAACTGAATTCACTCTGATAACATCTTCAACCACACCAGAATAACACTGATATACATTTTGCAGGTGGTGGCACAAGATTTTCCAAATCAGTGGCTTGAAGTACCATCTTTCAAGCCAGAAAAATACCAGGCGCCATGGCACACCCAGGCTCAAGACAGCTCTGACACCAGCAAACCACTGACTAGAAGACTTCATGCTGAAAAGCTGATGTCAAAGTATCTGCTGACCCAAGCTCAGCAGAATCTGCTTTTAACAACACTGAAACCATTTCATGGCTTCTCAGATGAAACACACGAACGCTGCGGCTGTCATCTTCCTTTGTGCACCCACTCACCCATAAAATAAAATACAAACAGCTGAAGGCAGGGAAGCTCTTGCGAAGGTTGGGGAAATTAGACAGCAGTCTAGCCCTTAATTCCAGATTTGCTGAATCTCTGTCTCATATCCTCTGTATTCAAAAGCCAATTTTTTATTTCGTATAAATCATGTCATTTAGGGCTCTGTGCTGCGATTCTAAAACCGTTGCAGAGTTGGCACAGCACAATTACTAGAAAAGGTTACAAAGTGGTAGGAAACACAGCAACAATGTGAACAGTATTGTTAACATATTGCTTGACTTTTAAAATCCTACTGTAAAATAAAATAAACAGCTTCTGAAAGGGAGACAGATCTTCAGACGTGCTTCCACTTTTCAATGCAAACCAGCAATCAGGTCTGTAAGTGACCTCAACCACCCCTGACATCAAGGTCTTTAGAAAGCCCTGCTGGGAACAGTTTTGTGCTGAGCTATTCTGACAATACCCCAGTCTCACTGGGCACTCCAAAATGTGGCCTGAACCACAGTCCAGCTCTTCTGAATGTTTCATCTCACGTAGGAAATAGGGAATGGGCTGTAGGTTGTGGAGACCACTGGCAGGAGGGAATAGTTGGCAGTTGTGCCAAAAATGTTTTTGGTGGTGCCTGAGCCAGGATTTATGTCATGGCTTTTGCCTGCTCCAGGTTTTCTCCCATCCCCATGGCTTCCCTTCTGAGGCTTTGCATTTCCCACCACATCTGCTGGAGCACAGGGAGTGTTTGTATGAGACAGGCATAGGACAGGCAGTGATAAGAAAACAAGGGATGGTCCAAATGAGGGTGAGATAACAAGGGGGAGGAGGAGGCCAAATGGCAAGCCAAGAGAAGGGAGAGGCAAGGGGATAAGAGGTGAGATAAAGAGACACATTTTTTGCATGAATAAACATGAATAAGTGAAGAGGTGGCGGTAAGACCCCCCACCACCAGGGAGGCAGAGAAGAATTACAGGCAGGAAACATCACTGCAGGAGCAGTCGATAAAAACTGCAAACTGCACAAACTTGGTCTAATCCCTTCTTGCCTGCAAAGCCACACTAAGAGAACCTGGCTCAAGAAACTGTTTTGAGCTATTTCAGCATCTCCGCTCCCAAGTACTGTGCTCACGTACAATGGGGCAGGCAAACAAGAATAATCAGCTGGCACCTCCTCAGTTCCCACAAACGTTTGGGTTGGCCATGTAAGCTCCCAACAGAGATGAATTACTTTGCTTCATATTAAGATGCAACAATGCACGTAAGCACCCTCTTAGCTCCGAGTATGGAAACTGTCCCTATTAACTATTCATGTCCTTGAAATGAAGCACTTGCTTGAATGCTTGGCTGAATCAGGTCCTAATTAAGGAGGTAAACAGCCTTCTAGGCTCATTCACCTTTCCCTCAGCCTTAATCCTCCAGTCACCTAAATTTAAATTAAAAATCTGTTTTCAGATCTTGAGCCTGGATCTGTCACATCCAAGATTACCACTAATTGCTATGTGTCAACAGCATTTAGAAAAATGAGCAATGAATTAAAATCACCAACCCTTCTGTCTGGATGACAGCTTTATCTTTACACACTAGCTTTTCAACGGGGTTGCAATCTGTTTTCCCACCCAGAGTGGATAACTGTGTTGCCCAAAGTCATTCAGAGATTTCTTCAGATAACCTGAGCATTTCTGAAGAAAAACTACTGATCTTGCAAATGAACACATGTTGCAATACCTTAGGGTGCAAAAGGACTCCTACTTAGACCCCAGGAAGGACACCCTCTGCCTCTGGCTAGTCTTGTCAGGTAGTTGTGGTTTCAGGGGATCAGAAAGCAGACTCAGAGAGGCAGGCTGATGTTCTCAGGCAGATCAGTGAAGATGTGAAGGTCACTGATGACACATGGCTGGTTTCAAAACCTCAGGAATGACAGCAGCAAAAGACGTGGTGAAGGAGGAAGGGGAACAGGGCCAGCTGTAGAAGTTGCCAGAGAACTGTTTCATTGGAGGCACAGGAGAGGAGGAGCAGGATGATGCAAAGAGAAGCAACTGAGTAAAACACAGCATATGAGGACTGGAACCAGTGGTGTCCAGAGGGATTCCTTTACTGGATGTGCCTGTGTAATGCTGATGTAATGAGCTAGTTATGAAGCAAAAAGTCAGACATATGTGTGGGAGTTTTGGAGGGGCACATATTAGTGTATCTGCTCCCACAAGAAAGGAGGTAAGAATTAAATGAGACAGTGAGCAAGACTGGACACAAACCTGATGAAACTTCTCAGATTTGGTGACTTATTGCAATAAAAACTTGATAGCAAAAATGATCTTCCTGTCTTCTAAGAAATATCTAAGATGAACAAAACCAGAGTGAGATAAAAAACTAGGAAGCTACCTGTGGAAGGACAGTTGTGTCCACGAGGAAAGGCAGCAGGGCACACCACCATCAGGGTCTTCTCCTGATTTTGCTACCATCTCATGATCTCACTCAAGCAGTGCAGTCTGTCTGCTTTGCCATATGTGCATTTCAGAAGTGAAAATGAAGAGACTCTCTTGGTTTTTTAAAACATGCTCATTGAGAAACATTTAAAATATGCAGAGTGCTCAGTGCCTTCCAGATGCTATATGGAGACACATTACTACTAATCATTATTTTACTTGGCTGAATTTGATGTGTATGTTTTCAGAGAAAGCTCTGAAATGGTTGATATGGAAAGGCTTAACTAGAACAAACAAATGAAAAAACACACTGCAGTTTTTATTACCAGAAGGGACAAATAAAAGGAAGAGGGTGACAATGAAATACAGAGATAATGTTGAATGTGAAGTAAGGAAAGATACAAACATTTTGGCTTACACAGCAGTAAAGTCAGCTTGGAGGAGAATTGAGGACAACAGAAGTAATCATTTACCAAGGCAGCAGTTTTCAGATGTTGACATACAATTTCAGAAGAAGGAGGGAAAAAACAGGTATTAGAAGACCATCAGACTTACATCAACTTGCAACTTCTTTACCTGTCTGCTAGGGAAGAAAATAGACAGGAAAATAATCTCAAGATTATTTTTCCTTGAATGCTCCCATTTCATTTTCATAGTATTAAAACAGGCCACATATTGACACAGAAGAGAAAAAAGATCCTTGAGGATGGGAAGCATGTGTTTCCTCATGCAGACATCCGAACAGTTTACAGTCACAGGCAGCTCTGAACTTAGGAGTAGGAAATGAAGGGTGTATGAAAACTGAAGTGGAAGTGCAGGGCACTTAGGGTTTTGTGATCATAGTTTCATTAGACTCTAAATGCTCTTTAGGGCAGGAACACTTAGAGGAGTTCAGAAATGTTTTTGACTATAAGAAAGCTGACTTTGGGAGAATGTGATATGCCCCAAGGAATTTTTACTGGAATCCTATGAAACATGGGAAACATAGAGCTGAATTTTTAAAAAACATCTGAAGAGACTGAAATTTAAAGCCATCCTGCTTAATTCCAAGGAGGAAAAAGGGCAACTGAGGCCAAATGCAGCTAAGCAAAGATGTAAAGTTTAGTGCAAGCAATGCATAGAAGACCAGGGAAATTTCTTTTATGTATGTGCGTATTTGTCTGTAGATATTTAGATACAACAAACAATCCTGTCCTTGGAAAGCTAACAACCTAATAGGGAGTTATATAGAACTTCTCAGGGAGTTAGAAGGAGCAGTTTTAAAGAAATAATTCCAGGAGGGTGAAGTATCTTTTGACACTACCATGAAATTTCCCTCCTAACCATTAAGTGGAGTTTCATTTATATCAGTACTAAGAAGGACTGGAAGAAAAATGCTTAATTGCTTTAGGCATAAAACAAAAGGAAGAAGTTAGTATGCCCTTTTTTCTTTGAAGAAGAATAATAAGAGGCCAGATGACTGCCTAAATATTAGCATCACATTGTGACAGAGTTTCCAGGGCTTGCTTAAAGGAAGGAAATTTGCATTGATCTGTGTACATCCTCATAGTTACAGCTGTGCCAGCCCGTAACAAATGTGATGCATGAATACAACCTGGAGTTCCTACCCTAAGCAAGCTGTAGGACAACTACAGAAACAGGTGGGAGGGAAGGTGAAGAATTCCCTGTAGCACATGCAGAGCATTAGATTTGGAGAAAAAAACAACATTTACATATGGCTGAAAGGTTTCCTTTTTTTTCTTCCCTTTTAAAGGGTAACATAAATTCCTAATTTAGAGTTATTTACATCTTATGTTCTGTAATGACAGGATAGACCAATGAAATCTGGAGTTAATCTTCATTGTTGTAAGACAGGGCAAGGAAATAAAGCAAGCTCCTATAGAACTGTTAGCTTAATATCTGCCATGCAAAAATAGTAGAGGCAATTTTACTCAAACACCTTAGCGGACATAATTTGATTAGAAGAAACTGTGCAGTTCTTGGAGGGAAATTTTTACATACAAATTAATAGTAATTAGCTTGCTGAAAGATAAGAAAATTAAAGACAGGCCTGGATTTTCTAAAAATTACCCAACTTCAGGGGTTGAAAGACCTGATGCTTCTGACATCCTGTGCTGCAGAGTTGCTTGTTTCCAACTGAGTGAGGTACCTCACTGAATTTTGGTTTTAACTTTAAAAAAAAAAATTAAACTAACTTTAGTATTATTTTTGTGAAAATTGAATACACTGTTTAAACCCAAGTATAGACTAAGTTGCCAACCTACCATGTGAACATTCTGACTGTAACAAAATCAGAAAAGACTTTTGTGATAATTTCTGAAGTATCTAGACTTTACAGGTGAGTAAACCATAGTGGAATCTTATCCTTATATGCCTAGAGGAGCAACTGAGTGTAAAGTATGACTTTACCATCCATGCACTAAAAAAAATGGCAAAATGTGTGAAATCATCCCTCACAGTGTATCAAATGCAGTATAAAAAGCAACTTGCCATGAAGCTCCTGTGAAAACTGCTCATTTTAAGAAAGGCAGAAGTCATAATTTTTCCCCAGTCCTTGCAGCAGGATAGAGTCTCCAAATACAACTAAAAAGGGTCAGAGAAGATACTGATATAAGCTGAAAGTAATTATACCAGTAGGTTTGTAGTTGGCAAGATGCAAGGAGGGAAGTGGAGAGATAGGCATTAGAAGCATTAGCAGGAACAATTCCCAAGGCCAGTAAATATCAGGGGGCCCCAAAGCAGTCAAAAACAGAATGAAGAGATTCAGAGTCAAGGCATTCAAAGGGTGTACTTAGTTTGATCAGAAGACAGTCTCACATTTCAAGGTTTCTTCTTCAGTACAGCTAAGCTTTTCAATGGGAGGCCTTGACCCCAGGGATCACTAACTGAAGAAAACAAATGTGTTTTCAAATTAATATACTGGCACCGTCAAAACTGACACTACACAAGATTATATTATATTTATTTTCACTTTCCAGGATACCAGGAAATTTGAGGTTAAATTTGAGGGAGAGAGAGACAGAAATATTTCCAAATAAGACATGAGAATCTGAGCATCAGATTTTCTGTGTCAGCTGGGATTCAACAGCAGAATTCCTGTTAACTGGCCTGGCTAAGCCTCCTTCCAAAATGTCAACCTAAAGCTTTCTTGCCTTCAGCAGACTTAGTGAGGCTGGTGGGAGGGGACATTTCAGTTCTCTCACTGCTTTCCTCACTGCTTTCTTGCAATGGCTTGGATTTTGGTCTTGTTTTTTGGAATTACACAGGTGTGATTCAGTGACTGAAATGGGCTGAAGTACACCTGCCTTTTGTAAGGAGCTGAAATAAATTCAGAATTTAAAAACCCAGAAGTTATTCTGGGTATCCATCCTGAGATGGATTCCTTTTGAAAAGGAAATTCTGATTGTGTGAAGTAGATGCCAAGCTTATTGCCAAGAACCCTGGCACCCAAAATAACAGCTTAAGGTCCTGGAATATCCCTGCCCTGCTTCTCTGTGTGGATGAAACAGATCAAGAGCTTATCAGTTCTTCACCTTATCAGCTTTGAGAAGTGTTGCATACTTTAGAATTTAGGTTAAATCTTTTTCTATGCATCAGGTAAGGAAAACAAAAGTTACAATCACACTGAGTCTCTTCACTACTTCCCCTGGAAGAATCAGCCCCCAAAAAATCCCCATTCAGAAGTTATGTGGTTGACCTCAGTACACAAGAAACGTGGTGAGCATAGAAAAGTAAAGCATTGTATAAAAATTGTTTGTTGTCAGTCAAGAAAAACCCAGAAGACATGGCGAGTGTGATGCATGTTGAACTGTTTCTGAATATGTGGGTATGAAGAGTGTGTACCATCCACTTACTTAAGAAGTTAAATAAACCACGGTAAATCAGGACAGGTTAAACTGGATTGGAAATAAACCACAAAAAGATACATCAACCTTTGCCTTTTCACAGGCTGATAAAAATAAAGCCTATTCTGTATCCTTCAACAAGTTCATGACAACGTGCAATAGCTTCTGCCACATCTTTTCATAGAGGAGTTTGCTCAAAGTTCATCTACAAAGCCCTCAAGACAAAGGTACTTCTAAACCCGCTTTGTGTTTCTACCCTGCTGGTGCCAAAGCAGCTTCACAGCCTTCCTGGGACAGTGTCAAATGCAAGGCAAGGGGGGCAGAGAGAGAGGGAGCAAAAGAGAGAGAGAGAGAGAGAGGGAGCCTAACAGAAGGTGGCCTATGACAGATCAGATCATCAGGTAATTTCAGATTAACATCAGACCTCCCCTCCTGAGTTTATACTCGGTGTTATTTCAAGGATATATTTCACTCTTTACTTAGATATACCCCTATTCTTACGTAGGGACTAGCATATTCCATGAGCATTCTTGAGGGACCCGTGCTTATGCATTGTCCTACAACGGGCAAGCATATTGTGAGCTGCATTGAAAATCCAGAAATTGCTTTCCCTGAAGGACACCAGTAAAGGCTAGGAGAGGAAACTATGCACACCACTATTTCAACAGAAAATGTCCAAGCACACGAATGAGGGGGAACTGCAGCTAGGGCTTCAGAAGAGCTAGATACTACGCATAATTTTTGAGTGAATATGTACTCATTATTAAGAGGTATGACAAAGCAGGGAAGTGGGTCTCACAAAGCACAGACTTGTTGGGTCAAGTGTCCTTTTCCTGTCTGGCAAGTCCTTTTGTCTCCCTGTCCTCCTTATCATCCTGACACCTTACCAAAGCACAGAATGATGGACAGCTCTTAACGACTTCCTAGCATTTGATTCTGATACACAGGCTCAGACCATTTTGTAAGTCTTCATTGCCCTCTGAATTTCCAGTTTAGAACTCACGTCCAGCTCCATACATGCAGCTTCCCACTGCCACCCTGTAATCCATGTCAAGACAAATATGCTCTTGTCACACCTTGCTTCAATCAGGCAGCCGAAACCAGCATTTCTGAAGGGATGCTGTGTCAGCAGCCAGCAGGGCTGGTATCACCCTTCCCAGATGATCAGAACATCCTCTCCTGGGCACACCCATCCCCACTGCACACAACTGGGGCTATTGTTCCCTGTGTCCAGAAACCAGGCTCTGTCCTGTACCATCTTCGTGTGCTGCTACCACCCAGTTTGACATGTTTTCTTTTCTTCCCTCTCCTAATGTGCTCATTAGGCAATTGAAGCAGAGGGGTTAGAGACTTGGTCCTGCTGGCAGTGTGTGCTGGTTGAGCACCCTCAGCAGACTTCACTGAGAAATTCCTGGGAGTAAAGACATGTTCTGCAAATGAGCATTTACTGAGTGGGTCCCTGCAAAACACCCGGGAAAACAAAGCACACATGGATTTCTAAACTAGGCATTTTGTGGTACCTAGTTACAAAGATCCAAGCTGAACAGGGATGACTTGCTGGCTGGAGTTGAAACACTGTCATGAGAACACAGGAGGTACTTTAAAAATCAATTCTATGAGTGCCCACCTTCCTCTTCTCTCCCTTCTTGCAGATGGAGAGATGACCACATACTCATTTGAGACCAGAAGGAACAACAAGTTGTTTTGCACTTCTTTTCTGTTTCAGGTAAGGTGATGCTTCACCCTTAGGCATCCCCTCCCCCATTTAGAGAGGGGGACAGAAGCAGATCAGCATCTCTGTGACAGAGCAGAGCAGCTGCTGCAGGGCTGCCTGCCTTGCTTGTTCCCAGGTAGCTGGCTGTGAGGGGGCCAACAAGCAGGCTAATTTAAAGCTCTAAAAGCTGGCAGCAGGAGTGCAATTAAGCCTTTTTCACAGCCTGCTGGCCAAATGCAGCAATTTATTGGCTCAGTGATTGGATTATTCATTTGCAAAGCTAAGAGGGGGCATTTTCTTACCACTTCACTTGGCCTGTAGTACTTGTGATTGACTGTCACATGAATCTTGCCAGTCTCTTTGCATCGTCCTACTTCATTTTCATTCTTCCCTTCCCACCTGTAAAGAAGATAAACATTTAATCAACCCATAATTACTTTAGTGCTCTGATCTTACCAACATTTGGCCTGCTTTCATTTACTTGAGGCCGGTGTCAATTCTCCCTGCAGGACAGTATAAACTCATTAGCTATAGGAACAAAGGCAGAGTTTAGACTTGAATGGAGCAACAATGGCTTTTGAAGTCTCTTTGTTTTGGTTTTTGATTCAGTGGAAGGTCTAAAATACAGGACTTCCAAATTAAACACATAATGCTAGGGGAAAATAAAATGTCCTGATTTCAGAACGTCTCATGTATCTGCAAATAAATATGACAGAGAGGTTTTTCATTTGTGGATTGGTTCAAAGTTGTTTTCTTAAAATATTTTTCATTCTTGTATTTTGGCCAATACTTTCAGGAACTCTTTAATCTGTTAATTTTATGGACGTAAAGCTCTGTTTGA
The DNA here is from genome assembly GCF_036169615.1 of Heliangelus exortis. Classification (NCBI taxonomy): domain Eukaryota; kingdom Metazoa; phylum Chordata; class Aves; order Apodiformes; family Trochilidae; genus Heliangelus; species Heliangelus exortis. Next base: position 68,537,128 of record NC_092423.1, read on the forward strand.
ATAGCATTAAGCTGCATAATTTAATTTGTGCTTAACTAGGAAAACCAAAACAAAAACAGCTCTTGAGTTTTCAGTCCTAGCTCAACATGGCACTTCACATATATGTATTGTAAACAGCACTCACTACCTGTGAGCTGAAAGACAGACACTTCATCCAAATTAGCTTCATATGTGTTGAACAGCCTGCAGTTTGCTCTAATTTATGTGATTTGGTTGCACCATGAACTATTTGGTTAGCAACTGTCCTGATATAAAATTTCAGGAGCAGCAGTTTGGTGGGTGACTGGTCCCTGGGGAGGCAATCCTGAAGCCTGGGAGTGAGGACAATGCTCCCTCTCTAAACAAATGCTTCATGGGAAGCATACAGGGAGGTACATTGGAGCATCATACCTAATCCTTTGAATATACAAAATCCAGAGTTATGATTGAAACTCTATCCTGTCCTTGCTTTTTGGTTTGCAGTGTACATCAGGGGGTTCTGAACCAGCCTGGCACAAAAGTGCACAGATTAAATACTTTTATTTTTTTGCTCGTGTAAGTAAAATCTGTGTAATTTAAATCACCACTATGATTTAGGCCATTTAGCCTCAGTCACCAGCAATGAAAGCGCTATTCACTTCCCTCTTACTAATTGTACTGCCAGATTTGGGGATTTTGGCACACATTTTATTTCTCCTTGCTCAAAGCTCCTGATTCTTTGACCATCATTTCAGCCCTAATTTTTGAGTTTCTAGCCCTGAGGGCTAAGGAGGAAAGTTTGAAAATGTGACCTCTGTGTACCCAAGAATGTTAAAACACTGAAAGGCAGGAGGAAATGGCAAGTAAGCATTTATTGCTAGTTTTTATGATTTTTTGAAGCCCAACTCATGACTTCTGGATAACTAGCAAACACTGTAGGATGCTTGATTTTGGGAAGACATCACATTGAAGTGATTTCCAAGAGATAATAGCCATAGTCAGGTCATCTGTAAAAAGCCACACCATGATGCTGAAGATGATTTATAATTTAAATTTTCTTTCTTTCTTTTTCACTGTTGCTCTGTTTGAAGCCTGAACTGCAAAGTTTTCATTCAGAAGCCAAAACTAACATTAGTCCCTCCCTTTAAAGGGCAGAGGGTAAAAATGTGCAGGACTCAAATGAGCTTAATAGAAAACTAACCGTCACCAGTAAAACAACAGGAAGCTCTTAGATCAGGAGACGTCAGTGGTTGTTGGAGGTCACTGAGCAGAGAACCCCATTTAACACCCAACAGGCTCCAGAAGGCTCAGCCGAGCCAGTAAAGACTCACTTAATGTCACTATCAAAGTTATAGAACAATAGAAATAGCTTAAGAAGAAATCTCCACCCGTTTTGTTCGGCCCAGCAATGTGAAAAGTTCACAAGGGAAAGAAAAAAGAGAAAAAACAAACAAAAAAAAAAGCAGCAAGCACTTCTCGTTGTGAACAAAGTAGTCTTTGAGAGCTGCACTTTTAATTACTACTGGCACCTTGGTGCTCACAGCTGGGGACACCACGCTGCTGATAAAAGGGAATGGGTGGGGGCCAACCTGACAACCAGGAGCAAGACATCCATTTTGCTAACCAACTCTCCCTCTTCTCTTCCTTTAACTGCAAGGAAAGGGAAAAAAACCCACACACCACCAAGACCTTGCTTAATTTGTAGTCAACTCACAGTCAGAATTATAAACTGGAAAACACAATGCCAGATTATCCTGGAAGCATAAAGGTGGTGGAAGAAGGCATGGGAAACCCTTGTGTTGTGCTATCTGTTAGCCCCAGCCACAAGGACTACCCATCTTTCTGTTCCTTAATGGAGAAGCCCAAGAAGGCAAGAAAACAGCGTTGGGGGAAATGCAAAGGGTCCCTGGCTCAAGAAAATTTGGCTTATCAGGGCTGGGCTAAATTTATCAGGGATGAGGAGTGGCTCCCCTACGCCCCCAGCAGGTACCAAAGCTCGGGGCTTCCAGGTGGGTGTTTGCTGGCCTGGCACAGCCTTTTCATGAGATATTGGTCCTGGAGCCTTCAGGCAATGAGCCTACAGCAAGACCATTGCTGTCTCCACACTGTGGACCTTCATCCTTTCACTCAAGCAAAGGATGGGTTTGCTCTCACAGCTGATGGCATCAGCCATATGACAAAATGCTCTGCACCTAGGGAAGGATATATAAGGCAAGGTTTCAAATGCACTTGCAAGTTCACCTGCTTAAAAGGTTCTTCACCTCAAGAGCTTTTACGCTCTGGATTTACAGAGGAACTGAATGTGTTTAATTTAAGGCTAATTCCATATCTGCTGATCACTACTGTTATAATACTTATTATCAGATGTGATGAATGCTCCTTTTTTTCTTCAGGTCTGGAGATTCCAGTTATTTTCCATTTCCTATAAATATTCAGTAATACAGCAAGCTTCAAACTCTGAAAACTTCCACAGGTATAGAGGACTTTCTGAGGACAAAGAGCTGGGGCACCCACTCGGTTGGGTGTGAGGGGGGCAGGGAGGACATGGGGATAATCAAGGGAGGGTGGGAATAGCACTGCAAGGGACCAAATGGCCCAAATGGCTGTGACTGAGAAGTAAACAAGGCCAAGTAGATACATTTTTGAGGTGGTGAAGTAATTGACTAAAACAAAAAACTTTCACAAAAACACAGATAAACTGCACAAGTATATGCATTTCATCTCCTTGCTTAATCTGTACATAGAAATAGAAGTGATAGCATTTAAAAAAGTATTTAAAACCAGGAGTAGCTAGAGGTGCTCAGCCTCATTGCGGAAAATAAAAGTATCGCATAGCCCTTTTAAAATCAAATATTTGCCAAAAGAAAATATTTTCACATTTGAAAATTAAAGATACATTAATTAAAAAATAATTTTTTTCTTCTTCCACAGCTAATACAACACACCATTTGTGTAGACTTTTTGGACTGGGGCCTGATGGCTGCCACACACAGTTAAGCTAAAGCACTTCATTCTGTCCTGGCACTTTATGAACAGCAAAACTGACACCATAAAACAGACCATTAATGGTTTTTGCAACTAATCTTTTGTAGGGAAACTTTAAAAGGGCCCTTCATATGTTCCTTCCTTGCCACCAACTCAACCACCAACCTTGCCATCAGCTCAGGTACTTCAAAGCAATCAAGGATATAGGGACTGCTTAACTATGATCTTTTGCTTAAATCTAAAGGACATGGCTACCAGAGAGAAATGTACTTAAAATTTTTTATAAATGCTCTGGTGAATCAGGTCTTCAGTATTTGTTCACTAAGGGAACACAATTGAAAAAAAATGCTACTGTTGTTATTACATTCCCAGTAGTTAAGATAATGTTTCAAAAATCCAAATTGTGACTCCCCACATTATGAAACTTTAACAAAAAATATATGCTGGTCTCCCTACTTTTTTTTTTTTTTAATTTTTTTTTCCCCCAGTTCATTGGAATCTTTTGAGCCTTTTATCCCCTTACTCCAAATTGTGAAAGCTGGTGTTGAGAAGAAAATGTTTTCTCAAGAGATTTAATACATCTGTGAAAACCCAAAACATTCTGGAAAGAAAAGTTCTAGTTTCAAGTAACTTCCATTATTGTAAAACTGAAACAAAATTATATTAATAATATCTAAAAAAAATTCTTTTATATTTTCAGAATGGATTTTTTTGAAGAATGGCTTTATAAATTATTTTTAAGTTATTCTTTCTTTAAAATGAGTTTAGAAGAGAAACAAAGATGTCCAGCTGACCTGAAATCAGATATTTTTCCAGATTGTATTTCTGAGAACTATTTTCATCTCATCTGGGAGGAAAACAAGTGGAATTTCCTCTGACACACCACATTTAATTCTCACCCCATCTTCCTATATATCTCTTATATATTCCTTATACCTCTTATAACATATGAAATTAGGTAATTAAATAGCTACAGTTTTCAAACCTTAATTTGAGTTCTGAAACAATTATTAGCCCTGCTCACAGATAAAACCTTGTACAAATAAGAAAGTAATAAAAGTTTTCTCAGCTTGAAGAGTTAATTTTTCATCTGAGTTGGGTTAAATGCCCCACTAAAACTTACATTCTACAGTGATGATGGTGTTAAAGTGGTACAGTCCTAAGCAACAAACTTTGCTCACAATCATTTTCCCAGGACAGCATTCTTCACTGACCTGGCTGAGTCCCTTTCAAGTGTTACTCTTCAAAATACCTTCAACTGTATGAGATTCTGTTCCCTTCCTCCTTACCTGAAAGCTTATCATTTTCCTGACCCATTAAAAATAACACAGCACTGGTCAGCCAGCAATTTTTGGTGGGCAACAACAAGACATGGAAAGAGCAGTTGTTTTGATTATGCCTTTTGATGACTCTTTTTCCATATCTCCACAGACCCATTATTTACATATTGTTGGTTTCCCATTCTTACAGCAATCCTACAAATCTCATGCATTTCTGTAACCCAACCTTCCACTTTAAGGTAAAAAGAAACAACAAACAAACAAACCACAAAAACCTCCTCCCTCAGTTCAATTCCAGTTCAACCTTCACTGTCACTGAAGAGGCTACTACTCTACTTCTGCTAGTCCTTCACCTCATTAGACCTTATAGCTTATCTGAAAGCTTCCTCTTATTTGGGTGATCCTTTATAAGACCAGCTGGCATGTTAGCTAAGATAAAATTTGTATGGAGAGCCAAATGACTGGAGTAAAATATTCATTTTTACTAAATTAATTCTGATTCTGGAAGAAACGAATATTTCTGCAACAAATGTGCATGTGTTTTTATATTAATAAAAACCACAGTAAATCTTTCCACTGCTTGAATAGTTTGGTTTTTTTTTTTTCCCTTTTCTTTTTTTTTTTCTTTCCACATTTGCAGACAGCAGTCTTTGTAGCACTCTGCAAAGAACACAGAATGCTGTAGTGGTTTCAGGCTATCTTTGCAATGCTGTTCTAATTTAATAAGATTAATGACAGAAAATTAGTCAAGACAAGCGTTTGCCTGTTTCGTTTACCCTGCTGTAGTTCAAATTATAGGCGGGAAGTGTTTCCCCCAAGTACTACTTAATTAGTAATAAGTAGAAGGGAAAGTAAAAGACAAAAAAATGTAATCCTTACAGGGGGAAAATATTTGTAGCTCTGAGGCTTTCCTGTTAGTACAAAGGACTGAATTTGAATGATTCGGAGGACTATATAAATATAATTTGAAAATTCTCCCTTGACAAATAAATGTTAGAAGTAAAAGAACCCCACATAAACAGATAAACCTCTGTACACTTTAGAGTTAGTTTCAGAGAGTGAATCAGTCTTATTGCAGATATACACTTCATTAGTTAAAAAAATGTGGTGAAGTTTCTTTTTCACTTTTTGTGGCCAGACATGTACTGACAATGGCAGTACTGACTGGCAATGACAGAATATTATGTTATCTTTTTGGAAAGACATTTTATGCAGACCTGGATTTTCAGCTGTGAATGTTAATGTGAATTGTTAGGAAGACAAAAAGCTAAAAAAGATAAAAGAAACACTTTTAGTTGGTTGATGGGGCAGCCAGGATTGCTTTTCTTCCTGTTCTCTAATTCAATATCAAGATGTGACAGCTAAGACTATGTGACATTTGCAACTTTCAGTGCCAAATCACAAAGCAGGGAGTGTTAAGAGCTCCTGCACATGTGCCCTGTGTTCTCAGATGCTCTAGGAGCTCTGCCAACTGCTGCTTGCCATGACATCCCCCCTGGCCACTAGCTCAATCATTCCATCAATTTTGAAAGGTGTATTGTACAGCAATAATAAGAAGCTGTGCCATCACTTACAGCAGTGAAAAGGGCTGCTGGAAATTTCCCAGGTAAGTTCCTGAAGTTGCAAAATTTCATAATACCTGCAACCCTGCAAAAAAAACCCCAAACTCAACCAAGCTTTGAGGAAGAGACATAGGAAGAAAGCATCCATTCTCACAGGAACTCTTAGCAATTGCACTCTCGTGTACTGTTTCTTAGGTGCCTCATAAATTGTAAAGAAACAGATCAATGGGACTCACCAGTGGGGTCTCACAGTGCTAAAAGGGAGGATTTAGCACTTACTCCCTGAAGAAGATATGTTCAAACTGGAGGAGGTGGGAGTAGAAAGTCCTTGGGGGTTTCAAAGAATGTGAGAGATTAGTAGCCCCCCGGCCAAGATGCCAGTAAGAGTTAGGAGACAGTGTGTGTGTGCTGCAAAAGGCTGACATATAGAAAAATGGTATGGGCCAGGCTGACACCTAGAAAATTTATGGAAGTTCTTAACGAAGTTTTCTGAATCCTCAGAAATATTTTACACGTAGTGCAATTTGGAAGATGAACGATGGCTACAGGATGGGTAGTAGGTCTGCTGTGACACTACTCCCACCCTGGGAGAAGGGGGAAGGAACAGTTGGCTTATCTGGCCAAACCCTATCTAAAATGACCAGAATTGCACCACTGTCAAATTGATCAGTAACAAAGTCATCATTAGGACCTAAAAGTTCACGTCAGTCCCCATATATATAGCTATTTATATACCACTCATAACAGCTTAAGGAATACCTTATTCAAACATTTCAGAAGATATGTTCTGAACAGCCCCATTTCTAAAGCAATTTATTTTCCTAAAAATCCATGTCACTAGATGTCATGTGGATTCTTATACCGTTTTTGAAAATTTCTCTTATTGATCAGTGAAAGAATGTAATTATGCCACTGTGCCTTTATACACAAAAAATACCTGTCCTATCACCTTACTTGGAGTTGTGCTGTAAAACTTCCCTGAGAGAGAAACTTGTGACTGATTCAGTCCAGGCACTAGCTGCATGAATGATATGTAATCCACCATATGGAGCCTCAGGTGAGCAAAAAATTAAACATAAAGGACACAAAATTTTCTGTGTTAGGACCAACTAAATCTAAAGTAAGCCTTTCATATCCTCTCTATAACAGAAGCTATTCACAAAAGTACTTCTATTCGTCTAATTCTTTTTTTCTTTAGGTTTTATCAAGAGTTTAATTTGCTTTCTGAAAAATACATGATGATTTATTCTGAAATTCTGAAACACCTTAGGCCAATACCAAAGCAAGGAGTTTGATTTTAAACTAATGACATCAAAAGAAGCTGCAATATTGAGAGTATCTGCAAATAAAGACATCCAGGAAGGTATTGATCTATACATTTCAGTTTCCAAATCCAGGTAATCAAAATTTTAAAAAAAGTTGTTTATCAAATATTCACCTTACTTTTGCAAACAACACAAGACACTGACAAAATTGCTCTCAAAATTATAAGGAATTCTTATTTATTTGGAGCAACAGAATCTACAGCATATTCATACCAATGCTTACTAGGGGGAATTACCTTATAAACATAGGATGCAAAAGTATAGAAAAAGGAGGAAAAATAAAAAGACAAAGCAATTACCAGAGCTCCTACTACCTCCCCTTTACTCTGTCAAACCTCATGGCTGGTAAGGCAGATGGGACAATATGTGATCATACAGGGACATCTTGCTATCAAGGGATGCTACAAATACAGAGAGAAATTTAGTTCCAAAACTGAGCTTTTGGGCTAGAAATCCTATTTATACAGTCTCTCTCTTCCCCACCAGAATTACTTTCTGGCAGTTGATGCCAAAAAATTGAAACCAGACTAAAAACTCACCGAGGGGAAAATGTTATTACCTCCCCAGCCACCCACTGGCTGTTCAAATAATATTGTATATATCTGTGCACTTCTGCATATTTATTGAATTTGTCAAGTTTTTGTTCCCAAGTAAAACTTATTGGCCCTGTCAAAAGTTCACCAGCTGCATGAGTGACTTTGATGGCCTGAGGAACAGCCCTGGCGCTAGCGTCATGGAAGAGCCTGTGGCTTTCCTCTCCCTTTTCCAGCTGAGATCGGTATGTTGATGCATGGGGCCCAGAGAAGATACAGAAGGAGGGAAATTGAAAAAATAATAAACAATAAAAATATAAATTACAGAAGGCGCTCACCAAGCCATCCTGGTTTTATTATACGGCCTTGAGAAGGAATTTTGTATTTTCAATCAAACTATGTGGAATATGCATTGTAAACATTCTGCACCCACTGCTCAACATTTTTATGGCTTAGGAGAAGAGGAGCTAATAGGAATGTAGAGTGGGTTGCTACCTAATCCTTGTGGTGTGGCTGATGGGCTGTCATGCAGAAAGAACAGGGTTGGCAGGTGTCACTTCTTGAGATGGAAGAGGATGGGAGCAGGACTGTAGAGACTGGGGGCACAAAACAGAGAAAGGGGACAGAAAATCCCCTTTTGCATCAGGGTGATAAACTGCATGCTGGTACTAAACCTCTCCGGAGGGGCATATTTCTCCCAAGGTGTGGAGTGATGGGAGAACAGAGAATGAAGACTTGCAATAGACACTAAGATGAACCTGCCTACATTTTTTTTCTCATGTTCTAGAGGGCAACACAAGACATATTCTCTGTGGAAGCCGTTTATGCCCAGAAGGTCTCATACGTTAAAAAATTAGAATGCAAAGGGAAAAAAAGAAGAATGTAGAGAAACAACACTCTGTAACAAAGCAGATGGAACAGGCTAGCAATGTTCAACCTGTAGCTGCTTTCGCATGTTCATACTTACACAATGGTTTTCCCAATGTGTTTAAATGACTTCTCCACAAATTCACGGACACTATGGACCTCCCCAGTGGCTATGACAAAGTCCTCAGGCTCCTCTGTTTGCAACATCAGCCACATGGCCTGCAGAAAGACAAAGTCAGATTCAGTGAATGTGTAAGTGGGACATGATATTATACTGTTGTATTTTTTGATACGGAAATAACTACATATACGCACACATACCCCAAACTGGGAAAACTAGCACTTTCCTAACATAGTGGTTATTAGATAGTTCATTGCAAGTCTGGAAAGAGTTAAATTATTTCTTATTATAGAAAACAATTCTGTATTTGATTTTCAATTTGTTTCACAGCAGGGTTTTCTGCAGGGGAGACTTTAATATGTTTACTTTTGTATGCTGTGACTTGGTTTAGTGCTCAAAAGCATGAATTCACTTGCCTACAGCACTGCATGAACTGACATACATATAGAGAAAAGAACAAAATTTTGTGATGTTTCAGCCTAGTGTGCTCTGCTCTGTCTTACAGAACTATGTAAAACTCATTAAATCATGAAAATATGGCTCCTTATGGCTCTTTATTCTGTCATATTTGTTTTGCCTTTGTTCAGATTTTAATTAGGAGTAGGTCATGGAGAAGGTAACTAAGAATGGTCAACAGTATATTTGACTAAATGAATCTGGTTTTCTGAGTGCTGAATGTTACATATTAAGGCACAGTAGCAGAAACTTTTTCTTTTGACACAGGGACACAGAAAACACTGGTAGAAAAGTGAGAAAACCATTAGCATCTCTTTCAGAGAACTGTTTGTGCAGTGGCAAAAATCACAGTAGGTTTTGAAGCAAAACTTCATGGGATTGTCAACATATTTGCATTTCAGGGGAGCAGGTTCACTTTCCACAGCAATGTCTTTCACAGGGTCCCCACCCACAAACAAGTAATGATGGATGAGCAACATCTCAGAGGTCTGGCCAGCTAAGTCAGCATGAAAGCAGGAAAGCAGATGGAAAAAGAGGCATGCAAAGACACGTGTGACTTGTCTGAGGTATCACGGCAGGTACATTTCAGTTTTCTGATGTGCAAGCCACTGCTCTGGCAACTGGACTATTTGACTGCCTAGAAGCTGTAGGCGGACAGAATAATTATTACTTCAGATCAATCAAAATGATGTAAACACTTAATTTCCTTTGGAGAGTAAAAGGGAATACCTGTATGGCATGCTCCCTATTTAATAAATAACCAGAAAAGGAAAACAAAATCATTCAACTTTCTCTCCATATGGTAAAGAGGACTGTCATCTTCTCACAGTGTAATCCACAACGCTATTTGCATTGACCTCTTCACATCAGCTTTAAAGAAAACAACTTTAGTAGGTCCCTTGATGGTAGTGGATACTCTGCAAATCAGATTAATAAAAGCTTTGGGACAGCTCAGTTTCTCTTGGTAAATACCACCTGAAATATTCAATTTTTCCCTCCCTATTCTTAATAAATCAGTGTCCAGCATAGCAAGGCGATACATTCCACTTAAATGGTTCTATTTGCAAGTCATTTTTCTTCCCAGTTATTATTTTATGCATCTTCCAGAGTTTTGACAAGATTTAATGAACATGTTCCTTTTGAACCTTTTTGCTTCTTGAGCGTGCGTGAAAGGCTGGGTTTTGGGCAACTGCTGTGTAAGTCCTTGACATTAATTGTGCTTTAGGGATATGACCTGCTGGGCAGGACAATGGCAGCAACTTTATTTTCCTTTCCAGGACTGAAGATCCTAGCCAATGACGCAGAAATACCCGTCTGGCTGATGAAACTCCTCATGTGGGGAGGAGATGTCTTAACTTGTATCTCTCATATGAGCTCTCTTGGAACATTGGGGTTTCCCTGCTGATTTAAGAGGTCACCGTAAATCACCAACTCCTGTTTCTTCATGACTGGACAAGCTTGCAGGATTAAACAGTAGTAGCAGCTTCACAGAGAGCTAAAAGGAGTATCTAAAATAAGTAATTGATAGTTCAGGTTCTCCCAGCCTAGACCTTAATTTCATGGACCTCCAGCTTTCACTAAGCAGCCCAGCTGGAAACAAGAAGTTTCCTTATATGAGAAGGCACTGGTTGAGTGAATAAGGATTTCCAAGATTAGACAATCAGTCAGTCAGAGCCAGAACTTACAGCAGTCCTCCTGACTTTAGAGGATGTTTGCTGCGCATAATTGCCTTTCTTGAATTGAAACATACACAGCACTGTAGTGTCAGTTACATCTGACAGAAATGTAACAGCTAAACGCCATTCATTGATAGAAATCAGGCCTGGTACTTACTATGCACTTTTGTAAAGTGGCACTAATATGTCTAAGTAGAAGCAGGATCAGACTCTCCACGATTTTTTTTTTTTTTTTTAATTGTCTCTACTTCTAAATACATCAGTATTGGAATTCATTGGACACAATTTCAGTGTGGGTGTTTATGCTGAGACATTCAACAGTCCATTGAGTACTGAAAATATTTACACATTAATTTTGTATACTAATATAAAATATCATTGAAAGTTTCTCTTTACTCAAATACATACACTGAAGGTGACAGCTACAAAACTCTTAACAAAACATCCTGTGAGAATTGGTTGCACCAAGTTTCATGCATTTGAATGTATCAACTCTTGTCTAACATTCCAAAGAGCAAGCAATCACTGTCCTGAAAATACAACTTAAACTGCAGAAAATTTCTATAGGATCAACTTAGCAATGAAGAAACAATGTAGAAGCAATTTTTGCCTCAATTCCTGCCAGGAAAGAATTTTTAGATGAATGATTACATGAGAATCTATCATTGCTGGGTCTTCTATTTTTTATAGCATTCATAATTGTTGGCACTTACACTTATCTCAATCAAATCAGATATGAAGAGATGAACAGGCAAAAAATTACAGAGTAAGAGATAGTTCTGTTTTGCTTTAAGGAAGGCAACCAAATGCTCTTGCTTTGAATAGGTCTTCTGAACAGTCCATAAAAACTGCAAAGGCAAGCTAGGAGGCAGAATAATTTCTGAGCAAGCTCTACATTCAAAATTTATTTCCATAGGTACAGCCCGTGACAACCAATGCGAAATCTGTGTCCAAGGAGAAGCTATATGCTTTCCCTACAGCAAGTGCCAGGAATGTGCTTCCCCCCACATCAGACTAATAAAGGCCCTTGACCTATCAATTCCTAGGCATTTCCTTTAAGAGTTCATATTGTACCAGACTCCGGGCTGAGAATGAGAGGAAAGGGGGAGATACAGTTCCAGGTTTATTTGTCGTTACTGAATGGCTTACTGGTTTTAACAGAGGGGAAAAGCTTTGTTTAAATTTCCACTGAAAGTAATTAATGGTTATTGACTGGCAAATGAAGAACAGGTGACACTCTGAATTAGAAGATAAATGATCTCATGTTCTAGCGTGATAATGGGTTAGTAATTGCTACAAAGCCTCAGCCTAGTGCATCCCATCATAATGCTAGATCATGTCCAGAACACAAAGGCCTCTGTGTGAGAGGTATTCAGCCGTTCACCTCCCGATACAGCTGCAGAGTGATTTGCTCCATTTATTCTCTGATGGACTGCACAACTGAGGCAAAAGTTCACCCATTCTCACCTTCCTGTTCACATGCTGAACCACATGACCCATGACATGGCTGAACTGGGATAAAAACATTGACAAGCTTTGGCTCTTGGCTATCTTTTAACCATCGCAAGGTCATATATTTTAGGAATTTTTCTGGTGCAGGGATGGAGAATCATGGATTTTCCCAGACTTCTTTGTAAAGGCTGACAGCAAGGAAAGAAATTACTTGTGTTCACCTCTGCTACCCTTTCCCTAGTTTTTCCCTTGATCCAGTTAGCAGAACATGCACAAATGTTGAAAAGGAGAAGAAAACTACTAGGGAAACAATTCAGGCTTCGGCTCTCTTAGAATATGACTGTTCCTTTAATGGCAAATGTAGCAGAACATATTTTTCATATTTGAACTCTTTTTGGCTCCAGTCTAGTGACTCACAAAGTGTAATGGCAATACTATGTCATTTACTTTTAAAGACAGATATCTAACCAGAGAGAGATATGCAGCAGCTCTAGCAAGCGGACACACTTTTATGATTAGGTGGACTAGGATATCTGTTCTGCATGCCTGAACTATAGCCTCTGCCAAAACCTTTCCTCTTTCATCTTTTTTCTTTCCCCTTTTCTCTATATAAACTCCTGCCAGAAGTAAGTACCACTTTCAAGCAACATACCAGAACAGTGCTTGCACCTGGACTAGTGAAGGGGAAAAGCCAAGCTGGCCTAACACAACCCTTGTATAGGTACATTCCGTGCGTGCCACTGCTGCTATGGTTGTGATGTGTCTGCTTGTCTAGAGCATCTGGAGTATGTTGTAGATGTGCTTCACCATTAACTTCCAGTCCAGCATCTCAGTGAGAAAACATTTATTAACCAGGCTGTCATCCATGGATAACAAAGACTCAGTAGTTGAGGTTATATTTATTAACTGTATATATTTGATGTTTTCCTTTCACTGCTCCAGAACTGTAGATTGATAAAATGGCATCATAATCAGGTATCTGCCTATTTAAAAGAAAAAAAAAATTCAAACCCATCTTTCTGAGACCTAAAAATACAGCTGATCATTTATGTTTAAAAATAAAAGACAATTTTTCAAGAGAATGAATAAAGCTTTTTCTTATTTCTCATCCAATGCAAGACTCAAACCAGATAGGACTGAAGAGACACACAATGTGATAAATGGAAAATGTTCCTATAGGTGTTAAGTAATATTGTCCTGTGCTCCTACATAGCATTTTTTTCCAAGTCCTAATCCTGTCAAAAAAATCTTTCATACATGTTTCTAGGTATTATGCAGAGAACTTCTGATTTCTTTGTATTTGCCACTCACATGAAAAAAAAATCAAACCAAATCAGTAATGTTTACTTTAGGAGATGGAACAGATAGTTGCAGCCTGATGCAGGGTGCATTGTCCATGCATTTTAGAGACAAAGAAGCAGAGACTGGTGAATGTCTAGCTCTACTTACTTATCGCTTGCAGAGGGCATGGGTTACCTCAAAGCTGTCAACAATTAGGGAGCAATTTCTGAGTAAGTTAGGAAACATTACCACCCAGAGAGACCCCAGAGTACATTATCCCCATTTATAGAAATTTGGTCTTTACAGTACTCCATACTCTATTGTCTAGAACTGGGCAGAAGAATTCAGTGGGTTGGACAAGGAACCCTCTGGTGATCCTAAATCTAGCTATCCTGCTGGGGTCACCACTGAGAAGGAGAATTGAGAATTTTGGGCCAAAGCATGATGAGCCTTTAGAGGGGTGTGGCAGCAAAGGAGAACCTTCTCCCCATATGGTAGAACACAAAGGCTTGGCACGACTGCTCTTTCTGCACACATCATGAGGGGATGCTCTCTTTGTCCCACAAAAGACAGGGCTATTGTATCACCTTCCTCTCTGCATTGTCCCAGCTCAATTGCCCTGGTGTGGAAAGAAGCTGCTCAGCATCTTGTGCGCTGCGCGACGTGGGGAGATGTCATGGCCACGCACTTCCTGCCTGCCTGGATGTGAAACAGTTCCAGATGCCATCGCCCTGGCTTGCCCTGACACAAGCCAGCTGACTGGCTGTGGTTTCTCAAGCTGCTGCAGAAATGACCATAAATGATGATCATGCCTTAGAAAAGCGAGACTGGGGACATAGACTCGGAGCTCTAAACTCAAACTGACTTCCAGTTTGCCTATTTATTTACTTTTGGAGGGGCAGGGAAGGAAGAAGAGGTGCTATGCCAGCTAAGCCACCCACATCTGATTAACTTCTGTGAAAAATAGAAGTGTAGGTGTGTACTGGGTGTACCTGGTAGGTGTGAGAGTGTGATATAAAAGGAGATTATATAAAGAGACAGTGATACATACATATAATACACAATAGAGGGAAAAACATCTCCTTCTACAGATTCTGCACACTACAGGGGCACAGCACCTAAGGCTGAAAAACATTAACAAAACTCAAGTGCAGGAAAGAAACTCCTATGATCAGAGAAAAGTCTAAGCTGCCTCTGTCTGAAAGCCAACACAAAGGCATTGGGCATGATCCCATGCTCTCTGCCACAATGGGAGTTCAGTCTAAGTAATAACTGTTGCTTTAGTACTTGTTTCTGACTACGTTATAAGGCAAGGCAAGCACAGAAGGCAGACTCGTGCCAAAAAAACCCACAAGGATGTGCTGCCAGGCACACTGATACTCCCAAGAAGCCAGTGACAGCAGGAATATGGAAGTATGCATAATCAATGTACTCCTATGGTTTTTTTCCTACAATGCAATCTTTCTTGCTCAGTTACATAAAAAGCAAGGGTGCACACCCAATAAGCAAGAACCTTACTATGCTGTTACAGCTTGTATTTGAAAGGCAAACCACAGTTCATGACTGAGGTCATTGTCTATCATTGCAACAAGAATGACACTTCTTGTAAGCTCAACCCTCTCTCAAAACCTACAGCAAAAGAGGTACTGCCCAAGAAGTGTCTCTTCCTTTCGACTGAAGAGTCATCAGATCACCAAAAATCACAGCGTTGGTGCAAGCTCTATTGCTCAAAGAACCTTCACTCATGGAAAACCCCTTCTGAACACCATTTAAGTATCTATCAGATCTCATCAGTTTAAATAAATTCTGAAACGCTTCTTCCTTAATGGTGTAATTCTGAACATAAGGACTTCAATGTCTGTGTACAAAGTTTTTCCTTTAGTGTTGTCCTTTCTACTCATGCAGAGGAGAAACTGAGTACTTATGACATGGCAGCTGCTTCCATTCAGAGCAGCGATGCTTGCTGACCATAGACAGTTACATCCCTGACAGAAAAGGTACAAAATAAGAACAGATTCAAGATGAAAACATTTTCCTCTGAGAGGAAAAAACACATAATGGGGTGAAAAACAATGGGAAGTTTACCTTAAGAATACCAACAAAATAAACAAATAATAAATTCACTTTTACCAATACACATATTAGAAGATTCCTAGGTTATATTTCCAGAGATAATATGTCGTGACTCATTTTATAAACTTTCTTACAGATTTTGGAAGTTACAGTTGATAAATTGCCACAGAAGCAATTTGAAGCATGCTTGATGGTTTAGTCCAATTGTACAGCTTGGCTGTAGAAATGAACTTGTTTAGAGATCATGTTCAGATCCATGATTTTTTTCCTTTCAAGTTAAAAGCATATAGTCGATATATTTAAAGATAGGAATCCAACAGTTATAAAGTTACTAAGAAAATAAAATACCTGATAATCTTTGTAGAGCATCTAGAACGAAAACAATATCAATGTCTTTTGAAACAAAAGCCCTCACATCTGTAGGAAAACTAGGAAACACTGTCTAAATTTTCTTGTGTAAGCAGATGGACCAATTGTTTTACAGATCTCAGGGAGGACTTATGAAACTTTAGTAGGCAGTTTTATTAATAAAAACCACAAGAATTATAATCCAGATAAACCTTAAAGGTCAACTTTCCCTGCTAATGCAACACTATGTTTCTCACAGGCACCTCAGTTGAACACAAAGTTCTCATTGTGTTATCAAAAACTAGATTACTGCCTTTTTATTTTTTTTTCCCTGTGTCACTGAGTGTCAAAATACTGTTCTTTCAGTACATGGAAGTATTTGTACACAGTTTTATAACTGATCTTTAGTTGCTAGCTGGAGGCAAAAATGAAACAGTAAAGCTGCTTGTTGGGAAACTTCACCAAAAATGAAAATTAATATAGCCTTTTTTTCCTGCCAAAAAAAATTTGAACAGATTTTTAGGTTCACAATGTTTTTTTTATTCTTAAAATGGTTAAATTGGAAGTGACATGTGTGACACAAAGTAATTTAAATGAAATTATACAGAAGGATGCACATACGCTCTGTTTCTTTCATTTTAATTTTGGAGGATATTGTCGCAATTACTAACAAAGGGGTGTCTTAAGTTCCATTAAAAAAAAAAAAAAAGGGAAGTAAATTCAAAGATAAACAGAGAAAAATGAGAAAAATTTCAATTACAGAAAGTACGTGTGAGTATTAACCACTCATATTTGACAAGACGATAGAACAAATACATGTTTCCCAGGCTCCACCTAGCAGAAAATTCTGAAAGATATTTGACCCACTTCCCCCTCCCTTTTTTCCCTTCCAGAATTAATTTTCCCTGCTTTTTTTTTTTTTTTTTTATATGAATGAAAGACAAAATACCTCTTCACAAAGAAGCAGACTCCTATTTGACAGGATTACTCACCGCTAAAGTAAAGGGTTGTTCCCAGGTTGCGGTGAGGGCAGAGGAGTCTTAGGGACCCATGCCAGGAAGGACTGGTTAGGACCATGATCTAACCACAAGAAAACAGACGAGGCTTTCAAGTCAAGCACTGGCATGTTTACTGGAGCAAAATGATCAGCCCCAAAATAACGATCACAATGTAGATATTGATCGCAAAAGGTTTAGAGTGCAACATTTGACTATAAAAAGATCCTGACACCTGTTTGCCTCTGATTTCTTTCCTGAATTGCTCAGACACTTCCAGCTAAGTGCAAGCTAACATGCACCTTTTTAAGGGGGTCAGAGGAGCAACAGCATCTATGTATCAAACACTGATCTTCACACAATCAAAAATGCCAGGATTGAGGCAATTACTTTGTCTCTCCAAATCTTCCTTTCCTCCCATGTGTGAATTTGTCTCTTCAACTTGATAGCTTCTCCACTTAAGTTTTGTACCTCTGTGTGGATCTGCCCAGTGCCTATCCAGAAAGGCCCCAGATACAGGTTAAACCACAAGGAGCACTGTAAAAAAAACAAGTGCTAAGAGCAGCAGAGAACTGAAGGAACACAGACAGATAGGCTCAGAGATAACAAATCAATATTTCATAATGTTTATACATATTTGAGAGTATAATTGGGAAGGAGGAAGAGCAAGCCTTCAAGACAGTAAAAGTAACAAGGCAAGAGCACTGAGATAAAATTGATGAATGGCATAATTTTTAAAAAAAGAAGTACAGCAAGATGGAGTGATTAAGTTGTATAAAATTAACCTGAATTTTATTTTATAATTTACATCCCCCTCCCCACCCCTCCAGGTTCCCAGAATCATTCCTTCATGCTTTTGAATACTGAGGTATTTTCCCTTAGACTGCTACCTGTTTTCAAAACCTTTTTACACCTGTAAATAGCAATTTACAACAATTGCTTTACAATGTTAATTTACTCATCCTGAGGAAAACACTATTCATTGGGTTCTAATAAAATTAGAGTCACCTGTGTCAGAACAATCTTTGTAAAGAGCGTGCTACCTTTAACACATTTTTGAAACTACAACTTCTGACTGAATAACAATCTTCAGGCCACTAGAGTTGGAGGTAAAAGATTTTTCTCCATTAAGTCATTGTTGTTCATGTGGCAGTGGTAAATTCACACACCAACCACTGTTTTACTAACTATAAGAAGCGAGAAGAGAGCCAAAAATTTATCAAGATGCTAAAGTAAGCTCGTTCCTAGCTCTGTGGAATTTTTTTCTTTTTCTTTACCAGAACATTTCAGGTGAGAGTATTTTGGAATTTCATGCTAAAATCTCTCAGTTGAGTGCAGACAGAGACATCGACACAGCCCCAATGCCTTGGGGATACGGTAATGCAATACAGAGGGATTTATTTTCTTTTTTTATTTTTGCCTCATGTCACAAGTTCAATTTTAGGCCAACAGTACCCAAAACCTCTATCATGTGACAGAGCAGCTTAGCAAAGGGTCTGGTGGTTTTAACCCAAGACCTAGGACAGAGGCATCTACCTCGCAGATTCACTGCCACAGCATCAGTGTTACTGTTGCTCTCACCAAGCTCTGCCGTGCTCAGGGTCAGATACCAGCTCATATTATGTGTCATTTCCAACTGGGGCATGGGAATTTCAGCTAGAAAATGTCAATGATAAAATTATCCCAGAAAACCAAAGGATGCACTTCAGAAGTCTGGCTGTGCAGTGCAGATGTGAAAACATAACACGAAGGTTTATTTTGAGCATGCTCAACAATACATTTGGAGGGCACATGGCACTGACTTTCCCTTGGCTTGTTCTGGTCATTCCAATTCCACTGTCATTAGTAATTACTACTTGTACAACAGTGGTGATTTGCACTAAATCCTAAGTCAGGGAAAGGGAAGATTCTGCATTAAAACTATTGATATGACTGCTCTCTGTGGGCTAGTGTCAAAATGGAACAGAAATTTTTATTCAGTTTGTTCCCAGCAATAAATACAGTCCTGGCATCCTGGATAAATCCTTCACATAACAGCATGTGTTCTTTTATGCACCCTGGGAGCTATTCTATTTAAAGCCATAGAATTGTGGGTGTGAGACTGTAAGCACATCCACTTACCCAAAACAAAATTAAAACCTGTCTTATATTAGAGTCAGGAGAGCTGTTACGAAAAATGCAAACCATATGAAGTTTTAAGTATACTTATGGTTTTTATCTGTCTCTGTGTAGCATATACAATTGACTTTCACTGCCTGAGATGAAGTGCTGACAAGTGTTTTACCATATTATTACAGAATACCCCAGTAGCATTATCACACTTCAACTTTTGCTTGCAATAAATCTCTGCTACAAGCATGTCAGAAGTCATCGCTCATATCACAAGGAGACAAAGTAAGGGCCCTCCCTCCCCAGTGGACACAAATGAGACTCTACACACACTAGGTATTTCGCCATTAGGGCTGGAATAACCACCTCAGGTCAGACACTGGGAACAATGTTCCCACAAGCATTACTTGGCAAGGGCCAGAGGTCTGTTCTCAGGCAAGTAACACTGGCACAGGCATGAGTCATTGCAGAATGCAAGGCTTTTGTCACAATGACATTATCATCCCTTATATGCTGGTTTCCATGTGCAGGTCACTTTTAAGCCTTTTTTTTTTTTTTTTTTTTCCCCCCTGAGGTTTATAACTCAACTGCTGAAACATACTTCACATGAACACAATTCTCTGCTCTGTATGTATACATTTAATAGCTATACCATAAACCATATTCCAATTGCATGGGTCGAGTTTTAAGTCCAGCCTGTTTATTGGTTTCTGTTTGGTCAAAGCAAATGATGAGCAGACACCTTCTCCAGCACCCCAATCTCAATTTGACAATGACTCTCTTTGTGGCCTTCACTAAAGCATTTAATCCTACCTCCTAAATTTTGCTGTCTGTGAAGTTGTAGTGATAATATTTATGCAGTTACAATGTTGTAAGAAAGTTAACAATAGCTCAGACATTTCATGATGAAATGCATTAGTTACAGAACTAGATGCCTTTGTCTGCACTTTTACAGTGAAAAAAAGTTATTTTTCCCTCCAAAAAGCGCAAATTCAAACATTGCTCTTTAATTCTGCCTAGCTCTGGATTAATTAAAAAACAAATAAAAGGCACAAGGAAACCAAAGAATGAGAGTACATGGAAATGACTGTTAGATTACACATTCCAAAACTCAATGAAATAGACATTTCTTGAGATACTGCACCTTTCCATTGTGATACAAGAAATAAGAGAGATAACTGCTCAGATGATCAAGATACTAATAAACCAGCTACAGTGGTTTCTTGTACTAACCCTCTCACCTGATCTTCAGTACATTTGATTTTTTCTTCTTTTGCACAGTAATTGAAGGAAAGTGGGAAATAAACTCTGAATATTTTCTCATAGAAATGAGCTTCAACCTACAAACCATGCCTGATTCTGGCTTCACATGAGATTATTTTCACATGAGATGATTTTCTACAGCCTGCCTGCCAACATGAGAAAGAGGAAAGTGAGGCCTGTAGTTCATGTTAGTGTAAGTAGCTCTCTGATGCTGCAGTATTTGTTTGCAACAGCACCAAGAGGTGGTTGTAAATCCAAATACGAAACAAAGTGTTGCATCAACTGATGAAACAATAACTAAACTTATTATTATACCTCCTCAACGAGCATTCTCCCACTTTCCAGCACAAAGAAAAAGACTGAAGCACGAGACCATGTGGGAAGGAAAAGGGATAAAACCATCCAGTTGCACATCCCCGAGACCTCTGCAGTCAGACCTCCCTCAAATCCTGCTCTCTCTAGCTGCCACCTCTCCTCAGTCCCCACGCTGACCCCCTGAATCAAGCCAGATGGGACTGGTGGAGACATGTCAAGGAAGTGCTGAAAAGGTGACTTGGGTCTCTGGCAGCTAGTCTGGAGCTCGTTTCTATGCAAAATCTCTGGGGGCTGTTGCTTTGCAATTTCTCAGGAATGTTTAATTCTCCTCATCCCTTTGCTGAGTCTCTCTGGAGAGGTCATGGAGGCCTGTGACATCCCTGGAGGGCACTGCCTAACTAAATTAGCATGAGATAACTTTGGACTCTCTTCCAAACAAGAAAATACAAGGGAGAGAATTTCATTAAAAGCAGAAGACTAGGTGATCCAGTTAATCCCAGCCCAAAGCTGCTGCAGAAATGTTCTCTGTTTATATTTTGACTTTACTCTCTGTTACAGAGTTCACTGACTATAATGGAAGCTGTGTTAAGTGCACAACTTGACCTCAGCTGACCAAATCTTAGCTTCATAATAAAGACAAAAAGTGGGTTTGGCGGCTCTAAAAGGTTTGACTAGTCACTGATTTGCTTGTTTGTGTGTGACTATGTAGGGCACTGAGTAAATGGCAAAAGATAAACACTGATGTAACTCACTCTTCATGTAAGCTTTTTAATAATGAAATATGCAACAATGTTATAATGTATACATATATATATATCTGTAGGCTTAGCATTTTTTAGTGAAGCAAAGATGATCAATTCCTAAATTTGATTTTTTTTTTTTTTTTTTAAGACTTGTGTACATAGTTTTATTTACATTCCCTCGGTGGATGAAGGAAAAAAATCTACCTTAGGAGGTAAAAAGAGACAACTTAGAGGGAGGGAACTCCAGCATCTACACACACTCCTGCAATAGCATGTTTCCCATGCAATTCAAGGGCAGGGTAGGACACAAAGATAGCTCAACACACCCAGCAATACTCCATCTCAAAGCAAGAGAATTGTAGCAACACTACACCAAATAGCTCCTGATCTGATTCTCTGTATCCAGATAGGATGGGGAGCTAATTAGAAATTTTTACTCAGACTGAGGTGCTCTAGGGAAATAGGAGTTGAAATAAAAATGTACTTAGAAAACTTCATTGGCCGAGCTTGATCTGTTGGAAAAACTGGGTATGTGAGAACCAGGAATTCACACTTCAAAGTATTATTAAATATATTGGCAGTTCTAAACTGAGACCACCTGAGTGCAGCTTGAATGAAAACCATATTATTCTTACAAACCTGAGATTAGAAAGTGAAATCTGACTTTATTAAATGCTGTTTGTAAGCCAGTTCTGCATAACAGAATGTTTTGGATATACTGGGACAATTACTCCTCCTCCTGAGAAGACAAGAAGAAAAGGGAAAGGCACAAAAGTTCATGCAGTTCACATTAAGGACAACCCAATGCGCTCTCTCCCTTCAGGAAGGAAATATTAGCATGGCCTCTTAGCTACACTCTGAGGGCAATGATCTGCTGGGAAATAGGACTTCAAGTTGACAGATCTTGGGGCACCAACAGGCTTAAACCAGGCTTCTTCCTCCTGTCGTAATTGTCTCCCCTTCACAGGACTGCTGCTTTGCTATGGGTGCCTGTCTGTGCATGCAGTTAAAACCAAAGCAAATTTTCCTGCTGAGCTTTTCCAGAAGAACTGAGTGCCTGTTTCATAGGTGCTTTTTGTAGTCTTCCTCAGAAAGGTGATGGTATACACCAAAAGAGGTTATTCCAGCATGGGAGTGAGACTGGAGAAAATGCATGAAAATCAACTCTTCCTTCCACAGTGAATACTCCTTTTCCCTCCCTGCAGCTTCTTTCACCACCAAAATCATACCTTGAAATCAGGCATGTGGGCCCAAATCCTGCCCCCCTGGAGTCAGTCAAATCTTTGCTATGGACTTGTGTGAGGATGGAATTTCATTCTGGGCGCAGGAGCCTGTCACGGCCAAAGGAAAAAAAAGGGTGTTTTCCACACATGCTCTGCTTTTCTACTTTTGTGCCCCTTGGGAACCTGGCGCAATTAGATCCCTATTATTATATACTGGAACAGCACATTTGGCACTGTCTGTGAGTTTATGTACTTTAAAAAGTTTATGTACTTAAAAAACAGAAGGAAATTTTAAGTATAAGTTACTGTCTCTCAAACACCAGACTTTATGTATAAACAGTTCACAGCTCCTGTAGTCTGGTAAGGGAGTAATTAGGGGAAAAAATGCATGTGAAATATATGATAAGCTGGCAGAGAAAGATTGCTAAGTAAGATTCTTCCCCATTTTAATGCCAAAACAAGAGATTAAAATTCGTATTTGCATCCAAAAAATAATAAAACTACTTCAAATATTTGAATGTGAACCACAAGGAAGGAAACCTAAATTTATAGCTATAGGCTTTTGTCTTTATTGTAGGGCAAGGTGCAAACTGGAAGATTTATCCAAACAAACTGAAGGTGTGATCTCAACACATCTACTTGCAACTACATTAAATTCATTCTTTGTCAGAACGAGAGTCCTTTTATATACCTAAAATCATGACACTTTGATCCTGAATGCAAGCTCATAGTAAGGTTTAATGTAACTGAACTGACCTACTTCATAATTTCATCGAGGCTGATTCTCCTGGACCAGACCCATCAGCATCCTGTACTGTGAGCACAACATGCACTGTGAGTGATAGACTCTTGGAATTCTTACTATAAACACTCACTGAATTTTCTCACTTTTATTTTGATCTAAACACAACTTGGCTTGTGTTCTGCTTCCTTAAAAACCTGCTTCCTCCTCCGTGAGTGTTAACTGGATGCATTAGTTTGCATTGCTCTAAATGATCAGTAATAGTATTTTGAAGTTTTACCAAACAATCTTTTTTGCCTCCTGAGAAAGCAAGTGAACAATGAAGAAAACCCTTGCATTTTCAAATATAGCCAGCACAGAAAGACACACATACACACTGTGCATCCACCCTATGTATCATATACATATCATGGTATGTCAGTGAGTCTGCAATATGCTTTCAGATATTTCTGGATAAAGGTACCACTGAAACCTAAGTAATTTTCATCATATTTGAGCTTTTATATGCCTTACCAGAACAGACCTAGCTAGTGAGGAAGGACTTTGCCTTTAAGTTGCAGGGTAAGAAAGGAAGATGCCTTTTTTCCCAACTCCCCCAGCAATTCAATGCCTGGAGGAGCAACAGGAAAGAAACCATGGTGACCTCTCTGAACTTATGGAGCCAGCTGCCAGCTCAGCAGGAGGAACACTGCTGACAGACTGTAGTACCTACTGCTGGAAGAAGCATTTAAACCAGTTCCCTCTCTTTTTTAACATCCTCTTCCCCTAAATTACACAAATAGAAGAGCAAAAGAAGACTTTCAGAAAACTCAAAGCTTAGCATTTTGTTAGACTTTATAGAGAAGTCACCAAGTTAGAGTTTCTTATTACCCATTCAAAATCAAAACAATGTATTTGCTGCATTGAATAAGCAAGCCATAACTTTTTTTTTTTTTTAGATTTATGTTTTATTTCAACCTTCTCAAACACTTTGTCTTTTGGAATATTAATGTTCTTGCTCTCTGAATTTAAACTTATAAAAATTATTTAAACTTCTAAAAAAATCTGCACTTGGCAGATGTGAAACAAACCTACGCCTCATATGTGGGGAAAAATATCACACAAAAGCAAAATGCTAACTTTTCTAATTCTAGTTTTAAAGTTACCTTTCAAAATCATCTAGCCAGCTATCACAGTGGAATTCAGCAACAAACTACTTACTTTATCTCTGAGAAAATGAAGTTATTAAAAGGACAGGAAACAGAATAAGCAGAGATGGTGAGAGGCGTTATTATTTTTTAAGATTAAAAGTGTGAGAATGTCAGGGAAACCAGAACACAGCTGACATCCTGATCCTGAATTCTTTAATACAGGCATTTACCCTTAGGCATCAGAGGGGTCTCATGCACATACATGTGCATACATGTTCTTATTCTGGCACCACACATGGCACTGAATCATGACAGCTGGTCAGTTAAAGTTTCTTTTTGTTTACCCTGTTGTGAAGCCAATGTAAATTTATAATTTTAAGACTCTATTAGAGAACTTTGAAAGAAAGCATCTGCACTTGTTATGGGTTATGGGTTAAGAGCACACAGTGAATCTGCCATTCTGGCCCAACTATGCAAGGCAACTCACTGAGACACAATCACTGGTACATGTAACTCACCTCAGTGCCTGTTCTTCTGATTTTTGTTGTTGTTTGGTTTTGGGTTTTGTTTTATTTTGTTTTTTTGTGGTTTGTTTGGTTTTTTTGTTTGTTTGTTTTGTTTGGGGTTTTTTTTTTGTTTTGTTTGGTTTTGTTTGGTTTTTTTTGTTTGTTACTTTGGTTGGTTGGCTAGGTTTTTTCAGACCAAAGTCTAGGACAGTCAGGCACAGACCCTGGTTTTGCAAATATTTCAAACCACAGGTTGTACACCAAACCGGGCCAGAAACTTCATGAAATTTAGACCTCTAAAAGAAGTTTAGGTTCTGTAATTAAACAGAAGAGTTGATATGGGGCTCGAAGCGAAAGGCAGAAGGGGGAGGGAGGGGGGAGAAGAAGAACATTTTCTGGCATCTGACCCAAGTTTAAAACTGTGTCTCATTTTCTGAAACAAACCAAAACACTCCTCCAACTTTGGGAAATTCCTAGAAAAGCAACAGAAAA
Organism: Heliangelus exortis; assembly: GCF_036169615.1. Lineage (NCBI taxonomy): Eukaryota > Metazoa > Chordata > Aves > Apodiformes > Trochilidae > Heliangelus > Heliangelus exortis. The sequence goes on from NC_092423.1 coordinate 68,562,563, forward strand.
CATTGTTTCAGACGGCAATTATGGTTGCTACAATGACACATCGTTTATGAATGGAAGTACATAAAAGAGAGTGAACTAATTTTTCAGGACAATAGCAAACACACTGGACCTAAATTTGCTGTTTCCTTGGCACTGTTACACTGGCAATTAAATTACTCAAGAGTTGCACTACTGTAACAAAAAACAAAGCCAAGCCCATTATTTCCATCTGTGACAGATAAATGCTTATATCCTAGCAGTGCAAAAGTCTTAATAAAACCACAGAATTAATTATTTAATCAGAAATTGAAATACAGACTGATCAGAAAATGCCTAAGAGTAGTAGTGTTAGTAGTAGTAAGTTAGTAGTAGTAGCTAATAGGAACAATAATGATATGATATGGCTATGCAGTATAGGTGAACATTATGCAGCTTCAAAGGGATTCCTCTATCAGTTCATCTAAGCCAAGACTTTTATATTATCCTGTTAAATGATATCTACAAAAGGAGAGAGCTCAACAACTGCAGATGTGCAATACAAAACTCCTGTTGCTGATGAGTAAATGCACAAAGGCTTATTTGACAGCATCCCAATATTAATAGCAGCCACTAAAAATCAACCATTTCACAAGTCACACTTAGGACTGTACGTTGTAATGAAAAACCCATTCTTTAGTATCTGGTAAAAGTAATGTTTTCTTATCATCAAGGTTTTGCATGGTATGATTTTAAGTATTACAGTTTTTAAAGCAAGAGGGTAAATACTTCAAACTGCATTTCCCCAAGTCATTTTTACTGCACAGTCAACCAAGATAAAAATAGAAAACTCTTCCTCTCACATATTCAGTGTGAAACAGACACATCTCACTAGCTTTTTAGTTGTTTTCTGATGGAACAAGGCTTATGCACTTTAACATGCACACAGTTGTGTGCCAAGTAACTTCTTTCCTACTAGCTTATTTCAGTCAAAATTTGGCAAAGGTAAAGCGGTACCAAAAATATGAAGTGATTCCAAGTCCTGCCAGACTAGGAGTTGTCAGGAGAAGAGAGACCCTGTCAGATCACTGGGGTGACAGCCAAGCCTGGATGCAACTCCTACCAGGGGACTCACAGAGGAAGGAGCTATTACAAAGGTTCAGGATGCATGAGAACCTTCAAGCAGAGGTTGTAGCTCATTACCTACTAGAGACCCAACCATATGTTATAAACCAAATGGCTTGCTTATAGAATTACAGCTTCAAAAAATGAAGTTAAGAATTGCTAGCTTTGGAAAAATGGAAAAATATTGACTGTGCAGGAACACAGTCTTTGGTGTTTGGTTTTGTTTGTTTGTTTTTTTAATGCTGTTGGCTTGCCTAGCAGCTAACATATACATAATTACAAATGGAGTGGCGGTTGTCTGCTCTACATGCTGAGTAGCAGTATAAAATATTGTGTGAGTTTCCCCACCAGCTGCTCCTATCCTATCAAAGCAAGTGTGTGGGATGCTGGCAGGGCAACCCTTTGCCCCTTCCATTCATGGAGATGCTGCAGCACCAGTGTCCCAAAGAGCAGATTAACCTGGCAGAAATTGAGGGCAGACCATGGCTGGTCTGGAGTGCCACAGTAGGGAATTGCTTCTTTCCAGGAGCTAGAGTTAAACCAGGAAACATGCTGCTGTCTTGCCCTTGCAGTGCATGCCCAATATTACTGACAGCATCAGCTTGTTTGCCCCTAATTCCAGGCAGGACAATGTTCAGGTGGCAGGGATGCCAAGGAGTTGTCAGGAGAAGAGAGACAGGCACCCAGTTCTCTGCTCTTCTAAGTGGATTGACATAGAATCATAGAATTAGCCGGGTTGGAAGGGACCTCAGAGATCATCAAGTCCAACCCTTGACCCACCGGTGCAGTTGCTAGACCATGGCACTGAGTGCCACATCCAGTCTTTTTTTAAATGTCTCCAGGGATGGAGAATCTACCACCTCACCGGGCAGTCCATTCCATTGCCTGATCACCCTCTCCGTAAAGAAATTCTTTCTAATATCTAACCTAAATCTCCCCTGACACAACTTAAGACCATGTCCTCTTGTCTTGTTGAAAGTCGTCTGGGAAAAGAGACCAACTCCCACCTCACTACACCCTCCTTTCAGGGAGTTGTAGAGAGTGATGAGGTCTCCCCTGAGCCTCCTCTTCTTCAGGCTGAACAGCCCCAGCTCTCTCAGCCTCTCTTCATAGGATCTGTGCTCGAGTCCCTTCACCAGCCCAGTTGCCCTCCTTTGGACCTGCTCCAGGACCTCGATATCCTTCCTAAACTGAGGGGCCCAGTTAGTTTGATCGAGGAAATCAGAAAATGTAAACAACAAAAGGTAGCCAGTGCAAACTGTTTTTCATTTCCTAGCACTCTCCAATGAAATCAGTTCAGAGAGACTACTTTCCCGTGTGTTCCCCATCATAGCCCAGACACACAGAAAGCTCTCAGTGACAACAGTCCTACAGGTTGTACCTGTGGCTCTGACTGTGGCCTATAGTACCCTCCAGCCATGAGGGCTGAAGAGAATAAATGTCTGCCAAAGTTCCAAATAAGCTGTCATCAAGGCACTTGTCTCAGATCAGCCCTGATCTCACCAGCAGACAGTTCTCGACGGGAACATAGATTCTTTGTACATATGCCAAGACATTTCATCTCTTAATTGAAGTAAAAACATCCATATATGTGGGTCTCTAAAGGAAGCCATTCTTTTCTTGTGCAATCCCAACACACTCCTTTCTAAACACATCTTCAGGCATGACTCAGACCTGGGAATGCCACTGAGGAAGAAGAAGGATGTATGGCAGCCCAAACACTTGCTATCCAGCCAGATTACCATGGGCTATTGGGCAAGTGGTTAGAGACAGAGAAACATCAGCAAGTATATACTGCCTTTGGAGTAACAGCAAGCTGGAAAGTATTTTATTTTATATTTTATATCACATATCTACCAAAATCCCTTTGTAACTTTTTACAGTTAGGCGCTATATAATATTTTACCGCACATCAACAATGTGAGCAGAAAGTATTTATAGCTGTTTGGAACAGTAAACTACGTTGGTCCTATGAAAAGCATGAAACCATCAATTTTCTGTAATCACTTCACAAGTAGGATCCTAACTATTTTTCTTCAGATGTTGTGCGTGCATTCAATTTGCAACTCTGTGGCATTAGAAGCATACAGATCCTCTTGCCTCTTGGTAAATACTATGTAAATTTGTTCCTATGATTATAGCACTTGCTAAAATGAGCATAATAATTAGGAGGCAATCCTTACTTTATGAATTTTCCATAGTAGGCTTGATGCTCCAAGATAAATCCCCAGTTCATCAAAATAGCTGTGCATGTGCTTAATTTTAAACATACTCTTACTCCACCACAATTAAGCAAAAGCCTTAAATACATGCTTGTTGCTTGAAGGGCTTTAAATCTGTTGACTTTAATTAGATTTACGTCCAGACGTTCATCAGTGAACTGAGGCCTGTGAAGTACAGTTCTTTGAAAGAGGAAGTACTGAATGAAAACTAAGGGAACCTATTCCGATTTTAATTTAATATGCATAATACTTTATATTTTTACATGTTCCATATGCATGAGCTATTTAAGACCTACATCATCATCCATAAAGAAGATAGTAAATGCTTTTACTTTATTCTATATTATTCGGCTCCATTGTAAAAAATCTCACACTTATCTCAAGCCTCATAAACGGCAACTCAAACTACAGAAAGCAAACTCTTTTCCTTGTGAATTAGTCCTTGGAGAAGAGACAGAAAGGGTGTTACAGGCAAACTAATCAAATGCTTATGCAATTACTTGTGGCGTTTCTGGACAATGTCTTTATAGACACATGCACATATTTTAAACAGTGTGGTGCTAACTTTTTAAGTACATAGAGTATTAAGTCTTTTTAACAATTTTCCTTTAAAATATCTTCTAAAAAATGATCAGCGAAGCAACCTCCATAAGAGAGCTAGATACTAATCATAATTTGAAATCAGACAGACGGGAAATTGCCACACCCTACATTAGTGAATGCATCCAGGTCCCATGGTAATCTTTATAGTGAGTTTAGATTGTCTATGGGAAATGAAATCATGTGCCAAAGGCCAAGTAAACCCAAAATTAAAATTTGCAGTAATGTCTCCCAGTTGCATTCATAATCCTGCTTATTACTTCTTAGATCATTATAAAGTGTTCTCCAGAATAAAGCAACTCACCACTGTACTATGTGTACCATTGATATGTTATAGCATATAGGCTGCCCAAATTCTGCTCCAAAGGCCAAAAATTACCCACTCAGTTTTGAAAATTGTATTCAGCATCACCATTCATGACTTTGTGGTGCTCAGACTCTGGGATATTGCACTTCTTGGAATCACTAGCTGCTAAATCTCTGCCTTGTTTTATCTCAAGCCCTCTAATTCACTTTTAGATATTATATTCTATAGAAGGAGGACAGCAACTACATGTTATTGTGGAAATAGAGGGGCTCTTCAATTCCCATAAAGTTATCACTAGTTATGGCATTCTGGACAGTGTCTTCATGGACACATGCATATATTTTAAATGGTTTGGTGCTAATTGTTCTTTTACATGGATTAGTAATACATCTCTCCTCAGTTCACATTCAGTGGTCTCAATTCCCTTCACTGTTATTTTCAAGAATGGGAATTAGAAACTTTGATGACCTGGTGAAACCACTCACTCAAGCAATTAATCAAACATTAAAACTAAGTAGCCTAAATATTGTTTAGCAGAAACATGGCACCTGCAATCCATTACTGAAAGAAGAACTCAGTACCATAAAAAAAAGTGATCAAGTTTTCAGATAGTGCAAAAGACCTTAGTGGAGAATGAAAATAGAGTAAGTTTATTTTCTTCTGGCTTCTAACTTCATTTAGATTTTGTAGTTGGCAGCATGTCAGGGCCAACAGGCTTCCGGCAGGAGATCATTATTTTAAAACATTAACTCCCATGTTAATGTTTGATTTTGCTAATGTTTAAATTGGGATATATTTCTGAGCAGGAGAATGAAGAGGAAAAAGGATCACACACAACACTTTTCTTTTTACACTAGGCAAGGGTAGGTTACAGAAAAAAAAAAAAAAAAAAGAAAAAAAAGAAGAAAAAAAAAAAAAAAAAAAAGAAAAAAAAAAAAAAAAAGAAAAGAAAAAAAAATCCCAAACATGATTTCTTGATTTCTTCCTTCCCTTGTATGAGACATTGCCTGCTTAAAATGAATGGCTGGTATTACACTCACCCCCACTTTTAAAACACACTTAAAACATAACTAAACTAACATAATTCAACAGACATAATACACTCCTCAGAATAAGAGATTGAATTTTGGAAGGACCTCTGCTGATGTTAGTGAGAACAAGGCATCAAGGGATTCTGAAGCATGTGAGCTAACTCTTGAGCTAACTCTTGCACTGAATGCCACAGGCACCAGAGTACACAGGTGCCACTGCATGTAGGTTCCCTAATGTACCATCCACTTCTGCAGCCACATTTATCCCCATCCTTGCAGTACTGACTGCCTCACATACATTTCACTCTGTATTGATAGCCTTGTGTAATACTCTCATGCCTTAAAATTCAGCTTACACTTCATCTAGTTTTCACATTTTTTCATAACAGGAAGTGTGATTCATACATATCTTTCATTACATGTATAAACATAAAATACTAAGCTGTTGCAATAGCATAGCCTAAGTATCAAATTTTTTTCCAAAAATTCAGGGTTGTTTTATAGAAGAAAGGATTTCATGCCATGATTTTCCAGTGACACTCCAAGAAGACCACGTCTCCAATATTGACATCCAGCTACTAGCAATCATGACATTTTGTCCTCTGTGAGAAGAACTTTGATCATAATTTCATGCTTCTCTTTACAAAACAAGGCACCCTGCAGAGAGACACTAAATTTAGACACAAATGAGGTTGTATCCAGGTTTCAGGGGGCTGATGTTGCTGAAGCACTGTTACGGGCAATCTAACCAACAAAAGACTGTTCAAAATAGCAAATTAGAACAACTGCTTCTGAAATGACACAGATTATTCCTATTAATTTAGTCCGTATGATGCAAAACACAAAAAACTTATGTAACTCTGAGAGGAAGAAGCATAAATTTTACAGTTTTGTTTCTTAGCATTTGAAAGTAACAACAAAGATTTTCGTTCCAGTTGTGCAGCTGCAAAATGAGGTGAATGAATGTTCATTGCACAAGTCAGTGGGAAATTACAAAAATAAAATTAAAAAACAGAGATCAGATAAATACAGAATACTGTCATTTTTGAGGACTTCAACTGCCAGACGTAAAACATTAACAAGCTGTCTCTACTGTAAAATAATTGGCTTGCATAAATGCACTTTGTTAACTAGTCAGTAGCTCAACTATTACTTTGCTGTCTTGGGTCTAAATAATGGAAGTAGAAGTGTAACTTCAAAACAAGAAATATCTGTCAAGCAGGAAAGCTCAAGATACCTTTTAATAACTTACCAGACAGCTGCTTTACTGTGCTGCTGCTTCTTTTGAACTCTGAGATAATATCAGTTGAGGAACATTATATTGTTCTATGTACATTTCCCACATCACCATAGTATCTGAAAAGCTTCCAGTAGTTCATTAAGCAACATGACTAACCTCCATCATTTGTGGTTTCTCCATTCTCTCTCTCATCCTCTCCCCAAGGGAAGAGCTCTGTTATGTGTGTGTGTGTGTGCAGTGTTTTGGTTTATTGTGTCTGGGTTTTGTTTTATTTTATTTTAAATTTTATTATGTGCATGCTCTCTGCATTTATAACAATGAGATACATGGTTTTATCTCATTTAATTTCTGGCTTTGATGCCTGAATACTATTGAGTGTAACCTGCATTCCTTTCCCTGCCTGTTTTTTTTCAGTACATTCTACCCTGTTAGTCTTCCGTACCCCTAAAGGACACACAGCAAGTTGATGCAAAGTACCAAAAAGATCAGCTAAGTCAGAGGAAGAGTGGAAAGGTAGGAGAAAGGTCTTATGAGTTCTGCAGTCCATGACTTCATGGCTGTTGAAAAGTATTGAGTTCTGTAAGGTGAACCACTACAAAACTTGCTTTCTATGCTATTAAAGTGGATAGTGAGCATATGAGAGTCCCTAATAAGGTCACATATAGAATAATAGAATGGTTTGAGTTGGAAGAGACCCTAAAGATCATCAGCAGAGTAGAGAGGGAGAATCACTTCCCTCGACCTGCTGTCTGTGCTTCTTTTGATGCAGCCCAGGACCCTGTTGGCTTTCTGGGCTGCAAGCACACAGTGATGGATCATGTTAAGCTTCTGGTCCACCATCACCCCCAAGTATTTCTCCTCAGGACTGTCCACAATCCCTTCTCCTCCCAGCCTGTATTTGTGCCCAGAATTGCCTCAGTCCAGGTGCAGAACCTTGCACTTGGCCCTGTTGAACTTCAAGCAGTTTGCAGAGTCCACCTCTCAAGCCTGTCAAGTTCCCTCAGGATGGCATCCCTTCCCTCTAGCATGTTGACTTCACCATGTATGGGGTTCCAAAATTTGTCAGCTCTGCATGAGGTGCATATATGGGGTTTTGCTGCCATTATACAACCTGAATGGAAACAGCTTTTCACATATAATATAAAGATATGAAAAACTTAAATAACTATTCCCACCTCTTCCCCTTGACTATGCTAGCATATACAGAGTGTAGCTTCACTAGATCAGCATATCATAGAATCTGAGAATGGTTTGAGTTCGAAGAGACCTTAAAGCACATTTAGTTCCAACACCCCCTGCATGGGCAGGGACACCTCCCACCAGCCCAGGTTGCTCCAAGCCCCATCCGACCTGGCCTTGAACACTTCCAGGGAGGGGGCAGCCACAACTTCCTGGGCAACCTGTGCCAGTGTCTCCCCATTCTCACACCAAAGAATTTCTTCCTAATGTCTAACCTAAATCTACCCTCTTCCTGTTTTAAACTGTTACACCTCATCATAACACTCCATGCCCTTGTAAAAAGTCCCTCTCCAGCTTTCCTGTAGGCTGCTTCAGGTACTGGAAGGCTGCTGTAAGGTCTCCCCAGAGCCTTCTCTTCTCCAGGCTGAACAACCCCAACTCTCTCAGTCTGTCTTCACAGGAGAGGTGCTCCAGCCCTCTGATTATCTTCCTGGCCCTCCTCTGGACCCCCTCTGCAATAAGACACTACGTCCTTGTAGCACACATGTAATTTTTTATTAAGCCCAGACTGGAAGACATTATAATAGGTAAAGTATGTTAGCAAGAGGCTGCTATAAGTATTATAGAAAGCAATTTCATTTTTTCTGCATTTACCAATTTGCTATGAAAAAATGGGGACAGTTAACACTTTTGGTACTATGACCTCTCTTAATTTCAGTTCATATGTAAGTCTAGCTGTAATATGAAAGAGCCCTTTATTTCTGCAATGCTTTTCCCCGGTATGTCTTGAAATGGCTCAAGAAAAAGCAGTATCTGTTATTATTTTGTTGATGGGGAAAGTGAAAGAAAATGAGAGGACTCATTCAAAGACAGTCAATAGATCAGGGCTGACACCAGAGTGAAACCTTAGGGCTTGTACACGAAAATACACCAGTTTGTTCCCAAAGAAACATATTCACACAAACATCTGTACTAAACCTACAGAATCCTCTTTACAATGAATAAAAATATTACAATAATGCTTGCTGGTGTAGATACAAACTTAATTTCTTTTTTTTTTTTTCCTAAAGACAAACTTCAGAAGAAAGGAGAGAGAACAACAGAATTTTTAATCACTGATTAAAATAATTGAGCTCACTTCTGGAAGACTTTGCCATCCCAGTGCTTAAAAACCAGGAAAGCCAGAGTAAAGAGTAATATGCCTTAATACAAAAAGACTGGGAACAGGGCTCAGCTGACAACTGTGAGCCTTATGTTCTGCAAGATTCTGAATTAAGTCGGGGTGTGCTTGCTGCTTTCAGACAGAAAGGTGTCCAGAAATGACACACAGCGATGGGCATCAGCTGTCATTGCAGAGGTCTCACTGAACATGAAAATACTCTCTGCATCAAAAAAAAAAGGATATTTCTGGCATAAAACCAGCCACTCAAGAGCCATCTCAGTTACCCCTCATCTTACCACTGCTGGTGAAGGCAGATGAGCAGGAAAAGTAGGTGCCAATTTTTTTCACCTCATGTTGGCTTTCTTGCTTGAGGTTCAGCAAACTGATGCCAACAAGTGCCACGATAAACTCAAGCTTGCTTTTTCCCTAAAGCCTTTCCCTAAAGCCAGCAACACCATACTGATGTCAGCTACTTCAGAAGAACATGCAGAAACACCATATTTCTAGGAAAGATTCTTGATTGATTAAAGATTTTTGGCTAAGCCATCTGATAATTTGCCTTGCTTTTTACCTTGAAACATTTTTACCTACATTTACATTTCCATTTTTAGCTACTCTCCTGGTCATAATGTTTTGTCAAGTTGTTTCTTTTTTTTAAACAAGTTTTCTTGTCTCAAATATTTTTTCATGGTTTTAAGCTGCTGCCAATTACATGAGAACGTAAGTGTGGGTAAAATTTAAGACACTTAAGACAAACAGAGTTTGCAGCAAGTATGATGCAGACTTCCACAGGGTCCTAATAAATCTTTTTCTTTCCTTTTGCCTTGCCTTTTTTTCTTGTCTTGTCTTTTCTAAACAATAGAGTCATCATTATTTTTCCCACAACATTTACAACACCTCAGCCACTTACACCTTCTTTTGGTCTGCACACAGTACAGAGGGTAGGTCAATCCTGTCCTCTTATTCGTGGATCTTATGTGTATAATGACTAATGAAAATAAAGTACTGCCTCCACTGAGGGGATCACAAAAGGATGTTACAAAGACAACAAAGAAAGTAAAAGACCAAATGATTGAGTGGGAAATATGTGTTGTTATAATGCAGTTCAACAGATGCAAAAGCAAATGTTTTCATAAGCAAGTAGGCAGAGAAAAGCCTGAAGTATCCGGACTAGTGGGTTTTTTTGTGTTTTTTCTTTTATTTTATTTTTTTTAAATAAAAAACTAAGTTAAATATTGTCCAGACATTTGCTGGCTTAAGCTTAAGAGCCTGTGTGCAGAGTACTCACACTGGGATTCCACTCCTTTCTCTCAATAACATTATTTCAACTATTGAGTCATGCCACCACTGGGAAAATACGAACGTTTCAACAAAGAAAAATAAATTGCATTTGTGTTCTCACTTCAACTCCCAGTTTCTCACTGGAGTGATGCCAGGCCAGTCTTTCAAGGTGCTGACTATCTCCTTCTAACAAAACAGAACAGATGGGACAGGGAGCTAGAGCTAGGACTCAGTAGCTAGATGTAAACATGTTGAAGTTCCCTATCAGAGCAAGGCTCTTTTCTCCCCTCATCCTCTCCAGTTCAAGTGTCTTGGATTTCAGATTATGTGTATCTAAACACAGCAGCTATGAGGGAACCATGACACATTTGGCTCTTGTATTGCACCATGTGCTGCTGCAGCTTGGATGAAGCTGGGAAAAAGAAGGTTCAATTTTGTCACCAGCATCTTCAGGAATATGCCTCCACTGCTCTCTGATGTTGTTTCCCTTAGATGCAGCAGAAATAATCCCTTCTTCCTGGGATACATTTGTACACCAAGGGCTCCATGATGGCTTGACACTAACACTTCCAGACCATGTACATGAGGTGGGCTCTAGGATTCGTGTGGTTGTATGTGCCCTTCATGTCAGTGGACCCAACCACTCTGCCAGTTTTTACAAGACAGGCACAACGAGTGCATTTGTAAAAATAACCCCAGTGAGTATCCACTCAAACTATTCACAGAAGCCAGTTAAATAAAACATGGCATTCGGTGGCTGTGAGCAGTGGAGGGGGGAAGGTGTGAAACATGAGCCTAATCGGAATTGGGGAGCTGGGGTGAAGAGGGTTACAATTCACATTTGCAGAACGCTTTTTGAATACCAAAAGCTTTCCTCTTATAAAACAAAAACTTCGTTCACTTCAGTTCACTCACCATGAATAATGAACTGGGGAATTAAAAGCTTTAAACCTGTTAAAGAAGTAATATTAACTTAGGTATAAATATAGCTGAAATAATCCAGACAGTTTTATGACCTTACACCCCCAAATGAAGGTGAAATGCAGAATTCTTTCTCCAGGAATAGTGGTAAACACAGCTAACAGATGGAAGAGCTGAATGGAAATTTCAATAAAGTAGGCCACAAAGAAGCATTTGTAAGTGCAAGGGTGCTCACTTAAAAAAAAGAGGGGAAAAAAAAGCTAAAAAATGGAACTTTGTTTTATTTTGATAGAGTGCCAAAACAGTACTGCATTCCTTAAAGAGCAGAATAAAGGATCGAGTTAGACTGGCCTTCTCAACACCTCAGCAAAAGCCCCCATGGGTCTCATTTTGCTAGGATGACTATTTATATGACAGGTAAGGGAATAATTTTGTTGGATTCAGTTACACTAGGCCTCCACGACCTCTGGGTCAAAAGAGCAAATGCAAAAGTGACAATGTGGATAATTGCCTGTTTAGGATAATGGAATACTGATTGAGGGTCAATTATTATAACACCTGAAAGATAAATGAGCTGATGTGAAAGGTTCAGCAGAGATAGCAAACAAGGAGAACTGTCTGCATGTACCATGCCATGGCTAATAATGCAGAGTACAGACTGCTGTGTTTGATAGCAGGGAAGCATATTTCCTGAGCTAACCTACTGAAGTCTAGCAGTTTCCAAGCCCTAAAATATTTGAGTTTGTAAAACATGCCATAAAACAGAAATTCAGCTGAACTGCCCAAAACTGCAGGATTAAAGTAATATTATTTAACATGCTACCCAATTAATTTCCATTATGGCCCTTGTCTGTGCCTCATGTCCCAGACTCATTCTTTCTGCTGTCTCCTGAGTGAACTTTCTTCCATTGCTACACAAATAAAGAAAACCAGCTTTGACGTCTGCGTTTCTAAATCCAAGCAAAGGGGTTGCAGCACTGTTCAGGCTGCTACTGCAGAGGGGCACTATCGTTCACAGGATTTTTAGAGAACTGAATTTTGCCCATAAGATCTTTTGAAACTTCTGTGCATGTGGCTAGCCTGGTTATCTTGCTCTTCATCAGTTTTGAGTGGGGTGATTCTTATAATGCTCATTCATCACCTTGGTTTTTCTTCCTATTTCTCGTGCCCCACAAAATACAAAGCTCCTTCTTTCCTCTACACGTCATGACAATATATGGTTTGAAAAAAGGCATTTTCTAGGGGAAAGCACAACTGGCCCCTCTGTAAGTTTACAGTCCAACAAGAAGTCAGTCATTTTTCTCATCACTGAGTAAAATTATATCAACATGTAAAGTGCTTTGAGGAGGAAATATACTTAGAAATTGTCTTCTACAGAAGAGTACTGGACTAAGCAGATTGCTGGTGTCCAGACACCTAGAAAACCCACTTCTGGTGTGCAAAAAATATTTCCAGATAATTTGAAATGTCCATTTTTTTCTAGCATCAGATAAATGAGCAATAAGAAACACATCTCCATGAACAGCAGAGCTCTGATAAACTGCTCTCAACATAAATATTCATGGATCAAAAGTTTTCCACAGCAGAGTTAGAAGACATTCCACTCAAGTGAGAGGAAAAGGACTCGGAGAATATTCTGCATTAAACTTATAACTCAACATGAGCCTTTCCCAGTGCTCTTCCACAATGGCATACAAGGACCTCGCCTGCACTTTTTCACAGCATGTGTGTGAACAAAGCTCTTGGAAGAGCAGGAACAAGGCATGTCTGTATCTCTATGACACTTTCAACATAATACATTAGACTACAACAGTCTTCCAAGAAAACAAAAATTGAAAGCTTTAATCAAGTGATAAAAAGGGGACTTAATCACTCTGTGAGTATACTGGTAGAAAGGCTACTGTCCAGTTTGGCTGCAACAGTGTAGATCACTACTGTTCTGTGCCTCTCTGCCATATACAACTTTTGCCTTGGTAGCTACATAAATTTTCATCTCTTAAACTCAGTCTCATTTTTTTGGCACAATTCTGCCTCTGTAAAAAATTCCAGCTATAATGACTACAAATGCAGTAGTGAACTCATCTCTTCCCCCCTTCCAACTGGCATAACACACTCTTACAGTTCCATGGTACTCCTCATGTAAGCTGGGAAAAGGTGAATGACCAGGCCACAAAAGGAGCTTGTGGTTCATTCTCATCTCTGATTTATTTGATGGGAACATCACTACCTCTTCTGCAATATCATCAGCTACAGGAAGAGCAGACTTGATGCCAACCAGGCATAAATCCACAATGAAACTCTCTTATCTTCAAGGTAAAGTATTAAAACTAAGCATCTTAATAAGAGCCCAAGTGTCCCACTAGAAACACCCCTGGCAGGAACCACAGGGATGGAGAATAAGTCATATGACTTCGGGTAAGAAAACAAAACAAAAAAATTCCAACTTCAGGCCACCAATTGAACACTGTCTCACAGTGACTAATTTCTGACTAGAACCCTACTGCTTTGGTTTTCCTTTCGCTCAAACAAGATGAATCACTGCATGGAGGCTGACAGAAAGAGAAGACATCCTCTTCCTTTAGCTGCCAAACCCCTCATGATTTTCCTGTATGACAAAAGTCCATCCGGCAGCTATGTGAAAATTCTGAAACCCATTGAAGTCTTCAAAGCTTAAAAGATGATTGAGATCTCTTCCAGCATGGGGATAAGTTAGCTCTTATTTCAAACAAGATGTGTTTTTTCCCACTGCATTTAGCTTCTGCAGGGAGCATACCTCTCAGATGTTCCACATTTCAGGAATGGCTCTCATTTTAGTCTCAAAGCTATTTATCTTCCTTGCAAATTTGCTGCCTCTGTGCTTTGCTATATAAAACTTTTCACAGCAGTAAAAACAAAACAAAACAAAACAAACCTTCTACAAGCTGAGCTTACAAAAAGAGACATGCACTTAAAGGAATAAATCCCATGATGTTTTCTGTTCCCATACAAACATGTCTTCTGTCTCTTTGTACTACATCTAGATGCTGGCACTTAGCAAGGAATACACAAAGGTTTCCAGCACAGAGATTCAGTGTGAGTTTCATGGAGACCCAAAAGTTCAAGGCAAGGTCCCCTTTTCCCTCCACCTATGCATGAAGGACCTGCAGTGCTACCTGGACGATTCTAACAAAGTAACGCCAAGCAAAACTTGTTCCTAAAACCAGATATGATGATCCATGCTGGATATTTCAAATTTACATAACCTGTACTAACTGTTAAACATGGATCTGAATTCTCATCAATTACACGAACTGAATACTATTGCGAAACAGTGCAGAGCCCTCTGGAAATCACCATGTAGTTTCATTCTATACATGTCCCACAGGGGATTCTTGTTCTGGTACAATGTAATCAAGCCTTCAAGAGTACCTCTGTGCATAACTACTCCATTGCATCCACCAGGTAAGATATGGAAAGTGACAATTACAACTAGATATATCTCTTGAAAGAAATGCTGTTGCTGAATGAACAGAAAACTACTTGTGAGGACAACTGATTTATTAGCACACATCCCAAAATAGCAAACTAAACTTTCCTGCAATATTGAGACAAATAGTCCTGGATGGGACCAGCAGTTCTTTGCAAAGGATGAGTGAGTTGGTTGCACTCTGACTTTGCACAGTTCCCTTTAGCCATCCTACCTCACAACTTGTTCTAAAAAGGCCACTGTCCCAGAGAAGCAGGATAGGAAGGAAGCTTGTAAAACCATAGATTCTCTCAGGGCTGAATGTAACACCTGGCTCCACACTTTATTTTTTGGGAATGTTACATTCTGCCTCCTTGCACTTTATGTACTATTTGTGTAACTTAAGAGGAGTGCCCTTTATGCCGAGGTCCTGGGACCTGGGACTGTAGGAGATGCCTCCAAGAATCAGCATTTTGGCTGGTGTTGATTCCTGGCTTGTCAGTTCCTCTACATGGTTCAAATGTGACAAAGGAACCACTGGCTAATATCAGCCTGCTTGCACAGAACTAACCACATCAATCTGAGCAAGCTCCAGCCCATGGGCTCTTTGCTTCATCTCAACAGATGGCCACAAGATCCCTTCTGCAGGAGGAAATCTCACAAAGTCCAAATGACTAAAACTTTTATTAATCTTACATAGGAAACCTGAGGGTGTCTTTAAAAATATTCAGTAGAGACTGGGGAAAAAAAGCCCAAAAGAGTAAAGAAAATCTGTAGTGACAGTGAAGTAGAAATGTAGTGTACGTATCGGTAAGGAAGCAAATGAATGTTTTAAATGGAGGAGAATTAAAGAGGAACATGATCTGTTGTATATAAAATCCAATTCAAAATGAGTAACTTTGGAAGAGGCTGAGAGCAAACACATCTGCAGTAACAGCCAATATAATTAAGGCAGACCAAGTGCTGAAAAGCCAGCAGGAAGAAAGACGAGACTCTGCATAATACAAATACATTCCTAATGTTATCCCATCCTCAGCTAACTTCCATAGCTTGAAAGATGGGAATAGATCAAAATAAAACAGAACTTTATCAGCAAAGAAGTTGATAAGTGTACTCTGTAAGCCAGAAAAGTTCTGTAGATCACTCATGAGGGCTTAACTCACTAGACATTGACTTTAAATAGCCTCATATTTGATGGTTTGCTGAGGACACTGCAAAAGACAACTGTTTAGTATAAAAGTTGTATAAAATGATGGAAAGGTAAAAGGGTCTTTTTCCTTAGGTGGCAGGCTAGAAACATTCCTTCCCAACAATTATTTTAATGCTGCTGGGCTTTATTGTAATACTAATTGTCACGGTGTCAGGAGCTTGGGGTTTTTTTTGGTTGTTGTTTTTGGGCTTTATATTTTTTCAGTTGTGTCTTCTCGTTTACATTTCAGTAAAGGTAAACATTCTGCAATGTTCAAGATGAAATGTCAAAAAGTAATTACAGTAATTTAGACGGTAAGTACCTGAACTCAAAAGTAAACTTACTGGAAGGAGCTTAGAAAAAGGTACTAATAGCTGATCAGATGCACGTACAAGAAAATAAGAAATCACCTTAGAAAAACATACTTTTTCCTCTAGCATTTTTAATTGATGTTTTTTCTCCTGGAAAGGATAATTTTGCAAGCAGCAGCAATATTACTGAAGGTATAGCTGACGCTTCACAGTCTGTGTGATTAAAAGCAAAATTAAAAGCAGATTCTTAAACAAAAACCAATATTTACGTCTTAAAAATTAAAAAGTACTGAAGACAAAGCAGTGTTTGGATTGTTTTTAGACAGGCTGCCAACACTGCGTTTCCCCCCTTTTTCTCTCTGAACAGTTCATATGCTGTTATGTTAAACTACTAACATCACCATGACACAACAGAGAAAAGAACTCAAATGATTCTTAAAGACACCCTCACATTCCTTACATGAAACCAAACTGCAGGCTGCAGACAACCGTGAGAATTCTCAGTCAGCACCACCATAAACATCACTTGCTCCCTGACATCTCTGAAGCTTCATCATATGAAAACCTGATATATGAAAAAAAGAGAGCCATTTAGAATAGCATCTCAACATAGCTTCAGCACTACAGCTTAGTATGTGGCATCACTGCTGGCCCCAGGCTCAAGTGACACAACATGTTCCCTTCCCGTTCTCATCCTTAAAACCATAAACCTCACAGTCACATATGTTGTCAGCTTCTTCCCAGTCTGCCTCCCATGAGTGAAGAACCCATGGATAAGTGTGACTGAAAAATGAGTGTTTGCCTTGCCATGATTTGGAGAAGTCAGGGGAACAAACTTGAACGGGATATGATGGAAGGAACGCATGAAACCAAGTTTTCTGTTATTTTGTGCATCTTACAGGTTCAGGGGCTATGGTGACTGGGAGAGAAAGAAGGAAGGAGAGTGAATGATTACAGTTTGGAGGAAGAACTAAAATTAACATTCACAGCTAAAGTCTCTGATTAAAGGGAGGCTTGCAAGGAGAAACATTAATTAGCAGTTTAAGCGAGCACTCAAGACTTTCAAGTTTTTAATATATATATTAAAATGAAGTCATCTTTCTTGCTGTTCTCTATGAGGTTAAAAAAATGGAGGCCTACTTCTGATTGGATGTGCCACACAAATGCTGAGAACGTGTAGGACAGGGAAAAAATTAATCAGCAATGAAGGAGACAGTGAAAATAATAGAAAACTCTTCTGAAGCACAGGCTTAAGTTTTCACTGAGAAAAGCTTAGGTTTTCTTCTTTCTTTTTCAAAACAGTATCTTTAAATGGCTTCTGAAATAAATTGGAGACTGTAACATATGAGACATGGATGGAACATGGTCTCTATTGAAAACTCTGAAATGGCCAGAAAAAGGCACAGGTTCCCCAGCCATGCCAGGCACCATTTTAATGACCCAGACCCGCCATAAGGGAGAAACGTGCGCAGTGACTAATGGATATCCAGTTTTCCCTCAAAGGGAAAAACATCTATTGCAACAATGGTCACGTACTTTAACAGGTCTGTATCAATCCCTTTCCTTATTTACAGAGAAATGAACTGCTTGCTATTTAGATAACATTCTCTTCAGGGCAGGCATAGCTTATCGGAGCTGCCTGCTGCGAGCCGAGTCCAGGTCGCAAACAATATGTTTCTACCAACTCTACAGCCTTGAAATCTGACAACAAAAACTAAAGCACAAATTGCTTTCTGAGCCTTTCTTTGGCTTTCCTCAGCATAGCTTGGGGAGACTTGGCCCGTTTATGCTAAAAGTGAGAGAGAATGGGAGTGAGAGTATGGGGTGTCAACTGGGTCCTCCAGGGAAAATCCTGGCTTTGGGCTGGGCATCCTGTCTAGGAATTGAACCAGACTTTTGCTGTGGTGTGACACACTTTTCTGATGGACTTTCAGTCCATTCACTCAATGGTATGCACCAATACAAAACCAGCAGAAGCTGGGAGCAAGAAATTAGTATTTTGTTCTACTCTGCTCTTTCATCACTTTCTATTCACCCACCTGTAGCTTATCTTCTCTCATGTACTTAACTCTTGTCACTCTAAGTCCAATGCACACAAAACAGGTTTTCTCAGTTGCTCTGTTTTTGTATGAACATAATACTGATGTGGTCACTTGCCTGCCTCAGAGAAACTTTTCTCCTCTCTGTGTCTGGCAGGGATGGGCACACAGTAGTGAGGCAGCAGCAAGCTGTCCTGCCACCAGTGCCTCCATCCGTCATAAGATGCTGTAAAAATGTCACGAACGATCTCTGTGCAAGCAAATGACACTGTGTGAGCTGTCTGGTCTTCCTGCCTTTTTTTCATACCATGATGTAAGCTTTAATCATCACTTTCTCTCCCAGCTGGCCTCCATACACTCAGCTTTGAGACATCGTTCTGGAGCAGTCTCCAGGTTTTTAGAAGCCCATCTCTTTCCATGGGTGACATCTCTGCAAGGTTTCTCAGAAAGAAAGCCTTGGGTTGAAATTTTGACAGGGCAGTGAAGTAAGGCATGGTCAGAAGATTTTTAGTTCCACTAGCATGAAGCCAAAATTTTTTTTTTTGGTAAGAGAAGTCCTGCTCTAAACCCCCTAGAGGGCCTGCAGCAAGACACACTGCTTCAGGGCAAGGTGCAGCCAGTGAGGACAGCCACTCCATAGAGTTCTTCTCCCTGCTATGACAAAGAGTCCAGTCTTTGCACCTCCTCATAAGCTCTACAAAATACCAAAATTACCATTACCAGGGGCAAATTTGAAGGCTGTGACCCAGAGCCTTCAAAATTTTAATCTCTTCACTGAACAAGACACAATTAAAAATAATATAATATTTCAAAGGACTAAGTGCTCCCATATGGAGATCAGTTATTCAAGTGTTGTAATCTGCCAACTATAAATATTCTGGAATTGTTTTAATGAAATATCCTGTGCTATTATGTAAGTACAGTATTGTTTCCATTCA
Source organism: Heliangelus exortis (assembly GCF_036169615.1). Lineage (NCBI taxonomy): Eukaryota > Metazoa > Chordata > Aves > Apodiformes > Trochilidae > Heliangelus > Heliangelus exortis. The sequence continues at coordinate 68,581,508 of NC_092423.1, forward strand.
CACTTCTGTTCAACACAGCTATTCCAGATGTTCTACCCATCATCTCAAGACATTCCTTAAGTAAAAAAAAATGCACATACACACATATATATTTAAATATGTGTGCATATGAACATATATATGTGTGCATAAAAATAGACTTAAAATAAAAAGTAATGTTAAATGTTTTTACATATAATAGAGGTTCTCTGGGCATGTCATAATCTTTTAACAAACCTGCAATCACATAACTCAAGCCCTTAAATTATCATGATGCTAAGTTGTAATAAAAACAAGAATAAAAGTTTACTAGAAGGTCAAAAACTGTCAAGTACAAGCAAGAGAAAATACAGAGACGCAGAAGAAGCAGAGAGGTCAAGTGCTTCTGAAAAAATTCAGGTACTGTACCTTCAAGTATATTGCAGCAGTAGGTGACTGGTTACTGCTGTTTTATTTAATAAGACTTCACATAAATTCCAGCTGCTAACCATGTGATAAGTCCATCTCAGAACAGAAGGGCTTCTATTCTTTCTCCTGCTACGCTACGATCCTGACTTCCACCCACGTCGCTGGGAGTTACAGCTGTACTGAGGGCTGAATAGATCCCATGGACCATTTTCCTGCATTTCACATTTGATTATAATGTGTGAGTTGTGTGAACGAACAATCTTTGGATTTAAGGAAAAAAACCACCTAATTTTCTGTAACCCTATATGTGGTATGGTAATAATCCTGGGGCTTGACTGCGTAGCAATTTTCTCAGTGCTTTCATGCAGTGATGGCACTTTTTTAAAACAAGGAGGGAAAAAAAAAAAAGAAAATGCACACAGGAAGAAGAAGACCAGATGAAAAGATTACCATAACTTACTTTTTCTCCACTTATTCCTTTCCCAATTATCTTTTTCCGATATTCCAATTATTCTGCTTTCTATAACCTAACCCTTCCATCTGTATTAAGAGTCCAATCCCTTGCAAAACACTGAGGGCCCTAAACTTGCATCTTTGCTCAATGATTTTATGAAAAGAAAACTTTTTTTTTTTTTTTTTTTTTTTTTTTTTTTCTCAGCAATCTGTGTAGTCATTCCCTAACTGTTACTACAGCTTCAGGTGGTGGTAGGTTCTGCCACACAAATAAGTATTGCCCTGTACAAGGAAAGGGTGGGAGACTGGAAGGTCCACATGACAAATTGGTGTCCAGCACTGTTACTATGTGACTGATGGGTACAGGAACTGAAAAGGAAAGGGGGGAAAGAAACAATGCAGATGCTGGGTGCTTAGCAAAAGATTGCTACTTTTTTTCCCTAAAAAAAAATGTAACTTTTCCTGTTGTTGTCTCTTCAGCAGTCAGTTTCCACACTTCCATGTGTAGTTTTTGTACTTGTGAATATCTGGAAATAATTTTTTTACAACTGAGGAAATAAGAAGATGCTTTCTCCCTGGTTTATAATGGAGGTTTTTGAAAATAAAAGTGCTAACATGTTTTTGGTGATGATTTCCCCCTAAAAATCTTGAAAACAATGAAAATCCTGATGACAAGACAACAATTCTATAAAATATTTAGTTGAGAAAAAACATTTTTGAAGGGGAATATTTACTATTTGTGGATGCTTATTTCTGAACAAAATAAGGGTATAAAATAAATATGACATTTCATTTTTCTCTTAACAATTATCTAGACAGCACTGTATATTAAAGTAGAATGCAGTGGGCTTTCACTAACATTTTTAATCTCTTTACAGCATTAAAAACCTAACTGTTTCTCATACAGTCTATAAGCCTTTCTCTGGAGACCTACATCAAGTACCTGTAATACAAGCTGAAACTACATTTAATAATGTCCACATTCACTTTTTAAAAACCCTAAACTTTCAAACGATTACAGCCTAAGTGTATAAACCAACACTTCTACAAATGGCAGCCCTTTTAAAGGGCTTTGGACATTGCATGTGTAACTCATCAAGAAAGAGTGTGACAGCCTGGGGAGGGTGGTGAGGACACTCTTGACCAGCAACCAAAGGGTCACAAAGAAATATCCAGACCTGGTGACTCACCCGGAGCCAGCTAGAAGCAGCACACCAAGCAGGCAGGCATGACTTAAACTGGCAAAAAGAAAAAAAAAAAAAAAAAAAAAAAAAAGCACTGGTCCTAGCTATTTGTAGAAATAATAATAATAACAACAATAACAACAATAATAATACAGGTGCTGTTTCAAATTTGGTTTTCTCTGCAGTAAACAGAGTTAAGATACAGTTACAGCCTTTTTACCTACTGGGTTCAAACCTGGCAGCTCAGCTTCAGCTCCAGTGAAGCCTTGACTTAAGTCTCTCTGCATCTCCAAGCACAAGCATGGACCTGCTCTTTTTCTGATGCTCTTTTTGCATTTTTTCCAGGGTCTGCACAGTGAGCAACTGCAGACCACGTAGTGGCCTGGTGTGGAGACATGCAGGGAAGGGGTGGGAAAACTGAAGGAGGCTTGCTGAAAGGGTGACCACAGTAGCTTGAGATGATTAAACAAAAGGCTCTGCAGCTTTTGATGTTTCCTGTTTTCTAATAATAAGACGGTCATATGCACGCTTTGCTTTCTGAGAAATGCTGCTTTATTTCTCTCCCATAAAAATGGTCTGTTTCCTCTCAGTGTACAAATTAGAGGAAGAGACCTACAATAATTTACACTATATCAGACAGTTATTACTGTGCAATGATATAAAATGGTGATTATACTAAGTGAGAACTTTGGTAAAATTCATATACTGGAAATGGAAGACCGAATTCAGGTTTGGAACCACATGTCTAAAGCCAAACCATCTGGGGAAATATATAAATTCCAAGTCCTAATCACCTTACTCATTCATGTAGTTTCATCATGATTATTCAAGAACCGACAGTTCATGCCATTATATAAACAAAGAAGATGAGAAATTACAAGGCTGACTTGTGTGAATGAAACAGGCACCATTTGGCCTCCCATGCCAATGCATCACAGAGACTGCAGGTCTTGCTACTGTACCTTTGCATGTATCGAGCCTTCCTCAGTACAACTCAGAATAGGAAAATGAAGAGAGAGAACTTGTCAGTTCCTGCTTACCACCCAAAACACAAGAGGCAGAGCTCTGTTAAATAGGACCTATTTCACAGAGCTGATAAAATTCAAGAGTTCAACAGTGTCACAGCTTGGCATCCACATTAACCTTATTTTTTATTAGCTAATGTGTGTGTTATATTTTAATGGATGCTAATGTAAATAGATGTGCTTATTATGACTTTAGTGCACTTGCAACAGCTTAATAAAACATTTTTATTGTCATCATTTATTGCCACATTCTTTTCACACTAAGAGTGGTGTAAGTCCAAAATAGCCCCCTAGAATTCATGGTTTTACCTAGGTGTAAATCTGTGGTGACTTTAGATGTTTATCAGCCTGAAAGGAGACTCTGGCTCATGGAATCTAAATATCACTTTGATTTAAGCACTGCTGAGTTTAAGCAGACTGTAACTAGATCCTGAAAAATCACTCTAGCTCAGGAGGAGAGGGGTAATAATCTTAAATGCGGGAGAACTCTACTTCCCTATATAGAATTTAACAAAAAAAAAAACCAAACAAAAAAACCATCTTGCTTTCTCTCTGGAACAGATATGAAAGAAAAATAAGTATCTGAATGTTATCAAACCATTTGATGCAGCTTGCAGCTACACAGTACCTTTTACTTACTGTGCCCTTGAGCAAGCAGTCTGGCATGCCACAGTCCCTTTTCTCCTTGTTTTTCTGATTGACTCTCAGTGTCATTAATAGTCTGATGCATTGAAACACTGCGAATTTCCATCCCAAGAAGGGCTGGTAAACAAGAACACATAATGAAGAACAAGGGGACCACATAAAGTACTGCTGAAAGGCAGCTGCACCTTAAGCGAGCACAGTCAGGTTTAAGGGAGCAAAGTGATATCTGAAAGCATATTATGGCTAGGGCAAAAAAAAAAGAAATAAGGGGACCTCTCAGAGGCATGGGGAAGACTAGAAGAGGAAGATAAAGCACAGGAGATCACACACAGCTGCAGGAACAAAACTGGCCTGACATTTTACAAAAGGTCATTACATTGTGAGCACTCAAAAAATGCCATTTACATGTCACGGAACAACAAAAAGATCAACTCTAGAAACACTGTTCTGCTGATGTGCTGATCAAGAAGAACTCAATACCAGATCAGGTGCTACGTAAAATGCCACCTCACTGAAGGCATGACTCAGCTACTGTGGTTCATGCTTTTTGAAGGAACAACCAACCACAGCTGAGCATAAGAGACCTGAGACGAGGTAAGCTCAGACTGGCAAAGTCCTTAACAGTATATAGGAAGACATGTGCTGGAACAAATTACCCCAGCACAAAGGAGGGCATGGTTCCATGCCAGGGGTACCCAGGCAACAGTACACATATGCAAAACCATACAGAAAACACTACATTGTATTTATGACAGCAAAACAAAACCCAAAACATCCTACATAGAGGCATTCACCACAGAGCAGCTGAAACGCCGTGGGTATCTTCTGGTAACACATTGTACATCTGAGACTGGTGTTTTCCCCACACAGTTTTTCCTTGTGCCAGCAAGCTCAGACAGGAGAACATGCTTTTGCTCTAACCAGTCAGGGGTGCTTCTTGCCTTTTTTTCCACCCAAGCTTGCTCGACTTAATAGCTCTGCCTTACAAAACTTCACCATGACTCAAAATTTATGAGGGAAGTTTTCTAAGGTAAAAGGGCAAGCAGGTGCCTGGTTTCCACTGGCTACCAGCACCTTGCTCCTACATGTGCTGTTGAACATCTCCCCAGACTGGCTCTGTAAGTGCCTGTAAAAAGGAGGATGAACAGGCAATCCAGCTGGCACCTGCTGCAGCCAATATGCCCACAGAGACGTGAGAAACTTTCACAGTGAGCTCCCAAATATCCTCTGGATTTCGGCTTAATTACAAATATGAATTTCAGGCCAACTTTGCCACAAGGTCTGCAGAGATCTATGTATCTTTCTGCAGACTTAGCCCAAATTATGACTTCAGGTAAAAGCCATGTGAAAAACCTGTGGTTGTTGCTTCTTCCTGAAGCCAGACAACCGTTGGCATCAAATCCACAACTCAAGCATGAAATGCAAGACAGGAGTAGTAAATGAAGGAATATTTCCTATCAACCTCTGCAGGCCAGAGCTGCATATTGTTACATGCCTATGAACACCAATTTGGAAGGTGGGGTTAATAATGAAATACAAAAGAAAGACAGGAAGCTGGGGTGAGAATCTCCTGATGTGCTAATTAATTCTTGATTCATTCTTCCTCTGTAGGCGTATAAGAAACAATTAAGGAATTGCACAAATGTCTGTTCAAGATGTGGGCCCAAATTCTGGTTTCTGTTAATCTGGCAGAAACCTTTTACGCTGACTATGGCAGAAGTAAATTATTTTAAGTGATGTAAATTTGTGAAGTGCAAACACGCCTTAGGCTTGACAGAAAAGAGCCTACTGACTGTTGACTATTTTTTAAAGTCCAGAACACTGAATATGATGTAATGTGAAAGAATGGGGGAAAAAAACATGCTCCAAACAACACTCAGTTTACTGAGCTAAGATTAATCTTTTGAAGAAGCTAACAATGAAACCAGACTGAACCTAACTTTCTTTTTCGGCTTTTTTCAAAGGTAGGGCAGGAACGTTGGATGAATGGTGAATGCAGCAAACCCTCAAACACTTTTATTCAGCAGCTTGGGGGCCTACACCCAGACCCTTGCCTTCTTGGTGGACTGAGGCTGCTCATCTCATCAAAGCACTCACACTGATCAGGTCTTATCCCACTGCAGTCAGTCATCTGTCAACAACGCAGGAGGTCACACCTCTCATCTGTCAGTAAGTGATGAATCTGAGGATTTCTCCAAATGAATGATCTCCAGCCCCAAATGGAAGCACCTACCAAGCACTGGTCTGAGCAGGCTGTTTTGCTTGCATTCCCTGTGAACCAGCTCCTTGCCCCTAGAGTGCCCCAGCACCCTGATTAGGAAGCAGCTCTAAATTGAAGTTTTAGATACCACTGATAGAATGACTAGGAGACTTCCCTAGCCTCAGTGTATGTTGCATCTACACATGCAAATAGTCTCTCTGATGGAATACCTGAATGTCACTATCCCACAGCACAATTAACAAATCCAAGGTGAAAAATTTCGTATTGATTCCCTGCTCTCACACCTACACAGGCTCTTTGTGGCTGTGGCTACTGAAGCTCTGCCTCTTCAGGGAAACACTTGGTGTCTGAAACCGGTGCTGCCTCAGAGGCACATTTGACTTCCTGAAAGACCTAGCACAAAGCCAGATTAGTTGCACCCACACAACGCTTCAATCATTTCCTAAGTCTTTGGGAATCCTGGCTCTGGTTTAGTTTTGTACTGAAGTTCTTGAGACAGCTGCTGTTAAAAGAAAACAAGCACTTTTCAAAGACCCAAGCTGCGGTCTGAAGAAAAAACACCTATTTTACTCTTCTGTGCTCAGGCAGAGACCTGAATGTAACTGCTACATTTCACAGTACATAAGCACAGCTCTCACTTCACTGTACCATTTTGCTCACAATAGCAAAAGAAAACTTGCCATTTTCCCAAAGATTTTGCAATAATTCTCAGAAATATGCTTTACAGTAGCACAATACATCTTTCCTACAAAGAGTCAGTTGGGAGCTGAATCACTGGCAATGTTTTCCAAAATGCCTACTTTAAAATACTTCCACTTTATGAATACTGTTCAAATAATGTCAACAATGATTATAAAAGGCATATTCATAATGTGGATGGCATCCTTTAAGAATGTCACAGGTTTTCAAGCCCAATTTTAGGGATGCTTCCTGAGATTAAATTTAACTGTAAAAAACAGGTGGTGTGTTTTTAAGATAAGAAAAGGATGACCAGATAGGAAGCTGTGTAACACACAAGCCTTCTGCATTATAGTAATTCTACAAGCATGCGTGTATACTCAATCACATCTAGGTGAATTAAGCTGCAGGAAAAAAAGAAAGTATTTTTCACATCCCATCTGTATCATAAAAAGAAAAAAAGCCAACAAACCCCCCAACCCCACAGACAAAAAAATCCTAAAATCACTACAGGCAACCCTCTCCAATACCCTGCCACCCATGGATATCAGCAAGAACCTATTTTCTAGCACCTTCTGTCCCTATGGTCCAGCAGTAAGAATTCAACCAAACATTTTGCTTTTTTTTCTATGTCTGGGCAATTTTCCAGAACTTCTAAGCTCAACAGGCAACCTTTAGTCCTATCTAGGTTGCATTCCTTTTTGCTACTTGCCTGTTTCCTCCCTGTTGACATCTGCACAAACTACAAAAGCAGTTACAGTGAGAGTTTCCTTCACAAAAACGCTGCTGCAATGCTGTCTTTAAAAACATTTAAAAACTTACCAAGAAACTGAGAATGACAGAGAATCCAGAAGAAAGAAAGATAAATGTGCACACTGTGTATACCTTTACCTTTCTTTAACCAAGTGAAGCCTCACTTTGAATGCATTGATTGAACTCTTCATCTGACTAGAAGGAAGCATGCAAAACATCATTCTACCAGCTTTACCTCCTTGTCATCTGATTCCCCTGGAATCTAAGTAGGCCTCATGTGGATATGAAGAAGGTAACATTCACATAAGTTGAGAAAACACAGAAAGAACATTTTTAAAAGAGGGAAAAACCTATGCTGCTCAGATGAAGATCATAAGTAAAATAATTTCTTTATTCTTGAACACCTCTAGAATTTTTGGACAGAATGAAAATCTACACAGAAGCACAGCACAGATAAGAAATTTACTTCATGATTCATCCAGATTTTCCTCTTCTACTCCTCCAGCTTTCTTATCAGGCTTTCCTGTGCCTGTTTCACTTTTTAAAAGTACTGTTGTTCCACTAAATAGCTTTTTGTTTACAGACCATGTGCCTAAAACCTGTTTTTCTTAGGGCATGAAAAACCACCAAAAATACATTTCTCTATATCCATTTGCTTCTAGGATACTTCTTAATCTGCAATGGTTCTCTTCTAATCCAAAACCCTTGAGGCATTTCAGAAGGTAAATGAGTGATTAGAGGCATTCCTGCTGTAATTTATATGCTTTATAAACCCTAATTGTTCTGAGTCAAGGATTTCATTTTTCCTGAAGTGCCAAGTTTAATAGGCTTCAAGGCGCTCAGTAAGATGTATCTGATTGGTCAGGCTTTAATAGATTCTGGCCCACCTTGGTATGTTTTTCTTCATATTTTAAAATAAAGAGATTACAGTTGTTAGAAAAAAAGCCTAAAAATTTTTTTTTTGATCGCTATCTGAAAAATGCTTCTTATCAAAATGAAAAATATATTTTGACTTAAAAAAAAATCTTGACTGGCTCCAATGGTAAGTCGTTTCCTAAGGTCTTTTAAGATGCTTCTAAAATTTGATATATCCTTCAACAAAGATGAAATAATATAAATATTAGCTCCATTAATTTGTTATTAAATTGTAAAAACAAACATAAAAAGTGAGTCTGACTTACTGAGGGTGCAGAATAACATGAGGGTTTCAGTGGTACTAGCTGGTAATAACCCATAAGAGCTCATGTATAGTGACTTATGAATAATATGAGCATTTTAAACTCGGATAATAAAGATCTTCATACTTTGCCATCATGTACTGAACGTATTTATGCACAAATGACTAAGGAGAAAACTGCAGGCACGATACAACCATGCAAGTCAGCAACACTAGGTGGTGGCCGTACAGGAAGAAGGAACTAGTTTGAATGGAAAAAATGTCCATATAATTTATGTACGAAGATTTAAACTCTATATAAAGAGGTGTAATAGACACAACTCAAACTAACATGGAGGAAATGCATACAATTTAAGTTTTTGCTTTAGGTTCAATATACTTTTCTTCCTAACTAGTGGGCAGCTGAAATGTTGTTTCCTCAGCCCAGTGCAATTTCATGCTTAATTTACAGAAAGACAATACCCAAGGACTGTCTGAAAGGGTAGAAAATACGGATAGCATAGCATTAGTGCAGGACCTGCTGGTCTGTTGCTTGGCAAGGAGAAGGGTCTGGGTAGTTTCTACCCTTCAGAGCATCAGAGTAAAATTCCAGGAGAAACACATGTTAAGGGAGGGGAGGAGGGAGAGCTGGGTGTTCAACTGAATGAACTTACTGTTACCTTTTTTTTTTTTTTTTTTTTTTCTCAACCTAAGTCTTCTTTTTCCTGATACTGTCTGAATTTGAAACATCTAATTTAATCCATTGAAGGGCCCCGTCTTCCTTTTATTTCCTGTCTGTACTGGAGCAGTCGCCTGTTTCAATTATGACTTTCTCCAGCTCCTACATTTTTCGTGCTCCAGCTGGCTCAAAGTGCACTTCCTTGGAAGGTAAAATGCACTAACTGTGCTGATCGGAGACTGATAGCTGGAAAGCCACAATATTTAATAGCTGAGCTGATAAGAGGAGGGGTTAACAACAACAAAAAAAGAAAACAACACCAAAAAAAAAAAAAAAAAAAAAGAAACCAACAAAAATCCCCAACCCCTCAAAAACCCCCAACACAATTTTGAGCCTAAACAAAAGAATATTATATAGTCTTGTGTTCAATTAAGGCCCCATTTAAAAATATATATACAAAGAACTGCAGACTGCTTACATAAATTCATACTTTTATGGTAAATTTCACCCACTTCTATGCATGTGTGTTAAATGCTTCTTTCCTGCCTTTCAGTCAGTTAGTGTTGACTGGGGACTAACTTGGTGCAATTATTTCAAAGAACAGGATTGTGGGATTGATATGGCACTACTGCAAAACCCTTTCCAGCTAAAAATAAGATTGTTTTGTAGTCAAGAGGGAGGGAAAAAAAAAAAAAAAGTCTTGGGGCTGTAAACACCAGTGAATGTATTTTTTTCTGCTTTATGAAAACCACAAATCTTTTTTTTTCCCTTTTCCTTCTTACTCACAGGGCAGTTTAATTACAGTTTAATCTCTTTCAGTAAGTACCCCTTGAGACCTTATTGTCCAAGTACCATATTATCGAAGCTACAGCTACAATTTACTGCAGTAGGTGGAGGCTTCCCTTAGGAAGGCAAGAAGGTACCAAAGAAGTGGAAAAAAAAAAAAAAGGCGTAAAGAAAAAGTAGTTCAGTTACTTTATTACTAACCAACAGTGCAAAGTTTTACTGGACCCTAGAGGTACTAGTTCAATAATTAGAGAAACACTGCAAAGGTGATGGCCAACACTCCCTGTCTCTAATGCTGTTGAATGAAAATTTGAAGTTAACACAGTTTTCAGTTGCTGTGATAGCTCAGATACATGGCAGGGGGGAGAGGAGGGGGTGAGGGAAGAAGTTAATGAAGAAGAAAAGCAGGTTGTTAGGTGTGAAATGCAAAACATACATATTTTGTTTTATAGGGTAGTATTGAAAATAAGCAGGAACTAGTCATTACAAAAAATAAATAATCTACAGACCTTTGCCAGCTTTGTTTTCAAATAAATTTGAAAGTATTTCTCTGAGATGTGAGAATGGTTTTGGATGTAAAAAACCAAATTTAATTCAAGCTAGTGAAGTAATAGCTAATTTCTCCTGCTGTTTATACTGTTACAAGCACTGTGAAGCAAATGTAACTGAGAAATGGTCCAGTATAACATTATCCATGCTACTGAGGAGAGCACCGCTACCTGATATTTCAGGTAGGGTTTAACTGTATGTTTGCATAGGCAATCAAATTAAATCCCAGGCAAACAGTATATAAACATAACATAGTGAAATATAAGTGATGCGTTACTAATGACTAGGAATTATATTTTTCCAATTACTTTTTGTTAAAAAGCCCAACTCTACTGTCCCCTGCCTGCTCTCTCACAACTGTTTACTGCACACGGCAGGAACTTGTTGCCAAGCACAGAGATACTATACAGTATGTAGACAGTGACCTAAAGGGAATATTTATTTCTGTGGAGAATAGTAGGTTATGGCTACAGCTATCAGGCTGTTTCAGTCAATGATTTATTCACCCAGAAGGATAGATACAATATTTTTCTAAATCTGTTTCCTATTAACTTTTCCTTCCCTCTGCCATGGCCACCCCCCTTCAGGATTCCTAAAAGGGATGAAGCCTCTTCTTTTCTCAGCCACAAACCAAGGTAAAGAGTACATAAAAAGTCCCTCATCCTTGAGGCGATGATCAAGGAACAGGATATCCTGGTTAATACTAATGCGGGAAGAAGGTTTGCTCATTCTCACAGATTTTTCAACCCACTGGTGCCTCCTGAACCTGCCTTAGGCATGCTTTCCTTTTATTCCGTGGGAAAAAAAAGAAAAGAAAAAAAAAAAAAAAAAAAAAGAAAGAAAGGAGAGGCAGAGATTATTTTAAAATCTAAATCTTCCACAGGACAATGATGCAGCCTGGCACCCCGCAGATGTGTACTTTGTAACAGGTGACAACGTTGGGCAGCAGTGAGGAGCCACACCACAAATGCTGCTATTTTCTACAGAGCAAAGATTACCAGAATAATTAATAACAGCAGCCGTGACAACAGAATATATTCCCAAATCTAGTTGCTCACAAACAACCTGCAATTGCAGGTTACAAAAAGCCCCCACAAAAACAACCCACAGAAATAGTGCTATTTCTCACACACAGAACTAGCCTCTCAGGAATGGAAAAGTAATCTACAGAAAGAAAAGTCAGTAGTACACAGCAGTGCAACCTATCTACTTTACAACACACAAACACATACCTCACTTTCAATATCCGCTACCTTGCTCTCTCCTGACTTGTGTTAAATTATTGTGGATTAAGCCACACATCAATGAGATAAGATTTTTAATAACTGATACTATTTCCCAGAGCAAATGCTTATGCAAGCACTGAAACACCTTGGTTTTTAAGTTTGTTTTAATACATTATGCAAATAGTAAGATCTAATCAAATGACAAACATGTTAGCCACAAGAACAAGTGATCAGCTTTTGGCCTTATTCCTCCTTAACACATATGATACAGGTAGGCCTTGGTTATGCTTGGTTTATATTGGTATAATCTCACTAACTGAAGGGGAAATAATCCTGATTTATACCCATATGAGTCAGGAGGGCAACAAGAACCACAATCATTTAAGCACTAAAAAAATAACAAACAGAAAATCTTTTCCTGCTAGATACAAATCACTGTGAAAGAAATAAAGTCAAACTTATTTACCTACACACAGAACCATGAAGTCATGCAATGAGATTGTATTAATTCCCGACAGGGTTACAGTACTTCCTTCTAGTGAGTAAAAAACTTCATTAGGAGAATTTAGTCAGGGAAAGAAGGAATTAAACGTCCACAGTCAGTTCAGGAGCAGCACTGAATTAATTCTCTCTTATCACGGGATGATTTTGTACTAGTAATTTTTTCTGCCCACAGTGCTATTTTCCAAGATTATTTTTATGCTGGTGTAAGCCACTAATGCTTCAGCCATTTTCTCCACTGCCTGGACTTACTAAATACCATGCCTCATAAAACTGGGATTTAAATCTTCCCAGAATAAAAGCATTTTATTTCTCACGCTGCCCCCTCCATCCCCACCCAAGGTTTCTACCATAAATGGCTGGTTATAGCCCAATCAAAAGCATAAAAGCAATTGAATAAATAAAACCATGAAGTAAGTGTAAAATATTAGTGTCCAGACATGCAAGATGTATGCAGGTACTATGAAACTTCCACAGCTGTATGGGCCTGGAGCTCATGTGGTGCCACAGGTTTAACAGGACCCACTACCAATAAGAGTTTTATTTGCTTAATAAATTACATTCAAAAGCACAATAGTCCGGGCTCTTAGCTGTAAAATTGCCAAATATTGTCAAAGAGTGCTCTCTGGTTATAAATAGTAAAATAATGTACAACTCATTAGATTCTTGATTCCCCATGCAATTCTTTCTAACCATTACTCAGAAACATAAAAAGTGACTCTACATGACATTTTATAGGGGTTATAAATTGCTATGAGGAGATGACATGGGATAAATTTGTAGGCAGGGTGAAAGGGACCCAGCCAAGCCAAATGTGTAAATTAAGAGTTTGGGCAAAGTGTGGGACTACATGAAACAATACTGAAATCATAAAGATAGATGGATAAGGATTAACTACAGCAAAAAAGAGGTTTACACTGATGGAAAAAACACTAATAGACCTCTCCACTGAAGACAGATAAGTTAACTGTGGCTGCTAGGATGCAAAAAATCTTAAAATCAAGTAAATGTCAACTAACTTTAATGTCCAAAGTAAGATTAATTAAACTATGAGAAACACTGCACAATAGCCATCCCATTTAGATGAACCAAAGTTGCAGGATTTTCTATTTACTTTTCAAGATGAGTTTTGGCAGCTCTGCAAAAATTTTACTGGACCATAGGGAAGATAAAAGTTTCACCAGACAATGTTCCCAGAAAATTAAACAAGTTTCTTATTTCATTTTAAATAAAGGAGCTGATTTTTTTTTTTGAGACACACATGATGCTTTTGTATTACGTATTTGCATACTTAATTAAAGTAAGCTGACATATTTTTAAGCTGCCTAATATAGGCTCGCAGGACTCATCACAATACTTCCTTTTAGCATTAGGAAACTAGGTGGAGAAGTTTTTCTGTCACCCCATATCTCAGTTTCCTTGAGTGACACTAACAATTAGAGGAAACTGCATAGCCGTTCTTGCAGTCTTGTGAAATTCTGGGTGCTTTTCACAGGCTAAAATTGCCTGAGCTCCCAGGATGAAATCCTGAGCCCTTGCTCATTTTCTCACACCTTAAGGGAGATCAGAGTCAGTAAGGTCATCTCCATGAGATTCAAAAGAGATAGGATTTAACCCCAACAGTTGAGACACTCAAGTCACCCACAGAGTCAGACACTGAGGTTGGTGTATTTGGCTCTCACTGGATATTAAATTGACTTAATGAAATGCAAAGCTTCTCAGAGCAGCAACTATATTGTCTCCCATGCTTCTCAGAGACTATAAAAAAAGAGGTTTTGCCAGCTCCATGTGTAGAGTGTTAAAGCCCTCTTTGCTAGGGCTGAAGTTGGCATCTCCCATCAAAATGACTTCACATCCTCAGTGCTGTGCAATAAGTGTGCACCTGAACACCTTGGCATACACTGTTGGGACAGCATCTAATAAACATCTCTTCACTAAGAAATATGTCAATTCTTCTGGAAAAAAAACATGGTTGACAACCTAATCACAAACAAAAGCCTTCACCAACTAACATTATGACATATGTAGTGCTATAAGAATAAAACAAGATAAAAGTTTTCAGGGATAGATTTTATGAAGTGAAATGATACAGTCTGGAAAATTTGGTACAATCTGGCCTTAATCTACCTCAGTTAATGCAGTAAAAAGTACTAGCTCCTACTTACAAACTCTGCCTTGTCTACAAGCTTTCAAACAAATTCACTTTCTTACATACTCTCCTATTTTTTCAAAAGGAGGGGGAAACGCCTCACAACACCAAACATTTCCCTCTGATAAATTAACATGGCACAAGAAAAGTGCTCACAGTGCAATTACAGCAGCAAGGTAGTCCAGTGGCAGAATATCAGGCTGAATGTCAGGAGACTTCACCCCATGTGTAGCCCTGCCATGATTTGACCTTTAGTACTTTTCTAACCATTCCCTCTTTCATCCTTTATCTGGCCTGTCTATAGCAGATTGACAGTCCTTTGGGGCAGAGGCTGCTCTCTTCCTACATATTTGTGTAGTGCCTTACACAAAGGAATCCCAATCTGCTTTTAGTACTGTGCAAACATACAACTAAAAATGCAGCTTCTTCCTCTGGGACCTTGCAATCTCAGGCAAGAGACAAGAGAGAGATACATCAAACAGATGAAAACCACAAGTTAATTCAGAGCTCCAAGTGGTCTGTCTGAAAAGCAGAAGACGGTTTGCTTTGCAAAATCCAGCTTTTACCTAATTCTGAAGGCTCTCATTAAAACTCTCCACCAGTGGTCATTTTATTATGCTCGTAAGTAAAAATAAGCCAACTTAATGGTAGAATAAAAAGGATCCCTTCTCAGAAGACTTTCATTGCTAATAAATTTGCATCATGAAATGCCAAAACTGAAAATGGGATATGGACAGTCTCCATTTGAGCAATTTAGTTCCAATGTTACCTTCTAGTTGGTACCTTGTTGGTAGTGGTTCTCATCTGCTGTCTCTTAGATCTAATCTGAGAAGAGACTATGCTTCTGTCGTACATATATTGGGCCTAATAACCAGAGATCTTGGCCTGGGAGATAGGTCTCAAAGCACTAGATCAACATAAAAGGGAAAAAGCAGGATTTTATGAACAAGCTTAGTCAATTATCAAACACAACACTTGCCTTTATGTTTGTGATAGGGGAACTAAATCGGCTTTATGTCATCTGAAAGCAGATACATGAACATTTGAATTCCCCATAACTAAAATGGTTATCTAAAGAAGTTTAGAAAGCTCAAGATATCTGACAAAGGAGCTCATGGGGAACTTACGATAGATTTATTCTAAAAAAACCCTGTCCTAATATCTTCTGTGCGCTGGGACATTTCCTATGCTTGCACACAACCCATGAATCACAACTAAGTCAAGGGCAGCAGTGAGGGCATTTCTGAAGGATGGATTTTGCAGCCTCCTAGTCAGCTAACATTTTTTTCATGTTCAAATGGATTGGGTCCTGTCACTCTAAGACCTTGAAAAATCAGGCAGGACCTTGTACAACTTGCTAACTGACATCTCTCTCATTCATGAAAAGTGTAATCTGCTGGACCAGTAAAGAACTGTAACTATAATTTTTACCCTGCTTCTTTTTCATTTTCCTGGCTCCTGGCCACATGGATTTGAATAAATCCATCACCGGAAGATTCCACATGTTTGCTATTTGAGCAAACATCTGTTGGTTAAGCTGCTGTTCCCTTGGGAGTAATGGCCTGGCTGCTCCACCAGTCAGTTTGGTGGCTTGGTTTCCCTTGTATGCAAATACATGTTTTTTTTATTAGCTCCTTCATTTTCTCTCCAGCTATGGCAGAATCCACATTGCACTGATGTAAGCTCAAATGCTTGGTGCCCTTTTATTACTCTTCTTACTGCAGTCCTCCTATACTTCTGGAGGGTTGCTAGCTTGGTGATCGTCCTCCTAAAGACTTTGCTGACGATTATTTCTTCACCAAGTATTTTCTGGAGAAATTTTTTTTTTTTAATGTCAGGGAATGGTCCAGACCACAAATATAAAAATCTGTCAACATGGTATTCTTTGTTTTTTTCAAATAATGTAGACCTGAGTGTGTGCCTTCATCTACTTTCACGACTGCTTTTAAGATCTTCCCTTTTCTGCTTTTCTGCCTTCTTTTTTTGCTTTACTTGAAGCTTTTCCACCTTATCATCTTTCTGCTTCTTCATTTAATTTGTTCACAGCTTATCCTCTTATTAACCACCTCCCACCACCTAAAACATTTGGTAATAAGCAAGTAGCAGTTGATAAAAAATTAACAGTTGTACAACAAATCCCAAATGAAACACATGCACACATACATATATATATATGTCTTTTTGAGCTATAGCTTCAGGCAGCTTGCAGACTCAGGAAGACAGTGTGGAATTGGTTATAGGCTGTGCGTTCATGAGTCATATCACCAGTCTAGACACCACTGCTTTAGATTTTCCTCTGAGAATTCAGCTGTCTAGAAGTCAAGTTAGTCTCTTAGCATAGGCAGTCATAACACAGAGATCTGTATTAATCTTCTGGTAAAAGATATAGGTTTAGTGGAAACAAAATGCTAATTTAATTCATCAGACTGATTTTGTCCTCTCCTTTAATGAATAACATATATTTACTGTCAACATGCAATTTTTTTCCTTTACCAATGTATTTTTCACTCATGCTTGTCCACTTGAGAAAGCTCTTGCACAGAGGATTATGACCAAGTTCCTAACGATGAAGTACCTAGAACACATTGTTTCTAACAGCAGATCCTCCATCTCCAATGATCCAGCATGATTTTCAGGCTTAGAAATATGAAGAACCATTTTTTTAAGTGTGAAATTGTCTCATAATAGGACAATGCTGGTCATTGACATTTCTAGTTAAAAATTATTAGTTCTTCTTCAAGCTGCCTCTATTTTATTTTAAAAGACAGTGATAGTCCCCTTCTGATGACATCTGAAACAGTGGAGTCCTCACAACAGGAGTTCCAGGGGCACATGGATCAGCCTGCATGGAAGCGGTTGCAAGATAAAGGCCAAAAGTAGCAAATGCAGAATTACTCCATCAATCAGCTTATCAAAACAAGACCTTATTTGAGCTTCAGAAGGCCAAGGAGCAGGATTTTCTCTCTGTTGAACTATTTTTTGTTTGCAATCTTTTTTGTAGTGGAGGAAAATCTGAAAGAAAGCAAATCAATTAAGCTTTCTACTTTCACAATTTTAGCTTCTGGGTTTCTCAGGAGGGAGAAACAAATCAGGGGAAAAAAAAGCCACCAAGTATTAACTCCAGATTCACATTTCCTCTAGCTATCAGAAGACATCTGGTAGTAGCCTGGAAAAGAGAGCTTGTGCATCTGTGAAGACTGAAGCAAGTACCTCTGAGGCATGAGTGTCCCATTGAGAAGGACACTTCCCCACATGATTCCTCAGATTCATGTTCATCTGCTGTTGAGCAGGGAGGGAGCTGTATCCATCTTCAGCTAATGTCTTGTTGTCACCATTTTCATATAAGGAGCTTTGGTTTTCTGGAGGTGCCCCACATTTCCTCTTCTTCATGTTAAGTTGCTTTTTGGTAAACTCTTAGGATGGCATAGAAGACAGTGCATAACCAGAGCTCTAGCTGAATTCCAGAACTGACCAAGCAAGCAAAAATAAAATCAGAAGTCCTCACCATCAGCAATGCATTTCACGAGCTGACATGTCCATTAAGTTCTCTGGCCACCTGGGCTAAACTGCAATGAGTACTTACAGCCAGCTGGCCTTGTCATCACTTTCCCTCTGAGGGCCATGGTCCGTGCAGCCAGAGAAACAGACAGATGATAAATTGCAAAAAGAATTAGAGGACCTGTTGTCCCAGCAATTTAATTTTTTCAGACCAAATAAATGGACATTTTTTCTCCTTTCAGGAAGCAAGACAGCACGTCTGCTTCAATCTAAGAGCAAGAATAACGGGGGAAATCTCACACCCTCACCTCACATACATGGTGTGAAGGGAAGGGGGGTGAACCCATCAATCAAATGCAGCTGTCTCTGCTGAGGGTGGGAAGATCCAACGGCTGGCTCAAGGAGTCTTTTTCTAAATTTGTACTTGGTCCTATGTTATTTTAAATAAGACCACTGTGGCCATGGGAATTTAGCAGCTTTAAGCCTGTCTGACAACATCTTCCCCCTCCACCCATTTAGGGCCAGACCTAGCAAAGCACTTCTTCTTGCCCATCTCTTTAAAGCTCTCATTGGAGTCCTTTGAACTCAGCACACTATTCCCATGCTTAAATGCTTCACTGAACACCATCTGGAACAGCACCATCTTGACACCAATACGATCCTCCAAGTTCTGCATGGGTGTAAGCATCCTGGTTTTCCTTACCAACAGAAGAAGTCATAAGGAAGTCATAAGATGAGCACCCAGTTTTAAAGGGCTAGGTGCTTAACTGGTCACTACTCACACTACACCTCACACTACTGTCAGACTGCTATTTTTTCCCCCAGACTTCTCTCTCCAAAAATGCTTTGGCAGAAAAGCCCACAGGATGGAAAGAGATGCAGAAGCAGTGGAGCCATACTCCTAAAAGGTGTGTTATGGAATGAAATCTTAGAGTGACAAATGAGTGTGGCTGCTTTGGAGATACTTCCCCACAGCTTGAAACGGAGATGTGGGAATGTCTATGCTTGTACTCAAGCTGTTTGCATGTACATTTAGGAGAACTCTAATATTCATCACTCGGCAGAAATTGGGCTGATATTAAAGGAAATATTTCAAGGGAAGATTTATGCCCAAATCTGCTTCTACTTAAATGGTTTCTAAAATATGAGTTCATTCACCACGTGCCTAAAGCAAGAACCAAAATGAAACAGCTGGTGCATGGACCACAGGAGAGAAGCTCATGTTTAATGAGATATGCTGCATCAGCACTTTTTCTGAATGACTCTGCACTAGTGAGAGCTCTGCCACAGGCCTGACACCAGTGGTGTAAATTCATGTTACTTCTGTTCCCCTGATTTCATTAGAACATGAGACGGGAAGACAGAGAGTGCAGGACGAAGGTGCCATTTTCAGCCCTTCTGGCATCGGAGCATAGCAGAGAATTCAGGCCAGAAATATTCATACCTATTGCGAAATGATGGACTTGCTCATGCTTCCAGCTGAAATTGATGCAATGATTTCATCCCCACCAAGCCTTGTTCACTCAAAATGAGTAGAAATCACCTCATAACTCCCTTACTGTGGTGAGATTTACAAAAGAGACATAAAACATGCAAAGGGTGCCAGGTTCTTATTCATTTAAAGCAGGACTCAGACCTGGCAAATGGCTGCACTAAGTTCATGGGGCAGCTTGCAGAGCAACTTGTCTCACTTCCTGCCCTAAATTATCTTGTACTGTTTGATAATGCACAAAACACCTTCCCTCCCCATCCATGCTACTGGTGAAAAATCACTGGTCGATTAATCAGATTTGCACGTCTTTCTACTATCTTTAATAATTATTCTTCCCAAAACATCCACCACCAACAAAGTTTTTCCAGGTTACAAGTTAACCACCTGCTGAGTGATGAAAACGCTGGCCCAAAACTTCAAACACATTCCATTACTTTCATATGTGAGTAATTTTATGCTCAGGAATAATGTCACATGAGTCATAATATCCTTTGAATTCACTGTCTGAAGGATCAGAGCCCAGAATTATCCTCAAGTTCAACAGTTGCCATGTTTTTCTCTTAAAGAAGAAAAGGCAGGAGCCTATTTGCCATTCGCATTAGGTAAGATAGCCAGAAATACTGGGAGTTTTATATTTGACATTTGAGTCATAACTAGAAAAACGTACCTGGTACTTGGAAATTTTTCCCCTTGTTTATAAGGATAAAAAGTCTCCACAAGAGCAAATTTGATTGCTTTTCATTAGCAATATACAACTCAGTTTCACATATTAAAGAAAAAGCAATTTTTCAAATTGATTCAGGCAAACATTTAACTTACATATTCTAAGTTATTTTGGCATTCTAATGGAAAAAGTTCAATGCAGTCATGATATAAAATGCTGTAAAATCCCACTATGTGTGCTTGTAACAACCTTTATTTATTTATTTTTATTATTTCCTGTAACATTTGCCAAGCTGGAACAGATCTTACCCTATCTAAACCCACAGTAGACATAGCTGATACTTTCTTCTAAAGAATTCCTCTGCCAGTACGAATTTTCTCTAAACACATAAATATTCAGTTATTTCCAGACTCTTACCAATACAAGTTGTACTGCAAATTTCAGAGCAGTAGTGAGAAACCGCAATTAATGGGAAAAAATATAGTGTTGTTCATGTGAGAAAACCATTCCAGCATGACCTGCCCTGGCTACGATTCAAGTAAGGCTTAAAAACATGCATTTAAGTACAAGTGCAGATGTTGCTCCAAATAGGAAAGGGGTAGGCTACCCCATGAGAAACAAGTAAACTCTGCGTTGCTCAAATTTGGAAGCACTTAGATTCCCTTCAGCTGCATTTGCCCTCATCTACACCACTGCAAATACAGAAGCTGGCTACCTGGGCCTCTAAGCCAGTCAGGTCTCCATAAGTCAGATGGCCAAGTTGGCCAGCCTGCTACCATAAGAAAACTTCAACGTTTAGTGATGCAGTCACCAAGAGCCTGTGCTACAGAAACCACATATTATTTGAAGTCAAAATGACACAGCAGCCTCCTTCTTTGCAAGAGCTACGCTGCTCCTGGCACAATTATGCTGTTACCTGGAAAGATATGGCTTATAAATTCATTAGCCATACATTCTTTTTAAATCTCCTTGACAAGAAGCAATGAGAATATTAAGTTACATGATCCAAAGTAGTCTCCTAAATCAGTCATCTGGAATGCACCTCACTGCTTAGGTCTGGATTTCTTCAAAAACAGAAGGGGCTTCTTTGCAGTATGTAATACCTTACACAAAATAGCTTTCCTTAAAGATTTGGGTTTTAATCTTTCACTGTAAAATGCACAACACAACTCGACAAAAGGCACATCATCTGAGCCAAGCTGCAAGTGGTCCTGCCAGGGATGAGAAAATTAATTGGTAATTCTAATGCCCTTCAAACAATAATGTAGTTTCATTTCCAAATTTAATTATATATTTCAAGAGATACACATTCCTATTTTCAACACAAAATAAATGCACTTGAATAATGGTCCTTGCTAACTGGCTGAAGTGGCAACAAGCTCTAGAGCAGTTATGTCTTACTCTGAAATTATATCCCCAAAGCGTGATAATTACAAAGGAAAATTCATTACAGACATTTTATTTGTAGCATAACTGCATAATTTCTTCTGTTCATTTTCTGGTAAAATTCTTAAAAGCTGACATTTACCAATAGCCCCCGCAGGCACACTTGATTGGCCCTAATATTCAGCTGTGCCACCAGCTTCTTGTTTTAGGAGAATGATGTTACTTCCAACAGATGTTTCCAAACTTTTACAGCAGTCCAGAGGCTCAAGTCTGGCACCGACTGATAACTCACAGTTGTAGGCGTCAGACACACTGGAAGTTTACAGTGATGTTAACAAACACTGGCCTAAACATACACCAAGTTCTAGAGTAGGCACAAGCAAAGATGTTTAAAGTCATGGTTGTGGCAGAAGACCAGAACCTTCCCGTTTTGCAGGGTGCTTGTCTCTGAGGCAGAATGCACCTTCAGGTTAACCAATGCACTCTTAATTGGCTGAATGAAAATGTTGGTATCATGCATTCCAAATGTAAGAAAACACTAACATACCAATTCTGTGATGCAAGTCCAACTGACCTTTTAAGAAATGCTGGGAGGATGGGGAATGACTAAACGCAAATCTAGCATTCTTTCCATTAAAGCTAAAAAGACCTTCATATTGAAAAGAACTTGTGATCTCATTAATGATCAGTTGCAGCCACTCTTTATCTAGGAGATAAAGAAAGACCTACTTAGAAATAATATAATTTGTTTGTATAAATGTAGAATTTTAGTGCTGCCAGTTCCCAGGGGTTTCATACATTAAATCACTGCTCTACATAGGTTTCCTGAATACGACATCCTCTGAAGTTTGTATGAATTTCTGTTTCTTAATCAGTGCATTGCTGAAACAATTTCATGTGTTTAATACTGGTTACATTCAGTGCTACTTTTTCACATCTTCTAAGACTAACCCCCAAATACAGAGAGGGATGTGACTTCATAGATGACTAGCAGGCTAAATTAAGAGATGAGAGATAGCAGCAGGACATACTGAATATCAAATTAATTTTTCTTGCTTTTCCCAAAATTCATGTTTTGAAAGGCTTAGAATTAACACTAATAAAATGTTCACATTAAAAAATATCTTTAAATAAATAGTTACAGTACCCTAGTACCACTCTAACTACCTGCAGTCCAGGTGCTGTACCTTCTACAGCCTTATTGATTATGAACAGTATTGTCAATACCCAAGTCAGAGCTTTATCAGTTGCTCCTGGAAAATATCTGGTAACTCCTACATGCAATTTTGATTCCCTCAAAACCGTTTGCAAACTGGGCCTGTATTAAATGAGTAGATAAATTTAAAATGTATTTTTTTATTCTGTTGATATTAACAAAAGGTAAGGTGGAAGGGGAGAGCCTGTTTGTGCTCCAGAGCCCAGGCTTAATGCCCTCATGTCATATAACTCATGAACACTTGTACTGGATCTGCAACAAAGGCTACTTAAAAAAACCCAGCAACTTCAGTCATATCTGCTAGTATGTAACTGTTCTACAGATAACACAACAGTGGCATGAAGAATAGGGAGTCATGATTTAAAAATGTAAATAATCTGCTTGAGCTGTGGCAGAAACTTGCAAAGAGGTGGTACAGATAATGCAATACTCTTGATTTCCATCTTAGCAACATGCAATGAAAGAAGGAAGCATGCTCAAATAAAAATGCACAAGAACTTTTCTTTTTCTTCCTCTTTCATATCAGTGGATGAAGAGAGCTTTTTTTGACCATCTAGAAAACTCCCTTATTACTATTCCTTGCAGACACGTTACAAACATTTTTGATAATTGTCCTGTAGCTGACACTGTGTCCTTTTGCTCATTTATTGTTTGTCTGTGTCTACTTGTATTTTTATTTGTTGCTTGTAAACTTTCTGAAGTGTGTTTGTCCTTTTGCACTGAGTTTAACAGTGGAAACAATGGAATTCTACTCCAGAAATGTGTTACAGATACAACTGCAAAACAAAAGATAAAACAGGCCAACTGCCTAGAAATAGTGATCTAAACAAGAAATGTCCAAGAAATGTCCCATCAGATGTAAGGCAAAATGAGGTAGGATGTTTTATTTTACCAACATTCACAGTAAAATAATTTTCTACCCTCTGCAAAAAATAGCTTTTGGTGTCTCAGAATCTTTAAACATTATCCTAATTATGCAGGAGGAATCCATATTAAATACTTTGAAAATTAAAAATTTCACACTCTATAGAAAAATAAAAAATCTGAATGTGAGAGGTCTTTTGAAGTATAGCCATACTAAAAAAAAACAAAAAAAACTATGTCCCAGAGAATTACAAATTATCCCTAATAGGTCGAAAATTTACATGCAGTCAGGATGCAGTGGATCAGACAGGATGGTAATGAGGTTCACAGTAGTGGGAACTCGATGATCAAGCTAGGAAAACTGAGGGGCAAAAAGGAGGGGAGGGGGCAGTAGAAGGTGTATGGAACATGGAGAAGATGCATCAGGAAAAGAATTAAATATTTTTGATAAAAACAAGAAGAGTCAGATTTTATAGACCATAAGAGACTTTGTGAGAAAGTAAAAGCAGTAACTGTTCTCATTCCAAACATTTTGGTATATAAAGTGTGCAACTATTGCCCATGAATAGCCCAGCTGTTAACAATTTTTTTCTTTTTTTTTTTTTTTTTCTTTTCTTCCCCCCTCCACCTTCCCCCTGAGATAATAATCAAGCTTTATGCCAAGCAACTTTTCTCCATGTGAATGATATTTTGAAAGTCAGGTCAAAACATAGCTGTGACATAGTAAGTTTTTAAAGAGTGCAAGTGACTGAAAAGATTCCAGTCTGGGTTTGAAAGAAGACCCAGTTTATAACCCAATTAGGAAGAAAGCACTTTCAGGCTTTTACTCTAGTGGAATTCTCAGAGAGTCTCCCAAAAAAGCCAGTCCTGCACGCACATCTGTTTCCAGTGTGATGCTGGTATGCAAACTATTGTCTATTGGAAGTGTGTTGTGGTAATGTTTGCCAGGGTTAAAGACTGGGTCAATTTGATCAAGAAGCTAAAATTAGCTTCTGTGTGTTTTCCTGAAAAGAAAAAAAAAAAGAATATATGTAAAAAAAAAAAAAAAAAAAAAAAAAAAAAAAAAAATACTGTAAAGCTCTTTGTTTTCTTTCAAGCCTTGTCCTGAGATTTCTGTTCGGCTGTGTGAACTACCATAAAGCAGACAGTTCCAGAACCTACATCTTCCTTACTTGTTCTTTTTAATTGATTCAACAGCAGCAGGCATTATCTTCTCCAGATTTTAAGAGTTTGATCCCATATTTCATTCTTTGCAAGAGTTTAAAATCTTGCCAAGGCACCCAAAATCCCCATGGTACGAGGGATGCAAGAAAAAATTATGTCTAGTGAAGCTAAACCAAACAGAATAGATTTGGCTACTAACAAAATTTTGAAAAAAAGAACCTTCACATTTCTGATGATGAAATTGCACACTTCTGCAAATGTTTTACTGCTTTCTTATTTATTCACACGTACCTTTAACTACCCATCACTTTTATCTGCCATATTACAGTCATATCCACAGGAACATTTTATGTCTATTTTTATAAGAAACGCAACCGCTAATTTATTCATAAAGCACTTAATTAAAGGAAACACTGTTATATGGAAATATTTACTAAATTAAATGTTAGTAACACTGTCCCTATTTATGAAAGCTTTTAATTAAAAGAATTTAAATTATTTAAAGGTGGAAAAAAATAATAAAAAGAATGATACTAAAACTGTCATAGATCCTTGGGTTCAATCTTTACTGGCTTCAGAACAGCAGGTTTATTTTGGGAAGAGAAACACAAAGGAAAAATAATCTTCAAGCATTTGGTTTACACACACTCTCTAAATGAGACCCCTACAATGAAGGCAATGTTCATTTTAAAGCTTTATAATGATAAAGACGTAAAAATGAGGAAAGAAAATAGAACAAAAAGAACCCAGAAAAAAAGTCAGCAAAGGCTCTTGAGCCTGCATATAATGTCACATGAATACTTCGATAACTATAGATAATCTCAAGAATTGTGGTGGGAACTACTTGTATACATGCTTCTAGGTTTGGTGCATTGATCCACAGAGTTTAATAGTAACACATTATTTCAAATACGTATTTACTAAGTTAAAATTTCTGTAAATTATGAATAAAAAACCTGATTCTCTAGGATATGCTATTTTAACTGTCCTGAATTTTGTTAATATTGATGGCCACAAAGGCACAGGATATCAACATCAGAAAAATCAGAGTTATTACATTGTCTCTAGAAAACAAAGAAATTACTGGAAATTATTTTTGTTTGAGCCACTTTGTACAAATCAGTCTGAGACCAACACTGTTGCTCTGCTGGGGATTCTCTTTTATACATAGAGATCTCCCTTCTCTTACTAAAGACTAATTGATTTTTTAACAAAAATTGATGGGTTTTCGTAAGACAGTGTAAAATTTTGTGTTTATTTCTCAATAAGTGGTAATTTAGAACTCATTTTCTAGCTTACCACTAAACAGGCAAAATTCAAAAATGCCAGCTTGACATACTGTCAGTGTTCAACAGGCTACCTTGAATTTAGTGAGTATGTTTTCCATTTAATCAGCTATAGATGCATGACCAAACTGAAGTTAGCTGAGCAGAAGAGAGGTATTTTTTGAAGACTGCATGCTTATTTAAAGGTCTTTGATTGTCTTTTTTTTTTTTTTTTTTTCCATCAAGTGCACAGATTTGCCCACTTCTCTTGTTCCAAATACAGGCTAGTGCACACACACACACACACGGTTCCTTTAGTCCGTTTCAGGAGTCTGTCTTTCAAAGGCAGAGAAAGCTTAATAGGCAAGTTCACATCCATATTTTCTGGCTTTTCAAACCGTGTATCAAACTATATTTTTTATCAAACCCTATACACTACATTTTCCTAATTTTTAATCTATTAGTCTGCTTTATGGATATCTAAATCTAGTGTAGGGATACTACATGCTATGTTACCTTCATAATTACTGAAAAAAGAATTATAAAAAAAGACAATGCACACACAGAGTGATGGTTCAGATATATTCCAATTAACAGGACCGAAAGAAGTTTGCTGGTATGGGAGACAGAGGATTCTTACATTGATATTACATTTCTGCTATTTTTCCCTCCACCTCCCAATAATTAAAAGGAGTTTCATTTTCTGTGCAAGCCTCTTTGTGGTATTTTATGGTATACCTCCCTCTATTTCTTTCACACAAGCTACACTTTCTGAAGGTTAGGTCACAATACTCCTACGAAAATCAAAGGCCACTCAGTTAAATAGCTCGAAGCATCTGTTTCTACATGAAAAGCTTTCATGCAGAGTTTTCCCATGGGCTCTCTGAGCCACAGATTGTAGCTGAGGGGAGCTTCTCCTTGGGAAATGCAGATTTTTTTTCCTTCCTGGGAATGTTCACCATGTCCCTGGTTTTATTAGAGATAAACCTATGAAAGTTAAGAGAGACCAAGCAATTCTGCACTACAGTGAACTCAACTACATGCAAATGTCTATCTGGAAATACAGCACCACCTTTCAATTTCTCAATCAAGATGTATTTCAAGCAAGAGATGAGCTTTATTTGTCTTTGCTATGCTTGGGCCTGGTCCAGAAAAAAACCTGAAAAATGTATTTATACATGTAACCTCAACAACTTTTAGAACTGCTTTTAGCAAAACAAGAGCCCATATCCACTGAGACAAAAGGGGGCATAGCATTGATGAAAAACAGGAATATAGAAGCACTCCTCCTCTCATATTTGGGAACGAGCTGGTATACATGACTCACATATATCTCATCTTCCAACATAGTCTCAGTTTACCTGTCTCCCTACAGCTGCGGTAAGGAAATAAAGGGATTTGCCTTTTTCTTCTATTAATCTCATCACTCTAGGTCACCCCAAGACCTTTACCAGTTTCCTTCAAGGGCTGAAATCAAACTCTGGGAAAGGGACCAGAGACAGCTGCAGGAACCCAGAGCACTCCCTGGTTGCTCCGAGATGGCACCACATCCCCCAGCACAATCCAGTTGCACAGCCAAAAGAACACAGTGGACTTCATCAGCTTTAATTCACAGGGCTGCCCCTCAGGAGCTTCCTTGCTGAACACCCTGCAGTTCACCTCTCTTAAGCAGTATGCTACAACAGTGAGTTTCCAAGACTAACCACAATCTATACTGAGATTTTCAGGGTAAGCTTTTCTTCTGGTAGCCCAAAAATCAGGTGTTGGAGATGCGAGGCTTAATTACCCTTTGCAACTTCTTAAATCTAAGAACAGGGAAGTGAAAAGAAACCTTAGAACAAGACCAAACCCTTTGCTACTCTTTCAGACTGCATTAGGTTGCCTTGGAAAAGCTTGTGTATACACACAGACCTCGCCTAAGCTTCAGTTAGTGTTTTAGGTAACAAGGCATTCCCTCATGCTTTATCCTGGACTTCGTTACACATTTGCCTCTTTTGCAGCTACTGAGGAGTATGCAGCCATTGTTTGCTTTGGATAAGATACCTTCTTACTGTGCATTTCTCATTGTGTGCATTTGCCCTGTTATTAAGGTAATTTGAAACAGCCACGTGCAAAGTAACAGGGGAAATCTCTCTCAGTCGTATGCCTCATCCTATGGGCACAATTGCTTTCACATTATTCAAGCTGACTACTATGTTATTACAGGTATGTTCTTGTTCAAGTGAAATTCAGTATTTTTTCTTAAAACAGGCAAGTTATTAAAAGACAACGTTTTAAATGGAGTATTGGCTCTCACATATAAATACTAAAAGGAAGAAGGAAAAAAAATTAAAAGGGCTTACTAAATTAGATTTTTTTTTATTTAGCCAAAGTAAAACACAGTTGTGCACCAAAGGGAAAGTTAATGTAAAACCTGCTGAGCAGCTTCTGTAACAGCTCCATTTGAGGAGCTTCTTGAGAAAAAAAAAAAAAAATCTGGAAAAACATTACGCACGCCCCCCTTCAAAAAAACCCCAAACCAAACCACAAAAAAACCCCAAAACAATGCAAAAAACCAGAAGAGAAGTTATAATTTCCTAAGGAAGAAGAGTTAACATTTTCTGTCTCCACAGCCACAATACAGATCATGCAGATCGGGCAAGGTGTGAGGGCCACGCAAGGAAGGAAGTCTTCAGCTACTGAAGATCATTAGCAGCAACGAGGGAGGCCGCTGTCAGTGGCTTTGGATTGGTTTCTCTGGATATTCGTACAAAGGACGGAAAATTACGGGCGCCACTGGGCCTCTGCCCAGGTCATCCTACAGCTGAACACGTGAAATGTTAACGCCATGAGAATGAATGCCCTGGAAGGAGCCGAGGGGTGGTTCGAGCCCCTGCGTACATTAATCACCCTGAATGTGGGCTCATGCTGGGATTCACAGCCAAGGCAGGCAGCGAGGTTGAGTCCTCTGAGAAGGGGAGGCGTCAGAATAATATTAGAAGCATCAAATGTCCTCCCTTTCCCTGGTATGGAAAGCTCATCTAGGAGGTGTCAGGATAAAACATGAGAGCTGCAGTTGTACTTAGAGACATGAAGGAGTGATTCACTGTTTCATGGCACAAGTGGAGGAGGAGGCTGCAATAAAAACTTTTACAAGGTGAGATCTAAACCCTGAATGCAGAGCAGGATTACAAAGCCTTTTTTGTCTTCTCTCATTTTTTTTTTCCCTGAGAGCTGAGTGTGTTGTAATTAAACTGTAAATTTCTTGAAACGAAAGCACAAACGATTATATTCCTGACACACCTGCTTTATGAAAGTTAGCCACACACTCATATGCATTTTTGACCTGTTCTCTTTACAAAGGAATCCAAGAGACTTAAACAGCAAAAGCATGTTGCAAACTGCTGCTCGTGAATGGTTACCTTTTATTTGCTAAGAAAGATAACAAAAAAATGCGACAAAGCTAACAGTAGCATCTCCACCATGTGTCCTGGGGAACAAAAGCTAATAACCAAAACTGTGGTAAATATACACTTCTGAGAAAAAAGAAACTATACAGATTTTATAAATACTTAATGTATGACAGTGCTGATGTATTGACTCTTTACAACTATATGTTAATTAGCATTTCTCATCCAGTTAATTTTTTTTTTGATCTATAATAATGGTAAGACCTCCAATAGAATTACTCAAAATGTAATGGGTTAAAGCAGAAATATAACTGCCTGACAAGACCTGACAAGCCAGCAATAACACATTAGTATTTCACATACACGTTCTATTCTTTCAGAAATTAAGTCATTTAATGACAGCCAAAAATCAGAGGAAATCATCAAAAAATGACAAATTATACAATTAAAGCACTAAATCTTCACAGAAAAAGAGGGGAACAAGAGAAGGAAAAAAGCTTTTTCTGTGACCTGCACATGCTTACTCCTCCAGTGACAAATTCGGAATTATTTTTATTTCTGCTGTCCAAGCAATTCCAAATTTTGAACAATTCGTTGTCTTGCCTAAACCTAACAGAAATTTAACACAAAGCCAAATCTAATTCCCTGTCACCTACTTAAAAAAAAAAACCAAGCAAACTAAAGTGTGACGAGATTCCACTTTGAGCACTCTAGAATATGCAGAAATATTCTATTGATGAGAGAATACTATTTTTAAGGCTATGTGAGAGGTATAGCTGATTCAGAACAGTCAGTACTTTACTGCACAATAGTTTAGGGCTGTTTACAGTGTTCACTGTATTTAAAGCAAACAAGCAAATAAAAAAACAACCCTCCCACACTCACATTCAGGATTTGTTTTATGGTGCCATGTTCTCCAAAATATGTACTGTATTATTTGTGGGTTTACCGCCATGTCACTCAGATAAATAGAATATCTTCTCTTACATGAGACACTCCTACACTTGTTTTCCTTGCTCTGATAATCTTCCAAGATTGTCTAAAAACAATTATGCCATCTTTTTTTTTCCAGGAAATCTCAGAAGGATTTAGAAATATAATTCCGCATGTAGGTGTTGAAATGAAGTCAGGCCTTGAAAAACACACAGGCATTGAACACCTTGCTCATTGTGGAAGTTGGGAAGGATAACTTCCAAGCTTGCCTTGTTCCCATGGTTTTTTCCCAAGCTTTCATTATTGGCCACTGACAGTGACAGGGTGTTTAGCAAGATGAAATTCTGGTTTGAGCCAGCATAGCAGTTCTGATGAATAGTTAACACACTGTTGAAAGTTCATCATTTTCATACCAGTTACTCTCAAGATTTCCCTGTAATCCTCTGTAATGACACATTTCGCTAATCCTTCTCACTCCATCTGTAGACCAGCTGGAGTCTTAACCTGATATATCCCCGGTCTGATGTTTCTTTAACATATATATATATATATATATATTAAATATTTGCACACAAAAAATTTGCTGACTATTTTAGTTCATCTCTCTGTATTTTCCCTCCGAGTAGAAAAGCACTGGCACTTCACGTCTGTCACTCTGTTGGTCTCCGTTCAAGCAGGTTTCCAGAAAAATGCTCTGGAAGCCAAATGACTTTCTTTGACTGCAGCAAGTCTTGCTCCTACCTCCCAATATAAAATGAACTCTGGATTTCTTTTTTATTCCTGCTTCCACTTAGTGATTTTAGTAAGAACATTCCAACCTTTTCAAGCTGTCACTTGCTGTGGTGCCAGGACCAAGAAGAATTAGCAGGGCAAAGCACAGAAACCTGGTTGATGAGTAAAGATTTAGGTGTCCAAGCTGAACTTCCCTAGAAAGAGAATGCTGCTTTGGGGGATTTAGGACACCTGCTGTCCCAAAGTGCAAAACCTGTTCCCAGTGACTGTAAGGACCCAGACTCAGCTGACAGAGTCTTCATCCAACTTCTAAACAGGAAGTAAGCACCCTTCAACAACAAAGAGGAGAAGACCAGGGCACAAGGGAAGATGCAGGTAAGCAGGTATTTTAACAGAGTGGAAAAAAATCCAAATAGAGAGACTGAAGTAGTGGGCATCAAGATTGGCATCTTGAGAGAAGGAAACGAGATGTTTTCCATTTACTTAATTCTTTTAAAAATAGGACCAAGACAGTTTCAGACTCCAGATTCTCTCTTTGGGTATGCTTGCTCTTTCCTAATTTTTTTGGACTTTATCCCTGAAAACCTTTAAAAGCTGGGGAACTGTCCTCACATATATGTCTGTGTTTGAAATAACAAAGAGTTTCAGAAGAGGGTCTTGGCCTCAAGAAGTTTGCAGATGGAGTTTGGCAGCCATCAGACCATAACATATGCTACATCTGTTGAGTAAAGTTTTCAAATGAATAGATGTAAAAATGGTAGTGTGGTAAAAAAGCAAAACTAACGGAATACTGATCATCTGGCCCCTACATGATGACAGCATTATGTATTTTAAGTTTACGAGCCATACAAATACTATTACATATCTTAAAACATACTAAAAAATAAAAGTAATTACACTACGATGGTGACACTTTATTGTTCGCAGGGGCACAGCACTGGAGGGTCTGACTCTCTGGCTTACCAAGTGACAGAACTGATAGATACAGACAGCCCTTGGTCATCATAGCTAAACTAGAGAAGTACCCCAGACATGAGGCAACAACTAGAAGTGAAAAGCAGTTATAGACTGGAGAGTAAGCGCATGAGAAACCAAAGGTCAAGGAAACATTTTGGAAAAAAAAAAATTTTTTTGCCATCCTTGAAAGGATTTAGCCACAGAAAATGCAACAGCTCAGCCTGGTACTGTCTGGATTTCTATGTAAGCTGTCAGGTTACAGTCAGAAATGGCTTGGCAAGGGGCATGTATGGACTGAGTTGTCACATCCTAGAAAGTTCTAATTGTCCGGCAGCTGATGGGAGAACTTCTATAAAGTACACAGACCAGGAGCTCTCCTGGTGAAATTCATTCTTGCAACAATTCCCCCTGTGAGCAAAAGAATTAATGATGTCTGTCTGCTCCCAGATTTACAATTTTAATGCCCTTCCTCATATCAACTGCTCCCTCAGTTCTCCAACAGCTCCTGCTCTTGTGTTCCCTATAGTATCTCCCCAGGCAAGTGACAGCCTCTGGTCGAGCCAGGCAAGAGCATACATGTGTGAGGTCCAACTAGGCAATTCCTGTTAAACAGAATGGACAACAGCAAAATTTTACTTACCATTCCCTCAGTGGGGCATTAATTTCAGTTTCTCCCCCTTCCCCAGCCACTGATTTTTAGTCTT
Source organism: Heliangelus exortis (assembly GCF_036169615.1). Classification (NCBI taxonomy): domain Eukaryota; kingdom Metazoa; phylum Chordata; class Aves; order Apodiformes; family Trochilidae; genus Heliangelus; species Heliangelus exortis. The sequence continues at coordinate 68,614,164 of NC_092423.1, forward strand.
AAAGAAAATTAATTACCTGCGAGACTCTCATTTGAAATTATCTCGCAGGTTTGAAAGTCCCCAGAGAGCAGGAAGGCACAGAAAAACAGTGTGATTGCCTAAGCCTTGTTTCCTTAGGAAACCAGCCTAAACACACATGCAAATGAGAAACACCAACTCTAAGCTTCCTCTGGTCTGGTCCCTTAATCAGCAAACATTAATACTTGCATGGAAACAGAAGGGAGTAGAAAGAAGTTAATTTCCATGGAGGGCTTTCCCCTTAAGACATCACTACTGTTCTTGGCCTCTTTGACCAACATCTGTGCTGCTATGTGCTGGAAAAAAGGTCTCACTTAAAGTATATTTACAGTAAGACAACACAATCTCAAAACTGCTGGTGGGGTAACTGGCAGAGTTGGGTAAGAAATCATTATCTTATTCCTTATAACCATGTTAAAACTTTCCCACTTTACGTTGGTATGAACCTAAGCCTTTTGAAGTTAAGAGAGGAAAGAAAAAAACAAAACAGTGCCCCAGGAGAGACTTCTCTTGTTGGTAATGTGTAGAGAGCCTTTACCCATCACTTAAATACCTGGTCCACTAAAACCACATCACATTTGGGTCTTTAGGCTTAGCCTTTCAGATACGTCCTTAAAACATCTTAGCAGTTATTCTCAGGTTTTCCCCATGCATCTTTGTTGTGAGAGTTGTGATACCTGTGTATAAATATTTTCCTGGGTTTGGACCAAAGAGCATACATCTCTACAGACCACAGACCAGAAGTTGCAGGTGGCATGGGGGAGACCAGGGTCAAATCATTGCTTGCAAAATTATTCCCATTGAATAGATCTGTAAATAACCATTACACAATATCCAGCAATATGGTAAAATTTGCCACTGTAATGTGGGATTTAACTTGTAGATCATTGGTCTAAAATTGACGGTGCTGGTAGAGGTAATGATAATTTGAATTTTTTTTTTTTTTTTTTTTTTTTTTTTTTTTTTTTTTTTTAAATCACCAGTGAAATTGGTATGCTCCTGCAAGCATTTGATTTAAACAAAACAACAATTTTTTTTTCTACAATAAAACATTTCACCAGAAAAATCCTGAACCAATCTGGTACTGGAAGCTGTAAGATCAACCAATGCCTTCTCACTCTAGGAGATAGAGGTAACACTTCTCCAGCACTCAGATGCTCCTAGGGCAGTCTTAGAGGAAGAAGTCAAAGATGTAATTGGATTAACCCAGGGCAGAATGCTGTACTAGTAGCAGACAACTCTGCTGGCTCCAAATCTGAATTATTATTTAAATAAATTACAGAAAATTAAAATAAACATTAGAAGTTAGAGATTAACTACACCAGTCAATCAGGTAATGAACAAGAGCATGTACCATTTTTGCTCCACCAGGAATGTTCCCATCAGATCATTTAGTTTTAATACACACAGAAACCAGGAACAGATTTGCCATCAAAAGCACTGCTTGAACCGACCAAAATAATTATCTTCTTTCACTAACATGAAATGACGGAAGGCAGGATGATTCGAGGTGGGGCCAGGGAAAGGAGAGTCATTAAAGTCCTTGTATAAACTCATGTTTTTTCACTGGACTTTGTGAATTTCATCTTTCTTTCTCTCATAAATTTGCATTGACTCTACTTGTAAACCCCTCATTTCCACTTTACGTATGCTTTAATTCAGAATGGAAGACACCTGAATTACATAAATCTCAAATACAAAGTAACATTTTCTGTGCAAAGTAAGAGCTGTCAAGAAAAAGGTAATGAAGAAGAATAGTTCATACAGAGGGCTCTAATGCTATCCAGCTGCTGCTATATGGCACTCACTGATAAGACTTTGTTTTAACTTTACAATAGAGAAAGTTTGAGAAAGGTTAAAAAGCAAAATACAGGAAGTAAAACTCTTTATACTTCATCTGTTACATTTCCTCTTAGTAGCATTTATTTTCTTACATAACTTAGCTTTCCACAAATAATATCTATGTGTGCCTTTTGTTCTTTATTAATGAAAAGAGAAACAGCATTTTAAATTGTGCATTTTAGGTACATGTTTTTAGGCATCACTCCTACTTTTCGTGGGAGGTTTAAAGGAAAGGACAAGAGAAGAATGGAGTAGCTCAAAAACTCCATCAGAGCTGCAAAAAACATGGTAGGATTCAGAATTGTTTTTGGGATAGTCTAATCAACCACTAACAACACTGTGACAGTTTTATCAACCTCTATCTTGCATTACATTTATAAAAAGGGGCAAGTCCACTCTAAATTTAAAAATGTGCAAATAGAGTACTATTATTATGCATATTGTTTTTCACTGTTTCACTGTTTATACAACACCATAAACACTGGGAAGGTACAGTTGAAGTAAACTTTACCAATAACCATACCAGCAATTATATTCACAAGTCAATTTTTCCACATAACTATAGAAATAAGTGTTAAAATATGCAGTTTTAAAAAGTGGATAAAAATGTTAAACACGGACTTTATATTTTACAGAAGAAATATTTGCTTTTCATGTTAAGGTGCAGATGCGGTAATATAGTCCCCAGTCACAAAAACTAGGATGCTCTTGATTAGAAATGGACTAGAAACAAAAGTGAAACCATCAAATATTGTTTCCAGTAAGGGAAAACCAGCTAGAACTGCAAAAAATGTCCCTGTAGAGAACTTTAGATATTATTATTTCTGTGACTAGATCATAGTTGGCACTCTGAAATATGTCTACAATTAACCATCTCTCCAAGTTGCTCAGCCTGTGTTGCAGGGATAAATATATATCTTTCCCCTAAAAAGTGTTTTTGCTTGCTTGTTTTTTTTCTTAAAATTTAGACCTCCTGCAAGAGAGGTCAGAAGAGGCAGATATCTATCCTACCTGTCAAAGCCAATGACAGGGATTACACCAGAGCAATGAGAAGCTTCATTTTTCCTTTGCAGTGCACATGCAGTTTCTCTTTAGAGTTAAATATATAGGCTGAGGGAAAGCAGACTCCTGGGGAACTGAGCAAACTCCACTCCAAAAAGGTTAACATGCAAACCCCTTCCCACACTGCGATCATTTACTGGTAAGCCAAAGTAACCTGTTGATACTATCCTTTAAAGCGTTTTTATTAACCTTGATGACAGTCAGACATATTTCCAAATACTGAAGTCGACATCAATAATCTCTGAATCAAGCACTACTCTCATCTCCCTGGAGAGAAGTGGGAAAAACGCTGTTGTACAGACTCTTAATGGTAAACCTCTGCTAGCAATTATTTCAAGAGACAATGAACATTTGGAAAAAAAAAAAAAAAAAAAAAATAGCCGAGGCAGCTTTGTTGAGGCAGCTTAATGATGTAGGAGCCAAAGAGTTAAAGCAAAGCCATGAAGTTTGCAGACTGCTGAAACCTTCCTGTTGGGAGTTCCTTTCAGAAGGAGTGGGAAAGGAACAGTATTAATAGCTATTGCTGGGCTGCACTTTCCCACAGGTCTGAGGTCTGGACAGGATCTCCACATGGGCTTTTGCCTTTCTGAAAGGAAGACCTGAAACGACTGCAGACGTTGGAAAACTCTGGGCCTCACAAGGAGGAAACAGGAGGACCTGAAAGACAAACCTAGGGCTGTGCCATGCATTACAGCAGCCCAGAGCTGAATGGCCACAGAGGAGAAAAAGGGAGGGGTGTGAAGGGGGAGAGAGAGGAGCAGCAAGGAAGAGAAGGCAGCAGCAAGAGAGCAATAGCAGCACTGATGTCAATGGCAGGTCGCTGTCACTTGGAGGCCGCTCACACAAACCCACTTGTCTCCCAAAGAACCTGAAAAAAAAGTTTTCTGTCCGAGCAGGAAGCTTGCTGGTACAGGAAAAGGATTAAAAATCACAAGAGTCCTCAAAACAAACAAAAAGCTCTTCAACAAATAATTAGAATTGCTCAAGTTTGCACAATTGAGCAGAGGTGGTTGTTCTCAAACAGTTTTACCCCTGGGAGGCAAGAAAATACAAACTGTGTCCTCTTTATTATCATAATAGGAAGATTTGCCAAAAAATGCTGCAAAACCTGCAAGCACACAGGGATTAATTTAAATTTATTCATGCTGACAGTAAGTTGCTTTGTCTTCACTTCTGCTTACATGACTACCTCTCCAGTTACCTAAGTCCAAGTTAGATCTGTCGACCTGCAACACAGCCAGAAGGAACTGAATTAGCAGCAAAGACCAAGAGTCCTACTAACAAAGACCAACAGCACCCTGCTGCACTAAAAGCAGCAGTCAAGCTTTCAAGTCACTCCCCTGTTTCTGCTATTGATGGTCAACCTATGTGGAAGACCTACACTTAAGGCTTTTTTGCAAAAGGCCAGAAAATTTTTCAACAATAGACACATAATACCATATATAGCTTTTTATGCATCACAATTTCTCATCGTTACACAAATTCAGCTTAGTTTACATTCTGCCTCTCAAATCCAATAATTTAATCCTGTTTAGTATACACGTGAAAAACTATGCTTCTTGTACATGTGAAAAGACATTTGCTTTTCCACCCAAACAGATCATCCTCTGCAAGCTGAACCTGCTTACAAGTCTTTGGTAATACAAAATGCCAGATGGACTGGAGTCGATGGGACAGCAGGCAGGAGCAGAGAAGTTTCTCTTTCAAGCTTCTAGAAATAATGGGGTCTTAGCTACAGAAATTACTAGCTTTGAAGATGGGATTTAAAGCAGTTTTGGGGGCTACCACCCCATCTGACTAAATATTCGAAAGTTCTTTGCTCTGTTCCAGTATTAAATAATGTTCCCACCTCTGCCCTCAAATCTTGCAAATGACTCGTTTCTTCAGTAATATTTTGTGCTAAGCACCTGCTTCTGCACAAAAATATAAAAACTATAAAGCAGCAAGGCCTGGGAAAACACTGCTGTCAAGTTTAGATGATCACACAAGAGAATATAACACAAGAGAATGTAATTAATAAAATCTGCCTCAGATTTACTGTGTATCTGTCTCCAGTATGAGAAACCACATTAATTATCAACACCGTTGAAAATTTTGGTTAAAACTTTCCATAAGTACAAGGTCTCAGCAGATTATGTGGGAGAGCTTATTCAAGACAGGATTAGCCAGTGGCAAAAAACTTCTTGGAAGCAGGGGAAGGGAAAGAACAGCATTTGTCAAAATTATTAAATGCAGTAATATCTATCCATGTTTGCTTTCCAAACATAAAACAACTCAGAAAAAAAAAAAAAAAAAAAAAAAAAAAAAGATATTATAAAGCTACTTTTCTATTACAACTTCAAGTTTTCCTTACATTCAACTTCAGGAAAGTGTTGAGGACATTGTATCGTGATTACATTCACTTTTGAGATTCAAGCAGGAACAGCCTAAGGATGTTTATTTTAAACAGTAAAATACTGAGTGAAGTAAAATGACGTCCCTGCAATGATTAGCAGGCTTCTTTTTCTCTTCAGCACACAGAAGATTTAGCTTTGTTTGGTATTGTGATGTCTACGAGTAAGCAATCATTCTACCTATTACTATTATGTTAACAACTGTAAACCACCTACAATTACTAGCATGATCCCTAACCTCTGAGAGGTGGTAATCCAGTATTGGTTGTTAGCTGTCAAATTTATTTCCCTTTGGTGAAATATACCCTGGATTTAATTACCAGTCATTCTTGATACTTTATGGAGTTGAGCTCAAGTACTGTGACTCTGACATTTAACCCATGACCCTTAAATATTTACCAGCTTTACTGGTTGTGTACAATTATCCCTTCAAGTATATCTCAGATCCATCATTCTGCCCATGACTTACTACTCCAGTCATTCTAAATCAGATACATCTTCTTCCTCCCAATGAAAGGGAATGTTTAATTCCCATGCCAACATTTTTTTAAAATACTCTTGTACTGCATTGTGCTGTGTGGTCATCACACATCTGCATCTACTAACTTCACCTTTACTGTCTTAGAGGTTAAAGGATGGTTTTTTGCAGGAGCATCAGACACAATTTCTGTTACCGATTATAGGCTCAGTGTTCCTCTATGGTAAAAAGAGTGAAGTGCAGGGTGAAGAACTACAGTTCTCTGACATGCTTAAATGATGACACCAAACCCACACAAGCTCTTCCATGAGGTCAAGTTCCCATGGGTGAGAAGATGACAGTACCAGGGAGTACCCATACTTCAAACAACACAAATAACTTTACAGAGTTAATGCTTCTCCAAGTTGCAAAACTCCAGATGCTTCTCTGTAGCAGATGGTGAAAAGGCAGCTGATGGCCTTAGAAAAACCACCCATGCAGAGGGGAAAGGGTAATGTGCATCCTCTCAGAGGCCAAGCTTTCCTGAAAGGAGTCCAACTTTGGGAGCAAGATTTGAAGCAGATATCTAGGGATGTTCAGTGGCCACTGAGGCTTCCTACTTCTGTGCAGAGCTGGAGAGATAATTCAGTAATATCCTGTGTAGCAGGCTGGGTACATTGTGCTCCACCAAAAGGCTTTTGAGAGTTAGTACAACAAGATCTTTAACTGACAGGGACAGCAGGTTACTAGGATAACCTAAAAGCTTCCATCATAGAAGCAGCCAGCCTAATTTAAGATAGACAAACTTACCTCTCTGCCACCAGTGCTGCTATAGCCCAATCTGAATTTAAAGAACTTGGCGCACAATACAGGAAAATACTGCTTTTTAAAGTGTAACACATGGCAGTTAGCAGTGTTTCCATCTGTACATACACAGACATAGGTTTGCTAACCAAATCTGAGTCCGAAAAGATTTACAATTACTCTTGATTTTACTCAGCATGAGTTGTCACCTTGAGGGGAATGCTCACATGGCACAGCATTAAGCCTACATGCAAGTCTTTATAGGAGCAGAGCCACTGACACTCGAGGTGATTTATTGACAATGCTCAGCAGTCATATTAGCTTCAGAATATTTCTTTAACATGGTAAATCAGCAACATGGCTCAAGATTATACAACCTAAACCGATTGCTTTCACTCCAAAAAACACATGATTACACAAAATATGTATTGAAAAGTTTGCAAGTTAAATATTAATTTCCATGTAGTTATCTTACTTCCAACAAGGTTTAATTCACCGGTAATTTCTACAATTTACAATGATTTTAAAAGTCTAGACTCTGGCTATAAAACTGCACAATACTTTTATGCATTACCTCTAAATGAAAAGCGTTTGATAGAATTTTTCTTTTCTCTCCAAACTACATATATAAAGCTCACTTCTAATTTCTCTGGAATGGCTCTAGGCCTTGAAACACACACACATACCTCGCACACAAAGGAAGACAAAAATTATTATTCAACATCACTGGAATGTACCAGAGAACTCAAACTCAGATATTCCCTGTTGAGCGTGATTATTCAATCCTCAATTTAGTTATTCCTAAAATCCACAGTAAGACTTACAAAACTGTAGAACAAGTGGACTCTTACTCTGTTGATTTACATTATTTTCCTTTCTTAATATATGGCTTCCAGGAACTCCATATAATACTGTATTTTAAACATAAAGAATAGAAATGCCTGGACTCTGCACTGATAGAATTAATGTTGTGTGTGTACTTTTTCAGAGGTATTTTAAGGTACTCTTCAGGGACTTGAAACTGCAAATATCATCCAATAGTTTGTGAAGCAAGAAAGGACATACTGATTGCATGTATGTAGTTAACAAACTGCAAGTATTTATAGGGCAAATCCTTCAGCTGAACCAAACTTCCCGCAAATGCTACCTTAACCTTACTCTGAGAGCAAGAAGTTGTAGGATGGATGCCAAAAAAGCCTATGAAAATACTAGAAAGCCCCTACTTTATTTCCCAGATTCTTTCACTTGTCTCAATGGTAGCTGGACTAAGAGGATGAGCAGAAAAAGTCCACAGTGAATATGTCATCCTGCTAGAGTAGTGCAGCATGGCTCAAGTGCTGCACTACTCTTTCTGCTGTCTACAGAGTAATTCCACTGTAAAACAAGTTTCATTACAACTACACCTGCACTGGGTGCTTCAGAACTTCAGAAAGTCAAAAAACTTTTGGCTGCACTTCACACTATTATCATTGCACCACATGATATTATATCTACAGGAAAAACTAAATTCAAAGTAAAAATGGTGAACTTTTACTTTTTAGACTTTTCTGATTTTAACCAGAAATAGAGCCTTCTCTTTTGAAATAAAAAAAAAGAAAAATTCCTAATTTGTATGCTGATTCTTAATCCAATGTATGTTTTTGAGCCTGAGCTACAAAGCATTAAAAAACCAAAAACAACAACAACAAAAAAAAGAACTAAAAAAAACAGACAAAAGGAATTTAATCCTCCTTCAACAGCTTCTAAAATTATCAGTAGGCAACTACACCTATGAGATTATTACCTGTGTGGGAGAGGAGAAGAAAGAAGTAAGAAATACACCGAAAGTGAATTGTAACAAACTTCTATGCCTAAAATGAGGCCCAAGTGTTGAGTAAATTAATGACTATGAAGAAAAATCCTAATTAAAATATTTTTATATAACTGTCCCTTTTAGAGATACAGCACTATGAGAAGTTGAACATTAAAACATCCTATCATGACACATATCCCATTTAAAGAAAAGAGTAGCATCCAATTCACAAAATGATCAGAGAATTATAGAGTACTTTAGGTTGTAATGGACCTCTGGAACTCATCTAATCCAAACTGATGTAGTCACAGTTGCTATTCAGACATTTTTCACTACATCCTCTGTGCTTCTGGTTTCTGTTGGTTCTCTTGAAACCATCCATGCTATGTGAATCTTCTGGCTTGCATTTCACACTTATCAGGGTAATTTACAATGTGATGATGTTTTTCTGGAAGTCTAAGAGATGCTTCAGACACAGAAACACAACTTCTGATGCCTCATGCTCTACTTTTTCTCCAGTTCCTGAATTCTTTAAATAAATTTATATAGAGAATTACTCATATACAAAAATATGTTGTGTTTCTCTCACCCCTGAAATATGGAAGCAGTCTTATTTATTACTGAAGAATGAATTACTGGAAACCATCTAGCACAAGGATAGCTCCCAAAATACTTGACTTCCATTTGCCAAGATTATAAAGGTTCTCAACATGCTACAGTACAGAGATTTCTGAGATAAGTGAGCTGTTCAGTCAATGGTCTCCACCCCAGTATTGTTCTGCGTGAGACTTAAGCATCAATTTGTGAAGAAAAAACTCATGACCTGCAGAGTATTTGCAATGCCAAAGTGACACACTGCTGAAACCACTCTATAATTCCATGAAAGCACACACAAAATTTTTCTTATCAAAGACAACAGAAACTATCATTATCTTTGACTTGCCTTGGGTCACCCTACCTTTGCTTAAAACACAGGTAAAATTCACTAGTTCTGCAAAGGATTTTACATTTCTGCAATAGGAAGGGGCATAAATAGGTGTAATGTAAGTAATTCTCCATGGCATGAGAAGGGTTTTGGTGAGTTAAAATTATTTAAAAATATAAATAAATAAAAATCACTCAAATACAATTTGTCCATAATTTCCTGTAAACAGTGTTCCTAAATCCCCATATCTATAGGTGTATATTCAAACTTAAGTTATAAAAATGTAAACCATACCATGTTTTGTTCTTTACAGCTGGAAGAAATTCTTGACCAACAGCAAAAAGTAAACACTACAGCAAGGCTTGAGTCTGGATACTACAGCGAGCAATGGCTCTGGAACTGTGTCCATGTTAATTTCAGTGATATATTAATTAACCTTTCTGACATCTAAATTAATTACTTCATGATGACCAAAAGCATAAAACAAAGCATGGGGTCTCCAACAGAGATTCATTTAGCATAGCATTTCATTCTAACATTAAGGATATCGGCAGCTGAGAGACTTTTACCTTTTTTTGCTTGTCTTCGTAGATGAAGACAACTCTGAAGCAATCACAGTCACACACAGCATCTTGAGTGACACAGAGATGCCAAAAGAAACAGAGTTCTACTCAAATTTCATTAAGAGCAAGAGTATTACAGGCAAACCAAGATCTTCAGAGCTGGTGGAAACACACAGCTGTGTAGCAAAAAATATAGAACCGATTAACTGGGAGACAAAATCAACCTCTCATTCTGGCATTACAAAACCCAGTGGAGTTGGCAGCACACCTCATCCTTCCCCACCTTCAGTCTGGCCCCTGATCTGTAACAAAAACTATTGTCCTAGCTCTCATAGGTATATCTGAACCCACAGCCATTGCCTGCTTATCTTAACTAGCTCATCAAGTCCAAACGACCACCTGTCCTTCACTAAGGATGCTGATCACCTGAGCTACAAAATTAGAACAGAAGCAATCCCTCTTTGTATGTTCTTTCTCTTTTCTTCTTCTCTTAGCAGGAATATCGTAGGATGCACAGATAATATCAGGAACAACCTAATAGGTGTTAAAACAATGTCAGTTTTATAGGTGAAACACTTGCAAGAAATGAAACAACAGAAAAGATAACATTATGTGAGAAACTTGTCAGTGTAGGTATAAGGAGTGGAGAAACCGTGAGGAAATGTCCCATTTATCTTCAACCAACCTAACCCAGTTTGCTCTACCACAACTTTCATTGCAACCTATGCTTCCATGGGATCCTGCAGGGAAGCCCAGATACCAAAATAATTTCAGACCTGCACTTATCAGTGTTGATAGAGAAATGAAGAAGAGCAGAGGCTGTCCTCTTCTGTTCCATAGTTTATTTTCTTACTGTGATCGTCACTACTACTAATACCTCATATTAGCCAATAAAATTGAAATGTGTGTTCTCCCTGTTTAGCCTCCAAAATCATTGGATGTATTGAAACTGCAGTCAGCAGACACTGAATACAGTCACATCTTCTAATGGTTAACTCTACAAACCTGCACTGTCATCTGGAACATGTAACCACAGTTTGGAAAAGGTTATCAGGCAGAGTACAGGTGTGGAGACAAAAGCTACATACTAAAAGAAATATATTATACAACCATTTAGTTATCACAACAAATCTATTACTGTCTTGATGTTTCGGCCTATTCCATTCTTCACACTGCAAATTACTCCAGTTAGAGTTTTAGATACCAGAGGGCAGCCTTATCCACTCTTCCCCCAAACCATCAGCCAGTCAAGAAACACTCAGAAGCAGAGCACAGAGAAATAGTTTTTAGAACTGATGCTGCTGCTGTGTACTGACCATCTTACAATCCATTGCAAAATCTATTGACTCCAAGACATCATAAGGAAATACCCCAAGAATTCTTGCATCTTTCAGCATATCCTTATCTGCCAAACAGAGCAGTAATTATTTTCCGGTCTTACTGAATTCAGTTTTCTAAATGACCATTAAAAGGCTCTGATGCCACAGAATCTGACTGCAATGACAGATTATTACAAGGTCACTAAACAGCTCGTCGTGAACTTCCTGATATTTTATAAACTAGACTGCCTTCCCATATTGTGACACATGAATGATTGCAAAACTCCTCTCAACAAAGAATGTTTCAAGGCCTTTTGTCTTTAGTACTAGAAGTGCTTGGAGGGAGAGACTGTTCTCCAAAAAATACGAGGTTTAGTTTTTCACAACGAGGAAGCTGAATCTTAAAGAGCTTTTGTCCCTGCTGAAAAACCTTTGAATATAGAGTGGAACTGGCTGGAATGTCCTGTAAGTGATCCCTGGATGCAGACGTAACACATATCATAATGTATTTCTTCTTAACCTTTCCACCCCCTGCTCCGTGCCTGCTAAATTCTTCCAAATCAAATCAGGCAAATGACAGCAAATGCACTTTCATGTGCTTTTGACTGAACGAGAAATGTCAAAAACCAGTATGTACAGTGGTAAGGATATTTCTTTGTTAAAAGTGTTCTCCATTTTTTAAAAAAGAGAAACCACTCTAAAGCTGAAAAGTCCTCTCTGAGTGCCATATTGTCAGCTAGGCCATGGCTCAAAATGCTATGACTCACTTAGAAGTTATGCTTTTTTTTTTTTTTTTTTTTTTTTTTTTTTTTTCAGTACTACCACCTCACCAAATCTGGATCATTAGTGTTCTCTGTCTTCACCATAGATAAGAAAATCCTGACATTCAGGTGCCCTTTGTAAAATGCCCTTCTGTCAGAATAAAAATAAAAAAGTTAAAATTTCAAAACTAGACCTATGTTTTCAGTGATACTTTTATCTTGGTCAGTTTTCAATTAATTTACAATACTGTTTTGTTTATCAGAGTGGGAGCTGAGCCAAGCCCTCAGCGCATCTGATGAGCCTCACAATAACCCCGAATGCACCTGTTAATTTTGCCTCTGGGTAAACAGTTGAAAACTCCTCAGCTATTTCCTCAAGTTAGGTGGAAACAAAGAAACATGAGATAAAAAAAAAAAAAAAAAAAAAGAAAAGGGGGGTGGGTAGATTAGGGAATTGGAGATGCATTAATTTAGGAAAGGAACAGGGTCAAACGAGGGGCTAGGAGGCTAATAAGCACAGAGCACACAGCAAGAAAGCTCACAGCAGGGTAAGAGTTCACTTAATTTATTCAAGCGATCTATTCCAGACACAGTAAATGATACATTATTGGATCCAGACCTGCAACTGCTTACTAAGACCAACCTCACTTAAGTGTCATTACCCTCCCCTTTAGAAATATTGCTATTACCCAAACCTGTTCACAGTGAGGGCTTTACTCAGCTGGCAATCCACTAACTTTTGTTCTTTATGATGCTCCCCCTAATTCCCCCTCTCTGCTGTGGGAATTAGGCATAACAACCACCATGCTAACCGCAGAACACCCAAGTTGATCCAACTCTATGAGATTTTTAGTACTTTATTACACCGAAAACCAATCCCATGGATAGCAGACTATAAACAACAGCAAATGCTATATCAAGCAAGCAGTAAGTGGTTAAGGACTTAGAGATTTACTAGGGGGGTTCAATCAATCAAAGTCTCCTTCATACAAATTAGAGAAACCTGAAAAAAAAGCAGGGAAACACTTATCATGGAAAAATTTAAAGGAACTTCTGTTCTATGTCTTTTTCTTTGAACAAAAAAAATAAAGGGCAGATGGTTTTATTGTAACAGATTGAAGCTGGTTTTCCTTTTTTTCCCCTCCCCTTCTGAAATATGATTAGTGCATTTATTAATAAAGAATTAAAAGGAACTTTTTTTTTTTTTTTTTTTTTTTTTAATGGGAAGCCTCCTCAGTAGCTGGCTGTTGATGTCCCTAGGAATATAATCTCATCCAGTGATCAGTTTACGCAAGACTTCAGAATACATTAAAACTGTGCTACAAAGTATAGGGACTGTGAAGCACATGGAAGGCATAAACCTTTGATTAGTGAGATTTTCTTCTGTCCTGGGAAACCTGGAAAGGTCACGCATTAAAGACTGCTTCTAACTACCTGTCTTCTCATGCCAAAGGGACAACTGACCACTGAGGGAGGGGCTCTAAAATGAAATTAACCACAAGCCTGTGCAACTTGTGCTCTGCACTTGAACAGTCTCTAAAGATGGACAGTCCTCCACAAAGAGAAGAACATAACCATAACCAACCCCTGTATCAGGCAGAGAGACCACTGTGGATGTTGGGCTGTGATGAGAGATTACACCACAAATCTGCCTGTGTGTGCTTGCTTCTGAACTGTATAGTTTAGATGGCAGCCCTGATGAGGTTGCACAGCGTAGTGAGGTCCCTCCCTTAGATGCCTGTTTCAACTCCTACCTTCCACACAGCTCAGGCAACAATGTTCTTACGCTGATAGAAAAGGAAAGGCTAATCAGCCATGAAAAAAGATAACTCCTGCAAAACTTACCAAGTTCCTTCTTGTCCTCCCCGGGCCAAAATTAAGTAACACTTAGCTTGACACTAAACACGGAACAGCTGGAATAGTGGGGAACTACTGAAGGCTTTGTTTGTTAAAAAGTTAATTGACTGAAACTCATATATTCAGCCATTTGCTTCCCATGTTTGTTAATTTCCCACACTTAATAGCTTTTGCAAGGTCCTTTGCATTTCTCACGGGGTGCAATCAGTTCCTTATCTCTAGAAATTAGCACCTCTGGAAAGAAAACAATAGTAACAGGCTGCTCAACAGAAGCGTTTAACATGGGAGTGTTACATATCTTTCAGATTCCATGTCCATTTGCAGAACTGATTGCAAGGCTAATGACAGTGTCAGCCACTATGCTACATTATCTGTAGCAGAAGACCAGGGCTTTTCATAATGCTGCAAGAACATATATTAAAAAAACCAAACACTTTTCTGTCATCTTTTTCTGCTATAAATCATTACAGACTACTTTCAAATGCATTTGTAACAAGTTAACAAAAAAAGTTTTGCTCACAGTGTTAATTTTCAAGGTGCTTCAGCTCTGAGGTTTTAGGTTGGGACAATCTAGAAAAGGTAATTCCCAAAGTAGGATTCACATATGTCTCTGTATGTCAAAATCAGAAACAACTGGCCCCAGGACTTTGCACACCTCCAGGTGACACCGCTAATAATTGGAGTGCTGGTGGCAATTTGCATTCCAAGAAGCTCTATTCAAATTGATTATATTCAAAGTACTGCCATGACAAGCCCTTAGAAAGGACTCTGCAAAAGTCATAAAAACATTCAGAATTTCAGTTCCTATAAATTTTTGTTGTTGTTTCATTGTAACTTTTGATCATTTTACTTTCAGATTTTCAGGCTTTTCTTAGGATTCTCAAGGGTTGGGAAAAAAAAATTCTTGAGGTACTCATCTAGCTCCAGGAGCTGAGGCTTTAAGAAAACACTAGATATTGCAGGACCCACACTAAAATAATGAATCACAAGAGATGGAAACATGTAAAAAAGGTGATTAGATCCACCAGTCAGATTTGTAAATGTAAGGGGGTTTAAAATCCTCAAAGTATATTAGATTGATAAAGAATATTTACTACATCTGATACATCTGTAATGTAAAACCAATAAAAATTAGAGTATTATATACATAGACCTAAACTAAAGCCATTCATTAAAAAAAAAAATCCCCTGAGTTTGCATGACTCACAAAAGGTGAATTTTTAATTTCAAATTATTTTTCCCTTCTGATATCAATGCTAACTCTCTCTCCAACTCCTTGGCACAATTAGCAGCAGACAATACGACCACTGTTTTCAGAGTAAGGACATAAGCTAGGAACAAGTAATATAACAAAGCTGTTTGTGGCACTACAGTTAAAGGTTATGTCAGCATTTTCATGATAGAAACCCTGTTTCAGAGGTCAGTAATTCTTCCAAAAAGCTCACTCTGTTTAGAAATCTGGTGCAGAGTGTTCCTGCTATAAGACACATTCTTTCAGGAAAACTTAACTACGTGCATGTATGCCCGAGTTTATATGTGTATGCATGTGTGTGTGTATATATATACATAGGGTAGCTACAATGAGTTAATAATTAAGGGTTCAGGAATTCTGTTTCCTCTCTCACATTCAGACACACAGTGTGATTTGAAAATTGTTAGGACTGGGACAACTCATGGCAATGTGACCTTACTTGATCAAAGGGTTCCTACTATATACCTTTTGCTTTTTGTCTCCCATGGTCCGGCTTTTTAAAAAGCAACACTTGTGGAACATTTTAAAATTTATAAACAGGGCTATGGAAATGAGCCGACACTGCATGAAAACTCTTGACACTGAAATTTTGGACAAGTATCTTTATCAGCAGCCTGGAGGAGGTGATGGAGTGCTCCCTCATCAAACCCACAGATGACAACAAGCTGCAGGAAATAGTTGATATTTTTTGTCATTCACAGGGAACTTGACAGGCTGAAGGAATGCACCCACAGGAACCTTGTAAAACTCAACAAGGTGCAAACAGGACAGATGAATCAACTATTGAAATATAGCATGGCTAGTGCTGAAAAAAACCCCCAAGTCCTGGAGGCTAGTTGGCTACACAAGAGCCAGTGCTGTGCCCTGGCAGTGCTGAAGACTAAGAGCATCCAGGACTGTATTAGAAGTCCTATAGCTAGTAGGTAAAGGAAGTGACAGTTCCTCTTTACTCAGCATTTGCTATAGTGCACCTGGAATGCTGTGTCCAGTTTTGGGTCCAACAGCACAAGAAAGATGTTGAAAAACTGGAGTGAATCCAATGGAGTGCTGCCAAGATGGTCAGCTGGAGCTGGGAAAAATTTTTGTGATGAGGCAAGACAAGAAGTAAAACAGGCAACACAGAGAGCTTTCGCAATCTCTGTCCTTGGAAGTTTTCAAGGGAGGTAAAACAGAGAGACCAACAGATGCAAGTCACCATGTAGATCTGAGGGTTGCAAAAAATGTGCAAGTCCTTATCCTCACTGTCCCACGAATCAGGGCTTACACAGGTAGCAGTTTCACACTTCAATCTCTCCATCTATCTGCTTTATCCAATTAGGGAGAAACATGGGAGGCTTTTTGCTCTGAGAGCCCTACAGGCACCATTGACATGCAGACAGTTACATAAGAAACCTTTGGGCTGGCATGAGGCAATGGGTAATGAGGCAACAGGCACACCTGCAAACAGAGCACCTGGCTGGTAGAAGTATCTGGTATAGCATTTCTTGAGACTGAGACTGAACCCCTGATGCAACCACAGAATTACTTATTTGTATCACTGTAGCATGACCTGGCCTGGGGTAGGCTACAGCCTTTTCCATAGCAGTTGACATGGTAGTAGGAAATACATGAAACAAAAAGGTCTCAGAGGGATGAAACTGATACAGTTTTCTTCAAGTGGCAGTGCTGGAAAAGTGATGTAGGAAAACAAGCTTGACAGTCAGGAAATGGTTGTAGCACATTAGCTGTGTAACCATTGTCAAGATTCCTGGCATCAGAGGCCAAGATGTGAAGCACAACAGTGATGAAATAGCTTTGGGAGTGTTTACAGTGGGCTCTTCCCAAACTTGACCAGTAGTATGGGAGACAGAGAGGTGCTTATCTGAAAATTTAAGAGGTGGGTGCTGAATGTGGGTGTTAGAAGTTGGCTGCAAGCAGTAGTCAGCCAGTCGATAGTGAGGGAGAGATGACAGATATGGTGAATACAAGACATGAGAAGCCTGTGAAGTGCAGACAAGTAACACTGGTCTGATGTGATAGAGGAAAAGGATCCAGCAAAGACACGTATGACATGCTGAAAGCAGCAACTGAGGGAAATGATCATCCCACAAATGTTCCTAGTGGATGTACACAATTTTGCACATCCCATTCACCAAGCCCATACAAAATGATGCTGCTCCACTTAAGACATGAAATTATTACATTATTAAATTATTATAAGCCTGAATGTGCTCAGTAAATACACAGGAATGAGCATCTCTTAAAGACATGATGCACAGAGACTCAGCAAAATGTAAACTTAAACTGGTGCATCTCACTTTGTCTACCTTTTTGGCCAGAAAGCTTCTTAGATGGTAATGCAAAGACTAGATTTCCTTTTGTCTACTGCTAAGGACAGGATTGTAGCCTGGCCTGTCTTCACACAAACCTTCACAACACCATTGCTTCAAAAACCCCTGTGACAAGTCCAAGTAGTTAGGGTATGATAAAGGTTTGAAATTCACATTTATTTTCTTGGCAGATTTGCAGTTTCCTCTTCAATGTGTGGACAGTAATTTATTATTGATGAGTTGATAGCCAGTCCATTCTTTTCACTGCCATTTGTGCTGGTGTGCACATGCATATTTTTGTTTTATCTGACCACTGAAAAACATCTTATGCATTTAATCTGTACCCACCTCACTGCCTGTACATTAAGATTAAATTATATTAGGTACCCATATACCATTAATCTGGGACATATGCCAGAGGGTGCAGTTTTTGGACAAACTGCTCTGGCTGTTGATGATCTGAATGCTCAGTGCATTCCCATCCTTTTTTGCCCTGGCCTGAAATTGCCCTCAGATCTACTGTTTGTTTGTTGGTTTTGCTTTGGGGTTTTTTTTTTGTTTGTTTTTGGTTTTTGGTTTTTGTTTGTTTGTTTGTTGTTGTTTTGGGTTTTTTTGTTTGGTTTGGGGTTTTTTGGGGTTTTTTTTTTTGGGTCAGCAACTCCTTTTCCAACTGGCAACCTGTGACAAGTAGAGATAGGGATGGATATTGAGCCCACAGCTGTTTAATATCTTCATAAGGGATCTAGATGATGGGATCAAGTGACTCTCATGAAGTTTGCTGATGGTAAGAAGCTGAGCAGGGAAGTGGACACTTTGGGAGAGCCACCGTGCAGGAAGATCTGGATAGGATGGAAGAGTAGGCTAAGAAAAAGTTTACGAAGTTTAGCAAGGATAAGAATAAGGTCTTGCACCTGGAAAAACACAATCCAGTAGTGCAGCACAGACTGGGATCTACTCATCTGGGGAGCAGCTCTGTGGAAAGGAACCTGGGGCTTCTGGCAGACAGCAAGATCAGTATGAGTGAAGAGAGTGCTTCAGTGACAAAAAAAAGCCATCAGGATGCTGGCTTTCATCAGCACGGGCATCACCAGCAGAGATAAAGAAGTCATCATTTCACTCAACTCAGTGTTTGTCACACCACATCTCAAAAACTGTGTTCAATTTTGGACCCCATTATACAAAACAGATGTGAAGCAGCTGGTGAGGGTCCAGAGAAGGGCCACAAAGATGATCAAAAGACAGGGAAGCCTGCCACAGGAGGAAAGGCTGAGAGAACAAGGTTTGTTCAGCCTTGAGAAAAGAAGGTTTTAGGGGAGACAGAAACACCATGTTCTAGTATTTAAAGGAGAAGATGGAGACTCCCCTCAAAAAAAAAGTCACATGGAAAAGACTAGGGGTAAGTGGCAGAAGTTTCTCCTGGGGAGATTCTGATTGAACACAAGAGGACAATTTTTTCCCATGAGAAAAATAAGCTAGTGGAATGATGTCCCAAGGGAAGTGATGGATTCTCTTACATTGGACACTTAAGATTCAGCTGGATAGGATAGGGGCCATCTTGTCTAGATCCTGCTTTGCCAGGGAAGGTTGGACCAGCTGATCCTTGAGGTCCCCTCCAATCTAGCATTCTATGAAAATAAAAGGCTTTGACAGTGTTCATCTCAGCTACAAGAGATTAGGAAAAATAAAGACAAAACCAAGACCACAGTTAAGTTCAATTTGCTTGGGTATTCCATGTAATTAGAACCGTTAAAATATGTAAATCAATAACTAATTTTTTTATACCCTATGAAATCTTGTAGGTGATAATTCTTATCACACACCCGCGACTTTCTAACATTTTCTTAGATGAATTATTATTTGTTATGCTTTCAACATTGCAAAAGCTTTCCCTGAAAAGAAGCTATAAGCCATATAGTCTCATCCAAAACTTGATACAACTTTAACTGAAGTCTAGAACTATCTTTATCATTATTGCTGATGTCATATACAATACTTATTTTTCTTGTCATCAACATGGAATAGAACATAGAATAGAATATTCTTGTTAGGTAGGCAGCTTTAGGAAATGATATCCCAGCTCTGTGGTAACAGACAGTCAAGAACAAATCCAAGAATTCTTACTTTGAAAAATTACATACTATTAATTCAAAGGAGCACTGAACTGCAAACATGAATTACACACTATATAATATATACATACACACACATACATACAGCCCCTAAAATTTTTAATTGCCATTCTAAGGTGTTTATAAGTTCTGGGGACTAGAATTTTCATGCAGCAGGTGTGGAATATCACTATTCATAGTGATAGATTGAGGATGGACTGCAACCAAGTTCCAAGACAGGGGGTTGAATGGGTTAACTCTGCTACTATTGAACCACTTAAGTTCTTAGCAGTCAGAATTACATGTTAGGTCCCCAAGGAAGGTGAGGCCACAGGGTCTAAAAAGACACCTTTCCCTTCTGCACTATAAAGTGGGTGAGAAGCTAGGAAAATAGGCAAGGGTCTCTCACCACGAGAAAGGGGTAAGAAGATGCCCTTGAAGAGGGCTGCAGAAGTAGTAGATAGCCAGCCAGGGAATTTGTGGATAATTTGGTACAAACTAGTAAGGAACCTGTCAGCAGAGGGTGTTGCAGGCCCTGCGGGGGAATGGAAACAGCTGGGGAGGTGGAAACAGCTGTGGTGTGCCCTGACCAATGCCTCCAAGTGGGTGTTCTGCTCTCTCCTGGCCCTGCACAGGTGCCCTGGGCAAAACTGTTTTCATTAGGCTTTACAGAGGGATGTGAGTTTCACCTTCGATGCCTTCATATGGAACCTACTATAATCCAGTAAAAAGAGCAGAGGCTCTCCAGGAGCCACCATGGTCTGAAGAACAGACGTCCCCTTAGCATTGTTTAACATGAGAAGAAGTGACACAAGAGGCCACCACAGAAGAGAACTAGAAGACAGGGATTGTAAAAAGCAAATGGTGGCCATCTGCAAGTCACCCCAATTCTCTTACATCTAATAGAGGAGCAAAGGAAACTTAAGAAACAGAAAGAAAGAATTCATCCATTGATACCCCTAGAAGTTTTTGTTTTGTTTTGGTTGGTTGGGGTTTTTTTTTTTTTGTTTGTTTAGTTGGGTGTCTTTTTTTGTTTGTTTTTAATAATTTGCTTCTTAATATACCAAACAGTAGAACATGGAAGCCTAAATTGGGACAGTGACTGTGCTATGGAAGGAGTACCTGTCAACAGTGCACCAGGGACTACCTGTACAGCATGCTGTGGCTCTTCAGTATTGATGGGGATGATGGAGAAGCATAATTTCTGCCAGGCCTACGTGGAAGCATGCAATGTAACACAAGAGCTGGACTGGTTCCTTTACTTCCACGATGCTACCAGTTTCTAGCAATAATTGAAATATTTTGTGTGTGTGTTTCCAGTTACATTCCAAAGTCCAGACCCAAGAACAAGCACACATGAATCTCACTTTTCAAAGATAAATATATAATCTTTGAGGTTTGTATTTGCATAAAAATGCCTGACGCTAAGAACCTTAAAGATTTATGAACCAGCAAGAAGTAAGAAGACCCTAAGCCATATTATTTTTAAAATCTCCTCTTCTTTTAGTCAGTACCATGATTTTTTTAAATTCTGACTCACGACTCTGAAAACTTAGGTTTTCAGTTGCACAGTCATCTGAAAAGACAAAACCAGCCTGAAATACATACAGAAATATGCTCTTCTAAATGGAATCTCATTTTAATATCTTGTAATCTACGTCATGTTTTAAGGCAATGGTAATTCTTTTCAGCATGACTTTGTGTGTGCCTTTCAATATTTGTTGATAGCTTTTTGGCTATCAGTCTGAGAAACTAATTTTTTAAAAAGAATTTTTGCTGCTTGTGAAAACCTTTGGTCACCAGAGAGATAACACGCGTGAAATGGACTTACTGCTAACGTCAAAGTCATACACAACTGTCATTTTAGCATATGCTGCTTATTTTTAATATCTGTGCATAACTATAAAAAAAAGTATTTCTAATCCAAGGCTGGGATTACCAGTTATACTGAGACCACGAATTTGAATATCTCTGTTGTGAGTACGAAATGCAAAAACAGACAAAATGCAGCTATAAAGCAATGTAAGCCCTTAAGCAACAATAAAACACAAAGAAAAGTACTTGAGACGTTACCCCTCATTTCTTGCAAAGTAGGCTCATATTTAAGTTCAGATGGACCAGGTTAACAATCACTATTTTTAATGTTAAAATGCCCTGGGGATGTTATAAACTCACCAAATACGCTGTTAAACTTACTTTATATTGTGTGCAGCTGTATGGCTTCATACCAGTGACCAAACTTCCTAAATGGGCCAGTGAAGTAAAAGACGCTCTCCCTTCCCCCCTCACACCTCCTCCCCTAACAATGACTTACTTGTCACAGGAATTTAATTTATTTTGGTAGTATGTCAGGTTACTATTCAATTTTGACTTTCCCTACCTCTCTTACCCTACGTTTTGCAGATGGTAAGATCAGGATAAAGGAACAGGTAAGGCAGGAGAAGTATGAAACATGAATGACACTTTCTCCTTAAGAGCAGTCATTGCTATGAGACATAAAGGTCAGATTCTACTGAAAACTAATTTTGAATTATGATATGTACTGCTTAATATGGATTTATTTTAGATCCACTTTAGAAAACTTTCTCTAGAACTATCCAGCATAATCAATGAACTACTTTATCAAGCTAAACCCCACATTTTTCCTTTTTTTTTTTTTTTCCCCTCTATAGATCAACCCTATAAGCCTGCGACATTTATTTCTTTCAGTAAATGCATTTTCCTGCAAATGTTTCTGCAGCCTGTATTGGAGGTCTTAAAGGAGGAGGTCTGGCTTGTGGATTTGGATTTTGTGAACTTAACAAGGAGGCTGTTATGAAATAGAGCTTTGGCATGCCATGGCTCATTGGCAGTGATTAATTGACTGACATAGTTTCACATGATCCATTCTGACATCTAGGCACAGACCTCACCTAGGAAATTGCAAGTGGATATTGATACTGAGCCACCAAACTTAGCATCACAAAGTCTTTATGGCTATTTTGGGCTTTGCTGGCATAAACTCCTTTCCCTGAAGTCTTTGCCTGGATAATTGTCCATCAGTGAAATAATTACTTAAAAATGTATTTCAAGCTGGATAATAAGTAAGATAACCATGGAGCCAGAACAATAAGGAAAAAAACTGTGTCAGGCTGAAATGTCTTTAAGAAAACCAAGCTCTTCAGTAAAACCACAGAGTAAACACAAATTAACAAGATAACTGCTATTAGTAAAACAGCAAAGGGAAAATGCTCTCCCCAGTATGGTTTGAAAATCCATATTACTTTGGCCATGAAAAAAAAAATATTTTTGCTATTTATTTTTTGTACAAAATATACACAATCTATTTTCCAAAGCTCTCAAGATACATTAAAGATAAATATAGCCAACTAGCTCTTAGCTAGGTGCAAAAAGAGATGCTTTTTTAGGTTACTGGTCAACTGCTGTACTTCGGCTAAAGGATAGAAGAAACAATTCATTTTGCTACATTATAGTATAGCCGTTTTTCATTGTAAAGAGATAGCTGTCTTACTCAAGAAGAACCCTGATTAAAACCAGATGTTTTTTTTAAAAAAAAAAAAAAGCCAGCAAGTGTAAATATATTATTAGTGCTTTAACCTGATTGGATTAGAAGCCTATAAATATCTTCCTGTAATATATACATACTTGTCTTAAAAGTAATTTCATGGATTTCATGTACAATGTCATTCAGCTGCCCTGTCCTGTTGGTGACCAAATCTGCTCCACAGTGTGCTGTCAGCAGACAGGCAATGGAGCCAGGCAACATTCAGTCACAACATGGCATCCTGTCACTAAGTAAACAGCTTTGCAGAATGACATCAGAGGAAACAAAGGGATAATAACACAAAAGGAGGCAAAAAAGGGCAAATATTCCAAATTTGTCTATGTGAAAACAAGGGGTAGGGACAGCTACCGTAATGTTTAGTCCCTGGGTTTGAGACAGGGTCAGGCTTTTGATCAATTTAGCCAAGGTGTACTAATGCAAAGGGGATATTTCTCAGATCCACACTGACTTGATTTGCAATTTACAGGCAAATAAGGAGACTAATATTTGCATTAGCATTAATAGCGAATAAATAGTTTAGCTCAGGGCTGCTAATAATGCAAACCACAAAGCTCAGTCTGTTGATTCTTTGCATTGTAAGTATGCTGTGACAGGCCCTGTGAAATATTACGTATTTATTTATTAATTACTAAGGTTAGCAAACTTTACATAGCTACAGACACACCACAGACCTCAGATATTACTGAGCACAGCTTTCAGGAACACTGATTGCCTTCCTTTGTTCTGGGTTTCGGTGGAATCAGCAGTGCTAGAAATGGACTCCCTCTTTCCCACTTTCACAGTGTTAAAAACCGTAGCCATACAAAAATGTATTCCTGTGGTACAGAAAACATCTTCAGACTAAGTCTTTGCTTAACAAAAGTATACAGATAGAGGTAAAATGTTTGCTTTAGAATATCTTTTTTTTTTTTTTTTTTTTTTTTTTTTAAGAGCAGTATTTCATAGAAATGTATCTGTTTCAGTGAAAATATTCAGGATGGAATTTCTGGTGGGTGTGAGAAAGAGCTCAGCATCAAAATGAAGACAAGAGCTCCCAGAGCTCCTCTCCCCTCCCTTAAAATGAAATTGTCTTGACTATAGTGGAGCTCTAATGGGATAATTGCACATTTGGAAAAGTAAAACCACAGAAACCAGTCCATTAAATTAGATTTAAAGCCTCTCTCAGAAGAAAAGATATGGCTATCCCAAATTCTAGTCATCATTTCCATGAACTAAAACCAAAACCCTCATCCAGCACACAAAAATTATGCAAATCCTTATTGTCTCAAACTAGAAATTAATAATAAAAAGATGAGAGGCAGGCTCATGCTCAGCCATGCCCTACCTACAAGTGAGCTATGTCTATCCTCTGAACCCACAAGCAGGCATTCAGCTCAATGAAGTGGAAGTTTATGGAACCCAGGTTCAGACAAAAGACAAAATTGAAGGCTCATAGTTCCCTCTAAGGAGAGTATTACAGGCACTGCTTATAGTACAATGGTATTAAAGTATTATACATAGATGCAAAAATGCTTGTATGATGCATGGAGGAAGGAGATCCATCTGGACAAATAAAAATATAATTTAAAACAACCCAATGAAGTAAACCCCATCATGTCTTTTTCAGCTGTTGGAACTTTACGATGATTAGAAATCATATTAGGATTAGAAGATATTGGAAAAAATTTAAGCATGAAGGGCAATACTCCCTAGGCCAGTGAAATCCCTGTTGAGGGCTACTGTGTGGGCACATGAATGTGTGAGAACTCTGTAACATGCTCAAGCAGTAGCTAATAAAAAAATAAAAAAACTTATGGAAAGTTCTTACATATTGTAAATAGGTCTTGCATGTTGCAGCTTGTTATAATTTGAGGATTTCTCTGGCTATTCCCCAGCTTATTCAGGCAGAGTGTGAAAAACAGCATGCAGGAGAAAATGACAAGGTCCTTTAGAAAGTAATGGGCATTTTTTCCATTTTGCAATGCATAACAAGTAGATAGTCCCACTTTGTTAGTACTGAATGTAATGAGCTGTAATGAACAGCCCAGGCTGTTCTCAGTTTGGCTGCTATTGCTCTCACCTCTCTTCCTGGTGTGAGACCACCCCTGCATGTCACTGCTAGGACAGAACAAGAACAGAACATCCTAGTGAGGACCATGAAGTTCTGGAGGAGACAGATCTCTACATTAAAAGCAACCCCAAATCCAACATAAAAAAGAGCAGTGAGACAGGGGAATGTACCAACCATGTCTCTAGTACAAGAGGTCTATTTTGCTGAAGATGTGTTCCCTGTACTCAGCCAGGCATGTGGCAGGGTCCTTTTGCCACATGCATGAGCACAGTGAAGCACAAGGCATTTTTCCAAACTATCTTCCTCTGCCTACCCTTTCCTAGAGGCAGAATTTCTCTACAGAGGATAAAATTTAGTTTCAGCTGGAAACATTAAACCAATTTGACTTACACAAGACGTAAGAGAAAATTTTCTATATCCAGCAGGTGATTTCCAATTGATTTCAGGAGGAGTTGGATCAGAACTTTACAAAGTAACTGATGAGGACAAAGACAGTGATGACAAGATCAAAGAGTGGTAATCCTATAGAATAATCATTCTCTATAAATCACACCAGTGAAAACTATGTTCCATCTGACAGCTGAAAGTACATTCATTCATTAAGTTTCAGCTTATACAACAGTATTGCCATAACTATACTTTGTTAGAGAAAAAATTAAATGCTTAGTTCTTTGGCTGCTCCACTATATACAATAACCACGAGCAAACAGTAATGGGAGGAGATATGCCAAAAAATTTTAGCTTAGATCTACATAATGCTTTTTAAAGCTTAATCCATTCCATCAGTGACATAATTCTGACAAACACTGGATCCAATTCATTCAGGTTGAACCTAGTTACAAGAGTTACAATGCCAAGATGTCTTAGCATTATTTTTTTTAATATTGTACAGAAAAAGTATCATCTGTGCAGCTGCATGTTTTAGGAAATATCTGTTCCAAAATCTCAATCCAAGAGCATTTTTCTACAGCTAGTTAGTTATAAAAGCTCTTATTTTAACATACCTGCCCCAGTTTCTCCTGGGACTCAGTAAAAGTAACTTACTGTATGATTTACAGAGCTCAATCAGTACTTCTGCTTGCATAGCACTAGAAAAGTTAATCTTTTCATGGTTCAGGTCTAATGTGAATGTTTCAAAGAGAAAAGTCAGGTCAGACAGATTCTGATAGGGTGGCATTTGCCTACAGCAGAGACACAGTGGCTATAGTAGCCAGTAATATTTCCTGATAAACCATTACCTAAATTTGAATGGTTTTGAGTGGAAAAGACTTTCCTAGAGAGACTAGTACAAAACACCTACAAAAAAAAGGCCCACCCTCAATCTTATAATCCATGAAGATGATAGAGAAGATTAATAGATATTCACAGTTCTACAAAATAATGTAAGCATGCATGCAAACTATCCAGGTGGATAACAATACAAAATACTCCTAGATGAACCCAGTTAATAAAAATAAATACCTATTCCTTGAATAAGATAAATCACAATATAGTATTAACTTGACAGAGTGAATAGTGTAAATCCAAGGAATTACTACTTCACATAGTAGAAAGAAAAATGAGGAAACTCTGATTTTAGACACTAAGCTTAACAGCTTCTAATTCTTATCTCTTAGTCTTGATAACCTTTGCTACCTTTGTAGCTTTCAACTGTGTGTACCTAGGACCTGGAAAATGAATTAGAGTTGCCCATTAGTCATTTTCTAGTCTCTGAATGTTAAATCATACTTTTTGTTTATTCTAACCTTCACATGAAAACCCTCCGTTAGAAATGTACAGCCCAATGTTTTACTCTTAACAGGGAAAATGAAAAAAGTGACAGGTAAAATTAAATGTTTCAGATGTTTTCTTTGGAAAGTTACATCTCAGCTATTTTGTGGGGGAGGATAAATGAGGCGAGATCATTTTAACATACTACCTCAATAATATATGCAGAGTGCCTCAGGAAATGTAAGAACAGTTGGCCCTATAAATGAAAAATTAAGAAGAAGACAACTATTTATTTCATTAGTCATCTATACTTCTACTTAGCATCGTTGAATAACCTGAAGGCTCCAGCTGGCTAAAGACTCTTTGTGATCTTAGAAATCAGGAATACCTTACCCATCTTTTAAGATAATATTCACTTTATTTTTCCATCAAGTCACAGTTTTCTGGAATTTTAGAGTATGTTAACATATGTCTGAATTGCTGCTATAGTGCAAAAATACATAGTAGCTTTGTAGGCTAGAAAACTGGATTCCTACCCTTATTTCTAGCATCCACCCATTTCTACTGCATATTTCAAAGAGTAATTCAGGGAAAGAACTTTTTTTTTTTTTCCCCAAATTCTAATAATTGCTCGTTTCCCACTCACATTTTTTTGTATAATTATCAATTTAAAATGCAGTATCTTAACCACATGCATCCACTATTAAAATCTGATGGGCTCCTTTACAGTGAGAACTGTGACTGCAGCATAACATCCAGTCATGTAAATGACTACTGTGATGGGCAAACACTTTCAGCATCTGCTCATGTCTAATTTGATGCTTTCTGCATTAAGTTACTGGTGAGAATACAGGTCACTTTTTCTAAATCTCAAAGAAGCAGCCTGTGATAACCAGCATTTCAAATCATTGTAGGTTTTTTGTTCTTAAGGAATTATATTTAGGCTTGAAAACACACCTTTTTTTTTTTTTTTTTTTAGTTACAAGAATATGCTAATCAATAATGAAGCCATCTGAATTACTCATATTCAGGCACCCAACATATTGACAAGTCTTCAAAAGTAAAAGAATATACCTTTCAGAGCTCTTAAAGCAATAATAATGCATTTTAAAAATCAATTTGTAATAGTGAAATTTTGCAAAAAAAACCAAAATACGTGCCCCACTTGGAACTCAAAAAGCAAAATGCAATCACATCACTACATTGAGTGAGCTTTGTCCTTACTTGTGTTTTTTAAAAAGTATGTTCATTCAAAATTCAAAACTAATATTTGAAAATAATTGGGGAATGAGTAAGTTTTGATGATTTGAAAATAATTGGGGAATGAGTAAGTTTTGATGATTATCACCCATATTCAGAATGTTATTTCTTAATCATAAAACCATTAAAGATGAATTATACTATACTTATATATACTTATTATAACTATAGTTAGTTGTGGTGGGAATAATATATATTTCTTTTTTAAGAACTATATTCTGTACCACAGAGAACTGCATGCAATCATAATCACAGTCAAGACACATATGTGCAGCCTTATAAAGTGAAACTTCATACTAGGTGCTTTGTGCAGAAAAAAGTAACCTCACTTCAGAGAAAAAAAGGAAAACATATCCAATGTTGCACTATAAACAATAAACTCAGTATTCTGTGGTGCATACAGAATAAATCTTACAGATTTGCAGGATCTGACCCTGCAAATATCCATCAGGCATTTTCACTCAGACTCCTATTGAGGTTACAGGGCCTGTTCTGAGCATAGAATATTGGACTTCTAAACTCTCCAGTGTCATATTTTTACAACACCCAGTACATCCCAGGTCTGAAGGTATCCGCTTCTAAAAACTCATGGGAATTGGACTTGATGATCCCTAAGGGTCCTTTCCACTTGAGATATTCTATGATTTTATTAATTCTGTCTCTTTACAACACACAAGACCAGTGTAAAGAGAGACAGAAACAGTCAAAAGCAACCAAACATCACAGCATTTGCATACAATCACAATCATACAAAATTTACCTAAATGAGTGAAAGTCAAAAAACAGAAGAAATAGTGATGGTCTTATTATGAAAAAAGGAGAAGGGCAAACCTTTGGATTTACAGCACCACCTTTAAGATGTGGAAAGTACTTACCAGCCAGTACCCCTTGGATGCCCACTAATCTAACAAACTGGACATTTCATCTCCACCTTGGCCTTCACTCTGATAAACAGGTAAAAGTGATTCCTGACAAGACCCATGTAGTGAATCTCCTGTTGTCTTTTCCAGCACAATAGTTTTTGACTAGACAAAGAGCACAGTGATACTCTATCCACTGTAAATTCTGATTATCTTTCTTTCACCCGCCTTCCCCTTTTTAAAAATGTGGCTGTCCATGTACAATTGCTTTGGTTTCTAACAAAATTGTGATTTGAGTCTTAGGTAACAGAAGAGATTTTTTTGCTCCTATTTCAGATATGTTTGCATTAATTGTTCATTATGGAAGAGCAGGAAAGTTGTTTGAAACATTTTTTCTTTTAGAAATGAGATTAGCTGTCATACACTTTTTCATGGCTTTAATACTAAGCAGTGGTTTAACAAACTTTTGAGAGGTGATTAGCTGATTAATGCCTATGTTTGGGATGGTGATTTTAATGTTTCAAAATTAGATGCAAACTGTATCAGTACCTACTTGCTACTTTTATTAATGCACAACCCTCTCTGACTGCAGTTCTGAGCTGCTCCTTACCCCCTTACTCAATATCTGTGTTTTTTCCACTTCATTTTTATCCTTCTTGCACTTCTTGTGTGCTTCTTTTTACCTTCTCTTTAATTTTCACACCAGTCAGCTTTGGAAAAACCGACAGTGAAAGAATGAAAGTGTTGTGAATCGTACCTAAAAACACCTGGTAAAGGTTTGTTTTATGACATCAAATAAAAATGTTGAAAAATACCTGTCAAATGATATTTTTTTTTTAAACCAGAAAACCAGAAGCTTGAAGTACCATGAAGAAAAAAAAAAAAAAAAAAAAGTGTAAATTTATGAGAAGCTATGCAGTGGTGATAAAAAGCAATTTTGTAAAAGTTTTTTTAAAAAAGATTAAATGACATTAAAAAATATCCAGGTCTTCATTTCATTATCTTTAATCTAATTATAAAAAGGAGTTGCTTAGTTCCCTGCAAAACAAGGAGACCTTAGATGGTTTAAGAAGAAAAAACATAGGCTAGTACAGCAAAAATAGTGCTAAATTAAAGCACTTGGAGGCCAAGGGCTTTGAACCTGGGTTTAAGCAGTCATTCCAACCTCGTGAGGCAGGGGCTACAGAAGTTTGGGCTCCTGCTAACAGAGCCTTCATTGTTCCACCAGGCAGCTAGAAAAATGCTGCTTTATATCTCCTCACACCACAAGCCCAGCACACAGAGCCTAGGAGGAGAAGGAGTCCGAGGGTGTGCTATCCATTGAAAAGCCATTTTTCCGCTATAAACTACCCCATGCTCCAGCCCTGGCTCACCAACTGCACTAACAGGATGTTATGATGGTGCATAATTTATAACTGGAAATTTCTGATTTTTGTGGGATTTGGGGCATTCGTGTGCCCACCCTCCCAACCTTCCCTCCTTCACTCAACCCTGGGCACGGCAAGGTGAAACCTTTCAAACTGCAGAGCCAAGGCATCCACTGCACTGGTAGATAAACATTGCACAGTTGAAAGTTCAGTTATTCCACACCTGTTTAATATGTTTATTCAGTAATTAAAGATTAATGCTTATTCCAGACCAGATAACTATATACTGTACACACGCATGCATTCTGTAAGGAACAAAGATTTCACTGTACTGGGCTACTTAAGGGTACTGAAATGTACAATTTAAAAAAAGCCTAAGGCAGGTCACATTTAGGCTGTGCTATAAATTACTTTACATACATTGGTAAAGGATGCTAAGAATTATTGAAGACAATTTGGAGACAGGTCACTATTGGTATGGCTTATAATTATGGCTGTTTGCAGAGACAGCTATGGTTCATTGCTATTCCACAGCAAGCTTAAAAGAAGGCGTATGTCATGATGTTTGTATGATTTAGGTTTGCTGAACCTGTAATATAAGGTATTAGGCTGAAGTGCTCCAAAATGTTTTATTCATATAGAGGTATATTTAGAGATAGGTACCATGCATTTACTTTTATATACATAGCTCCACACAAAAATATTCTTCATATATATATATATATATATATATATATACAAACACAGGAATTATTTATATATATATATGTACACGTGTACACACAAATAAATGAATGCCTTCATAAATTTCCAATATGCAAAAATATGCACAAAATAAAAAGGCCAGATCCATTACGATAATAGGAGGGTGCTATGAGACCTTAGTGCTGTCAAAAGAGTATTTTCACAATGGTTGAGAAAGATTATCTTTTCCTTAATAAAAAAATATCCAATGTCATGATTGACCAGGTTAATAAATAGAGGTAGTCTAATTTAAATATTTTTCCCCTAATGCATAAGGGAATCTTGATACTCTTCTCACATCCTGTTACATTTTAAAGGAACTTCTACATGTACCTCTCATAAGACTCTTGAAAGAAATCTGTTTTCCTGTCTACAACTTCACTGTGCACTGTACCATGGAGGCTGGAAGCAACATCTTGACAGTCATAAAGGGCCTTGGGAGTAACTGAATCATGTCTGTCTGATGAATTCACTCCAATTACACTAGCTCTGTAATTTCAATTATTTGAAGTAATCAAATAAAATTAAATTAACTCTGCTTCTTATAAAGTTCACAGGTATATAATCAGAAGCATCTGAATAGTAAATTTTTTTTTTTAATTGTATCATTTAGGATATTATTGTGCTCAATTAAACCTACAGAGCTGGTGAAGTAGCTTGTTAGCCATGCTGGAACTAAGTGACTGCTAAGGAACACATCATTGAAATATGTTTTAGGTGGTTTTTTAAAATTTGTTTTATTTGTAGTTCCAAATCAGAAGAGCAGCTAATTATGTTCTTAAAGTTAAATCAATAGTTCTTCTGCAAGACTGAAAGAATATGCTTCAGCGCACTTAATTATCGCCTTGTTTTACTCACACTCTGTGCTGGCTTCTTTTGCTTTGGGAACACTCCCAGGATCTTATAAGGGGGAAGGTTCAGTACTGATTTTTTTTTTTTAAGCCCTACCCACCACATGCCTTGACTTTACTCCCATTTAGTAAGGGCAGAAAGCTCTGTACACCTGAATGGAGAACAAGGCAAGCTCTGCACAAGATGAAGAGCAATCTCCAGCAAAGTGTTCTTAGCCCACTCACCAGGTAGAATAACAAGAAAGGGTGAGGCCGATTCATATGTAGCAAAGGTCTTTCAAGTTTGTTTTCTGGCTATTTTTTTTATATACCTGCTGATGCTGAACACATTGCAGTGCCTCTCACAGAAGCAATATACATCTTGCTTTGCCTAGAGTTTTCCAGATGATGTGCTAAACAGCTCAGAGAGAGGATGCACTGATGAAAACCATTAAATCAAAGACACAAAATAACAAATTAAAATACAAACAGAAGAACAACTTAATGTTGCCAGTTTTTGGAAATTGCAAGCTTCCTTCCAATCACTTCCACAATGCAGTGGGCAGAAAAAGAGGCAATAAGATAGAAATTGCACATCACAAAAATCATGTCTGATTCTTGGTTTCCACTGTGCCCGTAGAATTGCATGGGACATCAGTAGCCAATAACAAAGAAAAGGTCTTGCTGATCCAAGTCTCATGTTTTAGTGCACTCTGTTTTAGTGCACAGAATCACAGGCTGAATTAGAAGGGACCTCTTGACTTCAGCACACTGCTCAAAGCAGAACAACTTTAAAGTTAATCTAATGTCCTGATTAAAGCAATGTGACCACAAATCTAGATATTAAAATATCATTCTGCCCAAGCAGCAATCAGTATCTCTGCAGAAAACAGAATTGTAGAGGAATTGTGTACTATGTTTCCTCTTTGAAACAGAAGAAAAAAGAT
Source organism: Heliangelus exortis (assembly GCF_036169615.1). NCBI lineage: Eukaryota > Metazoa > Chordata > Aves > Apodiformes > Trochilidae > Heliangelus > Heliangelus exortis. The sequence goes on from NC_092423.1 coordinate 68,646,959, forward strand.
ATTTCATTTACTTAGCAAAAATGAAACTTGTTAGCTCTCTCTCACATCATCTTTTTTAACCAAAGAGCAAAACAAAATATTGTTACCCTTCAATGACATATAACATTAGCCTGTATTATTCCTGTAACAAAAAAAAAATTTAATACAATTAGTTTGCATGGAGTTAAAAGGAAAAGGTGAGGTTTTTTGGTTGGATTTTCTTTTTTTTTTTTTTTTTGGTCTGTTGACTGTGAAAACATAAAGCCTTCAGGCATGAATTTTAGTGACCTTGTCACTAAAGCACATTGCACTACTAGGTGTGTACAGTAGAGGCTGATGTAAATAGGAAAAGCACATGAAAAGGTCTGCAGAGCTCTTGACTTTTGGATACACTTGGATAATAAATCTAAGCTTTCTTATTTAAGACTTAACCAAAGTTTAATTCTCTGTCCTCAAAGAGATTTTATTTCTAGCAGCATAACAGATTAAATGCTAAGTAGTTTTTTAAAGGCATACAGGTGAAATCTACACATATAGTATCTTAAGGCAAAGGTACATCAGTGGCAACCAGCCACTGTTGAATTTTTAAGCCTTGTGTAAATGCAAGTATTCAGTTGTAAAATACGTAGTTCAGAACCGGAGCATATTATTTATTATTTATTAATTGAGTGCCATCAGAATGCCTTTATCAAGCTACTGAGATTTAATTATAAAGGGAAACTAACAAGTCACAGCACAAAAAGACACCGAAATCAGCATCATGATGCACTTGGTTTGGTTTTCCAGCTGAGAGAGGACAAGAAAGGACTAATCTAGTCCTGTTAAGCTAACAAATACAACAGAAAACATTAAAGAAGACAGAGTTCTCTGGATTAATAGGCATACTCCTCTTTTCCACCCTGGGCAAATGCCTCCCCTGCAGTCAGCTACACTGGATTAAGAACAATCCTGAACTTTTTTTTTAAGAGAAATAACTCTTCACACAAGAGAGGTAATTTGAACAGGCATTTAATTACTGCAGTCATCCAAACTGTAGTGAAGTGCAGTCTTAAAGAGGGGGGAAAAAAAAAAAAGCAAAACAAAAAAACAAACCAAAACCTCCAAACACAAGAACAAGTCAAGCCTGTAGCAGCTGGGAGCTGTTGGTGACTTCTCTGTTTCACTCTTTTAGACTTTCTGGCATTTTTATTGCCTGTTATCCCAGTGATAATATGTAAGCATGCAGATATATTAAACTGAGAGGAGGGAAGTATAGGTGCCACATACGAAGCAGCACACTTGCAATAACTGACAAACATCAGTCACTTTCTAATAGCTAAAAGTTTCTAGACATTAGCAAATAAACTGCTAAGATAATATTCTGATGGAAAGCCTAAAGGGAAATTTCATATTTGTAAGAGCAAACATTCAAAATCAGGGCTTCAAGCTTTCCTACACCACCTTGCTCATTTGAAAAAATTAGTACACATTATGAGTTGTGGGGTTTTTATATTCTTGTTCTTTGTGCTTTCAGGTTTCACTTTATGACCATAATCATCCCTTCTCTTTTTTCTTCCAGATGGCAATTGGGATTTTCACGAAATAGTTTGCTTCCAGTGCTGAGGTTTTAAGAAAAAAAAGCAAGAACAAAAAAGCATACAGTCTTCTAATTAATGAGAAAAATGAAAAAAAGCTGTAAATGCTTGGGTTTGGTTAAAAAATGTCTTTCTCGTTTAGAAATAGATGTTACAATAAAACGCACAAAAATCAATAAAATGATGGCCCAGATTTCAGTCAATACTACAAGATTTGAACATACTGCTTTGCAAAGGTGAACCAGCTAGAATATTCAACATGATTATACCTTTTTACTTGCTCAGTCAATAAATTATAGAAAATTCTTTCATAAACATAACGAAGTTTAGAATACCAGAAAGTAGGCTTTCTGGTAAACTAAAAAGAAGGTAAAATAAAATCAAAGCCTTAAATAAATCCAAGCCACAAGGGAAGAACTTTTGATCTCACTGACCTCAGGTCCCAACATTTCATTTCTATATAATGAGTCCATTAAAGATGAGGAGAAAGCTATTTTCATTATTCTCCTCAATTCAAAATCAGAAATCTAGTCTTAGTTTCTTCATTGATTTGGAGAGTTCTAATGAGAAGTCTCTCATTCCAGCACCATAAGGCCTGATGAAAAGCATCAGCAAGGCAGTCACTGGAAAGTAAGTATCCTTTAGTTGTCATCAGGGCTGCCTTGTAAGGCAGCCTTATCTCAAAATTGCACTAAGCTCCCAAAGCCCTCAAAAATGAGAGAAAATCCTGAGCTACAGGATCCTAGAAAAGATTTTCAGATTAATTGTCCAAGACCTTGTGCATCAAAACAAAGAAAATACCTTTCCTGGTTTTCCATGGGAAATAGATAAAGGGAGCTCAGCAGCTTCCCTAAGAATACCAGAGAGAGAGGTACAAGTCCCTGTGGCATTTGATTAAGACTAGAGGCTTGAATTTCTTTTTCTTTGGTCTTCAAGTAGAACAAACACCATCTCATTAATTAAGCCTGAGGCTGGTGAGCATTGGCCTCTATTGTATATTGACTATGATTCTTATCCTTATCAAAACTGATATGTACAATCCATCAACATCTTTCGATTCTGCTGAAAAAACACATCAGGGTAATTTCTTATCCACCTGGCTAGAAAACACCTATGTGGTGGGAGATGCAAGAAGATAAAGAACTGTAGGCAAGCCCCTAGCTTGGAAGTTTTTGGCTAATTGACTTTGGGGAAGAGCACAACACATTTAGAAAGAGCCATGGGGACTAATGCCGTGTTCAGCAGAGACACTCAAAGGGAATTCTTCTCTTATGAGAAACAACTGCAGTGGGCTCTGCTGAATTAGCATGACAGAAAAAAGAAAAAAAAAAAGATTGCCAAATTGGGAACCAGTTTAACGGCATGAGCACCTCAAAGTTCAAATAAGTGGAATGCAATTGCAAGGGTCACTGCAGGAACAGGCTTGTAAGGGACTGGTGAGGTTTATTAAACACCACTCATCACTCTTCATTTAGCACAATTGTGGGAAAAGAAGATTTTATAGCCCAGTGATCCAGTCTACAAGAGGAGTCACATGTGGAAGACAAGTCCTCTCAGGAAGAAATCACCCTTTAGCTGTGAGAGAAACCACATTTGCTACCTTAGCAAAATGCTGGTGACTCTCCTCCCACGTAGAAATCAGACAAGACTCTTATTTAACTGAAGATGCCAAGAACATTTGAATATATACATATATGTCACCATTCTACCACATTTTCTACAGGCGTCGCTGACATTACATGTGCACAGCAGCTTACAGCAGTACCAGACTTGTGCTTATAAATGGAGCAGCCCTGTGCCCAACAGGCATGTGTAAGGAAACATGCCACCTGAAATGCACAATCAGAACCAAAATATGCTTGACATATCTAGATAAGAGAGGTACCAGGTAAGTGATCAGATTTATAAAAAAAAAAACAACCCCCAACTATGTCTCTGAGGCTACTCATGGTTTTCCAAGAGGATACTCACTTGAGACTTCATCAGAGGATGCAGGATGTTTTCTTGAACTAGGAAACAGTTACCTCTTTTTTTCTTTCACAACTATTCCTATATAAATTGAAATAAGAATAATCTACTATAAAATTATACTCCCTTTTAATTAGTTACTCAAAAACAAATTTACAATCATGGTCTATTATAAACCTCAAGAAGAAATTAACTTTCATTAAACCTCAAGAAGTTTTTTTTGGTTGTTTTTTTTTTTTTTTTTTAACCTGCTGCCTGTCAGGCCTTATTATTTTCACAAAGATCTGACAATCACGGGGTCATATTTGTTAGCTGCTTGTGACAACATTCAAAAGGAGCACTATATATCACCAAAACAGCTCACAAACTGGCTAGTCACATTATTTATTATGAGCCACACATGTGACAAATTATTTAACTCAGTGACTCCTAATAAGTCAAAGAGCAAGCAATTAGCTAACGCAGTATGAGGGCTGTTTGTGGCAATTTATAGATGCTCTCAAGCTGTCACAGCACTTCAAAGTACCATTAGGGGGGGAACCTCTTAATGACTCACTTGAGATGACAAGCATTACACAGCACACATGGCACCGATGAATTTGGCAGCCGATTCTGTTACTTGAAGCTTCCTCCCCATACCCCAACAGCTGTTTACGTGTTTGCAGTTTGCATTTCTCCCTTGCAAGCTGCTCATTGCTGGAAGGCAACTTTACAAGGCAGGCACCGTGCTCCTTTCCAGCAGAGCTCCTCAGGGCTGGTCTGAGGGTAAGTCCTTGGGGCTACAAGAAACTCAGGGATGCGTGGCTGCTAAGTAGGAGATATACCACAGGTAAAATCTGCTGGTTGCATACACAACCGCTAATTCCTATTTACAACTGGAATGGACTGAACCCTATGGCAGTGGGGATCCTTTTCTAATTAGCTGAGATTACTCTTTGTAATAATCATTCTTTACAGTAAACCAAACAAGGGCATTTTTAGGACGTTTGGACAAGATGATCTCCAGGCCTTCCAACCTCAACCATTCTATGAAACCAAGGATTATCACTTTGAATTCACTCAGGATCTAGGAAAGGTCCAAATTTTGGAGCTCAGACCACTTTCTGAAGCTTAGTACCTGGCTTTCTGTACGCAACTGGTGACTACCTTACACTTTTTTCTTTGGCCTCCCATTTAAAAAGAAAGCATATCCCTTTACTCTGAGTCCTCTCTTGACTTTCTAGTGGCACTCTGTTAAACAACTCCCTGGATGGATCAAACCTAGGTACCTCAGTGATTTATAGAGCAATGCCAAAGTGAAGATGGTGTGGGAGAGATCTAGTCTGGGTGTTCCCATTCATATAAATGCAGTGACAGTGTACAACAAGTGTAGGAATTAAAAACAGGCTGGTGGCACCATCTTAAAAAAACCTGGTGATGATTAGCAGATACTCAGCACTGGGGAGTAGGGAGGTGAGGAGAGGTGAAAGGGGGAATTTAGGGAGGGGGTAATTAAGTTATTACTTTGCAGAAACTCTAGGCAATAAAACAAAGGTCAAAGAGAAAAGGAGAAAGATACAGCTTGAAGCCACCATTACCCTAGAGGTTGTACCTGCAGCTCTGAGAGCATGACATAGCTATGTGTGGTGAAAGACAAAAATTAATCAATGGGAATGAACGAGTGACACTGAGTAAACACAACGTGCTGCCACAATTGATGTGACTGCACTATTTCAGGAGGGGAGGAGAGGGTGAAAAAGCAGATGCCAGACCCTCATTCAAAAGCAGTCAGTCCAAAGCATCTAAGCAAATACTCCCCTGCACTATAAGAGATGTAGCAGGAGCAATTAAACCTTGCTCTGCTGCACTGATTCCTTTTTAAAATGCAACGAGTCATTGACCGGGCTTTAGCATTCCTCAGCAGCCACAGCTGTATTATAGCAGCTCTGTTATTCCAGATAGCTTGAGGGGAAAGTACCTGCACAGAGGAGTGTTAACCTCTGCCTTTAATTGCATGGTGACATCATCCACGAGATTTAACTTGTGCTTTTAACACAACATTAGACTTTTAATTCAAAAGTTTAATTTAGTACACCACGCAAAAGTGATGAAATCCTCTTCTGTAGAAAAAACAGTAAGTTTTTTTTATCAGGGACAATGAAAATCTAAAAATGCAATCAAATTACTTTGCCCATCAGAAAAGGTTTCTATTTCCAAGCCTGAATTTGCATACTGAGATTGCTTTAAAATGTGGGAGGTAAAAGTTACAATTATTTAAGGAGTGGAGTGTGGATGACAGGAATGCCTTTATATATAATTGTAATGCAAGAATGCATTTTTCAAAAGAACTTTACAATTATTTCCCTGCTACTTGAGAAATAAAAAGCAACATATTCAAACCTCCATATAATAACAGAACACCCTTCGAATAATATGTGAGTGTTGGCTTTTCTTTTTTAAATTTTTTAGCCAATGTTCACTGCAGTCCTTAACTACCTGACATTTCATCAATCTTCTGGCCTCTTGTCCTATGTTGTTTTTTTTTTTGTTTTTTTTTTGTTTTTTTTTTTTTTTTTTTTTTTTCCTGGTATCACTTCATCTTTGTCAAGGTTTGCTTTTCTTCCTATGCATTTATGCCATGCTGCTGAGGTTTTCAGAAGTTACAAAGTAGAATTATCTGAACACTGTGCAAAAGATCATTTTACTGCATTAATGTAATAACTCATCAATCAAATTCTGGATATCCAGGTAATACTTATTCTGCTGTTCTAACTTATGAAAACTGTTATACACTGAGGGAAAAGCATTTCTAGCCAAACCAGGTTTGGGTAGGTGGTAGGGCTCCAGCTTGCATTAGGCAGAAGAATAGCTAAGTAGAAAAAAGAGGTAAAACAGTTTTTCCTGAAGTGGCAATTTTAACAGATCAACTGTTTGACCAAAAGCTACAAGTGGAAAAATGGGTTTTTCATGCACATGAAGAGTTGTGACTTCTGTTGCCAGTCTCAAGTTCTTTTGTGCTTTCCTTAGTTTTGTGTTTGTCAGTACTTTCCTCTCAGAGTCATGACATTGCAGAGGCCTTTCAAAATGCTTTTTAAAAGAAATAAAAACAAAACAGAAAATTAAATCTAACTCTCTCTAGTTCCAAGGGAAATTTTAAAAGCAAAACTTGAATATTCCCTGAAAGCTCAGAAAACCAAAAAGGCAAATAAGTAGGTTAAATAAATTGTGAGACTTTTTTTTGTTTTGTTTTTTAATATCCTCATTTTGAAGATCCACTGCACTTTCCATCTATTTATTTATTTAAACACAGGGGAAGAATCCATGGTGAATGTAACAAATCATAATATCGTGGGTAACCTCATACTCCTCATAGGTACTTTTCACCAGGATAACAATTTCCAGTGAGACTCACAAAAGTTAGTCATATTTTTAAATACCTTCTCCTGAATCATCATGACTGCTTTTTCCCAACATCTGATCTTCTAGTAATCAAGGGAAACAAACAGCCTTCTTTTGCAATCCTTTTCTAATCTGTGGAGAAAAGGACTAATGGTGCCTTTCAAGTGACAGTCATAATATTATTTGAACATAAAGCACTAGGGCAGAAATCCCCCAGGCTCTTCTGTTTTCTGACAAAGAGCTACAACTTTGGCAAATCTTTGTAAAGTATATTTCTGAGGTGAGCAAAACTACCTCTGAACTTTGTTTTTGAGATGCTCAGACTTTAAAAGCAGAACATAGCAAGCATGAATAGATAAGTGAACTGAAAACCCCAGGATCTGGGGAGAAGGGTAGATGGCCATGAGCAGTTTGAAGGGATGATACTTTACACAGGCAATCAATTAATTTGCACTTTATATGTTGCTATTTCTATTTTGCAGGTATGTGATTGTGTCCATGGCAATTTATTAACAGATGTAGGAGTCAGTGAACCAGACTTAGCCTCTGAACTAAGATTTAATGCATGGATTAAAACCTGTCACAGGCTGAAGCCATTTAGCCAAGGTCCAGGGGGCAGGTTTTCTGTGATGATAGCCCTGGCTCTCGGATTTATAGTTGGCAGGAGAAACAATTGGAAACACACAAAATGATGCCTTAAGTCTGGCAGAGTTTTAGAGTTCTGAGATGAGCTTTGGACAGGACATTAAAAGGTCACATTCCCCAGTTTATGTCTGTAAAAGAACAGATTAAGGTCTCCTCCTGTGATTAAGGTGTCCTGTCTTGCCAATAGTCCTCTAAGAAGAATCACCTGCTGTAGTCATTGAACTACTTCTCGCCTACACCTTCTGCCTTTGGAGTGGGGGAAAGAACAAGCTTTTCACAAATCAGATGTATCTATATCCTTTCTCCATCATATCAAAACTAGATTTCCTCATTTGAATGCAATTAGATGTCATTACTTACATTGTCTTTTTTGTTTTCCTCTGACAAGGATTTATTTTGTAAAAGTACACTTCTTCCTTCCCCCATTCCACCATCTACTTTATCTCATTTGCCCGTGAGTTTGTTTTTTAAAAAATGGCTAGTCCTGTCTGTTAACAGCATCTCACACATCTGCATCTGCTTGTTCCTTCCCAGCTCTGTTTTTTGATCAAATTGAGTCTTCATCTTTCAGTAGCTCTCTGGCTATTTTTCACTCCATGCAGTCCTGAAGTGTAATGTCTTTATCTAATGCCTACTGATCTCCCTTCCATGCTGCTGTATTTCTTAGCCTTCCTAGCTCAAATTACCCAGCTGCTATGTACACTGGATATTTGTCATAGCAAGATGTTACATGCATACACAACACACATACCTTGAAGATAAGGATAAGAAGACACAAAAGGTATTTGGAAAGCATTGTTAAATGATGTTAAGAAGAGCATGTGGTCAAATTCATACCCCTATGAATGAATCCTGAAAATGTGGCAAGCTTTAGAATTGTGTGAGAAGCAATTCTGTGTTGTTGTGATGGACAACAGCAATTCAGCAAATTGACAGTGTAAAATATTAGGTGCTCTACTCTACACAGATAGCATTTATACCAAAGAGGGTCTCTGGTTAGCCAGCTGGTCCATGTTTGAATGGGTCAACTAGATTGAAGCTAGGTACATCATAGAGCCATGTTCCATTCTCTCTTCCATCAGATATGGCTGCTCTACTACCTTGATCCAAATATTTTAGGACAGTAAGCCACAGAAAATATTAGCTTTGCTACTTCAATACTGTGCAGAATCCATCTGCTGATGGATCAGTTACTACTGAACTATAGTAGTAAAATGTAGAGTGGCTGCACAGAAGTTTATTTCTTGCCTTTATTGGCTCAGATAGGGCAGCATCTGCGTCTCATTTTGAGAAGTCTGGCTGAATGCAGCTGTCAGTCATCAGGAGGACAACCCCAGGACATTGCTGAAATTAAATGCCACATTCAGTGTGCTCCAGTGCAAGCTTGCAGAGAACATTGCAAAAAGTTGCTGAAGACTCTGCAATGGGTTTGAGCATGGCTCAGTGCTCATCACTTCAACATCCAGCCAAGGGTTAGGATGTTACTGAGGTGAAGCATCCTCACTACAACAATGACTGTCAGAAGTCAAAACACACAGAAATCACTGACACTTAAAACCTAACAGAACCCCATATGCAACACAGTATGTGTTGTTGGGAGGTTTTTTTTCTTCTTCAGCAGCTCTGGGTAGAAGAGACACTATCTTCCTAAGAAATCCTTCCAGGTCAAACAGAAAACTAAAGATTCAGATTACACCATATGATCAAGAACATCTGCTTTCATCTCAGGCACAGCAGGGACAAGGCAAGAGTCATCATTCAAGATCTGAAAAATGATTCAGCAGCAAATGTGGTGCAATGAGCACTCTAGTGGGAACAGAGACAACAAAATCAGCAAATTTTGTTTTGCTCGTTTGCTTTCCTGCTTGTCTTTTAATAAAAGAATCTCCAGTGTTTATGTGTGCGTGTGCAAGTGTGCACACAAAATTATGCAAAGTATATTCCAGCTCGATACATGGAAGAGATGTGAGTAAAAAATTCTAATCTGTGTCAATTTATAGTAATTGTAAAAAAGCTCACATCAAAGAAAATGTAAGTTTTCAAGCACTGCAGGATTCTTTGCCACCTAGTTTTATGGAAGAAATCCTTTACAAAAAATTACTTAGAAAGGGACTGTACGAGTTGAAACCATGAGAGCACACTGTACAGACCCATCTATTCTCTCAACTACACAATTACCTGGCTGATTTCATAGTTATTCTATTTTCTTTCAAAGAGATTTTCATATCTTGATTTTTTTTTTTTTTTTAAGTAAGGAGGTACATTTGATAGGTAGACAATATAAATGTAGCAAACACCCAGAAAGCAACTTCAGCTACTGACCTGCACTACTTTACAGATCCATTTGCCACATATTAGTTTTGCTATGCAAGACAACATGCTGATATTGCCTCGGTAGCCTTTTTGTCTCATTTTGTATAATAAAGTACTCCCTGCACAGTGATCCAACAAGTTGCTCCAAGAAGGGCACATTACCTCTCAGGTGAGGAGAGCTGTGACTTTTGTGCAAGATATTTACAGTAGCAACAAGGAGTCTGAAACACCATTTGTGTGGGGATTCAATTCCACCTGCAGTGCAGTGATAAAGGACCACATTCCCAGATGTTAACTATAGGATTTCGAGTTCTGCTTGTGCATATAACTCCCAGTTCCTTACACTTCCTGAAGACAGAGAGATGTTACTTGAAGAGATTATTTAGCTCTATCAGATTAACACTATTTGTACTAGACTTCCTATACTGAGTTTTTTTACGTATGGTGAATGTGTCAGCACAGAACAGCCCTGTGCCTCATCAGCATTGGCTGTATTTAAAAACCACACAATTAATAAAAAACATATCAACCCTTTGCAAAAGCTTGGGTTTGACTCCTTGTGCTTCAGGTCATAAATGAAACACTAAAAGAGGGACAGAGGAAGAAAATTCCCCCATGATGCATTCATTCTACAACTGCCTGCTCTGAGTTTCTCGTTCTTCCTCAGCAGGCACAGTGAGCTGGCAGGCATCAGAGACACTGGATTGAATGGTGGCTGGGCTGTTACAGCAAATGATATATTTAAATGTACAAGAATTTGTCCTTTCAACAGTCTGGGTCAGATCTGCTGTATTCAGTGATGCAAAGAAGCTTCTAATTTTGCTCTGTTTTTAAGGAACGTCAGCACACACAGATCAGAAGGATTTGTACCACAACTTACAGCAGTTTGAGGAGCAGATTAACTAGATTCTCCCCTGCTGAAAGGATTATAGAAAGATTAAAACATTCAAAGTAGAGAAAAGCATGTAATACACGAGCGTAATTTATGCTAAACCTGTTATTAAAGAGATTAACACATTTAGCTAATTAAAAAAAAAAAAAAAGCAAGCACAACCCGAGTCATGAAGCAGTGAGATGATACCCCTTTAAATGAGGACAGCCTTCAAATAAAGCTGTGGTAGAAGTTATTTCTTCCCCAATGTGGCATTTTTGCCAACGAAACTCTTGGCAGACTTTAAGGGTCGACACAAGCACAATTGACCAAATATGGTTGGGAATTTGAAAACATTGAAGATATTAGCATTTGTTCCTGAGTCTAACATAACACAGTCCAGTCTTACCACCAGAGCCTATAACTATTAAGTGATAACTTAAGCACTGGAATGCAAATAATCCATTGGTTCACATTAGTGTCATTTCCATTTGTTGATGTTCCCAGTCCCCTTCAAATCCTGGCAGTACCTTACTTGACTTCTGAGGGGAACAATCTACAGGAAATGTACTTAAAAAAAAAAAAAAAAAAAAAAAAAAAAAAAAAAAGTTAAATGACAAGAGCAGAAGTCAGCAGTGGTTTACTTAGGGAGAAAGGAAAAAAGACGATTCATTACACTACACTGTCCAGAGTTACTTGACCTCAAACTGATTGCTGTTAAATTGCTTGAATAGGAGTCAGTCATTTACCTACTGGCAGCTACTCAAGATTTATCTTTACAGGCTACAAGGTTTTATCATTTGTTCATAATCTCCCCAACAAATGTTAACTTTCAAAATACTGGTTTAACTGTGAAGTGTGGGGAAGCCAGTGAAAAATTAACGTAAGTACATGATAAAACATTAAATACTTGAATAATTTGCCACCTCTTCTCTGAGAAGTTAGAAGGAAGCTCTGAATACTTACTGTATAAAACAGAACAGCATAATAATTTTTAAGGAATAATCTGCAATCTGAAATGTCATAATGGCCATCTGTATTGGAAAAATAGTAAGGGCTATAATTTATTAGAATATGCAAGGCAAAAATTAAATTATAGTGGAGATAAGCTTTATGCTCCAGAGATAAGTGCAATTACTTCTCATTTTAAAGGGAAATAGGGAAAGTTACCCTGGGAAAAATTAAGTCCTCCCACACTTTTAACTACACCTTTATCTAGCACATATATCAGCTTAATGTCCACACATCTCAGCAAAGAACTACAGCTTTTAATTTAAACCTGCATTCAAAGGGATACAAGAAACAGGAAGATAAGCAGGGTGGAAAAAAAAAAAAAAAAAAAGCAAGCCATAAACAAACCCCAAAACCTGGATTTCAACAAACTCTGTAGTTGTCATCAGAGTATTTTTTATTTAGTGAAAAAAAAGAGAAAAAAACAAAAGAAAAAAACAAAGAAAGAATGTAAAACTTGACAGTGACCTTACAGAAAACCTGTTGTGCTTTCTGAATACTGCATTTTTATGGTGAGTGAGCAGCTGCAGGAGGACTCCAGCACTTTGCTGGACTGAATCCTGAAGCTGTGCCCCAGAGACCATCAAATTATTCCTCAGATACTCTTTGCAGCTGACTTCGTTCCTTTCTTATTGGGGCCAAGCAGTGATGTAGGCGAGGGTAAAATGCAAGTAAAAAGAAAGACACTGAGCTCTGAAGAAACAGCCGACACAGCAGGCTGAGCTCTCCCTGCCTCCCATAATCTGGCCAAGGGCAGCATTAACCAGAGGGAGGGCATTACAGCCCAGCCCATGGCTGACCACCTTAGCTAGACTGTGCTTGAAGACCCAAAGTAACATATAACACCATAGGTCGATGTATTTCTTGAGCCAATGCTTCCTCCAGAGCCTAAAACACTGGAGACATCTCCGTATCTGAAAGCAGTACAAGAGCCCACTTTCCAAGTTCAAAACAAAATGTCCTCAGAAATAAGTAAAAGTCTTTTTTTTCCCCAGCCATGTGCCATACTATAGATCTAAGCAATTATTATGCCATTCCCCAGAGCACCAAAACTGAAGATCCTGAAGCCTACAGTTAAGTCATCAGACACATCAACGTCCTCAAAAATATTCCACTGCATGTTAGAAAACATGGAAAATGTTGGGTGTTTGGTGGATTGGTTTTTTTATTCTGTGGTTTTTTTTTTTCCTTTGGTTGGGTTTGTTTGGTTTTTTTCCTTGTCTTTGTGTGGTTTAATTTTTTTTTTAATTTTATTTTTAAAAAGTCAGGTAAAGAAACAAGAATTTCTGTATTTTCAAACATCACTGTATTTTCAAAAGCATCCCATTATTCCAGGCACCTCAGCTCCTGAATACTCAACTTCAGATAGCAAAAAGGGACTTGATTTCCTCAACTGTGTGTTTCCAAATAAGCCAGGAATGCCAGCTAAGATTTGGATGCATCTATATCAGATGGTTCCCTTAGATGGGACTATGCAGATGAAAGAGTAACTTTTGGTATAGAAGTACATTTGCAACATGAAGTCTAGATATTTCAAGAGGCATTAAATGGATTAACTAAAAAAAGTGAACTGGGCACACATTCACACTTAACAAGTACTATCTTAATAAAAAGAAAAACAGAGATTGTAAAAAAATTCAAATTTTAGAAAAAAATTGAAAGGATCCTCAGGCAAGACCAATAGTTTATTTGCTCTAATACGAGAAAAATCCTTACAGTTTGTTATACACTTGCAGTTTTACCCAATTTACTCAAGAAGTGCTTACTCAAGAGTTACTAATTCCTGTTCCTTTTTTCTCCCCTGCCCCCCAGATTTCTAGGAATTACTTTAATATAACACATTCATTAAAAGGCAGAAATAACATTCCCATGAAAAAGGTAACTGCCTGATATCTTAACTGAGAGATTAGATTTGAGTGTCTCTATAGTCTATATAAACTTAGTTGTGACAGCCTAAATCAGGCTTTAATTTTTATAAATGACTATTTGCATAAGATCTCCCTTTCTCTTTGGCATAAAAAACAAGTATATGAATCGGTTTCCCATCAAATATGCCAACTGGCTTTGTCACCATTATCTTCCTAATCTATGTTAGCAATTATTTTTAAGAAATTTTTCCTAATACATAAAAAATTAAATCAAATGATCACATACATTTTGTATATAGACTTGTAAATTGCTTTTCTCATTTCTTTTTGGCTCCAGGACTCTATTCAAAACATTTCTAGAATAACATAACCATATTTCATAGATAAGAAAAAAGGGTATGTGTGCCTCAGTAGAGAGGAAAAAAAAAAAAAAAGTATAGCAGTGCTTTAATGCCAATGTTTTGACAGTCTCTAAGGAAGATAGGAAAGGGTATTTGCCCACAGAATTCAACAAATCTTGCATATTCACTTCTCCCATTTTCCTGTCACACATCACAGCTAGAACAAAATGTTAACTTCCAAGAAAGAAGGCAAATGGGAAAACAGACATGAGCCCCACAGGAAATCCAAATTCTCTAAGCATTGGTGTGCTTATAGAAAGAGTCAGGAGGTTTTAGCAGTTTCATGATGCAGATCTTGGGGGGAAAAAAAAAAAAAAAAAAAAAAAAGTGAAGAAAAGGAAAACCCTATGCATCTATTTAGTTATTTTGCATAGAATTTCTATAATACATTTGTGGCCAGCACTTCTTGTCATAGGCAATTCAAACAACCTATAGTAGAAATTACAAGGTATTCAATGGCAAAATAATTATGAGTAATGATCTAGTAGCAAAACTAAAAGAGCATTCAAAGACAACCAAGGCTGTGGCAAAGTATATAAAGCCACAAACTCATACCTCTTATATAACTAGTCCTTCAGTCTAAACAAAGGTTTCAGAAGAACAGTTAAGTATCTTAATTTTGCCCTTGATTTTAAAATGAAGTGAGTTTTCAATTTGCTGTTATTTTATCCTATATCCTGCTGTCTTTTTCAGAGTATTTTCCACTGTGCAACTAACTTTAATTAAAAAGCAAACAATATTCGACTATTTCGTGTTGCTGCTTTGTTATTTCTGGATGCAAAAAATCACTAGAATTTAACAAAACATTACATAAAGTGTCTTCTACTGAGAAAAGCTTATTGGAGATCCCATTTCAGAAGCACCAGAGGTGAAGCAGCCTCCTCATTTCCTCTGGCCATGTGAACATGAGGAAGAAAAGCGGATGAGAGAAAGAAGCCAAAAACTGAGCTGGCAAGATCCATGACAAGCAGCTGAAAGAGGGACCTTGGGACAACAATGTCATCATCAGTGTCTAACAACCCTTTAAAAAAAAATAAAATAATAAAACCCAACAAAAACCAGCTCTCACATTTTTTCCTTATGACGAATAGCTGTTTCCAGAGGTCTCCTCCCACTCCTCCCTCAGTCTCTACACAGCAGCGCTATTCCACGTGTCTGTATACTCAATGTTTAGTGTAGTATTTTCTTACCCAATTATAACTGCTCTCCCTCCCATTTCCCATGTCTATTCAAATGTCTCATGATGTTCATTCTGCTCCGTCTGGCTGTGCAAGAGTGTAAATTCAAAATAGGACTTTTCATGATCTCCTTGAGGAGTTCCTGCAGAACCAGGGCTCTGATCTTTGTTTGGATCCCAAGAGAATGGGCAACACATAAAATAAACAGTCTATTTCATGGTCTTAAAAGGTTTGCACAATCAGTAATTGCTTCCCACACAGTCATACTTCAGAATGAAGAACATACACTCAAGAGTAGGTAGCTTACACTGAGCTTGTTGAGTGACAAGGAGATCTTTAAAACATCTGGAGACATAATTGGATGATGAGCACTTTTGCAAACCTGTCCTCAGTGCTCTTCCCTCCCTGAAAAAGTGCAGACTATCTGCAAATAATTTTAAAGATGTTGATTCCCACAGTGCAGTTGTATGGGTCAGCTTCTCAGAGATGACACTGAAGTTAACAACTAGTATGAGTCAGCTGTTCCAAAGTTTCAATTGCCTCAACACTTTTACAGCAATGTACTAGATGTCCATATAATTGAGATTACATGGAAAAAACTCAGAGATCATCATACTAGAAATTTTTGCAAAATTACATTTCTTCACTCATGGGAGGAGTTACCAAAATCCTTTAAGCTATAATAAAAGTAAGCATGCACACAGGACAATAGTCAGTTTCTTCTCCACAAGCTCAAAAACTGCAATAAATGTTGTTTACCTACATAACAGTTCCATATAAAATACTAAAGAAACAAACCTATAGAAATGTTTAAATTTGTTTTACTTTAGCATATCATACATACTTAAGATAATTTGTTTAAAATTAAACACAGATGACAAGGAATTTTATTTTTAATCCTGCTTAGATATAGTATTTTAAATTGTCATTATAATCTTTTACCATGAAGCTGTGTATTTTTGACAAATAAGGTTGTGGTTTTTTCTTTGATTAAGAAAAAAAAAACTTAAGTACTTACCTTTAGGCAAAGGAATAAACTTCATTAGAAATACTCATCTACTTAGCGCTACCAGATGTTCATATTTTTAAAATTCTTTTTACCAGTATACAGACACTGACATGTAATTGTCATGACCCTGCACCTCAGTTTTTGCAGCCAAAATGTTCTAAAACGATGGTGACTGAGATTTTAACAGGGAACACAAGTGTTACAAGGCAAAGAAGAATGAAAATGGGCATGTAGTGAAGGTAATGATGCACACAGGCTTCTATTTGAAGCTATTAGTTAAATCATCAGTAGCAGGTGTCAAGAATTCTATTTCCATTTTTTTGGAAGTCAAATAACACTTCCTAACTAAAAATACCTAATGGACCATATTTTCCCTCAGAGCTGCATTCTAATCCTACCAATATTCGTAAAGTGTTGGGAAAAAAACCATGAATGTAGCTGAGGATGCTCATACAAAAACAACTGGACTTGAACTTAAAGATCTTTTCCAACCAAAACAATTCTATGATTCTGAAACCTCTGCTTTCCTCCTCTCCCTCCTGATGGCACCTTTGTGACTTCCAACAGCCTCAAAAGTTGCATGACTCTCCTTACCTTCACTAAGTTGTAAATTAGCTATTTATAACTAATAACAAATCTGAATTTTTTTTAAAGGTTTCTAATACAAACAACAGGAAATGTTCCGTTTTTCTTAAATAAAAATATGGTCTATTGGACAAAATGTTATGTGGGCAAGTAAGTCTTGCATTCTGTTCCCTATTTTTTGTGATATATATACAGGATCAAAAAGTATTTACATAATCACAGTGTATATGCATACTTTCCTTAGCTGCAAGACCAGACTTTCTGAGTGTTGCCTATTTTGGAATTCTAGATTTGCCAAAGGGCTTTCATTAACATGTCTGTCTCCATAAACTGCAAGACATGCTAAGGTTTTCTATAAAAGTGCAACAATAAATCCATGCTTAATCAACTCTTTGTTGAGCTGCACACACATGGACACTGTAAATACAACTCAGATCTAATGGCAGAACCTCTGCTCATTGCTTCAAGTTCAATGGTGTTTAAGATGTGGAAGTGTTACTATTTTTTACCCTTATCCGTGTAAATTTGAACATTTGATGCCTTGGACTTCTTTGATTAGACATGCATTCTCACCACACAGCTGCAAACTTTTTTTTTTTTTTTTTTCTGCTATTGCTCCCAGATAAAACCAAGCTATTTTCCCTCAATACTAAACTCAAGCCTGGTCTTCACTGCCAGTTCACCTCCAGCTGCCTGTACAGAGTTTCACACTAAGCCCCTTGTTTATACCAGTGCTGCAATTAAGCCGAGGCCAAGAAGAGAAGTCCCTGAGAGGGTAGCAGAAGTGCAAGGCTAAGAATTGATTTTCAACTTCTGCGACATAGCCCATACACATCCTTTTGCCCTAGGAAAAAAAAATCCCCAGCCAGAGCTCCTCGTGCCCCACCTTCCTCTCTCTGTGTGTTTTTTTGTTTGTTTTATTTTGCTTTCCGTGGCCATTTTGGGACCTTTTTCACAAGTTGAATCCTGTTTCCAAATTGGCCAGTGAAAAGTTTTAGCCATGCTGAAATCATTTCCAGGGCTAAATTGGGAAACCTGAGGCAGCTGGGCAATCTTACAGCTGGCTGAACTGTGGCTTGCAATAAAAGGCAGTGTGAATAAGGTATATTGAAGCTAAATTGGATTCGTGTGAAGGGCCGTTTATTCTGAAGGGGGGCGTTGGGGGAGGAATTAATGAACAGAAATTAAATTAGCTCAACCAAGCTTTTAAAAATATACTGAAAAATACCTGACCTGCTCTGAACCTTTTAACAAAGCGGGAACTTTGAGCTAGCAGGACTGGCTCAGATCAGTATCACTTCCCTGCCAAAGGTACAGATTTCAGAGGATGTACACTACTACTCAGCCTGATAAGAGGCCAGCTTTACAATGGATGGGGCAGGCTTTATTTCTGTAACCTGAAGTCAATGCAGCACAAAGTCACTGCTATGGGAAATCCAGTATAAACTAATATGAGGCCCAAATACAGAGGTCATTGTGGCTGATGAAAATATTTAATTAAGTAATCAGCAAATACCTAGAGAAAAAATAAACATGCCCTTTCATCCTTGTTGCCAAAATTCTCTTCAGTGAAATAAGAAGAAATTGCAGAATGCCCTGTTTTGGGAAGATTATTGACTAACTTTACAAATATTAATATCATAATTAACTAGAATAATATTTTACTCACACTCTCTAATCTGATCTAGGACCTCTTACAATGAACAAAATGCTATATGACTGTGTGAAGTGGCTCATTTTAGACCTGGAAACCGAAATTTCTTTGGGAGGATTGGTTTCGGTTTTGGTATTTTTTGAGAGTTTGTTTGGTTTTTGGACTTTTTTTGCCCCCAAAGCACAATGAAATATTCAAACTGCATATTCCTGAAAAGCTGGAGCCACTTCACTGATAAAGTTAAATTCCACTTGGCTGTCACAAAGTTTATCTTTGAATTGTGACCTATATTACAACCTTTATGTCTATTACAAGGGCTAGTACTTTTTCTGAAATCCTGAAAATTTGTACATGTACCTCCAGAGTAACAGTAATACCTGCTGATGTGACAGTTTAAAGCTTAAGGACCATTCTTAGCGAGTTTGGCTTTATAACCCTCACTGCAAGGCACTCGGCCTGTGTTAATTTTACAGATGTAAAAAATGAGAAAGAAGACTGAAGGAACTCTTGCCCAGGCATTTCTGACACCTTATTTGCAGCACTCACTTTGGTGGCCATGGCATCTTAAAAATAGAAAAAACTCTCCTAAAAAATATGCTTAGGGATCAGATGTTCTCAGACACATTTGCTGAGGCAAACTTCCAGAGACATCGGCATTTTGTGCCTTTTTTTTCCCCCAAGTGTGAGAGCTTTTTAGGGTGGAGTGATGGTTTGCCTGCTTCTCCTGTCTTCTTGCCAAGAGGTGCCACCTACCGCTCCCCCCAGACCCCCCCTCTTCTTCCAGCTATGATTCATAATATTATGAACTTGATGATGGGAGAAATCAGATTTTCCATCACTCCACTGTAATCTTGACTTTGGTATTATTCATCATCCTCCCAGCCCTGATTCTAGCCACAGGAGAGTCAGTTTCTCCACAGTCAGGCACAATAGAGGCTCCTTAAGTACACCTGGAACTAAAAATACAATTTATGTGTCCTCCTAGTGACATTGCTCCTGCTGTATTAGCTGAAGATTCACTGGAGGCATGGGGACTGAGTGAGTTGCAGGCATCACAAGCCACAGCAGCAGCCCGACAGCCTCTCTGCAAGATGTGGTCACATCACATCTAAAAATGCTTAAAGTAAGGAATGGACACTCCATTAATACTGCTGCAGGCTCAAATCTGGAATCATAATTGAATCAAATAAATTGGCTGATAATGCATATGTAAAACATATTGCAAGTGAGGATTGGTAAAACTTAAAATGTGTTCATTATATTTATTTTGTTTCTCAACTGAAATATAGCCTTATACCTAAAGTTATTGCTTGGGCTTTAACAGTGGGTGGGAAGGAAGAAGAAAATGGTTTCTAAGGGGCTTGACAGTCACTTATATTTATGGCTTTGATTGGCTTCTATGACCATGGTTACCCAGCTGTAGCAGGCAACAAATTCTTCTAAACCTTATCCCTTTTCCTTCCTCAAATTCAGTTTTAAAGCTTTCATACAAATTTCTTAGAGCATATTAGACAGGCTTTAGTGTATGAGAGTTTCCCCTGATTTAAACTCTATGTCTGGTACTGAATCCAAGATGTCTAGGAGGAGGCAAAGATTTCAGGCACTTTGTGTTGTGTCCTGAAGGCTACAGATCCCTATTCTGAGATGAGAAGGAAGAAACAGAAAAAAAGCCTGTCACCAGCTCAGCTCTGTGGGATGCTCTGATGATGAATTTGTGGCTGGCAGCCTAAGTGAACCCCTCATCAATTTTAAGGCACCACAATGCAAAAAAACCCAAACAGACCCACATTTCTTCCAAATAGGCTTTCAGTGGAGATCATGTGCTGTGGGTGCTGTGGCACTGAAAACAGTTGATCCCTATTACAAGACTTTATATATTTGCTTCGGGAGCTTCCAGTAACCACTACTGAAGTTTCTCAGTGTTTTCACATTGGGAATTTCAAATTTCAAATTTCCTTCCCCTGAGTAAATCCCAGTTAAAAGCAATAGAATTCCTAGTAACTTTAGCCCAATGCAAATTTGTCCAAAACTGGAACCTTACGCAGTACTCTTGATGTGGCACCTGTGCCACGACCCAAAGAACTGTGCAGAAATCTTCAGGCTGGTTTGCCTCTCTGGTTTTTGGAAAAGCCTGCACTACTTTCCAAGACAGAACAGTTGAGCCAGTAGATTTTATGCAGCAAGGAACTCCTATCTGGTGACTTGTTGTCTGAACTGACTGCCACATCTTCTGTGCCAAGAGTAAACTGGTATTTAATTCAAGTTACTTTTTATCAGTTTTTTTCAGGACCTGAAAACAGAGAAAGGGGAGTCTCCTAGCATCACAGAGACTTCTGAACTTCATCACTCTCCTCCCCAGCTTCAGGAAGAGGCACAGTACCTGGAGGGAGGGCAGGTGGAAGAAGCAAGCCATACTTGATACCCCATGTCACCAAGCTACTGGATTGTGTCCAAGGGCTCCAAGAAACTTGGGAGCTGTGCAGTCTGTAGCCATCCTGAAAGTCCTACTGCAAACACAAAAATGCTGATGCCCCTTCCTTATAAAACAACTGAGCAAATTCTAGGCACAGCTAAGGATCCTGGCTGTATATTGAACACTAATTCATAATAATAACTTACATGCTGAAAAATTGCATGACACATACCAAACAGAATAAAAACTCCAGCTTAATTCAATATAAAACTTTCCAACTGGGGTCCACCATTGTTTGTCAAAAAATGAGACGACTATTTTTTTTTTTTCTCTTTTCAGTGTTAGGTTAAAAATGGAAGAAAACATTGTCTGGTTGTGGAAATACCAAGAAACTGCTCATTATAGTGACAAGAATGGGCAGCAACACGTAAAATTTCTGAAACACATTTAAAAAGTCAACTTACTAAATCTAAACTAATTTAATAGATCTACTTGTATATTTTTCTGATTTCTACATGTTTCACTATTCCGCTCATGATAATTTTCATCACTTATTCACCTATCTGAAAGAGTTGGGTGTTATTTTGGTTTGGTTGTGGGTTTTTTTGAGTTTTCGTTTTTTTGGTTTTGTTTTTTTTTTAGTGGTTTGGGTATTTTTTTGTTGTGGGTTTTTTTTTAATATAAATTACATTATAATCAAATGAAATGGACGTGCTCCTCTTTTTCCATCTGAGTTACCTTCTTTAAACTGTTGCAAAATTTCTATTTGTAAAAACATGAGTACAAGGAAGGGACTCCTCACCACCCACTCAGCTCCCAGAAGCCAAGAGAACAAACTCAAAGACGTTATTTTTCTAATTTTACAGAGATACTCTTTGGCCCTAAAAAAATGTTCCAAGTCTAGTGTGCATTATAAAGAGATTTATAAAGAATCAGCTCAAGCAATGCCAAGAGCTAACTTCAAGCTCATATTAATTTTTTAAAACATGGCATATAGGACACATAATTCACTAACTGCTATTTTCCTCTCTTCCCAACTTTCACATTTAAAATGCTCTCTCTTTTCTTTATGACAGAAACATTCAAGGGCAATTGAGTAACCTAATTTCTCCAGCTTTTAACACATATCATCCATACTATGGAATTTTGACGTTAGAAATATGAACAATCAACTAAAAAAACCTCAATCAGCCTGATTTGAAGCAAGAGTTTTTTTCTTTCTTCCCCCTAGCTAATGATGAATTATGATATTAAAAATATATATTCCAACTTCAAAGAAAAGCTGGGTTGTTATAAAATGTAGGTGTTCAGAATTTAGTTTGAAAAGATTTGACCTTTTGCACACAAAAACTAACACTTACATGAATGAAGTACTGTAGTAAGTGATGATATATGATGGATCATTTAAAATGTGTGTATGGAACCATGCACATTTTTAAGGCAGGGACACATGGTAGTTACAGCACATCCAACATTTTCCAATTACTCTTTTCAAAATACATCCAGCCCATAAAAATATTAGCAGAATCCTAATACTTTCATAGAAGTAATGCTTCTCAAATATAAAAACTTTAAAATACATTCAAGTGCAAATTTAAGTTCAAAAAATATCTTCAGACAATTCTTTTCTCCATCTTTTCCACATTCTAAAAGGCTGCTAAGAAAAACTATGAGGTACTGCTAGATCCAGTTTTATCTTAATATGTTAACTAGAAATTTATCCTACCTTCTTAAATAGGAGATAGGAACTAAATGCATGATCTGCTTTGGAGACAGGGCTGGCCAGATGCAGGATTTTGGTTTTAACCAAACTCCTACAAAAGGATAAGTAATTTGAGACTGAAGATAACATGAAACCTTCTATCTCCAGGGAGAGATTAAAAGCTAAATGGGAAAAACAAGCACAACACTTTTAACACCTTTACATAATTAAATTAATATTTCTTCCAATCTTCATCCAGCTAGGTAAAACTCTAGGATGAGATTTCAACAAAACTTACATTGGGCTGACAATGGAGTACAAAGATTTTCAAAACAAAATTCAAATAAGAAGTAAGTGGAATTGGACCCCAGTGTGAAGGGAAACAAAAGTTCACAAACACAGCTCCCTTCCAAGTTAGGCTGTAAACCAGGAACACATGGAGAGAAGAAAAGGCTGTTTGTATTGTTCCAGGAAACTGGAACAAGGATTATTCCATAATTGCATTAAGCAAACACAGTATAATATCTTACATAGTGAAAAGTTCATCACAGGCTAAGTGATTAACAGATCACAATATAATGAAGTCCTGTAAGCCATTAATTCTTTAACTACCAGTTACAAGCATTTTACACAAATGTTGTTGTGCTCTATAGCAAAGAAGCGGGGAAATAGCATTGAGACATTTTCACCTTAAGTTTAACTTTTTCTTATACTGTCCCTTTCAATTGATTGTCCCATTATGTCTCTGTTGAGGCTGTCAATGAGCTGCTGAGTTGTACAAAATAAATTTCTGAAGCAAAGATACAAAAATAGTCTTTAAAAACTGTTACAGAAGTGATAGAGCTGAGACACTGAAGTTGAATATAAGCTACATCACGCAATTTCCATACTGTAGGCATCACTTATGCCATCCAAAAATTGCCCTATTACTATCCTTACTGACAACAAAAATTCAGGCAATGCCTTTGCTTGGGTTTTCAAGTCAGCCAGAACTGATGGGCACAATGTCATCAAGACACTGGGGAGAGACTGAAGAAAAATTGTTTCTGCTTTCAGCACTGCAAAATATTTCCTTGGTGACTACAAAAGAAGACCAAAGTCAATAATGCATCTCCCAAGAAATTTGGCCTGTGTATACCTAGGACACGATCTGCTACCATACCTTTACACACCTAACTGCCTCCAGGCTGGGGAAAAGAGAAGAAGTACTGTACTACTATAATTGTGTTGATTCATGTGGAGTAGGTCTCTAGAATAGATACAGCTTGACCTAAAGCCACAGTTGCCTTCAGAGACCCACCGTGAAGACAAACCTGCTCCACAGTACACAAAACTTCCTTGTCTGCCTGTCTCACAGAGATACAGTGTCCAGGCTAATAAGCTTTCTGCCATCCAAAAAGGATACTGAACCTATAGGTTAATGGTTCTGTGTTCACCTTACACTCGAGAGCTATGCAACCACCATAAATTAGCATACAACTACTGTTGTGAGTGGCATCCACTGACTTACATCAGCTGAATAGCCAGGTCTCTGAGGAAGGTAGGAAAGATTTGTTTCCAAACTTGTCCAAGTGCTAAGGACAATTCACCCAGCACACCTGACAGCCAGGACAGACTCCTTGTGCTGGTCATCTGGGCCCAGCTTTGGGACATTGAAGATTCAGCAGGATTTCCCACACGAAAAGCTGTTGTCTTCTGCACCACTCATCTCTCTTTAGTTCTGCAAGTATGAAACCACTGGCTGGATCCCAAAGGGGTCTCAGCCTTCCCAGCAGGAAGGATGGTGACTGGGATGAGAGGCCCTCCTTTACTGGAAGGGCAAAGATGAGAAAAAATGGGGGATGGGTTCTTAGAAGAACAGACAGGGATGCTAGGGACCACCCAGGAGATAAAGAAAACATGGGCTGAGGGAAAGCTGGGGAAGCTCCTGAGCATGCACAGTAGCTAATTGTCAAATTTTAACCACTTAGCCTTTAAAAATTTTTTTTTCTTTCCTTTACACACAAACGCACACACAGAGCAAAGGCATAGTTCACGATCAGAAGTAACAGCTTGCAAAGGCATTTAAAACTAAAGCATATTTTTAAATTTAGCACAGCCTTCTCAGAGAGTTTTCTAATCCTGGCTCAAAGACTGAACTTTGTTAAAATTTGTTGCAAACAAAAAATGTTAAGAAGTTCCCAGACTTTGATGGTCTTTGCTAAATTTAAACCCATGATGAAATTTTTATAGGAAATTACTGACTGAAAACGATATAGCCATAACGAAAGACCACACCACAGCTTCTTGTATGGGCTTTTCTTCTATAAAACTCTGAAGCACTGGTGTCACAACACCCAGGTCCCTGTGCAAACAGTAGTTTTCTCCTCCAGTGCTCTCTGGTCCAGACTATCCTCTGTGCCATAATGCATTCCTAAATGTGAGTTCACAGCAGCCCCTGAGAGCAGAGGGGAGCTGGAGGGCCAGGGCCAGGCTGGCCACCTGAAAGCCACCCATTGTTTCCAGCAGCAAGTGGCCCTGCAAGGCATGCTGGCTCCCTGTCTCCAGGGGGGAAACTTGCATGGGGCTTCTCTCCACTGTCTAATATTCTGGAGCACAGAAATTCTGCAGTTTGGTGTTAATTAGGTCAACTCCCTACTTTAATTAAAATGGAACTCCAGACTCTTTCCGTTCTACCTCCAGTTACATTTTACTATTGTTTAGCTAAAACTAAGGTACTCTGGTTGTGATTCCTTCCCTTCGCTGCACAAGTACTCCACAAGAAATCTCCTCTCCTCCCTTCTTGCACAGTGTCAGGGTTTACTCTGCACATGGCTCCAGATGCTGCATCTCAATCCAAGCCAGGACACCGAAATCTTGCCTGAGCTGTGCTGTACGTACACCCTTGCCCCATCCCTTCCCCTGCTCTCTTGGCTCACTCACTGGTTCTTCTGCATGGTCTCCATCCCCTCCTCACTGAACACCCTGGATGGATTCCAGGTCCAATTAATCACCTCACCTTGTTCTGGAGCTGTCAATAGGACCGTGTTACTCACACCCAGCTCTGCCCATCCAGCTCAGATGCTGCAGGACTGTGCCCTGGTTGCTGAGGGCACTGCCTGTGCTGGGGTCACCATCAGCACACAGTCTGTGTCCCTCATGGTGCAGCCCTGCTCCTGGAGCTTCCTGACACTAACAACCACCACAACACGACAGGGAGCATCTCCTCAGTGATCCCTGTCATCAGAGAAGGCACCATTCAAGAGTCCTGGCTTTTAGAACATGGAATGAGCAACAGCAGTGAGATCCATGAAAGGCCATCTACAACTGATATGATGAACACATCAAAGACATGAAGCAACATTCATCTAGGAGCATGGCAGAGACCAGAATTAAAAATGAACTGCTGTTGGCAGAAGTATGAGGGTATGAGGAGGACAGTGTAGGTGAAGTCTGATAAAGGGAACGGATAGCATGACAAAATCAAGGCTCCACAGATAACACAGAAAGATTTAGGATATGAGCAGGGAGCTTGAAGGTGGCTAGAGCAATGCTGGGGGCTCTTTTAGAGATGGGTCCATGCATGAGGCAACCTAACATAATCTGTTCTTTGGTGAGCTACAGATGAGTGTGTACACAACCAGAGTTGGAAGTTTCTCTGAGGCACAATGACTTGGCAGAGGAAAATATCAGGATCCCTGGGTTTCTCCTCACTGTGCAGGAGGAAGGACTGCTGAAGACCAAAGCCTGTTACTCACTTAGGCATCTGACATCTGTGTTACAGCCAGGGCTTGTCGCTGGCTGCTTTGTCAAGGTGGAACAAACGTGCCAAAAGGAACCAAAAGGAACAAGGATGAGCCACAGAGGCAGCAGGGCTGTGAAGCCTGCCAAGTCCACTCCTTCAAGCCCTGTCTTACCACAGACCTTCTTGAGGCCTTAATGAAGAACTTTTATGCTGTTGGCTTGCATTTTGCAGCAGTAAGACCTTAATCTATCCCTTTCATCTAGCTCCTTATCTCTCCATTTTCACCTTGCTTTGCAAGGTGGCATTAATTTATTCTGGGTAGAGAAGGGACTAGAATGGATATCATGTCTCTAAGATATATTTACATATATATGTAAGTAAATGAATACACAAGCCTGTTACATACACATGCACATGAAAGTCCCATGCCTAGGAATATCCAGAGCATCACAACTGGCTGCTATGTAAGCAGTGACTTACTACATATCAGTCACTACACCAGACTGGAGAGCACAGGGAAGTCCTGCTCTGCTCTGTGAATCTCTTCTGCCATGCCAGAACTACCCACCCAGCTTTATAAAATTTTAACACTGCATCATAGCAAAGTATGTATGCATACTCATTAATTACAGGCAAAAAATTTAAACAAACTGAAAAAAAAAAAAATGTTGGATTAATCTTATTTAGGCAAAATATTTAATTTCAATACAATTAGATGCTATTATTTTTTCCCAAGGAACTGCATTTTTATGCCTTCATAAGAGAGTGAGGGTAGCCATATGTCATGTCCTACAATCAAGCAGCAACATTCTTTCATTGCCCAATGTGTTTCATAAAGGCATCATTCTGTGAACAATGTTCAATTAAATCACTGTATCTGAAACTGAAGTTGGAGTTTCAAAAAGGCCCTAATGCCAGCAGCATGCAATTTAAATGTATTTTTTGTATTTGTATTAAAATATAATGAATTTATATATATACATGTTTCCATATTGGTCACTATAAAAGCCTCAGGAATCTTCAGACAAAACTATTTTAGTCAAGATGACTTTCAGGAATTTAATGTAAAACAGGCACTGAGCAAACCCAGTCACCAGGCATGCCATAGATATATTTTTTTTTTTAACCATATAAAGTGCAAAAGTTCAGTCACTGTGTTAGTTTTATCCCACTCCTGATTAATGTTGAACATTTTAACAATTTTGTTCCCTGCTTCTGTTAGAATTATACACATGCATGCTTCACAGCTTCGCAGTTTTCAGAGGTGCTCTAGCATAGAGCTCATCTTGTTTTCTGCCAGCATAGATAATATAAAATCATGCTTGATTCAGTTTACTTCTTTCCTCCCCTCCCTTCTTCCCTTTTCCTCAGCCTTATCCTCCTCCATGTTCTTGGGTGGGCAGATTCATGGGGAGACTTGGTTTTTAGTATAGCCACCACCAGGCAGTTTGCTACTCTCTTGAAGCACATCTGGGCTTTATATCAGGCCTTTAATTAATCCTCAGTGAAAGCCAAGCTATGACATTTTGACTGGGCAGGCTCCAGTTTTGGACAGGTCTTGATTTATTGCGACTGAGTCTCAACCTACTTTGATTTATTTCAGCTTTGGGGAGGAGGGCAAGCACTGAACAGAAAAAGCACTGTTGGATGAAGAACATGTGATGCACGTAAAGGACCTCCAGAGTACTGTGGCCCAAATGACAAACAGCTCAGACAATCTGCAGTAAAAATAAAATTAAAAAAGCCTAAGTGATGAAAAGATTTTGGTGAAAGAAATTACTTGAAGCAACAACAACCATCACTAGCAAAAAAAGCAACAACAAATAATAAAAGGCTTAGTGAACTAGGATCAAACTATGTGGCAGAGGAAGCCCATGCCTTATCTCTAAGTAAACAATAAATCCCTGGTCACTCATTTGTGCTAATCGTGCTTCTCATCTGCATTCAGCTAAATACAGAAAGGCAGGAGCAATGCTTTCCTGATGAGTCGCTTTCAAAGAAAAGGATGTTCTGCTATTGTCTGCCAACTTGCTTTGGGTGGATGTCCTTTTGCAGGTTTCCCTCTCTAACCACACTGCTCATGGCATGCAATGTGTCAAGTGACAGTGAGAACAAAGGCACCCAGAGCCAAACTCTTATTCTAAATAAAGCGACAAACATCACAGTAATGGGAGCCACCGGATAACAGATCCAATCTGCTCAAGGTATAACGCTTTTTTGTTGCTATGTGCAAGTTTAGTCTCTTACTTAGGCCCCTTAATTGTTCTTTTTTTAATTAAAAATTTGTTGGGCACATGACTTGGCAAGTTTATTCTGAATAATACTGTAACTACTTCAGATTGATTCCTGTTGTGTGTACGTACAAAATATTTTCAGAATCTTGAAAATTCTACCGAAAACAAGTGAATTTTTTGTTTTTATCTAAGTGTTTTTGGTAAAAATTCAAATAGCCCGATTTCCCCATCCCTTGTATTTCGTTTTCACCAACTGAAATTTAGGTTGTTT
Source organism: Heliangelus exortis (assembly GCF_036169615.1). Taxonomy (NCBI): domain Eukaryota; kingdom Metazoa; phylum Chordata; class Aves; order Apodiformes; family Trochilidae; genus Heliangelus; species Heliangelus exortis. The sequence goes on from NC_092423.1 coordinate 68,675,737, forward strand.
GGTTTGGTTTGGTTTTCTGTTTGTTTGATTTGGTGTTTTTGATTGTTTGGTTTTGGTTTTTTGTTGTTTTTTTTTTTTTTTTTTTTGGTTTTGTTTGTTTGGTTGGTTGGTTTTTTGTTGGTTTTTATTATCCCTTCTAACTATGGGAACTAGAGGATTTATGGCTCCATCAAAAGAGTGAAGTTCCAGCAACAAAAAAGCAATACTTTTTTAGTCTAAAGAAACTGGCACTTTTTATTTGTTGACACCTATCGGGCTCCAGTGCCTAGTGAAACTCTAGAAGAAAGGATGTTTTTGTTAAAGACTTGGCACTTGCTGCTATTAAAATTTCAGTAACACCTCAGATGCTACCTCAACAGTCCCCACAAAAAAGTCTTGAGAGGACAAACCTTTGCAGTTCTGTTATTCCCTGTAACAGAAGATGGAAGGACCAGCAACCAATCCATGCACCTACAGGCTTGCTCAAAGGCATCTGTGTAGTAGAGAACACAATCTAGGTATGAAAATACTGTGTGGGTTGTCTTAAAAACACTAAAACTGATAGATTGAAAACATTAGTGAAAAAACATCTGTGTGCTAATTTTTAAGCTTCAAGGTGAAACCTGGAAGAAATGTCTATTATAGCTGGTTGATCAAGGTGCCTGTGTAAGTAAGGCTGGTGGCCCTATTTGTACTGGTAGGCTACACAGAGAATCTGTATTTGTTTCCTTGTCTTTGTCCTTGAACTGGGTAAGCAGGCTGAGCTGGCTCTGTGTGCCTAATAGAAAATTACTAAATTCTGCAGAAATGCAGAATATTTATATTTCCAGTAAACGAGTTTCTGGAGTAGACATCAAGTCAGTGCTAAGGACAATTATCAAGCCAAACTACCCTACTGAACACATCCTTCCCTCATCTCTCTTCACCCTCTAAAAACTCAAATTGTCAACATCTAATGTAAAATATTTTCTATGCAGGTTTTTGCTTTGTGCCTCACTCAGACTGAAGAATTTCAGGTTCCTTTCACAGGCAGAATCAAGCACAATGGAGGTTGGCAACTCCACTTCAGCCCAAGAACAGGTGATGAGACCTGTGATGAGCATTCCCATATCAATCTTAAACCTCATCTTGTATTGCCTTTGGATCCTCCTGTACAAGGATACAGCATATCACCATCATCTGTGCTTCTCCTCAGGATAAATTTGTTTTTCTCTGCTTCTACTAGGTGCTGCAGAGCTGGTTCTTGGTGGGATTCCAGATGCTAGCTTTCACCCTAAGCTTGAACAGCACAATAATATCATTGGCAGTGTTTTTCCAACCTTTTATCTGCCTTAATGAAATACAAAAATTTTCTGTGACTTTTTTTGTTCTAAGAAAGTGTAATATCATTGAAAGCTCCAGCAGTATTTTCTAATACCAAGAGAGCTGAAATTTTCAGCTACAAGTTAGAAGGCTGTTTCAGTGAGAGAGACTTTATATAAACCAGCATCCCAGGGAAACCCCATATCTAAGCAAAAAGGATCACTTCAAGATAGTACTAATAAAACTATCAGCTTAGTTAAGAGTCAACTGTTTCACAAGCAGTTCCAGAACATAAACAGTATTCAAGACATTTTTTAAGACAATATTTTCAGAATTTGGACTTTTTTCCCCTAACTTGAAATATCTGTGACACATTGTATTTAAATGATCAGACTGCTACAAATTGGTGCAACTAAATGCCTATCATCAGAACGGAATTTCATTACACAATTTGTTTACAAACTTCTTTCGAATAAAATAAACCAAAAGGAACTGAGGATTGCTTCTCCTTACCACACAGTGTATTTTAAAAGTAAATGTCAAGTGTGTATGATTCTGCTGTTATTTAACACTATTTTCTGTAATCACACTTAAATGAATGTGGTAACAATGATGATTAATTTGCTTTTATTTTGGGTGGAATTTTGACTCAAACTACTCTTTCGCCAGCTACACTTTTACACATGCCATTTGGCTTGGCTTCACACTACCCTTCTTTAGATGTGACCTTATGAAAACCAGCAAAAAAAGGCCTTCTTTGAGAAAAGTCTAATTTACTTAATTACAAGGACGGGGCAGTTGTGTACCAGTTTCATAATTCTGTCGTTCTTGAGGCTGGAAGCTGGCATGGAGTGGACCAGGTGAAAATTCTTTATTACACTTCCTGTTTATATTGGTATAGCATTAAATGGAATTTTAATTTCTCCTGAGGTCACTTTTAAGAGGCAAATTGTGGCTGTCCCTATCACAGGTGTACTGAGTGTAACTCTGTGCAGGCACAGAGACTCTTTCTCTTCTGCCAGCTTTCCACCTCCCTGTACAAAAATGTAAGACACAATGAGTGAAGTCAAGTCCCACTAAAGCCAATACTTGTGTTATTAGAACAAGATATCCCTCCAAACAGATTTCTGCAGTTGGTTTGCAGCATGCTGGGTTCTCAGGACTGCCAGGAGGACAGGGACGGAATGCACAGCCCTGCAGTCCTCTTGGGACATGCACGCTTCATGCATGTGCTCTCACCCCTTCCTGCTATCTGGACCAAATAGAGCATTTTCTAAAATGTTTTCTTAGCACTCATATTTCTAAGACTCCATTAAAATGCTGTATATTATATGAAGTGTTACAGTAAGTGGGCTCAGACCATAAGAACTTGCATAAACCTTCGACCAACACCAGTTCTAAACTCTTGTTCACCTGCTTTTCACATTCTGGTTGGAAAAGACCTTTTAGATCACTGAGTCCAGCCAGTAACTTAACTCCATTGAGTCTAATGCTAAACCATATTCCTTAGCACCACATCTACATGTCCTTTAAACAAACAAACAATTAATTACTTTGATTCTCCCGGAGTATCAGATAGTACAGTTAGCCTGGAAAAGCTCCTTGGAAGGCAAGATCCTTTGTTCTGCACCTTGGAATTCTTGGAAAGCAGAGCACAGTTGTGCCCTCCTTCACAGTAGGCTTATCATTGAAAACCAGTATCACTACCAGTACTACCAATCCAGAAATCCTCATTCCAGCAGCAGTGTGTGCCATGGTTATGGCATGGGAGTCACTGGGAAAGTTCTCCAAGCTATTATAGGCTGAAATAAAATATCACATAAGCATATACATGGAACATGCACTAAGAAAACCAGTGTTGATCCCCTGGCTGCAGTCTGAACATAGCACTTAAAATACAACCTCCTCTTTGCTCAAGGGTTCAAGAACAAGGCTGCCAACAACCAGGAGATGATGGTGGTGAGAGGCACAGTGTCCAGAAGCAGCCAACCTGCTCTTGAGCTGTTTCTTGTCCTCTTGTGTGACAGACCTGTTGTGTACATAGCCTACAGACTATCCAATCTCATGCCTTCTGACACCTTTCCAATAAACCCAGATCCACTTGTAATCTGGGAGATGAAGAGTTTTACACTGAGAGTATTTTTAATATATATATCTACCCTGGATACAAGTAATAATACAAGCAATAAAATAAAAAAAAGGTATACTTAAAATATTTTCCCCTTGTCAATTATTTCCCCTCTAAATGCATAGAATATATTAAAAACCTGATGCTTGTTGAATTTAAAACACTTCAGAGGAGGAGAGAAATTCCCACCAGATACGGAAATGTAGGGTTTGTCTGGAAATAAATGCAGCACTATAAATTAATGTTGAGGGGGATTTCTGTATTGAGTCAGGAAAAAATACTGCATTAGCAATACAAAGTTTATTGTAAATTAAGGCACAGTGCAGCAAGATTGTATGATTTGTACCAACCTTTCATTATATCAAAAGCAACATATGTGCCTAGTATTGTAGGATTAGAGTTGCCTTGATAAAGTGTTACTGTGTGAAGTAACATCTCACTTTTATAGAGGTTAATGCAGAAGGAGGAGTTAATGCTCTACTAATGCAATTTACTGCTCCTTAAAGAGATCTATAAAGTGCACTTGGAAGAAAGACAACCTCTTTTCATATTAAAAAAAAAAACAAAAAATCAAACCCACTTGCAGATCAAGAAATAATAAGGCACAACTTGCACTACAAATATCAGCTACTAAAAAGTACAAAGCTTGTTATTAAGAGCAAAGTTAGACATTAAGCATATTTTCATAATGGTGCCAGTTCCTTTAATAGGAAACCAACATGAATATCAGTTACACTGGTGCAACAAGAAGTTGGCTCAACACCCAACACTCCTATGGACCTAGCAGTTCAGGCAACAGGTCCTACCTCAGGTAGCTGGAGGTGATGATCCTTTGAGGTTTCAGACAGTTGAGTTTGCCCTGCTTTTTTCATGCTATTGAACAGGAAAGACTAAGCTAAGCAAAATGTGCTTAGACTGCATTCAACTCTACAAAAAAACCCTAATAATTTGGCCTTGCAAACATTTCATATGAATAGTTAGGGATCCCCTAATTTTGCTTCCTCAGATACAGTACCAGAGATCCTTTAAACTGACTGTACAGTAGAAAACTTAGAAAGCAGATATGTGGGCCTACTCACTTAAACACCACCCAATCCCTGTTTAACTAGGAGCAATGAAATGGCCACCAAGGTTGGTAGTAACAGGAGTTACCCCGTGCATCAGCAGGGCATGTGGGAAAGGCCCGCGGCTGGGATCTCTTGCACTCATCATCCTCAACTTGCATGAAGGAGGAAGGACTGGGAGGCTCTGAGGGAACCATCAGATGTTTTGCACAGCCCTCATGTAATCTGCAGGCATGGGATGATATCAGAGATCCAATGTTTTCTTCATTCTCTTCATCCAAGGCTGCAGACAAATCTCTCCCAGCCACATGGCCGGGCTGACAGGGGATGGGGGATAACAAAACTCCAGCAATGTTCATCTACCTTGCAAGCGTAATGTTCCTCGTTCTCCTGAGGAAACAAACAATTGCTCCCGTTGCAGAAATCACAGAGATTTTGAGAGGAAGAGAGAGAGGAGTCAAGCACATGACAGCAATAAGCTTTCTTCACATACTTAACCTGGTAACCAAGTCAACTCTCTCCAGGGGAAACTTAATGTCAGGCAAGGAAGGCCAACTGGAAAGTTCAGCTGCTCTATCTTTGGACCATTAATGTTGGCTGTTAGGTCAAGGCTTCATCCAAAAACACCTACAGCTAAAATTCAAGTATTTCTGCTAAAACTAAAAGTGGCATATTAAGTGCACCCTGTAGGTTTGGGGAATGTTTCCTACTCAAACAAACAAAAAATCGTATTTTTTTTCCATACCCAGATCAGGAAAGAACAGTCATGCTGCTGATAACCAGTCTTCTTAATAACACACAGGATATTAACAGATAGAGTACAATAAAAGTGAGCCCTGACACTTTAATTTATCCTCTGAAATATTTCTTCTTTCAGTGGAATGACCTGAAATTATTGGAGGGCGAAAAACTTTGGTTCTGGGAATGCACTGCTCATGATGCCTTACTGGCATGTTTTCAAATGAAAACAATTACTGTACAGTGAGGATGTTTCCACACAGACATAACAGCAACCTCAACTATTTTTTACTTCCAGTATAAATTGAACAATTATGAGGTTTTAAAAGTGTCCCCATTAAATTTTAATGATCTGTTTTAAGAGATTTTTTCCCCTTATTAAAATTAAAACCAACTATGCTCCACAGCTTTCTCAGAATGTGGTGCATTAATCTGGGATTCAAATAAATCTGTAAATCATAGATTAGTTAATAAAGAAAAGCTATCTTGGTTATTACAGGTGGGGCTTGGTAGCATTACCTGTTATTAATGTTGCCTAACATTTACCAATAAAAGATTCTGCTTCCCGTTCTTTAAAATGTTGCCAAACACCATCTGACTAAATAAAATTTTCTGAGTTCAAAAGCAGACACACCTTGTTGCTGTGGTTTTTGGTTTTTTTGGGGTTTTTAGGTTGGTTTTGGATTTTTTTCCCCCACACTTGGGATAGGAAAAAAAGCAAAGAAAGGAAGGAAAATTGTCAATTGAAATGATCCAGCTGATCAAAGAATATGTTTCATTTGTATTAACTCCCCCATAAGCCTAAATAATTTTTTCCATTAACCAAGGATTTCCTTGTTCTACAATATTTGAAATTTTGCACGGAGAGGGATAGAGAATGTTTATCAGAACATTTCCATCAAATTTGCCCCGAACTTGCCCAATTCATAAACTTTGTGTGGATTGAAATGGGAGAACTTTATTTTTTTTTTTTTTTAATTCATGGTTTACCTATACTCAAGAGACATTTGTGAGACCTTTGCTGTTAAATTTTGTGAAGATTCACTTTAAGGTGAACAAGCTCCATCCCACAATGGGGCTTGTGGTTTCCCTCTGGGCACAGGGGCAGCCTCAAGCAGGCTGTCTGGTGTACTCGCTTCCTAGGCCCAGGCAATCCCATCTCCCTCGTGAGATTCCTCTCTTTCCCACAGTTTCATCTGCAGTTGCTCCAAGTTAAAACCACCACAAGACTGACTGGAAGGTGTAACAGACCTTTTTTTTTTTTTTTTTTTTTTTTTTTTTATACCCCGGTCTTATATTGCTACCTACTTATGAGGAAACTGATAGTGGCTGCAAGGATGGTATATATGATGCATTATATAGGCTCTCTGCTGGCATCTGTGTGTTTTCTTCAGATCCTATCATAATTACATACATAGTTCCTCCACATGATCTTGTCATAATTTTACTTGTTTTTCCATGAAATGCCAGACAGAGCAGATTAACTAAAATAACAGGAATACAGCATGAATGTCAAGTTAATTCTGAAAAGTGTCTTAGTTTAGAATTCTACAAAAAGAACATGCTACAAAAGCAGAGTTTTTCAGGAGGACTTGTGTTATTTGAAGAGATACTGCATTCAAACTCAGTGGCTCAATTGGGTCACTCTCAAAAATATGACAACAATACATAATTTATCAATCTGGAAACATTATACTTAAGAGAAGCCTTAGTCTAACCTTTCCATCACTCCAACTGAATTGTAGGACCACCACTGTAACAAGACCACTTAGAAAACCACCGGGGTGGCCTTGATAATAATACACATATCATTGTTGAGGCACAGGAAACTAAACCAGATGGTTTTGCTGAGGAAAGCACTTTTTTTTTTTTTCTTTGTAAAGCCTAAAAACACTAATAGGTCAAACACAAAAGTGGTAAGAAAGAAAGCTAAAGGAAAAAATACGGACATTAGAAAACTTTTTAGTTATATTCCCCTCACATAAAAAAATAGCTGCAAGAAAGTAAAAAGGGGGAAATGGTGCTGTAGTTTGGGAAAAGATTAGGAGAGTTCTCTGCAAGGAAAAGGTCTAACAGCAACACTTACAGTAGGCACTGTGGCTGGAAATCAATACCATATGATGTGTATTAGACAGAACACCTACATACTCTAATTAAACCCCTTGTACTTCTTCGTTTTTATGTTTTAAATATGGAGACCATTCATATCCATTGAAATAGTTCAATCTCTTACTAGCAATCTTATCAAACTTAAGGAGAAAATAGCACACATATGCATCTCATAAAATAGATGAAACTGAAAGTAATTTCCACAAGGTCATCCATGCACAAACAGAAACATACATGCATACATTCACATATACACATCTATATTCAGGTGGTGTGTGTGTGCTTACAAACACCTGTATCAAGCACATTTGAATTTTCCCACTTATGCTGTAGTTACTTAGAATCAAATTATTTACAGGCTTCAGCATTTCAAAATGTTCCCATGAGCGACTTGGCTTTGTTTGGTTTTCCTTTAATGTAGACATCATCTACATGAGTAAAATTAAGATGACAGTGTGTTACACTGCTAGGAATCGCAAGTATTTCTAATAGTCAAGAAGCTTAATCTGATCTGCATGTACTGAAAGAAATATAAGCACTTCTATTGTTCATCCTTATTTACCAAAATGTAAGCTTTTATTTGGCATTAAAACCAAAAATGTTTACTACCACAGTTCTAAAACATGTTCTATCTTCATAATTCTATCTTTTTATCTTCTTGCATGGGACAATGAAGAAGAAATTTACCCTGAGGAGAGCTTCACTCATCATTTGTGAGAGCTCATTTTGGTACTGCTTAGAAATAGCCTTGGAGAAAATGTTCAAAGTCTTGATTCCAACTCTCAAGTTCTTAACTAAAACCAGAGTTAAAAGAACGGTTTCTGAAGCCAGAAGTCAAATGGGACCAAAAATGTCTTACTGAGCCCATGGAGTCTAATGGAGCCTACCTGGACAGATATAAAGAGAGAGAAATGACTGTAGGATCTCATGGGATCCTGTTCTGATTTTGCATGAGACACATGCAGAGCAGATGCCTGTTTTGTGGCCACTGACACCACCTACCACCTCATTTTATAAGGGCATGTAGTGATAGGACAAGGGGTAATTGCTTTAAACTGGAAGAGGGTAGATCTATGTCAGATATAAGGAAGAAATTCATTAGTGTCAGGGTGGTGAGACACTGGCACAGGTTGCCCAGGAAAGTTGTGGATGCCCCACCCCTGGAAGTGTTCAAGGCCAGGTTGGATGGGGCTTTGAGCAACCTGGGCTGGTGAGAGGTGTCCCTGCTCATGGCAGGGGGTTAGAACTAGATGATCTTTAATGTCCCTTCCAATGCAAACCATTCTAGAATTCTCTGAAATACACAAAATACTCTTGAATAACAGGATGGATCAAAAACCTTTACCCTCATACTCAAAGAAGTGCAGCATTGAGGGTTTAAAAGTACTTGCCTTTTATTAGAAGTTATTAACTTTGACCATAAAAACTAAGCGGTAAGAAGGGAAAATAATTTTTCACTTCAGTCTATAACAAAAAGGTAAGCCTCATTTAAAAGCATGCCTTTAATTTCATTAGTCGATCTCATGAATTTTTGATAGTTATACAGAGTGACATAATTGATATATCTCAAAAGATGACATAGCCTTAACACACCAAGAAAACAACAAAACAAAAATCAAAATGCTTTGGCCAACAGTCTTGCTATCTGAATCATTTTCTGATGAACACGAGTAAAGTAAAATTTAAAAAAATTCTATCTGGCAAGAGCTTTTATATTTAAACACACAGAAACATACAAGAAGTTATTTCCAACAATAGAAGTGGTAGCAGATATCTCCAAGGGTCAGCTCTCACTATTAGAACGGTGAATAGAAGAATCATGAATAAAAGACCAGGTGACACGAACTGGAGATTTAAAAGCAGAAGGCAACAGAACAGAATAGATTTTACTTTTTCAATTTCAACATGCATGAAATGCCTTATCAGAATAAAAATTACTGCCCATTTTGTTGTGCATTTTAATCACAAAATAAAGTACAAATCAGCACCAGTACCAATTAAAAAAAAAAAAAGTAAGATGGAAAATCTGTCTTCAAAAAGTCTGAATGTGCTTGGTTGGATTGTACTATAACTGACTGTTTCACCAATTTATAAACTGTTCTTTTTTGCTTTGTTTTTTTGTTTACACTATTTAAATATAAATTAATGGAAGCTAATTGACACACATTTAGAATAGCAAGTGGACCCTGATTTCACCATGGGTTTAGGCACATGTTTAATTTAAAGCATTTAACTAGACCTGTAATGAATTGAACTGGAGCCAATTATGACCCAGTTATGAGTCCTCTGTAATTATTGCTTGAAATACTGCTGGATTTCGATTGAAGGCAAAAGAAAACATTTCTGATCTGGGCAAATACTTCATTACTATTAAAACCATTGCCTTTGACTTGTTTGTTTGTTTTTTTTAACTTGTATAACAAATATATTGATAGGCTTTTCCACAGCATTCATCGGAGCAGTATTTGTGCTCCCTGCACAACACTGAGGTGTGGGCAATGCAACCACAGAAAGCAACCTGAGGACCAGTGGGTGGTAAAGAGGAAAATGAAGGAAAGGCAGAAAAAGCCTCAGCTGCTGACTTCTAATACAAACTTGCTCTTTTCCCAGAGTCCCTTTCCAACATGACTATGTTCTATTTGTTGGCTTTCCCTTTACATTTTTACATATAAATGTGTATTTTATCCCCAAGAACAACACTTTAAGTTTTCATTTGTAGGCATAACTTCATGAGTTCATTTATAGTATCTAGCGCGTAGGAAATTAAAAACCCAACCAACTACTGATGGATTGATGGGCATTTTTTCAATGGTCCAAGTTAAACCTTCCCGAGAATCTATATTTATTTGAAATAAAACTCTTGGGTGAGTGTCCAAGGAAATTTGTATGATGCCTTGTGTTTTATAAATGGCACAGAAATGAGTCAGACAGTTAAGCTTCCCATTGTACTACTATTTGAAAATACCCAGCAGATGGTTTACTAGCACTTCCTGCAACAAATAAAAGGTATCAGTTACCCTCACAAAACAAAACAGCACACAGAAGATTCATATATCAACAGTGCTGATATATTGTTTTTCCTCTTCCAGCTCAGTGGCATTGACTGTCATCTCTAATACCATCCCACGAGACTTGTGCTGGATCGCAGTAGAGTAAAAATGGAGCAAGGGTGAATAAGAGCCAGCAGCACCTTTTGCAAAAATGTTGAGTTACTAATATAAGTTTAGGATAAAACTAGTAACCCCCACTCCCCAGAGCTTTTGGAGCCAGCTTATTTCTATTTTGTTTTCTTCAAACACTGACTGGAAACCTTCATTTCTAGTGAGCTGGACAGGCATCCCAGCCTTCACCAGCACAATGTTGCTGTACCTGATTTTCAGTTCCTGCAGGTGGCAGTTCAAGTCCCAGCTGAAAGACCTAGTTCAACACATATTCCAACTATTATGCCCTGAGACAGACCTGTGTTTAAACACCAGACTTCCAAATCATTTGCTACTAAAGCTGACTTTAACCCACAGCTAGAACTGAGCATGGTCATTCCTTGGTGGTACCCACATGCTTCAGTGCAGCCATGAGCTTCCATGCTTTACTGTATGCATCTCTGCCCAAAATCACAGTGGCAGCTAGATGAGAGCCTGTGATCATAGCTCAAGAGTCCTGACTTCTGCTTGTGCTTTGTAACGACCAGATGTTCTTCACTCTGATACATACAGGATACGATCTCTCCACGAAGTCCATGGGAGTTTGGTCAGCAGCTTTCATGACATCAGCAGTTGATGCATAATGTTTTATAGGACAACAAAAAGGAATGTATTTATGGTTTTGTTATTATCCCTAATAAGGAAATAAGGTGAAAAAACCCACAGTACATGGTCTAGTCTATATGCACATGTGTTACTTGTATTAATATCAATGGGATTTAGAAGTACATATGGAGAGGATATGATATGTCCCAATGTGTTCAGCTATATGCTTAAGGAAGCTCCCTAAATGCTTGTAAATACGATCATGCTTTCTAACATAGCATATATTTATTTGAAAAACGTTAAATCTCTAAGCCCTACTTTCCAGCCCATTAAAGCCTCAAATAATTGTTTATTTCCAGTTTAAAGTTATTCTCTTTTTTAGCCATTAGAAGGCTGCCTGTAACAACATCTCCACAATATTCAGGGAATTAGAGAATTGATAATAACTCTCCCATTATCTGAAGGAGTACCTCTCTGGGAAGAGAAATACTCAAGATGAACTATATTTTAGTGACGAATTCTTTCCAGAAGATTTTGGGACAGGCTCAGACCATGTAGCTGAAAGGTCTGGAATGCTACTTACACAACAAACATGTGTTCATACCGTAGACCTTGGACAACTACATTCCTTCTGGAGGCCAAAGGTCTTGAAAGCTACTTATCCTTCTGGATAGACTTGTTCTCATTTCTCTCTCTTTTTGTAAAGGTTTGAACATAGGATATGTGCGCTAGGCACAAGACGTTTGTTCTGGATTTCCCTTATGGAAGAAGACATCAGAATTCATCTCACAATTTATGATCTGGTGCAAGTTGCCTTGGAATGAGACAGCAGAAGTATTTATAGAATACCCAATGCTTGTTAACAAATTATGCTCATTATGCTCATGCAACTGATCATTTTATTTGGCTTATCTTTTACTGGTTTTACTTCCTTTCAGTTCAGACTTGGTAACTGACTGTATGTACATTGTTGAGTACAGTTTTATCCATTAAAAAGATGACTGAGATGGTTTACTGGATTAGCAGCTTCAACTAATGTTGTAGCCACAAAAACAACAATAGTAATGGAGAAATAGTTATGACATTCGTGGTGCCCCTAGCACCCTACATGCAAATGCAGTGCAGAACCAAGTCAGCTGCAAAAAACCACCTTCTTTACTTACTTGATGTAGCCTTTTTGGTGCCGAGGTGATATGGCTCTTTACTTTTTAAAATATCATAATTTTACTTTGCTTTCTTTCTGGTTTTGTTTTTTTGAACATAAACAAAATTTGAGAGTTCAACTTTTATTTTACCTTTTGAATCTCAACTTACAACAAAAATCCCAAATCATGCTTTTTCCTACTGAAATACTTTTTACTTTGTAATAGAGAAAAACAAAACAAACAATCATCATCTTTTTAAACTACATCAATGAATGGCAAAGCCAAATCCGGTTTCCCAGCAAGGAATTATTAAAAGCCAGAAATAGTCCAAGACCACAGGAAATCTTTAAGCACCAAAATGGGGACAAAAGTCTCCTGGGGAAAAGACAATATGTCCTACATGGTCATTCATGTCTCCTTGTTATACAATACAGGGGTATTGTTTGTTTGTCTGCTTAAGTAGATGTGTAGAATAAAATTAGAAATAAATCCTGACTACAAAAACATTTCAAACACTGGATGCAGACACATGCATCGTAATACCTACCATCACAACTTTGTTATGATGCTTCTTTCTAATGTATAAGCAGGTAGACCTTTGGTCATTAATATATACATCACTCTTGCCTCATTATAATAAAGGCCACCAACCTCCAGCAGGATCTTTGACTTCAGGTCATATTGCATCTTGCTGCAATTTTAATAAAATTTGTCAAAACAACAGGAGAAATACTCCAAAATAGATTCACTTTAAAGTCAGCCCCCTTCCCCAGGAATTCAGACAAGGAATGTAAACCCAAAGATTTATTTTTCCATTCAGGTCATGCCTGGGGTAGACTGCTGTGTTACTAAATTCCCTAGTCTGAAATCAAGAGCAAAACAAAGTTAACAGGCCTCAATAGGCAAAAACCTCTTAAGATGGCCCTCCATGGACCACGACCCAAAATTATAGCAATGAGCATTATCTCAGCCATGAAGGCAATTCAGAAAAAAGCACAGGGCCCACAGCTTACCTCAACGTAGTCCTTGGCATGGCCCCAGTCTCTCTTAGCATCCAGATTGCCCAGGCTGAAGCAATCCAGCTGTCCAAGATGAATCTTCGCTACCGATCGGCTAATTTTTCGAGTAACGAAGTTGGCCCCTAGAATAGAAAGAAGCAAGAGGTGGTATCAGCATAGTCCCAGTGGCAGATAACTGGTCACAAGAAACACCTTGTATAGCTCTGCACATGGTACTTTCAGTCTGCATTCCCTCCCCTGCCACCACCTAGACCTGTCCCATCTTTTATCATTTGAGTAGGCTAGGCAGCTTCCAGTGAAAGTGTCACATTAGCTGCACTTTCACAGCAAACATCTTTCTTTGTGGGACTTCTTAAGCATTCCTAATTTGCTGCCTCAGTATTTAGTCCAGGCATAAAGCCAAAGAAAATAATTTGGAATGTCAGTTCTTAAACACAAAATGCAGAAGGTTACATAAAGAAGACAGACATCTTAGACCACCCTCAAGTTTTTTGTTACAGTTTCTTTTTTCATTTTTTTATTTTTCTTTTAAGGAATGCATACATCTAAATAAATTATCGATTTTTAAAAAATTGAGACTATCCAAAAATTACATATTCTCCAAAGAACTGTAAAGGTTAAATGCTTCCTACTTTTTAGGTTATTTGGGATTGTTGGTCCCCCACGTTCAGTGAGATCATGAAATTATGATTTCAACTATATTATTTGAGGGATGTACATTATTTTATCATGTTTTCATACTTTCATCACTGTATTGCTTTGGAAAATTCATGTACCTATTTCTGCTCCCTGTAGAGTTACGTTAAATAATATTTGTTTCTAGTTATTTTCCTATCTTGATTTTTAGATGATGAGAGCTGTACTTCTATAATGTAGTCACAAGCCTCCTCAGAAGCAGAGGGATTTGAATTCAGACCACGAGTTCAGGCTAAACAAGCCCAACGGCATTTGCACACTAATGACCCACAAAAATTAAAATTACATGCCTTTTTAATAGCTAAAAAAAATAGTGATTGAGTGCTGACAGATGATACCTCATCCGACTGGTAAGCAGGAAAGTTACTGAAAATGACTGCACTTGTAAAATGCTGCTAGCAAATTTCAAAAGTCCTAAGTAGCGCAGCTTGTACATTCAATGCATATATGTATTTTTTTCATTATGAAACTGCTCTTGAGATATGAATCTCAATATTTTCTGTCTCTTGCCAAACAAGTGATAGGATGCTGCTAGATTATTAATTTTTTTTCAGACTACTAATTTTTCCTCTAAAGTCAAGAGTACTACGTTACCTTTTTGTGTCATTTGACTCTGCAAACAGAAAATTAAAAAGAAATAAAGATCACACATACAAAACCAAGAACCATGTGAAATCGCACAATTAATTAATTCAGATTTTAATTTTATGCTAACTGCTGAACTAAGTGGAATTCTGCTTATTAGCCATTTAGAATGTGTTTGTTCTTGTTTTTTTTAAAGGATGAAAATGATAGAATTCCCATATTCCCTGAAAAAGAAACCATATACAAAGGAAACTTATGAACCAGGGCGATTTGAAAAAAATTCAGAAAGAAAATATACCAGAAAGTCTTTTTTATAGCGACATTCCTCAAAAATTGGACAAATGACTCAACTACAGGATAAAAGTGCAAACCCTTCTTCCAGGCTGCAACCCTCCATTCTAAAAAGGAAGACTATAATGATCCCAGTGATAAAGCAGTGCAAACCACAGGACCGACACTGTGACTCTGGTATTGCAGTTTCTAAAAGCAAAGTACTGTGGTTCTCCTGTTCCTGGCTGGATGGGCTTGCAGCAGGAGTGGGGTTCTGTCTTAACAGAAACCAGTGATAGTCTCTTTGGCTTAGTCAGACTGGCACTTCTCCAAAGATTATTTCCATTTTTTATATTATCTAAGTGCTTTGCAAGTCTCACCAAGATTATTACTAATAAATTAAAAACACATTCAAACTATTACACAGGCTTATTAGGATTAGCTCTGAAACTTCCTAACCTTTTCCACTGAAATACTTTCAGTTAGCATTATTATTCAGCAAATAATAATTGAAGGAGAAGCTTTTTTTGTAGGATAAAGTATATGGCTGTATGTTCCAGGCTGCAGCTGAATAATAAGCAAAAAAGCACTTTCAACATTACATTCCCATTTGCAATAAAAGCAGTGAGAGCTCTAGCGATCATCTGCATTATAACAATCTTTACAGTCAACCAACTAATGAATGTTAGCTTCCAATTTGGAGAAACCATATTGACAACATAAAAAAAAAAAGTATTTATTAGTTTGTGTATGTGTGAGAAAGACAACTTTTATACTATCAGCTTAACTTGAAATATATGAACGGTACTGCACAAGAAAAAGCAGATTTGTCTAGCATAGCACAGCAAATTTAAATAACTGATGCCTTCTTGAAGAGCCATTGATAGCTGGAGAGAAGCAATCTTTGAAGATCTTCTCCAAGCAAAATCAGAACATACCTCAAAAGGCTGAAATGAAGGATTAAGTGCACCACAGTGAAAAATATAAACCTATATTTTCCAGAAATATTCTATTAAGGGGTCAACAAAATAATACCAGCCCTCTTCTTGGAATTGCCTCAGTATTAAAGCTGTGGAAGAAAAATATGGTACTGTTCATTCTAAGAAATGTGACTAGATTTCTTTAATTTTTTTTTAATGCAACCAAGGACTGAATGGCACCTTTCAAAAGCATTTAAATGATATGGTTCATAAACCATGTTTAAATACCGATTCTCTTCAAACACGGTATCTTAAAATATCCCATTATACTATATGTTTGATCCCATGCCATTAAATGTACATCATAACTAGAATTTAAACTGATGCCCATTGGAGTCATACAAAATCATTAAGGCTATGTCAGCATTTCTATTATAAAGTCCTGTCCTAGGAGTTTGTGATCAGGCTGTAGAATCTTGCTTTGGCCCGAAACTTGGCAGACATAACGTCTCCTTCCTCAAGAATGATGCTATCTAAAAGGTCCATGCAAAGTGCTACAGATCTCTTTATATAACTAAATACAAAGTACCTTTTGAGGCACAGAAATGCTTAGCTTCCTTCTTCCTCAGGAGGCTTTGAGAACTTTATAATGTTGAACCTGCAAGAGCACTTTCCTCCATAGAGCAGCCAGCTAGTGCCAGCAAAAGCATCAGCAGAGCTACTGGTGGGATAAATGCTTCAGTGCTGCTAAAATGCCATCAGCTTTCACAGCTGAACAAGATCTACTTTATTAGGATACTAACACGATTAATTTGCCTGGAAAGGTGTCTGTGGTAGCAACAAAATCTAGCTTAGATTGGTCAGGATGAGATATGCCCAAAATCCACATTTGTCTCCTGACTTTGTGTTGCTTCCTCAGTTCAGAGAGGTTTTGTAAAACCCACCTCACTGCTCACACCTAGTACAAATGAACAGGGAGTGTTCAAGATTCTATTAAATGTCTGATGCATTTTGACTTATTTGAACACTTTTTCATAATGTGTGAGGCTGGCACTGTCCTTGGAGCTCACCATCCTACAGTAGCCAAGAGAAGAATCATTCTTGCTCCCTAGGGTAGGTCCAAGCATGCTGGGCTCACTGCCTTATGTAGTTGTCTCTGCAGCACATACATCGAAACCAGGATGAGCTACATTATGCTCTCGTTTGCACTGTTACTGACAGCACTGCAATAGCTGTACTGCAACAGCAGAGATCTGGCCAGAGATAGCAGAGGATGCTTTGGTGTGTCTGCAGTTCCAAACAGCCTTGGTTGAGCAGTGCCTGACAAGTTTTACATTTTGAAAGAGGCTTTAAACATGAGTTTTCATTATGTTAGCAGCTCTTTTAGGAACCCTGGGCATTAGTTGAGATTTGTTTTTAAAACCCAAGCCCTCCCTCTGAGATCATTAGCATTCCAATAGGAACCATAAGATCTGATTTACAAAACCAATTTATCCTACATAAGATTTTAAGCAAGGATTCCTCATCAAGCAGACCTGATCTGCAAAACATATAATTTGTCAGCAAACCACTACAGGAACAATAATACAATAAAAAGAAATAGCAGAGGAATAATGCAATAGCTTCATCTTTCCAGTCCAGGCGTGTCCCCCACTGGGCCATCTGGACTGGAGTAGAAAACGGCTCCTGCAGCTCATCCCTCTGAGAAGGACACAACCTATATTTGGCAAAGATACAATTTTAAAAGCTGGACATATCTCTCATTGACACATACTTAAAACTATTGCTTCAGGGAAGCACACTCTCAATGCACTTAAAGTTCTAAAGTTGGATGCTCCAAGAAAAAAATAATTAAAAAATCCGGTTCTCTGCATCAGTACCCCAACTGCTTTTTATCAGCACTGAGGCTTCATCATCAAGAAACTGCTTGTTTAAAGTAGGTGTTTTTCTCTAGAATCTGTGGTTTATATGAGGCAGCCAAGTGGATAAAGCAGCCTTAAGAGCCACTGTTAGTGTAAGTACTTCTTTTCAAGACCTGTCCTTATCTAAGCTCTCAGGACGCCATACAAACTCAACAGGTGACAAAACTATGGTCTTAGGAAGACTGCTATCCCTGTATAACACTAGTTGTTTAATGCATAATAAAATCAATCATTAATCCTAGTAATATAATTGAACAACAGTCAAGCTGATAGCATTTATTAGCAGCAATACTTATTATTCAGCTGAGATGCAGTCCAAGCACAGACTATTAAGCTGCCTTAAGATCTTTTTCTTCATTTTTCATAAAATATGATAAAAAGGTTTCTATTGCAAAAGATGCTGGCACAAGAAAAAAGATGTGGTTTTTTTTTTTTTTCTCTCCAAGTTCCTACAGTTCTGGCATAGATTGTAGTAGAAGCCTGACATGTCTGAGCACATATTGTACCCAGTGCTTCTAGTAACCCAAAGGAATATATTTCTTTTAACATATATATGTTGCAAATGATACATTTAATGAGAGCATTCAAATGTTTTGATTGCCTGAAAATGCACACTGCTCATAATTTCCATTCTATAGGAAGCTTTTGCATTCTTGTCAGAAGCTAAAATTAAAACCCAAAGCAACACCCAGTTTTTCTAAGGAAAGAAGTCCCAGAATCTCCCTTAATTTATCCTGATAATATCAATAACAATTGCTCTGAAGTCAATGAAGTTATGTCACTATAAACCAGATGAAAAATCAAATTACAGATCTTTAAACTAACCTTCCTTATTTTGGTTTCAAATGGAATTTTCAATTTTATCTTGATCAAAACAACAGATACAATGCTGCATTCTGCTAAAACTAGTAAAGCAACTACTTAGTATATGGAAAACACTCATGCATTTTAATTGTGGATCCACTCTCAATTTAAAATAACAAATTGTTCTCACAACAATTATACAAAGTAGAAACAACACTGTTTGAAGACAAAGAAAAAAAAAATCACTATTGATAGTGTTTTTTCCTTTCCCAGATCTTTATAATATCCTGCAAATCTTAGACAGCAAGTACAGATACATTTGGATGAGCTTGCCAGAAAGCTCACAACCAGGTTTTTGCAAAATTAAATATGAAATAAGGGTGATAGTATTCAGAAGCAATTCATTGTAAAGTCATGTACTGCATGCAAAACAGTCTCCTAACCTGAGCAACTAATAATTTTATTTCCTGAAACATGAGACGTAATGCTTTAATCCTTAAATTTTAATCCTGTGTAGAATAGCTGGAAATACTTTGCTTCATCGTAATATTTCCAGTCACTTCCTCTGTCTTTAAAATTGTCACGCACCTTATGATGAGGTTTCTCTAACACCTTTCCAATGTTTTTCAAACACTTTCAATTTACATATGCCCAGATATTTTTCATTGGACAGGAGATCTCTAAACAGGAAAGATAAAGCTACTGCTAGTAGGCTTGTTCATGAACCCTATTCCCCCTCAATGCCCCGGGAAATAAACATGTGACAATAAAATCCACAAGTTGAAAGGAAAGGTTCAATAAAATGAGGATAAATGTCCGTCTTTATCAAATGATCCTCACTAGGTACTACTTTAAAATATGTGAGATCAATAGAACAAAGTGGTACTAATTCCTTTAAATATTGCTAACAAAGACATTGGTTGGCATATCAACTGAATCTTTCTGTTTCATAATATATTGACACACATTTTGAACTCTGCAAAAAGTAAAATGTGCTAAGTCTGCTTGGCCTCATTTTGTATTTACACCACACTGTTCAATGGCATTCCTCGGGTAATGAGAAATATACTACTACCTGTAATTTAAAAATGAGGAGATTGAGGCAGAAAGGTGAAGGTGCACAGAGGTAGGAAACAGCAGCAGCAGGAGAGCAGTGCACTGGAGGAGGCTGATGCTCTTCAGCCCTAGAGCACCTCTGCCCCTGACATCCACTTGCACACTGAGAACATTTGGACTGCTGAGGGCAACTGGAGGTCATATGAACTAAGCATGGAGGGGACAAAAATTAATGATTTTCATAATTTGAAGGGAAAGTAAGAGTGAGAGACAATCTTGTGAAGGATGACAGGGAACAGGAATTGGGCAGGAATGCAGAATGCAGGGAGGTTTTCTCATGGAAGGCAAAAAGACAGCATAAAGCTTACCTGGAGGGACAACTAACTAGTAAGCCCTACAAAAGAGGCACATGAAAGTAGGGAGAGACACCTACCAACCACCACCTGAAGATGAGAATCAGAGGTGACCTTTGTCACAGCACAGAGAGCCACACTCCTCATTGATTCAGTGGAGCTAACCCACCACCAGGGATCTGTCATCGGGGCTTTCAACTCTTGGTGACTGTTTTGCGTACAAACAGATATGGGTTTCCACCTCCCAGAGAACAATGACAGGATGATTTCTATGACTACCCAGCAGCACTACTCTAAAGTGACTATGAAAACATTTTGTTTAATTAGCAAACAGTCTGGAAATGTAACACAAAGCTCTTAAATACCACAATCAGAATATCCTTACCCAGGACTAATTAAACACCTCGTATCTATCACATAGGTTTGTTAAAAGGATAGGGTAACATACCAATAATAACTGCTGGAAAAAAGGTGCTAGTTTAGTGTATTTCCTCTATACAATTTTTCTGATAATATTTTCCTCTCAAGAGCTGCACACTGAACAGAAAAAGGTGAGACATCAAAGATTCTTATAAAGGCATACTCAAACATTAATACAGAAAATAATACATATGTGTTATTCATGTTCCCAAGTTTATGCTGTTAATGGCACTTACATAAACAGAGCAGTGTTTTGCTTACAGAAAACTTAACCTTTTGCTCCAAACTATTCACTTTGATTTTTTAATCACAGTTCATATACACTACATTTTAAAACAAAGGTAAATGTCTTTAGCCACTCTGATTTGTTAACACTCATTTAAGCCATGTATTTTAAATTGTTCAACTAATGTTACTGGATTAAACCTCTCATTTAAGCTGTCACAGAATTAGACAAGCCCTTGCATGTAGGAGCTATGGGTAAGCATGAATGTGCTTGCCCATCAGCACAGACTCTTTATATTGTTTAAGCATGTGTAAACAATTGCAGTTAAGTACATGCATTGCTGGCAACAATAGTAGAAATGCATGCAATCAAAAGGAAAACCCAGCACTTGAACAAAATAGAAATATTATGCAGTCTATAGCAACCTGCACACACACACACACAAAACCCCAAACAACAACAAAAAACCTGATTTTAACTAATGTCATTAAATAGCTATCGAAGTTCAGGCAACTGTGCCCTTAAATTAAACACCCTTTTCCTTTTCTCTTTGTCTTTCCCCTCCTCCACCCTCTCAACAACCAGTAGCACATCAAAAAAGGTGCTGTTTGATGGTTCAAGCTGAGACATTCATCCTTTACCCCAGCACTCCCTTGAGATGAAGCAGGCAAGGCTTTTAATCTTACCTGGTGACACATGACTGACTAATACAGTTTCTTGGACCTTCTGACCTCTGAGCAACTAAGTCTGGTTGGTCTCTGGGCCTCTCCAGGTGGCTAGGACATCAGCTTGTGGCAGGTCACAGTATAATAGAAGATTTGCACAGATCTCCCATGTCTTTCTGTGCACTCATATTAGTGCTAACTTTCACTGTGCAAATTTCTGAGTATAAAATATGTCATTTCACTTCAAGTCAGAGGTAAAAAGAATTTTACTTCTACTTGAATGCCAAAGAGTGCAACAAGAGTTAGCCTTAAAACCAACCTGGCATACAACTTTGCTGAGTCAGTGCTAATGTATTTTCTTGGAGAGAGAAAAATGGTCTAGCTACAGCCAAATAACTTACTCAGAAGTTTGCCTCCCACACAAACTAATAAGCAATCCTAGACAGTGTTGACACTTATACTGTATAACTCAAAAATTTCCTACATCCAAGTACCTCCCTTTTGGGCTTTTTTTCTCAGCTGTTTTTCTCTTAGGACTTTCCTCTAGCAAGCTTTTTAGAGTGGTAGTAGTCAAGGCATCCTTTATGCCTTCAATACATTGTTTGGTAAATGTGTTTCAATTTTCATAAATCACCCTTTGCTACAAGAGTCCTGGAGTCAGCAAGCAGGGGTCCTGAAACACAACTGAACTGTACTTTCAGAAAGCTGGAAATAGACATTTGCAAAGAAGTTACTGAGAAGTAATAAGCCAGGAGAGCTGGAGGAAAGAAGAGAAAGAAATCTCAGCTTCTGCAAATAAAGGAGGTGCAATTTTTTTTCTAGTATTTGAATAGGGCATAGAAAACACGAGGCACTTCAATATTTCATCCATCTTTTATGTTACGAATAATTAGATTCTCCACTAGGATGTGGTGAGAGAGGTGCATCTCCAACACAAGTGATGACCCCAAGAATTCAAAGTACAAGTCATCAATTGCACTGGTATGTGATTACCAGCATGAGGACAAACTGTTCCAGCTACAGCTACCCCCTCAGCCTTGTAACAGAATAATGTATATAAAGGTTATAATGTAATAAAGCATATGCATGCTTCTGACAGAAGTCAAAAAAATCTCTACAGTGATGTGGAGTGCAGTCAGGTTGATGTGTGACCAGGGGTATGAGATGAGCTCATGGTGCCTTTGGCCAGCTCTGGCTGCCCTGGCTGTCCCTGCTTCCCAAGCTCTGCTCTTGTACTTGGACAAGTGGGGCTGCTAAGGACAGAACAGGACAACTCTGAAAACCATTATCTTGGATAAAATCAAAGAAATGGCCCTCAAATGCAGTATTTTAACAACAAGCCCCGCGTGAAACAAGCTTCTAAACAATTAAGTGGGGGGGCAAAGAGTACAACTCAAAAGTAAACCCGCAAGGGCAGCAGTTTTAAAAGAGAATAGAAGGGAAAGGCAGAGGCAAGCGGACAATACACCAGAAAGACTTCAAGCCAACAAAGACAGCATGTCCCTTCTGCTCCTGAAAGACTTGGACATGTTTGGCCTAGCTGTGCTGACCTCCTCTCCTCAGAGAGCCAATAAAAACATTATTTCACCTAGCTGCAGTTACTGACAGTTGCTTAAGCTTCCCATAAAAAGTTATGTCCTTATTTCAGAGCAGGCCATGATCGCTCTCGGGGGACCCTGGAATTAAGCAAGGGTGCTGGGGCTTCCAAACCCAAACCCTGAACTGGAAATGCCACCAGGCAGAGTGGCAGCTCTCCCACAGACAGAAAAGATACGTCAGGAGGTTGCAAAAAAGCCATTGGTCCTCTGGCATGAACCCTGGGCATGTTGCTAATTTTCACCGTAAGATGAAAAAGGCATCGAGGCTAATAAATGGATACTCTTATTTACTGAGAAAATCATTTGAACACAGGAAAACAGTAAAGTTATAGCATACATTTCAATGAACATTCCCTTTTTCTAATGTTGCCACTGAAACTGAATCCCACTCCAGCATTCTTTCTGTGTGGGAATAGTGTTTCTCTAGTGTAATTAATAAATTAAATAAAAATAAATATGCAGCTATAAACCCAGAGAACCTAATTGTTTGGCAGTATAAATTGGTGCAGTTTCACTGAAGTCAGGTTACTTAAGTTTACAAAGAAGAAGCCAATCTTGAACACTCCACCATTAGCACATCCAATTACCACAAAAATTTTACATAAGAAAATGGGAAACAAAACATTTACGAAATGAATAAATGGCAAAAACCTGAGTGTCTGGATAAAATGTCCATTTACCACAGTTCAATTTGTCATGCTCACTACTGTTTTAATACCAGTATTTTTAAGAACACTTCTTCCTTTGTGGACTCTTGAAATTCATTGTTATCCTGTTTTTGTGATATTTCCCATTTAAGTTTATACTTCCTCTAGGAACAGAAAAGGCAGTCAGATCACCTGCTGTTCCGAGATGCCTACAATACTTGAGCACAATGGGGTGAAATCAGGACAGAAAGTTAGCTCAATTCTGAATTTCCTGGCTTTGTATTTTTAGTGGGACCTTTCAGATAATTTTAATATCCCCATACGTAGCTGTGCATGCTCTCAGAAAACCACACATGCACACACACACGTTCTGTACAACATCAGAAAAAAAGCTGAAAATTCTAGCACTAGGAGTTAGGATTATGTGTGCTGCTGCTTTTGAATGCACAATTGTAGTCTCATAAAAGGCCTCTAGATTAATTCCATATTCTATTTTTTTTCCTAATGGGATTGCCCTCTGTGCAGAGAATAGACTTGCTCTGAGAGCAGAAAGTACTCACTTGTGAGAAGTGAAGTAGGCAGGGATCCTATGGAGTCTGAAGGTAAGTAAAGACAAGAAATAACGGAAAGATTTAAAAAAAATAATAAAAAAAATAGACTCACAACTCAGTCTGATTAGTGCTGCTATGGAAAAACGAAGAAAAGCCTGGTTTCTTCTGCAAATACTGAAAGCATGCTTAGAAGGTCACTTACATCAAGATTCTCATTTAGTCACTGCTGCATATTCCTCTGTGTGCCCTCAGGTGCAAACAGATGTGATTTTAATTCTGCATATCAATCAATCAATCAATCAGTCAATCAAGACTTTTCTTTTTTTTTTTTTTTTTTTTTCATGCCTATGTTTCTGACCCAAAACAATAAGGATAAATTGCCAGCGTCTTACAGAAATTTGAGAGAGTCTTGATACTTGTCAGACAATGAGAGAGAAGTACCCTGGGAAGAGTCAGAAAGGGATGAAACCACTCTCAGTGCAAGGTTTGAAGAGTGTTCATGAAAGGGCCACAGAGTATATCTGCTGTCAAAACTCCTTTCTTGCTCTCTGCCTGCGCCAATATTGACCATATAGCCATCCAGCTAAGAACTTTTTATCCTGTGCAGAGAATAAGGAAGACTGAGCTTGTGCAAACAAAAGCTTTATCAGAACTCATGGGCACAAGTTTGAGTTACATTTAGGCAGGCAGCCCATATTCAGTCATTATACAATTTTTAAGCCAATCAAGTTTGCAATGTTCCTTTTTTTCCTCTCCTTTTATCCTTTTCAGGATGTACTGGTATTAACCTCATTTCTATCTCCACAATAATGTCTCTGGATGGTGAGGAAGACTTTAACTGCTACAACCACAAAATTCTCAAATTTCCCGCTGCAGTCTAGAACCCACATCCAAAACTGGACAAAACTGAATTTGAAACAGTTTCCTAATGCACACTGAAGAGTTTGTCTCTCCAAGTGCAGTTCATTGAGGGGCTTGAGGAGCAAGGAGGGAAATTGCTGAAATTTAATCCTGAACCCCATGTGAACCCAGGGATTGGGACTGCATATTTTCCACTGTCCTGCCATCTGCTGCTTCACTGCACATAGTAATCTTTGGCAACCCCACTGAGAGCTGCCTGGGCTGTGGCTCTGTTCAGACAGGGTGTAGAAAGAAAAGACACTGAGAATGTCATGGCTGGCTGACCAGACTACTGAGATCAGAGAGATTATGCCTCATTTGCTCACCAAGCCCTGCCAAAAGCAACACCATTTAACTGCAGGTACTCAAAACCCAACAGGCATGTTTAAGGGAATTCTAGGCTTAAAAAGAGGACCATTCATAATGTGCATTTGTTGGGGATACTGTAGCTACCACCTTTTGGCATTTATTCAGGAGAGCTTTAAAAGAAGGTTTACAGTGCCCAGCATTTCAGGCACAAGTGATATCTAACCTGATTTACAGGACACACAGACCTGGAAGATGACTCAAGGCAGGAATAAACAAAAGGGACCTAATAGCCCAGCAAACAGAGAAAAACAGAGAGAAAACAGAGCTGTTATTTCAAAACAGCTACAGTCTGTTTAACTCCCAGCTGTGAAATGCTGCACAGTATGGGAGTGTGAGGGTTTGGTACTTATATGCATAACCTTCATATGTCATCTCATGACAAGGGACCTCCCTTGAGCTGGAGCCAGATCTACATTTGTTCCCCAGAGCACCCCCATAGCCTCCAGATGCTGCAGGCAAAGAATCAGCTCTCAAACTGATTTCCTCTGACCACACTCTTCTGAATAAGGGCCCCAACCCTTTTAGTGATAAACTACCAAACATTTACCTATAGAATTCACTGACTTTTTCAAAATGTTGACTGTAAAGGCTAAGGAATATTTCTGAAATGTCCTAGAGCTGCTGAGGGATATTTTCCAAGGGTGTTAAACCTGAAAGAAAATGACTGTAGGATACAGAGTTAATGTGGGATTTTGAATCATGATGACACCAACTGCCTGTTGGTCATGTATCTCCCTCATCCTCCCTGCTTCTGCCAGAAGTACTAGAAATGAAAATGTAATTGTAAAGTTGTCTACAGCAACATCCTGCCTTATTTCTTAGCTCAATTCCACTTAGCTTATTTCCACTGATCGTGGAAAGGACACTTTTTTTTCTTGTAGCTTCTTGGGAAAACAAAGACACTTTAGTAAGATAAGCTGGTCCAGGGGCTGCAAAACTGTGGCTGGCAGATGTCAGGGTTGACAAATGTTCTTCTAATTGAAAAGGGACACTACAAAATTGTCCTCTGACAGTTGCTGTCATCCTTTCTTCTTCCCTGCTGCTCTACTGCCTCCACTCTGTCTGCCTCACAGGGTGATCAGAAAAGAGAGTAAAAGCCACGTAAAAGAGGAGGAACAGGCATCTTTTTTTCCCCAGTTCCAGCTGTGTTGGAGCCAATAGGCTCCATTATTTTGATGATTCCAGGACCTCATTTCATCCCTGCTTAACAGAAGTACACAGCAGAGGTGGAAACAGCCTGCAGACTTACAGAGGGAGCTGCTGAAATCCCAAAGCCATTCCTTTCTAGAATGACCCTTCTCTGTGAGAGCTGGAGTCAAATAACCTCAACTCAACCTGATCTAAGTAGGTCCTGCACCCAAGTAACCGTGGTGGCTCACAAGTGAGTTTTGTAAACAAAAAGTAAGGCAGAAGCAAGGCAAAGAAATCAAACATGCTTTCTATGGTATTTTTCTTTTTTTTTTTTAATGCATATCTTGAAAAGAGTAGGTTTGAAGTAAAAAGCTTCCCATTAACATTCTCGTAGTAAACTGTTTCTCTGCTGCTAAGCTCCACTGAATCAGAGCTCTCCACTCTTGACTCATAACCTCAGTGACAGTCACGAAGCTGAGCAGAGCCACTTCATAAAATGTACTAAATGAAGCAACTTTTAATAATAACAAGGACTGGCAGGTAGCCATGGTAGAGAAAGAAAGACCTAGTAGGAATGTCCTGCAGCATAAAAGTCTCTGTTGTTCTTATTACTGCAAAGGAAGAAAATCTCTTTAAATGCTTTTGATTCAAACGATGGTTTGACAGAAACGACGGACAAGACAAATGGCTGTAAAACAAGGCAATTGGATTTCCTACTGCTACAATATCTTACTTGGCTCCCATGACACAACTTCTCTGTTATTCTGCCTTGCCATGGTAAAGTAAACTTACAGGCTACCCAGAAAACAGATGAGTGTAATCAGTCCTTTATAAATGATATCCCTTCACTCAAGGAAAGCAAATAACTTTGCGTGCTCTATAATAACTGTTTCTAATACTTCATTTATTCTTTAAATTGTTTATAAAACACTTCAAGAGAGGTCAAGACAAGAGGGCAACAATAATTGGAGATTAAGGAGAATCTCTAAGTATTTTGCGCCTGTGAGTAAACACTTTGGCAATTGTTATGATACAAGATAAATCTACTAAAAAAATAATATAACCAGCTTATTTATGATTTTCTTGAACATACATGTTACTTCATCCTATTATGTCCAAGAGAGAGTTCTGATCTTTTCCACAGCTATTTCAATTCTAATTTAAGCAGCTGCAGAGCTGCCTGATGCCACATAATGGGCAAAGAACAGCAGATTTAACCTGATCTTGTATGGAAAGAACCCGAAGGAACGATGAGCCAAGGGCAACTGATCTTCTTGTGAAATTTTCTCCAAAGCAGGGGCTTTCCCTTTCCTCTTTAGAGGAAAAAATAATTATCAGATGAAAAAATATGAGAATAAAATGCTTCTTAGTCATGTTTCTGCAGAGCCCAGAAAAGGCTGCTAAAGAAATCACCTGTGTCTCCTAAACATCTCACCTGTCAATTAAAAATAAACCCAAAAGAAATCACCGAGAAAGAAGAAACAGTCAAATTCTAAACACTTATACAGAAATAATAAATTTGCACATAACAAAAACATCTGCTGAGGGATTTTAAAGTAGTCAACACTACAGATATGTCAGTTTAGTGAAATGAAGTTAAATTCTTAAGGTATTCCAAGACTTTCTATGGAACTCAGCAAACAGTTTTTTACCCATGACAAAGTACTCTCTTTACCTGTTTTATATGATAAGGCTATAAAAATACATGTTCAAGAATCAGATTTTTTTTTTTTTTTTTTTTTTTTTGTTATGCCCATGTTTCCATGATCTTGTCAAAGGCACAATGTTAAGTAGATCTAGAGATTCAACTAGAGTTGTCTCCAAACACATATCAGCCTAATCAATATAGCGTATTACCACATTTTCTTTTAATCCCAGTAAAATATTTCTCCTTAAACCCACATATTCCTTGGCACTACGTTAGGCAAACATTGCAGCACCATACAGCACATGTCACCCAGAGTCAAACTGAACTGAAAATGTTTTTAACTGCTTTTTATTTTTCTAAAATGGGAACTGAGAATGGGAAATAGGAGCTGAATCCCAACTGTTACCTGAACCAAAATCAGAGTTGAAACTAGTTAAGAACATAATCAAATACTCAATTATTGGATCCGAATAACCACGCAACTCTACAGTTCCAAATTTTGCATTTTTCAGCTCAAATTGATTCAGAAATACCAAGGCAGATAAATAATTGCTGATCTGACCAAGCTGAACTGACTTGCATCAGCATCAAAGTAAATCAGATCTGTTCCAAACCATGTACTGGTTCTTCATGATGGTTTACATGTGGCTTTTTTTTTGTTGTTGTGAGGGTTTGTAAATTATTATTGTTTTGTTTGTTTATTCATTTCCTTTTTTTGTTTGTTTTTATTATTTGTATTTTTCAAGCATCACAAGCACATATTCTTGTACTACAGGAAACAGAATTTTCTTTTCATTTAATATTAATTATATTAAACTTAGCAGTTTCTCTCACAAACATTATTTTAGAGTCAAATGGAAACAAGGCTAAACAAACACTTCCAAGTAGACACCACCTGCATTGTTACATAGTTGACTAGTTCTGCTTTTAGAAGTGAGGAATTAGCAGGTCCTCTTAAAACTATCAATGTTATGTTTCTGTCCTAAAAGCCTTTTGTAAAGTGCTCACCTTTTCAACATATAAGCCTCCCAGTGCTTTGAAAAATCTGAATGCTTTTGTCATTAAACAGCAGGTTTGAAAATCTGATCAAGGCAAGCAAGCTATTATTCACTTAATGGTATGAACTTTAAAAAAAAAATCAATAGAACTAGACTTAGAGACAGCCTATAAACATCAAGATGCCTCTCTATTTCTAGGATCATGGCTATAACACTACATGTAATAAAAGGCAAAAACATTCAAAAAGAACATAGAGCATCAAGTGGCTGCATAAGCATTTCTTTCAAGATAGGCTACAGAATAATAAGATGCATTTCCCTTAATCCATTTAGGATTAATGTCTAATTTATTTCCTCTTAGTAGTCTAGAGGAAAAGCATATTTTAAAAAGGGTTAAATATTTTAGATTTTTTTATTATTCAATAGTAAGCCTTTTGTATTAACCCACCTGATTTAAACCAGTCGAAACAGCATTAAATTTGAATGAACATTCATGTAATTATGGACAATTTTGATTTATTCTGCTTTTACAGCAAATTTTACTGAGCATACTAATTCTTTCACCAGACTTGCATCAAGCAGCCATTTTCAAGCATCATACACATACTCACACACAGGCACAATTTTGGAAAAAATGAATGAATATTTGCTGATGACTGTCTGATGAGTGCTGATGCCTGGTTATCATTGCCTATAAATGTGACGGTAAAGCAGATGATATCACCACACCACCAAACCCACAAGGAACCTGTAGAACCAAAGTGAAAGTGGGCACTTAACTTACTTGCAAGTAGACTGAAATTGTGCAATAACTGCAGCATACTAATGAACTCAAACCCAGAATTGCTTCATCCTATGATTTCAAAACAAAGACCTTATTTTTCCATTAAGTGCAGTTTAAGATTATACTTTTCTTGAGAAAAGCATCATTACAAGACACAAGTAAAAATTCAGTAATGACCTGTTATTTATTAATTACTTTTCTTTCTGACACTATTTTGGCAATAGATCTTGGACTCACCAGCACTACAGAAACTGTTGCCAGTTCTCTAGCAAGTAGCACTTTCAAAACTAGGAAGCAAAGGTAGAATTTGTCTACTGTTGTTACATGAAATCAAGCTCTTAAGTTCTCAGCCTAAGTTATTGTTACACCAGTCTCGCTCTGTTTTTCTTAAATATTGCATGGTCTGTGGGGACTGTTAAATATGCTACAAAAATAAAATTAAAAAAAAAAAAAGATTGTATATATGCTACACTTTTTTTTTTCCTTTGTGTGAAACTCAAAAAAGGTTTCAAGCAAACAATTATTTGTACTACCTACTCAGTTAGCTAGTTAATGGACTAATTCACAGTAACATATTCACCTGAAGATGTAAATAAAACACAAGCTACCTGGTGTCCTTTGCATATGACTTAAATTAATGGACTTGAGACTACAGGAACATAAAATCTGTTAGAAAGCACAGTATATTGATTGACTGTGATGCAAGATCATGCTAAACTGAAAGCAGAGTCATTCTCCTAAATACAGCAAGATCAGCATTTCTATGAGGACACATCAAATATATCAAATATACACATCAATATATGAAGTATAAGGGAGACCCATAGAGCCACCTTTTAGATCAGACACATGACAAGCACATAAAATTTTCAGCAGAGGTCAGATGATTTAAATCACTACCTGGAAATGACAGCATATCTGGATAGGTTATGGCCCAGGACAAAACAGCACATCACTCTGCTAGCTGGAAAATGAGAAGGGTGTACACTGCCTAGTTTTAGAGGGCAGAGGTTTGTCTGTGATACCTGAATGTCTACCCCTACAGATCATGAGAGCAAGTCTTACTACCAGCACCCTTCTATCCCATGACTCTGCTAAAGAAAAGACAGATCATTTCTGCCATCTCCTACTTCCCCTACAACATACTTAGAGGATACCAAAAATCAGTGCAAGGATTTGAGAAAAGCAAGTAATATTCCTGCTGAAAAGCACATGTTAAAATTAGAAATTACTGGTCTGATTGCCAGTGACAGATGCATTCAATATTTATGCAGGACAGAAAAAAGGAGGATTTGCAAACTCAAATGCCTGGCATGGTCACAGGACAGGCTTTGCTCAAGATTCAATGACACTTCAGCATAAATGCTTAAAAAAGAAGCAAATCACTGGTAACATCCCTAACCTTGAGACCAGAGATATTTTTCAGTTTACTCCATTTTCAAGAATTATATAAAATTTGATAAGTTTAAGAGCTCTTCCTGATCTTTGGAGGTGCACAGTGTCTCCACTTATCTTGAAGAAGTACAGTAATGGCTCATAATTTTTTTTACAGTCTGTAGCAAATAAAACTCAGTGTATGTGAGAGCACACAGCATGCCAGGCAACTCCAGTATCCCTAACAGATGCACACAACAATCTGGGCATGAGGCACAGCTGAGAGAAGAAAGGTGTCAGCAAGAAATCAAAAAGCATATTTATAAATTAACTGTTTCAAAAAAATTTAAAATATATTCAAGGTAAGATGTTTCTCTGTGCTACTGATGTTTTTCTCCTGTCATCTGGCTTTGTTTCAAATCCCAAACAAGCCCTGAATTTACCATATTCTCACTACCCAGACTTCGGATTACTGTAAGATTTTATTTTAAAGTTTCTGGCAAATATTGTCAGTCCACCTATTGATGGCTAATGATGCAATGAATAAACACCTTAAATCACCCTTAATGCAACATTTTTAATAAAGTTGAGAAATATAAGATATAAGCTGGAGATCTGAGATGCTTTGCTGGACAATTCTTTTACTACTTGTAAATGTATTCACACTGAATGTCATTAAATCAAGTTCTTGACATAAAAAAGTCCATCAGCACTCCTGCAGCATTTGTATAGCAGTTGGTCTCAAACTCACACATCCTAGGGCAAAAATCAAGAGGAAGTAGAGGAAACATCATATTATATTCTGTCTGTCAGCTTGGTTTAAATTTGTTTTCCCATACCAAAGAGCAACCCTGAAAGGTTTGATGGGAAACCTGCTAACTGCAACCCTCAACCCTTTGTTTTAAACACTAACATTCTCTAGGGGTGAGCTACAATGCAGAACAAAATACGCAGCTGATATTGCAACACCAAAATAGTATGTGGTATCAGGTTAAATTAAAATAATTACTTGCAAACTGTTTGATATATACTCATGCTTTTGGACATAGCTTTCATTTGCCAATTGGTGTCTAACAATGAGGTAGAACATATAACTAAATTTTCTCTATGAAAGGCAAATCCTTGAAAAGGAAATATTTTAGCATGAGTGGCAAGGAATGCACACATAAACAGTGTGGAAAACACCTATAACTGTATATACTGATATAAGTCCTTGTAACAGGTTAAAATCTGCTCAAAAATACTTGCAGTTAGACAAATGAGACTGACATAAATCAGCAGTCTATCTTGGTATTTCAAAGTGACAGTAAACTGGTTATATTTATGAATATTAAACTTTCATGCACTCCCAAAAAGTACATAATGCATGCAATGGTCTGAAGTCCAAGTACCTATACATGCAGTGTTCATCTGTGTGCTTTTGTTTCATGTTTTTCAACAAAACGTTCCTGGGGACCTCTAGTAAAGACTTACTGCAGCTGAGGTATGAAAAGAATATTCAAACAAAGCCCTGACCCAATTTGCTAACCTTATTCCTGACCTCAGATAAAGCAGCTTACCTTCCTATGACACTGATATACAATCCCACTATATGATGAAACTTATTAGAGGTGACATCTGATTACATTGTATTTCTCATTTATTTGTTTTTCATGAATCCTGATGACTTTGTGAGGAACAATCAGTTGCCATTTCAATCTGAGCATTTTTTTAATTAGTTCCACTAATGGTGGAACTGTTTTATTGTGAACTAGAGTATCTCTTGATCAGTTTCCTATATCTTAAATGACTGAGTGGCTCAATTTCAAATAACTCTCAGAACAACATGCACTTTTAATGAATTCGTCTAAAATTTTTTTTTTTTTTTAATTATACAAGACAAAGTTAGTAGAGTTCTAATGAGAGGGGATCACCAACCTTGGGGAGAGCTATTTTAAGAAAAACAGGATGCACATTCCTGAGAAAATGTTTCAGATACTAAGATGGACCTGGTAAGTGTGGCAGTCACTGTATAGGTACAACATGGGTGTTTGAACATGCTTTCAAGTTTCTGCACCTGATAAGTGGTGCCCAAAATTAGAAGGTTACAGAAAAAGGCCTAAAGAGTCTCCAGTCCTTAATAACAGCTCTGCAGGGATACCCAGCACTTCAGATGAGCTTTAAGCAATTTCTAATGGTCATTACGTCATACTCCCAGGGGAACAGTGGCATTGCTGATGTTGGGTTACATACTAGGGAGTAGATGAAGCAGAATTACACTGGTGTCTCACCGAAGAAATTTGTGTATTCAAGAGAATTTATGTGAAGTCAAAGTAGGGCACTAGTATTCAGAAGCTTAGGAAATAATTAGTTCAAATACAATGAATAAAATGCTAAAAATTCATGACTTATAGTATATCAGCCATGAAAGACAGATTCATTTATACGACGTATCTCTTGCAATAACAAAGTGACCTTTGATCTTTGTGTGATTTCTTTCCTTTCCTGACTTGTACAAGTTCAGTAAGACAATAACATTATTTAAATTTGAGGGGAAAATGCAAGAGGAATTCTTAGGTATTCACAACAGAATGGAATAATTGCATAGATGCAAATGCAAGAAAAAAACAGCTCAAGTAGCAAAACCAAGAAATGCAGATGTAGCTGAGTCTCCACATCTGGAGAAACTGAATCCTGCAGGGTGCTCTCTTGCCTTTACACTCTTGGTACACTGGAGCTGTGACTTAAAGATGCATTCAAAGGAGATGTGATTCTCCAGCTAAAGTGGTTTCCTTCAAAAAGGATGTCAAGTGCAGCAGCTTGGACTGAATTCCAACAGAGCCCTGGTCTGAGGGAGCAGTGGATTTTCTTGTGTGGCCTCTTACCCATCAGCTACTGGGGTCTCAGATGACCAACCACTCCATCTCTGTACTGCTTCCATTGCTCTCCCCTGACGTTCCAGCAAGAGCAATGGGATACTTGGGTTAAATGCACTATGGCAGTTCTGTTCTGAACATCTGCAAACTTCACATTGACTTTAAGTTGGTTTGTAAGATGAAAGATATAAAAGTGCCATCTTTTGCCTGTATTTCACTTATGTTCTCATTTATATATATGAAAAAAAGCGCAGAACATCACGTTTTGCTCAAGGATGAATAAATGTAACAAAGGAAAAAGAGAAATAGGCACCTAAACCATATTATTTCTAAAAACCTTGTTATACTTTGTGCACTAATGAAGCCATAAGAACACTACAAGTGAGATATATGGTCTGACCACTCCATTTCCCATTGCTGACATCCACAACTTCCAGATTTTATTTCAAAGATTTGGAATCATATTTCATTAAAGAAGTCTGTAAATTCTCAGTTTAAGAAACTACCACTGGTATCTGCTAACATAACTTGATAAGAACTAAGAATTATACCATAAGGTTTTCTATATTTAGTACTTTAGACATTTTGTAAATTGTGTTGATGCTCTTTTTTTTTTTTTTTTTTTTTACATTAAAAAACATTGAAATCAGTCATGGAAAATAGCAAAAGCTGTACTCAGCTTTTTTCTCTTCTTCTCAACACAGTACAAGCCACAAGGGAGCACATGATTTAATGACAAAAAGATGCATCTGATAAGATAATAATTTGCTCACGGAGAGATCTGGGTTGAGAATGCAGCTGTTTCAAAAATCTAAACCCACAGGCAAGAAATTACTTAGTTTTGGTACAAACTGTATCCATAACTATTTAGACAAACTGGTGACAGACTCCAGGAAAGTGCATCAAGTAGAGAAGTACAGAATTAGAAATACTGAAGACCAAAAAAAAAAAAAAAAAAATTAAGAGATGGTAACGATCCCCACAAACTATTGTTGTGAAGACAGTATAAAAATATTGCAGCCATTAGACTGTTCAACATAGCATCTTCCCTCATCAGTGACTTATTTGAGAAAAATATCTTTTTATATCCCAATTCAGTTCATGTACGTGATTGCTACATTCTTATACATGACAAGTTCCATGGCACTGACCTGGGCTACATGGATGGCCAAAGTTAAAGGCACACAGCGATGTTCTCAGCCTTCCTTTCTTATTTCAGAAGACTGGTACTGCTTTCAAAACATGAGCTCACAGAGGGAAGCACACTCATATTTAAACTCATATGGCGATTTCTTAGCAACATAAAAAATAGACAAAAATCTCCATATATTGTGAGGTGCTTTGACCAGTTGTAATTACTCAATATTGCATTCAACATCAGCAAAATTAACTATTAACTTCTTTTGTAACATCAGATCTTTTTCAAGGGGAAAACACATGTACTTAGGTAAAATAGCAGAGAGGTATGACCTGGCAATTCTCTATTATTGCTGTCAATATTACTGCAAATCCATTTGTACATGCAGACCCTAATGCCCACATTTATCCCTGCTGACATTTGACTGCATGTGTAGATAAGAAAACACCTGCATGGATCACTTAGCAGGATCAGTCTCATAGCAGGGAGAAAAAGGCAAGAAGAATGCATGTCTTCAGGACACTGCGTGCTTTCTCTGTTGAAACATGCAAACTAAAAAGCATGAAATGATCTTGGCTCTTCAATAGCACACTAGTATCTGAATAACTCCTTTTACATCAGCTAGGGTACCTTGCCACCTAGTTTTCAAAATCCTGGGCAGACAGTCCCTGATGATAGTGGCCAGCCTGAATTCTTCTCTTCTTATAAGCAGTCAGCAAGACACAAGCAGCACACTGCTGACTTTTCCATTTGAGATATACTTGTGGGCTGGGAAATTTTGTATTAAATGAAAGAGATGTAACTCTGCGCTGAAAATTTTACACTTCTGTCTTTCACAGGCCTAAACTTACAAACAAGAGCACCAGCAAAAGCCCTTAGTATTTCCAACAGTACTAGGTTGACCAAGCTCCTCTAGCACCCGAAGTGTGTCAGGAGTCTAGCAATTAGTCCCCTCAACCAAAGAAATTTGAAAGGGAAATCTGGCAGATGCTGGCTACAACTCTTCATAGGAGACATAGAAGAGCAGCTGTGACAGTAGGGATTGCAGGGATTTCTTGTGAAAGTTGGTAGCAGATGTTACCATCTGCTTCTGCCTTCTCTGAGAAATAGAGGCAAAAGAGATGCTGAAAGCTTGTTAAAAAAAAAAAAAAAAAAAAAAAAAAGTAACACCAAACCCCATAAATCCAGAAGATACCCAAACACATTTACAGTGCGCACAGGAACCTCTTGCCCCCTCCCCCCTGGCAAACCTGTGATCCAGATGCACAATAAAAGCAAGAACACTCCCCATTCTCTTTAAATCATGATTTCTTTTCATTTTAATCTTCCTACATGTACTTTGACAACATTCAGCCTGCAACCTAACACCTAGCCATTTCCTCCCCGGCTGAAAGAGATCACAGAAATGAGCAGTTGTATCCCTTCCCTCGGGCTATACAGCAATGGTCTGATGACAACTGCTTTACCAGGGTTGGTACCAGACAAAGAAAAACTCCCTGCTGAATGATCTGCAAAATGATGTCATGTGTGGAGGCAAAGTATTTATTACTTAAGGAAAAAAAAAAAAGCTCCACAATAAAAAACAAACAAAACTTCTGTTGCATTGTGTCAAGAAACATGCAGTACATGTTTGTACATCGTGGCAGATAAGGATCAGATGATGCAAGCAGTGAAGTGGTTAACCAAATCAGAAAGTTATCTCAGACATCCAAAGGCACATCTTGTAATCTTGATAAAACTTCTTACACTGATCTGAGGAGAAAAAAAAGTAAGGGCTTGTCTGGGAAGAAACAAGTGTAAATAACCAGCTTGCTTTCTCACTCAGAAAAGAAGGGAGATCTAGAGCCCAACAAAAGAACAGAATCTTTCCAACGGTGTAAAAAAGCCTTGGATTGAGACCCAGCTTTCCTGAAAAATAGGCTTACTAATTGCCTCACTTTTCCACTGTCAAAACAGTCTTCTCTGAAGAAATACCTTTCCAATATTGCTATAGGGCAGATATTTCCACACTGGTAATACTGGGAGCCATGTTCAACCAACAACAACAGCCTGGTGGCCAGCATCTCTCCCATTTGGTAATCCATAATGTTCTCTTGGAAAAAAAAAATTAAAAAAGAAAGCATCATCATTCTGGGAAAGTTCTGTAGGTTTTTTTGTTCTTTTTTAGAAATAAAGGCCACCTTGTAGCTTTCTACCAGAGAACATCTTGCTTTTCAGCTAGTGTCATATTTGGAAAATAAAAAAGCTTCAGAAATGGAAGAACCAATTCTCCTTTGGCATTGCCATAAATCAGGAAACACTTGATCTATACCTGGATAAAGTTGATGAAAGTAAATGAAGAAATCAGCTTTAGCAAGGTATACTGCTAATACAGGTTCCCCAAAGCAAGCAAATTATGCTTATTTTACATTACCAGACCATTACTGGAAGTATTATGCCAGACCCTCAACTGGCATAAATCAACATGACCCTATTCACTTCGGTGCAGCTGTGTTGATTTATGTGAGCTGAAAAGTATGTACTGGTCAAAAAGTAACTATTTTGTCCTATAAAACTCTAAAAGTCACTAAAAAATGAAAGGAAGTACATAAAATAAAAAGAAAAAATGAGAAAAGAAAGTACTCCAAAAAGGGTC
The DNA here is from genome assembly GCF_036169615.1 of Heliangelus exortis. Taxonomy (NCBI): domain Eukaryota; kingdom Metazoa; phylum Chordata; class Aves; order Apodiformes; family Trochilidae; genus Heliangelus; species Heliangelus exortis. The sequence goes on from NC_092423.1 coordinate 68,713,512, forward strand.
ACAGTGGATGCATATAAGATTAATCTAACATAGCCACTCATTTTACTTCATATAGGATTTTAGGTAATATTCTCTGTTACATACATATGTGTCTCTTGAGTGTAGATTCAAATATTAGTGCAATTTAATAATGCTGTTCCAGCCCTAAACCGATATGTAAGGCTCAGACACAAGGTACAATCAACCTGGAATTTATCACTGGGTTGTTGTTTTTTTTTGTAAAGTCACTGTGGCTGTCAGAACATGAAACATCAGACTTAAAAGCAAGCCCACACAGCAAAGTGTCCAGATTTGCAGTTTGGTGTGACATCTTAAGAACTACTCTTGTTACAGTCTTTCTCTTATAGAGCTAGATAAAAGTAGAAAATTAAACCAGCTTCTCAAAGCCAGCACTTCTCTCACATCCTGACAATTTCAAGAAATCAGAAACCTCTTATATTAGATTTAAGCACTCTTCACCCTTACGAACTCCTTATAGACTTCCCTGTTATTATACAGGCTACATGAGATTAAGTACTGGTGCTCTTTCCTTGGTTAAAACCAGGAAGGCTAAAGAGAAGAATTTGTATTCTGAAATAAGAGATTTATATTTCTAAGTTCCTTTCTCAGGGAAGTTCTTTAGATTAGACAGTTCTCATTTTCACTAGACTCGGATATCACTGCCCCAGCAATATAGTATCTGAACAGTACATGAAGACAGATCAGGGAGCGAACTCTTTACAGTTGTTTGTGCACTGCCACAGCCTCCTCCTTTCCACTAATTCCCTGGCATTATGTTTAGTGTGGAAAAGATTCACTTAGTATCACCACCAACAGCATATTGCATTCTATCATTATGGGTAACTTTAAAGCAACTGGAATAATGGCACTTAATATTAAAATAAGACATGTATTGGGTTATTTACATATTCCCAATCTCTGAAATCAGTAGGATAATAATAACAAACAAACAAACAAACAAACAAACAAAAAAAGCCAAACCATAAGGCATTTTAAAACTTCCATGAACATTACCATCTCTATGTTGGAATTAGAAATTCCAGTTAAATCCTCTTTACCTCCCAAAGCACCTTTTCAGTCTTCAGAAACATTCTGAGGGCGATGAATGGCCATAAACAAGCAACCACAAAACTACTTTATTCCCTTTTCTTCTCTGTGTAAATTTTCAGACTTTCTCCCATAAAACCACTAAGCAAATGGCATTGGCATGTACTCCCACTAAGGTGAATGGAGTGACCCAAAACCATTTCTAAGACAAAATTGCTGTTCATGGAATAAGGGGCTTAAAACTGTACCCACCATATACACACAACTGAAAGGATAGCCTTAGACTTCAAAGCACAAACTTGATTATCTTCTGCATGGGGACATTAAATGTGCTGAAAAGAGACTTTGGACTGGAAGCTCCCATGTGGCGCCGTCAAAGACGGAACAAGTGTCAGAGGCATCAAAATAGCAATAAACACAGAAGGTTTCCTCCTTCAAAGTTGCACAAGCCTGTAGAGATGTAGGTAATGTGCTAATGGTAAATGCATCCCTATAATTTCCATCTCCTCTTGTAGCTCCTTGAAGTTACTAGAATCATACTGAGCTAATATTTGTTGTTGAATATTTCCTCATTCTTCATGTTGGACAGAATGTTTTAATTGCATAATGATAATTAAAAGCAGTTTGGACATCAGTTTACAGTGTAGCACAAATATACCATAGTGAACTGTTTAAAAGAAAGCAAAGTATTAGGGCTTCTAAATGAACCAATATAGAGAATTCGATTCTCTTCTGATTTTGAACTTCTACTGTCAAGCACCCCAGTGAAATGATGCTTTTGTCACCACTTACTGTAAACACTGCCTACCCAGTGTACTATGAGGTTTCACAGCTGTGACTCCCAAAGACTGAAATCAATATCTAAATCTATTGACACTGACTCCTTTTTTCTCTTCAGTTTTTTCTTTTAAGCAGAATTGCACTTACAGTCTAGTTTATATTTGTAAGTATGATTAAAATTATTATATTTTCTACCAAGCCATAATTTATATAATTGCATGCCTGTAAAGCTTTATCCTATTTTTCATTTAGAAAGAGAGCAAAATAAAAGGCTTTTGCACTGAGAATCCAGTTTTTGGTGTTAATTTAAAGTTATACAGTAGAATGTTTTCAGTGTCACGATACTTAAAGAACAGAGGAAAACTGTCATTGTATAAGAGACTTTTAATCAACCATGGACTCCTACTAAAACTAAATACCCGTATTAATTGTTATAAAGTACTGCAAAAGGAAAAGGAATTATTAGGTGAAATTTAAGCTGCATTGCTTTTAAGGATTTAACAGAAAGGCATTTTAAAGCCATGTGTTAAAAGCCATCTTGTCAGAAAGTATGGGCCATAATCCACACATTTTTCAAAATATACCAGACTATGCTCATCAGTCTTATGAATTTAGAGACTCAATTGTTTCTGTCTCTTAATTCAACATTTATATGCCAGTAAAAATCTTGAGTACAATTCATACCTGAAATTGCATTTGCTGTGCAGTTGTTCACCTGAATGTTTACAAAAGCTGCCTTTAAACGTGTCTCTTTAATATCTTAGCCTTAACTTAGCAGGTGGGAAAAAAAATTCAGGGATGTTATGTTATCACAGTGTCTTGAAAGCACTGACACACAAAATCAGGTACACAAGTCTCCTTTCAGTGTCACAGGGCTACAAAATGGAATGTGATGTTTGAAAGGAAAAACTGCTCTTCTGCAGGGTCTGAGACTGCCAGAAGGGCTGTACTAAACACCATGAGCCGGTTGCCAGCCATGACACCCTCCCTAAAGAATTTCTGCAAGTTTAAATAGAACCTTTGGATGCATTATTTTATTTTTCTGGTCAGATGTATGCAAAGTTTGGAACAGTTTCACATGGATTTTCTAACCTCTCCTGGGGCTTTCATGATTGAAGAGGATGCCGTTCACAGCAAAGAGATTGTAGGCCTCTCTGAAGTTCACCACAATCCAGTAGGCATACAGTTTTGCTGCCCCTACAAAAATAATTTTAAAGTGTTACTTATATCCATTATACTTGTAGACAGCTCAGACAGATACACACAAACCTCTCTCTCATACGCAGGGTGAAGTCCACATTTCGGTAGCGGAGTGCATTAGAATTTGATTCATTCCCCATGTGCATCCCACTTCATACGGAAAAAATATCCAGCCCAATATACAACAGCTGAATGGGAAAATACTCTTTCTCTATGCAGCCTCTGAACTGGCCACAAAGCATCAGGGTATCTTTTCACTTGTTTTCTTATGCACACTCAAGCATACCACTTACTCTTCAACAATACAATTAACACAGCCAAAGCATGTGAAATATGCCACTGTAGTGACCTCTGCCAATAAAAAAAAATAAAATAAAAAAATATTTTTGAGGAATAAGAGTGAAAATCTGGTGCTTTTACACTCAAATTGATTTGAAACTTTATCGCCAAAGTCCTCCATGCACATTGCTTTATAAGTGTCTCAAATTTCATGCAAGTTCATGAAGGAAGAAGTGAGCTCTTGGGAGTTTTTCATTTAGGCAACAAAAAATATGAAACATTACCACTTCAGTGGTATCTCACACCCCTTTGTGAAGAAGGAGCCACCCTTCCCCCCTCTCTGTACAAGAGCTCTCTACCTCTGAGCTGAATGAACAGAGTCTTGCAAAGTGAGATGCTAATTTCCAACCCTCAGGCAACGGCAGCAAATACTTTTTGTAGAGTAATTCATAAAGGTATGTCTCTCGACAAGTCTAGTCACTTTAGCTGTATCGTCATTCTAATCTCACACCCAAATGACTTCAGCCCTGAGCCATGAGAAGGGAGAACAGACAGACAGACAGACACTACACACACACCATCAGCGATCCTCACCATAAGGCGATCTCGGGTAAAAAGGGGTGGTCTCCTTTTGTGGGATTTCTTGCACTTTTCCAAAAAGTTCACTGGTGGAGGCTTGGTAGAACTTCACAGAGTTGATAAGGCCACAGGTCTTAATAGCATCCAGGAGCCGTAAAGTGCCAACCCCATCAACGTCAGCGGTATATTCTGCTAGGTCGAAAGAAATCTTGGAGAGAGAAAGACATAGAAAAAAACCCACTGACTACTAGGGGAACCAGAACATGCCCTGATCATGTACAACCAAACAAAGTAATACATCACTTGTCACAAACCATCTAGACACTTTTGTACAGAGTAGATGCTCAGTTTACAAAAGTACCCTCAAAGGATTTCTAAGAATAAACAAGTAGTTCCATAAATAGCTAAACCAAAAGACTGGTGTTCCGTGATCTCTCTCCTCATGATTATTTTCCCATGTGAAGTAAAGGGTAAGTCTCCCCACACTGGGAGCATTGTCAGGTTCTCTCAAATCTCCACAGCTGCCAATTTTCACAATATTCACTTGGGTTTAATATCTTTGACACACTTGAATTTGGTTAAAACTACCCAAAATATATTTTTTTAAAAAATGGGTTAGACAGACAGCATGACAGCATAAACAAGTACTAAAAAACCCACAAACTTTAAACAAGGTCCAAAGTTTTGCAATTTTAACACATATCAAAATGGAGAAAAGACTAGAAATATCCACTTTGAAAAAAACCTCCCAACCTCACCTGACTAAGATGTGCCATAGCTGTTTCATTTTGCACAGAGGTTAGGGGATGATGAAGTTTGAGAGCAAAGTGTGGAGGTATTCAAAAGAAACCTGACGATTCCTCCAGCTGGGCCAAGACTCCTCTTTCTTTTCACTCCAGTAGTTCTCAGTTATCTTTATGATGAGGTTGATTGTAGCATAGACCACACAACAACTCTCAAGTCTAAGTTTTTATGGTTTATTTTATGTTTATTTTGTTTTATTTCGTTTATTTTCTTTTTTATTTTATTTCTATTCCTTGAAGAAGAAAACAGAAAGAAAACTAAAACCTAGAAAAAGTAACCTGAAGGTGGGAGATGTGTTGTCACCACCCCAACCTGCAGGCAGGAGAAAAAACACTTGGAAGGGAGCTGGCTCTATTTGGTGGGTACAGTCTGGTTGCTTGGACGTGCTGGTGGAGCTCCTGGACTCTGAATATATTTCTCCCACCAGTGCCCATCCCAGAGGCAAGCTTCTCCTTCCTCTCTATATCTTCCCTCCAACCCAGGGATTTTGCTTCTGTATGTCAATTTTCAAAAAAATGTTCCTGATTTATACTGCCAATGTCATCAAAAAGGAAAGGCGAATGGACCATTAGAGCAATCTCCTCCATCACCCTGATCTAAGGAAGAATTTCTCTACCTACATCCTCTCTGGTTGATTGACTGACTCACGTATGAGCTCTAGTGATAGCAAAAATTACATTCTCTTTATATGACCTAGGCTAAAACTTTATGAGAAACTACTTAAGTCAGATGGTCCAAATATATGATCCACCCCCTTCACTAATTTTCAGTGACAGAGTAACTGCTAATGAACTCGAGGGTAAATTACCATAACTGGGTAGGCAGAACTAGAACAGGGAAATCAGTCAGAAACTTGTTACTTATTATGTGTTTTTTCAGGTTCTCTTCGGTTTCAGACAGATAGTCCTGTATTCATTTCTCCTGTTAAGCCACTTTCCCTATACAATAATCACTAGAGGTTTAAGGCTTATTTACACAGCAGATGAAATAAAAATAATGAGATTAATCTGAATTTGCACTTACGGTTAATTTAATACAGTTATGAGATAACCTAAACTGTGTAACTGTGCTCCAAAATAAAAATGTTCTCACACAGTTTTGATCTGAAATAGCTAATGGTATGAACAAAAACAAACTTCACTTTTTATTTTTTTTAATCCAAAGAAGAGAAACCTGATACTTTGGCTTGTTGACCTGGTATGACCCAGCTGAAACTGAGCACTGATTCACTGAGAAGTGCTGAGCATTTTTTGTTTTAATCCATTTGGTGCTAAGATGTCAGCCACTTAAGGTCTCTCAGGTTTGTTGTCATAGTAACTCTCAGGAGAACATCTAAATGAACAGGTGATACAGTCAGTAATGCACTAATGAGCATAAATTAGTATATTTACCATATGGCTAGCACCTTCACATATGGAGGTTTATACTTATATTAAGGTATTGCTTCCAACAAATAATCTGCTAAAAACATCACCCTAAAATGGAAACCTTTGCTTAGATATTCACTATGAAGCAAATGGCACATGTAACCGAGGTGGTCTTAAGTCAAAGATCACAGATTATGAAACTTCTTAACCAGAGTGAGCAATGAGCCTGTGGCAGCAGTGCTGGGAACTGCTCTCCCTGGCTGATGCAGAGACCAGTTTCACAAGTGATGCTTTTCCCTATTGCCTCACGAATGACCTCAGTCTTCACCTAGAAAAATCACTCCCTAGGGTGTGAGGTAATCGTGCCTCCATGCTGGCTGGGGGCTGAGCATCCCCAATCAGAAACCACCAGCTTTGTGCCTCTTTGGTAGTTTTGTAATGCAGACTGTTGTTCACCAGGGACAGGGCTCAGACCACTAAACTCATTTTATTTTGAAACGCAAGTTCCAGTAGAATGACATTAATGAAAATTTTTAAAAATGGTTTTACCAACCAAAATCTACAACACCAAAAATACCGGACTGGAAAGACACTGTGTGCAGTATAGAGGTAGTACCATGACAAATACAGATAAATACACGCTGATTCTAATTAAAAGTTAACAACATAAAAGAGTTTTATAAACCACTGGATTGATGAAGCAGTAACAAATGAAGTGGGGGAGAGCAGGGAAAGCTGCTGACTTATCAATTACCGCATGATTTCCCTCTCCTTATTCACGTTATTTTCTGCAAGACCAGCAGGTAAACTAGAGCCAAAAAAAAAAAAAAAAAAAAAAAAAAGACCTCATTAAAAGGGGTGTGCAAGGGTGAACTGACATGCATGCACAACACAAAAAAAGTCAGCGGTCTGAGTTGTAGAAGCCAAATATGGAATCAGATTCAATAGATGTTACTCAGAGAAATAATCTTCACTGGTGCACTCAGCGGGACTACCTGAGTGAAAACTTAATAGAAATTATTGTAAAGGCAGGTGTATGAAGGCTAAAAAGAAGCCATGATTTCCAAAAGCTTAAAAAGTTATTCAGTGAAAAAAAGAATTTAGGTAATACCTACAGATGAGAGTTTTCCAACAGCCCATTTTATGACAACTATCCTAAATGCCCGAATTAGGAACCTCATCTCCCTGCCCATCAAGAAAGACACTGGTGAGTCAGAACAGAAAGCCCAGTGGAGATGCTCTTGATTATGTTTTGCAGAAGCAGTGTGCACCTTAGTTTTTTAATTTAGCTCCTTAAGACAGATGCTCCATTCTAACCTCAGAAATCCAAAACTATCAGTTACTGTCAAATGTGTAAAGCAAGACCTGCAATTATTTTATTTTTTTTAAGACAATGCCAGGAGTTTTTGTAACAACTGGAGCAGGGAAGAAACTGGCAGAAGCTTTAAACCTAAAAGTTTTTTTAAAGAGTATTGAAGGAATGCATCAAATACCTCTTTGTCTTCTTTGGACAGACTTTGTGACAAAGGAAAAGTGTGACATAGGAACAAACCAGAAACTGTCTATTTAGAACTTGTTAGTCTGAGTAACCTTGACACTCCCTTCTAATGTACAATGGAGACACCAAGCTTTTGCAGTCATCATCTTTGGATATCTGGTGATATTATAAAAATAAGTATCAGTTGAGCACACACAGGTTTGACTTTGTGGGATACCTCTCCTCTCCTTTGTCATTTGCAATAATCCAACAGACCAGCAGCAATCATATTAACTATTACCTTTCAACTCAAAATAGCATGCACTAGCAGCCTATGCCTCAATGCTCCACTTAAGGAATATAAATAACGATTTGAAATTTCATCCCCTTCTTACAGCCTTCTCATTTTCAGAAGATGGGATTTCTGGAAGGCTGGTGTCATAAAAGGTAAGCTTATGTGAAGCCCCAGGAGGAAATAGAGTAATATAAATGTAAATTATTATTCTTTCACTGTAAAATCAAAGGTGTCTCACCTAACTATAACTTTAAAATGAGAATCTTTTCTCTCTTGAAAAAACTTACAGTAGATTCTTTAGATTTATCAGAGTAGATGATATGCATCAGGTCTCTTTAATATTAAGAAAGGTTTACACCTGAGAAGCAAATCATAAAGTTAAAAAAACGCTCAGAAATGTTTAAAGTCTCGCAGTTTCTGTTTGCTTTGAATATTCAATGTGCCTTCCACTGCCAATAAAAACCACTGGGATCCTTTATATCATCTCAGTAAACAAACTGCTCAACCCTTAGGAACAGGCACGTAAGGCATAACATTCCAGATGCTAAATCTAAAACAATCTATGGGCCAAGAATGCCTATAGAGTCCTAATACACGAGGGAAAAAAATTCTAGGGATTTTAGGAAATAGAGCTAAAGATGTATGTAAAAAAAATGTCAGGTAACCTTTCAGAAGCACATGACAATTCCTCTTGCCCACAATCCCTTAACACATAATCCCTTAACTTAATTCATTGTTCTCTCACCCAATAAAAGTTGTAGTTGAAAGATATCAAAATCCCCCAAACAACTATTTATATTTTTTTCTTATACAGAAAAATAAGCAACTCAATAGCTCTGAACTGCTTATTACTAAGGAACCCTCTTGATATCTTAAAGCCCTATTTAACTTCTAAACTAAATAGAAACTGACTGAAAAAATAATGACTGAAGTTCTGTATAAAAAAATGTGCCTTGTAGATTTATCTTCTTTCCTATTTCTTTCCCTGTTCTCTCATTAATAAAACAGAAAAAATAAGGTGATCTATATAAAATTAAAGTAATTTGACAACATGATTACAAGCAGAGAATTGGCAAAGAAAAAGTCTAATAAGCAGAAGTCAACATTTTTCCTAAAACTCATGCTAGCCATTTACAATACTGCTGCAGCAAGAGCTTGGATAACTTGAATTTTCAAGTTAATCATGATGCAAAAGAAGAATTAGTGCAGCTGGTAAAATACTTGCTTCTCTGCCAGTGTGTACATTGAGGTCTCAGTGGCTGAGTTCCACTGTGGCTTTGTCACACTATGAACTTCAGACTGAGTGATGGGAGAGACTTTTTGAAGTGGTTAGAAGTTTGGTTTTGACACCACTGGGTCAGTATTTCACCTTCAGCTCTAAGTGAGAAGACCCAAACCAAAGTGCAAAATAAGCCATTTAGGGATCTTCATTTATCTTAACGTTCTATAACCTGCAATAAAGCATAGCAGACTGTGCTTCAGGGATCAGCTCAGTCTTACACAATTTTCCCCAAAGTGGGTTTCACTACACAGAAGAAAGAGGAGCTTGAATACAAACCTATTCATTGCCCCAAACACACACACACCTTTGCACCACAAATGAGTGGCAAAGAAGAGCTGAGCCCAGTCAGGGCTCCCCACCACTCTTTTCTTCAAGTATGTTGAGTTCTGGGAGATGTGTGTGGAGAAAAAAAGGGGTGGAATTAAAAAGACTCATAACAAAAGTTTGAAGTCTGTAAAAAAAAAAAAAATTACTCAGGATAACAACAGCAGCAAGCCCATGCATCAACTTTCACCGTGTCCCAGAGGGTCAGGCCCAAAAGCAGCTGTTATCACGAGCACTAAAAAGTTAATGAACAGATATACTGCTGTTGCCCTCACAAGATACAATACGAGTGCTGCTAGACTGCCTCAGTTCCCCAGCTATCTTGCAGATAAACCACCCTGCACTGGAGTCTTTCCTAAGGGGCAGCAACTTTTTCTGTGCAGCTGAGTATTCCAGGATTAGGAGCAGGAGGCCCCCTAACATACTCCACAGTATATATTCATTTGGCAACATCTCATGGTTTGGCTTGGGTTTGACTCTCCCCCTGATTAATTTAAATTCCTTGATGCAAACTTTCTGAAATAATATTTAAAGATGAATAGCTTCACATTATTAAAAAAAAGGGGTTTTTTTTCCCTCTTACATGTAAAACCTACTACTTTCTTTTTGTTGGAGGAAAAAAGAGAAACCAACAGCAGATAATAAGTTGAGTGGTTAAAAGTTTGATCAGACAAGTACTAGTTGATAGATTCATTGTTCAGTTTCTTTATAAAGTGACTCCTCCCTGGCAAACAGCAGGTGCTGCTGCAAATCCAGCTCGTGGGGTCACCATGTTTCACCTTTGCCTTTAAAGCAGCCCACTGGGATGATCAGTTATGAGGTATGGAAGAACCACTAGTTGCCTATTATTTCCAAAATGCTGATGCCACAGTTCCTAAATTGGAACATCCATTCTCTATGTTAATAGGCTTTTGATCGAAAGGTGTGATTTGCAACAGATCTGCAAATAAAATACCTTATAAATTGTTTATTCTTCTTATTATTGGCTAGCTAATTTAGTGGATTAAGATAGTCTAACAAATTGGATTAAAAGAGAACTGCCCAGAGACAGGTTAACAGGTAATGGACACAAATAGAAACACAAAAAATTACAGCTGCTGTAAACTGCCCTGGCTTTATGGAAAGAGCAGGTCCAGATGACATTCAGAGGTGGCTCCCAAATCATATTGTTGTAGAGCTTTAAGAATACAGGGAGATGGGATTGCAGCAGTATATTTTAATGTTCAGAGACGTAGCACCATCTGATGTGGGTGAAAGTGGGTGTTCAGTGTGCAAGAACCAGGACTGGTCTTGTAGAAAATAGAGATTTTTACAGGGGGAGATGTTCACAGCAACTTTTCAGACACATACAGTCCCAACTTGCTATTCATTATATCTCCTCTACAGAAGAACTTCAGATAGAGGAATGCTCAGATCTGATAGTAAAAAAATAGCAAAGTGGAGGAGGAGAAGGAGGAGGGATATCACAGAACATGAGATTCAATATGGCCATAAACCTTTGTCACAAAAATGTAACCTCCCCATTAGTTTTGCTTATCTTCTCATCCATTTGTTATTAATTTGATGGAACTAGGGAGCTGTCAGGGTTATGTGGTGCAAGGGATTTATCTTGCAGAACAATCTCCAACCCACTGTTCAAAGTCTTTAGTTTCAAATTACATAGATTAGAAAAACAGCTTTTAAAAAAGAAGCATTGATTCTTTTTATTCCTTTTCAGTATGATTTTTTTTTTTCAGGATAGTTTCAACAATGTACATGTTTGCCCAAGTTTTCAGTGCAAGTCTCATGCAGCAAAGTTGGGATGGGTTATGATGTTTCAAATTTTGTAGCTTCAATGACTAGTGACACTGTAATACCCTAAAAGCTTCTTGCATACTGCAGTCCAGCTGTGCCAGAAGCTTTAAATGCTATTTAGAAGAAAGCTAAAATGGGGCAACTTGCAAATCCACTAGAGAACATTCAAAGGGAGATGTAAAAAGATAGACAATTCATTTAGCTTTATATGTACCAGGGGAATAGAGAACTATGAATAAAATGCATGCAGGGAATGCAGTCACTTGGAAAGAAATAGCACCATTTTTACTAACTTTTTCATCTTAAGAAATTAATTTAAAACATACGGTTTATTTGAAACTTCTAACATGGCAACTAGGTGACAGTACTAATATATATATATTCATATACTTTTTTATTTTAACTTCTGATGTTTTTTAAAAACTCTCATTGTTGCCTACTTGATGTTTTCAGAACACATAGGAAGACACTGCACAGAAACAACAAAATCATCATTGCAAGCAAAAAGAAGGAAAACAGAACGCCTACCCCCAAACAAAAAACCTTTACTGTCTATCTACTTTATGGTTTTGATAGACTTTCAACAGACGGCAAGATAGATATTGAATTAAAGCAATAATCTACCATGGCACAGCTTTTTTGACAACAGCCTCTCCTCTCTTGGCCTCCCTAGCCAAAAAGACTGCAAAGAGTGACTTAACTCAATGGAGCCTCCCAAATATTGATGCAGCTCTTGTGTTGTCTGGAAGCTGGAATTACCCCAGTGCTTTGCAAATGACTGCTTTGGCTGATTGTCTTGTAACTCCTCCTCATGTGTATGGTAAAATCTTCCTAGGTTTATGAGCCCTGACAGAAGTCTTGCTTTTTCAACCAGAGAAAGATCAAATCTTTTCAGCATTTATTTTTTATCAGCTAAGAGGACTACTTTTCAGACTGCATTTCCTCATGACCAATGACATTGTTTCAGAAAGCTTAAAAGCAGTTCTTTTTCATATATCTGTGAAGTACCAAAATATGCTCCTCCCTCCACGAGGAAATGAAATCATATTTCATCTATGAATTTTTGATAGATTTATGAACAAAGGACTTTTTTCCTTAGGGGTATTAAATCTGAAAATAAAATGTCCTGTACAAATGCAGAACCTTTGTAGAAGCATTTCCCAATTTTTTCAAATTAAAAGTAAGTATGATTTAAAAACTTGCTATAAAATTGTAAACTTTTTAAACAAATTTTTTTTTTACTTTCCCTCCCCCCATTATCTACTGACAATTACTTGACTATTTCTCCAAGTTATATTTGTCATTTTTGTGAGGTTTAGCTTTCTGTGCTATATCCACTTAGTAACTGATGCAGCACAGCTCTCATGATAAAAAGATGAGAAAGATCACTAACTGCTGGTTTGCTGGTGAAGTCCTCTAAGGCATTCTGATGAAGCAACACTCTGAATGAAGCATATATAGAGATGCAACAGATGCTTCATACAACCCCACAATTTATTTATGTTTAACACCAGCTTTTACCTCTTACTCTATGGATATCACTGCAATTGTTAATTTTCTAAAATGAAAAGCCTTCCTTACTGCTAACCAGAGGTTTAAAGAGCTTTTCTACTTCACAAGGAGGGAAAGAAAAAAAAAAAAAAAAGATATTAATGTGCATGTATTACTTATTAATGGGACCACAAACCCAATTAGACTGACTGCCCATAAATACACGTGACTTAACTGTTCAATTTGAAAACTAAAGGTGCAGACACAGAAAGTCACTGCAAGTAAACATGTTTCTATTTCTCTGTGGAGCTAAGATAGCATTCTCTGGAAGCACTCTTAAACCAAAGCAAATGCAAGATAAAGCAATTAATCTTAGCTTTCTTTTACTGCCAGCTACTCTAAAATCAAATCACTGCATTCATCACCACCTAAGAGTGAACAGGTCCATCAGGTCTGTCCCCACACTGCAGCTTGGTGCATGGGTCTTTTTTTTTTGTTGTGGTTGAGTTTTAACAACAGGTGAGACAAGTGAGAAAATGAAATTTTGAGGAAATAAGCAAGCACGTGCATACACACACACAGAAAAAATCATGACTTCTTGTCTTGGGCAGAGCTATCTAGAGAACACCCTCTGCCCTGAATTACCCAGGGGGCTGCAGTATTCTTAAAATACTAAAATCACATTCTATACAAAGATACCACCACAGAAGATGTAAAAATACATCTTCTAAACAAATGCCCTCAGTTCAGAATGATTCTTCTTCCCCTCACTCTCTCCTATAAGTCCAATTTCTCCTTTTATTTACCATGGATATTAAAAGTGACCAATGCAATATTACACCCCCACATTACTTCTATTTTCCAGTTTGCCATAAAACAACAAAAAACTTTACCAGCTTCTTAATAGCTAGAATGCTTTTGGCACACCTCAGACTTATATGTAATTAATTTCTGAGGCTTTTGTTCATTTTTCTGCATGTGCATTAAGAATTAAATTGGGATGGCTAATTGCATGGGATAAGTTTGGATAGATATCTAAGTACAGACAGAAGGCATGCTCCCACAGTCGCCACCTTCCCAGTTCTGCTCCAGCATTCCAGCAGGAATGACTGGGAAAATGAATAAACATGCAACAACATGTAAAGAAATAACCATTTTGGGTTTTTTTTTTTTCTTTTTTTTTTTCGGTTTTGTGTTTTCTTTTTTTCAGCAGTGAAAATAATTACCTTTTCTTCTAATGCATAAGGTCATATGCAGTGAAGTGTTATTTTAAGTCTTAAGAAAAGGGCAATTCCTAAGTCATTATTTTTTTTTTCTCCATAAGACCAGCAGCATTCTTTTCCTTCTACTTGTTCCTGAGAACAGCTGACATTTAAAAACATCCTTTAAATAAATACAGTTGTCTGAGGTTTGTACTTGCCCTGAAAGAAAACCACTGAATCCTTTAAATACATTAAAATTACAACAAACAAACCAAAGAACCCACCCCACCTCGAAATGCTAAAGTGGGTGAACCCTACTAGATGAGCAATTTTATTCTCATCTGTAGTGCATGTACAGACACTACAGATGATAAATTTTAAAATCAGAGTATTAATAGGATCCACAAATACAGTAGCTGATAACAGCTTTGTTCAGAATGATGTAATAAACCTGTAGAAACAGCTTTCTGTAAACTTTCCCTTTCAGGCAAGATGGGGAACAGCAATAATTACATACCTCCAAGTGGACTGGGATAATTCTTCATCCTGTGTAAGAAGCTACAGGAGTGGAATACACTATTATCACCACCACCATTAACACTCAGATTTTAATGTTGTCATAATTTCAAGAAACCCTGAGCCTTACATCTTCTCCGGTTGCACCCTTTCAGGGAGAACACTGATGTTTTCTATGTGGCAGTGAGTACTCTGAACCTGAAGGTGATCTCCCTCATAAAATGTTCCACTCAATCAACTCATCTGCCTCAGAAGGATGTGGGTGGCTAGCTAGAAAGAAATCTGTGGGATGAATCAGAAAAAACCCCACATGTGCCTGGACAGGTATATGGGGCTAACAGGGAAAAGGCCAAGGGGCAGAGAGCTTAAAGGGATGAGACCCTCTGGTTAAACTTTATAATTATTTTTTCCTTTTCTGAGCAAGCAGGATGATACTCTCAGAAAATAGAGATGTCTATTAAGATTTTCTGCTAGCATTCCTTTTCCCTTTATTCTAATTATTGTCCAATAAAGCCTCTCCACTATAATTCTTAGAAAATAATATAAAAACATTTATTTTAAAAAGGAAGCTTTGGCACTCATGAGGCATAGTGATCATAAGTCAAAGCAGAACGTTGCAATTGATTTGTGTGCCGTAAAGCACAATACTGACCTCAGCCTTGTTTTTCACCCATGTCTTGAATTCTGACACAGAGAAAAAGACTAGGAAGAGTAGCTGGTTTTCACTTGAACATTAAGGTAAAACATTCAGGAAACACTGAGATGGTAGCCAAGTAATCATATAAAACCGAAAAGTTTGGGAGTTTCCCCTCTTGCCCCCCCCCATAACAAGTACTTTATTACTTTAGTTCACCTGACTGTGACCTAAGACAGCATTTAAATTTTTGTCTTGTGCAAAGTAACAAGAGACCATATTGACATCTATTGATAGTTCTCCTTTTCATCTCTATACAGGAGTGTTGCATTCAACATGCCAGTAAACTCCCCCTCAGAGCAGCTTAAGGTAAGACTTGACTGGCACATAAAAAGCCCCATCAACTTTCAAGGTGAATCTTGCAGCCTCAGGATGGAACATGTTGGAAAGGCAACGTGGTAGACACAAATAAGTTGCCAAAATGTAGTGAAGAAATCATTGGACATGATCATTGGGAACATGACATTTCACAAATAAGATGAAGTCTGTAAAATTGTGCATGGCTGCATTTTATGTATAGCTCAGGCAGATGCCAAGTCTATTGTATGCAAATATGTTATTTCAATTAGCACTTTTCAATCATGCTTTTTCTTTTTCTGAATGACTCACAGATATCTCAGTCAAGAAATGGCAGGATCATGAGCACATATCAACAGGGTGCATTTTTCTCAGAGATAAATGCGGAAAGAAACATGTAAATTTATCTGAGGAGTTTTTCAACCTGCCTTCCCTCCCAAGCATATTTTTCCTACATGCCTGTAAGCCTCTGTAACACAGCATACTCAGCTTCCATGTCCTTCCAAGCAAGCAGTACTCACAATCATGTAATTGAAACTAGGGAAACTCAGTTTGCAGTGCTTGTTGACCAGGCAGGAAAAAAAAAAAAAAAAAAAAAAAAAAACCAAACTAAAAATCAAGTTCAGACAATCAGTTTTATCACACAGCATTAAGCCAAAGTAGAGGTCATAATTTTAACTTGTATTAACTTGCTTGCAAATGCACATACAAAAAGGTGGAATCTTCTGAAGTTCTATATGCCACTGACTGAGTCCTGCTGCACAGGTCATTATGAGTGGTGATTGTCCGTGAGGGAGATGTGCTGAATAGCTGTGAAGTATGGCTGGATGAAAAAATACCACAAGTTAAGATCCATGGTTGCATACAACACTGACAGATGCTAGGAACACTACATCTTGTGGCTGCGGTAGGAATTTTAGTTAATTTCCAGAGTACTGACCCCAAACTGCTTTGGGGCTCTGAGCATCCTCACCTGGGATATAAGAAGTTCTGCCAAGCAACTGCAAGACTATGGGGAGAAGCATTGCTGGTGCTGCCTCTTAGCCAGAGAAGGAGAGGAAATTGCAAAAGTGCCATATGGGAGTTTGGGAACATTAGTTAATTTTTGATCCTGCATCCCTAGTATATAACAAAGAAGCTGAAAGACTGAAAAATGTACATAGTCAATGCTGATGAAGAATTCTGTGATTAGTAAAAAATTTGAAAAGTTTCGGCATGAAAACAAAACCTCAGTAAGTTTTTTGCTTTCCACTCCTATAGATTTTAACACTTCTCATGATGTGTGGGTGCACTTTTGACACACAAATTTAAGCTGATATTAACTGCAGTTGCATCTGAAAATATGTATTTTTAATACCAGTTAGGTTCTAGGAAGTAATCCCTTTCTCAGAAACTGAAAGATTTAAATGAAGTCATGGTTTCTAAGTGCTCTGTTCAGCCATATATCATGTTCTTAGAAGTACAAAGTGTACTCAAGGGTGAAGAGTTTTTTGGATAATGTACCTATTTCTGCATTAAATATAGAACCACCATTATATAATTTTAGCATATTGCCAAATTATTTTTTTTTTTCCTGAGCAGAAGAAGGAGGGACAAAATAAAGAGGTTGAATTGAACTAGAACAGTACTTTTTGTACCCTGGTGAATATTAGGGAAATTATAAATGATCCCTAAGCACACAGACTGATTTATGCAATAAAAAATAAAATATGATGGGGTGGAGCCTTCGTGTGAAAATCTCATCCTTGGACAGCTACAAGGTATGAAATGCACCCAACTGTCTCAAATCCCTCAGGGCTGCAATTATCTCATGATAACCACACCCTCAAGAACTGTGTCTTTGGCTCTTCTGGTGGGTGGGAGGAAAAAGGAAAGAGGTGCACTTCTGTTTATGAAAAACAGAAGATTGATAGTTTACATTAGTAAAACCTTTCAGATCAAACTTTTAGGAGTTCTCATTTTTTCCTAATTAACATGAGTAAAAAGAAGTCATGTCTCTTGTCAGTATATTAAAGGGAAAAGCAGAGATAAAGAAAAGCCATTAAGACAAATATAAGTCAAAAAGCCACATATATACATAAATCAAACTTGTCAGTAGCTCTCAGATAATACAGTCATGGGATTAACAAATGCAACAAAAAAAATACCATTAAACCTAATTCTGCAAAAGCTATCACTCAGAAGATCCAGATGAACTGTGCTGCCCTTAAACTTGCAACATCATTTGACAATACTACCTGCATTAAAGTACAGGTTTTTTTTCAACTTCTAGTAATACAAAGAGATCATTACAGAGCACTGAAATTTTATATTCTCTATATTGTATTCTCTACATATATTCTCTCTATATTCTCTATATTGTATATTGTTTATATTCTCAATACTGTACTCTAGTATTGTATATACTAGAGTATTCTCTGTACAGAGAATTTATATTCTCTGTAAAGTCTGAAAAATCAAGTGGATATTGATAGAAAGTGTTTTATTTTAAAGAGTGACAATTGAAGTTACATTTCTGAACTATACTGCTATACAGATAATCCTCAGTTTCAGTAAAATAAACTTAGCTAATATATATCCAGTTCAAACCACTTGGTATCTATTTCCATCTTCACTGGATGGAAATGCAGATGGGTTTTTTTCATATTGTAAGCTTCTCAAATTTATGGAGAAAACAGCTACTATGCTCATAAATTATAGCAATGTATCAGTCTAATAACATATTTAAAGGGTATTTTTCTTTTGTAGAACAAGGAAATGAATGTGGTTTTTTCCTCAGGTGAGAGAACATAAATTTTTTACTAAACTGATATTATTCACTCTTTTCTAGCAGAGAGTAACACTGTGCAACATCTTATCATGTGAACTTACAAACATCATATGCAGGCAATCTAATCCTAGGAGTCTTGTGTACCCCTAACAGTACCCCAATATTTTAGATCTCATCAACGTTTAACTTCACAGAAAATTCTAAATGCAAAATTCATTCAATTTATATATTTGTATGATATTCAGTATCTCAAAAAATTGCATGCTCAGAAAACTGTAAAGACATTTCAGTGTACAGTCTACCGAATACACGCTCCATCCATCTCAGAAGTCTTGCATTTATTTTCTTCAGATCCACAAGACATGGCAAAACTGAAGTTATTTTAAGAACAGATGAGATGCAACAGATGAGTTTGCTCTAAAATGCACATCTTGCAAATTACAAGCATTAGTTCTGATTAGTTCTTTGTCTTTTTAAAACCTGCAAGGTCATGCTTGAAATCTCTCAGCTGAAAATTATGCTGCCTGCACTGCGAATTCTCACCCAATCTTAAATGTATAGGGAAACTTACAGTTCATGACAGTGAAAAGGCATAACAAAAAGTTTTTAGCTGTCAGGCTATGTTTCTCACATTTCCCTTTGCTATTCATCAAACCCTTGAATGAAGTCTTTCACTGGAGCTCAAGTATGACTGCTCCAAGTTTCTTCTATTGTTAAAAGGGGGGATGACTGCCTTGTCAAGGAGGGGCTAGGCTTTTAAAATGGAATAGGTATTTCTAACACAATGAGTCTACAGTTCATCCATCATCTGTTAAAGGCTCTGTCTAAAAGAGGAAAAAAAAAACCCCGCTATGTGCTCTGTGGCAAAGATGAACTAAAAATTTCACAGCTGGCAAGTCTGAGGTACTGCTTTCTCAGTAAAGAGTAAGGCCACATACAGAGAAACTGACTGCTCATCAGGTTTCCCTCCCTGCCCCACACTTTATTGCTTAGTCTTGAACTTTATAGAAATCTGTAAATAAAGGAATTTTAATTTTATGAGTTGATTACCTTTTTTTTTCTTCTTCTTTGCAATTGCAGCAAAATATTAATACATTTAAATTTGGGGTTTGGAATTTATTTATGATACTCCAATATTTTTTTGACAGAAGGAGTTATCTAAACTTATTAAAAACTTATTATTACATTTATGATGCATAGAAAAACATTTCAGCTCCCGTTCTTTGCAATCTGAAGTAATAATTTTATTTTTGGAATAAGGTACTGCAGATATTATCCTTGATAGCTAGCTCCAGATCTGTTTGTCATGTTGTTCAGATTGTAAGTCCTTTTTAGAAATTTGCTTTAATATGTAATCAAAAGACTAAAGCTCCTCTAAAATATCTGTCTTACTCTTTCTGTATGTATATTAGCAAGCTTTTACTGAAAGCAAAATAATAAATTATGTAAATACAAATAACTTCAGCTTACCCAGAGCTAATTTTGAACCTCCAGTGTATACGCAGATTCAGCAAAATTGAAAAGTTCTCCACAAACACAGGGATTCATCCTGGTGGAGCTGCTGGTTGGGTCAGGGTCTACATTTATGAGGCTTGTTCTTTTTAAGGTGGAGGAACATGATCACCAAAACATTTGTATGTTCACAGATGCTCTGGTGATATCACACATGATCAAACAAAAGCATAAGCAAGCAGTTGGGGTGGCTCTATACCTTTAAACTACCCCCGTAATCTGCCCTCTCATACCCATTACCCTTCCTCCCATTTAAAGAAAGTAGCAAATGTGGATCCAAAGCCTGGAGCCATTGGATCACGTTTTGGCAGACCTCGTTCACAGAGCTGGTTGGGCATACAACCAGCACTATGAATTGACAAGATACCACCAACCATGTTTCAGAAATACAGAGTTTCACAGCAGTGAGAGTAAGAACCCTGTACGTAAAATTGTGCTGTGGAAAACGCATACAGCTACATGAGGAGCAGGAGTACTTTATGGAATGTGTACAACCTCACTGTATCAATGCATACACTAAAAAAAAAGCCTTAATTGCATGCTGATTAGGTAACTCCCCAACACTAGGTTAAGGAGAGCCATCAGCTTCTCAAAATTTCAGCATAAACCCCAGAGAGACTGGAAATAAGACCA
The DNA here is from genome assembly GCF_036169615.1 of Heliangelus exortis. Taxonomy (NCBI): domain Eukaryota; kingdom Metazoa; phylum Chordata; class Aves; order Apodiformes; family Trochilidae; genus Heliangelus; species Heliangelus exortis. The sequence continues at coordinate 68,733,855 of NC_092423.1, forward strand.
TAAGCTAGGGTTTTATTAATAGACATGAAAGGAGCAAACTCCACATGACTTCACCCATCCATGCCTCACAAAACAGTCTTTCCTATTGCTTCATGCGAGAGAAAAAATAAAAACAAGCAAACAAAAAATGGTATTGCTTCACATTAGACATGCTTGGCAGCCTATTGCTTCCTGGCTGTAGAAGTGTCTGCTTTCAAATTTTAAGCCCTCACAGCAATTATCCTGCTCTCAGACTAAACCTACACAGCATATTTCAAAAGAGGCTAAATCTAAACAGAGGGAATTTAGCAGTGATCAATGTTCAACAGGCCTCGGTGGCAATAAACTATTTACTGCCTTAACCTTTTAAGTTTGCAGAACTGAAGCACTCAAGAGCCCGGTGATGAATTGGCTGAAGTGTTTGGTTGTGAGCTGAGCAGGCGCTGGTTCAAATCATCTGTCCAGCAACACCGTCCCTGCAAACAACAGCAGGGTGCTGAGGGGGGTCTCTGCTCATCCTTTCTGCAGTTCCATTCCCCAGCTGTATTTTCCAATTTTCCAACTTTTACAATGTCCGACACCCCTAATGGAGTCATTTTGGAAAACAAGGCACAGTAAAAGCCGGGCATGATTCTAATCATCTTTTTATTACCTGCCTGAGTATCACATTACAGAAGACATAACAGAGAGGACATCAAAGTGCATTCAGCACACACAATCTACAGTACCTGATTTCGATACCCTCCTCTTGCAAAACTGCCAAAAGAAAGGGACAATACAATCATGCCTATTGCATTAGCATTGCTGTCACCAACAGTTTCCCACTGCCCTGATACTGAAATGAAGCAAGAGGAAATAATCCACTACAGAGGGCTGAAGACACCTAAGCTTTGGCAAAGTACTTTCGAGCCTGTTGTCAGAGGAGGTACTTTTTCGAAATTTCAAATGGAATTTATTACTAAAATGCGAGGCTTGTTCTTTCCTTTTGAAGTTGTGTTTGCAATTCTGGGATTATTAGGATAGGTTTTAAAACTGGTAAGACCCTCACAGGTTTTACAGAAGAATAAGGTCTTTACAGAAGAAGAAGCTGACTTCTTTCAGAATAATCTGACTTCTATCACCATTATCAGGAAGTAAACCAGGCGATCTCTATTTTGTCATTCCAAGTGCAGCTTCTCAAGATGTGTTTTCCTCTTCAGACAGATGCATTATTGTGAAATCCCTAGGCTAAGATATTACATATATATATACCCCAGTTAAATCAAGCTCTCTAAGGAAATACAGAACCTAAGGAAACAGAGAATCAATTTCATTATTTGATTTTCCATACAAACTTTGGAGACATTATTTGCATTTTTTCCATTTCAAAAGTAAAAAGGGGTTGTTTGGGGAGGTTTTGCTGTTTGTTTTTTGTTAAACACTACTTCAGATAATAATTCAAATGATATAGGTAGCATGCTAATGTAAAAATCTGGAAGCAAAACGAGAAATATCAGTAACCGCTTAATTTCGTATAAAATAAAACATGAAAAAAAAACCCTGGTATTATTTAAATCAGCAGGTGAAAAAACTGAAAGAAGCATCAGTTATTCTGGCTGCTACATACATAAATCCAAGGAAAATATGACTTTGAAAGAAGAAAGAACACATTTTTTTTGCAATTACTAACTTCATAACAATTATACACACAGATGTAATACTACTTATGATTTTCCTTTTTCTTGTTTAAAAAAGTCCTGCATAACACAGGCCATATGACTTTACTCAGTAATTGTTATATCAAGCTGTATAAATAGCTAGTAGTTATTTATATCTCTTAGGCAGGCATCCAATCTTGATTTAAAGACTGCAAGTAATGGAGAATCTTTCACATCCTTTGGTGAGCCGCTCAAATGCTAATTGTTCTCACTTTTAAAAATTTGCACCTCTACTCCAGTTTGAATTTGTTTAACTTTAGTTTTCAGCACTAGATCTCCATATAATTGCCTGCGAGGTTAAGCACCCTGTAATAGCAAACAATTTATTCCCTGCATGATCTGGATCAAGTAACTCCTCATTCACTTTATTAAGGCAACTCTAGTGGCCTCCTAATGTCATTTACTGAGCAGGCTTTTTTCCAGCACTAAAAATCACCTATCTCTTTTCTCTGAGTCATTTCCTATTCTCAACCTACTCTGAAAAGTGGAAGATCTGTGGTCTTCCCTTGTTAGTTTATGTAAGTAATACTGACTTCTTATTTCTACTCAGTCTCATCAGTGTATCACCTTCACTGTTTTTCTGTCACATCACTGTCCTGTGGCATAGTTCAGCATCTACCACAATCTATAAATTCTGCAGTCCAGCAAACAAAACTTTTTCCTTCTTTTTACGTGACTAACTTCTTTCAGAGATGAAAATGCCCACTTCTGCAGAGGATGGAGTCTGGCTAACACATCCACTGAGTCCCATCTGGCTTCTTACAGAGCCACCATGGGTATCCCTACTCCATATTCCCCAAACCAGAAGCCCATCCCAAAGCTTACTTGTCTCCAACTATACCCATTGCCTCAAGCAGAGCAGCACCACCCTGCTGTATGTCCCAGTGGTGCTGCACCTACCAGTGCTGCCAGCCCAGGTACAGCTGTTAAGGCAGAGGTGAGGCTGGCAGTGACTGCAGGTGCGCTGCTGGAGGAAGAGGAGATGGTCAATGTACCATGTCTCACAGCAGCCTGGGAGGCTGCATGAATGAGCATTGTGCCTCTGAAGCAATAAAATTCCAATCAATAAAAATTCCAAGCAATAAAATTCCAGAAGATGACTAAGCTGCTGCTGAACTTCCCAGGCACCCAGGGCAGATGATCATCAGGTCCCCTGAATTAGGGGTCTCTGTGCTCCCCTCTGTGTCTCACATCAGAGTGCCTCTGTGCCACTTTCTGAACTAAACATTGTATCTTACCTCAGCATGCTTACCTTTACCAACACAAGGTGAAATACAGTTAAAAAGACTAAATCTTTTTAGTTAAACATGTCAAAATGGCAATCAATTCTATTTGCAGACTGTAAAGCTACTCAAGGGTTACAGCAAGTTACTAAGGAACTAAATGCTAGATTCATGAATGATTAATTTATTTGAACCTTGGTATCATAATTATAAAGAAAGAGATAAAAAAGGAGTATGTGAGAAGGAGAAATGGGAAGTGTCTCAGTATTACTTTGTAATTCTCTTTATTTCTAAAAAGTAGTCGTTTTGATGACATCAAGCAATCATCAGACAGGGAACTCATGATTCCTCAATACTCACCTTTAAAAAAAAATAAAATTGTAAGGCTTTCTGGTTGTGGGTATGGGAAGTTAAAGAAGCTACTAGAGTTTGGTAGTTTTTCCATAAGGAAAACCAGTTAACTTGAAGTGCTGCTTTCTTGTGGTTTTTAAATTGAACAGTATATTGGGAAACTTATTTGTCTTTTAAAATTGTGTACAGAGTTGATATTTCCACAAGACAGTTCCTACACCAAACCTCTGCATCAAAGACAACATTTTAGAATGGTACTTGGAAAATCTCAGCAAATGGGTCTTGAGCTCAGCACCTCAGGCCACATGCAACATAGAAGCACTAACTTAGATGCAGATGGGAAGTCCAATTAGGTGGTCAAGACCCCTCTCATGGTGTTGACCTTGAGCAGGAGTCAAAGGCACTGTTACTGTAGGCACAGCTTTCCTTGCTGCTGTGTCACACAAAAACTATGAGACACAGTTACCCCAAAAAGAGAAGAAATAAGACTCCAGCAAAGACAGCTGCATGAAACTAACCTCTCTTTCTGGCTGTGCTGGCATCAACTAACCATCTATTCACAAGCAGATGTTCTTTATAACCTCTGGAGATGACGTGGTCTGAAGCTGCAATGATGAAGACAGTTTATCATCTTGATCAAATAAGGGACCTCATCTGGATGGTTCCAAAATGAAAGCAGGAGAAAAGCAGAACAGGAACCCACCAGAAATTATGCTTTTACACTGTGAAAGCACTTCATTAGAGTTAACAGCAATTCCAAAGCAAATGCAAGTTTTTTTTCAAGCAAAAGACACCTTTCTCTTGGAAGTGATGAGCTCCTCTTTTCATTTGCATCAGCTTCTGCCAAAATCACTGGATATAATTTTGCCAAACTTCACGATGGAGGCTTAGAGAATTACTTAGACCCCCAGTAAATAACAATAAGGTGTTTGAAAGTATCATCAGATGCACTAATTTTCTGAGTTAATGGGAGGGAAAACAAAACAAAACAAAACAAAAAAACCCCACCCAGACAGCCATCTGTGGTTTTTTGTGAAAAAGAAACTTGTCTTCGCCTTGGCTTTATCTCTGGCATGAAGGGATCTGGAGAACACAAATGAAGTAAACTTTGGAATGTCTGCAATGCGGCGAAAAAGCAAAAGTTTTTGGTTTATATATAAGACTATACATAGAGGGTCATGACTCTAATTTACTGAAAGCAACAGCAGACCACCTTTGGGGTACATGGTGGAATAAACCTGAGAGGGAAGGTACACACACACACACACACACACACTTAGGTTTGCATACATGTGCACACTAGCACCCCTCAAACACATCCACTTGCCATATTCTGATAGCTACTTCAGTCAAAGAATTTACCTGTGTGAATTTGCTAAAAATTATTGTGAGGATTACAAAGTGTCAATTTTTGAAAATATTTTCCCAATTGAAACAGGAAAACAATTTTTTAAATTTTTTTTTATATGATACTCTTTTCAAACTGTAATAGGCATTGAAAAACACAGAATACCTACTGAACCATTTAAATTACATCACTTGATACAAAACTTTAATATAAATATTAATGGATTTGGTACATCCTTCTTCAAAAATACAATTTCAGTGAGGGACAATTAACCTCTAATTACTAGGGCACTTTCTTCTGACAGCAATCTCTTTTCACAAATGAATAAAAGGCAGAGGGGATCAGACTCAACAGATGTATTTCCACAAGTTGCTTCAACATCCAACATCTGTTTTGGGCTTTAAATATAGATACATCTAAGAATATATAATGTTCGTGTGTTCCAAAATAGCAGCAGGCAAGTTCCATGAGGTCAGAGAAAATGAGTATATCTCTTGATATTTTCAAGTACCTTTTTTTGGCACTACAAGACAAGAAAAACATTATGTGCTGAGGAGTTTAATTGCTCCAGATTTTAGACTTAGCATATATAAATACAACTTGTTGCATTATTGTATATATTATGAACAATAATATATAAAGAATTTCCTAAAATATATTAGGAAAGCACATTACAAATTAATAGGCAAGCCAGTTTACACACTGTCAAAGGAAAAAGAGTAATTTATTGCTTTCTAACAGGTGCTAGAAGCCATAAACAATAGAATGATACCTGCTAGACTCAGAAACCTGCCTTTCCTGAAATGATGTCTGTTTGCTCAAAGACCCCACCTCACCTCTGCCAAGGGGTAAAGCCCTCCACTGTCACAGACAAGAAGGCAGCACAGAGGTCCAGATGCCTGCTTACTGTTCTTCCCTTGAAACAGCACGTGAAGGTCATCCTAGCTTCTGCCCAAACCCTGCATCCCCCAGAAAAGTCAAGAGAGGAACACAAAGTTCCTGAGTTTTTTATTTTATAGCACAAATTTATAGGAGTGTCCTTTTGTTCTCTCTTTTTCTCTCTCTCTTTTCTTTGTGTGATGTAAAGACCCACAGTTTTGGTTGACATGAACCAAGACGATCTTAAATACACAGCTCTGGGGGTCATAAAATTTGGCTACAGCTATTCTCACAGTGCCATGGCAAGCCAGCAACAATCCCAACACCCCTATGTCAGGCACACCATTAAAACCAATTCTCACAAAAAGGTACCAACATTAACCTGGAAATTTGAAAAAAACCCAAAAAACAGAGGCGTAGCTCCAGTGGAGAAAGGAAATGTGGACACAGACTGAGACTTCTTTGGGCACATCTTCCTTTTTTTCAAGATGTGAGGAAAGTGGGTTTTTTGGGACTTCTTTAAAAAGAAAAGGAAAATGTTTTTCTGAACTGCCTGTTCTTCAAAAGCATTAAAGAGATGTTCATAACTCCAGTCCCCTGGCAGAACTGATGCTGAGAGAGAAAAAAGCCAAGGGGCAGATGCCACAGTATCAAGTGCTAGCAGCAGGAGGCCTGAATCCCAAGTTTAGGGAAGCCAAGAGGAGTCCTGCTCTCGACCTCATCGCTTGTTGGATCAGACCCAGGAACAGCACAAGCAAACAGCCTGTGCTATTGAGAGGAGGCACAGAAAGGAAGCTGTGCATTCATAAAATACCTTTGTGATATGAGTGCAAGAAGCTGGTATCATGGGAATAAACACATAAGAAGTTACTTCAAGAATTGTTAAAGAAGGAGCTTTGTCTTAAGGTTCTTGGAAGATTTCTAACACTGAAGCAATTCCTGTATTCTAAGCAGTAAAACACTGCATAACTGCTACAGTATCTGTAGCACATGCTACCAGAGAGGTATTTTTTGTGCTTGGCTGTAACCTACAGCACATTCTATAACTGCACGGAGAAAAATAACTGCTTAACACTTAGTTGAGGGCATGTGCTTACTCCAAAGCTTTAAGAAGCTGTGTTTTTAATGGTTTCTACAACACAGGAAGAAAGCATTGACAAAGGTTTCGCATTTTTGTTGTGTTTCCATATAAAAAAAGAAAGGGAAGCACGTTCATTGAGGGACTCTGCATGAGCATGTGGCAGTGAAAACTACCACGGTGATCCAGATGGAAAACGCATCTCGGTCTCCATGCTGCTCCAATAGCTTTCAACTTACTGAAGGTGGGTGGGCAGAACTTGGAGAATTTGGCATCTGCACAATCAGAGTCTGTAAAGTTAGCAATTTGGCTATACAGTGGTGACGAGGAATGTTGAATAACATTGTGACCAAAATTGTCTCTGCCTAAGCCAGGAGCATACATGTGCAGCTTTTTCCTATGTTCTGTACATTGTACGTGGTTTCTAAGGGGTCCAAATACCAGAGGAAATAAGTGCTTATCTGTCAAAGAGTCAGGAAAACAGAACAACAAAGGTGGAAGGCATTTAAAAAAATTCTTTTGCTGTCCTACCCCCAGCTGAGAAGAGCTTGGCGCTTCCTCTTACTCCCAGCTGTTCCTAGTGCATTTGGCTTTAATCAGGTGCAGGGCAGGAACTCAACATCCTGTTGCCTTGCTCTGATTAGGAGGAGTCAAATTCTACAAATTGGCAGATTTCTTCTCTTAGTGTTCCTTATTTGATGAATCATTTGTTTTAAAGTATTTGGAAAGGGCCATTACAGAGGCAGCAGACCCAGCTTGTTGCTATTTCCAAGTCTATTTATAGCCACTGCTCTAAAAGGCTTCAGCAGAATGCAGTTACTTCTGTTTTAGCACACCAAAAGAACCATCCTGTTAAAGCAACGGCACAAAGAAGCAGTGATAAAAGGCCCAAGGCATCTGTAATCAGCAACATGCTAATAAAAGCATACACAAATGCGATTTAGAAGCCATACCTCTGAGGTTAATGATCTTTTTAATGTCCACTTTAAATAATCTCAGTTTCAACACTGGAGTTAAGCTTTTCCTACTCTCAACCTTTCTAACCTCACTTCAAATCTTAAAGTCATGCTCAGAGGGGGTTGGAACTAGACAGTCTTGAAAGCCCTTTCTAATCCAAACTATTATTATTTTACCCCAAGATTTTGCAGTAATAATTTAACTGACTGAGCACAGCCTGCCTTCCCACTGTTAGCAGTAGGAAGCCTGTAACTCTAAACACTTAAATTTTGGGGATAGTTACTAAATCAGTTGATATAGTTAGAGATAACACAAAAGCCATTAAAATATCTTTTCATGCAAGGTAAGATGTTAGCTTTTCTAAGTGAAAGTACAGCCAAAAATACACTTGGACAAGATGGATAGAAAATAAAGAATATAACCGTCTAGAATATTTTCCCTCTTCAATGCTAAACCCAACAAGAATGACAAAGAAAGAAATATTTTACAACTACTCCTTTTAACTTCTCTTTTTCCTCCTCCTTTGTTTTCCTCCTCCTTTCCTTTCCTCCTTTAGTCTGAGAGAAGCCAGCAAAAAAAAGGGGATGACACTTCACCCTACCCATGCACAGGATTTCCTCTTCCTTTATCTTTCTGCTTTGCACTCTCTCACTTTAAAAAATATAAAAATATAAGATTCTTATTAAACCAGATGGGTATTAGATTTACAAATAAGCTTTCAAACTTACCACTAGTGCTTACAGAGAATCTTTCTCCTCAGACAGGACTTAGTAAGGGAAGTGAAGAAACTCCATCTAAGTTTGACTTCGATACTAATCAGTTTGGGTTCACTTCAAAGCAAGAAACTGCTGTAAAGATCTACTTTATGTGTTGCTCAAATCCATCAGAGCACTGAAAGTCAACTATGCTGTACTATGCTTCCACCTTTCATTTACTCCCAGTTACAAGCTGCTGCCCAGTTTTATCCTATACAGCATGGTTTATGATTTGTGATTCATATTGTCACCTGCCACAATGCAGTCTAGATCTTATGGTTGCTAACATCTCAACCATGAAATGCAATTCTGTACAGTAAAAACTGGACACAAGGACTACACCTATACTTCAACAAACCAGCAATAGCTCATAAGAAGCCACCTCTCAAGAAGCAGATTTGCTGCATCTTGCTGAGTGACCAACACCTGCTAAGCCATAAGCCCTGGGAAGAAAACTGACATTAGGACCTCTTAGTTGCAACCCATTTCTGATGAAAAGCAGCTGCAATAGAGAAGCAAGCAGGAAAAAAGCCAGAAACCTTTCTAGCTCCTGACCAGCCCTCTCAGCTGGGTCCCTCATGTTTATAAAGGCCCCATGCAAGGACAAACAAGGTACAGAAAAATCTTCTTCCAGTTCTTTATTCACATGATAATTCAGGGTTGGAGAAAACAGACTTTGGAAGCAATGAAGACTTTAACACAAATTACTACAGAAGAAAGATGAAGATAACTGGTAGGCAATGCTTCCAACCCCTCCCCTCTTCCATTGATGGAAATCTACTAAAAGGCAGGTTGGTTGTCTAATGCTGCATTCCAGTCTTCAATCACAAAATTAAATTTTAAATGCTATTTTATCAAACCCTAGTGCTGACCACACATATGTGAACTTTAAAAAGTCAGCTTAAAAGACAAGGAAAGTAACATAATTTCAAAATAAAATAAAAAGTGTTTTTTCCACCCACTCTATTTCCATGAAAGCCAAGCAGTCATTCTTTATGAATAAAAACCAATCTTATTTATTCAGCTGAAATAGAGGTTTGGTCAGCAATAAAATACCAGATTAGTTGTATTTACCTCAGATTTAAGCTTTAAGCACATTTTTTTATTACATTTTCATTGCATAAAGTAGGTATTTCATTTTCATGTTTGTCTCCTGTTTTTTTTTTAAGAGTAACATTTCCTTCTTTTGAAGTTTATGACTGATTTCAGTTGTTTGATAGATAAACAATATCAAGCCTATATTTAAAAGCTCTTAGTTCCAGGAATTACTCTTGTCTGTATCAAACCAAAACTTAATTATAAATTATATTCCCTCTCACTTTCAAAATGTGCCTGATGTACTCCAAAAGATAGGTTTGTTTGTTGGGGTTTTTTTCAGCATTTGGAATCTCCCGGTTAAAACAGAAAACCAATGCCCATACTTCTAATTTCAAGAGTGTAAGGAAGGGGAGGCTGTGTAAATCTGGCCTTTTTGGGTTAGGATAGGGCTTTGGGATAGCAGGGAGGCAGTGATGGTCTTAGCATTGCCAATAAGACTAAAACAGATTTGGGAAGCAGTTGCTACTTTACACACTTTTTAACATGATACTGCAAATTTCTATAAAAAGTTCTTACCAGTCTTATTATTTCAAACTGATTTTTTATTAACAGTTTCTTTCCTGCCCTAAAAGGTATATTAGAAGAGGGCTGGCAGGCTTTTTTAGTTTGTATTTTGCTAAAAAATGCATAATTTAACCAGCAGAGCAGATAGGTATTTCTTCACAAAAAATCTCTGCCAAATCACAAATGATTAAATTAACCATAAAAATATTAGTGACATCTGTTAAAGGGAATGTATTCTCCTGAGCCAGTGCAATGCACTTGATAAAGAAATACCATAAAGGTACAATTTTTTATAAATGTATTTTGCCAACAGACTGCACAGCCTCTGTGAGTCAAGACAGTCTGCATTTGTACATCCCACAGCATTAAGCCAGTTGTCCACCAGAACACTGAAAGAATTTAAAACTAGAAGCACTGATTTTTACAGGCCTGTGACAAGTTCAAGCCCAGTGTATGGGTGCAACCCCCCATATGAGAGGACTCCTGTTCATTAAGCAGCAGCAAGAACAACTGCTCACTGTGGTTCTGATCTAAATGAGGAAATCTTTCCTGTTTTCTGATTCACTGAGATAAAACACTGAAAAGTAACAAATGACACTACTCCCAGTCAAAGGACAAGCCTCTAAAAACTGAAACGTACTTATGCTGTAATACCTGCAATATTAGCTACACAAGCTCAAATATTTATTTTTTTAAGAATATGTGTTCTGAAAACACTTAGGAATGTTCTTTAAATCTGTGGGTAGTCCCTCCAAACCTTTGTATGCCTCAGCTAAGCATATTAGTTACCTAGTGCTATATTGTTGCACAAATCAATATAACTTTTACACATATAGACAGCATAAGGTCCAAGTACAGCATCATCACAAGCCCTAGTCCATACTGAACAAACTACCTACAGTAAGTAAAAAACTAATTAATAGTCTTTACTCATGCAAGCTATCAGCTGATCTGAGCTGACCAATTATATTATATTATATTATATTCAATTATACATTGAATCTAAAAGACAAAATTATTCCAATATAGCTTCAGAAGTCATACCAATAAGTTTGATTAAAATACATATATAAAAAAAATCCCCTTAAAAATATGATGGAAGACAGGAGTTCAAAATAAAGGAATTCTAAAGAACATTTTCCTTAAAGACCCCACCCCACATCATAGTCCAAAGAACTAGGAAAAAAAACAACCAAAACCAATCCTCCCCTCCTGCTTTTTCTCTTCTCCTTTTCCACTAGAGTAAAGGATGTCAGAAGTGTTAAGGTCATTACCCAGTTGGTTTTTGCCTTGCACACATAAACTCATTAGTCAAACAGGATCTAATAAGATAGCTGTCTCAACATCTTTCTTGGGGGTGAAGAAAGGACAGAAGGGCACATGAATTTCCTTTGCTGCTAGCATCTTAATTAACTCCAGAAAAAAACATTTGCTCTGACTTGTTAAAGAAACAGCCCTGCTTCTATCAGCCAAATTGCCCTACTTGCAACTGAGTAAGGACCTCACTCTCAACTTAATCACATCAACCACCTGGTCATAAAGGTCTTCTCCAAATTGTGTATGCAGAAAGTGACTGCTCTAAAAGGTCCACCAACATCATCCAAGAAGGCTGATGTATATTTTGTCACATACAGCTTGTCACAAAAACACTGCAAACACTTTACTCTATTGAGACCATAGCAAGCCTCCATCCTTTTTCACCAGGGCTCAGAAAAGCTTGCACAAACTTCACAGAGGCATTACGTGTGTTTTTCCTTTCTCATTTTTTACTTTTGAAACATAGCCCTGGAAGGATAGCTCTAGGACTCAGTGGTGGAAAAAAGGAACAGGTTGCCCAGGGAGACAGCTGAGGCCTCATCCCTAGAGATATTCAAGGCGAGGCTTGAGGAAGCTCTGAACAACCTGATCTAGCTGAGGGTGTCTCTGCTCACTGCAGGAGGGTTGGAATAGGTGACCTTTAGAGGTCCCTTCTAACCCAAATTATTCTATGGACTCATCTGTGCCATGGACTGTCATTGCAATTTAGGGGAATTCACTAAACACAACATACTAAGTGTTTTGCATTTAATGACAACATTCCAGTTGATTGCAATGAGTACAAGATTTCAACCTCAATGGCACTGGTTTCTCAATATTCTCCAAGGACCACAAAAATTTTATTTTCTTCCCCTGTCTCTCTTTCCACTGCAGGTTGAAACCATCTTGCATCTTGTTCTTTTTTTCATAGTACACCTATTCCACCTGTAGTGCCTTTGTCCCCATGACAAACATCCCAAAGGCTTGGCTGCTGGCTGGCATACACCAGAGAACAGAGCCCATCTTGGCACACTTCCACAAGCAGAGCACTTTCTGTGAAGAAAAGGAAGTGCAGAGGTTTGGAGTCCTCTGGGATGAGGAAGCTCTACCATGCAGGTTTCCCACTTCTGGGGCAAGGAGCTTAAGCACAAGGCTTTAAAGTAGTAGCCTATTTCAGCCAGGTTTTGAATGTGACTATTACTATATAGTCAATTAAATGAGCTGTGTAAACTCTTATTCCCCCTCTACCACAAAATTGCTTTCTCCACTGAGTAACAAGGTACCTATGGAGGTCGTAGAATCATAGAATGGTTGGAAGGGACCTTAATTATCACCTAGTTCCAACACTCTCTTATGGGCAGGGACACCTCCCACTAGACCAAGTTGCTCAAAGTCCCAGCCTGGCCTTGAACACTTCCAGGGATGGGATCCACAACTTCCCTGGGCAACCTGTTCCATTGTCTCAGAATCCTCACAGTCAAGAATTTCTTCCTAATGTTTAACCTAAATCTACCCTCTTCCAGTTTAAAGCCAATACCACTTGCCCTATCACGACTGTGATCTCCTGCCTGGGGTCAAGTCAGGAGGGGGTAAGGTATTTACCACTTCATGTTACCACCCTCTAATGGTTCACAGGTGTGAAGAATCCCCTGGAAATCGATGGTGTCACTCACTATAAGCATATATATACATCCCACAAATCCCAGACAGAAAGAACCATCATCTCACAGAGAAAAGCTCTGGGAGTCCCAGCCAACTCCACAGGACCTGGTCTAAATACAGACAATGATGTTGGCTGGCTCATTTCAGGAGAGCACTTTAAATATTTTTTTAAAGGAAGCATTTACCAGTTGCCTACAGATATGCTCCATAGGATAAACAGAAGATGAAAACCTAAGGAGAAAAACAAAACAAAAAAACAACAAATCAACATTCCAAAACACCTTTAGTCTTGCAAATTTATGGAAAAGGAATGAGTGGAGTTACCAACTTTGCCAATGTAGAACTGGGGGAGTGTGGGATTCTCCAGCTCAAACACCAGGCTTTCTACAAAGCACATAATTATTACTTAAAGGGAAAGAGGACAAGGAAGGAACAGAAATGACCACAGGATAATCCTGGCTGTTTACTGGGAAGGGAAGTGGGAGATACAGAGGGAGGACACAACAAAGAAAGGCTTTTGAAACCCACGGAGTAAAGTGAAGTAGCTAGTACAGAAAACACTTTTAAGTTGTCATGATAAAAACAGGAGAAATCAATTAGCTTAGCCTCTTGTTATAATTTACAAAGTATTTAAGGGCAAAATTCAGGTTTAAGACTTTGGCAATAGTTCACAAATATTTTCGTATTTCATTTCCCTTCATCTCTGATTAGTGAAATACTGTATCTGGCATTAAAGAGAAACTACCTTCAACCTAACTTCTAGCCAGTTAATTTAATAATGCTATAAATCCAGTGCCCATGAGATTAATATCTCTTCCACAGTAACTGACCTGTGACACTGTCAGAAAAATCAAGCACAAGTTGTTCACAGGAAGAGCAATTTTTTATTAATCTTAAATTCAATAAGAAGCAATAAGTAAACAAAACACAAACCTAGGCACATGTATTGGAAGATGAATTTGAAATTCCAAGAGTAGTGTTGTAGTACTAATACCTCACTATATGTTGTTGCTCATATATAGAAATAGTATAGACCTGGTAATTTCATATGCAACTATTTGGACAGTTTGTGGTCATACAAACCAAAGGAAAATAAACACAGTATTTTATTTGTGTGAAGGATGTAGAAACCTATAGAGTAAAGTTCTGTCCAAATGCAGTGACTCTCCTTTGATAGATCCTTTGAGAGCTGTGTGAATAAACACTGCTCAGTTACTCCCTGGAATTCAGTTCTCCAAAAGGCTACCAAAAAGGCATAACAGACTTGACTGAGGTTTCATTTATCCTTTATAATTGGAAAATATGACATGTTTCCAAATTTAATTAGCAAAGAATTTTTTTTCTTCATTTCCAAAGACATCTCATGTAGCTGCACCGAGCAGGGAGTCGACTAAACAATGCCACTTACTAGCACGGGACAAAAGGTCATTTGGAAGGGATGTGCCTTTAAGGACTTACAAAGGCTTCATCCTCACTCCTGTATTAAAAGAGGAAGCATATCTCAGTAAAGGAAGGATGCCCACTTTAAATAAGGAAATGAGTTTGCAGGATGTACACATGCTGCTTTCTATTAATGATAAGCAAAGTCTACAGAAAAAGCAATAGACTTCTTCAGCTTTGGCAGAACTTGTCGTCTTGTGAATTACCTGTAAAGAACTTCAAAATAAACAGACTGCAAATAAATGTCCTCTATCTTTAAAAAAAAAAAACAAAAAAACCCCCTGATCTATGTATGTATAGTGGGAAATAACAAACACTGATTACTATAATCTACAGCAAAAGATACAATTGCTGACTGATTTTACATGTAGCCATAGAGTAGTGGTTTGGGACAGCTAGAATGAGTGCTTGTAACACTTGATATTTTCTTTCTCAAGATAAACTTTACAACTAGAGAGACTAGACAGTCTTTCATGGACTTGGAGCAGCCCGGATGAAAAGAACTTGGGGGTGTTGGTTGATGAGAAGCTTAGCACAAGCCAGCAATGTACACGTGCAGCTCAGAAAGCCAACTGGGCTGCACCAAAAGAAGCATGGCCAGCAGATCAAGGGAGGTGACTCTCCCTCCCTTCTCCACTCTCACCACCTGAGACACCAGCCCCCACCTGGAGTACTGTGCCCAGTTCTGGAGTCCTCAACACAAGAAGAACACTGGAAGAAGTCCAGAGGAGTGCCAGGAAGATGATCAGGGGGCTGGAGGACCACTCCTACAAAGACAGGCTGAGAGAGATGGGGTTGTTCAGCCTGGAGAAGAGAAGGCTCTGGGGGAACCTTATAGTGGCCTTCCAAAATCTGAAGGGTGCCTACAGGAAAGATGGGAAGGGACTTTTCATAAGGGCATGTAGTGACAGGATGAGGAATAATGGCTTTGAACTGAAAGAGGGTAGATTTAGATTAGACATTAGAAAGAAATTTTTCAGTGTGAGTGAGGATCGTTGAGACACTGCCACAGGTTGCCCAGGGAAGTTGTGGATGCCTCATCCCTGGACGTGCTGAAGACCAGGTTAGAGCACTCTGGTCTAGTAGAAGATGTTCCTGACTGTGGCAGGGGGGTGGAACTAGATGATTATTAAGGTCCTTCCCAAACCAAACCATTCTATGATTCTAAGACTTTGCAGATTTCTCTCTTTAAGCCTAATTAACAGTCACAAAAGCATGATTACTTTCATTAAAACACTATCATATGTTAAACATGCAATAAAAAACAGATTCTGATTTGCAGCAAGGACTGAATATCTGACCTCAAATTTTAAGTAAAAATAGAAGGTATATACAGTTTTGCTCCACTCTCATTTCACTCCTCTGTGAGTATATATTATTTGACCACTGAAGCTCAAGAGAACGCATATCATGCATATATTCCCAGAAAAATTACTTTAAGACCAGAAAGAGCAAGTAAGTAACATTAAACAGAACTATTTAGTTTAAAATACATACATACACACACATTCTTTAAATAAACATGTAAACATCCATTCAGATTCATGTACAAGATGAAAGGGAGCTTATTGCTTCAAAAATACTGCAGATAATGCACACAATCAAGCTTCCCATTGCCTTTCAGTGATTCCAGGATTCAGTGTTCCCGTACATTGTTATTATTACTTCAAAAAGCATCTTGTTTTTTTAAAACATTATTCTCCCCACTGAGTCTTTAAGGCAACCATAAATTCTGGCTGGCTTAAAATATTGAACAGACATTGCACAATATTGGCTTATAAGTGATGAAGAGAAGCAGACAATCTTGGTCACTGCAGGTTGAACCATCCTGCCAATTGGGTCCCATTCTTGGTGGTGCTCACTTTCCTTTCTGCAAGGTTCTGGGCACATACAAGTTCCATGCCAAATAAGCTCCTTAACAAATGCTACACACTGTTTCCAAGATGAACACCATTGACCTAGTTAAAATAAAATTTGTTTCTGGATAATTGGCCAGAAAAAGGCTTACACTCTGTACACCACAAAACCATTTTTCTTTTCTTTGGTTGCCTTTGTTATACTTTATAAGACAAAATCCCCAGCCAGTCTTCTAAACAGTAATAAGCTGCACAAGGAAACTCTTGTGGCACTGACTCAGAAACAATCACATACCAAGGTAGCCACAATTATAGAATCATAGAATAATTTGGGTTAGAAAGGACCTCTAAAGGTCATCTAGTCCAACCCCCCTGCAGTAAAAGCAGTAACACCCTCAACTAGATCAGCTCAGCCTCTTGGACCATGATGCAGAAACAAGTCCAACAGATTTAGGCATGAAGACACAGGCACACACTCAGTACTAATACAGTGGAAGAGCACTAGGTTTTTCTCCATTGCCAGAGCCTGAGAGTTTTAGTGATGGCAATGCCTTTTCTTTGATTGCACCTGATGCTCCCATGCTATCTGAGGAGGTGTTGGTTTTAAAGATGCAGTTTGAAGAGAACTTCAAAGCATCCAGATCTAAAAAGCAAAAGTCTCATTACATGAAATTTATTTGTTCAACTAGCCTTGGAGGTGTCAACATTTCCATTATATACTCATGTGTTTAATGTTTACTGTTCAGCTGTAAAAATTTGCTATTAGCCTGAAACTTGGCAAAAAACCATTCTTTTAAAATTTCTCAAAAAGTCAGACTGCATATTATATTACATTAAGTGCTTTTTTAGAAAAAAAGAAATAATTACTAGGATAAAAAAGCTCTTCTGGGCGCTTGTGTAATTCCAAAACAAACAATTTCCCTTACAACTGTCCGAAGGTATTTATGGGAGAGAAGGAAAGAGGGAAATTAAAACTGACCAAGCAATTTCATTTATAAATACGACTTTCTGTATATATATTTTTTTCAATCAAGCATTTGTAAGGATTTTCAGCAAGCAGACTTTGCACATATGTATGGCAACCAAATGAATATGGATAGACCACAACAGGTCCCAAGAGTTGTTACTGTCTATTGGGTCAATACTATGCAAACTGAGAAGGATTTACAAGCTGGACCATAATGGCTCCTTAGGACCCATTACTTTCTGATGGGTAAATAATACATGTTTTCTAAACTATTGCCATGCCAAGATATGTGTTTGCCCTTCAGGCTGCAAAGATTCCAAATAAACCAATAGCATTTATCATATAAATAATACATTTACAGAAGCAAAATACATGTTTAACTAAACAAATTATGCACTTAAATGCTGACTGAAAGATGAATTGAAATGCCCCTAAATGCTGCATATATTTAGAAGGTTATTGGAAGCCAGTGAGCAAGACAAAAGGGACTTACAGCAGCTAAACCCAAAATAAGTTAGTAGGGATGAGGGAAATTTTCCCCCTTTCTGAACATATTTGCAAACAGCTGTCTAAAATCATCATCAAACCTATATTTAGACAATCAAAGCAAAAGCTCCTGAAACTGTGTGCACACAAGAAGAAACTGCATTTGTTACAACCTTTTGGGGTTCTAAAGGCTGTCACACCTCTCAAGTGGTCTGCATTTCATGGGACATCCTGTTATTAAGCCATTTTCCTGACCATATCCCAGGACACTGCTCTCACATCATGCTTGTTGTCTCTGGACTGTCTGATCCCCTCACACTTTCCTCCCAGCTTTGGCCAAAACATGTGAGCAAAGCTGGGAGGGAAGCACAGATCAAAAGTGTGAGAATTAACCTGATGATGTTGGGAAATGCTGAACAGCCATCCCAATGATTGGGAAGGGGAGATAACATGCTGGGATGGTGCAGTGAGCACCAAGGAGGAAGGAACAGCAAAAAAACCTGAAAGGGAAGAAACTGATGGCAAAGACAAAAGGCAAAGGAGGAAAGGAAAGATTAAAGGACAACAGGCAGGAAAAAAAAATAAAAAAATAAAAAAATCTGCATTTCAGAATCTGAGAAGTACTCTAATGGCCCCTCTACTTTTGAACATGCACTTTCTGGAAGCGTTTTAACCATTACCAGAAGTAGTTCTGCTTATTTGATGCTATGGCTTCATTAGTGTCTTATGACAGGAATGAAAGGAAGTGCAACATTCCTTTATCTCAGATAGGGATGACACAGCCTAATCATGATATTACAGGCAAATCTTAATTAAAACTAACCAATTTGCAAAACACTGGCAGGAAGATCAATCAACAACTAAAGTTAATAAGAACTGATCAAGCAGAAGCAACCAAAGTACAGACCATAGTGGGGAAAGGTGCTGTGTTTGAAGACTATATAAAAGGAGCATAGGGATAGAGCCCCCCTTTCCAGAAGAGCTCTAACTTAAACCAGCAGCATCATCTAAAAGAAAGGCTGCAGTAGTTGGCAAGGAATTCAGTGTTATTTTTGTCCTGCAGCCCAGGTAAACCTTTACAGTTGGGTGAGGAGGGGACAGATATCGAAGCTGGCCAAATAGTTGAACAAGACCTACATTTACTCACCACAGCAAAAGAGTTCTTCTGTTTCCCTTCAACTGTTTGGGGACCACTTCCTAAAGGGAAGGTGCTGAAGCTCAGATCATTACCTTTTTCAAAAAAGATTCTGCTGAATATAGAATTTCTTTCATATCTGCAGGAATGACAAAATGAACAAGATTCTCCGTAGGGCAC
Organism: Heliangelus exortis; assembly: GCF_036169615.1. Taxonomy (NCBI): domain Eukaryota; kingdom Metazoa; phylum Chordata; class Aves; order Apodiformes; family Trochilidae; genus Heliangelus; species Heliangelus exortis. The sequence goes on from NC_092423.1 coordinate 68,752,746, forward strand.
TTTGCAACCCTTTGCTTCTTAAGCTAATAATAATTCTTGAAACAACAGGAATGAACAAACCATTGCTTTTTCATTGCTCCATATAGAAAGGAAATTCTATATTCAATGTCAGCTTCCTTCAGCAACATTCAAATCTCACCTTTGACATTCAGTAGAATATGAAAGAGGATTTTGTCTCTATTTTCATTTCAAAAATTTTTAACAGTTGTTTTACGCTGGAGGGCAATGTTTTAGCAGCTAAAATAATTAATATTTTATAATAAATTACAGGTGGTGATGCACTGGGGAATATAGCAGTTTTATGAATGCATTTGTCCTGCAAAAAGAAAGATGAAACTGTTTTGACAGGCTTTTTAAAAAGAAATTTAATGGGCATGCTCTGGGGTGTAAAAAGTTTCAGTTCAACTTCCACCTCCCACAACTAGTCAATAATAAAAACCACCAGAGCAAAATTAAATGATAAAATAAAAGTTTCTTTCCTGAAAAAAAATATTAAGGTTTTCTGGACACCTCATTAGTTAACAAGGTGGTAATAAAAATCTAGGCATATTGATACAATATCCAAGCATGTCTCTCCAAAGGAATCTACTACCACTCACAGCCATCTTTACTCAGCATGCAGAATCATAGGCAATTGACCCTCTTGAAAACTGTCCTATAAATTCTCTTGAGAACAAGTTCATGCAAGTTTTCAATAGCTCACAGAGTGTTCAAAGATGCAGGAATTGAGCTTTAGTCTCAAATTAGAGGAATTAATCTACCAGGAAAAAAAAATAATATAAAGATTTACTTTCAGATTTAATCCTTTCCTGCTACTAGCTCACAGATCATAAAGGATGACACAATAACTTAACATGGGACTAAAAAATGGCAGGCTATAATTTTTAATATGCAAAGTACTCATTATCAGGCATAAATGAGTTACATCTATACCAATCAGTGAAAAATTAAATCCTCTATTTACAATCTGCTGGGCTGTGAGGTAGAAGAGATGATTTCTTGGATCCAAAGGTCACTCACCCAAAACACAGGGTTTGCTAAGTTGCAGTGTTGTATTTTTTGGCAGTGGCCACGGCACAGGATGTACCAGCCTGCTACCACACCACTTACTTCCCAAGGTTGGCCCCTTGCCATCTAAATACTTAATACCCCTGACCACTGGGACCTGCCATTATGCTTTAAAGCATGGGTATTTAAAAACACATTTGCCTTTCTGACACAATCTGCACTCCTCTGAAACTTGTGATGGGGCTATGCCTGTCTGACCCTTAGAAAAAAAATCCTGCTCAGTCTCTTTTGCTACAAGTCACCCACTGTTTCCTCACATTATTAAACAGCAACAGCTATTGGTGAAAAAAACTAACTTAAAAAACAAGTTTGTGCTTCTGAGGTGAGTCCTGATCTGCAATCATTCTTCCTTGCCCCTCTTGCTTCCTGTTTCCTGTCTGGGACTCACCACAGGGAAGAAAGACTGGTGTGCCTCACCTGAGGATGGTCCTGTCTTAACACCCTTTATCTGGACCACCTAGATTCCCTGTTTGGTGACCAACTTTATGGTTCTATTTAAAGTTCAGAATATCTGTTAGTTTTAATTGTATTATATGCATATATAGCCTAAACTAATTATTAAAATCGGAGAGATGCAATGAATGCATCGAAGTCACCAAGTACATGATCATGGGGTTTTTTTGAGTGCAATGGCAAAAGGAAATATCTACATTCAGACAGGTGTACCTGCCTTGAACACTGAACCATACAGATTGGAACAACAGAAAAATCTTTTATTCCACCTGTTTTTGCTAACCTCTGAAAATCACTACCACCTTGTTCCTCAGAACTGACAATGCTCACCTGCCTCATGTTTACCTCCTCTTGCCTTTGAGGTATCACTTATATCTGTAAAAGACATTTGAGAATCTGAAATAAGGAGCAATCCACAGAAGGTGATATCCCTTCAAGCATCAGACCTGCTAACAATTTACCCTTGGCCACACTTTTCCTTGCCCATGAGAGACAGCCCATACAATTGGTAAGAATTAAACTGAACACCTCTATCAGAAATATAAAAGCATATTAAATTAATGGATGTTCCTGATAATCATGCAAAGCCCTTTAAATCAGACAGAGGCAAGAAAAGATTTCTACAGCATGGCTGCTTTCTAGTACTTCTTAGACCACTTACTTTCAAAAGACATCTAATCACATCTACTGCAGTCGTTATGCTGAGTCAGCAGCTGAATGGAGGTGGATATATTCCATAAACAATGTGACAAGCTACACTGGGCAAGATAATCTGTACTGTTGGATCAGGAAGTTTCTAGGTAGCAATTTGTCAGCAGAAATAATATATTTCAGATAAGAGTTATTACAATAGGTTGAGATACCTGGACCCTTTTTTTGGGTGTAGGTTGAATAGCACTGTATCCTAGATGAAAGTGTAGCAGAGTATTTCCATTGTGGCTGTGTAAATTCATCCTGTTCAGATTTAATTAATAAGTTTTAATTCATCACCTATATCGCTGTTTTAAGATACTTACACATTCTCCGATATTCTGTAAATTAAAAGGTATATAAAGATCAAATAATTCTGAAAAGCTGCTTTTATAAATATACATATTTTAAAAGTGGTTTGTTGTTTGTTTGGGTTTTTTTTTTTTTTTTTTTAGACTCTTCTGGATCCAAGATGTTAGAAGAAGATAATTTATTACATTTTTAAGGAACAGGATCAAATAACCAGTACTACTATTAAAGATCTCCACTCTTCCACACTTCATATTCATTTTGCTGTTTCAGAAAAGGAATGAAAACACATTCTGGTAGCAGAACTCATTTGTACAAGTTCAAAGACTGATACATAACTCATTAACAGGACTTGTCACAGTTCTGGCAAAGGAACCAAATTAAATTGTTTCAAGACTTCATTTGAATCCCATGCAAATGCTGAAATTCAGAATAAGTTGAATATTTAACACTACCTCCTCCTACTCAGTCCCTAGGAAAAAATAAACAGAAAGCAGTTCTGGAAAGTCATCATAAAACTGTTCCAGGAGGAACCCCAAACCACAGCTTCAGACTAGCTTGGCCATCAAGAAGACCAAACAGAAGGTGTTCAGAGGACTGCAGCATGAGATTCAAAATCATCTCCTGGGATGCCAGTGGTCTGCAAGGTGAAGCCTTATGCTGCAGCCTGCCAAAACCCAGCAGTTTGCCAGTGTACTTCACCCTGCTGAGAGACATAAAAGCCTGACCAGCTTCAGAGAGACTCTGAAGCCAAACCTGGCCTCATCATCACCTCACTGGGATTTGTCCTGGCAAAAGAAGCATTTTGCTCCCACTACTTTTCTTCTGTAATTATTAATCTCCAGAGAGGTGGCACAGCTTGGAATTTTTACAGTGCATCTGTGAGCTAGAGGTCAGTGCACAAGGCAAGGGAAGGAAGAGGAACCAGGAGGGGGCAGGGGCAACACCCCAATCCTTACACAACTGAAAAGTGCTGTGGACAGTCACTGAGAATAAAGAAGGTATTTTCAGTGAGTTACATGAACTTTGCTTGGACATAATCCTTCCGTATTAACCTATGGCTAATACAGTAAGTGATTAATAAACATTCATTGCCCAATTCCACCCCACACACCTCCGTCTAGCACAGAACTGAAAAAAAACCAAACAAAAAACCATCTTGCTTTTCTTCTGTTTTTTAACCCACCCTAGTCCCTCTTAACTGCTGGGTGGTCTGTTACTGCACACTGCAACCCCACAGCTTCCCAGCTGCTTGGGTTTGGCTATGCTCATCTGATCCCCTGCATCCCCCACATTGGACCTCTCTTTTCCTGGATCTCCAGGCCAAGGAGCAGCTTGTGTGAAGCTCAGCAGCTTCACCATCACGCTTGGATTCTGAAGAGCAGGAGTGGTATCAATCTCTTCTCCATCACTCCCCCCGAAACTGCCCTAAAACTGCAATTTCAGATGTTTAGATTCGTCTCCGTGAAGCCTAGGTAATTAACTTGTGTTTAAGCAAGAAAGCTAACACAGAAGGAACCAGCAAATTAGTTTCCCCACTCTTGATGTGCTCTGAACCCGCTCCTCAAAAACTGTTCAAACTCAGTCTAACTTTGAATCTATTTTTATTTTCTGTATAAACACAGAAAAATACCATGGGAATAAACAGATGTATAGGCACGCACATTCACACCCTGTATCTATATTAAGGATATGCCACTCAGAGAATTACTGCTTGATCTGGTCTGCTAAATTAGTGGTTGAAACGGATATTCTGACACTTTCCAGAAAGCAGAGATGGCAAGAAGTGAAGGCTTGCATATTTTAAAAGTATACACATAGGCATTTACTGAACTATATGGGGAAAATACCTTTTAAAAAGCAATAATTAAAAAAAGCAGAACCTTGGAGCTGCACTTGGATTCTTTTCCCTTAAAGCTTATAGGAAGCTAACACCAAACTTGAGCAACCTCTCTAGTACAATGCTGTTCTTGTCATGAGCTCTGAATCAGCTCTGCAGCACATAGTGTATGTATTGAAAAGCAGCTGTTGGGTGACAGACTGCTAGCTGGGAAGTTCAAGTTGAGTGAAGTGGTTAACCCACATCCCTTCCCCACTGATAAAGTGCTTTGATAAGCAGGCCATACTGGTGAAAGCTAGCAAAAGAGCCAGAGCTGAGACTTGCAGGAATGAATGTAAGACTTGTTTGGTGGAAGCAACTTAAATCTCTTGCACAACCTTCCCCAGTTGTTATTTTACCTACCCGTCCCCAGTTACTTTTAGTATATGCTCCCCTTCGTTCTGTTTGCAGCAGAACCAGTTCTTTGATATGTCAAAGCAATATCCTGTACATGTGGGAAATAAAAACAGAAAATTCCGCTAAAATGTCTCCCTTAACTTTAACGTTTTATAAAAGTGTTTTCTGCAACTCAAAATATTACTAGTGGCATAGCATTAAAAAAAAAGGTCTGTATTGGAAAAAGTATGTCTGGACTAACCACAAGCAAGAAACACAGAAATTCATTGGCTTTTTTCTTTTTTTTTTTTTCCTTTTTGTTTTTTTTTCTCTTCTATTTATTAACAAAAAGTAATTCAAAGGAAAAAAAAAAAGATTTCTTGGGATTAATTTCTGAGCTTCAGATAAGCACTTTTGTAAATAAACCTGTAAATTACGTACAGATGTCAGCAGAGGTACAGAAAAACTATTCCTCTTTTCTCAAATTTTACATTTGATCAATATGTACACAAGCTGTACTTATTAAAAATATCCTACTAACAACTTATTTTTCTCTTAGCACGTCACCTCAGTTGTTTAAACAGGTATTACATGCACACAAGCTTACGTAGGCTTTTCTATATTTCCAATATAGTAGCATCCGAATCCCAGTTAAGTTGGAAGCAGGTGTATTCCAAACTCCCTCTCAAATAAATCATTACCTACCTAATAAGGCTGGAAGTTTCCTGTACTGAATATAAACTGGCACACTGTTAATGTTTTTTCACAGTGTTTTGGTTTTGGTGTCTCTATCGTTCTGGCACCCAATCCTTTGAAAACTGAAAAAATACATTACCTAGAAATTATTGCTTGACCCCAAAAGAACTACATTATTTCTGTAGTTTAACATATTCAAGTGGCTTTACATTGGTATCCACACTAGTCTGTATGTCAAATAAGATATATTCCTAGATGAAAAATAACAGCTTCAGATGAATGCTCCTAAATGACCTTATTATTTAAAATTAGATTTTCAGCTGCTAGTGCTAACTATTCTACAGAGATAACACTAACACAAAACCAACAGAAAGTGTTGTTAAAAAATTTAATAGTTATGTGGCTGCAAGTTTATAAGAACTATTTTAAAAAATATTTAGCTTTTCTTGGCATTTTGACGTACTACTGCCTGGTCATATTGATCAAAGTAATTTTTTCTCTAGATATTTAATCAAATAAAGAATCAACTAATTTCTGAACACTCTCAAAGAGGTAAAAAGGTTACTAGATAGTTAATATAGCAATACAGGTAGAATTCTAAAAAGACAGTTCAGAACAATTAAAGAAAAAGTCCTTCCATGTAACCTCTTCACAATTAATAGATAACCAGAATTGCCTGTTAGCACAAAAGTTCATTAATTTGCCAGGAAAGCTAAGTAGAAGTGTAAACAAAGAGTAATAACAGTCTTCCTTATACTTTAATGGCAAGCATATTGCTCTAACATTCAGAACATTTGCAGTTTTTGTTTTATTCTGTCCTTACTGATAAAAGGGAATGGTCAATCATGTAACTTCCCAAAATTTCTTAATTACATTCACTAAAAACAGGGTACAGAAAAACCAAAGAATATTCTCTTTTGCAAAAAACCTGACATCTGAAGAGACTGGACTGTGTGAAGGCCTAATTTGAAATCACTTTGTTTATTTAGGCAAACCAAATCCCTTCTAAATTGATTATTGTTAAAGTCAGACAATTAATTGAATCAATTTTGTGCTGCTCAGAGTAACAGAGGTCTCTCTGTTCAGCCTGCTGTACCACAAAGTTCTGAATACTCCAATCAACTATACATAAAAAAGGAAAATTTGGCTAAGGACATTAGGGAAAAAACCTGCAGTTCCATGCAAAGGATCAGAAGATTATTAAGGTAAACAAGCCCCCAAAACTCAAACCAAGAGGCAACAAAAAAACCCATCATTTCCACAAAATCTCATCCAAGTGTCTTATTCGCCAATACATTAAAAAATTGACTGTAAAAACCCTTTAAGTGAAAGACTTGAAAATGGAGAACTTGAAACTTTGCCTTCAGCCAGCAGAGTCAGGAAGGCTCCCAGAGGAAAAGGAACAAGCTAGAGATAGTTAAAAGCAAAAGAAACTTCTGGTCAACCTCCTTTTGTGTTACCCTTACTTTGATATAGCCCACATGGCTGCTGAAAAGCCAGGGCTGGTGTTCTTTCTATAGACTGAGCATTTTGGAAGCTGTTTTCACACAGAATCTACCTACTACAGTATATCTGTAAATGCTGTAGCTTTTTGCATCACCTAGTGAAGTCCAATATTTTTCCAGTACAGTATCCTGTTTTGGAAGAACATGACTTGTTTCAGAGATATATGGTGAAAACCTGGTATGTGCTTATAGGACTACGGTACAAATCTGAGACATTTACAAGACATATCTGAGAAACTAGCACTTCTAGTTCTGGTTGCTGAGTAACTTCTCATTTGAAAAGAAGTTTAGAAAGGCTCTGAAAGCACGACCCCAGAGCAAACTGCTGTAGTCTGGATACACAAACTCAAATTGAGCTGGTATGGATAAGTACAATCCGCGGAAGGTAAGTCACAAGCTATCATTTGTCACAAAAATCCTCACACAAATCATCTTGATAGCAAACTTGGACAGACAGAAAGTTTCCTGGCCCAAAGCCCAGCCCATGACATCACATCTTGCTACCTATGCTTGTGCTGATTAGGACAGCCCTGAGAGAGCTGCACACCTCTGTTTTACTGCAAAGATATTACCAAAACAACAGCAACTGCAGCCCTGTCCCCTGTCCTCACCACAATGACCCCATTACAAATTCCACAATTCCACTGACATGGCAACTCAGTCTTTACAACAAGACTTGCCATGGGTGAGTCCTCCCCAACTTTCCCCCAGCTAGTCCTGTATTGGCTTTTTTGGGGTTTTTTTTGGTTTTTTTTTTTTGGTTTTTTTGTGGTGTTTTTTTTTTTTTTTTTTGTTGTTGTTGTTGTTTGTTTTTTGTTTTTTTTTTAATAAATGAGACAAAGACCAGTAAGAAAACAAAAAATCACAACCACTACCTTTACCCATAATACGAACCAGTCAGAATAGAGGACAAATTCAGTGCAACCATCCCAGAGTTTGCAAATTTCTGTATGGGTACCATATACACCAGTAATCATGGGGAGGGTTTTGTGACACAATTTAGCTCCAGAAAAGCATATTTTTCTGTAGGTAATTTGAGATAATACTAAGTTTGAATGAAAACTAGAGATCCAGGCTACAAGCAGAGCGATGCTTATGCCTTCAGCCCTTTATTTTTTTTGTCTTGGAAAGCTGGTCATTTTGCTGTTACAGTGGTTCAGCACCTTTCACAGAGTTGGGAGTTGAGTCTGCTACAGGAAAAAAAACCAAAAAGGCTTATTCTTCCTTAAAAAGAAAATACAAATGCTCACTTTATAAAATATGGAGCTAGAGGTCTACAGATAATTCTCAAATCATTGTTCAAGTAGAGGAGATTAAAAAAACCAAAAAAACCCAACAACAAAACAAAAACCAACCCAAGCAACTGCAATGTGTATCCTCTTCTTAACCTAACTCCTACTAATACAAACAAAAACTACATGGGAAAATGTTAAGGAGAAATCAGATCTCTAAATAATTTATTTTGCCTTCTGAGTACTTAATAAATTTTGAGAGACAAACCAACCAAGAAAGCAAAATTTCAGCTCTCAAAGAGGAATATATTTTTGTTAAAATATATCCTGATAGCTATATCAATGTCTGTTGTGTTATAATAAAAAAAATAAGGCATCTACAAAGCAGGTTTTCCATTATGCTAGTGGAATTCACGTCTTTCAGCTGTGAGTTTTGAAGTTACAAGTATTCATTGATGACAATATCATGCTTGGGTGTGAAAGATGTCCTCTACACATCATCTTGCAAAACAAGCCTCTCTACCACCAATCCCACTTTTCTTGTCCAACAGCCTAAGACAAGCGACTTGCCTGCTTATTCTGACAATAATAGGTTTTAAGTGCTGCAATTTTTACAAAAGAAATATTTGGTAAACAAAGTCCACACACAGAAAAATAAGGATTTCAGTCTATTTTATCACAGCACCTTTATGCATGGAATTACACTGCAGCTTTACACATATTCAGATTGATTAGAAACAATTTATTTAAAGAACAATGTGCCGGGATGGTGAAAAAGGTATAAAGACATACCCAGACAGAGACACTTTTAAAAAATGTGCCAGGATCATGACATAACTGTTGAGATTTGTTGAATTAGGTCTAGGAGAAAAAAAAAAATCACATGCTCTTAATGAACACATAACATAGTCCAGGTTATGTGGAAAAATGCAATCTCAAAGGTATAACTACATTCAATCAAGATCTCAGTAAAAGGAAGCATCCATAAATGTCAGTTTTAAAAAATTATGTCCTCTGGTTGTCTTTTCCTGATGTTATGAAAAAGAGAGCATGCAATGGAAAAGGAGCAATAGAGAGCATATTCAGTTCACATAACAGGCACAAAAAACCCACATAAATATGAATACATTAGATATAGTAGTTCTATCATCTAGTAACCCACATACAGAACACTTTCTGTCAATATATCAATACTACACTTAATTTCTATCTTTCTTTTTTTTTTTTTAATTTTTCCTCTGATCAATTTAGAAGTGAGATCAGAAGAACCAAGATCTCTTTACTTGAAGCATGTTTGATTTGAATACTGCAAAGTAAGCCCACTGCCCACACTCTTGCTATTTCTTAAACCAAACAGTAAATGATTAAGCCCTTCGTTACACCCTTAATCCTTCTGGTAGAACTAAGGGCATGTGAATCTTTATGTAGAAGAACTTTACGTATAAGATCAATATTTTACAATGCTAGAATAACACAGGTTGGAAAGGACTTCTAGTACCCTAAAAGCAGGGACAAATTCTACTGGGTCAGCCATGGCTTTGTCCAGGTGACTGTCTCCAAGGACAGAATATGAGTGTAAAGGAGGTAAATCCTATTTCATGCCTTTTTAAGAACTAGAGAGATACATAAAATTAGTTAATGAGAAAGGAGAAGTACGTGTCTATAAACTACTAAAGCGAAACTACTGGAGTGATACCAGGTCAGTTCCAAGATAAACATGATTTCACAGACTGATGAACATCAGTGCTTTTGGTCTTCTGACAATATGTGCCTATCAGAATTTTTTCTGAAACTTCAGAACTGTGAGACTACCAATAAGCACTATGTTCTATATACTGAATATAATCTGAGCTGAAAATGCTACCAAAGCAATTATTTTAAGCCATTTTTCCATGGGTGCCAAGAAGTGGGGGAAAAAAAACCCTTAAACTTACTTTTATTATTCATCAGAAAAAAGACTGAAGATTAATACTGCTCTTATAGCCTACCATAATTACTTACTTCATTATTTGAGTTAAGATCCTAGATTCTCCAGGGTATTCACACACCTAACTTCCATGGAAACATGATTATTTTTACAAATCTGGCCCCAGGGAAAAAAACTTCCTCCTGAAACTGAGTCTTAGCAGCTAAAACTCTGAACCTGGTCTGAAATCACACCTTCTCAGTATCATACCACCACCAGTGTGCTCTTGCTCATACAAAGGCACAGGCTTGCCCTGACTCAAGCCTGCCTCACATGCCCCACTGTCAGGTTTTATTTTCAGCTGTTCTTTGTAAGAGAAACTCATTTATGAAGCCATCATTTTCCATATCTGCATTCCACCCAAGTCTGTAGAGTTGTGGTTTGTGTTGTTTTTTTCTTTTTCCCCCAACTTCACCCTAAGATACATTTCAGGAATTTTTTTTTAAGACTGAAGCTAGGAAAACCAAGGGTATTCTAGGTATTTTTAAAGACAAAAAAAACCTACAATAGTTTTAGAAGAGCTACACTGTTCGTCTACAGAATTTCAAGTGGGAGCACAAGATATGACTGGGTGGATTACAGGTTAGAAACATGGATTTGATGACTTTATGGAAATCTGTTCAGGTCTTGTTGAATTTTAAAACTTTCAAAATACTGGTTCTTTTTAACAACTAGCAGGTCTACCTCCTTCACCCATAAAAAATAGTTTCCAAAAAGCTTATCGAATTGAGACCAAACTCAAATATCAGAACAAAGTGGCAGGCAACAATATACCCCAATCAATGTGTCTGTTGAAGGCCACAGAGTGAACAGATTAAAGGAGGAAGATCTGGTGACAGTCTGATTTATCAGAACCATGTAAGTGTCTGAGTACCTCTCCCCTCTTGGAAGATGACTGCTATTCCACTCTTCCTATCCTTCATTCAAACTATCTGAACCACTGTCCATGAAACATTCGGACCTTTAAGGGAACTCTTCCTTAGGATTAATGGACATAGAAATTTTATTAGCAAAAGTGATATCTCTTAGGACCTTAGCATCACACCATCTCATCAGACCTTGACATGATCATGAGGGATCAATCGATGTGCTGGAGGTAACCAGAGCACCATGCACATCATCACCACCTATATGCACAAGTATTTTTCTTTTCACTTCATCTGTGATGCTGCTAAGTTGAATACACAAGGGTGGTTTAGAGAGCATAGCATGCCTGCACTTGGCTTCTTCTGTCCCCGTGTCAGGAATCAGGGACTTCCTCCCTGCACTCTGCTAAAATTTACATTCAGCCTTTATCTTCCCAAAAGCTGTTTGCTGATGTTCTGCGAGCAGTCCAGCACCACCATCATCTCCTCTACTCTCCTCCTGTGGGACCCCATCTGAGGTATCGAGCCCCCAACACAAGACCATGGAGCTCTTGGAGTAAGTCCAAAGGAGAGTTGCAAAGATGATCAGAAGGCTCAAGCCCCTCTCCTATGAAGACAGGCTGAGAAAGTTGGGGTTGTTAAGCTTGAAGAAGGCTGTGGGGATACCTTATATATGTGGGGGCTGATACCTTATAGCAGCCTTCCAGTACCTGAAGAAGGCCTACAAGAAAACTGGGCAGGGACTTTTTAGAAGGTCATGTAGTGACAGGATGAGGAGAAATTACTTTAAACTAGAAGAGCTAGGTTAAACATTAGGAAGTAATTCTTCAGTGTGAGGGTGGTGAGACACTGGCACAGGTTGCCCAGGGAAGCTGCGGCTGCCCCTTCCCTGGAAGTGTTCAAGGCCAGGTTGGATGGGGCTTGAAGAAACCTGGTCTGGTGGGAGGTGTCCCTGTCCATGCAGGAGGTGTGGAACTAGACGACCTTTAAGGTCCCTTCCAAAGGGACTGTTCTATTAATCTGTGATCATCTCCCATGTCTACACCTTCCTCAGCTCACAGGATGGTAACAGAGGATGCAGTGAGTGAGGGGAGAAACCTGAAGAATATTATTGCCCTGCACTGGCAGTCAGGAAAGCAATATGAACTCAGATGCTGCAAAGGTCAGGCTTAGGGGTGCTAGAAAAGGAGCTGGGTCTGCTTTGCCCAGCTTTCTGTTACACACCATAGCAAAAAAAAGTTCTTCTGCCTTTTCCTTTTATCACACAGTATCATGCAGTAGCTGATTTAAACTTCCTCGAATAACTACTATTACATAGAAAGCAGTAGTGTGTGGAAGAATGGAATATCTTTTGCAAAGCTTAAAACGCGTGAACATAGAAGAATTTCCCTGCTTACATTCTACTGCTCCTGTCATTTCAAAGAAAAGAAGAAAAAAAAAAAGAGTAAAGATAGCAGAATATCCTGTTGGAAAAAAAAACATGCCAATAAATGAGTCACAGCCCTGAAATTATCATTTTAGGTCATGAAAAGAAAACATTTGTTGGATACAACATTATTAGGCTGCCACTTTACAGTGACCCCTTATCCCCACACAGTTTAAAACTGATTTTACCTCACTGCAGGGAGATGCTTTTCCAGCAAACTCTAACATACATTGTCAGTACTACATCCAAACCATTTCCCCTCCCTTTCCAAGGGAAATCCCAGACAGAATTGTTTTTTTAAAGGGGAAATTAAATTAAAAAACCCAACTCAGCCTTATACCAGCCTTTTAATTCTGATACACGCCTCAGTTACTGGCAAGGCATGCCATAGAGACTATGAATTGCTTGTTTTTGTTGCATTTGGAAAAATTCCAAGGATTTAAAAATTAAAAAATTTAGAAGCATCTTGAATGTGTAACAAAACTGATACCCAGGTCACACCTCAGATTACTGCCCTTTATGCAATCGACATTGGCCAGAATCCATATAAAAAAGACACATCTCTTGGCTCCCTGCTCTGAAATTTTCTTTGTTCAATTTGAAATCTCTGCTTTTACTCTTATATCCAGAGAAACATTATATCACAGTGATAATACCTTTGCAGAAAGTCAATATAGTGTATTTTCAAAACCATCCTCCCTTTTTCAGACCCAAAAAACATTATTAAATTACACATCTACTGTACGTCTAATAAATGGTTGTAAAATACAAATTTAAAGCCCACGGAAAAGAATACAAGTGGTTAGTTTAGTTTTTTTCATGGAACATTTGCAAAAAAAGCAATACCAGCTGTCTGGCAGCTACATTTATGATGAGGCTTTTAAAATCATGTTTACTTTTAAAAACATGGCATGTTTTTAGAAGTGTAAACTAACAAATCTTTCTAATATAATGCAAAGCAGTAAATATAAGATGCATTCTGATCATTTGCTCCTTTGTTTTCTTCAAGATAGAGTTAATTATTACCAAAACTGAAAAATACAATTTATGCTGAAATTAATCCATGCAATTTTTGTACAGTCTCACAGACTTATTTTTATTTAATAGCCAAGGAGAGGTGTTGAAAGATATCAGCCTTACTGTTTTAAATATATCCCTGCAACATGAGAAGATAAAATTAACTACCAATGACATATTCAATCTGTCATACAAATGCATCTACTGTATTTTGATTTATGTGATTTCTGAATAATTCTACAGAATATAAAATGTTTTTGCTGAGAACAATTGTATGTATAGATAATAACCATTCATTCAGAGTAGCCTGCATATCTGACTACTGTTGTCAAAATCACTGCCTGTTGTGCAGAAAAAAATCATGTATTTCCACAGAAGAAAGCAACACAACTTGACAAGCACACTGCACATTAAAGGCATCATCCAACCTCAGGTTTGGTCTTCCCCCCCCAAAATAGACCAATTAGAAAGTTAAAAAATTGCTTCATGTGGCTTTCCATGATTTTTGTAAGCTTCCTTGGAAAATGTAAACATACTTAGAAGTCTTAAACATGTGAACATTCAATGCCAGGCTTGCAAGACACAAGAGTCACTTTCAGCACTTCTCTTCCTGTTCCTACAGCATGGAGAAGACCAGGGAAAGAGAACAACACATATCTGCAGATATTTATGGTGATATTCATGTTTATAGTTATTTGATCAAAAACATGGCAGCCATGAGGTAAAATATTTACAAAGGTACATGCCAAAAGCAAATCAAAACAAAAAAGGAGATAAAAGATAGGAGGTCATGAGTTAATAGGGAATCTCCCTTTCAGCAGAAGGCCAGATGTTGATTTTTTGCAAACATAACAAACAAATAAATAAATTCCAATTTGTAATATCAAGCAGATAACCATTGCCCAAGCTATAGAGCAGAGTGACTTCTATGCAAAAGTAAAAAGTATTCTTTGAAAGATTTACTTCAAGCCATGTAGCAGTTAAAAGTAATCCTTTAGAAGAAAAAGCCCTAATAAGCTGAAGAAATTCCATTCTGCCTTGAATGCACTTTTTAAAAAGGGCAAAGAATACAAATGAAGGAAAAAATATTGAAGTGTTTTTGAGTGTATTTTTGGGGCTGTTGAATTTCAATATGAGAAGGGCTCATTTCAGCTAACATTATGATTGTTTCTCTTATATCTCTATAGCTTAGTTCACAGCTGAGAAATCACAGCATGGCTTTTCAAACATTGACAATATAATGAACCAGATAACCCTTAGCACAAGTTAGAGTGAAAAAAAATGGCAAAGTTGACAGCAGATTTCTAGCACTAACGATTCATAGCATAGTTATGCACTAAAGAAGAAAGCTTCTCTGAAGAAAACATATTTGACACATTGGTACTGAGTACTTCCAGAGCTACGTGAGACAAATGCTAAAAGAAAATGCAGTGCAGAATCTACAATGCTGCTAGATGAATACTACTTCACAGAAAAATTCCTTGAATTTGATCACTCTGGAATTACAAGGTAGCTGAAATATTAAAGTGACACCATCCACAGGAGGAAGGACACATAAGCTTACCAAAACCAACAAACTATGATCTCTCAAGCCATTCATGCTATCAAACCCCAATGGTATTGTACAATGACTGGAAGGCCACAACCAGAAAGCAAAGAATAATTTTGCTCATGAAATGTCTCAGTGCAGTTATTAAACAGGTATTATATTTTATTGTCTATCCATTCCTTAAATGTTTATCCCATGATTTAATAAACATGGTGTTCTGCATTTTCAATATGGGATGCCAAAGGATTAACTCATTTGCTTAAAGAGTAATGAAAAATAATTTTTGAAGTTATGGCTTCAGTAGTACCACAAAGTAGTACCACCCTGAATTAAATTAACAACTAATCCAATTAAACTATTTAACAAAGTTTAGGTAAAACGTATTTTGAGTTTCAGAATAATGCCTACACGATTAGTTAGAAGTGTGAACTTATGTACCTCCAGATCACCAAACACTGAGTTTATAACTCAGTTCACAAGCACGACTTACGCAGTTTAGAATTTAAAAGTGTAGAACAAATACTTCTCTTCTAGGACAACCACGAGAAAGTCTTATTATTATTATGTATTATAATGCTCATATCACATAATTTGGAGAAAAAATACAGACCAATGAAACCTGCTGTCTTCTATTTTCTTCAAATATTGTGAACAAATTTAAAATTCAATAATTACCTGACAACAACTTCTTGCCCTTGCCAACCTGCTTCCCTTAAAGGCCAAGACATCCTGTCACCTCAGTCTATTTGAGACTCCACTTGTAGACACACCTCAGTCTATTTGAGACTCCACTTGTAGACACACACAGGCTGGCAGCAAATCCATGTAGCACATGGCACCAGAAAAGGGCATTCAATTCATAGTCTAGTAGCTATAAAAAAAATAAAACCTCCTGCAGTTAGAATTTGGGAGGAAGGTTACCAAAGGTCTAGCAGTTGGCACACGTTCCCAAAAAGGATGTGGAGGTCGCAACAAATCTCTATTCTGGCATATTTGCAAACAAATATTTCATTGCACTTAGAGTGTAATAACCTGTAATTTGTACATAATGTTGCCTTTATGCCTGACTGTCTCACAGGGAAAATTTGTAGGTATTAAAGGTAAGAAATCTATTTTTTAGCCTTTCAGTGTCCAACAATTGCCTTATTGTCACTTGGTACACTGCACATTGTAAGTCTGATTTCATGTAACAACCTTGCTGCGTGCTGTCATGTCTGGGTACAGCAACTGTAGCATTTGCACTCTTCAAAATCCTACCTCAGGGATGACAGACTCCTCCCCCACCCCGTGCCTTGCTCTTTCCTCATTTTCCCCTCTCTGGATGGCAGGACACGTTAATCCAGGCACCCTCACAGCAGAGTGATGAAATCATGACCTTTCCTTACGTTCACTGCCCGAGATGCAGGACCTGGCCAGTGGTTTGAGGTGTTGAAAGGCATCGTTGGCTCACTTCAATGCAGGTGTTTCAGAACTGATCTATCACATTCACAGGGCCAGACTCGGTGAAAAGCCAGCCACTTAAAATATTACATTACAATTTGCTTCTAGTCTGAATTTATAAAATGTTTTCCTCAAAGCCGATTGGGAATAATTCTAAAGGCATTTTTTCTGCCCAGATGCAACAGGCAACCACACAACACTAGCTTTTCCTGATTGCTTTGTTTTCTATTGAGATTTTGTTTCTCCATTGGTTTAAGCTCTGCAGTTCAACGACAAGACAAACAAGCTATGAAAAAATAAACACAACAAAAAGAGGAGAAAAAATATTTCTAAGAAAAATATAGAGATAAAAAGCAAGCATCAGAGGTCTAGCATGAAACAAAATCGCTTTTAATGCCACTTTTATCAAAGGTTATATATATCTTTATGCAATAGCAACAGAAATAGGATCTTCAGTCAAGTAATAATCTTGTCAAAAACCCATGCTGGAAAACCTAAGAACTTCTATGAGAAAGTTCATGGTCTTAATTAATATTTGACCAAAAATCCTACTGTGGATGAGGCAGTGTAGACTAGACTGGCAGACTAGTAGTGGTGTAGCATTACTAGACTAATACTGTAAAAAAATTACAATCTTTCCTAATTTTCAAATTATGAGTAAAATTCAGCTTACATACAGATTCTTACTAAAAAGGAATATTTAATGAGGTCATTTTGAGGATCAAGTCAGCTGTCAATAATTTTCTTCAAAAGATTTAATGAAAACTAGTGATTAAAAACTGAAACAAGCACTCAAAATAAATCTTATATTTATTTTGTCCTAAAGACCTATAGACTGCAAATTATGGACAGTAAAAGTTGTTTATCTCTACAAGATACTGGAGTATTCCAGGGAGAAAAACCAAACACATAATAAAAGCCCTAATTAACTTCAAATATTTATTTCTAACATGAAAAAAAATATTTTAATCTGAAATTCCAAGGTCTCGAAAGCATACCCTAATTTATCCACAAACAAGAGAAAAGAAAAAATAGGCAATAAAATGTGACCACTGCTTTTTCAGGCAAGCAACAAGAAAACCACTGTTAGACAGAAAAGTTGGTGTATTGTGAATCCTTGCATATTTCTCATTAGTTTTAACTTTTCTTCTAGCAAGAAAATGTATTCAAAGATAAATGTCCAAAGTTACATATTCTTTTGGAAACCAATATATTTACTAGCTAAGTGGACATAAATAAGCAGCTATAATTCAAAACAGCACAATTCAAAGCCAAACATAGTCAAACCATGCTGTATATCAAGAAATGCTTCACATTTTTCCTCAGACAAAAATTAGGGGAAGGGATGCTACCAGGCCATGAGGTCAGCAGGCAGAAGCTCTCCAGCAGTTCTACCACCTACATGCACTGACTCAGCCTTCTAAGTTTGGGCACCCCAAATACCCTTTTTTCCCCATCAGGTATTTTCCCCTCTTTACCAAATCTATATGGAATTTGAGTACCCAATATGTATCTTCTGATTTCCTCCCAACTTAGATGACCAGAGCAAACCAACATGGCTACTACTCTCCACTCCCCAAATAATTCTCAAGTGATAACTGCAACGTCACTGCAAGACAGAAAAAACAGGCCAGGATTTCTAAAACATTTAAGCATCTGTAGGATTTAAGACTAATTTTGAAAGTAATCATACCCCTATGAGAGCTGTTCTAGTAATTTGGTAGGATTTTTTTTTTTTTCTCAAATCTATATAAGCAGGAACCTTTAATTTCAAATGCCAAGAGATTTCAGATTTGATTTTCCAACAGGACATATTCAGTGCTTTCTGCATGCAGTTATTACTGTGAAAATTCATTTCAGGCTACCTAAATCAGAAAGAACATATATAATACAGATTTTATTTCAATTCTAGCTACTCCACTATCTAGGATTTAGAACTGCAATTATTGTGCTAAGCCACACAGTGGTCTTACTCTATATAGTAAAGGTCTATATGGCTGAATACCTCTGTCTCTAAACCATGGCCACAAAATTTTAAACAATCAGGCTTCTGAAACTACAAATTTTGACACTGCTTGGGTCAGGAAGCCACATTTGTCACAGCTGTCTCATGAAATCATCATGAAAAGAATGGTGTTGCTCTCACCCTTGCATGGATACTTTCAAGAAGTACAGATGCAGCATCAGACATTCTTTAGAAAGTCCTCCATTGAAAAAAGAATCAGGGTAAATTTAATAGTTCTACCTGTACTTAAATGGTATCTGGGATCCTACCTTTACAAAATGCACCAATCTAAAATGAATATTAAACTTGCCACTGGGTATGATGGACTTGGAAATTTAATTTTCTTACCCCAGTCATACTTTCTGGAATCTGCAATCTACTACGTTGTTTCACAAAACAGTTTCTTAAAACATTTTTGAGAGTACATAAATGAAGTAATGATTTTTTTTATTACCTGTCATTTTTTTTATTTCAGAATAAAAATCTATAAAAATAATAAAATATTTCTACTCAATAGGTATGTCCACTGACTCTGTTATGATGGCCTTTCCAAGTCAACTTTCCCATCCAAAGTATGCTGCCATAAATTAAATACACTCTAGCCCTCCCTTCATTCATCTGTAAACCAAATGTTAGAAGGCATATCCAAATTGTTCTTGTGGAAAGATTTCTGATCTGCTTTTCACATGTTATTTCAGGTTTAATCCAGTACCTTTTTCTGCATTCAACAAAATTGTGAAGCTTTATAAGTTTGCAAGGATGAAACCTAAATTTTTATTTCTCATGCTTGTCACGTAATTTGTACTTCCAGATTATTATTTATTGGCATTGCAAGCACTGTGTGGAATCATTTAGACACGTGCTGACACAGGGAAATAATTTATTTTTTCAGATTTTTATTATTATCTTGTATGTTTCTCTTTCCACTTAGTGCTATTTTCATATTAGCATGGTGACTTCCAATGTTCTTTTGATTGCTAACATATATACCACATATAAAATTATACAGCATATGTACTGCACCCTTAACACAGATCACATGGAAGAGCAGACAACCCAACTGCCTCATTCTGCTACCTTTTTTTAAGTGTAACAACTTTGTTTTGAATTCAACCTCAACAGCAAATGTTTCCCCGCTTGATTCTATTTTTCACTGCAGATTATAATCAGCTGTTTCTTTTATTGCATTTGTTTCAATAAAAACCAGAAAAATTTTCTCTAACAACTGATACAGCAGTAACTTGCTGACATCTTTGCCCAGTTTACAGTGCATGTGGATAAAAAGAAAAGCACATGGCATAAACAATTGTATAAACCAACTACAAATTTCCACTACGAGGTCTTTTCACAGCTCACTCTGTGCACCTATTGCTTATTTACAACTCATTCCATGCCACCCAGCTCAAGCAACTTAAAACCACATAAGGGCAGCACACAACAGTTAAGAAATGCATCTTAAGTTCGAGCATTGGCTTGTTACTTGTTAATTCACTCATCTGCCTACATCCTTGTAAGACTTACAGAAGAACATATGTAGTGGTGAAGGTAATCAAGAGAGAGGACCAGCAGATGTAGTTATTTGTGGTATCCATCCTGAAAAGCATTTAGAGTGATCTGTACTGTAGATTTTAATAACAGTAAATGCTAACAGCAGAGTGTTAGAGCACCAGTGTTCATCAGTGGAACAGTGAAACAAATCCCATCTTTTAACCATTTAATTAGATTTGAGATCTAGGTAAGGCACTTTTCAGGCATTGTGGCATCATTAGCCTCATTAAATTTAGAAGCTACAGCTACCACTAAGAGATTACACAAATTGCTTTGAACAATTCATGAAGCTGTATACTTTTGAGAAACTCTACAAATTCTGAATGCTAATCTTTTAGCATCATGAAAGAATAAAATCAACACACACACTGGTAAAGTCCAGATATTTGAAGATATTCAGGAACATAGCAATAGAAATTCCATCACTAAAATGTTTGTGTAAGAGATCAAACTAGAAAATAGGATTTTTTAAGTGGTTTTCAGAGTCTCCATCTCAAAAATAAACCATCAGAAAGCCAGTGCAAGACAGCTGAAAACAAACTACGCAATCAATATGTGAGACAACAGTATGAATCCCTGTAAAAAAGGAATTGGACAATTTCTCAGAAGCCAAATTTCTCAATGGCAATTCAAAGAAGAAGAGCCTGGACAGGACATTAGGTCTGGGAAATCACGAGTTTACTCACTGCAGATTTCTTTTTAATTCAGCGACTTGCCTGGCCTGGGATCTCTTTCTGATTCCTTGCTAATTCAATAATGTATTAATTTACTTCACGCTGCAGATACAGCAGTTAATTACAAACAATGGATTAAATCCATAGCATCAACATTACATAGTAGTTGGTATTGAAATTCTCAGATCCAGGAGACACTGGGCTCCCTGCTTCTATATTAGTGTCTTCTTCCCATATTACAAATTGAGACATTTCTGGTTGGCCTTACCTACTCAGGACTTTTACTTAAGTCACAGAAAACTGGGTTCTTACTGTGAAATTTTAAGCTTTATCTTCTTTCTGATCCTAAATTGAGGAACCAAAGAAACTAATTTTGCCCAAAGGTCTTCTACAGCCTAGGAGTTCAATGTCATTTTGCCAACTGGCCATTTTGTTCCATCATTTGAGAACTTTTTTTCTTTAAATCTACTTCTCGTGTTTTTAACATTACAAAATAGCCTAATATAACCTAAATACAAGGCATCCTCAGTAGTACATTAACATCTCACTAATATCACTGAAACAAAATTTCATGGTTTCTCAATTTTAACAGAAAACTAGACCCTAATTTTTATCCCTTTCTAAATGAAGTTACCTTGCAGGTTTCAAAACACCTAGAATCATCCATGCAGTCCTTAACTTTCTGCCAAGTGTTTTACCTCTCTGAAAACTTGAGGCTGCTAAAAAATACGAGGACAGTGCTTAAGGCAATGCTAAATGCCAGAGCCCATCCCTATTATGGATGTACAAGTTTTTATTCAGATCAAACTGAGGTTCGCCAGGAGATCCTAGAGTACTTCTAGACAGTTAAGGTACCCTGGGTGCCTGGGCAAGCTGAAAGGTACCTCAATGGGTGGTCTCACTGAAGCAGGAATTTTGGTGTACTAGGAACTGATGGAGAAGCAGCTGCCTCAGTGCCCAGAGAAAACTAAGTAAGCTTGTCCCTTACCTTTGGCATTCCCAACGTAGAGAAGACCTTCCCTTTGATGTATCTTCAGTCACAATATGAAACAGAGAACTCAGTATAGCCACACCAAAAGACTAAAGAACCACATAATGCCTAAAAATAATGACAGTATTTGCTTAATCTCCTAGTGGCCAACAATTCTGTCCTTCTTATGCTCTTGTAAAATGACATCATAGTTTATTTCTTGCTGGGATACCCTTGCACAGAGAGAACAAACCTCCACTCTGCCAGGATCAAAACCAAACTCAACTGCCTGACCCCAACAAAAAGAGAAGAAAACTCCAAATACTTAGTAAACAGATGTTGAAGTTGTATAATTTAAACTCCCCTCACCACTGTCATACTACAGTTTTAGAGGCACTGTTTTAATAAATCTTGCTGAAGAAATGAGAATTTAAATATTTTATTTATGACTGTATATTCCAACCTAAGGGTGAAAGGGAAAAAAGCATGCACACCTAAATATAACGGGTAATTTACAGTGGAAAAAAGCATATAAAAGGAAAACTTTTTAGCTCCTGTTGTACAATTTGTTTCAGAAACACGTTAACAATGTAGGAAAAAAACACTCGATGCCTTTTATAAGGCAAGCTCTCGCAGGCATGTTCCAAGTCCAATAAAGAAGGTTAATGCTACAATGGCAGTCAGAAACATGCAAGTCAAAACACAATCTAGAGGGAACAAAGCACCCCATACAACCCAAATTTCAGCAGCACTAAATAATATCCCACCTGTCAGTATGTCAAACAGCTTGGCATGTTTCCATTACAAGACAAAAGTCACTTTTGTTTGTGTGTCAAATGTGCTCTAAGCAAAAGGGGGATAAAAAAAAAAAATAAATAGAAAAGCTTTTGCAGAGTAGAGACAGTTCTGAGAGCTTAAAAAAAACCCCCAACTGGTAAATAACAATCACGCTTACCACCTTTATGCTTGTGTTCAAAATAGCATTTTGGTTAGCCAAATATTGAAAATATAGTTAACAAACACATGCCGTGAATAAATTTAGACATCACTGATGTATGGAAAATAACACAGGGTGGAACATACTCCACAGCTTAAAAAATTATCTGCAACTTACAAATGAGATCCAAAGAGAAATGTTTTATTTCAGAGTATTTTCATTTCTCTAGAAATTTTGAAAATTTTTTGTGTGCTGAATTATTTTTATCCTATGACCAGAGAATGGGGGAAGGGCTGAAAGAAGGTGAACAACATGGTTTAGTATTTCTTTTTGATTGCCTAATAGACTATCATAAACTAAACTGATTTTTTCCCCCAAATCAGATGTTCTATTTTAAACATAAATGTTGAACTTGGACAAACAGTGACATAAGAGATGAATTTTGTCTCCATACAAGATGAGGTGTCTTACTAAAGAAGCAGGCAATCTGTCAGTGGTTTTAAAACCCTTGGTTTAATGTACTCTCTAGCAACAACAATTATAACAGAGCATAGGCTGTCAGACTACGTGGTTCAAGGGACAAGAAAAATAAGAATTGGAAAATAAAAATACAGATGGCAATAATTCAACATTCTGTCCCTGGACGTCAAACAACTTTACAGATGTGACTTTAAAGCCTCATCATCACAGACATATTTAATGAAGCTGGTAAATTCTAAGATGAGAACGAAAGCAGCCCCAGTCCCAAATTCATTGCATGTTTACAATAAGGAAAAACATTAACCACAGCAGAGTACAGAAGAATATTTAGAATTACAAGAGAGCATTTTAAGTTACCTGATATTCACAGCATTTCAAGTTACCTAATGTTTACTACACTTAGGTTATCACTGGATATCCAAGAAATTTGCAGGTGCTACAACTCCTTTATCTCTCCCACAAGTGCCCAGATCAACCTTAGGGGGGTTTTAGCTTCAGCTGATCCTGGAATCCCCTCTCAAGGGAGGAGGAAGGACTAAGAGCTCCCTCTTGAAGAAGCCTCTGCAAGACCAAGCAGAGAAGCCACTCACAGCTACAGAGGTCCTGCTGCATTTAAGGCTGAAAAAATGGGTAACATAAAGCAGGTTTTCAGAGCAACTTAGGTTACAAGAGCCTCTCTTGCTTTTGAAGCAGCTATCTTAAATGGACATTATTGTGATTTATTAATTCTGTAAATGTATCAGGGAAATGTAATCTAGATCCTCACTCTACAAGGTACATAGGCATAAAGCAGCTTTGTAAACACACGAACTGGTATGAACCTCCCCAGTCACCTACTTCCATTCTTCAGTTGACTTCCCTCTCTAGAAAGCTGCTCTAGAAATTTTAAGTAATATTTCCTATTGCTGCTAGAATCACTGAAGGGTGGTTTTTTTATACTGATATCAATATTCAGAGTGCTAGATTCAGAAAGATACAATTGCCCTGATTGTGAGAAATTATATATAAAAAAACAACAATCCTTTAACCAATGAATTTTGGAGTACTGACTTCAACTATAATATTACTTCAAGTAGTTTGTTTGAGCTGCATCAGGGTGAAGACAAAAATGCAGTAAAAATAGACCAAAATTCTAGATCATGTAAGTAACGGAACAGCCATGAACAGAAAAATGCCAATATAACAGAGAAAAACATCTTCATGCTTTGCAAAACAACCAGGCATGGCTTTGACACATTCTTAAAGCAGCTACACCTGGACTCTGGTGATTGTAAAATGCAAATTATAACATTCTACATAGTATTAGGCAAGAAAGTGTGGCTTCAATAATACTGCTGAGTAACCAACTAGATCCTTTCACCTTTTTAGTTGGATCTTATACCCAGAATATATTCAGAACACTGGCAACCAAAGACATCCTTCTGGAAACAACTCAGTGACAAATACCCAGTCTCACAACTTCAGCTCCTGTGAAAAGGCAGCATGAGGAATTTAAGAAAACAGCTACATCCAGTGGCAGCCACAAAAGGGCTATTATTCAAGATGCTTCCACCTATTAATAAAAAAAAAAAAGGCTAAAAACCATCTTCAATATTAATTAATGCAGAAGTCAGACTAAAAATTAAAGCCAAAGTTCTTTGATCCTATAATTGCTGCAGAGGAGGTAAATTTGTGGTTGTTTTATTTATTGTTATAGTTATTTCAGTAGGCAACTAACTCACATCTCTAAACTAGATGGAAAGTGTTAGGAATTAATGACATCATTAATTATCAAATTAAGGAAGTCAAAACATTTCTACATTCAAAAAGAAAACTGCAAAGATTTACAAGATCTTGACAGACTGATATGAGAAGTAATTTATGTCCAGGGCAGGGTAGCCTTTGTGGAATTAATCTCATCTCATGAGGGTCTCAGCCAGAAGGAAAGTTCGGCCGTTCTGGAATTCAGACTTCAAATCAGAAGAAACTCCTATGGTAAGACACAATTAAATTGCATTAAAAAAAATTTATAACCTGTCACATGTTTATTTGCATACTCTCTCTTATGTAAGTATATATGCTTTTTAATTAGTAGGATCATAAATCAAAACGTGTTGTGGTCATAACAGGAGACCAAACTTCTCAAAAAAAAAGAAGAAAAAAAAAAAAAAAAGAAGAAAAGAAGAATGTACTGATGCCCTTTCGTAATAGAGCAGTTTCAAACTATGTTTACACCATTTTTGAAACATGTTAAGAATTCCTATGTCTATATTGAGTCATACATTCACCACATGTAAAAATCAATGAGAAAGTTAAATCTCTGGCCCTACAAAGGTCATTGCAAAGGAGCTTGGCCAGAGGGAGGGGAGGGAAATCACTCAAAAAGGGGAGAGCTCATAAAATGTAAGGTTTAAGGAATGACACACTGGAATACATCCAAGATCAATCTCCATTCGATTCCATAATTTTTAGGACAAGCAGCAGGTCCTTCACACTGCATGGAGTAAGATGATGAAATGCCAAGAACAACAGGCATAATTCTTTCAAGATCAGGATATTGCAAACAAAACCACATTGAAATATCTGGAAAAAAAAGTTGCTGAAGAGAAGAAAATTTTCACTACTCTCCTCTGTCACTGCCAAGTTGAATCTTCTTCCTCCTCACCCCACAAAGACCTTCTGAAAGACAAGGAAAAAAGCTGGAAAGTAAACATCTAACTACTTCAGCTAGGTGAAAAACTGAACTGTTGGTTGGCCACCTTTTTAATATTTTATATCCGCTTTCTCAAGATTGTGTTGGTTCCCTTTAGGTACTTCTACTATCAGAGGTTCCCTGACCTTGCAATATTAGCTAGCAGCTGTGGTTTTACACTGCAATATTTACATTAGGCTGGTGGTAGCACAGAGAAAATGACCACAACTCCCACCTGCAGCCACTGCTGGTATTGGATGCACATGGCCCACATGTGAGGGATCCACAAGAACAGCTCTGATGAACCCCCAGATTTCCTGGGAGGCCTCTCTCCAGACATCTCATGTTACAGTCAGTCTCTGTGGTGTCCCAGCAGGGCAGAACCAGGGCTGGCTTTAAGCATCAGCAGTAATCCAGAGTTGCAGATTGCTGAGGAGCAGCAAAAAACCCCCGACAAAACAACAACAAACCCCAGGGGAGGGTATTCATGCCCCTGTGCTGTGTTATGTCAGATGGCTGCAGAGCCAAGTGGGATGCTATGGCCCTGAAGGAAGATGTCTGGGCCAGGCTGGAGACTTTCCCAGATATGCAGCCATCTTCCACTCACATCTGAGGTGACAAAAATAATTTCTGCCTAAACCATACAGAAAATTTTGCACCTTCTCTGGTAGGACAATATACCTGTAAGTCCTCAGAGAAACAAGCAGAGGATGACAGGACCCAAAACATTAAGGAATATGTATATTGTTACAGGTACAGATGAGATCGGTTGCAGAACCCCATTCTGTATATTTTCCAGAAGAGTTATAGATTACCAGATCCCCTGAGTTTTACACCTTTTCTTAATATTCCAGCCCACAGAAAAGAATTCCCCTGAACTCATTAGAAAAATGCTATTAATGAAAGTCTTAAAAATTTTATTTATTCATAGCTATGATTTCACTTTCCTCCATCACTGTTTTGTACTCATGATTTTCAAAGTTTGCCTTCTAAAACCAGATTCATGATGCTCAACTGCAGGAGACTGTCCATATTACAACTGTTAAAGGCTAAAATATAAGCTATGAGAAAAATGAAGCAGTTAATCAGTCTATGTTAAGTTTTAATGTAAGATTTCAAATAATTTCTATTGCTTTCTCCCTTGAGAGTGGATTAGAAGAAAAGGTAGCATATTTTTCTGTAACAGACCTATTCTAACATTAAAGGTTTAAAGAAATCTACTTTCATTAAAGAGCTTAACGACTTACAAGCTTTGATTGTCAAGTAAGTACTCATCTGTCTTCCTTGTTTCTTGGTCTAGATAGGTCAAACCTGTCCTATTCCTTTGTCAGCATTCTGAGACCTTACATGATCATACAGTATGGTTGTAGGACTAAATTTATAACCAGAAAAGGCAAATAAAAACCTCAGCAAGCTAATGGAAGTCAGCTGAAAGGTATAATCTAAGAGTCTTATGAACATTTTTTTTTTTTTAACTAATAATTACTTGTATTAAAAGTTGCTTCATAAAGTTCAATTAGGACCAGACCTATGACCACAGTTAATTTTTTAATCTCACAATAAAAGCTCTTGAAATTTTTCTGTTAAGGGCACAGCTTTTCATGACTGGTGTCAGTCACTGTTTTTGCAAATCAGGGGAAATTCAACAGGTGTTTTTGCAAAGAAAAAAACATCCTTTAGATTAAAACTTAACACCTATCATTTCTGGCAACAAATAAAACATATTCATCATGTATCCATGAATACAGATAGTCCTTTTTCAAGAAGCTACAATGGATGGAAAAAAAGTGTTCCAGCAGGAGAGAACTTAATTCGACTCTGCACAGAGCATCTGTTAATAGTTTAACAAATATTCATAAATAATTAATGCCTCCTAACATTACAGTGAGTAAAACATGCCCTCAACCTGATAAAATTGAGGGTTCTATCTATGGCAGCCTGAAGAAGTGCATTATTTTCGATGTCTGGACTCGGTTATCTTAAAGGTTCTTTCCTTTCCAACATTAATGATTCTATGATTATTGAAAGACCTCAAAACGAGAAGATGATTACCCAAGTTTAGTGAAACACTCCACCACCAAACTGTTTTGTGTGGTCTATTTTGAGTAAAGGATACGGCAAATACAAGAGAATGGGGAGCCAGAGATTATTGCATTTTAAGAACCCTGTTCCTGGAGTCCCATGGTAAAAACCATAGGAATCCTTCATTTTAAAAAGTCTGTAATATATAATATCTGCTCTCTAAGACTGCATGGAAGCACTCGATACACCAGGGTCTTAAATGGAAAAAGACAAAATACAACTTTGGCTAAAATCACATGTTTTTTCTAGCTGGATTTGCAATACCAAAAAAACCTTCATAGTCTGTGTAAAAAGCGTAGTAAGCTAAATTCCAGCAGCCCCAGCAAGGTGTACTTACAAAGCAGAAGAGAGCCATTTCCCCCCCATGGGCACTGGCTTACCAGTACATTCCTTGCTGAATTTCCTATTTCATACATAGCAACAATAAAACAGGACACAAGGGGATGGGTCTAGCACAGGTTCCACCCGAGTATGGAAGAAAAAAAGATGGCTGCGACAGAGGAGAGCATGGATGTGCAAGTAAATATGAAAAAATACCTCTACAACATAGAAACATAACATTGAAATCATGACCAATTTTCTCTAGCAGGAAGGTTTTTGACTGTGATGGACAGAAGACCTCCTGCAAATGCACTCCTGAAGCTTCACCTCAGCACTGTCCAAACAACATTAAGAGAGCCATAAGCTTGGGTTGGAAGGGACATCTAAACATCATCAAGATCCAACTCTTCTGGCACTGTCAGGGTTACTTCCCACTATATCAGGTTTTTCAAAGCCCCATCTGACCTGGCCTTGAACACTTCTGGAGAGGGGAGGTAGAGTATGGGGGGTCTTATGACCCTCATAGTAAAGAACTTCCTCCTAATAGCTAAGCCAAATCTCCTCTCCCCAAGACTTAAAGCATTGCCCCTTGTCCTCTCGCTATATAAAAGATATAAAATATTGGGCTTTCCTCTCATCATGCCCCTTCCCACACCACCTTCCCCTAAAACAAAAGGTATGGAAGAGGAAGAAAACGATTGCTAACATAAAGTTCCCACTTAAAGACAAGGCAAGAAAAAGGCAAGGGAATGCAAATCTCAACCTTCCATACAGCAAACAGATAATATCAGGTAGAACATTTTATGTACCTACCAGATGAGCATTAATGGCACGTGTATGACTGACCCAGAGAAACAGTTGTTTCCAGGCACCATCAAAAAACACCCTTCGTCATATGAAAAATTTACTCTTTTGCAGATGTTAAATTGAAACCTCTTTACAAAGTAACTTTTACTTTGCACGTTAAAGGCAATTCTAATGCAGCATTCCATCGGGTGTATTAGTAGTAAAATCATACTTGTCTAAACAAAACAGTTTTGGCTGATGCCTCAGTGTCATTTTGTCCTGTTAAGCTTATAAGTTCTTGTTCTTCTGCCATGATCGAAAATACTTCCCAGACACTCTTCTAGTTCTCATGGCCATATATTTTTCATGAATGAACTCACCAGAATACTTCAAGGTAATATTTTGGTTTTAAATCACAAGTATAAAATATTTTTTTTAAATTTTCCGCATCTCACTTTATATACAGAGAGGCTCTTTACTCCCTCTTCCCATATATATAATTTGGTAGAAGAGGGAAACAAGTGTTTGTTTGGGGGGCTGGTTGGTTTTCAGTTTTCCCATGCATCTGTTGTGGTTATACTCAAAGTGCCAAAGATTTAAGTAAATTATGGAGCAGATCACTAGTAGTATTACAAGATTACTGCTTACTTGTAGAGAAAAAATATGTAACCTGACATTCTGAGTAGTATCAGAAGACCTAAAAATGAATTTTTCGTATGAAAGGAGTGTGTATGCAGTCATCTATTCCACGAGAAGTATTTTCTTCATAGCAGCTTCCTTCTTGAAAACTAAGAGTTTTATTTTGATTTTTGCAGCTGAGAGAACTGTACTGAAGACTTCTGCCAATACAGAAAGCTCAAGGGTGAAACTGTAGTCTTAGCTAAGTCTCAGTTAATATCATCATTATTAATCAGTACTCTCAAATCTTCTTAAGACTTTACAACAGATGTTTATAAGATACAAAGGAAAATAATTAAGAAATTTTAAACTTAGCTTTTACATTTGCTAGTGAAACAAAAGTTTTAAGATTTTAAACTTTAGGGTAACTGTATAACATCTGTGTATTACAGTTAAAAGAGGAATCAACAGTAAGGCAGAAAAAGCTCTTAATTACATCTTCAAGAAATTAAGCTGAGAGACAAAACAGTTGCTGTTGCTTATTAAATATAGATTAAATAGCAGCTAATCTATATTAAATTAATTCCTTAGCACACTGCTCTCCACACCCTGATTTATAGGTCTCTGACGATCCACAAGCCCAAAGCTAATGGCCTACAGGACCAGATCTTCTTAAAGTGTTTTTAATTAAAAACTCAGCAGAAAAACATACAGTCCTCTATGAAAAAGGAAAAGTGTAAATAGTGGCTCTTTGGTACAGAAACCACGGGAAGCACTGTCCCAGCATGATGTCTCAAAGGACACCATGAAAAAAATAAATAGCAGTACAAATCTCAGCCTGTAGACTGATGTCAGGATCTTAAGTCCCTTCAGTTTTAAGGAAGGACTGGGCTTTACATCAGACATTCAGGAATACCTTTTCCAAACCACCTTAGGAATAGATAATTTATAACTTTGTCTTCTACACTAGACTAGTAGTTGGATAGTGTTGAATTCTCTTCAGGCCCCATCAAACATGTGATTCAGTAACAAGGCAGATATATGTGGAAAGTTGTGCTGCCCATTACTGTTCACCACAAAAGGTATCAATCAGGACACTTAATGTTGC
The DNA here is from genome assembly GCF_036169615.1 of Heliangelus exortis. Taxonomy (NCBI): domain Eukaryota; kingdom Metazoa; phylum Chordata; class Aves; order Apodiformes; family Trochilidae; genus Heliangelus; species Heliangelus exortis. The sequence continues at coordinate 68,783,378 of NC_092423.1, forward strand.
CCATTCATAACAAGCCCCCTTTCCCACACTTACCTTTGCAGCAATCAAAACAAGTGCATTAGTTTTCAGCCAGAGAACCATGAATAACATCCAGCAAGCCACTACTGGAAGTTCATTATGAAATTTCAAAAGTAATCAGAATTGACTCAAGAGATTTAAGGGCATTATTTTTAAAACAGCCTCTAGTTTGCCCAGACAGGTATAAAACAGAAAAGTGCTTGCTCACCCATTTATTAAAACAATCTCAGCTGACTTTCTAAACGAATATTTTGCCTGATATGTTCATAGACTTCTAGCTTGGTGTCACAGCCAAGGAAAAATTTGTAATCTGTAACAAATTCATCCATGGAGATACACCCTACAAATCTTTTATCTACAGGTCCACAAAATTAGGGAACTGTCACCAGACCAAAAGGAAGAGGCAGTCCACTTTCCTAAGAACAGTAAGAACAAGGGTAAATTGAATAATTTAGGAGCTATGACTTTTTTCCAGTAATTTTCAAGCTTTATTTTGCCACTTAAAAAATACCCAACCCAATTCCTCCTCCCCCCAAAACCCCACAAAAAACAGAAGCACCTAACAGTAATCTTGCAGTCCCACAATTCAGCTCCCTATTGCTCAATTAAAATCTGTCTTTAGATTTAAAAACAATTTGAGCTTTCTTCCTTATAGCTCTAGGCAACGAATTACCAAGTGCCAAACTGTTCTACTGATCCTTTGAGCAGTAAGGCTTATCAATAGCCAAAACAAGGACACTAATCCTACCACCAGAAGCATATTCAAGAGTATTTCTAGCCCCAGATTTTCCAGTCAGCTACTGCTCTTCCCAAAGAATTAATAATAATGTGTGAATTCATGTGTGGAAATTCAATGTTGCACCAGCAATTCTGCAGGTTAGGAGAATGAAAACCAGAGTCATTGTTAGTGCCCTTGTAGGATTTATGCATCTATTCTTGTGTTGATTTGTTGAATCCATTCGGGGCTAATCCAAACTTCAGGCTGCAGTCACACCCTTCCCTACATTCTCATTCCAAAGCAACAGCTTCATAGCAGCAACAGCAGGTAGCACCTTCCCAGGAAAATACTGGGGCTAAGTCCTAGATGGGCTGAGAGAAGTTGCCAGCATGTGTTTGCTCTCATGGTTTTTAAGCTTCCACAGGGAGTTTTGGTGGCACATCAAGAAACTAAATCAGGTCTTGTTAAAGATACATTTGTTTTTTGCCAGAGCAGTAGCAAGTACAGATGTGGGGAGGTGCTGGCACAGCTTTTACCTCTGCTATGTCTTCCCACACCCAGCTGGAAAGAACTGGTGAAAATCTTCAGAAACTTCAGAGCCACTCCTTGCAACTCCATATGGCAAGGACAGGACTCATGAGATTGGAAAAAACCAAGCTTTTTAAAATGTGAATTTTGGAGCATGAAGTAGCTGCTCACTGATGTTTACAAAGCATTTGTCTGCAAGTCCCTATCCTCAGTAAATAGAATTTATCCAATTCTAGGAACAATTCTCAGAGTTTGTTTTTCCTCTTCCAGTTATTTGGAATACCACAATCCCCCACTATTTGTGAAAGGGAATTGTACTTTTTTTAACCTCTTTTTTTTGCTGCTGATGGTCAAACTATCTCTGATGCCTTTCAAGGTTTATGTAAAAAGCCTAACATTTAGGTAAAAACAGCACAACATATCAGGTTCTCTTAACCCAAGAGCTGCCTACATATTGTTCCAATGAATAATTTAGCATTTTGTTAACAACTTGCCAGGTGTACCTTACTGTGCCATTGCTACTGAGGACTAACATTCTCCAAAACTATTTAAGAGAAAGAAAAGTAAAAGAACAGAGGTTTTTCTTCAAAATCTGCATAAGCTTTTGCAGATGAATGACAATCACTTCCATATTGCAAACACAAGAACCAATTAAAATATTTTTCAGTCTATTCCTATACACCATAAATCAGCTAAATAAATCATATAGACAGGACTTTACACCATGAACTGTAAAGACTTCAACAAGGGAGAATTGCACCACCCTGGGTATCAGAACCTTAGAGCTTGCTCTCACTTCAACAGTCAATGGTGAGGAAAGAGTTAAAATCCAGGAACATTAGTTTTAAAGGCATATTTTAGCCTTTAGAATAAGTTTCTTACTAATCTCCCTTTTGCTCCTAAGTATTTTTTTTTCAATAGTGTTGATTGCTCCAAGGCTCCTATCTGCAAAACTCTAATGAAGCTACTAGAAGCACTTAGGCTTAAGGTTGAACTATCAAGTATTTTCAGGATATAGAAAGCAGGAAACAGCAACACATTATGTAATTCAACCATTATATACTGCCATAATAAATATTTAGAAATTCCAGGACTCTCTAAAGAAGCCTTTCGTGCACAGTATCAGCATTCATCCCTTCAGGGTGTAACATGCAGACTGCTTCTCCACAGGGAGTTTTATCTTATTTCATTTTTGTACTGCATTCCACCTCTATGTCGCCAACCAAATTGTTTCCTGGTTTATTGTACAGAAGACCAAGAAAATGTGTAGCAGTTACTATCTACTTTTAATGCATACTGATGAAATTACCTGGGGCATCTAATATATCTACTGTTCCTTAACTGTAGGAAGCAAACAAGGTCAAAGAAGGTCCAAAATACCATCTTTTTACACATAACTTTTCTGAGTAATATTTAACATTATTTTAACATGTAAGAAAACTGCTTTGTTTCTATGGTAAAAACTTTGTACTTATGTTTTTAAGGATATCAAATGTTTTGGTCACTTGAAAAAGGGGAGTGTTGCATAATTCAGAAATCACTTTATTTTGTCTTTCAAGAACAACATTGTAGCTTGGCTACCGTACAACTAAGTAATTGTGAACACTCACACAGTCTTTCCCTTCTGAGAAGTGACAGTTTCCCTGAGTGGATATCTAGAAGCAGAAATTTGGAAAAAAACAGAACAAAACAAAACAAAACTGTCTTTAAAAGAAAGATTTTTTAAAATAAGTTTTATTTGTTTGGTTTATTTTTTTTAATTTCTCTACCTTCACCTATGAATAAGACAACAAATCTGAAATAAAAATACATTAAAAAAACAAAACAAAACCCTGAGTTAAATTGTGATAAACTGAGTTACAGAGGCTTCCAATGTGCTAACATAGTTTACTAGACCAAAAAGAGGACTGGAAGTAACATATATTAGCTCCCGAAATCTGCAGTATCAATGGTATATAAACAAAGTTTTAACTGCAGTAACTTGTGGTTTTGATATGTACAATTCCCAAATAGCCAATAATGAAAACATGAACACATAGCTCTTTCTAAAGAGCATTTTAGCTTGCCCATTAGCCAAAGATCCAATGGACATAACAGCCCTCAGTGCAAAGAGCCTTACTCTGCACTAGAAAAGTTTATAGCTGAAAGCATTATTTTTATGTCTATGCTTCTCAGAGGAGTCAGTATCATTTTGACTGCTGGAAATTACTGTTTTTATTGGTATGCTAAAGAAAGTAAAATCACTGCCTTAGTAAAACTACAAATGTGTTGTTTTCTATTAAAAATATGCATATCAGTTTCTCTACTTTCCTCCTCCTGTTAAAGGCTCTGGCTATGATCAGAAATGCACCACGTAGAGTTTTGATCTAACCAGATACAACAAGTGCTATGTGCACATGTAACATCAATGGAGAAGTACATTGATGTCTTGGGCACAAAAATATATCCGTGAAAGTTGAAGCAATTGAAAAAATATCAATTAAAAAAAAAATATTAAAAAAAAACCAGCAATTCACACGAGCTTGGGGTATAGCCATATCATGACTGAGGTGCGCTAATAATAGTGCCTGACACAGTAAAATGAGTTATCACATTGAGTGGTCTGAATTATTCCCACAGAACACAACACTCAAAAAATTCTAAAGCATTTATTTTTCCAGAGCAGTTCTATAAACATAACCTAGTCATTAGAATATGCAAGTATACTCGATAAAATGACCCACACAATACTTCTTATGGCTAAATGGCTGCACCATGTACATTCTGGTGGGGAAGCATATGCTCTTCTGAGACCAGCCCACCTTTGAACCTCTGTGCTGCAGCTCATGCTTTGAAGCAGCAAACCAGAAATGGAATCTGCTGCTTTCTTCACTTCACATGCAAGATGAAAGGTCCTTACAAAACACACAAGAAAAGCAGTAACACAGAGGAGCTACAGTCCTTGCTACATGGAACTTCACATCTATATTAGCAGCACGGTTCAAAGGGACAGCCAAAAACACCCTCCTACCTTCTTGATGCAGTTAAAACTCTGCTGCATTTCACTTTGGAAATAAAGCCACTTCTTAGAAAGCAAATGGGTAAGCTCCACGGCAGAAGTTTGTTTTGAATGACCTAGCTCAGAGAACAGCAGCATCTTAGCTACAGATATGCTGGAACATGCCCCAAAAGTGCGGGTCTCTGGAGAAAGGATTTGAAAAAAAGTCAGACAAATATATCAGAAGGCAGGAGGTTCTGGTTTAAAAGATTACTATGCATGAAGGCACTCTTGGCTGGGGGGTTAAAAAGGTAGAAAGGCAGTTTGTATTCACTGTCAGATGCAGTAAAAATTTTTGGTAATTACAGGGAAGCAGGACTGTAGTTTGTAGGTGATGAAGCAGCCTGAGTGCAAGTAGACAATTTATACTTGAATTTTATTTCACCTTTATTTCACCTGAGAGATTTAGTTGTTTGTTTTGTTATTTATTTAAGATTTTACAGTTCTTTTCATAGAAAATGAAACACTGAGCTATGGGGCAAAGCTGCTCTTCATCCTGTGATACTTAACTAGGAATTTATGCAGTAGACCTTCCCACTCACAAACTATAAAATCAATCATTTAAAGACAAAAAACAAAACAAACAAACAAAAACAATCAAAAAGAAAACAAAAACCAACCAAAAAAAACCCCAAAAAAACAAGAACCAAAAAGAAAAGTACGTAAGTTTACATGTTTACCTTTAAAGGTCCCTTCCAATCCAAATCATCCTGTGGTTCTATGACTTTATTCAAGACACACCCAACAGCCTCTTCCCTGCTTTCCCTCCATGCATTTACACACATACAATTGGACTTTCTTGACCAGTGGACTACACTAACCTACAGCTACCTTTTATTTAGGTTTGACAAAGATGTGCAAATTTATTAGTTTTTAAGATTTATTTTAATTTTAAAATTTGGTTCCTAAAGTTGCCTGCAAAATAATTCGCTTCCAGAAACAAACCTCATAGCCTAGGAGACCTGACTCTTGTTATGTACTGTACCTCTGCACTGATGGTCTAAAGGCAGAAAGCTGTTGTAGTTCATCTTATGAAAAGTGATGTTCATGTCTCCAGCACCCAGGATGAAGCCTGGATATGCCATTAGTAAACAAGATGAATATTCTCAGAGTTGACTTGGCACAAAAAGGAAGACCTGGCTCAGGGTGAAGGCTCCCACAGAACAACTGTATTTCTAGATGAGAATTATACAGGCTTCAGCATATGTGGTTGTGTAGTTATAATGAGCCATGATCACAAACCACTGTAACCAAGTTTGTGCCTGTAAAACACTGCACTATTTACTGTTGCAACAAAAAACAGACTTTTTTTTTGTAGTATATTAACAGTCCAACAGAAGAAAAATGCCTCAAAAAAAGTACTCTCCATCATACATTTAACCATCCTACTTCTGTCAGTCTTTAGCTGGAAGCTGATTTTGGCTAGATAATAAAGGTGAAGGATGGTGCTGTTTACATTTGCTGGTTGGTTGGGGATTTTTCCATGTGGGCTCCATGCATCTCAAAAGCCCCTGCAACCAATTCAGATGGATGACAAATGGCAAAGACAGAGACCTAAGCTGTGCAGGGCTCCACATATATATATTTATATGTGTGAGTTTAAACAGAGCTTTGGAGTTAAAAGGAATGACAAGAGGCACTAACCCTGCAGAGTCACCATTTACCTTTAAAATCACCTTGTTGGTGACCATATTATTTAGTGATCAACCATACAAATGTAAAAGTAGTGCAAGATGCAGGATGGAGGTTTTCTGCCACTCAAAAACCATCAGTCGTACACTGAATCTGGTTTTGCTACTTGCAGGGCATTTGTTCATTAATTATTTTTAAAAAGGTGAGGTTGACACACCTCCTTTTAGCCCTAAATGTGACATAATGGAAGATTTTCCGAACTTGGTTTGAGGAGAGGGAATATGTACAAAATCAGCTTCTCAGTCAAGCTGGAAACACGTGCATGTGGCAGATGATTAGGTTATTTTCTATATTTCACCATATACTACTGTCATACTGTTTAATGTGCAGACAAATAGGTGGCTTCATTCCCATGTGTATCTTATATTCCTCTTCCAGAAGCAAGAGTAGTCTACTGCAGATCATTGTGCTTTCAGTATCTGTGTATTTTGTATTTTTACATCTTATTATTGTTGTAGATAGTCGTACCCATTAGCCCCCATGGGATAAGGTTTGGCCAATTTTTCAAGAGAAACTTGAAGATTAGGAGGTGGGAACAGATGGTTTTAGTCAAAGCCTTTCAAATCAGTTCAAAAGTGTTATATGTTCACATACTCCCCATGCTTACCACCCATCTAAAAAAAAAAAAAAAAAAAAAAAAAAAAGGAAAAAAAAAAAAAAAAGAAAACCTTAAATTACGAAGTGACAGAAAAGGGGAATAATAAATAAAAAAAAAAGACTAACTTATTTAGTCTGGCTTTTTTATTTACTTGGCAAGTTGTCATAAGTAATCTGCTACACTTGAACAAGTGTCATGTTTAACACATGACATGACAAATACTTGAAATCTTTAATATTATTATTAAGGAAAATAGATTTGATATCATTCCAGGAAATGAATCTGTGACACCCAGGGCAACTGAGTATTATAAAAATGGAGTTCAACATACATAAAATGTGGTATTTAAGAACAATATTTTAATAAACACTTACCAGAATCATAGAAAGTCAGGGTTTGGAAGGGACCTCAAAAGATCGAGTCCAAACCCCCCTGCCAGAGCAGGGTCACCTACAGGAGGTCACACAGGAACACATCCAGGAGGGCTTTGAATGTCTCCAGAGAAGGAGACTCCACAACATCCCTGGGCAGCCTGTGCCAGCGCTCTGTCACCCTCACAGTAAAAAAAAATTTCTCCTTGTGTTTATATGGAGCCTCCTATGCTCAAGCTTGCATCCGTTGCCTCTTGTCCTCTTGTTATTAACAGAGCACTTTTTTCTGCTATTCTGCCCTTAATTTCATGAGTCTTTTGTAGGTTTCCCACATAGTGCTATAAAGAAACAAACGAGGGAAAAGCAAAAGCTAAGAGATAAAAAACATCTGTAGCTACATTGCAGATGTAAGTACAGTGCAGATAATGTAGTCTCCAGAACATGCCTTAAACACAGCATTTTAAAAATAATTACAATGTTAAGAGAAATCCAGTAATTAGAAACCTGCAATAAAACTACCATTTTACAAAGATCCTTTAAATCACAGTCACTGACAAACCAGCTCCCTATTGCCCTCTCATTTTCAATCACAATTTCTAAAGCATTAGAAACTAGTTAAAGCATTTTTGAAACTAGTTATAAATGTTACATGACAGAACAGACAAATACACTAATATATGTACTAGTAATTGTTTCAGTAAAGGAAAAGAAGTATGGCAAAGCCAGCACAGATTGTCAGGAAAAAAATTTTAAAAAATCTATACACTTTAGGCTTCCCCTTATTTGTTATGTGAACAAATAACATTTGTGCTAAATTTTTAAAATGAGCATACTTGCATTTAGAGCAAACATTTTAAATTAAACATTTCTCGCTTACTGAAAAAAATGGTATCTTAAAAATGAGCAGATTTAATTTTGTAAGCATATAGTTTCTGATTTTATGCAACTCTAATCAGGTTGTACAGATTGCTTTATGAAGAAAAAACTAAAGAAAGCAAAAAATTAGGATTAATTCATGAAGATCAAGAACCTACAGCAACCACTACTAATGCTGAGCAAACATCAGTCCAATTGAAGCCAAGAAAAAACACGTTAGAAAACTTAGTCTGAAGTAAATTGTCTAACAGTGTATTAGTGGAAATGTCTCAAAGACGCATTTCCACTTAAGCATTTCATTAAATTCTTTTCTAACATTATAGCATGATTCTGCACCCAGAAGAGATGTTACAAACACAGCAGAACCTGCCTAGGGTTTGGAAGATTGAGGAGCCTCTGTCCTGGAGGTCTTGCAACATCCTTGATACAGCAGCTCAAGATTTAAACACAAATTAACTGAATGGCACCTTAAGCAAAGGTCTGGTGACAGCCAGGTTGCCACACATCCACATGCACCTTGGGATTTTCTTTTCAAACTTGTAGGCACAGTGAATGAAAGCTGCTTCAAAAAGTTTAAGAATTATCTGTGAAGCTTTTATTCATAGCAACATTTAATTACATTATGGAAAAAGTTCCTCTTGAAATATTAAAGACATGCTCATCCTTCCACGCCCCACATAAAACCATAACTGCCTGCCTACTTAAAAAAAAATCCAGCCATAAATTAAAACATAAGCTTTGTTTAAATTAAGGTTCAATAGCTTTCTTGCCTTGAAATGTAATTATGTTTTCAATATATTGTTCTTGTGAAGCTTAAATCTTCACATTATTTACACTCCATGGCATTAGAAAGCCACATGTTTCAGTTGGTTTATAGTGCAGTTTGTGAACATGTTAACATCTAACAGTAAATATGCATATGTAACATGTCATTAAGAAAGATACCCTTCCTATAAAAATGTTAACATTTGCTTACAGAAGCAAAGTCAACTTTAATCTATACTTGCTGACAGAGACGATAATATATTGCAGACAATTCTTTTTTATCCATGGGTCTCACTATACTAAAATTTTCCTTTGCTTCCCCTCCCCCTACTCCTTTGTTTTGTTTTAAAGCAAACCATTCCTGGATTAAACATATTTCAGCTTTATTAAGGAAACCACAGAATTGATGGGAAAATTGCCCTGTGAATGAGGACAAGTTTTCATGCTAGATAGTGTTACATGTATTTTTCAACCATTAAATTGAAACAATATTACTATTCTTAGATTACTAAATCTACACAGACACTATCATAAATTACTTCTCTTGATCAATTGCATATCATCACTATAAAATTTTGACTTCACTATGACTTGATGGTAATCATCAAGTTTTCAATTATTTGCTTTAAATTGAAACATAGCAGAGAAAACTCAAGTAGTTTGCTTTGATTTATTTAGTATAAATAAAGAATATTCTACAACAACATTTATATAATAAATAAATAATAAACTAGTCACACAATTAAAACGAAGTTAACCTATGCAGTTCTCCAAAAACTACCTAGCTTCTGCCTTCAACTGACTTGTATGGCATTTTTTAACTCTTAATTATCACCCAGTGTTCACAGTCCAACTTTCTACCGCATGTTTCTCATCATTGTAAGCTATTTAATAAAAATAACACAGCAACAAATATAGTAACACTATAAAATGCAACTACTCGCTGGAATTTACAACATTCAGTAATGATACTGTAGCACACCTAAATGTGATAAGAAAAAAATGCACAACACCTAGAAATACTGGTATTTGAACAAAGTCAAAGTATTAGACATAGAATACGAACAAAAAACTGCAAGCAAGAAAGACTCCCAAGCACTGCAGAGGATACCTTTCAGTGCCTTGAGTAGCATTTGGATCAGACCTCAAGACAGTCTATCAGTCCCATTTTCTTTCATTAAATTTATTGCAACCAGCTTCAGGAAAACCTAGTACATTAAAAAAAAAAAACCTCAAAGTTTTTACATAATTTCTTGTGTAGTACCTTTGGAAAGAACTCTCATTTATCAACTATTTACATACCATATTGTTTGAATTAAGTTGTACCTTTTGTAATCAGAAGGAAAAATTATACCATTTTCTTTCAGATAAAACTTGCTAGGACTGCTACAATAATTTAAGTTTATACATAGGAAAGATTAGAGTACAGAATAGATTGGTACCACAAATAATTAGCATTTTACATTATACTTTACTCCATGCAATTTGCTCTCTTTTTCTACAGTGGAACTGGCATTTCAGATAACGTGGTTTTAGCAAATTAACTGAATCTTTTACTAGCTCCATACACTCAGATGTACTGAATGTTTGCAGTGTTTTCTGGAGCATTTTTTAGAACTTTGCAATTAAATTTTACTGCACAGCTAACTAAATACATAGGCTGCATATGCCCTGTAATTAAAATTCATCATTTCTGGAGGATGTTCTTTGCCAGAGTGGAGCTTTAGAGACAAGTCAGAGGAAAAATATTACACTGATGTAAAATTAGAAAAGCTTCACAGAACTCACAACTTGTTACACAAACACACACAAAGCTTTACGAAAATGTTCAAGAATATTAAGCATATTAAAATCTTTAAAGCAATGCTTCAAACTTCCAGCATCCTTTAATTTGTTTTTACATCCTTGTTTGATGCTACATCCTTTGTTCTGATGCTATGCCAGTGAAATTGCATCACCACAAAGCAACATTATGCAAGAATGTCTAGCTAAAATTAAAATGCTATATCTCAGCATCACAGTTACAGGAAAAATGCAATTCAGGCATTCACAATGCAATTATGCAAACTAATATAGTCAGTAAATACTTAATGAAAACGTAAGGTAATGAAACTAGAATGAAGAGCTGCATAAGAAGATAAACCACCAGACTGCTCCTGCTGTTGCTCTAACTACACTTTTGGAGTCTATAATCAAAGATTCTCAGCACAGTTCCCATTCAAAGAAGTCAAAGTGATAAAAACTAACAGAATAAGTAATTCATGAAGTAGCAGACAGTACTAGTTATTAAAAAAAAAAAAATTCCAAACAATCTACTGTTGTGTAAAACATCTAACTTCTCTTCAAAAGAAGTTGCATGCTAGTGCACAATGATTAAGATATTCTCTCTCCAGACCCAAATGTTTCATACAATGCTCAGCTGTTACTCAGTTATAGCTCCTCAACATCTCTGAAGAGAACTGAGACATTTCCTGAATAACTGCTTTATGCCTCTAAAATATAACAGCAGCCTATAAAATATAACACAATAAGAATAAATGGCAGCAACGCTATTTAATCCAATCTGATTTCAAATTCAGATATGTTATCAATAGATACCAGATACACAATATTTACAAAGCAAGCAATCATCTCATTCACAGGAGACACTCAGTGAAAACACAATATTCTATATGGATTCCTCAGGATCACTGCTATAAACAAAATTGAACACAACATCAAGTGATCCTAAACATCCCAAAATGACAACTTTTATTTTTTCCCCCCAGTATATTTTTCAACGTGTCCAAGTTGAACAACTCTGTCTGTTCCAAACATACACAAAATTTACTGGCACTAATGAAGTGGCAAAAAAACATATGATATCTTATAGTTCTGGAATTATTCGGTAATAAGCAAGTTATGTTTCTTTCAAGATTTCTAAAACATTCAAGAAAAAATTGGAAATTGTGTTAACAGACTATTGTAACAGCGGAATTAATCCCTGCTGATATATGTGTTCTGTCACTCCTGACCACATAGCCATTCTAAATCATAGGTTCTGTGGGCACATCTCACTGCACCAGTTCTTTGAAAGAAATATTTCGTGTACTTAGTTATCTCTGTGCTGTTTTACACTCTAAGAAAATAAGCAAAGACATTTTTACTGCAGAATACGCTTTACTTCTCCTGTTTTGCATGCCTGTAAAACATTCCGAGTAGCTTTAAGATGTACGGTGCATTTCTTCCCCAGACAAAGGAAGTTGAGAGGACACACATACGTTTTTAAAGCTGCATAAACCACAAAGCCAAACTTACACAGAACAAAGAACAAGTCTAGCATTACTCAGCAGAAGACTAGGAACAAGCATGCACACATACACCCCAGCAGTCCTAATAATCCTGAAGTTAAAAAAAAAAAAAGAAAAAAAGAAAAAAAGAAATGCTGCTTTGTTATGCAAATGCACCATTTCAAACTGAAGAAAATTAAATGATGTCATTCAAGCTAATATCCTCAATGGAAAAAGAGGCAAGAGACAACAACCACCCTCCCTCCACACCAACACCCTCACAAACATTATTTGGGTGAGTTTTGGCTTAAATATGAGTCTGCAGCACGTAGTCCCAAGAAGAATTACAGAGGGATTTTTGGAACTGCATATTTTTAAAAGTCTGTATTTGTCCTACCAGCCTACTTTATCCGAATAATCAACGCATTGAATTTATTATTGCCTACTCACAGATTATTTCAGGGATTCCATTTATAGTGTTTGGAGCAGCAACTCAGTTCATGTTTTCTATAATTATAAAACCTGCCACATTATTTGTTCCAAGAGATTAACTAATATGCTTCCATTGAAGCATGTTTAGAGGCACAACAAAAATTTTAAAACATGATATAGATATACTGAATTAATTTAATATTTAAAAAAAGCAAAAAATGCAATAAGACAACTTCATGTTCAAATAGCAGATACTGCGCATATTTTTTATTAACATTTTTCCTCAAATTGTAACTTTCATTTTAAGGCATTAAATAAAAACAGAAAAAAACCCCACAATGAAACAAACCAAAACACATGCAGACTCCCTAATCCAGCTGCATGAACAGTAATTTAATCATAATGAAAAGCTCCAGAAGTCAGAGCTATTATATTAGCACTTTCTATAGTGTATGATGAATGATACTGAAGAATCATCTACACTCCCATAGACGGGCCTTACTGTCTGATCTCCGTCAACTTTAGCAGTTAGCACGAGTTGCAGTACTTCAAAGTGAATCAAATATGCTTTTTTGCAAACCTGTAAGAAATAAACTACATGGTAGTTTAGTTTTCTTACCAGGCTGCTGAAGGAAGTGGATAGATCACTAAAATAACAAGTTTAAGAAAAAACAATATTATATGAGAAGCAAGTTAACACAATAGAAAACAGCCAGGTATCCCCAGGCTGTTTCAAGAATTCTTCAGGCAAGTTGGTTATATTTGTTTATAGAAAGTATAACCCTGATTTTAGTCAGTCAGAAATACTAATGTTAAAACTAAGGCATAGCCAGTATGGTTGCACGCAGAGCTGCAACAGAAATAATACGCTTTGTAACTTTAAAGTAGCACCCCGTGTTGACTTTACCAGCCTTGACATAATTTCTAGGCTACTCTAGTCACACAGTAATAGTAATTTCTCAATTTCTTCTCTATCCTGCTATTGTGATACCTTAAAATCCCAGGGTTTGAGCAATCAGTAACATCAAAGTCAAAGCGTTCACTTCCACCTTTTATTTTGAGATCATCTTGCTACAAAATTTTAGATGCAGATGAGCACACAAGAAAATATGCTAATGCCTGCATTAACGACTGCAATGCCTAACGACATTAATGCCTGCAATAACGACTGCACCTATTTTGCAGCCACTAATTTTGTACTTAATAAATACAAAATCAAATGCTACACTACTTTGATGAATCAAACACTTCTAGAGACAGATCTGCAGCTTGACTCTTTTTAGTAGCAAATCTAATTTGGGGAATAAGATCAGTACAGACTGCAGCTCTTTTTCTAAAAATGCTGACATTTGAGCAAACCTTACCCAAAGAATTCTTGCCTTACTGAGGACTGACATTTCCTTTCTCTAACTCGCTTAACTAAAAAATAGGCTTTCTGGCCAACTCCTATAGTACCCCAAGGCAGCTGTATATCACTTTCAGTTGCAACTTGTGAATGCTTTCTTTTTCTGTCTCTTTATTTTGACATGCATATTATGTTAGCTGATTTCAATCATGTTGCATGAGTGGATGACATACCTTAAAAGATTAAGTTTTGCCACCTGGGACTATTCCAGAAATTCAGTACTTTATAGCATCTCATACCCTTCTTCAGCTTCTATTTGCCTGCATTATCAATAGTAGCTTTCTTTCCTATTTTATGCCTAGTGACAAGTTGTTCAAGGCTGCACTTGATACAAGTCAGCTTGAAGTGTCATTCCCTCTCATTTCCATTCCAGGATGGAGCTGCTGCATCGTGTACAACGCTCTGCTGCCATCTATTTGACACAAGAAATACAGCATTGCCATTGCTGTAACTGGTTTTGCCTTCCCTCTCCCCGCACCTTTCTCTTCCCCGGCAGAAGCTGTTAGGAGAACTACCCGGAAAGTTTTTGATCACCCCTCCCCGATCACACCTAGACACAAAAATCACTTCAGCAACTACTTTTGCACTTGAAAATAGCAGCAGAGATTTAAAAAAAACATGAAGACCTGATTAATGAAAATAAAAATAGACCTACATAAAAAAACCACGCTTCTCTTAAAGGGGAATCCTATTTTACAGCCTTCTTTATAGCATCAAAGACAACAGGCAAGTTTTAAAGTTTGTTTTAAAGGAATTATTTCAGAATTCATGATCTAGTTAGGTAGCAACATAGCTCATCGAAGGCTTGATTTCAACAGCTCTGCAGAACTAACTGGGGCCACGGCATTGAAAAGAACATAGATTCCCTGGCTGCACCTCTTCACTACACTAAACGTAGAATTCAGAAGCCAGTTACAAAGTTAAATTACGGAGCCTTAATGCAGAAACCACACACAAAGAACAAGATGAAGGAGGTGGTACTTTATCCGTCATCAGGGTCACTAAGATAAACACCACTTCATTCATCACAGCATTCAGCCTGCTTTGTATGCGACTTCACAACACAGGAACAGCGGCTAAAAAAAGTTCCTTACTTGCATTTGTAAAATATCATGCTAAGGACACCCACTGAAGCTGCCAAAAACTCTGAAGGAATCTATAATCTTCAGTTACAGATTCATGACAGCGTACATTCTGCGCTCTAATTACCAAGCCATACGGAAAAGTCCTGTTTCAGGGCTCAGTCTGGTCCTTTTCACATCCTTGATTAAGTACTCAAATACTTCATTTTTTTACATGGTTGCTTTCCTGATACACTTAAATAACTTCTTGGTAGAAATGTGTTTCAGCATTTACCCTGGAAATGATCCATAAGAAAAAACAACAAAAAGAAAGATTTAAAAGAGAAGCAAAAACGTAGCCCATGATTCACACGGACTATAAATAAGGTCACTGTGATGCAAAAAGCATATGAACTCTTGAGAATTTTTCTATAGAGGGAAAAAAATACCCTACCTCCAAGCAAAGGCAGGGAGGAAAGGAGGGGTTTTGCTGAGGGAAGGGGGAGATAAGGAGAAAATGAGAGGTGGATTAGGAGGGCACAGGCAGCACCAGCCTGAAATAGATGTCATGAGAGATTTTTTTTCTGGCATTAAAACATACCCATAAATTTTAGACCTTAATTTTCTCATTGGCATTGACAGAAATAGTACTTGGTTTGGGGAGCAATTTTCTAATGTGCTGGTATTTGCTAATACATAGTGGTACCACTAAGTGTGTTATTCCATTGTTCTTTTTATGTATTAATAACATTTGCAGCCATAATACATATATTTATCTATTAAAGTTAACCTGTTTAATAAATTTAATAGTTGCTTTAAGTTCCTTAGTAACACTTGGCTTTAAATGTATTTAGTCTGAGAATACAAGCTGCAATTACAAAGCTTGTATAAAGTTGCTATAAATATTTAGTGGGCCAAGTGAAGAGACACAAAATTCCAATTGCTAGCTATTACTAGAATTACCTTTCTTTCTAGGCCACACACAAAATCTGTTCGAACAGGTACTGCAAGTATTATATTTTAAAAATTGCCTAGAGTAATTCAAGGGTGAAACTACCTAAAAACTGTTTGCTTAAAAGGAATTAGATTACTTAAAGAATTTAAGCTACACACAGCAAAACAACACATACAAGCATTTGAAAGAAAGACTCCAGAGGCTTATTCTGCCCTCTGGTGCACTCCACTCCACAAGGACACAGCATCCCACACTAAACCCAGGAAAGCATCCAAGCAACTCCAAGAGCCTGAAGTTACAGGAGTGAAAGGGTGTGCTGAGCTATGTTAGAAGTGTTCTGCACCTTACAGGATCACACCCAGAGTGATACAAACACAAATAAAAGCTATAAAGCTTTTGCATGGGCAGAAGGTAGGCCATCTCCTTTTTATTCCTTTGTATTTATGGCAGAGAGACTAATTGTCCTGGCTAAGGACCATCATGTAAAGCACTGAGCAAATATGAAATCTGCCAGTCTGGGTAACAATTTCTTAGTAAGGCTGTGTTCATGAGGCTGGTGTTATGAGCTGCCATCACCAGTAAGCATATGACAGGAGACAGACAGGTACTCAGGCACAGAACACAGTGCCACAGGCCCATTAAGGAATCCTAAGCAAATGAGAGGTATTCCAGGGCAGTTTTGGAAACTCAATTTTTGCCTAATAAAACGAACTGCCATACATGCTAAACGAGAAGCAGTTTGCTATCATCTGAAGACAACAAAATATTTGACGCAGCATTACTATAAAATCTCTAACTCCATAGATGTAAAGTTTTGCCAATGTATAAGTCTTACTACATGTCTACAATGAAGTGCTGCTAATATTCTTTACAATTAACTAGACCAAATGGTGTTACACTGAACAGCCAAACTGCCTGTTTTATAAAATACGCAAAAAAATCCATTTTCTCAGAATCTGTCAACTCTAATGACATTCATAATAAGCTTAAAACTTATTCAATAATGTAACAGCACAATAATGCACACTGAACAGTAAGAACCATAAGGTACAGCACACAAAGCATTTATTATGCAAGCTGTAATGCACAGTTCTATGCCTTGGTACTAGCGCAACAGTGGAAAAACTTTACAATTAATTCCTTGAATTATTTAGCCTGCAGTTTCATACCAAACTGGGTATTTTTTTATACAGTTAACACCTAAGCAGGTAAGTAGCACTGTTAAGATTACTGATTGGTATTTATTTGTGAAAACCAACCAAACACCTTACAAACTAGCCAGGAACATTCCTGTTTCACTCATGGACTACAATACCAAAACACATCTCCAGTGCAAAAGAACTATTTTCAGAACAAATTTACCAATGGCAGAAGTTATTTTTTTCAGAGGTGGGTAAAGATAGGCCAAACTAAACCAGTGTTTTCAAACTAAGGAGACTCATAAAGACCTCCTCTGCAAGGAGGACACAATCCCCAACCCAGCTACTGAACAGCACAAGAATGAACTTTGATAGGATACCAGAACTCAACAATCACAAGACTTCAGTCCTGACTGACTTCTGGGCTAAGTTATTTAAGCTTGTGCCTTGACTTTCCTCATAGTTAAGTACTCACTGGATACATGCAGTAGAAGTATAAGACTGTCTCAGAATGAGAATAATACTATTCTCTCCTACATAAACTTTCTCAGATTATTTTCAGCATGGATAAAAAGGGAAGGGGACTGGCCCTAAAACAGCACTGATAAAACCTGCAGGAGAAAGTCAGCAATAGATATTTTTTATTGTTTTATTCACTGGTGTTCTAAACAGAAGGAAGCCAGCTTCAATGCCATGTCCCAGACACTTCCTTTGTCACCGTGAAGTTGCACAGAAGCACCTGCCCCCAGGCATTTGTTCATAACCACAGTTAGAACTGCAGGAAGAAGCAACCCATAAAAGACTATGATGGGGAATGAAAATGATGACCCATTTCCCATATGGTTCATGCTCCTCAGATTAGGAACAGTCCAGGGATGCAAAAAGGCTTTACAATATGATGTAGTAGTAGACAAGGCTTTCTTCAGTTCATGGGAAGAAACCTCACACTCATAGATGCTGGTCCTCATGACAGGCTTTCACCATACTGACAGCCACTGTAGGGACAACAAGGAATCCA